>NW_028270163.1:7500-1207500 GCF_037043375.1 Chiloscyllium plagiosum | reverse complement strand
TACCAACACACCCTCCACTCCCAGCACTTTTCCTTGCTGCCACAAGAGGTGTAAAACCTGCGTCTACACCTCCCCCCCCCACCTCCATCCAAGGCCACAAAGGAGATTTTCCCATCCAGCAGAGATTTTCCTGCACATTCACCCACCTCATCTATCTCGTCCTTTGCTCTCAGTGTGGTCTCCTACATTGGGGAGACACAATGCCAACTCATGGAGCATTTCAGGGAGCATCTCTGGGACACACACACCAAACAACCCCACTGCCATGTGGCCGACCACTTCAACTACCTCTCCCACTCCTCCAAGGACATGCAAATCCTGAGCCTCCTCTGCCGCCAAATCCAAGCCACCTGGAAACTGGAAGGTGAACTCCTCATTTTCCACCTTGGGACCCTTCAACCTCACAGCATCAACATTGACTTCACTTGTTTCCACATTTTCCCTCCCCTACCTCACCCAGATTCAACCCTTTAACTTGGCACCGCCTCATTGAATTGTCCTACCTGTCCACCTTCCTTCCGAACTGCTCCACCCTCCCCACTGACCTATCACAATCAATCCCCACCTGCATTTATCTATCGCCTTCCCAGCTACCTTACCCCAGCCCCACCCTACCTTCCTATTTATTTCTCAGCCCCCTTTCTCCCCACACTCCTGATGAAGGCCTTCTACCTGAAATGTTGACTCTCCTGCACCGTGGATGGTGACTGACCTGCTGCGCTTTTCTAGAGCCACACTTTTTGACTGTGGCTGTGTGAGAGGCAGGAGGTGGAGTTTAGAGGAACCTCAGCCTTTGTCCTTGTCCAACAGGTTCGAGAGTCTTGTTCCCTGTGTGTTCGGGAATGGGGACTGCAGGGTGGATGAGCTGACTGACCACAGCACCGTGGTGCAGGGAGCCATTCAAGTGGGGGGAGAGAAGGGAAAAGTAGTTGTAATTGGAGAGAGCATAGCTGGAGGTATAGACACTGTTCTCTGTGACCAGGATTGAAAGTCTCGAAGGCTCTGTTGCCTGCCAGGTGCTGGGTTCGGGATATTACATCTGGGCTGCAGAGGAAGTTGGAGTGGGAGGGTAAAGATCCAGTGGTCATGATCCACATAGGTACTAACAACATCGATAAAACTAGGGCAGAGCTTCTGTGAAGGGAGTATGGACAAGGGAGGAACAAAATTATTAAGTAGAACCAACAAGGTAATAATTTCTTGTTGTGGTTCTGTTCGCCGAGCTGGAAGTTTTTGTTGCAAACGTTTCGTCCCCTGGCTAGGCGACATCATCAGTGCTTGGGAGCCTCCTGCGAAGCGCTTCTTTGATGTTTCCTCCGGTGTTTATAGTGGTCTGTCCCTGCCGCTTCCAGTTGTCAGTTTCAGCTGTCCGCTGTAGTGGCCGGTATATTGAGTCCAGGTCGACGTGTTTGTTGATGGAGTTTGTGGATGAATGCCATGCCTCTAGGAAACTGACAACCGGAAGCGGCAGGGACAGACCACTATAAACATCGGAGGAAACATCAAAGAAGCGCTTCGCAGGAGGCTCCCAACCACTGATGATGTCGCCTAGCCAGGGGACGAAACGTTTGCAACAAAAACTTCCAGCTCGGCGAACAGAACCACAAAAACGAGCACCCGAGCTACAAATCTTCGCACAAACTTTGAATAATTTCTTGAGCCATGAGCTAATTGGTACAGGGTCAATAAGATTAAGCAGGTAAATGCATGGCTGAAAGTTTTGTGCAGGGAGAAATGGGTTTGAATTTATGGGGCATTGGCACCAGCACTGGGGAAGAAGGAACATGTTCTGATGGGATGATCTTCATCTGAATGATGCTGGGACTAGAGTCCTAGCGAATCGCATAACCATGGCAGTAGACCGGGTTTAAAACTACATTGGACTCGCGGGTGGCGGGGGTGAGGGGCTGGGGGGGTTGGTGGGTGGGTTGGGGGTGTTCAATTGTAGGGGAAATTAGAAAACCCAAATGAAAGGAGGAGGTAAGGTTGCAGGTTAGCGATGTAGCAGATGGTTACCAGACAATGAAGCTCAGAGACAGAACCGGTGAGTGTCTTTATGCACCAAGGAATTATAAAAGAGTAGCAAAATTTAGATCAAATTTAAAAGCTATATATCTATATGCATGAAGCGTTCAAAACAAAATTGATGAGTTAATTTCCCTATCAACATCGATAAGGAAAAAATATTCAGCAAACTATTAGGATTGAGGGCAGACATGTCCCTGGGCTTGAAACCCTACACCCTAGGGTATTAAAGGAAATGGCGGCAGAGATAGTGGATCCATTGGGTACAATATTCCAAAATTTCCTGGACATGGGACAAGTCCCAGTGGATTGGAAAATGGTTAATGTAACGCCCTTATTCAAAAAGGGAGGGAGGCAATATGTGGGAAATTACAGACCAGTTAGTTTAACATCTGTTGTTAGGGAAGTGTTAGAATCAATTTTCAAGGAAGCAATATCAGAACATTTGGCAAGTCAAAACATTATCCATCAGAGTCAGCACGGTTTTATAAAGCACAAATAGAAATAAAAGGGCACAATTTTGTAACAATTACTGAGTCGTGGTTACATGGAGACCAGGTCTGGGATTTGCATATCCAAGAGTACTCAGCCTTTCAGAAAGATAGACTGAAACAAAAAAGAGGTGGTGGAGCTTTGCTAGTCGAGGAAGCGATCAGTGTTGTAATGAGAAGTAATACAAGCATGAGAGATCAAGATGTGGAAGCAGTCTGGGTAGAAATAAGAAATAGCAAAGGGAAGAAGTAGTTAGTAGGAGTAATCTATAGATCCCCAAACATTAATTTCACAGTGGGGCATAGTATAACCCAGGAAATATTAGAGGCTTGCAAGAAAGATATGGCAATGATCAGTGATTTTAACGTGCACATAGATTGGAAGAATCAGATTGACAATGATAGTCTGGAGGCAGAGTTCATTGAATGGATTAGAGATTATTTTTTGGAGCAATATGTTGTGGAACCAACCAGAGAGCAGGCTACTCTGGATTTGATATTGTGTGATGAGGACAGATTAATTGATGACATCCTGGTTAAGGATCCCATAGGTAGTAATGACCATAGCATGATAGAATTCAAAATTCAGTTTGGGGGTGGGAAAGTGGAGTCCCACATGAGTGCTCTGGAATTAAATAAAGGAAATTACATAGGCATGAGGGCAGATTTGGCTTGAGTAGATTGGGCAGTAATGCTGAAAGGTAATTCAGTGGATGAGCAGTGGCTGTTGTTTAAGGAGCTACTCAATATCCTCACAACCAAAATGAGGAAGAAAGATGGTCAGGAGGTAAAAACATCCACGGGTAAATAAGGACGTCAAGGACAATATAAAGTCAAAAACTAAGGTATATCATATTGCAAAGGCCAGTGGCAGGCTGGAAGATAGGGAAACTTTCAAATATAAACAAAGGGATATTAAAAAATTAATAAAATAAGCTATGGTAAATTATGAATGAAAACTAGCAGAAAGTATCAAAAAGGATAGCAAAAGCTTATAGAGGTATATAAAAAGGAAAAGAGTCATTAAGGTGATGTTGGTCCCTTGGAAGATGAAACTGGAGAGTTAATAATGGAGAACACTGGAATGGCAGAGATGCTAAATCAATATATGCCTCAGTTTTCACAATAGTGGACAATTGTACCATTCCTATCGGAATGGGCAAGTCAGAGGTAATGGAAAGGATAGAATGTGGAACAATCAACATCAGTAGGGAAAAGGTACTCAACAAACTATTAGGATTGAAGGCAGGCAAGTCCCCCGGGCTGATGGCCTACATCCTTGTGTATCAAAGGAAGTGGCGGCAGAGATAGTAGATCCATTGGTTACAATATTCCAAAACTCCCTCGACACAAGAAATGTTCCAGTGGATTGGAAAATGGCAATGTAATGCCTTATTCAAAAAGGGAGGGAGACAATATGTGGGAAATTACAGACCAGTTAGCTTAACATCTGTTGTTGAGAAAGTGATGGAATCATTTTTCAAGGAAGCAATATCAGAAATTTGGAAAGTCAAAATGTTATCCATCAGAGTCAGCACAGTTTTATAAAGGTCAAATCATGTTTGACTAACTTTAAGATATAACAAGCAAAGTGGATAATATGGATCCTGTAGATCATAAGTTCATAAGATTTCGGAACAGAATTAGACCATTTGGCCCATCGAGTCTGCTCTGCCATTCGATCATGGCTGATATGCTCCTCTCCCCCATTTTCCTGCCTTGTCCCCATAATCCTTCAACCCATTACCAATTAAAAATCTGTCTAACTCCTCCTTAAATTTACTCACTATACCAGCATCCACAGCACTTTGGGGGAATGAATTCCACAGATTCACAACCCTTTGGGAGAAGGAGTTTCTCCTCAACTCGGTTTGACATTGCTCCCCCTTATTCTAAGACCATAGAATGGTCGTTCTATCACCCTAGAATGCCTCACAAGAGGCAGCATCTGCTCCATGTTTATTTTATCCATGCCTTTTATCATCTTGAATATCTCAATTTGATTTCCCCTCATTCTTCTAAATTTCAGAGAGTATAGGCCTAAACTGTTAAATCTCTCTTCATACTTAAACCCCTCATCTCTGGGATCAATCTAGTGAACCACCTCTGAACTGCCTCCAATCCCACTACACCTTTAATCAAATAAGGGGGTCAAAACTGTGCGCAATATTCCATGTGTGGTCACACCAGTGCCTTGTATAGTTGCAACGATGTTCTATTCCTTTAGCTATCAAAGCCAACATCCTATCTTTATAATCCTCTCTACCTGCATGCTAGTTTTCTGTGACTCATGATCAAGGACACCCAGATCCCTTTGTACTGTAGAACCCGGAAGTCTCTCCTCATTTAGATAATAGGTCGCCTTCCCATTTTTCCAACCAAAATACATGATCTCACATTTATCCATGCAAAGGTCCATCTACCACACTTTGACCTACTCTCCTAACCTGTCTATATCCATTTGTAAGGTTCTTATTTCCTGTTTACATTTTACCACCCCACCTATTTTTATGTCATCCACAAGTTTGGCTATAGAGCTTTCTATCCCTATATCCAAGTCATTAATATAAATTGTAAATAGCTGTGGTCCAAAGACCAAACCCTGTGGCAGCCTACCTGTTACTTCTTGCCATTCAGAAAAAAAAGGACCATTTATCTCAACTCTGTCTTTTGTCCATCAGCCAGTCACCTATCCAAGCTAATAAATTACCCCTAAACCAATATGGTCTAACCTTGTGAATTAACCTTTCGTGTTGCACTTAATTAGACACCTTCCACAAGTCCGGATATATTACATTTATAGGAACCCCATTATCTACTTTGCTTGTCACATCTTCAAAGAAGTCTAGCAAATTAGTCAAATTTACATCTCTTCCCATCCCACGACTCCCTTCCTATCCTCCAACTCCCTTCCCAGCCCCTCCCCTCCATTCTATTCCTCCCATCGACCATTCCTTCCATCCACTAACCAGATTCACTCCTCCTATCGACCAACCAGCTCATACCCTCGAGCTGTGTTCACCTATCCCCACCTCACCACCCTGACCCCCACTCCCTAACCCTGGCCCCCACCTCCTAACCCTGCCCCCATCCCCTCTGTGCACAGGGTGTCCTGCTGTGCATCTTCTCTGAGCTCATCCCAGTCTATCCCTGTTCTTCTTCCTTCCTAACTTCTCCATATGCACATATTATCCCATTGCAGATTGAGAGCTGCACTTTTAATTTTCCCATCTCCTGCAGACACTTGGTTTGGTCTGCAGTTACCTGTTTCTTTTCTCTGTCTGCCTGGTGCAGTATTTTAGGAAAAAGTGAGAACTGCAGATATTGGAGATCCGAGTCGTGAGTGTGGTGCTGGAAAAGCACAGCAGGCCAGGCAGCATCAGTGGAGCAGGAGAGTCGATGTTTTGGGCATAAGCCCTTCATCAGGAGATGAAATACGTTGACTGCTGCTTGCAGATCTGCACATTTGCTTCTCAAATGGCTCACCTCCTACTCATCGACCTTTCTCTGACACTGGTATTTGGTATGCCCTTTCAACACTGTGTTTGGAATTGCTCCATGTGCAATATGTTTGCTTGATTTTTTTGGTCCTGGGCTGCATTTTTCAATTTTAACTCTGTAATTTCCCTTTATACATCCTCTAGTTCCTTACAGACAGTTTTTAATTCCTGTTCTGTCCCGAATAATCATCACATTATCACTGTGTCTTTCTCAAATTTAGAAGTCCACATCGCTTGAGTTCTTCTAAAGTCCTCCCAGTACATCTGTCTGAGTGATCCTGGTCTTAATTCATTGTTGCAACAAAATTCTGTCCACATGGGCCATTTTTTCTTTCTGATATACTTGCTGGGTTTTTTTCCCCATACAGGACAATTTTCTACTCCGGCGCCTTTCTCTGCCATTGTCAGTTAAACCACAGAGTATGGGGTGGATCACAGCGAGGATACAGCTTTCTCTGTTTTCTGATCCTCATCCCAGCGGGTCTCTCTCTACTTTTGGTGTTTCACCCTACCTATCCCACACACACATACAAAGGAAATATCTGTTTGTTGGAATAGTTGTTGGCTTTATCTTTTAAATAACGGTTCAGCTTTGACCTATTCCCTTCAATTTACTTGAATTCCTGGCCTTTGTGTAAGACAGCTGTCCTCTCAACAACCATCTTAGGCAAAATCGCAAAGGAACATTAGGTTCCATGGGTTTCAATCTCGGAGCTACAAACTCACTTGTTATTGAGGTCTCACCTGGGTGCCACTTTGGTGATATTTAGTTCAAGAAATCTGAATCTCTTGACCATGGTGACCTCAGCACGACTGATACAGGGGTGTGTCCTCCATTCCACTTTCCAAAGTTGATGTCCAGCTCCTTTGTTTTGTGGACATTGACAGAGAGATTATTGTCTTTACTCCATGACAGTAAGCTCTCTATCTCTTTCCTGTACTCTGTTTTGTCGTTGTTTAACATCTCACCCACTACGTTGGTGTCATTAACAAATGGAGTTCCAGCAGAATTTAGCCACACAGTCATGAGTATGTGGGGAGTATTGTAAGGAACTGAGTACTCAGCCTTGTGGGGCACCACAGGCAGGAAGACAATGTCTTGGCTGTCCTGACCAGGCACCAGCCACAAAAACACTGCAGACTGGATAGTGCACAAGGTGCCCTAGCCCAGAGGCTTGAAGAGTGTGTTGAAGTGAGAGAAAGGGAGGAAGAGAGAGTCCAAGGGCTGAGTTTTCCCATTTGCAGCTAAAGGACTACAGTTGAGTGTATTGGGTGGGTCAAAACCCAGAGTGAATTTTCTGACACTTATAACTGCATTAACACTGTAACCTGGAATTTTGCCTCATTTCTCAGGATATCAATAGGTAATGTAGTGAAAATGCTCATCACTGCTTGTAACATACAACTTCCATTTCTCTGGTGTCATATTTAAAACCCACCTGCATGATCCTTATGAATCTACAAGTCAGGAACTGGTCCTCATACTGCATTTCACAACTCTTCAAACATTGTTGAGGAAAGGCAAGCTGGGGCCCCCCTGCAAGATCTGGGCAGGGACCTGGAGGGACTGGTGAATGGAATGGTGACGGAAGGGAGAAGTTGTGGGTGGAATCAGAGGAGATAGGGGAAGCACTAAATGAATGTTTTTTGTCAGTAGTGGCCCCAATTATACTCTAGCCATTCTTTTATTTCATAGAACATAAAAAAAACAGCACAGAACAGGCCCTTTGGCCCACGATGTTGTGCCGAGGTTTAATCCCAATGTGAAATACAGTAACTTAACCTACACATCCCTCAACTCACTGCTATCCATGTGCATGTCCAGCAATCACTTAAATGTCCCTAATGATTCTGCTTCCACCACCACCGCTGGCAACGCATTCCATACATTCACAACTCTCTGCATAAAGAACCTACCTCTGACATCTCCTTTATACCTTCCTCCTAATATCTTCAAACTATGACCCCTGTACTCGTCAATCCTGCCCTGGGGAAAAGTCTCTGGCTATTGACTCTATCTATTCAACTCATTATCTTGTATACCTCGATCAGGACTCCTCTCTTCCTCCTTCTCTCCAGAGAGAAAAGTCCAAGCTTATTCAACCTTTCTTCATAAGACAAACCCTCCAGTCCAGGCAGCATCCTAGTAAACCTTCTTTACACCCTCTCTAAAGCCTCTGTATCTTTCCTATAGTAGGGCAACCAGAACTGGACACAATATTCCAAGTGTGGTCTCACCAGAGACTGGTAGAGCTGTAACAAAACCTTGCAGCTCTTAAACTCGATCCCCCTGTTAATGAAAGGCAAAACACCATATGCTTTCTTAACAACCCGATCCACTTGGGTGGCAACTTTGAGGGATCTATGTACTTGCACACCCAGATCCCTCTGTTCCCTCACACTGTCAAGAATCCTGTCTTTAATCCTATATTCAGCATTCGCATTCAACCTTCCAAAATGCTTCACTCCGCATTTATCCAGATTGAACTCCATCTGCCATTTCTCAGCCCAGCTCTGCATCCTGTCTATGTCACGCTGCAGCCTGCAGTAGCCCTCTATACTATCGACGACACCTCAATACTTTGTGTCATCTGCAAATTTACTAACCCACCCCTCAACCTCCTCATCCAAGTCATTTATAAAAACTACAAAGAGCAGAGGCCCAAGTACAGAGCCCTGTGGGACCCCACTCAACACTGACCTCCAGGTGGAATACTTTCCATCTACAACCACTCTCTGCCTTCTGTCAGCCAACCAATTCTGAATCCAGATAGCCAAACCTCCCTGTATCCCATACTTCCTTACTTTATGAATTAGCATACCATGGGGAACCTTATCAAATGCCTTGCTGAAGTCCATATACACCACATCCACTGCTTGACCTTCATCGACCTGTCTTGTCACCTCCTCAAAGAACTCAATAAGATTTGTGAGGCATGACCTGCCCCTCACAAAGCCATGCTGACTGCCTTTAATCACAATATGCCTTGCCAAATAGTTATAAATCCTATCTCTCAGAATTATTTCCAAAACTCTGCTGACCACAGATGTAAGACTGACTGGTGTGTAATTGCCTGGGATTTCCCTATTCCCCTTCTTGAAAAGAGGAACAGCATTTGCCTCCTTCCACTCCTCAGGTACGACTCCTGTGGAGAGTGAGGAGGCAAATATCATCGCCAGCAGCTTAGCAACCTCCTTTCTCGCTTCCTGGGGCAGCTTAGGATACATCTGGTCTGGCCCTAGGGATTAACAAACTTAATATTTTCCAAACTTTCCAGCACATCAACTTCAACAATCTTGATCTGTTGAAGCCTGTATCCCAGCTCTTCAAAGTTTTCATTTACAAGTTCCCTTTCCTTGGTGAAAACTGAAGTAAAAAACTCAGGCTTCCCTGAGTAGGTTTCCCCTATCTGCTCAGTCTCCATGCACAAGTTCCCTCCGATATCCCTGATTGGCCCTATCTTCTCTCTTGATTCCAAACGGACCCCACCACCAGGGATATATTTCCCTCCCCACCCCTTTCCGCCTTCCGCAAAGACCGTTCCCTCCGTGACTACCTGGTCAGGTCCACGCCCTCCAACAATCCACCCTCCCATCCTCGCACCTTCCCCTGCCACCGCAGGAATTGCAAAACCTGTGCCCACACCTCCTCCCTCACCTCCATCCAAGGCCCCAAAGGTGCCTTCCACATCCATCAAAGTTTTACCTTCACATCCACCAATATCATTTATTGTATCCGTTGCTCCCGATGCGGTCTCCTCTACATTGGAGAGGCTGGACGCCTCCTAGCAGAGTGCTTTAGGGAACATCTCTGGGACACCCACACCAATCAACCACACCGCCTTGTCGCCCAACATTTCAAGTCCCCTACCCACTCAGTCGAGGACATGGAGGTCCTGGTCCTCCTTCACCAGCGCTTTCTCACCACCCGACGCCTGGAGCAAGAACGCCTCATCTTCCGCCTCGGAACACTTCAACCCCAGGGCATCAATGTGGACTTCACCAGTTTCCTCATTTCCCCTTCCCCCACTTTATCCCAGTTCCAAACTTCCAGCTCAGCACTGTCCCCATGACTTGTCCTACCTGCCTATCTTCCTTTCCACCTATCCACTCCACCTTCTCCTCCCTGACCTATCACCTCCATCCCCACCCCCATTCACCTATTGTATTCAATGCTACTTTCTCCCCACCTCCACCCTCCTCTCATTTATCTCTCCACCCTGCAGGCACTCTGCATGTATTCCTGAGGAAGGGCTTTTGCCCGAAACGTCGATTTTCCTGCTCCTCGGGTACTGCCTGAACTGCTGTGCTTTTCCAGCACCACTCTAATCCAGAATCTGGTTTCCAGCATCTGCAGTCATTGTTTTTACCTACCTTCTCTCTGATCATTCTCTTATTCCTCACGTATGAGTAAAACACCTTTGAGTGCTCCCTATTCCTTCTTGCCAAGCCTTTTTCGTGCCCCCTCCTGGCTCTCTTCAGTCCATTTCTGAGCTCCTTTCTAGCAAGCCTGTAATCCTCTAAAGCTGTGCTAGACCCTTGCTTCCTCCACCTTACGTAAGCTGCCTTCTTTCTTTTGATGAGAAGTTCCTCTGTTCTCGTCATCCAAGTTTCCTTAATCTTACCTCTTCTTACCTGTCTCAGAGGAACAAATTCGTGCATCACTCTCACAACAATATAGTCTCCACATGTCTGCTGTGCCCTTTCTGTGGAACAATTGCTCCCAGTCCTCTCCTCTTCCCAACTCCTCTCTGATAGCGTTATAATTTCCTTTTCCCCAATTAAATATCTTCCCTCAGTAACTGCTCCTTTCATTCTCCAAGGCTATGTTAAATGTGAGGCAGTTGTGATCACTGTCACCAAAGTGTTCTCCCACCGCGAGATCTGACACCTGTCCTGGCTCATTGCCGAGCACCAAATCCAAAATGGCCTCTCCCCTCGTCGGTCTGTCTACATACTGAGTAACACACTCTTGAACGCCTGACAAATACTGCTCCATCCAAACTATCTGCCCTTAGGAGGTTCCAGTCGATATTGGGAAATTTGAAATCACCCATGACAACAACCCTGCTACTTCTGCATTTTTCCAAAATCTGCCCGCCTATGAGTTCTTCAATCTCTCTACTGCTATTAGGTGGTCTGTAGAAAACCGCTAATGAGGTGGCTGTTCCCTTGCTATTCCTAATTTCCACCCATACTGACTCAGTAGACAAACCTTCCTCAACAACCTTTGTTTCTGTAGCTGTGATGCACTCTCTGGTTAGCAATGCTACACCCCCTCCCCCTCTTGTTCCACCCTCCCTGTTCTTTTTAAACGTTCTAAACCCTGGAACATCAAGCAACCACTCCTGCCCCTGTGAAACCCGCGTCTCCGTTATGGCCACAACATCATAGCCCCAATTACTGATCCATTCTCTAAGTTCGTCACTCTTATTTCTTGCGTTAAAGCAGACACACGTTAACTGATCCCTTTGTTTCATCGCATGAGAAACCTTCCTGATAGATTCAATACATCCTGTCACTGCTCCATCTGCAACTGACCCCCTCTTGGACATGTGGCTCTGATTCCCACCCCTCCTGCCAAACTAGTTTAAAGCCTCTCAAATCACACAAGCAAATCTCCCACACATTTGTGCCCCTCCAGTTCAGGTGCAACCCATCCTTCATGTACAGGTCCCATGTTCCCCAGCAGGTATCCCAATTGTCTAGGTATCTGAAGCCCTCCCTCCTGCACCAGCCTCGCAGCCGCGTGTTAAGCTGCATTCGCTGACTGTTCCTCATTTTACCAACTCGTGGCAACGGTAGCAAACCCGAGATCACTACTCTATTCGTCCTACTCTTCAGCTTCCAACCTAATTCTCTGCAATCACTTTTCAGATCCTCAATCCCTTTCCTGGCTATATCATTGGTGCAAATATGTACCACGATTTCTGGCTGCTCACCCTCCCCCTTCAGAACCTTGTAAACCCGATCAGCAACATCCCGGGCCCTGGCACCGGGGAGGCAACATACCTCCCGGGAGTCCCATACCTGACCACAAAATCTCCTGTCAATCCGTCTAACTATTGAGTCCCCTATTACTAGCGCTTTTCTATTTTCCCCCTCTTCCCTTCTGAGCCACAGTGCCAGGCTCAGTGCCAGAGACCTGACAACTATGGCTTTCCCCTGGTAGGCTGTCCTCACCAGTAGTATACTTATTGCTGAGGGGAACGGCCACAGGGGATCCCTGCTCTGACTGTCGGTTCCCTTTCCTCCCCCTGACAGTAACCCAGTTGTCCTGCCCGAAACGTCGATTTTCCTGTTCCTTTGATGCTGCCTGACCTGCTGCGCTTTTCCAGCAACACATTTTTAAGCTCTGATCTCCAGAATCTGCAGTCCTCACTTTCTCCTAGAGGAACAGAGTCAACCAACAAGGAAAAATGTTTGTGTCAGAACCCTGCCCAGTATCTAGTTTAGGAAATTTCTGCTCATCCAGCACTTGAGAAGCTTCCTGGTAAATCAGAGAATGAGAGAGAATGTGTTGAGCCTAATCTGGATGTTGTCAGTAAGCAGGAACCTAATGTTGTGTTTTTGGCATGGTGTCTTAGAGGGCGAGCATATGAAAGACAAAAAGGAAGATTAAACGACAGAATATTGCAAGCCACCCAAGGAAACAGTGCAGAGTGGTAGGGAAAGTGGCCACAGCCCAATTGTAAGGAATGGAAATAGACAAGACTATCCCACCAAGATGAACAATGGAGGAGATGGGGCTGAATGGCCTCCACCTGATGTTTGTTCATATGCTCATAGGAGCTGTGGAAGGAGGATGGTCTGGCAAATTGATGGACCAATTCATCCAGATAGTTGCAGATGACTCCAAGTAGAGGCCCTGGGAGAGGAAAGAGAGAATGACAGGCTGCATCTACCTATCGCCTTCCCAGCTATTAGATTAGATCAGATCCCCTACAGTGTGGAAACAGGCCCTTCGGCCCAAAAAGTCCACACCGACTCTCCAAGAGTAACCCACCCAGACCCATTTTCCTACTAATGCACCTATCATTTATGGGCAATTTAGCATGACCAATTCACCTAATCTGCACATCTTTGGACTGTGGGAGGAAACCCACACAGACAGGGAGAATGTGCAAACTGCATGCAGACAGTCACCGGAGGCTGGAATCAAACCCAGGTCCCTGGTGCTGCGAGGTAGCAGTGCTAACCACTGAGCCACTGTGCTGGCCCTATCTTCCCCACATTCCCACCCCCCACCCTCCTATTTATCTCTCAGTCCCCACCTCGCCCACATTCCTGAGGAAGGGCTTATGCCTGAAACATCGACTCTCCAGCTCCTCTCCTGCCTGACCTTCTGTGCTTTTCCATCACCACATGTTTTGACTCTGATTTATTCTCTTTCCCATTGAAACAGCAAAGGTTTGCTGACCAGCCAAAGTGACAAGCCACAAGATGTAATAAAGAGTAGAATTGAGAAACATGTGTGGGTAATACTGGCTGATGGCCAAAGGCCTCTAAGATATACTGCAACCTGTCCCAGTCAGTTTTCTAGACAGTGAGCACAGAAGAACACTCTGACTCACTGTCTGTACGTGTTCTCCTTGTCCAAGCAAGATGATCTGTGGAAGAGATTGGGACACATTCCTCTTAAAGATTCCAAGAGGCAAAATCAAGAATATCGAGAGTACCATGACTGAAAGGCAGAATAAATCTTCCAGATTTAAAAAAAGGCAACTCCAGCCCATTCTATTATCTGGTCATCCATCCTCACAAACACATTTGTTTAATAGATCACTATTATGCATAATGACAATATACACAAAATGCAGGGCATCCAAAATAAGCTCGTAAATCTGGCCCTGTCAAGAGCAATAGTTATCAGTCAAAGCTCAGTTCTCAAATTCAGAACCAGGAAGCCCCACAGCAGAGACTGTATAATCCAGCTGGAAGTTCAGTGCAGTACTGAGGGAGAGTGACACTGTTGAAGGTGCACATTTCCAATAAGATGTTGGACTGATTTTCCATCTGCTCTGTCAACAGTCACACAACAGTCCTCAAAGAAATACAGGCAAGTTATTCTGGTGACAATCATTAAAACAGATTGTGGCAGCATTGGCTGTCAACAAATAGCATTTGCTGCTTGTTAAACATCTTCTAATCTATCCAATGTTCACAATAGTTTGAATTGGAAGACACTGATAAGGCAGGTCAGCAAGTCTTTGCAAGTGGCACAGAGCACAAGCCTGATCTTCAAGAATAATGGAGAATAGTTGCAGGGTAGACCAGGTTTGGATGACATAATAGACTAGGTTTCAGTTACAGATTAGACCTGGTTTGGGTTATAGAGCAAAATGAATTACAGTGTAGACCACGGGGAGGGAATCTTTTTACATTGAAAGGCCACATTTTATTTAACCAAGATCTTACTAGGCCATATGCTGAGGAATTGCAACAAAATGTCAAAGTTTTGTCGACGTATTTACTAATTTTAATGAAAGCCTGCTTTTATATGATGATTTTAAACAAAACGCAAATTCAGCAAAGACACATTCATTTGATTGGCAAAGTTGACAATAGAACTAATAATAAGTGAAAAACTTAGACAACAAACCATTTAACAACATTTTTGTGAGATAGGAATCGGACGTTTGGTTCCAACATCGTTGACCCTAGCTCTAATTGGTCCTCCAGGTGAAAATCCATCATCTGAGAACTCAAGCACGTTTTAATTTGTGTCACATATGAAAATGTTGATTCACAACAATAAGTTGTGCCAAAACAAGACAGCATTCGACACGTTGATGTAAACATGGGAGTTCAGTGGCATTTTTCCATATTTCAATGGGATCCTTCTTAGCATCAGAGACCTCAGAGTATTATCTTCTGAGAACTCAGTCAATTCCATCTGTAAGTCATCAGGTGCTTTGGAGGCATCAACCAGGTGTGGTTGAAAAGCTCATTTCAGTGTGGGATCGTGTTTCTCAAAATCTTCAAGCTTTCTATTGTATTCTTCAATAGGGAGTCTAGAACAGCTGTGTATTCCTTCACCTCGCATTTCCTTAATGGTTTGCTTGTACCCTCTTCATCAATTACATTGATTAGAACAATCAGCATTGATAAGGAAAAGGTACTCAGCAAACTATTAGGATTGAGGAGAGACAAGTCTCCCGGCCTGATGGCCTGTTTCCTCCGGTTGGCCCCTGTGGGCCCGGCTGAGATGCTCAGCGAATGAGGTAAACTAAGAGAATGTTTCATCAAGCATCTCAGCTGGGCCCACATGGACCCAGCCCCTAAATCACCGCCCATTTTAATTCCCCTTCCCACTCTCTTTCTGACATGACCATCCTTGGCCTCCTCCATTGTCACAACAAATCAAACCTCAAATTGGAGGAACTACACCTCATCTTCCACCTGGGCAGCCTACAGTCCAGAGGACTCAACATTAAGTTCTCCAATTTCAAATAACCTCCCTTCCTATCCTTTGACTCCTTTCCCAGCCCCTCCTCCCTCCCTTCCATTCTTCTCAGCGACCCTTTCTTCCAGCCACCAATCGGATTAACTCCTCCCATTGACAAACCAGCTTGTGCCGTCTACCTGTGTTCACCTATCCTCAGCTCATCACCCTGCCCCCAACCCCCTTTTATCTAGCTCCTCCCCCACCCACCCCCTATCCTGAAGAATGGTAACACCCAAAACGTTGGCTTTTCCACTTCCTGATACTGCCTGTCTTCCAGCCTCCTGCCTGTCTAACTTACATAGTATATACACGACCTACCTCTACAGACACAAACAAAGGAGGAACACGTTCAGCTCCTAACTGAATTACTCTATTTGTTACACAGGATAGGAACACGTTCAGCTTCTAACTGAATTACTCTATTTGTTACACAGGATAGGATGCAAAATAAATCTGAAAAAGGCACAAATTCTACAGCCTAGAGTTATGTACTTGGGAATGATAGTCACCCATGGGAAAAGGGAGATAAGACCAAAAGCAAACAGAGACCATTGAATGACTCCCACTCCCTCAAGATGTTAATGCCCTTTGATCTTTCCTAGGTCTAGTGGGATACTGCAGAAGCCACAGTAATGAGTCACTACTAAAGCAGCCCCACTCTCAGATTCACTGACAAAGAATGCTTCCATGGAATTGGACATCCCAACATACAAAGACAGTAACTAATTCTGAAACCTGACTTACCATCCCCCTAGATGTTGTAGCCACAGATAACAATAGCTGCTGTTCTACCACAAGAATGGAACAGTAGGCCAAGCCTAGTGGTTTATGCCTCCAGGTTCCTACAGCCTGTGGAGCAAGGGTTTCCATTTGCGAACAACACCTCCTCACAGTCTTTTGGGCCACCCAGTACTTCAGCTATATCATTGGTTTAAACCCACTGACAATACTAACTGAACACAACCCAAACCAGCTCTTGCTGGACGTCCGAATCAAAGACGGCTCAGTGTCCCAGATTCGAGACATACAATGAACCCGTCTGCTTCAAGGTTGGGACATCACAGTCAAATGTACCAAGGTGCCCACCTTCCCAGCTGATAACCTGAATTATGGAGGAGACCCACATGACTGCCAAATAATAAACACTAAATTTGTTGTTCCTCCAAATGTTCTTTTTATAACTAAACGGCAGGAAAAATGGTTAAGGATGACAGAAGAGGATTACCAGGCAGACACAACCATCAGAATTTATGTAAATGGTTCCTCCACCTTACAGGATGGCTGTCGGATTGTAGCTGTGGGATATACATCACCGACACTCAAGGATAGCCACTCGTTGAACTTGTCTTAAAATTATCCAGTCATCTAAGTGGGCAAGCAGTGGAACTGACAGCTGTAGCCTATGTGGTCAGCCAAGCTGACCTGTTCCTTCACCCACAGATACATATTCGGACAGCATGTATGTGTGTAACAGCCTCACTGAATTGTTAACATTCTGGAAAGCTAGAGGTTTTATTTCTGCTGATGGGAAACCCCTACTATCAATCCCCTTATTAAAGTACGTACTGCAGGCCGCCAGTGGAATTTTTAAAGTTAGAAGCAACCACAAAACATCCCCAGAAGGTAACCACAGACAGATGAATTAGCCACAAGAAGTGCTCATATAGGAGAATTCTCGCAACCACCCATAGGTGAGCAGGCAAATACAGTCACTTTGAATCAGACAAACATAAGAGGACCTTCAGCAAGCACAACATTGCAATAATTCCTTATAACAAATTGTGGGAGGAGTTTATCCAGATGCCTATGCTAAATGGAAGGATTCCCTACAAGTATGGGATGGGTTAGTTCTAAAAGTAAGAGTCTATGTAGTCCCGACTCAAGACAGGAACAAATTATCTATCCATACCATGATGGGCATGGGCACCAGGGGATAGAGGCCACAACAGAATGATTAAAATAACTATGTTGGTGGCCGGAGTTACATAATGATGGAGCACACTATATAGGGAACGGTCTGGTTTGTGCCCAGAACAATCCAGACGGGTACACCTGAAAGGGAGAACTGAGGCACACCCATCCAGTGGGAGGGCCCTGGACAAAGCTACAAATTGACTATTTTAGTCCCCTGCCACCACATAAGAATGGATACATCTACACCCCAGTCATCATTGACAGTTTCACAAAATGGGTTGAGGCTTTTCATGTTAGGGCAAATACAGCCAAAGCAACAGCACAGATCCAGATGTAACAGATGTTTACAAGATGGGGTCTACCTTGTAGTACCGAGTCAGATCAGGGAACCCATTTCACCCGAGTGATACAAAATGCGATGACTATGCTTGCTATCCAGCAGAAATTGCACATTGCATACCACCTCCAGTCCAATGGGATCATGGAACGGATGAACTGCATACTAAAAGAGATGATTAGGAAGAGAGTGCAGCAGAATAATAAAACTTGGGACACATCATTTCCACAGTACTACGCAACGCCATCTACCTATCCACAGGGGTATATCCGACATACCCTGATGACAGGCCGACTGATGAAAGGAGTCAACTACCTGTTCAGTCCTGCCCTCACTGCCATCACCCATGAAAAAACGGTGCAGCAGCTCACCGAGACTATCAAGGCCACTCAGATAGCAGCAGCTGTCAGGCTGGGGACTAGAAGGAAAGTAAGTAAGGCGTACTTCGATTGCAAAGTTAACCCTGTCAAATACCCATAGGGTAGCAGGTAATGCTACAGATCTACAGCCCTATTTCCTCTCTTTCCTCTAAATATTTGGGCCCACATACTGTGGTGGATAAGAAAAGCCTCTCAGCATACAAGGTTCTACCAGCCGTGGGAAAAACCGGCTGGTACCATGTAGACCAGTTAAAAGCCCATAGCACACAACACAGCCACTCTCACTACCTGAATATATGCATGGTGGATGGCACTGCCCTCCAACAAATGACCAGACCACGGGACACCCTTCAACATATCCTCTCAGTCAGGCTGCACCCTTGACAGAGTCTATACCATTCCAACACTGCCATCAACTGCAGCGTCAACATCTAAGGGGGACCCATGGACATGTTAGATGACTCAATGACAGACTCTCTAACAACTTGGAATGACTCGCTACTAACATTCAACTTGGACATGTTGGACACCTCCCAGAGCCTAAACATGACACGGCTCCCTGATGACAGACAGGGAAATCGAATATCACTGAGTCACTATAACTCAAACCCCTAATGGCATCCCCGCACTATGGACATGTGACATGACAAACAGGCAAGTACGAACTATGGAAGAACAGACCAACTTGGACTGCCAAATGGTAATTCCAGGTGTTACCACTACAGGGAATGACCAAACAAAAACATGGGAACCAGGAGAATGCGATATTGCCATTCCCCAGGGACAGGGATTTCAGAACACACTGATGAATCTCTGTTGGGTGCCTAATTGACAAATGCACTATTCAGTAATCCAGGTGATGAAACAGCTCCTGACAGCCATCCAAGGTGAGGTGCAATTGTTTCTGATGGTCCAAACTCGCAAACGCCTTCCAATTCTTATTCCTGTACATGCTGATGGGATTAACTAGATTACAATTTTTCAGTTGCCCATTCATTTTAATTTATATTTAAATCATTTGTCTCTTGTGATTGTCTTCATCTTCACTGATATTTAAATGGTTGATCTCTTGTGGTAATCTTCACCTTCACTCGCATTTAAATCATCGGTTCTGCTGACTGCCTTTCGGGCAGGGCAGCTTAATTTTCACTTGTCTTAAATCATTGGTCGTCATGACCACCTCGTTTCAGTTTCCTCTGACCACTCCACAGTCAGGTCGTTTCAACCCACCCTAACCCCTACCACTAGAAACCAAGGATGGAGCCTCCCAGGTCTCTAAACCGGACTTAATACTCTGCATGGGGTCCCCTTTCCTATGGTTTTTCTGTTACAAGAGCGCCTCGACTTACAAACTTAATCTGTTCCGGGACCCGGTTCGCGAACCGAAAAGTTCGCGAACTGAATCAATTTTTCCCATTTGAATTAGTGTAATTCCAATTGATCCGTTTCGCCATGTCGTACTGCTTAGCAAGATCAGATACGCGAGCACCATTCTCATGTTTAGCTGTTACTTCCTTCTTCGTTTCCACAGTAATACATTTAGGCATCTTAACACCACTCTCACTGCCACTTTTCACTTTCTTGGGAGCCATAATGAGGGCTAATTTAATGCAAAAAACAAAAAAAAGCGTAAGAATGCTTGGACGTAGCAACGAACGATGTTCACAGCGCGTGTGCCAAAGACGAACTGAATGAGATCACGTGAGGCCCGAAAGCTTTTGCGTTCAAAGCGCTCGTAGTAAAGCAAACCAATGAAACCACGTGGTCGCACACGGGCTTTTTGTGTTCGTACCTTCGTTTATACCTTGAATTTCGTACGTACGTTGAAACAAAGTTTTATGTACAATCCTGTTCGTAAACCGATTTATTCGTGAACGGGATCATTCGTATGTCGAGGCGCTACTGTATTTGTTTTTGAAAAAAAAAGTGGTTGAGGGTTAGGGCATATGCATGACATTAGTTTGAAACTGTTCAGATATTAGACAAGGATAACAACAGAACCAACCTTGATCTCTCCTCAGGATAACCATGCCCGCACGGAACATAATCAAGTTCTACCTCATCAGGATCATCGTCATCAGGAACAACATGCACAAGACATCAAACAGACCAGGATATATGCACCCAGGATACATATGGTGTGGCCCACCAGATGAGGATGGTGTGTTATGGCTACACTCCAATAAAAGTATACTGTTTGGATGCAACAAGTAGCGAGCAGCATATAGGAAAACAAATGGGAGCTACCTGAGCACAGAAATCATGGGTGATGGTCGGGTTTTCCTGAGATAGGCTGCTTAACAAGTGGCCCAGAAAAGGGATTGGAACACATGCACTGATGCCTTGAAATAGAGGGGAAGTTCATTCTGTATAAAATTATGAACGGCCTGAAACCAGCTGCAGAGGCACCCCAACCTGTTTACCCTGAAACCACCCTGGTCCACAAAATGGACTAGCCTTGAAACCTATTGGCAAAATATTGTATGATAATACCCCCCACGAATTGGTACCTGTGGTGGTGAAGTTAGCAGGATCTGCCAGAATGGTGCTCTTCCCAACTTAAAAAAACTGTACCTCCATTTAACCCATAGATGAGGCATAGGAGTCAACCCAGGATAGAGAAGCAACATAAAAGGGAAATACTGAATGACTTAGCGATAGCACATAGGGTAGGGGTATCAACCATTAACGCTCTTGTTTTGGCTGAACTGGACAATAAATTCAGAATCCTGACCCAACAAGTAAAACAGACTTTGGACACAATTAATGAGAATAATCAGCAGGACGCCAAAGGGGAAATGTTTGGGGATAAAGCCGGTAGCCTTATGGTAGCTGTGCTGGAAGGACAAACAAAACAATAATAAAAGGGAAATTAGAAGATGACAACAGACAACGGAATCAGACCCTGTGCAGCATATATGGACAGTAGATGATAAGACCATAAGACATAGGAGCAGAAGTAAGGCCATTCGGCCCATCGAGTCCACTCCGCCATTCAATCATGGCTGATGGGCATTTCAACTCCACTTACCCGCATTCTCCCTGTAGCCCTTAATTCCTTGTGACATCAAGAATTTATCAATCTCTGCCTTGAAGACACTTAGCATCCCAGCCTCCACTGCACTCCGCGGCAATGAATTCCACAGGCCCACCACTCTTTGGCTGAAGAAATGTCTCCGCATTTCTGTTCTGAATTTACCCCCTCTAATTCTAAGGCTGTGTCCACGGGTCCTAGTCTCCTCGCCTAACGGAAACAATTTCCTAGCGTCCACCCTCTCCAAGCCATGTATTATCTTGTAAGTTTCTATTAGATCTCCCCTTAGTCTTCTAAACTCCAATGAATACAATCCCAGGATCCTCAGCCGTTCCTCATATGTTAGACCTACCATTCCAGGGATCATCTGTGTGAATCTCCACTGGACACGCTCCAGTGCTAGAACAGGTGATAGAAAATCTCCAGTGAGGTTAGAGAGTTCCGTCCTGGATCAGCAATGAACAGATAGAGCATTTATTTAGGGGAAAGGAACACCCCAAATTATCAGACTGCCAACTGACGCAACTGACCAAAGTCTGGTTCAATGACAACTGAAGGGACTTCTGGGAAAGCATTTGGGATGGTATTCGGGACTCCCAATAATCATGGAAGACAGAATTGGATGAAGGGTGTTCAAAGTAGAAAACATAGGTGCCATCCAGGAGGGTCTATGGATAGGATATGGCAGCACCTTACCATACACAGTGGAGAAGGAAGGGATGCTCAATGGTACTATTTTGGATGAGTGTCAACAAACTCATACATTGATAGCATGCCCGTACCCAATTTATTTGAATGAATATGCACTAGGTAGCTTCAAGACAAACACCAGCCTGAATTGCCCCATTGAGGCTCACAACCCATTGACTGACATAACCCGGGTAGCCTATAGGAGAGAAGGGGAATATTGCCTCTCAACCTCACTTAGCTCATATCAGCATGGGACAGCCCAATATAATGTCACCAACACCACAGTCTCTATTAGGCCACACATACCTGCCAGGTAGACCCAACTTAGTTGATTAAATATACACAAGAGGGAGAGGGTGGAATTTAGCGCGGGTGAGGAACTCCGGCAAACTCTGGGGGAATATCTGGAGAAGTATGACACTGGTCTCAAACCCCTGCTGGCACAGTTACACCAAATTCGAACCCGGTTGGCCACAGCCCATAGAACCTTCATCAAAGTAATACACCAGGCCCTCGATGTTAAAGAGTGAATAAGGGCAATCAAAGTAACAACATGGTGGGACTGAGGCTCCGACATACAAAGCCATTCTTGGGTCTGTCTTTGTCACATCTGTGTGGGTTGGTGATTCCGGTTACCCTAGTATACCTCACAATCCTCACTGTCAAATTTGCCTATGGAAGAGCAAGCTGTCAAAAAAACTGGATCTGGAGTCCTCACCCAACTTACGGTCTCCCCGAACTTATTGAAACCTTGCAAATATTTGATTAGGCCTAGTGAATCTTAGTTGCTATTGTGCATAAAATGTTCCATTTTATTTTTTGTTATGAATTTGTTTTTGTATCTCTCCATTTCGCTGATGTCTTATTTATTTTAGTTTGCCATGTTTGCTTGATCTTAGTTAAGTGCGATTTTCTCTTATGCCATCAGTAACAGTTTGGTTGTTTAAGTATATATGATGCTTTGCTTGCCCATGGATAGTTGCATAGTCACCACACATAGCTTGGTCCTTTATCATGTGATCCATCACTTTTCACATTCAGGATCAAGAAGAGGGACTGTAGCCTGACGGGCCACTCAGAATAATGAACTTATTATGGAAAATGATGAAGTTATCATGGAGTTACAAAAGGTGGATAATGATTAAAGCGTGCTGGGAAATGGAACCCAGCTTTGAATAAAGTGATTGTGCTAATCAACATGCTACTGAATCCAGACAGGCTGCAACTGCCCACAGAGAGTTTGCAAATAAACCTGGCAGCTGCAGACTTTAGAAGTCACACCTGAATTTGGGTTTGAATGCAGTCAACGAAATGTCACCTTCAGGGTGATTAGAAACATCAAAGGTGTATACCAAACATGAAGGTACCTCACCCCCTTATTTGGAGGAGGGTACTGCAGCAAACACCTCCAGGAATGGGTGCCTAAGGACCACCCTGCCATCACATGCCAATGCCTGGTTGGGTCCAAACGATCAGGGTGATCAAGCCTGATTATCCTTTGGTGAATGGTGACGACCCTCCCAAAAAGGCAGAAAGACATTGGTGTATAAGAATTGCTGCAACACCATGCTCAGAGCGGTAACTCGAGTGCTGTAACTGAGAAGAGAAGGTACCCCTGAGATCATCAGGAGAAGAAGACTAGATGACATCACCACATGGATCAAGGCCAAGTTCTGGTGTAATCGTATATGATCATCCAGAGTAACGTTAAAGTATTGAAAGACTTGTAGTGTAAATCGTTAGTTTATAGTGTATTTTGTGGTGATAGTATTAATTGTGTTAAATAAATAAATATTGTTTTACTATTATTAACAATTGACTCACAGTTCTTTTGCTCAATATAACCGTTGAAACACACTGAGTAGCAGGCACAAACCAATAACCTTGTCCTGTTCCATCCACGTTGAAACCACAGTCAAAAAAGTGCACCAATGCCTCTACTTCCTCTGAAGGCTAAGGAAATTCGGGACAATCGCATTGGCCACAATGACTCTTTATAATTTTTACTGAGGCACCAAAGAAATCTGGATGGATCACAGCTTGATATGGCAACTGCTCTGTCCAAAACTGCAAGAAGTTAGAGAGTTGTGAATGCAGCCCAGTCCATCACACCAACCAGCCTTCCATCCATTGACTCTGTCTATACTTCTTACTGCCTTGAGAAAGCAGCCACTACAATCATAGAGCCCTCCCACCCCGATGATACTCTCTTCCACCATCTTCCATTGGGCAGAAGATACAAAAATTTGAAAACAAGCACCAACAAATTCAAGAACAGCTTCTTCCCTGCTGTTATCAGACTTTTGAACCTCTCAAAGTTGATCCTTCTCTGCATCTTCTCTGTAGCTGTAACATTATATTCTGCACCCTGATGTGCTTATGTCAAATATGATTTGCCTGGTTAGCACACAAAACAATACTGTTCATGTGACAATACGAAATCAAATCAAATCAAACACATCAGCTCCATGGTTTCAGCTTTTGCTCCCACTGTCCCAGGGGAAAGCAACCTTGTATACAGCTCATAGTGTGTTCGAGCAAACGTGAGCCACCTCTTTGTACAGTGTCCTTGGTTTTAAAGCCAGAATTTTAGTTCTCACTCCTAAATATAAGAAATGAAATATGTGATCTTTATGATCTCTGTGCACTCCTTCTGTGAGCCAGACAATGAAGGCTTGTTTCTGTTTGTTGTAACTGCTCAGGAGCCAAATTATTGAGAAGCTGTTCTGTCTCTGATATACTATCAGCACTTTCATCCTAAATGGATCCATCAAAGATATTATCATCGCTATTGCAGCCCTGCAACAGAAAACAATAACTACGACAATATCAGGAAGTCCAGCAAAAACAGTGACCTCCAATGGCTCCCACACGTCCTCCAGGGGGACGACCAGCAGAAGCTAAAAGCCACACCGTTCCCCCCCCGCCCCAATGAATGTGGAGGAGAGGCAGAATCTACAGTCCTTGCTGTAGATTCTGCCTCTCGATGACTGAGGATATCTCAGTACACCAGATCTGGGACATCATATTGCGGCTGTACAGAACATTTTTAGAATACTGTATTCAATTCTTCTGGCTATAGTAAAGAACTTGATAGAGTTCAGAAAGAATTCACAAGAATGTTGCTGGGATTAGAGGGTTTGAGCTATGGGAAGAGGCTAAATAGCTGGGGCTATTTTCCCTGGACCATCTGAGGCTGAGGGGTGAAATTATAAAGGTTTATAAAATCATGAGAGGCCAAGCTCTTTCCCCAGGGTCAGGGAGTCCAAAACCAGAGGGCACAGGTTTACAGTGAGAGGGCAGAGATGTAAAAGAGACATTAAGCGACAACTTTCCCATAGAGAGGGTGGTGTTTCTATGAATGAGCTGCCAGAGGAAGTGGAGGAGGCTGGTACAATTACAACATTTAAAAGGCATCTGGATGGATACATGAATAGGGGCTGAATGCTGGCAAATGGGACTAGATCAGTTTAGGATATCTGGTTGGCATGGATGAGTTTGACCAAAGGGTCTGTTTCTGTGCTGAATAATTCTATGACTATGATAACCAATAGCAAGTGTAGCTTTTTTATTTGGCCTTTCTACACCCTTCCTATTGTGCAATAGAATTTTCTCTTTCCAAACTGCTTTAATACTTCCGGTCATCTGTTCCCACATTCAAAAATGAATATTGTATAAAGTTGTGAGAGATGCAGATGGGATAGACAGGAAGGACATTGCCGTCTTGATGAAGGGATCAATGCCCAGCGGCACAGATTTAAGGAAAGGGACAGGAGGTTGAGAGGAGATATGAGGAATTTGTTTTCACCTCAAGTGTGGTTGGGATCTGAACTGTAAGGTGCTGGAGGCAGAAATCCCTCTAACATTAAGAAGTATTTAGATGTACACGAGTGATGTCAAGGGATAGAAGGCTATGGTCCATTTGCTGGAAAATGGGATTTGAACCGTTAGGTACTTGTTTTTGATGTTCTGAAGCACCTTTTCCTGGGCTGTAGACCTCTGCGACTCTACAACTCTTAAGACATTATATCATCTAATGACTGTTAGAGAAGGTGGAGCAGTCACTCAGGCAGAGTCATGACTTCAAATAGTACAAAGGACTTTAACTTCTGAGGCTTCATGCTTCTGCATCTGAGAGCTGCGTTGCGATTCTCCCTTGATTAGTATCAGTTTGACAGGCAGGTCCTTTTCACCTTCCCATCATCATTCAGTCTTCACCATCTGCAGTTTCACATACTCTGAAACATCAGTATTTGATGCTTCAGTATACTTTAATGCAGCATTTATACTCTGAGTCTATACTTACAGCATCTTTTTTCACCATATTTGAACAATGTGCAATGAGGAGGTTGAGCATCCAAAATCAATCATCCTTTGAGTGTGTGTGTGAACTGTTGTCAGGTCTTAGAATGAGCATTTGCCTCCACCAGAGAAGCATACAATCTTGAATGATCATAAAGTCAGACACAAGGTGGTTTGCAAGTTAGGAGGATGCATCATGTTTTCTAGAAACAATTGTAGACTTTGACTTTGTACTTTCATGGTGGGAAGGTTGTTCTTGAAATAAATCTTCAATCTCTTCAGCTTAGTGATATTGACTTGGATCGTGTTTTCGGGATCCTTAAGGTAGAGGGGGAGCAACCTCAAGTCACGGTCCGCATAGGCATCAACGACATAGGTAAGAAAAAGGGGTGGGGATGGAAGGCAGAAATTCAGGGAGCTAGGGCGGAAGCTTCGAGCTAGAACAAACAGAATTGTTATCTTTGGTTTGTTACCCATGCCACATGCTAGTGAGGTGAGGAATAGGGAGATAGAGCAGTTGAACATATGACTACAGGAATGGTGTAGGAGGGAAGGATTCAGATACCTGGATATTTTGGGGCTCATTCTGGGGTAGGTGGGATCTCTACAAATGGGATGGTCTATACCTGAACCAGAGGGGAAGCAATATCCTGGAGGGGAGGAGGTTTGCTAAAGCTGTTTGGGAGGGTATAAACTAATTCAGCAGGGGGATGGGAAACTGAATTGTAGTTCCAGTGTCCAGGAGGTTGAGAGTAGTGAGGTCAGAAATATGGTTTCAAGGTCGCACGAGTGTACCGGCAGGCAGGAAAGTAGTTTTAAGTGTGTCTACTTCAACGCCAGGACTAAGGTGGGTGAACTTGTGGCATGGGTTAGTACCTGGGACTTCGATGTTGTGGCCATTTTTGAAGACATGGATAGAACAGGGGCAGGAATGGCTATTGCAGGTACTGGGATTTAGATGCTTCAGTAAGAACAGGAAAGGTGGTAAAAGAGGGGGGGGGGGTGTGGCATTGTTAGTTAAGGACAGTATTATGGTGGCAGAAAGGGTACTTGATGAGGACTTATCTACTGAGGTGGTATGGGCTGAGGTTAGAAATGGGAAAAGAGAGATCATCCTGTTGAGAGTTTTCTATAGGCCTCGGAAAAGTTCCAGAGATGTAGAGGAAAGGATTGCGAAGATGATTGTGGAGAGGAGTGAAAGCAACAGGGTAGTTGTTATAGGGGACTTTAACTTTCCAAATATTGACTGGAAACACTATAGTTCAGTTGGGTCAGTTTTTGTCCAATGTGTGCAGGATGAATTCTGACTCAGTATGCAGACAGGCCAACAAGAGGCGAGGTCACATTGGATTTGGTACTGAGTAATGAACTGGGCCAGGTGTTGGATTTGGAGGTAGGTGAGCACTTTGGTGCTAGTTACCACAATTCAGTTATGTTTACTTTAGTGATGGAAAGGTACAGGTTTATACCACAGGGCAAGAGTTATAGATGGGGGAAAGGCAATTATGATGCGATTAGGCAAGATTTAGGATGCTTAGGATGGGGACAGAAAATGCAGAGGATGGGCGCAATAGAAATTCAAAGTTTGTGAGAAGATTTGTAGCTCGGGTGCTCGTTGTGGTTGCGTTCGCTGAGCTGGGAATTTGTGTTTCCGACGTTTCGTCCCCTGTCTAGGTGACATCCTCAGTGCTTGGGAGCTTCTGTGGTGTTTCCTCCAGCATTTATAGTGGTTTGTCTCTGCCACTACTGCATTGCCTTGATAAGTATGTACATAGATCCCGGAAAGTTGCCATCCAGGTTGATCGGGTTGTTAAGAAGGCAGAGGGTGTGTTAGCTTTTTTTTTTGGTAGAGGGATTGAGTTTCGGAACCATGAGGTCATGCTGCAGTTGTACAAATCTCTGGTGTGACTGCACTTGGAGTTTTGTGTACAGTTCTGGTCACCGCATTATAGGAAGGATGTGGAAGCTTTGGAAAGGGTGCAGAGATTTATTAGGATGTTGCCTGGTATGAAGGAAAGGTCTTATGAGAAAAGGCTGAGGGACTTCAGGCTGTTTTTATTAGAGAGAAGGTTAAGAGGTGATTTAATAGAGACATATAAGATGATCAGAAGGTTAGATAGTGTGGATAGTGAGAACCTTTTTCCACAGATGGTGATGGCTAGCACGAGGGGACAGGACTTTAAATTGAAGGGTGATAGATATAGGGCAGATGTCAGAGGTAGTTTCTTTACTCAGAGAGTAGTAGGGGCTTGGAATGTCCTGCCTGCAACAGTAGTAGACTCACCAAACTTAAAGGTATTTAAATGGTCATTGGATATGGATGATATTGGAATAGTGTAGGTTAGATGGGCTTCAGATTTGTTTCACAGGTTGGCACAACATCGAGTTTCAAAGGGCTTGTACTGCACTGTAATGTTCTCTGTTCTGTTGTACGCAGTATACAGTAGTGTCCCCGTACCCGCGGGGGTACATTCCAAGACTTACCACAGAAGCCCAAAACCGCGGATCGGAGCGAACCCATTCATTTCAAAGGGAAACTTACCTTCCCGGCAGTCCTCTAGTCCCTGGTTCCAGAAGGTTCCCTATAATATGTTCGGGCTGTGGCAAACCACTGGTAATTGAAACCGCAGAAAACGATTCCGCAGCTATGGCAGTTGCCCTATGAACCATAGGGGAATGATTAAAATGACAAGTATAGGGACCAAGCTGAAGAAAAGTAACTGTATACACTCCTTCATTAATCTTTTACTGTTAGCCCATTTTACTACTTGTTCTGTCACCTTTTCTTCCTGCTTCCTCTTAGCTTTCCTTTTTCTAGCTTTAACTTCGCTCCTGCAATTGAAATACTCTGTGATTTCTATTGCTGTTATTATTCCAGTATGCATCATATCCCAGAGTTTGCCAACAAATTCTCTCTTCTATATCCTCCCTATTATTTTAACGTCTATAATAAAAACCCAACAAGGTTAATGCTCCTTTCCTGTTTATCACCTCAAACCACACAGATTCTTATTCAGGAACTGCATTTCATTCAAGAGTAGTGATATTATCCTTGACTAAGTCAGCTACAGCTCCTCCCTTTTCACCCTTCCTGTTTCTATTAAAAGCCTTATAACCTGGGATATTTAGTATCTGTCTTGGATCCCATTTCTATCAGTGCTACTCTGATGTACCCTCCTCGACCAATTTCTGCTCACTATACTTTGTGGATTTACAAACATACAATTTATCCATGTCTTTATCTCTTTCTGGCCTATTGGGAGGCAACCACTTCTTTGATCGCTGTCAACACTGAAGCCTTCCCTCACTTCCTTTTCCCCATTCACATTTTCTTTCTTTTCTCATCGCTGGTACTTCTAAAACTTCTAAATCAACTCCACTACATTATTTACTTTCTCAGCCAGGAGATCAGTTCCATTTCTGCTCAGGTGAAGCCTATCTCTTCCAAACAGCTTTCTCCTTTCCCAAGAGTGAAACAGGAAAGGAGAGGTCACCCTGTTGGGAGTTTTCTATAGGTCTCCGAATAGTTCCAGAGATGTAGAGGAAAGGATAGCAAAGATGATTCTCGATAGGAGTGAGAGAGACAGAGTCGTCGTCATGGGGGACACTATAGTACGAGTATTATAGATGGGTCAGTTTTTATCCAGTGCGTGCAGGAGGGCTTCCTAACACATTATGTAGACAGGCCAACAAGGGGGTGAAGCCACATTAGATTTGGTACTGTGTAACGAGCCTGGCCAGGTGTTAGACTTGGAAGAAGGTGAGCACTTTGGTGATAGCGATCACAATTCAGTTATGTTTAATTTAGTGATAGAAAGGGATAGGTGTATACCACTGGGCAAGAGTTACAGCTGGGGGAAAGGCAATTACGATGAGATTAGGCAAAATTTAGGAAGCATAGGATGGGGAAGAAAACTGCAGGGGATGGGCACATTAGAAACGTGGAGCTTTAGATTAGATTAGATTAGATTACTTACAGTTTGGAAACAGGCCCTTCGGCCCAACAAGTCCACACCGCCCCGCCGAAGCGCAACCCACCCATTCCCCTACATTTACCCCTTACCTAACACTACGGGCAATTTAGCATGGCCAATTCACCTGACCCGCACATCTTTGGACTGTGGGAGGAAACCGGAGCACCCGGAGGAAACCCACGTAGACACGGGGAGAATGTGCAAACTCCACACAGTCAGTCGCCTGAGGCGGGAATTGAACCCGGGTCTCCGGCGCTGTGAGGCAGCAGTGCTAACCACTGTGGCACACGTGACAGCTTATTCAAGGAAAAGCTCCTGTGTGTCCTAGATAAGTATGTACCTGTCAGGCAGAGAGGAATCTGTAGAGCGCGGGAGCTGTGGTTTACGAAGGAAGTGGAATCTCTGGTCAAGAAGAAGAAGAAGGCTTATGTTAGGATGAGATCTGAAGGCTCAGTTAGAGTGCTTGAGGATTACAAGGTAGCCAGGAAAGACATAAAGAGAGAGCTTAGAAGAGCCAGGAGGAAGCATGAGAAGTTGTTGGTGGATAGGATCAGGGTAAACCCTAAGGCTTTCTATAGGTATTTAAGGAATAAAAGAATGACGAGAGTAAGATTAGGGCCAATCAAGGATAGCAGTGGGAAGTTGTGTGCGGAGTCAGAGGAGATAGTGGAAGCACTAAATGATTATTTTTCGACAGTATTCACTCTAGAAAACGAGAATGTTGTTGAGGAGAATACTGAGATACAGGCTACTAGACTAGGTGGGATTGAGATTCACAAGGAAGAGGTATTAGAAATCCTGCAGAGTGTGAAAATAGATAAGTCCCCTGGGCCAGATGGGATTTATCCTAGGATCCTCTGGGAAGCCAGGGAGGAGATTGCCGAGCCTTTGATATTGATCTTTAAATCGTCATTGTCTACAGGAATACTGCCAGAAGACTGGAGGATAGCAAATGTGGTTCCCCTGTACAAGAAGGGGAGTAGAGACAACCCTGGTAATTACAGACCAGTGAGCCTTACTTTAGTTGGTGGTAAAGTGTTGGAAAAGATTATAAGAGATAGGATTTATAATCATCGAGAAAAGAATAATTTGATTAGGGATAGTCAGCATGGTTTTGTGAAGGGTAGGTCGTGCCTCACAAACGTTCTTTGAAAAGGTGACCAAACAGGTAGATGAGAGTAAACTGGTTGATGTGGTGTATATGGATTTCAGCAAAACATTCGATAAGGTTCCCCACAGTAGGCTATTGTACAAAATGCGGAGGAATGGGATTGTGGGAGGTAGAACATAGAACATAGAACATAGAACAATACAGCACAGAACAGGCCCTTCGGCCCACGATGTTGTGCCGAACATTTGTCCTAGCTTAAGCACCCATCCATGTACCTATCCAATTGCCGCTTAAAGGTCACCAAAGATTCTGACTCTACCACTCCCACAGGCAGCGCATTCTATGCCCCCACCACTCTCTGGGTAAAGAACCCACCCCTGACATCTCCTCTATACCTTCTACCCTTCACCTTAAATTTATGTCCCCTTGTAACACTCTGTTGTACCCGGGGAAAAAGTTTCTGACTGTCTACTCTATCTATCCCTCTGATCATCTTATAAACCTCTATCAAGTCACCCCTCATCCTTCGCCGTTCCAACGAGAAAAGGCCTAGCACTCTCAACTATCCTCGTACGACCTATTCTCCATTCCAGGCAACATCCTGGTAAATCTTCTCTGCACCCTCTCCAAAGCTTCCACATCTTTCCTAAAGTGAGGCGACCAGAACTGCACACAGTACTCCAAATGTGGCCTAACCAAAGTCCTGTACAGTTGCAACATCACTTCACGACTCTTGAATTCAATCCCTCTGCTAATGAACACTAATACACCATAGGCCTTCTTACAAGCTCTACCCACCTGAGTGGCAACTTTCAAAGATCTATGAACATAAACCCCAAGATCCCTCTGTTCCTCCACCTCACTAAGAACCCTACCGTTAACCCTGTATTCCGCATTCTTATTTGTCTTTCCAAAATGGACAACCTCACACTTGGCAGGGTTGAACTCCATCTGCCACTCCTCAGCCCAGCTCTGCATCATTTCTAAGTCCCTTTGTAGCTGACAACAGCCCTCCTCACTATCCACAACTCCACCAATCTTCGTATCATCTGCAAATTTACTGACCCACCCTTCGACTCCCTCTTCCAAGTCATTAATAAAAATTACAAACAGCAGAGGACCCAGAACTGATCCCTGCGGAACTCCACTTGTAACTGGGCTCCAGGCTGAATATTTACCATCTACCACCACTCTCTGACTTCGACCGGTTAGCCAGTTTTCTATCCAATTGGCCAAATTTCCCTCTATCCCATGCCTCCTGACTTTCCGCATAAGCCTACCATGGGGAACCTTATCAAATGCCTTACTAAAATCCATGTATACTACATCCACTGCTGTACCCTCATCCACATGCTTGGTCACCTCCTCAAAGAATTCAATAAGACTTGTAAGGCAAGACCTACCCTTCACAAATCCGTGCTGGCTGTCCCTAATCAAGCAGTGTCTTTCCAGATACTCATAAATCCTATCCCTCAGTACCCTTTCCATTACTTTACCTACCACCGAAGTAAGACTAACTGGCCTGTAATTCCCGGGGTTTTCCCTATTCCCTTTTTTGAACAGGGGCACAACATTTGCCACTCTCCAGTCCCCTGGTACCACCCCCGTTGACAGTGAAGATGAAAAGATCATTGCCAACGGTACTGCAATTTCCTCTCTTGCTTCCCACATAATCCTAGGATATATCCCATCAGGCCTGGGGGACTTGTCTATCCTCAAGTTGTTCAAAATGTCCAACACATCACATATGTCACAGATATCGCAATTTGGATCAGTAATTGGCTTGCTGAAAGAAGACAGAGGGTGGTGGTTGATGGGAAATGTTCATCCTGGAGTCCAGTTACTAGTGGTGTACCGCAAGGGTCAGTGTTGGGTCCACTGCTGTTAGTCATTTTTATAAACAACCTGGATGAGGGCACAGAAGGGTGGGTTAGTAAATTAGCAGACGATACTAAGGTCGGTGGAGTTGTGGGTAGTGACGAAGGATGTTGTAGGTTACAGAGAGACATAGATAAGCTGCAGAGCTGGGCTGAGAGGTGGCAAATGGAGTTTAATGCAGACAAGTGTGAGGTGATTCACTTTGGTCGGAGTAACCAGAATGCAAAGCCCTGGGCTAATGGTAAGATTCTTGGTAGTGTAGATGAGCCGAGAGATCTCCGTGTCCATGTACACAGACCCTTGAAAGTTGCCACCCAGGTTGACAGGGTTGTTAAGAAGGCATACAGTGTTTTAGCTTTTATTAATAGAGGGATTGACTTCCGGAACTATGAGGTTATGCTGCAGCTATACAAAACTCTGGTGTGGCCGCACTTGGAGTATTGTGTACAATTCTGGTCACTGCATTATAATGATGTGGAAGCTTTGGAAAGGGTGCAAAGGAGATTTACTAGGAGTTGCCTGGTATGGAGGGGAGGTCTTACGAGGAAAGGCTGAGGGCCTTGAGGCTGTTTTCATTGGAGAGAAGAAGGTTGAGAGGAGACTTAATAGAGACATATAAGATAATCAGACGGTTAGACAGGGTGGACAGGGAGAGCCTTTTTCCTTGTATGGTGATGGCGAGCACGAGGGGGCATAGCTTTAAATTGAGGGGTAATAGATATAAGACAGATATCAGAGGTAGTTTCTTTACTCAGAGAGTAGTAAGGGTATGGAATGCTTTGCCTGCACCGGTAGTAGATTTGCCAAGTTTAAGTGTATTCAAGTCGTCATTGGACAAACATATGGATGTACATGGAATAGTGTAGGTTAGATGGGCTTCAGATTTGTTTCACAGGTTGGCGCAACATCGAGGGCCGAAGGGCCTGTACTGCGCTGGAATGTTCTATGTTCTATCCCAATGTTCCAAAATCTGAACCCCTCCCCTCCACATCATTCCTCAGGCTACACATTTACCTCCCTGATCTGCCTTTGACTGAATGGTGAAGTCTGTGGAACAGATGGTTTTTTGGAGATTACTATCCTGGAGGTCCTGCAAGATCCCCGAGCTGTCCCTCCCTATGTCATTGGTTCCCAAATGATCCACAACCATTGGCTATTCACCCTTCCTTTACAAACGTTTATCCAGCCATTTTGCTATATCTCAAATCCTTGCACTCAGAAGGCAACAGATGACTAACTTACAATCTCGATTATAAACAAGACTGTCTACCCTTTGATATTTATCATGACGTGAAGTGATCGCTCTCTGGTACAACTGTTCTGGAAACTGCTTCTTGTACAGTTGGAGTGAAGAAAGACATTTTCCAAATGAGCCACATGTTGTTCAAAAACAGCTACTCTCTGGCACTTCTTGCAGATGTGACTATCCTGGATGTCTTGTCAATCTAAAACCTCCCACATTTTACATGCTGCACATGCCACAAGTTTTCCCAGAGTCCCTGCCGTTTTTACTGGTAAGGATGACACACACTGTTGAGGCTCTGCTGTTTCTAAACTATGACCAAATTTTCTAACAGCTTCCAACTCTCTCTCTCTTTTTGTTTCAAGGAGGAGGGATGGAGGGAAACATTACATTTTGGGACTGTAGCATTCGTTAACACCATTCCTTGAGAGAAATGACTTCTCACTGAATCTGCTCTCACTACCACCCTCTGCTCAATTCAGTGAGTGTTTAACTGCTTATGTGTTGTAACTGATAGACAGACAGATTTCCTAAAAGAAGAGAACAGTATTTTTACCTTAACATCTAAATTTAAATGATAAAAAGTCTTACAATAATCTAACAGATCTGTATTGGGATCTCGTGAGTGAGACAGTCTTATGGTGTAATTTTAACCTTAACTGTTATTTTATTCTACTATTTAGTAAGTTACAAAATACAGAATTTAATTTCTATTGCAGTTTTAATTCAAAGAAATATAAACTATAAAAACTGAGTTTGACTGATTTATGTTCCTCCTGTTTTTGGGGTGTCAATGTTTCCCTTCGAGGTTCTGTCATATAGCTTACTCATGTGAAGGCCTTCCTGTGGGGATTGATGTGAACCTTAACAGGAATCTCCCCAATCCCTACCTCTGGTTATTGTGGTATCCCATACCTGGTTCTGTGATTGTCAAGGTAGCTGATTCTGTAGGGATCACCGTATCCTCTGATTTCTGTAGGTGATCTTGCCCCATTTCAATCTTAACGTTTTCAGTCGAACTATCTCATCCAGTGGTGGTGAGTGGAGGGGCATCAATTTACCAGGATCCCCACCTGGGGGTCCAGAGCTATAGGGTTGTGTCTGGGCACTTACGAGGCTTGGACCTGAGTAGCCTGTGGCTTGGGTTAAGCAGCGCTACCCTCATGGGTGCCTCTACCTTTGCTTTCTTGGCAAACTCCAGGCTTCAGTTTATGATAGGTCATGATACAATTGTAAAGTACAAGCAGCCTGATTACACTTTGTGGGTTATCTTTAAGACTATTTAGAGTTAACTTAAGGTAAGTTATTACAGTATCAGTTAGCTGTGTTGTGTTGTGTCTTATGGTTAATATGTTTATTTAGAGGTAAGTTACGGACAGCATTTTGGTATCGTTGGCTGTATCTTACACAGAGAAGAGATAAGGTATGGCACGCTACTGGACCCGCACTCTCTGTTGTAATCTAATAGCTGAAGATTAATATTTTGATACCAGCATAGGTTTCTAAATTATGCAACAAACCCAGATCATTCAAAGACCATGATGCTACATCCTGAGGAAGCAGAAATCAGCTCAGACCAATGTATGGCATGTCAATCATGTCGGAAGAGAGGGTGGAAGATCATTGATGAAGATAATTGTGCAGTGATTTTGAGTGAAATCAACCAATTCAGGGCAAGACATCAAACCTCCAAAGTATTTCATTGAACTTTGAAAATTGACAACATGTTTCTGTATAAAATTATATGTATCTCTTCACATATAACTTAAAAACAAATCAAGTCTATATTAATTCTAAACTGTACAGATTTTTATTGAAGAATTAAGAAGCAAGGCACAATATCAATCACAAAGTTAAAAAAGAGAAAATACAATCATGTTCCTCGTAGAGAATCTTGTTTTAAGATTCAATTACTGTTATAATCAAATATGTTAGACGTCCATCAATTGTTAAAGATACATGTCAGATGAAACATTCAATTGAGAATCAAGTTAAAGGCAATCAATTGAAAGGGGAGGGGAGGAAAAACATAAACAGATCAGCAAAAAGAGAGCTGAGACTAAGATGATGGTCAACATAAAATAGAACCCACCATGTGGTAAGAGGCTGGGTACGTCCTTTATGGGTCAAATAGGTGATCTATGCTTCCAGATGCAGGAAAGGGCTCAAGTACCTAATGAGGACTTTATGTCGGTGTTTACAAAGATCTGGAGTTTGATAAAATATCATTTGAAGTGGAGACAGTAGAAGAAGTGGAGATAGTCAAAGAAGTAGGCGGCACGATGGCACAGTGGTTAGCACTGCTGCCTCACAGCACCAGAGACCTGGGTTCAATTCCCACCTCAGGTGACTGACTGTGTGGAGTTTGCACATTCTCCCCGTGTCTGCGTGGGTTTCCTCCCACAGTCCAAAAATATGCAGGTTAGGTGAATTGGCCATGCTAAATTGCCCGTAGTATTGAGTGAAGGGGTAAATGTAGGAGAATGGGTCTGGGTGGGTTGCGCTTCGGCGGGGCGGTGTTGACTTGTTGGGCTAAAGGGCCTGTTTCCACACTGTAAGTAATCTAATCTAATCAAAGTGGAACCTGGGATGAAATTAAGAGGCAGAAGGGGTTATCTTGATTCATCTGTTGGATCATCCCTCATTACAAGAGATATGAGAGTCTTTGAGGGGCTGCAGAAGAGATTTGCCAGAATGGTTCCAGTGAAACCTTACAGTAAAAACCTTTCCAGGTCAACTCTCAAGAGATTGACTTTGATGTTCATTTCTGATTCCTCACGTTATCTTCCTGTTTTTGTGCTGTAGGCATTCCACATTTCCTTCTGAATTGAAATTTTAATACAAAGTACTTCACTTGTTGGTGCAAATTTGTCTATTTGGCTGTGACAGTCTAACTATTAAAATCCATCTAGAGATTACTTCTAATCTGCCTGCTCTGGGATGTTATGACACACCTCTGAGGATGATGGGGCTTGAATCCAGGCCTCCTGACACAGAGGTGTGGACACTACCAATAACCCCTTATAAATTAATTTATATCCTAGGGAGATACAAGGCTCTGTTATATGTATGGCTATTCCAATCTCTAATTGCTGCCTTGAAACTTAGCAGCAGCTTTAAGCCATACTATCAATTATTATGATTAAACCAGGCACATCCCCAATTACACATCAAATACTATTTTGGAATCACTACTAAATCTATGGCTCTCCCTATCATCTAGAATAAACAGTATTAGCTGTTTCTTAATGCTCATCAGTGAGTGGATGTTACAAAGGTGGAAAGTAGCATTGCTGCCAGTCTCTCATCAAGCCAAAACACCAAAGTATTCCAGAACAAAACAATGACAAAATTGCAGATGTTGGAAAACAAAAACAAAAACTGAAATTGCTGGGGAAACTCAGCAATTCTGGCAGCATAATGACCATGTAAAATAAAGCGAAGACCGGTGGATGCCGAAAATCTGAAACAAGAACTGATATTGATGGAGAAACTAAAATTGTGAGGAAGGGTCACTGGATCTGAAACATTTACTCTGCTTTCTCTCCTTGGATGCTGCAAGATTGGCTGAGTTTTCCCAGCAATTTCTGTTTTTGTTCCAGTCTCTCAGTGCTCTCTAGTGCCTCCTTATGGCTCCTAGTATATTCACTCATGGTTGCCCCTCCATGCTTTCACTCTGCCATGCTCTCCTCTTTACTGGGGCCTGCTGCTGACTCATCACTCGATCCTGCCCTTCTTCACTTTTGGGCCTTGGTTTAGCTGCAGGTTCTGAGCTCCATACCGCTCTCTGACTGATGACTGCTGACAGTGATGGTCCCAACTGCCAGGCTCTTCGCCCAGGGGCATCACTCGACCTGGGATCAACCGGTAGAGCGCTGTGAGCTGACTGGGCAATGCCTGCACAATATTCACAAGCTGGGCCTGTACTTGGTCGGAGGCCGGAAACTACTGAATCAGAAACAGCACTGCATGCTCTGGGCTGTGTGGTTGGCACAGGGAGGCTTTGTCTCTCTATTTTGCTCTTTTCATCCCTGCCCAGAATCTGTCTCCTCCGTTTGATTCTATGCTGCACTTTCTCCAAGTCACTCTCGATCTGGTACAAGTCATCGGTGACTTTATTGACGCGGTCAAACTGACCAAGGAGGCTGTTGACAGTCGGCAGCAACCGATCGAGATAGGCCTCAATGTTGTAGGTCTCAGAGGTTGGACTCTGTGGAAGAGTCAGCTCCTCCGATTGCACAGAGCCTGACAAGATGGTGCAGTCTGAGAAGGGAGACTCGGTATTTTCTGATGCAAGTTGGGATAATCTCAAGGTTTGGGAAGTGCCTGTTGGCAAGGACTCCATCCCTTCAAATTTCACCTTGTGTCGGAACTGCAAAAGATTGAAAACAAAGTTTCACAACGGTTAAAAAAAGAGTCATTTTTCAATCATATAACCAGGGATGTTATTACATACCGAGGGAGTGGGACTTGAACCTGGGCCTTCTAGCTCAGAAGCAGGGACACTAAATATTGTGGCACAAAGGTCCCCAGTACCATCATTTATTGTTAACAGCTTGGCAGGTGAACAATGGTCTGCTCAAGAAAGCAAAGGTCCAGTTGTCCAATTGGTGTCATAGATTATCTTCATTACTCACTGTAGGGTCACCAACCTATGCCCTGCCTGAGAGTGAGATACTGGAACAGTTGCCAGGATCTATTGTGGCTCAGCAGCTTGTGATTTCGAGTCCTACTCTGGAGACTTAACAGCATAGTTCTAGCTAACTTTAGTAACACTAAAGCGACATTCTACTGTTCAAGCTGCAGGTTTCAGCCAGTAATGAAGGTCTTGTTTTTTTCTCTCAGGTGGACATAAAAGGTCTTACGGTGCTTTTTGAAGAAGAATAAGGATGATCTGCCCATTCCCTCTTGATGTTTATCCCACATTCAACATCAGTAAAACAGATGGCTGTCAATTTGGAAGGCTTGGTGAATTATTGCAATGCATCTTGTAGATTGTACACACTGTTGCAATTGAACATTGATGGTGAAGGGAGTGAATGTTGAAGATAGTAGTTAGGGTACCAATCGAATAGGCTGCTTTGTCTTGGATGTTGCCAAGTGTTATTAGCGTTGGACCTTCTCTCATTTAGGCAAACATGTATTCTATCACACCCCTGACTGGTACCTTATAAATAGTGGACAGAGTTTGGAGAGTCAGGAAGTGAGTTATTCAAAACAGAATTCTGAGCTTCTGACCTGCTTTTATAACCATTTTGTTGATATGGCTAATCCAGTTCAGTTTCTGGTCAATGGTAACCCTTGCATATTGAAGTGTTGGGGTTTCAGTGATGACAATGCCATTGAACATGAAAGAAATGGTTATTGTAAGAGATGGTCATTATTTGGCATGAATGCTACTTGCCACTTACCAACCCAAGCTTGGCTGTTGTTTTGCTGCATTTGGACACTGACTTCTTTGGTATCTGAGGAGCTTTGAATGACTGAAGATTGAGCATTAGTGAACATCCCCACTTCTGACCTTATGATGGAGAGAAGGACATTGATGAAGCAGCTGAAGATGGTTGGGTCCAGGAGACTACCCTGAGGAACTCCTTCAGAGATGTCCAGGGAATGAAATGATTGACCTGCAACACCCATGACCACTTTTGTATGTGTCAGGTATGACTCTAACCAATGTCGAGTTTTCCTCAATTCCATTTGAATTCAGCTTTGCTAACGCTCTTTGATGCCATACTCGGGGGAGGCACAGGGGATTAATTCATTAAATCACAGAACCATGAAGGAGGGTGAGCATTTTTTTTAGATTCCCTACAGTGTGGAAACAGGCCCTACGCCCCAACTAGACAACACTGACCCATGAAGAGTAACCCACCCAGACCCATTTTTCCCTAACTAATGCACCTAACTCTAAGGGCAAGTTTAGCATGACCAATTCACCTAACCTGCACATCTTTGGACTGTAGCAGGAAACCAGAGCACCCGAAGGAAACCCACGCAGACACGAGGAAAATGTGGAAACTCCACACAGTAACCCAAGTCTGGAATCGAACCTGGGTCCCTGACACTGTGAGGCAGCAGTGCTTAACCACTGAGCCACCGTGCTGCCCCATTGCACAGGAGAACACATGAAATATGGTTAGGAATGAATTGGAATAGGAGTCTGAGAAAGGAGCAAGAGGATAGACAATAAGGAGGGAAATGATGGATTGGAGATGGAAAGAGGATTGGGAGATTGACAATGAAAAGGAGAGTGGGGGATTTGAGATGGAGTGGAGAGTGGAGGAGCAGGGGAAATGAGGTACTGGAAATGGAATTGGGAGTAGGAAAGTGGGACATTGGAGTTGGAGGGGGTATTAAGGTATTGGTGATGAAATGGGGATTGGTGATGAAGTGGGGAATGGAGGATTGGAGATGGCATGGGATGTGGAGAATTGGAGATGGAGAGGATGATGGGCATTTGAGATGAAAAGAGGGGACTATAAAACTTGGGAATGGAGAGGGGAGTAGGATTAGAGTTAGAGAGAGGGATGGGGCAAGCCTTAAGTTGGAGATGGAAATGGGAAAGACATTAACAAGTCCAGAATACCATGACTGAGTCAAGGGCAGATGAACGTGTTCACCACAGAGTACTCAGCCCTTTGGTCCAGGGAGGTCACTATCTGCTAGCCTAGCACAGCTTCTTGTAAAAGTCAAGACCAGCTCCAAACATTCCAGAAACGCAAAGTGGTTGCAGCATTCAGTCAACCCTGCAGCTCCAGCTCATTGATCAGAGAGATTGATGTTTCTCTGACATACTCGTATTTACCTCCTTTGTTTTGGTGAGTCCTATCCAGAGCTTGAACCTCTTAATGAAGAATTCAATCATCTCGTAGTCTTGTGGTTCAATGGCTGGGCGGTACATATCTGCTTTGAGCTCTCTGTAACTCTGGTTGATAATGGCACTGAAGAGGTTTCTCGCTATCCACATCAGACACAGCAGGTAGCTAATGAAGTAGAGGGGTGCGATTATGGGGTAATGGTGGACTGCATGTCGCAGGGACAGGGTTCCATGGGGGAAAGCAACCAAAGCCAGCAGCGAACTGCTGAATGTCACAAAGTGTTCCAGAGCAGGAGAGAACATCTGGAGGGAAAAGAAGGCAAGAATAGTTGAGGCTACTACCTCTGACAGAAATACTCAACCATTGAGCCCTGCCTCTCAGTTTGTTCACTACATTTGACCCCTATCTCATCTTGCTGCTTTATCCTCCTTTACATCAACCACTTACCTAATCTCCTCTTAAATGGAAGGATGGTATCTTATCACAAACTCTAAGTCCCAGTTGAGGGAAGTTTTTCTTTAATGTGTTACGACACGGGGTAAACTCTCCTGCTCAATTTAAACCAGCAACACAGAAAAGATTTATCCCGTGCAGTAATCTGTGAAAATTTGAGAGGCCAAGAACTATTTAAAGTAAAAATTAACAACTTTATTTCTTAAAGTATAACAGAGAATAATTAACCATCGACTATTTACAACTCCTTCCTCTAACCTATCTTTTACTTTCCCTTCTATAATACTAGTCCAATAAAACCCCCGAGTAAGATTTACTGAAAAATTAAAACTTCATAACCAGCCAGCAGTCAAGTCTTCTCTTTATATCTTCCTCTGTAGATTTGCTCTCCAGGTCAGTGTTGGAGAGTTCTTACTAGCAGACTACATTTGCTGGTCTTTTGGCAGTTCTCTCCCAACTGTTCAATTTTCCCCAGTCTTACATCCCCAAAGCATTGATTGTGTCATTGGATTTTCATATTGTCAATACACTAAATTCAAACTTGATTGGAGTTGCGTTTTTTTTGGGGTATAATTTAAACTTATTGGTCTAATTCAAATTTGTTTTTGTCTCCAGGCAACCAGCTACACTAACTGCTACACCAATAGGTTACATTGTAACTTGTTCAGAACACTTGGTGCTGTCAGGTAGTTCTGCTAGCTTTTAACTTTCTTAAAGGTACAGTACACTTCTACACCATCATAACAAATGTCAGTAAGTTATTGGGGGATATTATCATATTCAGCGTGCTGGAATCATTTTCACGTCATTTGCCACCTGACTTAATTGGCGCCAATTTGGAACTCCCCTCTAATCCTGCAACATGCAACCTCCCCTTCTTCCTAACACCCTGAGGTACAACCTCCCACCTTCCCAACACCCTGAGGTACAACTTCCCCCTTTTCCTAACACCCTGAGGTACTACCCTCCCCCTCTTCCCAACACCCTGAGGAGCAACCAGCCCCCTTTCCAACACCCTGAGGTAAAACCTCCCCTCCTTCCCAATACCCTGAGGTGAAACCTCCCCTCCTTCCCAATACCCTGAGGTGAAACCTCCCCTCCTTCCCAATATCCTGAGGTGCAACCTCCCCTACTTCCTAATACCCTGAGGTACAACCTCCCCCCTTCCCAACACCCTGAGGTGCAACCTCCCCACTTCCCTACACCCTGAGGTACAACCACCCCCCTTCCCAACACTGTAAGATACAACCCTCCCCCTCTTCCCAACACCCTGAGGTGCAACCTCCCCACTTCCCAATACCCTGAGATGCAGCCTTCCCCTTCTTCCCAACATCCTGAGTCTTTGTATTTCTTTAAACTAGGCTGCACCAGAGTGAATCTCACCACCAGCTCCCATCATCTTGCACTATCTCAACATTTGTCTACGTGACCTCAAATCCTGAATGAACAGGCATTTCTCCCAATTCAACATTGCAAAGAACAGCCGTACTGGGCCATTGGCAAATTTATCTCCTACAGGCAACTGCTCGAGGATGAGACTAAAAGAGGAAAGTTTGGACACTAAGGAATGATCACAGTATGTTTGGTCTGGTCAGTAATCAGGATGCTTGGAGAAAATTACATCAGTACCCTTTCAGTGTAAGAGAGGCTGGATAGGTCAACTAACCATGACATTCACGAGTCACAGAGTGAGAAAAAATCCTGTCTGACATGTGATCAATTTTATTCAAGAGTTATAGGCCTTAAACAAAACACTCAGAATGTGCTGAGTTTGTGGATCCACATGTGTGACCTGGGAAAGATGCCAATTGTGTGCCACTGCTGGGTAAAGGTAAAAGTTAAAGGTACTATTAGATTAAAGGAGAAGGCTTATAAAGTTGCAAACTTGTTGAAAATTTGAAGACTGCGAAAACTTTAGAATTTAACAAAGGTGGGCCAAGAAATTGATAAAGAGGAAGAGAATATAAATATAAAATAGCAAGAACATTAAAACAGATTGTAAAATCTTCTACAAGTGGCAGAAGGATTTCTAATAGCAAAAATAAAAACTTCAGAGAAGCTAAGTCAGTACTCTATGTCTGTTTTCACAGAGGAAGATAGAAAAATTCTCCATAAAATAATTAAAAATGAGCTTGTTGAACTGAAAGAAATTAGTATTGGTAAAAATGTATTATTGGAGAACTTAATGGGACTACAAATTGACAACTGACCTAATGACTTCAACTTAGACCAATGAAAATGATATTACAGACAATAGAGACAGCACATCCATTAGCTGATTGCCCTTGAAAATTTTATTCATTCTGCAACAGTGCTGCAGATTAGAAAATTACAAATGTAATTCCAATATTTGAAAAAGGAGGGAGAGAGAAACTGGAAGCAAAATATTTGCTAGCCATTTGTTAGTGTTCGGGATAAATACTGGAATTTATTAAAAAGGATATGATTAATGGATATTCAGAAAGTATTTGTGTAATTGGACTGAGTCAATGTGGACTACTGAAAGGAAAATTGTGCCTGAACAATCTGATCAAAGTTTTGAGGATATTACCACTACCGTCATTAAGGGGGAAGCCAACAGATGTGGTGTATTGGAATTTGGGATGATTTTTGATACAGTGCCACACAAGTTAAGTAAACTTAAATGACATAGGATTGTGGGTAATATAATAGTATGGACTGTTTCTACCTGTTTCTCCTCATGTCGGAGTAAATAGTTCTCACATTGGCAGACGTAACCATGACATACTTTTGTTATATCTTACTTTCTTTTGGTTATTCTTAAATTATTCAAAATGGTGGCAAATTATGGTGACGAATGAAAGTTTTTCACTGAACTTAATTGTATTCTTACTGTAAAATACATGTGACAATGAAATTATTCATTCATTCATTACCGCAAGGATCAGTGCTTGGGCCCCAGTTATTCATAATCTGGACCTGAACAAAGAGACCTCAGAGTGTATGTTCATAGTTCCTTGAAAGCAGAGTTGCAGTTAGATAGGATAGTGAAGAAGGCATTTGGTATGCTTTCTTTTATTGGTCAGAGCATTGAGTATAGGAGTTCGGAGGTCATGTTGCGGCTGTACAGGACATTGGTTAGGCACCCTTGGAATAACACGAGCAATCTTGGTCTCCTTCCTGTCAGAAAGATGTTGTGAAACTTGAAAGGGTTCAAAAAGAATTGATAAGGACGTTGCCAAGATTGGAGGATTTGACATATAGGGAGAGGCTGAATAGGCTGAGGCTGTTTTCCCTGGAGCATCGGAGGCTGAGAGTGACCTTATAGAGATTTATAAAATCATGAGGGGAATGAATAGGGTAAACAGACAAGGTCTTTTCCCTGGGATGGAGGAGTCCAGAACTAGAGGGCATAGGTTCAGGGTGACAGGGGAAAACTATAAAAGGGATCTAAGGGGCAACTTCTTCACACAGATGCATGTCTGGAGTGAGCTGCCAGAGGAAGTGGTGGAGGCTGGTCTGGTACAATTACATTTAAAAGGCATCTATATGAATAGGAAGGGTTTAGAGGGATATGGGCCAAATGGGACTAGACAAATGGGACTAGATTAGGTTAGGATAACTGGTCAGCAAGGACGAGTTGGATGGAAGGGTCTGTTTCCGTGCTATACATCTCTCTGACTCTATATCAATAGAGTCAGAACCACCATTTCCCATTTTACAGATGAATACAAAATTCAGTGGGAATGCAAATTGTGAAGAGGATGCAAAGAGGCCTCAACAGCATTTAGTCAGGCTGTGTGAAGGTGCAAGAGCACTGCAGATGCTATCATTTTGGTAAGTCAGAGGTTATCACTTTGGTAGGAGGAACAAAGGAGCAGAGCATTGCTTAAATGGTGACAACTCAGAAAGCATTCATGTCCAAAGGGACTGAAGTACTCTTCATAAGTCACTGAAAACTAACATGCGAATGGATTGGACAATTCAGAAGATAAAAGGTTGGTTAAAGGTTGGTTACCCGATATTTCAAGAGAATTTGAGTACAGGCACAAATAGGTCTTGCTTCAAATGTACAGCACACTGCAGAGACTACACGTGGGGACTAAAGTCTATCCTTGCCATGGAGGGAGAGGAGATTCTCCAGACTGATCCCAGAAGTGATGGGATTGTCTTATGAGGAGAGATTGAGGAGTTGGACATATATTCTCTGGAGTTTTGAAGAATGCGAGATGGTCTCATAGAAACTTACAAACTGCTTGAAGGGATAGAAAGAGTAGATGCAGAGAAGATGTTTCTGCTGGCCGAGGAATCCAGAACCAAGGGACATGGTTTCAGAATAAAAGGCAAGCCATTTACAACTGAGAGAAGGAGAAATTTCTTTACTCAGAAGCTGGTGAATCATGCATAGGGCTGTGAGAGTTCAGTCATTATGTTCAAGACAGAGATTGATTTACCATGAGTGAAATTAACGGATAAAGGCATAGTGCAGGAATGGCATTGAGGGAGATTAGCCATAGAATGGCTGAGGAGGTTTCAGGGGCAAGATAGCCTACCCCTGCTCTGGTGTTCCTTTGCTCTTCCATTACTGAAACACAGGTTGAGGTTTCACTACAAACACTACGTAGGACAAACAGGAAGAAAGTTGGCCACCAGGATACAGGAACACCAGCTAGCCACAAAAAGACACGACCCTCTCTCCCTCGAAGCCCTACGCACGGATGAAAAAAAACACCATTTTGACTGGGACAACACATTTACCCTGGGACAGGCTAAGCAAAGACATGCCAGAGAATTCCTCGAGGCCTGGCACTCCAACCACAATGCCATAAACAACCACATAGAACTAGATGCCATCTATCAATCCCTCAGAAAATGAACAGGAAATGACATCACCACAAACCCCAGGAACCCCATTCAGGAGAAAGATATAAATAGAAAGCAGGAGACAACAGCTTCGCTTCACTTGGAGGTCACCACTGATGATGTTACCTAGCCAGGTAATGAAACGTCTGGATATCAAACCTACAGCTCAGCAAGCAAACCTACACCCTACAGGTTGAGGTCTTCAGGATTTCGAGATTTCACTATCTCCATGTAATCCTCGCCAGCCTCCCACCATCTAGATTAGATTAGATTACATTACAATGTGGAAACAGGCCCTTCGGCCCAACAAGTCCACACCGACCCGCCGAAGCGAAACCCACCCATACTCCTACATTTACCCCTTACCTAACACTACGGGCAATTTAGTATGGCCAATTCACCTGACCCTGCACATCTTTGGACTGTGGGAGGAAACCGGAGCACCCGGAGGAAACCCACGCAGACACGGGGAGAACGTGCAAACTCCACACAGTCAGTCGCCTGAGGTGGGAATTGAACCCGGGTCTCTAGCGCTGTGAGGCAGCAGTGCTAACCACTGTGCCACCGTGCCGCCCTAAATCTACCCTTCATTAACCTCAGTCATTCAAACCTCTGTCTTAACTTGCACCATGCCCACCACCTCTCAGCTCAATGATCTACACTGACTTCAGGGCTGAGAAATAGGTTGATTTTGAAGTCTCCTCCTTGTTTCTAAATCTCTCTGTGGGCTGCCAAGTGTTCAAACGCTGAGAGTTACGCTGGGAGTTGAGCTGGGAGTTTAGAAGTATAAATCTGAATCTTTTGCATTCTTAAAAAATAAAAACTGTGGATAAGGGAAGGGTAGACATTTAGGGATTGTATTTTTTTCTTCTTTCAGGCCTAAGGAAAGTTTAACAAGCTCTCCTAGTACTGTAGCTAATTAATTTACTTAAGCTAATTAAGTGAACTGGTTAGATCTGGTTCTTGCAGGCCTTATACTACAAAAGATAGCCTCAGGAGCTCCTAACACGGAGTGTGACCGGCAAGAGATTACAAACGCTGGGAGATGGGCTAAGTATGGGAGTTTAGGTAAGTGGGGGAGGGAGGCATTGCTGTGCCCTGTTCCAGCCATTTTTGCAAGAGGCTGCTTTGTGGTTGAGATGCCGCTGATTAGATCTTATAGTGGGCCTAGGTGAATGCCAGGCTTTGTTGAAGAGGGTGAGCACCAATAAGGTAGGGTAATGCAAGACATTTTTCCCCCTGAAGGCCACTCGTTGTTAAAGGGGCAGGGATGGCAGTCAGTGGAGTGGTGTGCTCCTCCTGTCAGGGAGCAGTCGAGTATCCCTGGCAACTTGGTCTGCAGGAAGTGTATCTGGCTGCAGCTCCTCTCAGACCACATGGATCGGTTGGAGTGCCAATTGTAAGCACTAATGAGTATACAGGAAGCAGAGAGTGTGACAGTAGCTTCAGGGAGGTGGTCACACTGTAGGTTCAGTCAGGTAGATGGGTGACTGCCAGGAAAGGCAGGCAGATAGCACTGGAGTCTCCTGTGATTATCCACCTCTCAACCAGCTTTACTGCTCTGGATACTCCTGGGTGGATAGTCTCTCAGGAAAATTAGTAGCAGCAGCCAAGTCTTTAGCACCACAACTGGCTCTGCTGTAAAGCAAGGTATAGCAAAGTCCAAGCAAGCAATTGTGGTCGGGAGTTGTCTAGTCAGGGGCACAGACAGGTGATTCTGCAGATGCAAGCGAGACTACAGATTGGTGTGTTGCCTCCCACTACCCACAGTCAAGGACATTTTGGAGCAGCTGCAGCAAATTCTCAAAGGGAAGTGTGAACAGCCAGAAATCATGATACATTTTGGTACCAATGACACAGGTTGAAAAAGGGATGAGATCCTGCAGTGTGAATATAGGGAGCTAGGCAGAAGGATAAAAAGCAGAACGTCAAGAGTTGGATCTTTGGATTATGTTCCACGTGCTAGTGAGCGTCGGAATAGGAGAGTAGGTCAGATGAATGCATAGCCATTCACAAGTTGCTGCAGGGGTAAGGATTCAGTTTTCTGGATTATTGGGATCTTTTAGAGTCATACAGTCATAGAGATATACAGCACGGAAACAGACCCTTCGGTCCAACTCATCCATGCTGACCAGATATCCTAAATAAATCTAGTTCCATTTGCCAGCATTTGGCTCATATCCCTCTAAACCCTTCCTATTCATAGAGTTGTAGAGATGTACAGCACAGAAATAGACCCTTCAGTCCAACTTATCCATGCAGACTAACCTAATTTGCCAGCACTTAGCCCATATCCCTCTAAGGCCTTCCTATTCATTTACCCATCCAGATGCCTTTTAAATGCTGGAATTGTACCAGCCTCCTCCACTTCCTCTGGCAGCTCATTCCATACACGCACTACCCTCTGCATGAAAAAGTTAATCCTTAGGTCCCTTTTAAATGTTTCCCCTCTCACCTTAAAACTTATGCCCTCTAGTTCAGGACACCCCCACCCCAGGGAAAAGACTTTGTCTGTTTATCCTATCCATGCTCCTCATGATTTTATAAACCTCTATAACGTCACCTCTCAGCCTCGGACATTCCAGCTAAAACAGCCTCAGCCTATTCAGCCTCTCTCTGTAGCAACCTGGTAACATCCTTGTAAATCTTTTCTGAACTCTTTCAAGTTTCACAACATCCTTCCTATAGCCGGGTGACCAGAATTTCATGCAGTTTTCCAAAAGTGGCTTAACCAATGTCCTGTGCAGTCGAACGTGACCTCCCAACTCCTATATTCATTGCTCTGACCAATGAAGGAAAGCACACCAAACTTTGTCACTATCCTATCTACCAGCAACTACAAGTTTAAGGAACTATGAATCTGCACCGCAGGGTCTCTTTGCTCAGCAACACTCCCCAGGACCTTACCATTAAGTGGGCAGTACGGCAGCTCTGTGGTTAGCACTGCTGCCTCACAGCGCCAGGGACTCGGGTTTGATTCCACCCTCGGGTGACTGTCTGTGTGGAGTTTGCACATTCTCCCTGTATCTGCGTGGGTTTCCTCTGGCTGTTTTGGTTTCCTCCCACAGTCCAAAGACGTGCAAGTTAGGTGGATTGAGACTGTCATAGTGTTAAGTGCTTGGGTGGGGACAAATTACATAAGTGTGTTCAAGAAAACTTTCTCAATCAACATGAAGATGGCCCAACTAGAGAAAAGAGGTGTTAGTGAGGAAACACTTTGGGAGTAGTGACTATAATTCTATTAGTTTTAAATAGTTATGGAAAAGGATAAATCTGATCCACAAGATGAAAATCTAAATTTGGGCAAGGTCAATTCTGATGGTGTTACACAGGAAATTTCAAAAGTTGATTGGGGTTGGCTGTTCACAGGTAAAGGGATGTCTGGCAAGTAGGAGTCTTTCAAAAGTGAGGTAATAAGAGTTCAGGGACAGAATGTTCCTGCTAGTGTGAAGGGCAAGGCTGGCAGGAGTAGGGAACACAGGATAAATTGAGATATTGAGGTTCTTGTCAAGAAAAAGGAGTAGGCACGTGCCAGGAACACACAGCAGGAAATCAGTGAATCCCTTGGAGTAGAGTAAAGAGAGAAATCAGGAAGTTGAAAAGGGGACATGAATAAGCTTTGGCAGACAAGTCACCCCTAAACCTTCTTTTCTCCAATGAAAACAACCCCAAGTGCCTCAGCCTTTCCTCATACGATCTTTCTACCATACCAGGCAACATCCTGGTAAACGTCCTCTGCACCTGTTCCAGTGCCTCCACATCCTTCCTATAGTATGGCGACCAAAACTGCACACAATACTCCAGATGTGGCCGCACCAGAGTCTAAAACAACTGCAACATGACCTCAGTACTCCGGAACTCAATTCCTCTACCAATAAAAGCCAGTACGCCATATGCCTTCTTCACCGCACTATTTACCTGGGTGGCAACTTTCAAAGATTTGTGTACATGGACACCAAGATCCCTCTGCTCATCCACACTACCAAGTATCCGACCATTAGCCCAGTACCCCATCTTTTTATTACTCTTACCAAAGTGAATCACCTCACACTTAGCTACATTGAACTCCATTTGCCACCTTTCTGCCCAGTTCTGCAGCTTATCTATATCCCGCTGTAACCTGCCAAATCCTTCCTCACTGTCTACAACTCCTCCGACTTTCGTATCATCCGCAAACTTGCTCACCCAACTTTCTAACCCCTCCTCCAGGTCATTTATAAAAATGACAAACAGCAATTGTCCCAAAACAGATCCTTGCGGAACACCGCTAGTGACGGCACTCCAAGATGAACCTTTGCCATCAACTACTACCCTCTGTCTTCTTCCAGCCAGTCAACTCCTAATCCAAACCTCCAACTCACCCTCAATGCCATACCTCCGTATTTTTTGCAGTAGTCTACCATGGGGAACCTTATCAAACGCCTTACTAAAATCCATATACACCACATCTACCGCTTTCCCCTCGTCCACCTCCTTAGTCACCTTCTCAAAGAATTCAATAAGGTTTGTGAGGCACGACCTGCCCTTCACAAAACCATGCTGACTATCCTTGATCACATTATTCCTATCCAGATGTTCATAAATCCTATCCCTTACAATTCTCTCTAAGACTTTGCCCACAACAGAAGTGAGACTCACCGGCCTATAGTTACTAGGGTTATCCCTACTCCCCTTCTTGAACAAGGGAACCACATTTGCTAGCCTCCAATCTTCTGGCACTACTCCTGTAGACAACGAGGACATAAAAATCAAGGCCAATGGCTCTGCAATCTCCTTCCTTGCTTCCCAGAGAATCCTAGGATAAATGCCATCAGGCCCGGGGACTTATCTATTTTCACCCTTTCCAGAATTTCCAACACCTCTTCTCTACATACCTCAAAGCCATCCATTCTACTTAATTGTGACTCAGTACTCACATTGACAACAATGTCCTGTTCATGAGTGAATACTGACGAAAAGTATTCATTCAGTGTCTCCCCAATCTCTTCAGCCTCCACACGCAACTTCCCACTACTATCCTTGACTGGACCTATTCCTACCCTAGTCATTCTTTTATTCCTGACATACCTATAGAAAGCCTTAGGGTTTTCCCTAATCCTACCAACTGAGGACCTTTCATGTCCCCTCCTTGCTGCTCTTAGCTCTCTCTTCAGGTCCTTCCTGGCTACCTTATAACTCTCAATCGCCCCAATTGAACCTTCACGCCTCATCTTTACATAGGCCGCCCTCTTCCATTTAACAAGGGATTCCAATTCATTATTAAACCACGGCTCCCTCACACGACCCTTTCCTCCCTGCCTGACGGGCACATACTTATCAAGGACACTCAATAGTTGCTCCTTGAACAAGCTCCACATATCAATTACACCCTTGCCTTGAAGCTTACTTTTCCAGGCCACACATCCTAAGTCATGCCTCACAGCATCATAATTTCCCTGCCCCCAACTATAACTCTTGCCCTGTAGTGCACACTTATCCCTCTCCATCACTAGAGTAAAGGTCACCGAATTGTGGTCACTGTCCCCAAAGTGCTCACCTACCTCTAATTCTAACACCTGGTTCATTACCCAGAACCAAATCCAGTATGGCCTCACCTCTTGTTGGCCTATCTACATATTGTGTCAGGAAACCCTCCTGCACACATTGGACAAACACTGACCCATCTAACAAACTTGAGCTATAGCTTTCCCAATTAATATCAGGAAAGTTCAAGTCCCCCATAACAACCACCCTATTACTTTCACTCTTCTCTTGAATCATCCTCGCAATCCTTTCTTCTACGTTTCTAGGACTATTAGGAGGCCTGTAAAAAACTCCTAACAGGATGACCTCACCTTTCCTAATCCTAACCTAAAGGGAGGGTACTGGAGGTCTTAAAACACACAAAGGTAGATAAATTCATGGGAGCTGATCAAGTGCATCCAAGGACATTGTGGTAAGCCAGGGAAGAAATTGCAAGGGTCCTACCAGACATATTTATATCATTGACAGCCACGGATGAGGTGCCAGAAGACTGGAGATGGTGGTTAATGTTGTGCTATTACTTAAGAAAGGTTTTAAGGAAAAGCCAGGGAACTACAGACTGATGAGCCTGATGTCAGTGTTGGGTAGGTTGTGGAAGGGGATTCTAACAGATAGAATCTACATTCTTTTGAAAAGGCAAAGACTGATTAAGGATAGTCAACATGGCTACGTGCGTGAGAAATCATGTCTCACAAACTTAATTGACATTTTTGAAGAGGTGACCAAGAAGATAGATGAAGGCAGAGCAGTAGACATTGCCTTCATGGATTTTACAATGCCTTTGACAAGGTCCTGCATGGTAGTTCACATGGAATCAAGGCAGAGCTAGCCAACTGGATATAAAGTTGGCTTGTAGGCAGGAGACAGAGGATGGTGGTCGAGGTTTGTTGTTCAGACAGGAGGCCTGTAACCAGTGGTGTGCCATAGGCATCAATGCTGGATCCACTGTTGTTCGTCATTTATATAAATGATTTGATGAGAATATGGGAGGTATTTTAGGAAGTTTGCAGGTGACACCAAAATTGCTGGTAATGTGGACAGTGAAGGAGGGTATCTAAGAGTAAAACAGGATGTTGACCAACTGGGCCAGTAGGCTAAGGAAGGGCAGATGCAGTTTAATTTAGATAAACGTGAAATGTTGGATTTTGATAAGACAAACCTGGGCAGGACTTACATTGTTAATGGTAGGACACTGGGGAGTGTTGTGGAACAGATAGACCAGGGGTGTAAGTACATAAATCCTTGAAAGAGGCATCACAGGCAGACAGGGTGGTAGTAACTATAGGCCGGTGAGTCTCACTTCTGTTGTGGGCAAAGTCTTAGAGAGAATTGTAAGGGATAGGATTTATGCACATCTGGATAGGAATAATGTGATCAAGGATAGTCAGCATGGTTTTGTGAAGGGCAGGTCGTGCCTCACAAACCTTATTGAATTCTTAGAAAAGGTGACGAAGGAGGTTGATGAGGGGAAAGCGGTAGATGTGGTATATATGGATTTTAGTAAGGCATTTGATAAGGTTCCCCATGGTAGGCTACTGCAGAAAATACGGAGATATGGCATTGAGGGTGAGTTGGAGGTTTGGGTTAGGAATTGGCTGGATGGAAGAAGACAGAGGGTAGTAGTTGATGGCAAAGTTTCTTCATGGAGTGCCTCACTAGTGGTGTTCCGCAAGGATCTGTTTTGGGACCATTGCTGTTTGTCATTTTTATAAATGACCTGGAAGAGGGGTTAGAAGGTTGGGTGAGCAAGTTTGCGGATGATACGAAAGTCGGAGGAGTTGTTGACAGTGAGGAAGGATGTGGCAGGTTACAGCAGGATATAGAGAAGCTGCAGAGCTGGGCAGAAAGGTGGCAAATGGAATTCAATGTAGCTAAGTGTGAGGTGATTCACTTTGGGAAGAATAACAAAAAGATGGGGTACTGGGCTAATGGTCGGATACTTGGTAGTGTGGATGAGCAGAGGGATCTTGGTGTCCATGTACACAGATCTCTGAAAGTTGCCACCCAAGTAAATAGTGCGGTGAGGAAGGCATATGGCCTACTGGCTTTTATTGGTAGAGGAATTGAGTTCCGGAGTCCTGAGGTCATGATGCAGTTGTATAAGACTCTGGTGCGGCCGCATCTGGAATATTGTGTGCAGTTGTGGTCGCCATACTATAGGAAGGATGTGGAGGCACTGGAACGGGTGCAGAGGAGGTTTACCAGGATGTTGCCTGGTATGGAAGGAAGATCGTATGAGGAAAGACTGAGACACTTGGGGCTGTTTTCATTAGAGAAAAGAAGGTTTAGGGGTGACTTGATTGAGGTGTACAAGATAATTAGGGGGTTAGATAGGGTTGACAGTGTGAACCTTTTCCCGCGTATGGAGTCGGGTATTACAAGGGGGCATAGCTTTAAATTAAGGGGGGGTAGATATAGGACTGAAGTTAGGGGTAGGTTCTTCACTCAGCGAGTCGTAAGTTCATGGAATGCCCTGCCAGTAGCAGTGGTGGACTCTCCCTCTTTATGGGCATTTAAGCGGGCATTGGATAGGTATATGGAGGATAGTGGCTTAGTATAGGTTAGGTGGGCTTGGATCGGCGCAACATCGAGGGCCAAAGGGCCTGTACTGCGCTGTATTCTTCTATGTTCTATGTTCTATGAAGCAGGCATTTGGCGTGCTTGCCTTAATCGGTCAGAGCATTGAACACAAGAGTTAGGACATCCTGTTACCGCTGTACACGATATTGATAAGGCCACATTTGGAGTTCTGTGTACAATTCTGATCACCCTGTTATTAAACTGGAAAGGGTGCAAAGAAGACTTTCAAGGATGTTATGGAGACTGAAGGTTTTGAGGCTGAAGGAGAGGTTGGATAGGCTGACACCTTTTTCCCTGGTGTGTAGGGGGCTGTGGGGTGACCTTGAAGAGGTTTATAAAATCATGAAGGGCATGATAAGGTGAATAGTCAAAGTATTTTCCCCAGGATAGGGGAGTCCAAAGGTAGACGGCATAAGTTTAAGGTGAAAAGGGATCTGTGCGGCAACATTTTGGTGCGCATATGGAAGAGGCTACCAAAGGAAGTGGTAGCAGCGAGTACAATTACAACATTTAAGAGACATCTGGACAGGTATGTTGGTAGGAAAGGTGTAGAGGGATATGGACCAAACGCAGGCAAATGAGACTAGTTCAGTTTAGGGAACCTGGTCAGTATGGCTGAATTGGGCCAAAGGTCTGTTTCCGTGCTGTTTGCCTCTATGATTCTCTATCTCTATAACCTCTGAAACCTACACAACTCTCTGAGGTATCCTCGTTCACCCTATTCTAGAGTTACCTTGCTTTTAGTTGTTTTAGCATTGGTGCCATTCTGTGAGATGCATGTGCCCTCTCTGAGTTGCTTCGCTTCTCAACATCTTGTTCCATCAATCCTACTTCCTTAACCTAAGTTTTCAGATATTTGTTCTACCTTCTCTTCCTGTGTCTCAGTGTCTAATGTTTTTTGATAACATCTGCTCATTGCCATGACATATTTTAGTGTGCTGTCATAAATACTTTATACTGAAATCACCACCTTCTCAAGGGCAACTAAGGATGGGCAATAAATGCTGGCCAGCCAGTGACACCCTCATCCCATGGGAGAATTTAAAAAAGTTCTTCCTATAGTACAGAGCTCAATAGGGCATCCACTAATACTATTCCTAAAGTTCTATCCAGATTTACCATTACATTTCCACTTTGATACGTTAAACACTTCCATTAGCTTTGTTTATGGACCTTACAGATGGGAATCTGTTTTTAACATTTCTTGAACCTCAAATTGCTCTATTCTTCAATAAAACCAAACTCTCCCAAACTCATTAGTGACTTGCTGTTGTTGTGGATATGTTTGCTAAGCTGGGAAGTTGGTTTGCAGACATTTCGTCCCCTTTCTCGGTGACATCCTCAGTGCTGAGGAGCTTCCTGTGGAGTGCTGCTGTACTGTGTTTGTTGGAATTCATTTGGTTTCATTCCTGTTGCTTCCAGTTGCATGTTCTGGTTGTTCGTTGCAGTGGTCAGTATGTTGGGCCTCGGTCAATGTGTTTATTGATGGAGTCTGTAGATCAGTATCATGCTTCTAGAAATTCTCTGGCTGTCCTGTTTGGCTTGTCCTATTATTGTTGTGTTGTCCTTGCTCACAAGGATCAAATTTACAAGAGAGGAGGAAATTTATAAACAATTCCATTCCTAGATATGATGGTAAAAAGAGTACAGATGGGGAATGCACATAAAAGTGTACAGAAAAGCCACAGACATGGACCAGGTCCTGAATTATAACAACAATCACCCAAACACACACAAGAAAAGCTACATTAGGACCCTGTACAAAACGGCTACAACACACTGCAGCACTCCCTACCTGCGAAGGCAGGAAGAAGAACCTCTACAATGTCTTTGCAAAGAACAGATATCCCTGTAACTTCATCCGCAGATGCCTGGCAGACAAACAATGCGACAAAGACATACCACGACCCAACTCACTAACCACTCTACCTTACATAAAACACGTCTCAGAACTGACAGCCAGACTTCTCCGCCCACTCAGATTCATGACAGCCCATAAACCAACAGTCACGCTCAGACAACTCACCAGAACAAAAGACCCAATACCCATCATGTGCAGGACAAAGGTGGTGCACAAGATTCCATGCAGAGACAGCATGAAACACCAAATAGGACAAACAGGTAGACAACTAATAATTCGCTTTCATGAACATCAACGAGCCACTAAACGTCACGACCAGCTGTCCTTAATGGCTATTCACACACATACAAGGACCACAAATTCAAAGGGGACAACACAACAATAATAGGACAAGCTAAACAGAGGACAGCCAGAGAATTTCTAGAAGCACGATACTCATCCACGGACTCCATCAATAAACACATTGACTGAGACCCAACATACTGACCACTGCAACAAACAAACAGAAGCATCGGGAACAAAACCAAATACATTCCAAACGACACAGTACAGCAATCCTTCACAGGAAGGTCCACATCACTGAGTGTGTCACCTAGAAAAGGGGACAGAACATCTGCAACTGCCCAGCTCAGTGAACACACCCACAACTAGTAGCAACTGAGCTATAAATCTTTACACAAAGCTTGATCACTAGTGACTTGTACCAGGTGCCCTTGCCCCTCACTGGTGACTAGTATCAGAGGTATTTTCCCCTCACTGGTGGCTTGTACCAATGGATCTTGCTGTCACAAATGACTTGTACCAGGGGCCATTGCCCCTTGCTGGTGGCCTTCCTCATAGACCGTAGTCCTTCACCATTGTTTCTGACAAATAGTAATGGGAAATCTGTGCTGAGACTGATTAGATTAGATTAGATTCCCTACAGTGTGGAAACAGGCCCTTCAGCCCAACCAGTCCACACCCACCCTCTGTAGAATAACCCACCCAGACCCATTTCCCTCTGACTAATGCACCTAACACAAGGGGCAATTTAGCATGGCCAATTCACCTGACCTGCACATCTTTGGACTGTGGGAGGAAACCGAAGCACCTGGAGGAAACCCACACAGATACGGGGAGAATGTGCAAATTCCACACAGTCACCCAAGGCTGGAATCGAACCTGGGACCCTGGTTCTGTGAGGTAGCAGTGCTAACCACTGAGCCACCGTGCTGCCCCACTGAGCAAATTGTAGTCCACTCTGTCACTCTAGTGAGGTGCCTTGATACGTACCACATAGCCACACTGTGCATAGACCATGACAAGCAGGAAGAGGTAAAGGAAGGCGGCCATCAGCTCTCGGATCATATACTGGAATGTTTTCCCAAATACACACCATCTCCGCACAAAACGAAACTGTCCTACAATCTAGAAAAAAAGCATTAAATAGTACAGCCATGTGACATTTGAAGTGGCTTTTAGGTAATTAGATATTTCCTTACTGATATTTCCACAGGGTAGTCACTATTGTCATGGCAGCTATTCTGCACACAGCACAGTCTTACAAACTGCACTGTGACTATTTTATTATTATTGCCATGTTAATGTTATTGTTTTATTGTTACTGGTTATGAAATTAATCGACTCCAGGGAGAGATCCCTGAATCTATTATGAAAGAGTATCATGGCAATCTTCACTCCAGCTGAAAGACAGATAGTTGTTTAAAATCTCACCTGTAAGACAGCAGCTCTGCCATTGTGGCACTCTGTCTCTGGTACACTGATGTATCAGCCTAGATATTGTGTTTAACTCTCGAGGTTGGGATTTGAGACCATAGCCTTTGTCACAGCTGACGTGACAGATAAATAAGCAAAACATGAAAAGATAATGTCTGTGGCTGCATGTGAGCTCATGGTGACCAACATCAGCACAGAAACAGACTGTGGACTAAATGGATGATTCTCTCTAAAGAGTTGGTCTAAATGGTTTGCTGAGAGGGTTCTAATCCTCCTGATTGATTAGCTGCTTATATTCCCTCCTCCTCACTCTCACTTAACTTGTTCACTTACCTTCAAGGTGAGGACGGTGAGCAGAAATGCGGCGAGACTGGTGACTCCCTCAGCCAGACATGCAACATAGTAGAAACTGACAAACTGCTGGGGGTTGTTCTTGTAGTGGCTGAGCTGCTGGTCAGCTAATCTGATGTGGCTGAAATGGAAGCTAGGGATGAGGACACAAAGTAGGATGATGAGGAGCTGGAGGTACCTCTGGCCTTCTTTGAAATAAGCCAAACCCTCCCTGTTCAGAGCGATGGCCTCAACGACCAGAAAACAGAGGCCGAAGAGGAATAGCAGCACCTGCACAAAGAGGAGGGAGCAGTCAGGAGGAGGCCACACCCACAGCACTATCAGTCTCCTGTTCCTGAGGAACACCCAGTCTCTGAGCCTCCAGGTTCAATGCTGGGACACACTGTGATGATGATCTTCTGAAGATCTCCTTTATCCACAGTCTTTTTCCCTAAACCCCAAGTCTGATTTTCACATGGGAAAAAAATGAGCAGTAAGTGAGGACTGCAGATGCTGGAGATCAGAGTCCAGAGTGTGGTGCTGGAAAAGCACAGCAGGTCAGGCAGCATCTGAGGAGCAGGAAAATCGACGGTTTAGGCATAAGCCCTTCATCAGACTTTCACCTCTGACTCTCAGACCTTAGCATGTTACTGCAAAATGTCACCAGTCAGGTGGAGAGGAACGGAACCAAAACCAAATATGTGAGAATACGAATGTCAATGTGTGGCCGCAATGGCCTAATGGTATTATAGCAGGACTGTTAATCCAGAGACCCAGATAATGTAAAAAAAATGGAATGAAGAGTCTAATGATCCATGAATCCATTATTGTTTGACAGAAAGAAAACAATCTGGCTCATTAATGTCCTTACCTGATCTGGCCTGCATGTGACTCCAGACCCACAGCAATGTGGTGACTGTTAACAATTAGGGATGGACAGTAAATGCTGTCCTAGCCAGCGATGCCCTTATCCCATAGATGAATAAAGAAAAATAAATTCAGGATCGCTTACTGTGGGTAAAGAGAAAGTATGCAGTAGGAGCCCCCCCCCCCCCCCCCCCCAGTCAGGGCTTAAATCCGAGGTTAAACAACTGAAGCTCAGATCTATTCAAATGTTAGTGTCTATAATTAGGAATTGAACCTTCACAACACAAACTGCCCCATTCCGCCTCCAAAAGGATGTTTTTTGACCCTCATTCTTAAAACGTGCACACTGTTAGAAAGGTGAACATATACTGCCCACTTCAAGTTTCACAAATACGATGCAATTTGGTTGCTTCACATAGCACCAAGGGGTCTACCACATTGATGTGGGACTGAAGTCCAGGCAAAGGTAAAAACAATGACTGCAGATGCTGGAAACCAGATTCTGGATTAGTGGTGCTGGAAGAGCACAGCAGTTCAGGCGGCATCCAAGGAGCTTCGAATGTCAATGTCAGGAATGTGCCATTCCTGATGAAGGGCTTTTGCCCGAAACGTTGATTTCGAAGCTCCTTGGATGCTGCCTGAACTGCTGTGCTCTTCCAGCATCACTAATCCAGAATGAAGCCCAGGCAGGTGAATTCACACAGGATAAAGGTAAAGTTGACATAGACCTGCTCTCTCCCTTAGAGAGATACAATTGGTGGTAGCTGAACCTGAGGGTCACCATGCTCCAGGTGAGGGGACAAGTTATTCCTTCACCTTTACCGTAGCGAATACTGGAATTGAACCCATGCTGTTGGGATCAGGGATGTCCAGAAAGACATTACTGAGCTAATTGGTTCTTTAGGACAATCCAACAACTTCACAGACACTTTTACTGATTCAAGCTCTTCCTTTCCTGCTATGGTCATTAAACTGAATTATAGAGTCATAGAGTCATACAGAGTCCAAAGGTGCTGGAAAAGCACAGCTGGTCAGGCAGCATCCGAGGACCAAGAGAGTCAACGTTTTGACCATAAGCTCTTCATCATTCCTGAAACATCGACTCTGATCTCCAGCACCCGCAGTCCTCACTTTCTCCTCAAACACACTCTTCAGTCCAACTCTTCCGCACCAACCATGTTTTCCAAACTAAACTCGTACCATTTGTCTGCATTTGGCCACATCTCTTTTAAACCTTTCCGATCAACGTACCTGTCCAAATGTCTTTTAAATGTCTTTGAAACTGTACATGCACCTACTACATTGATTCAGCTACTTTTAGAATATTGCGTGCAATTCTGGTCACCCTCCTATAGGAAGGATGCTGTGAAACTTGAAAGGGTTCAGAAAAGATTTGCAAGCCTGTTGCCAGGATTGGAGGATTTGAGCTATAGGGAGAAGTTGAATAGGCTGGGGCTGTTTTCCCTGGAGCATTGGAGGCTGAGGGGTGACCTTATAGAGGTTTATAAAATCATGAGGTGCATTGCTATGATAAATAGACAAAGTTTTTTTTCCCTGGGGTGGGGGAGTCCAGAACTAGAGGGCATAGGTTTAGGGTGAGAGGGCAAGATTTAGAAGGGATCTATGGGGCAATATTTTCATGCAGAGACTGGTGCATGTATGGAATGAGCTACCAGAGGGAAGTGGTGGAGGCTGGTACGACTACAACATTTAAAAGGCATCCAGATGGGTATATGAATAGGAAGGGTTTTGAGGGATATGGGCCAAAGGGCAAATAGGACTAGATTAATTTAGGATATCTGGTTGGCATGAATGAGTTGGACCGAAGAGTCTTTCTGTGCTGTACATTTCTACAACTCTATGACTTCCTGTGGCAATTCATTCCATGTATGTACCACCTTCTGTGTGAAAAAGTTGCCCCTCCAGTAACCTCCTTGTAAATCTTTTCTGCACCCTTGCCAATTTAATAATATCCTTCCCATAGCAGGAACTCAGAACTTTACACAATACTCCAAATGTGGCCTCACCAACATCCTGTACAAATGCAACATGATGTCCCAACTCCTGCACTCAATGCTCTGACCGGTGTCACCCTGTCTATCTGTGACACCACTTACAAAGAACTATGTACCTGAATTCCAAGTCTCCTTTGTGGGATTGGAACTCACTGGATTTGGGGAATTGAACTCTGGTTTAACAGTCAAGTAAAAAAATAAACTGGCTTGTATATTTCTAGTGCCTATCTAATACTTCAGAATTCACAAACTGTTTTATAGCTTTCCAAGTACTACTTTTGAAATGTGGCGATTGTGCAATGTAGGAAATATGGCAGCCAAACTGCACACAGCAAGGCCCCCCATGAACAGAAACCAAGCAATGGCCCGTTATTCTTTTATTAATGTGTTGGCTGAGGAATAAGTACAGAACAACCTCGATCATCTGAACAAGACGGACGGGGAGTATTTTGTTTGGATAACTGATTGTTCGGATACCTGAGAAAACAGAAAGACTTCACTTTGATGTCTCATTTTAATGTTTCATTAGTTCTTAAGGGAAGGAAACTGCCATCCTTACCTGGTCTGGCCTGGATGTGACCCCAGATCCACAGCAACGTAGTTGGCTCTTAACTGCCCTCTGGGCAATTAGGAATGGGCAATAAATGCTGACCTAGCCAGTGACACCCTCATCCGTGAACGAATAAAAAAAACCTCAGTTCAGACAGATCAGCACTCCATCAGTATTGTACTGAAGTGTCAGCCCAGACCAAATTCCTGGAGTGTGGTTTGAATCTCAAATGCTGACTCAATAGATAAGAATGTGAGTATAGCTGGCATTCTACACATTGGTGGCCATCCCCTCATAACCTCGACCACAAACTGCACACAGCCCTTGTACCGAGATGTGTGCAACTGAACTGAAGCTGTCCTCTCTAGTGAAAGCGTGTTTTTCTTGCATATTGGGGATGGCTGGTTTCAGCAACTCTTTGTTAGTGTTATAGAATAATGTTTACCATCAACACCAACAATAGGTCCACCGCACGACTTGAGCTCAGCACTGAGAAGAGTTTAATATTGACAGTTGGTTTGACAGGCACCGCAGGCTGAAAGACAACCCGTAAGGTCACCACAGCGTAAAGATCCACATCCCGGCTGTACTGTGTGAACTCAACAAACACACTCTGTGTCCTGGGATCGGAGAGGAAAGAAAAATAGAAAAATGTTACTATTAAATCCAAAAGACAATTCAGGAGAAATCTCATTACACAGGGCTGATGTAGAGGAGCCAGTGTTGGATTGGGGTAAACAAAGTTAAAAATCACACAACACCATGTTATAGTTCAACAGGGGTTTATCTGGAGGCTAGTGCTTCCAAATAAACCTGTTGGACCTGTGTGATTTTTAATGTTTTCCACAGGGAGTGGTGGGAACACGATCACAGATGGTAGAGGTAAACTATGTTGACATAATTTACGATGAACTTAGAGGAACGATGCTGGATGAAAGAACAGCACGCTGCCAATAAACTGATGGGCTGAGAGGTAATAGGGAAGGGTATATCCATGACAATAGACCAGCATAGTTAACTTACCTGTTTCTGTGCTGCAAGGTAAATGAAATTCAATGTGACTGAGGGAGAGCTGACAGCCTGAGACTGGAACACAGCTACATTCTACTGAGTTAACCTATGCTCATCTCTAATATAGTTTGCACTGGTCCAGATTACATTGCTTTTCACTGGAGCTTGGAGATGAACAACATGCTGGCTGTATTCTTTCACATTATGATTCCAGACACAACGGAGTGAATCACCTGTATCAGTAGAAAATATTGCACATGGTATGAGGTGGAGGTGGGAGTTCAATGGTGTCAGGACTCTTACCCCCAAAGCTGGCTACTGGAACTGCTGAGCACTGAAGTGAACTGTTTAAAGATCAACTTTGTCCAAGTTGTTCTGCTAAACATTATTAAACATTGCATATCTTCTTTGAGCTATTAATCAAACCTGGATCTTACGTGGCAACCCCACCCCCAACATGATAATAATAAATTGTGGAAAGCAGCTAAATATTAACATTGCTTAAATTATGCCTACTTATAAAATGAGTTTGTCGTCAAATAAGATTTGAAACTGGTAGAGCAGATTTTTTCCAACACAAGGTGTGACGATGCTGCTCTTTAAACAAGGTTGTGTTTTCCTTGTTTTTTTTTCAAAAGGGATTGTAAAAGGCAAAGGTTCAGATTTGTCTGGGCAGGGGCCATTTTGATTATGGTTAACAGATACTATCTAAGGAAACAATCAGGGAAAAGGGTTTTACGTTTTTTTTTAAACAGTCGTACAACAAAACACTGGCCAGTTCTCCCAGTTCAGGGATTTTTCTAGCTTGGTTTAGTTTTTAGCTGGGGACCTAGAGAAACAGCTGCAGTGGAAAGACGGTCCATGCTTCAGCAAATGATCCCTGGCTAATCTTCTCTTGCTTTCTGACATCTAGAACATAGGGCATAGAACAGTATAGCACAGAATAGGCCTTCGGTCTTCAATGTTGTGCTGACCTTTTATCCTACTCTAGGATCAAACTAACCTGCATATCCTACATTTTACTATCATCCATGTGCCTATCGAAGTGTCGCTTAAATATCCTTGATACATGTGACTCTACTACCACTGCTGGCAGTGTATTCCATGCATCCACCATTCTCTGTGTAAAGAACGTACCTCTGACATCTCCCCTAAACCTTCCTCTAAGCACCTTAAAATTGTGCACCCTCATGATGGACATTTCCACCCTGGGAAAAAAGTCTCTAGTTATCCACTCTATTTATGCCTCTCATCATATTGTACACCTCTATCAAGTCACCTCTCATCCTCTTCACTCCAATAAGAGAAGACCTAGCTCCCTCATCCTTTCTTCATAAGACATGTCCTTCAGTCCAGGCGGTATCCTGGTAAATCTCCTCTGCACCCTCTCTAAAGCTTCCCATAATGAGGCGACAAGAACGGAACACAATATTCCAAGTGTGGTCTAACCAGGGCTTGAGAGAGCTGCATAATATCCTCACTGCTTTTAAATTTAATCACCCTGCTAATGAAAGCCAACACACCATATGCCTTCTTAACAACTCTATCAATGTGGGTGGCAACTTTGAGGGATGTATAGACTTTGACCCTAAGATCCCTCTGTTCCTCCTCACTGCCAAGCATCCTGCCGTTAACCCTGCATCTGCATTGTGGGCAGTATGGTGGCACAATGGTTAGCACTGCTGCCTCACAGCGCCAGAGACCCGGGTTCAATTCCCGCCTCAGGCGACTGACTGTGTGGAGTTTGCACGTTCTCCCCGTGTCTGCGTGGGTTTCCTCCGGGTGCTCCGGTTTCCTCCCACAGTCCAAAGATGTGCAGGTCAGTTGAATTGGCCATGCTAAATTGCCCGTAGTGTTAGGTAAGGGGTAGATGTATGGGTGGGTTGCGCTTCGGCGGGTCGGTGTGGACTTGTTGGGCCGAAGGGCCTGTTTCCACACTGTCAGTAATCTAAAAAAAAATCAAATTCGACCTGACAAAATGAATCACTTCACACTTTTTCCAGGTCGAATTCCGTCTGCCACTTCTCTGCCCAGTTCTGCATCCTGTCAATGTCACGTTGCAACCTACAACAGCCCTCCACACTATCCACGATTCCACCTACCTTTGTGTCTTCGCCAATCTTACTAAGCCACCCTTCCACTTCCTCATCCAAATCATTTATAAAATTCACAAAGAGCAGAGGTTCCAGAACAGATCGCTCTGGAATACCACTGGTCACTGAACTCCAGACTAAATACTTTCCATTCTACTACCACCCTCTGTCTTCTACAGGCCAACCAATTCTGTATCCAGACAGCCAGAGTTCCCTGTATCCCATACCAGTTACTTTCTAAATGAGCTTACCATGGGGAACCTTGTCAAAGCTTTGCTAAAATCCATATACACCATATCCACTGCTTTACCTTCATCAACGTGTATTGTCACATCTCAAAGAATTCAGTAAGGCTTGTGAGGCATGACCTGTCCCTCACAAAGCCATGCTGACTATCTCTAATCAAGCTATGGTTTTCCAAATAATCATAAATCCTGTCTCTCAGAATCCTCTCCAACAATTTGTCCACCATTGAAGTCATGATTCGGAGATGCCGGTGTTGGACTGGGGTGGACAAAGTTAAAAATCACACAACACCAGGTTATAGTCCAACAGGTTTAATTGGAAGCACTAGCTTTCGGAGCGACGCTCAATCACCTGATAAAAGAGCGTCGCTCCGAAAGCTAGTGTGCTTCCAATTAAACCTGTTGGACTATAACCTGGAGTTGTGTGATTTTTAACTTTGTACACCATTGAAGTAATACTGACTGGCCTGTAATTCCCAGGGTTATCCCTATTCCCTTTTTTGAACAAGGGAATAACATTTGCCACTTCCAATCATATAGCACAACTCCAGTTGACAGTGGGGACACAAGGATCATTACCATAAGTGCAGCAATCTCTTCCTTTGCTTCCTGTAGTAACCTTGGGTATATCTTGTCTAACCCAGGGAACTTAACTATTCTCATGTTTTCCAAAATTTTCAGCATATCCACCTTAACATCAACCTGTTTGAGTGTATCAGGCACAAGTTTCTTCCATTATCCCTGATCGGTCCTACCCTCACACTGGCCATCCTCTTGTTCCTCCATAAGTGTAGAATGACTTGGGGTTTTCCTTAATCCTACCTTCTTTCATGCCCCTTCTATCTCTCCTAAGTCCATTCTTCAGTTCCTTCCTGGCTACCTTGTAACCCTCTAGAGCCCTGTCTGATCCTTGATTCCTCAACCATAAGTAAGCTTCCTTCTTCCTCTTGACTACATCTCTTTTCATCCAAGGTACCTTCACCCTACCATCCTTCTTTGCCTCAGTGGGACAAACCTAACCAGCACTCGCAGCAAGTGCTCCCAAAACAACCTCTACTTTTCTGTCATGCATTTCCCTGAGAATATTTGCTCCCAATTTATGCTCCACCAATTAAATACTTCTCCATACCATCTGCTCCTATCCTGAACAAGGTAGGATTGATAAATTAAACTGTATTTACTTCAGTGCAAGGAGCCTAATAGGAACATGGGACTGGGATATCATACCAGTTACAGAAACATGGCTCAGAGATGGACAGGACTGGCAGCTTAATGTTCCAAGATACAAATGTTACAGGAAGGACAGAAAGGGAGGCAAGAGAGGAGGGGCATGACGTTTTTGATGACTGAGATGTCAATGGGGGGGAGCTTTGAGGCCAGTGACCATAATTATATTCGTTTAAAAATAGAGATGGAAAAGGATAGACCAGATCTAAAAGTTGAAGTTCAAAATGGGCAGCACGGTGGCACAGTGGTTAGCACTGCTGCCTCACAGCGCCAGAGACCCGGGTTCAATTCCCGCCTCAGGCGACTGACGTTCTCCCCGTGTCTGCATGGGTTTCCTCCGGGTGCTCCGGTTTCCTCCCACAGTCCAAAGATGTGCAGGTCAGGTGAATTAGCCATGCTAAATTGCCTGTAGTGTTAGGTAAGGGTTCCTGTAGGGGTATGGGTGGGTTGCGCTTCGGCGGGGCGGTGTGGACTTGTTGGGCCGAAGGGCCTGTTTCCACACTGTAAGTAATCTAATCTAATCTAATCAAATTGGAGAAAGGCCAATTTTGACGTTATTAGGCAAGAACTTTCAAAAGCTGATTGGGGCAGATGTTCACAGGTAAAGGTATGGCTGGAAAATGGGAAGCCTTCAGAAATGAGATAGCGAGCCCAGAGACAGTATAATCCTGTTAGGGTGAAAGAAAGGCTGGTAGGTATAGGGAATGTTGGTTTGCTAGAGAAATTGAGATCTTGTTAAGAAAAAGAAGGAAGCATATGTCAGGTGTAGACAGGAGAGATTAAGTGACTCATTAGAAGAGTATAAAAGTACACTTAAGAGGGAAATCAGGAGGGCAAAAAGGGGAAATGAGATAGCTTTGGCATATAGGGTTAAGCAGAATCCAGAGGGTTTTTATAAATACATTAAGGACAAAAGACTAAAGGGAGAGAATAAGGCCTCTCAAAGATCAGCAAGGCAGCCTTTGTGTGGAGCCGCAGGAGATGGGGGAGATACTAAAGGAAAGTTTTGCATCAGTATTTACTGTGGAAAAGAACATAGAAGGTATGGAATGTGGGGAAATGGATGACGACATCTTGAAAACTGTCCACATTACAGAGGAGGTGGTGCTGGATGTCCTGAAATGGATAAAAGTGGATAAATTCCCAGGACCTGATCACGTGTACCTTAGAATTCTGTGGGAAGCTCGGAAAGCGAGGGTGGCCCCTTACTGAGATATTTGTATCATCGATAGTCACAGGTGAGGTGTCAGAAGACTGGAGGTTGCCACTGTTTAAGAAAGGTGGTAAGGAGAAGCCAGGGAACTATAGACTGGTGAGCCTGATGTCGCTGGTGGGCAAGTTGTTGGAGGGAATCCTGAGGGACAGGATTTACATGTATTTGGAAAGGCAAGGACTGATTAGGGATAGTCATCATGGCTTTATACATGGGAAATCATGTCTCACAAATCTGATTGAACTTTTTTGATGAAGTAACAAAGAGGATTGATGAGGGCAGAGCAGTAGATGTGCAGGTTAGGTGAATTGGCCGTGCTAAATTGCCTGTAGCGTTAGGTGAATGGGTAAATGTAGGGGAATCGGTCTGGGTGGGTTGCTCTTAAGAGGATCGGTGTGGACTTGTTGGCCGAAGGGCCTTTTTCCACACTGTAAGTAATCTAATCTAATCTAATCTAATCTAAATGGACTTCAGTATGGCATTCAACAAGGTTCCTCATGGGAGACTGGTTAGCACACTTAGATCTCATGGAATACAGGGAGAACTAGCCATTTGGATACAGAACTGGCTCAAAGATAAATGACAGAGGGTGGTGGTGGAAGGCTGCTTTTCAGACTGGAGGCCTGTGACCAGTGGAGTGCCACAAGGATCGGTGCTGGGTCCACTACTTTTCGTCAATTATATAAATGATTCGGATGTGAACATAGGAGGCATAGTTAGTAAGTTTGGAGATGACACCAAAATTGGAGGTATAGTGGACAGTGAACAATGTTATCTCAGAGTACAATGAGATCTTGATCAGGTGGAGTTTAATTTAGATAAATGTGAGGTTCTGCACTTTGGAAAAGCAAATCAGAGCAGGACTTATACACTTAATGGCAAGGCCCTAGGGAGTGTTGCTGACCAAAGAGTCCATAATGCAGGTTCATAGCTTCTTGAAAGTAGATAGATTAGATTCCCTGCAGTGTGGAAACAGGCCCTTCGACCCAACCAGTCCACACCGACCGTCCAAAGAGTAACCTACCCAGACTCATTTCCCTCTGACTAATGCATCTAACCTATGGGCAATTTAGCATGGCCAATTCACCTAACCTGCACATCATTGGACTGTGGGAGGAAACCGGAGCACCCGGAGGAAACCCACGCAGACACTGGGAGAATGTGCATTCTCCACACAGACAGTCACCCAAGGCCGGAATCAAACCTCAGGCCCTGGTGCTGTGAGGCAGCAGTGCTAACCACTGAGCCACCGTGCTGCCCCAATATGATAGAGAAGAAGGCGTTTAGTATGCTTTCCCTTAATTGGTCAGAGCACTGAGTGTAGGAGTTGGGAGGTCATGTTGCGGCAACGCAGGAGACTGGTTGGGCCATGTTTGGAATATTGCATGCAATTCTGGTCTCCTTCCTATCGGAATGATGTTGTGAAATCCTTAATTTACAAGGATGTTGCCAGGGTTGGAGGATTTGAGCTGTAGGGAGAGTCTAAATAGGCTGGGGCTGTTTTCAGTGGAGTGTCAGAGGCTGTAGGGGGTGACCTTATAGAGGCTGATAAAATCATGACGGGCGCTAATAAATAGACAAGGTATTTTCCCTGAGGTTGGGGAGTCCAGAACTAGAGGGCATAGGTTTATGCTGAGAGAGGAAAGATATAAAAGGGACCTGAGGGGCAAATTTTCACACAGTGGGTTGTGTGTATGTGAAATCAGCTGCCAGAGGAAGTGGTGGAAGCTGGTACAATTACAGCATTTAAAAGGCATCTGGATGGGTATGTGAATAGAAAGAGTTTAGAGGGATATGGGCCAAGTGCTGGCAAATGGGACTAGATTAGGTTAGGAAGTCTGGCATGGATGAGTTGGACCCAAGAGTCTGTTTCTGTGTTGTACATCTCTATGACTCTATGCCTCTACGACTGTCCATGACTGTAGTAAAGGTCAGGGAGCCGTGATCACTATCACTGAAATGTTCTCCCACCAAGAGATCTGACACCTGACCGCATTCATTGTCAAGCATCAAATCCAATATGGCCTCCCCTCTCGTCAGCCTATCCAGATATTGCATCAGGAATCCTTCCTGGACACACCTGACAAAATCTGCTGTATCCAAACTATTTGCACTAAGGAGGTTCCAATCAAATCAGAGAAGTTGAAGTCACCCATGACAACAACCCTTTCACAAAGAACAAAGAATAAAGAAATATACAGCACAGGAACAGGCCCTTCGGCCTTACAAGCCTACATCGATCCAGATCCTCTATCTAAATCTGCCGCCTATTTCCTAAGGATGTGTATCCCTCTGCTCCCTGCCCATTCATCTATCTGTCTAGATACATTTAAGATACATCTTAAATGAAGCTATCGTGCCCGCCTCTAACACCTCCACTGGCAATGCGTTCCAGGTACCCACCACCCTCTGCGTAAAGAACTTTCCACACATATCTACCTTAAACTTTTCCCCTCCCACCTTGAACTCGTGACTCCTAGTAATTGAGCCCCCACTCTGGGGAAATAGCTTCTTGCTATCCACCCTGTCCAGACCTCTCATGATTTTGTCGACCTCAATCAGGTCCCCCCTCAAACTCTATCTTTCTAATGAAAATAATCCGAACCTACTCAACCTCTCTTCATACCTAGTGCCCTCCATACCAGGCAACGAGATTGAGATAAAAACAAAAATTGCTGGAAGATCTCAGCGGGTCTGGCAGCATCTATGGAGAGAAAGTCGAGTTAACGTTTTGGGTCCAGTGGCCCTTCTTCAGAACTGAAGGCTGATTGGACCCAAAGCATTAACTCTGATTTCTTTCCACAGATGCTGCCCAACCTGCTGAGGTTATCTAACTATTTTCATTTTTGTTCCAGATTTCCAGCTTCTGCAGGTCTTTCAGATTTTTGTCTAATGAGACTGAAACCTTTGCTTGGAGTTTGAGCAGAACAATACCCTTCATTTACTTGAAGCATCACAGAGGCTACTGACTGTCTTCCACTCTCCAAGTTGAGGAGGTGCCGGTGTTGGACTGGGGTGGACAAAGTTAAAATTCACACAACAAACCAGGTTATAGCCCGACAAGGTTAATTGAAATACAAGCTTTCAGAGTGCTGCTCTTTGTCACATAGCTAGTTGAAACAAGATTAGGTGCAGATTAAAATTCGCTCTGCGCTGTCCAATCATGTGCACTAGTCCCATACATGACTGGATTAAACATGGGCTCATAGAGTCATAGAGGACTAAACCACAGTAAAGGGCCCTTTGGCCAATCAAGTCTGTGCCGGTGAAAAACAAGCACCTAGGATGATAGATCATCAGTTCTTGTCAGAACTTGAGCTGTTATTGGTTTTATTGCAAAAGGAATAGAGATTACTGGTATCTTTATCTCATTTGAGACATGGAACTGCTTCATTCTGGGTTGTATAAATGAAATCAATATCAGGAGATAAGTAGTCACCTGACTGAACATATTACTATGTTCCCTCTGGCTTCAGCATTGTGTGAAGCGATTTTTTAAGATCATGGAGCTTAAGACCATGTAAGTAAACAATACATTCATAAAGTGCCAAATCAACAGAACTTGATTGATTCTTACCCTGTGAAGCCATCTGATGAATAAGCCCAACTGTGATTGGTACTGTTAAAGTCAGCAGACCAGCCAATCCCATGGGTGATTGTTTCAGTACTTGATGAGTTGGAATGGTCACAGCTGTTGCCAGGATTAATGCCAGGGGTTAATCTATAAACCCACCAGGGACAATGTCCTGAGAAAGAGTCAACAAAGAATTACATATTCTGATCATCCATCACATTATTGAGCATTTATAACCATGAAAACAATGTGCCATGGTGTGCTCCACAGAGTGGAAAACTCCGAATCAAGAATGTTATCTCAACCTATAGACATCTGCAGGTAAATCTTGTCCACTGAGCCTCTGCTTCAGGCTTGTGGACAAGTTTTGGCATCCTGACGTTAAGAATATCTTCCATCATATTGTGTGGGACTGACTTCGAACAACTCTAGCAACTCAAGACTGACATCCATGAGGTGCTGAGGGCTGTTAGCAACAGGATTGTACTCCAGCACAATATGCAACCTCATGACCCGGTGTATCCCCTACTCAACCATTGCCATTGGGTTTGTGGGAATCTGGAACATACTGCCTGGGAAGGAAGTGGAGGCTGGAAACCTTTAAAAAATATTTAGATTAGCACTTTAAATATCGTAACATTCAAGGATATGGGGCAAGTGCAGGAAATTGGGATTAGTGCACTTTTACTGGTAGCTATTGAGGTGGCATGGTGACTCGATTTAGATTTAGATTAGATTACTCACAGTGTGGAGACAGGCCCTTCGGGCCAAAACGTCCACACCGACCCGCAACCCACTCCCCTACATTTACCCCTTCACCTAATACTACGGGCAATTTAGCCTGGCCAATTCACGTAACCTGCACATTTTTGGACTGTGGGAGGAAACCGGAGCACCCGGAGGAAACCCAAGCAGACACAGGGAGAATGTGCAAACTCCACACAGAGAGTCGCCTGAGGCGGGAATTGAACCCGGGTCTGTGGCGCCGTGAGGCAGCAGTGCTAACCACTGTGCCACCGTGCCGCCCACAGTTAGCACTCCTGCCTCACAGTGCTAGGGATGTAGGTCTGATTCCACCCTTGGACAACAGTCTGTGTGGAGTTTGCACATTCTCCCCATGTCTGTGTGGATTTTCTCGGGGCATTCCAGTTTCCTCCCACAATCCAAAGATGTGCAGGTTAGGTGGATTAGCCAGGCTAGATTGCCCACAGTGTTCAGTGATGTGTAGGTTGGGTGCATTAGCCACAGAAAATGCAGGATTACATGGAAGAGGATGGGGGATGTGTCTGGTGGGATACTGTTCAGAGGTTTGGTGTGGACTTGTTGGGCTGAATGGCCTGTTTCCATACTGCAGGGATTATATGGATAATGTCAGTGCAGGTTTGAAGAGCCACAGAGTCTTTCTTGAACTGTATGAATCTATGAAAAAAATGAACTAGCCAAGAGATTAAAGACAAAACTAAAATTGCTGCAGAATCTCTGAACTTCTACAGAAGGGTCACTGGACCCAAAACATCAACTCGGTTTTCTCATCACCAGGCATACCTAAAAATGAGGCGTCAATCTGGAAATTACCAAACACGACTACTTGTAAGCCAAACAGCATAAGCAGTAAGAGATAGACAGAGCTAAGCAATCCCACAACCAATGAATCAGATTTAAGCTCTGCAGTCTTGCCACATCCAGTCATGGATGGTCCACGAAAACAGAAATTACTGGAAAAACTCAGCAGGTCTAGCAGCATCTGTGGAGAGAAATCAGAGTTAACATATCGGGTCCAGTGACCCTTCCACAGAACTGATGATAGCTTGGAAAATGTTGGTTTTTACGCAGAAGATAGGTTGGATGGAGAAGGTAAGGAGATGGAGCCCAAAAAGAGAGAAGGGTAGTTAGGGAGACAAAGGAGTGGATAAAATTCTGGCTTGGAGGATAATAACTGTAAATGGAGATTGTTAGTGGCTAACAATAGGTTAACAAGGCCTGGAATGTGGGGTTGGGGGGGAAGGACATGGGCAGAACTCAAGGCCTAAAATTGTTGAACTTGATATTGTGTCCAAAAAGCTGGAGAGTTTCCAAGTGGAAAATTACGTGCAGTTCTTCCAGCTTACACTGAGCTTCACTGGAGCACTGTCGCAGGCCTGAGACAAAGCTGTTGGCCAGGAAACATGGTGATGTGTTGAAATGGCAGGCAACTGGAAGCATAGGGTCTTGAATTGTGATGGACAATTAAACAATTATGGGCGGCACAGTGGCACAGTGGTTAGCACTGCTGCCTCACAGCGCCTGAGACCCGGGTTCAATTCTTGCCTCAGGCGACTGACTGTGTGGAGTTTGCACGTTCTCCCCGTGTCTGTGTGGGTTTCCTCCGGGTGCTCCGGTTTCCTCCCACAGTCACAAAGATGCGCAGGGTCAGGTGAATTGGCCGTGCTAAATTGCCCGTAGTGTTAGGTAAGGGGTAAATGTAAGGGCATGGGTGGGTTGCGCTTCGGCGGGTCGGTGTGGACTTGTTGGGCAGAAGGGCTGTAATGTAATCTAATCTAAACTCACTGGAGGAGGAGATGCCACAAATATCTCCATCCTCTATGATGGAAAGGCCCAGCAATCAGTAAGGTGAGCAATTAACCAGACATGCCAAGTAGATGATCCATCTTGGTTTCCTTCCCAGAGCCCTGGCATCGAGATGCCAGTCTTCAGCTATATTTGATTCACTCAACATAATGTCCAGAAAATGTTGGAGGCACTGGATACTGCAAATGCTCTGGCTCCTGACAATATGACTGAACACTTGTGCTCCAGAACTTGCATTTACATTTACAACACTACAATCAACTTGACAATGCAGAAAATTGCCAAAGTATATACTCTACATGAAAAGCAGGACAAATCCAACCTGGCGAATTACACTTCTATCGGTCTACTCATGATTCATAGATTCAGAAAAAATAGATGCAAGGAATAGGACATTCAGCCTTTTGAGCCGATAACCACCATTCAATATGATCACGGTTGATCATGCAATTTCAGTACCTTGCTCCACTTTCCCTCCATTTGATCCCTTTAGGTGCAAGGGTCATGTCCAGTAATGTAGTTGACTCTTAACTGCCCTCTGGGCAATTTAGGGTTGAGCAAAAATGCTGGCTGTAAGGGCAGCCCATGTTTGAAAGACACAAAATGGCTGACAAGGGTTAAACAGAATTAAACAGCCTGCTCCAGCATTTAAGTGAAACATAATGCTATCTTTTAACAGGGTAAATCCAAGGAGGCCTTACAAGCAACCATTTGAAATAATTTGATAAGAGGATATCTAAGGATAGACAATGATTGATTCCATCCACACAAATGAAAGGATGTTGTCCCATTAGGTGAACAGCGCCAGTTAGAACAAGGGATGCAAACCTCAGTCGATGAACCAGTCAGCCTAACTCGGTAATCAGCTATGAAAACAATAGCTAAAGTTATTTTACAGTAATCAGTTTTTTAAAAATGTTATTCATGATATTAAGGAATAGATTCCAGTTCAGGATTCTTCAGATAATCACAGAGATAGATTTCAATTTAAGTGTAGATACATGTATAACCAAAGTATAATAGAAGCATTAGGGGGAGAAAAAATTAAACCTTGATATGAAAGTTAATTAGTCTCAGGAAATGCTTTCTTTATCTCTAAAAAGATGCCTGGTAAGTCCTGAATGAATTGTTTGTTCGCAACTTATTAGTTACAAAGTGCTAACAGTAGTAGTAGCTGTATAAATTTACACTTTATAACTAACTTTGTAACAGTAGTTAATATTATGAATCTTACAGCAATTAGTTAAAACCTGGAACAATAGAAATACAAGAGGATTTGATAGAGATAGCACATGGAATACAATGAATTACAGAATTCAACTGGTCTTTAGAGATGAGCAAGCCTGAGACATACCTGAAGGAGTATAACTAGAAACTTTGGAATGCGAATAAATGGGATGCATAGGAAGATCCCAAGGCCTGGTGATTACATTGTTTGTTAAACACCATGAGATGATCACGGGAATCTGGGGCTGTCCTTAGACATGCCCAGCATGAATTAGGTATTTCATAGGATTGGGTGTATCGAATAAAGGGGAAAGACAAAGTGACCACACAGAATGTGATTATTGTAACACAAAATTTCATTGTATTTCATTGTAAAAATCAGAGCATGTCACTGATCTCTCTTCTGATCTGAGCGAAAGATCGATGACTGGGTTCTCATGTCAAGGTTAGATTCAGGGAAGGTCTTTGGCCCTTTCCCTGCATTTACCAGTTGTTGCTTGAATAAAAAGTTGCCACTTGCGTGAATCCTGCCTGCCTCCTGAGTCTTTATCCCTGCTCGGGGGTGGGGGGCGTGGAGGTTTTGTTCCTACAGATTGGAAGTCAGCCAGCAGCCTCTGCTTGAAACCGGCATACTGTGGGCCACAATTTGGGTGAATATGTTTATTTACCACCCTTTTACATAGCATGGCACTTGTGCGGGAGAGCTTCTGTCACTCAGGGCAAAAAAAAATGTAATTGGAGTGAGCAGGAGGAGACAGACTTACAGATGGGTAGTAGGGCCACGGGTGCTGAGAGTTATCAAAAAGTAGATACGAGGTTGGAAATCCTCGAGAGTTAAAAGGGGATAGCTCCCAAAAGATTAAAAAGAGGTTGAAAATCCTTTATCAAAAAAAATAAAGTAATGGACACAGCCGGGTGGGAGTCTGGGAGAATAGCAGAAAGGCCTGGAAAGAAACCCACTGGGGTTCAGGCTGGTCCATTCTGCAGATAGTATTTAAAACAAAAGGCACACAAACAAGCTAACATAGCTGTAGTGTTCATAAATATGAAAGAGACAGAGAGGGCAATGCCTCTGTGCTAATTCACTAAACCTTATAGAGGTGTTAACTCTTTGTGGTCTGGTTTGAATGTATCTGGTTGGTTGGTTGCTAAATGTTGTCTTGTGCAATTTGTGAGTTTTTGTTCCCTGGACTCTATGCTTTGAAGTTAGTTTGCATTTTGGGAATCTATGGAAAGTGTCATGTGCCTATATAGGTGTGTGGCATGTATCATTAATGTAATGTCCTTTTAAGAAACTATCAGTGGTTGTCCAAAGCAGATGACTGTGATGAAATGTTGATTTAAAGGGTTGGTTCATAAGGCTTGGTAAAAATTTACCTTTTAGAATTAGCTTTCTGATGCATTTGGACTTGGATAGATTTTAATTTTAATATTTGGAATTTCACCTTCCAGCCAGAGTGAACTTCCAAATATTGTTTTAACATAAGTGAATCTTTATCTCCGGATGATAAGATTTTCTCATTATCAATGTACTTTGATGTGAAAGAATACAAATAATAGGAAATTTGGAATCCTGGAAATGCAACTCTGAACAAAATTCTGATGGTCTGCTCTAAAATCTGAGAAAGCTGATGGAGGAATAAAGAAAGGCAAACTTAACAAAAGAGGTGGGCTTTTTCTTAAAGTATAACATTTATTTTCTTGCAGGAGAAAGAGAGACAGATGATGTAATTTTATGTGCCTGTTTTTATGTCCCACTCCCTTTTTGAATCTGTCGTAGATCAATTAACCCATTCTGCTTGACTTGGAATGGATGGATACTTCCTTTAGAAATTTTGAGTCCATGTGCGATGTTATTTTACTGCTACTGGATGAAGTAATCTGTGCATGGAGAACTGGAGGATAAAAAGAAAACAGTTTAAGAAAGTACTCAGTTAGGTTATGAAGACAGAAGGTAACCAAGGGAATATTAAAAACAATGAGCAGCAGTTGTTACAGGGAACACACACACAGACAGGGAGCCAAACAACTAAGGAAAGGAGTGTGCTTTGTATGCAATAAGGACAGGCATTTCACCAAAACTTGTCCCAGTAAGACCATGAAATTTGGGGACTGTAGAAAAGCAGGACACAGAGAAGAGGCCTGCTGGTCCCCTAAGGGAGGCAGGCACGGACAAGGACCAAACCAGAATCGGGGAAATCCTCAGCCAGTTGCCAGTGGCAACAGATAGAAATGCAAGGCAGCTGCAGCATTCCATTGGAAAGAAAAACTGCAATATTGGAAATGAAAAAAACTGTTAAAGGTTACTGAAAGGACAAGTCTTGGGACTATTTAATTACTGCAGGAGCTTTAGAGAAAATCAAAGCAAACTAGCCAGACCCCTGCAAGACCTTAGCAAAGGGGGCAGGCTGGCTCAGAGAAGATTGGATTGGGACCTGAGCAGAAGTTGACCTTTGCCAAGATCAAACAGACACTGGCCTCCATGCTAGCACTAGGTCTCCTTGACCTCTTTTGCAGTAGTGTCCAATCGATGGCAATCAATCTGCAGTAGTTTTAAAGAGACATGGACACAAGTTCTGACCTGTGGGATATTACTCAGGTAAAATGGATCCGTCATGATGGGATAACACTCGTGTTTTAGCCATCCAATGTGCTACCTGGACACAAACAACATCCTCGCCCTTGACACAACTGGAGAAAGTGATATTACATTCCCCACGTAGTATTGTCCAGATATTGGAAGCTGGCAAACTGACAGCTGTTACAGTCAGCAAGTCAAACAGAAAGCTGCACTGCTGCCTGGAGAAAAGTATTAAAGATGACAGAGAGAACCCAACAAGCTATGTGAATCAGGAAATAGAGACACATGATTGTATCGCTCTCATGGAGCAGGCAATAAGAGTGATAGGGTCAAGCTAAAGAATAGCCATTCGTGGGGCTGGATGTGAAGTGCATGTTTGTAGATGGAGCATGGAAGTGTTATAATGGTGAGGCCTGGACAGGGTAGGCTATGGTTAATTTGAAAGGCGAGCTTTTAGCAGGAGCAAGGGTAGAAGGATGTCACTCCGCCCAGGTAGCCAAACTAAAGGCACTTACTGCTGTCCTGCAGTTAGGGAATGGACAAAGGTTAATACCTATACAGACAGCAGATGTGCTTTCGCTGTAGTCCACGACTACATGATGGCATGGGCAAGACAAGGTTATGTTACGTTGAGTAGCAGTGTAATTTAGTATGAGATCCCAGTCAAGGAACTAGTGGCCACAGCTATTTAACTGAAGGAGGCAGCAATGATTAAAGTAAGATTCAGACACCAGAGCAGAGAGGGGCTGACTGTGCAAACAGTGCAGCAAAAGCAATGTAAGAACAGGAAGTAATAACAATAGAAGCTGTGAAAGAGCAAGAAGCCAAAGATGATGAATGGAGCATCTGTAAGCTGGGACCAGCCCAACCTTGCAGATGACACTAAAATAGGCAGAATCATAGACACTGAGGAAGGTTATTGGAAATTGCAGCAGGACCTTGATCAGCTGGGGAAGTGGGCCAAGAAATGGCAAATGGAGTTTAATATGGGTAAGTGTGAAGTCTTGTATTGTGGAAAGTCAAATCACGATGAATGTTAGGGCCATAAGGAGTGTAGCAGAACAGAGGGACCTTGGAGTTCAGGTGCACAGTTCTCTAAAAGTGGAGTCACAGATAGACAGGGCAGTGAAGGCGACTTTTGGCACACTTGCCTTAAGTCAGGGCATTGAGTATAGAAGTTGGGAAGTTATGTTGCAGTTGTACAGGAAGTTGGTGAGGCTGCACTTGGAGTATTATATTCAGAGTGCAGAAGTAATTTACAAGGATATTGCCAGGAGCCAAGTGTCTGAGTTATAGGGAGAAGTTGTACAAGCTCGGACTTCTTTCTTTAGAGCGTAGGGGACTGAGGGGAGATCTTATAGAAGTGTATAAAATCATGAGAGGCATGTATAGGATGAATGCACTCAGTCTTTTTCCCAGGGTTGAGGAACCGAGGACATTAGTTTAAGGTTAGGGAGAAAGAATAAAAGCAAACCTGAGGGGCAACTTTTTTACACAGATGGTAGTATGTATGTGGAATGAGTTGCCAATGGAAGTGGTTGAGGCGGGTACATGAACAACATTTAAAAGGCATTTGGACAAATACATGGAAAGGAAAGGTTCTGAGGGATATGGGCCAAGTGCAGGGAAATGGGGTTCACGTGGATGGACATTTTGGTCAGCATGGTCCAGTTTGGGCCAAAGTGCCTGTCTCCATGCTATAGGACTCTATGACTATATGACTATAAGACCTCACAACAGCCTCCCTTTGTCATACTGGCTAACACTTCAAGAGTAGGGAAGCCCATTAGTGTGATTTGCTGAGAAAGAATGGTTTCTAGAGGGTTGAAAGTGGGAATTAGTAACTGTACTCAGACATACAATGTCACCCAGGTAAAAACAATGACTGCAGATGCTGGAAACCAGGTTCTGGATTAGTGGTGCTGGAAGAGCACAGCAGTTCAGGCAGCATCCAAGGAGCAGCCTGAAGGGCTTTTGCCCGAAACGTCGATTTCACTGCTCCTTGGATGCTGCCTGAACTGCTGTGCTCTTCCAGCACCACTAATCCAGAATACAATGTCACCCTCCTCTTCAATGTTTTCACTTCGGTGATGGCATCCGCCTTACCTTCAGGAATCACATGAGTGAGTGTGCACTCCAGAAAAGCTGGCACCCTGAATTTATCACCTGGCTCACCTCGTAAAACAGTACCTACTTCGTATGTGGACACAGAGCCTATGCCTGGCTACATTGTTCCTCCTGAAGCAGGTGCCAAGGCAGCACAAACATATAATCTCAGAAACAGAAAGATTCTTCACCATATTGATACCTGGGTATGGTACAGCCAAGCTAGCCAGAGAATTTCTCAAAATGGCCACAATCTTAGAACAAGTGGCCAATGACACCTCACAGGCTCTGGGCAAGATAAATGCAGAAATGGTTGTCATGCAAGCCATGGCACTACAGAATCAAATGGCCCTAGACTTGATATCAACTGAGAAAGGGTGTGCATGCGCATTGGAAAGGAGTGCTGTATGTACATCCCCAATAACTCAGAGATAATTACCTATTTGGCAAACCATATACAAAACAAATGAACAATCTCACACAACTACCTGATGGAGTTGGGCAATGAGGTGTCTGGGATCCCTGGGGACATCCATAGCCTAGGGAATAGTAATTTTTATTATCAAAGTATGTCTGTGTTATCTTGTTAATGACTTCATCAAGTGTACCACTGCCACAACAACGAAGAAGATGAATGCAGAAGGGCCATGGACTGAGAAGGTGGCACTGCTGCATTCTATCGAGCGATAGACTACCAGGGAAACGATGAAAGAAAATGACCAGCTCATTGAATGACAGGGAGAGAATCGTGCATGTGACATCACTGAAAGAAGACTACTCATGGACTCTGATTTGGTCTGTTGGTTAATAATGTCCCTATGGCCATAATCTGGCCTAGGGCCAAAGAGGGGATCTGTAAGGGTGGCCCTTACAGAAAGACACAGAATGGCTGACACAGGTTAAACAGAATTAAACAGCCTGTTACAGCATTAAGACACAAAATGGCTGACAAAGGATAAGTAGAATCAAATAGCCTGCTCCTGTATTTAAGTAAAACATTATGCTACCTTGAACAAGGTAAATCCAAGGAGGCCTTACAAGCAACCACCTGAAACAGTTTGATAAGATGTCTAAGGATAGACAAGTGATTGGGAGCATTGATTCCAACCTTATTAAATGAAAGGATGTTGTCCCATTAGGTGAACAGCGCCAGTTAGAACAAGGGATGTAATTCTCAATCCATGAACCAGTCAGCCTAACTTATGAGTCAGTTATGAGAACAACAGCTAAATTTATTTTACAGTAATCAGTTGTTTCTTTGAAGTTATTCACAATATTAAGAAATAGATTCCAGTTCAAGATTCTTCAGAAAATCATAGATATAGATTTCGACATAAGTACAGTTACATGTATAACCAAAGTATAATAGAAGCATTAGGGGTAAAAATGATTAAACCTAGATATGAAAGTTAATTAGTCTCAGGAAATGCTTTCCTTACCTCTAAAAAGTTGGCTGGCATGTCCTGACCAAAATAATTTGTTCACAACTCATTAGTTAAAAAGTGCTAACAGTAGAGGTAGCCGTATAAATTTATATTTTATAACTAACTTTATAACAGAAGTTGATATTATGAATCTTATCGCAGTTAGTTATATAGGGCAGTGGAAAATATAAGACGACTAACAGAATTTGATAGAGACAGCACATGGAACACAATGAATTACAGAATTCAAGCAGTCCTGAGAGATAAGCAAGTCTGGGACAGACCGAAAGGAGTATAACCAGTAACTTTGGAATGCAAATTAATAGGATGCATAGAAAGATCCTAAGTCCTGGACATTACAATGTCTGTTAAACACCGTGAAATCAGGGGAACGTGGGGCTATCCATGGAAATGCCCATCATTGATTAGGTGTTTCACAGGATTGGGTACATTGAATAAAGGGGAAGGACAAAGTGACCTCACCATATGTAATTATTGTAACACAACATGTATAAAAATGCTATATTTCAATGTAAAAATTAGAGTATGTCATTCATCTTTCTTTCGATTGGAGCCATGGATTAAGAGAATGACAGGGTTCTCACGGCAAGGTTAGATTCTGGGAAGGTCTTTGGCCCTCTCCCTGCATTAACCAGTTGTTGCTTGAATAAAAGTCTGCCACTTGCCTGAATCCTGCCTGCCTCCCGAGTTTTTGTCCCGACTCGGGGGGTGGGGTGTTATGCTCCTACACTGGCTTAGCGAGTGATGCCCTCATCCCATAAGAAATATAAAAGTTCCCTCTTGAAGATATGTAAAGAACCAGCCCCTGCAGCTTTCTGTGGGAGAGAATTCCACAGGTTCACAACTTTTTTTTTGATTAGTGGCCCAACAAGTCCACACCAACCATCCGAAGAGCAACCCACCCAGACCCACTCCCCTACACCTAACACTATGGGCAATTTAGAATGACCAATTCACCTTACCTGCACATCTTTAGACTGTGGGAGGAAACCGGAGCATCTGGAGGAAACCCACACTGACACGGGGAGAATGTGCAAACTTCACACAGACAGTTGCCCGAGGTTGGAAGTGAACCCAGGTCCATGGTGCTGTGAGGTAGCAGTGCTAACCACTGTGCCACCGTGCCGCCCTTCCACCATGCCACCTTGGGCACCCTCTGAATGAAGAAATTCTTTCTCATCTCAGTCCTGAATGGCTTATTCCCTATTCTTAGACTGTGACCCCTAGTTCTTCTGCAACATTGGGAGCTTTCTTCCCATATCCAGTCTGTCCAGTCCCATCAGGAACTCCACTAGAACAATCTAGCTCTCAATGCCAGCAAAACCAAGGAACTCATTATTGACTTTTGGTGGGATGTTACTCATGCCCCCCTACACATTAACAGCACAGAGGTGGGACAAGTGGAGTGATCATCCACAACAAGCTTTCTTAGACTCTTCATGTGGATGCACAGGTTACAAAGGCCCAACAATGTCTCTTCTTCCTTAGGCAGCTGAGGAAATTTGGCATGACGGTGAATACCCTTGCAAACTTTTATAGGTGCGCCATCGAGAGCATTCTGTCTGGATGTATTGCTACCTGATATGGCAACTGTACCATTCAAGATCGGAGATGGTTACAGAGAGTGGTGAGCTCGGCCCAGACAATCACAAAGGCCAACCTCCCATCTATGGAATCCATTTAACAGACCCGCCGTCAAGGAAAGGCCGCCAGCATTCTTAATGATCCATCTCACCCTGGCAATGTTTTTCTACAACCTCTACCATCAGGAAGAAGGTGCAGAAGCCTGAACACACAAACCAGCCGGTTTTGTAATAGTTTCTACCCTATTGCTGTTAGGGAACTGAATGGACTCACAAACTCTTAACATTTGCCTGTATCTGTGTTTTTGTTTTTGCCGCTGTTTACCTATTTACTATCTATGCAACCTAACTACATGATCTGCCTGTACTGCTCACAAGACAAAACTTTTCACTGTGGCTCAGTACATGTGACAATCAATTAAATGAAATTCAATTCCATTCAGCCAGCCTATCCAAGTCACCCAACAGCTTCTCAGTATTCTCCTCACAGCACACACTGCCATCCTGCTTCATGTCATCTGCAAATTTGAGAATATTGTGTTCAATTCCTTTGACAAATCATTAATGTGTACTATGATTAATTCTTGATCATTAGTAAAGTGCTGGAAGGTGTTAGCAACAGTGCTATCAAGCAGCACCTGCTCAGCAATAACCTACTCACTAATGCTCTGTTGAGGTTTCACCAAGCTCACTGAGCTCCTGACCTCATTACAGCCTTAATTCAAACATAGACAAAACAGGTGAGGTGACTCCTCAGATACTGGAGCAATCCATGTTGAAATGCAGCAAGATTTGAACAATATCGAAGGGTAATAGCCCTTGACATCAAGGCTGCACTCAACTGAGTGTGGCATCAAGGAGCTCTAGCAAATCTGGTATCAATGGGAATACTGTCTGCTGGTTGGAGTCACACCTGGCACATAGGAAGATGGTAATTTTTCTTGGAGATCAGCAATCTCGGCTCCAGGACATCTCCACAGGAGTTCCTCAGGGTAGTGCCCGTAGCCCAACCATTTACAGCTGCTTCATCAATGATCTTTGGTCCATTATAAGGTCAGAAGTGGGGATGTTCCCTGATTATTGCACAATGTTCAGCACCATTTGAGAACTCCACGGGTACTGAAGGGCCTAAGGCATTGTGAATCTACGTGTAACACATCGGCTGCACTGATTCAAGATGGTATCTCACCATCACTTTCTCAAGGCCATCTAGGGATGGGCAATAAATACTGGCTATCCAGAAAAGAGCAAATGCACGTATGAGTTGAAAAACTCACTGGATTTTTATCTGAGAGTACCTTTGTCAGAGAGAGCTGGTCTCCCACTCAGAAATTGATGGTGGAAATATCCTAGACAGTACCTTAAATGAATCTACCCTGTCTGCCTCTACTACCTCTGCTGGCAACGCGTTCCAGACACCCACCATCCTCTGTGTAAAGTACTTACTGCATGTATCCCCCTTAAACTTTTCACCTCTCACCTTGAAAGGGTGACTTCTCATTATTCAATCCTTCATCCTGGGAAAAAGCTTATCTCTATCTACCCTGTTTATACCCTTCATGATTTTGTAGACCTCAATCAGGTCCCACCTCAATCTCCTTTTTTCTAATGAAAACAAACCTAACCTACTCAATTTCTCTTCATAGCTAGCACCTTCCATACCAGGTAACATCCTCGTAAACCTTCCCTGCACCCTCTCCAAAATGTCCCCATCCTTTTGGTAATGTGGTGACCAGAGCTGTACACAGTATTCTAAATGGGGCTAAAACAACATCATGACCTGCCAACTCTTATACTAAATAACCCGTTCGATGAAGGCAAGCATACCATATGCTTCTTGACCATTCTATCCACCTGTGCAGCAACCTTCAGGGTATATTTGACCTGAACTCCTAGATTTCTCTGGTCATCAACTTTTCCCAAGGCTCTTCCGTTTACTGTATAATTCACTCTAGAATTAGTCTTCCCAAAATGCATCAGCTCACATTTGTCTGGATTGAACTCCATCTGTCACTTCTCCGCCCAACTCTCCAGTCTATCTATATCCTCCTGTATTCTCTGACAGTCCTTTATGCTTTCAGCTACTTCATCAATCTTCGTGTCATCTGCAAACTTGCTGATCATACCAACAGTGCCCTCTTCCAGATCATTTATGTATATCACAAACAACAGTGGCCCCAGCACTGACCCCTGTGGAACACCATTGGTCACCTTTCTCCATTTCAAGAAACTCCCTTCAACTACTACTCTCTGTCTCCTGTTACTCAACCAGTTCTTTATCCACCTAGCTAGAACACCCTGCACACCATGTGACTTCACTTTCTCCATTAGTCTACCATGGGGACCCTTATCAAACGCCTTACTAAAGTCCATGTATATGACATCAACAGCCCTTCCTTCATCTATCAACTTGGTCACTTCCTCAAAGAACTCTATTAAGTTAGTACAGCATGATCTTCCCCATACAAAACCATGTTGCCTATCACTGATAAGACCATTCTTTTCCAAATATAAACAGATTTTATCCCTCAGTACCTTCTCCAGCAACTTTCCCACCACTGACGTCAGGCTGACTGGTCTGTAGTTACCTGGAATATCCCTACTATCCTTCTTGTACAGAGGGACAACACGAGCAACCTTCCAGTCCTCCGGCACCTCACCTTTGTTTAAAGATGCCACAAAGGTATCACAAAGGCCCTTCCTGAAGAAGGGCCTGTGCCCGAAACGTCGAATCTCCTGTTCCCTGGATGCTGCCTGACCTGCTGTGCTGTTCCAGCAATAAAGTTTCAACACAAAGGTATCTGTCAGGGCCCAGCTATTTCCTCTCTCGCCTCCCTCAGCAACCTGGGATAGATCACATCCGGTCCTGGAGATTTGTCCACCTCAATAACCTCTAGCCTACCCTACTTATGTCAATGTGATCCAGACTAATCAAACTTCTATCTTTAATCTCAACATTCATCATGTCCCTCTCCTCAGAGTAATCATTCAGAATCTCGCCCATTCTCTCAGGTTCGACACACAGCCTTCCTTCATTATCCTTTAGTGAACCAATCCTTTCTCTCGTTACCCGCTTGCTTCTTATATAAGAATAAAAGGCCTTGGGATTCTCTCTAATTCTGCTCACTAAAGCTATATTCATGACCCCTTTTAGCCTGTTTGATTCCTCATTTAAGACTGGTCCTACTCTCCCAATATTCCTCCAGGGTCCATTCTGTTCTTGGCTGCCTGGACCTTATGTATGCTTCCCTTTTCCTCTTGGCTAGTCGTACAATGTCTCTTGTCATCCATTTTTCATGAATCTTGCCTTTCCTATCCTTTGCTTTCAATGGGACATGCTTATCCTGCACTTTCTTTAATCTATCTTTGAAAGCCTCCCACATATCAAATGTAGCCTTCCCTTCAAATAGCTGTGTCCAATCCACATTTCCCAGCTCCTGTCTAATTTTGATATAATTGGCCTTGGCCCAGTTTAGCATTGTTCCCTTAGGACCACCCTCATCTTTGTCAGTATTCTAAAACTGACAGAATTGTGGTCACTGTTCCCAAAGAAATCCCCCACCGCAACTTCTACCACCTGGCCTGGCTCATTCACCAACACCAGGTCCAGTATGGCCCCTTCCCTCGTCGGACTATTGATATACTGCTCTGGAAAACTCTCCTGAGCACTTTTTATAAATTTGCCCCATCCAGACCTCTGACACTAAGTGTATCCCAGTCAATGCTGGGAAAATTAAAATCTCCCATCACCACTAACCTGTTGCTTCTACATCTTTCCATAATCTGTTTACCTATTTGTTCTTCTACCTCACGCTCACTGTTGGGAGGTCTGTAATACAGCCCCAACAATGTAACTGCACCCTTCTTATTTCTCAGCTCCACCCATAACACCTCACTGCTCAAGCCCTCCATAGTGTCCTCCTTTAGTACAGCCGTGATATCATCCCTGACCAGTAATGCAACTTCACCCCCACTTTTACTTCCCTCCCTGTCCTGTCCAAGGTGCCAGTATCTGAACTGGGGGGACGTTCAGGAGGCAGCCTTGCCATTGCTTCCTCTGAGGTCTGTTCCTCCCTTTTTCAGGTGTGGGAGAGGTCATCGCTCACAGTGCCAGCCTCATGATGGCGATTACTGTGGCTATCCCTCTGGTACCTGCAGGACAGAGAGAGAGAAGGCATTGCAACCGGGCTGGAAGGGTTGGTATATCAGCAATAAATGCACAGTAGGGGTAATGGGAGAGCAGCACAACAATGGACAAGGTGTCTTCCTTGGTTGCAAGGACACGGAGGTTTTGGCATCGTTCCAGGAACAGTCTTCACCTGTAAGGACCAACATCTTCTCCTTGTACAGTGAGTTGATGAATCATGGAATGACATAGAACATAGAAGAATACAGCGCAGTACAGGCCCTTTGGCCCTCGATGTTGCGCCGATCCAAGCCCACCTAACCTATACTAAGCCACTATCCTCCATATACCTATCCAATGCCCGCTTAAATGCCCATAAAGAGGGAGAGTCCACCACTGCTACTGGCAGGGCATTCCATGAACTTACGACTCGCTGAGTGAAGAACCTACCCCTAACTTCAGTCCTATATCTACCCCCCCTTAATTTAAAGCTATGCCCCCTTGTAATACCCGACTCCATACGCGGGAAAAGGTTCACACTGTCAACCCTATCTAACCCCCTAATCATCTTGTACACCTCAATCAAGTCACCCCTAAACCTTCTTTTCTCTAATGAAAACAGCCCCAAGTGTCTCAGTCTTTCCTCATACGATCTTCCTTCCATACCAGGCAACATCCTGGTAAACCTCCTCTGCACCCGTTCCAGTGCCTCCACATCCTTCCTATAGTATGGCGACCACAACTGCACACAATATTCCAGATGCGGCCGCACCAGAGTCTTATACAACTGCATCATGACCTCAGGACTCCGGAACTCAATTCCTCTACCAATAAAAGCCAGTACGCCATATGACTTCTTCACCGCACTATTTACCTGGGTGGCAACTTTCAGAGATCTGTGTACATGGACACCAAGATCCCTCTGCTCATCCACACTACCAAGTATCCGACCATTAGCCCAGTACCCCATCTTTTTGTTATTCTTCCCAAAGTGAATCACCTCACACTTAGCTACATTGAATTCCATTTGCCACCTTTCTGCCCAGCTCTGCAGCTTCTCTATATCCTGCTGTAACCTGCCACATCCTTCCTCACTGTCAACAACTCCTCCGACTTTCGTATCATCCGCAAACTTGCTCACACAACCTTCTAACCCCTCCTCCAGGTCATTTATAAAAATGACAAACAGCAAATGAGATGACTATTCAGTCCCCAGAACCTGTCCTCACCTTTTCCATTTCAGGGATATGATGTTCGGCCACAGATCAGCCTTGATCTAATTGAGTGGTAGAACAGGCTCACGTTGCTACATGACGTACTCCTGTTTTGGACCATTTTCTACCAAGTTGTGAAATGCTGCTGCAGTAGTGACAGTGGCACAGGAGGAGTGTTGGTGGAGGAATAGAATGAATCTGAGATATCAGAAAGCAGATGGTGGCACATACCTGGCAGACAAGTGAAGGTCATTGGCATTCTTCCTGCATTGTTGGGTGTTTCTCCAGAATGTGGATACCAGGTGTGGGCGGCACGGTGGCGCAGTGGTTAGCACTGCTGCCTCACAGCGCCAGAGACCCGGGTTCAATTCCCGCCTCAGGCGACCGACTGTGTGGAGTTTGCACATTCTCCCCGTGTCTGCGTGGGTTTCCTCCGGGTGCTCCGGTTTCCTCCCACAGTCCAAAAAATGTGCAGGTTAGGTGAATTGGCCATGCTAAATTGCCTGTAGTGTTAGGTGCAGGGGTAAATGAAGGGGAATGGGTCTGGGTGGGTGCGCTTCGGCGGGTCGGTGTGGACTTGTTGGGCCGAAGGGCCTGTTTCCACACTGTAAGTAATCTAATCTAATCTAATCTAATCTAATCTAACATTGTCCCATGTGGTACCTTCAGAGCAGGCTGGCAGGCTCTGGTGGAGTGGCTTCCACTGCTGGTCGTATGGGAAGTGGGCGTGCCCACCAGGACCTCAAGGTTCCTATCCAGGTCTGGGTGTACAACAGCCTTTTAAATAAATTACCATTGCCAGAGATGCCACTATATCCCAGGACATTCCAACAGAGGCAACTGGGAAAGTATGAGAATGGGGCTAATATAGGAGAAGGGAGTGCCACAGCAGTGGGTATGTAGTTAACAAACTGAGTTTGGACAAATAGTGTGAGAAAACCCATCAGGTCTCAGACAGAAACCTTCCATGAAGATCGACAAAAATGACACTGAGTCAAAATGTAGTACGATCCAGTCCTTATCTCTATTTAAGAGCATGGATTTTGTAAAGAAGGTTTAATTTGCTAAAACATAATTATTAAATTTTGACAAGCTACAACATTGAATTTGTCACTGTATAATTTAGTTCACAAAGAAAGAAGGATATTCCCTCTGCAGGGCTCTCCCAGCCTAACCTCCAGCTCAGTTAGTCTTAACTGGAACACTGGAAAGTTAACACAGCTATCTGCATTCATACCTTCCTGGGACCGGACATGTTGAAGCTGTAGTACTCCGAGCAATGTCAGCTGGGGGTTATTGTATAGCAGAGGCAGCAACACAGTACTCAGCCATCGCCAGAAATCAGCTGGCCTGTCAAACAAACACAATCCTCAATCAGCATAAACCCATCTCTGTGTAAGCTTCCAGATTCTGATGGAATAGAAGACAATATGTTGGGACAGTTTCAAACCCTGACTTACTAGGCATGGACACACTCAGAAAAGCCACTAGAGTGGGATTTTGACCAGTAACAGATTAGTGGTGAGACACAGTGTCGGTGCACTGGAGTGGGAGCTTTACTCTGTATTTTTTTTTAGATTACTTACAGTGTGGAAATAGGCCCTTCGGCCTAACAAGTACACACCGACCCGCCAAAGCGCAACCCACCCAGACCCATTCTCCTACATTTACCCCTTCACCTAACACTATGGGCAATTTAGCCTTGCCAATTCACCTAACCTGCACATTTTTGGACTGTGGGAGGAAACCGGAGCACCCAGAGGAAACCCACACAGACACTGGGAGAATGTGCAAACTCCACATAGAGAGTCGCCTGAGGCGGGAATTGAACCTGTGTCTCTGGCGCTGTGAGGCAGCAGTGCTAACCACTGTGCCACCGTGCCACCCACTAACCTTGTGCTGTACATGTCCTGGGAGAGTTTGATGGCAGTGTAGAGGTAGCTTCCATTTAAAAGAAAATAGGGGGTTTCACATTGTATCTAGCCCTGTTTTGCACCTGTCCTGGACATATTTGGTGGGGGTGGGGACAATGTAGAAGTAGCTTTACTTTCAGTTTAAAAGAGTAGATCAAGCGTTACTTTTTTAGCTTACAAAAATTAAGGGAGCTTTACTCTGTATCTAAGCGCATGCTGCCCATGCCCTGGCAGCATTTGTTAGGAACATTGTAGAACAATTTTTACTCTATATCTAACTCGATGCCATCCCAGCCCTGGGAGGTTTTGGTCGGGGGACTGTGTAAAGGGAGTTTTTCTCGGTAGCTAACCATGTGCGGTCCCTGTCCTGAGTGTTTGATGAGGACAGTGTCGCGGGAACTTTACTTTCAGTTTAAAATAATCAAAGGAGCTTTCCACTCTGTTTACCTTTAGTTTAAAAGAATAGAGGTAGCTTTAATTTGTATCTAGCCCCATATTGTACCTGTCCTGGTAGTGTTTGATGGTGACAGTGAAGAGGTAACATTACTTTCAGTTTAAATGTGTAGAGGTAGCTTTAGTTTGTATCTAACTCCATGCTGTACCTGGGAGTGTTTGATGTGATAAATGTAGATAAAGTTCATTTCGTATTTAGCCCATATTACATCTGATTGGCAGGGTTTTGATGTTAATACTGATGTTTGAAATATAAATTACTATATTCCCCAGTATTATTCTCCATCTAGATCACAACAATTTCAAAGAAAAAAGGAAATAATCGCAGGGTGTGTATCAAGGCTGCAGAGAGCACGTCTATTGAGGGTGAAAAGAATAGATTAATGAATGCAGTGCTCTGAGCAGGTTCGAGAAGCTTAACAATTCCAATCTGGCAGCCGACGTCTGCATAGTTTGGCAAATCATCTGGTACTGTCCAGGATCCCAGTTCACAATCAAATTCTTGGCAACAGTCTCTGAACAGACAGGGCTTCCTCCATTTTTATCCCACCCTTTTATATCATGTCCCTGAGGTGGATGAAGGAAGAGCTAGACATCCTGCTCGCACAATGTCAGCAATGATCACTCGATCTATTTGGCCCACCTCATTTCCAACAATCCATCCTTTTCTAATTGGACTGGACATATACTGCTGTAGGAAATGTTCCTGAACAAAATCCAGGGAGACTTGACCCTCTCCACTCTTACTGCCTCCACTGTCCCAGTCTGCATTCAGCTACTTAAAGTCCCCAATCTGCAGATTTATTCCTCTGCATCCTTCCAATTGGTTGGCAGTCTATAGACTATACCCAGCAATGTAATTGAACCTTTTTTGTTCTGTAGCTCCAGAACCCCCCAGAACATCCTCTTTGTCCAGCACTGCTTAACCATGACCACTACCTCTCCTCCTTTCCCTCACTATCTTTTCTAAACACATGTACCCAGGAATATGTGTTTAGTCTTCCCCTTCCTTAGACCAGATTACTGTTATCACTCCATCCTATTTTCACATGGCCATATAGATCTGTAAATTCCCCAACCTTATTTCCTATACTCTGTACATTCACAAACAGGCACAGTCACCCTGATTTACACTTTTTTCCTCCTACACTCTGACTTCATCTATTAAAGTACTATTCTGTCTATCCAAATATTTCATACACATTGGTATTTCTTCTCTAATACTCTTTCTTGGTTCCTACACCCTTCCCAAGTTAGTTTAAAGCACTCACAACAGCATAAGCAAAATGTCCCACAAGAAATCATTCCCAGTTCTGTCCAGATGCAACCAGTTCACTTGTCCAGGTGGCATCGTCCCCAGAGCCAGTCCCAACCCACCCATCCCAACCCACTCTCCTGTACTATCTTTCCAGCCACATATTCATCTGCCATGAATCAGCAAAAATGCATTCAAGTAAGGAGGAAAATTCTAAGAGAGGTATAAATCAACTATGGCTAATATTAAGTTGAAAAGAAGTATATAGTGAGGCAAAAGTCAGTGATCGACTTGAAGATTGGGATAAATTCAGAATAAAGCGGAGGACTAAAAAACACAATAAAGAGAGAGGAAAGAAACTATGAGAGGAAACTAGTGAGAATTATAAGAACTGACAATAAGAACTTCTTTAAATATAGAAAAGAAGAAAGAAGTCAAAGTGAACATCGGCCCTTAGAAAATGAATCTGGGGATATAGTTATGGGGAATAAGGAAATGACAGAGGAGTTAAACAGATATTTTGCCTCAGTCTTTACAGTGGCAGATACTACAAACACCCCATTAATACTAAAGAATACCACAAAGAAACAAAGTACTGTCACCATCACTGGAGAAATAGTAATAGGCAAACTTATTGGGCTAAATGCTGAAAGGTTCCTGACCCTGAAGGCTTGGATCCTCAGATCCTAAAAGAAGGTGCTACAGAGATATTGGATGCATTGGATGCAATTTTCCAAAAGTCTTGGATTCTGGAGAAGTAGAGGTTTGGAAGCCGCCGACACTCTTATTCAGAAAGAGAGAAAGAGGCCAATAAATGGGTAACTATAGGTCGATTAGCCCAACAGCTATTGCTTGAAAAATGTTGGAATCAATCATTAAGGAAGTAATAATAGCACATTTGAAAAATTATAATGTAATCGAGTAGAGTCAGCATGGCTTCATGAAGGGGACATGGTGTTTGTCTAGTACATTAGTTTTTCAATGAAATCTCAACCAGAGTGCATAGAGGGAAACCCTGCAGAATTAAGGCAGCACAGTGGCTCAAGGGCAGCGTGGTGGCTCAGTGGTTAGCACTGCTGCCTCACATAGCCAGGGACCTGGGTTCAATTCCAGCCTCGGGTGACTGTATATGTAGAGTTCGCACATTCTCCCCATGTCTGTGTGGGTTTCCTCTGGGTGCTCCGGTTTCCTCCCACAATCCAAAAGATGTGCAGGTCAGGTGGATTGGCCATGCTAAATTGCCCATAGCGTTAGGTGCATTAGTCAAAGGGAGATAGGTCTGGGTGGGTTGTTCTTCGGAGGGTCAGTATGGACTTGTTGGGCTAAAGGGCCTGTTTCCACACTGTAGGGAATCTACAGTGTAATCTAATCTAAAATAAAAGATAATTGACAAGGTATGTCACAAAAGGTTAAATCATGAATAAGAGTCCAGTGTGTCAGAGGTAATATATTGGAATGGATAGACCATTGGCTAATGGTCGTTAAACAGTGAGTGGGGATAAGGTTCAAATGTTTAATGGGTTAGACTGGACAGAGTCATTGACAGTACTGAAAGACACTGGAGTAAACTGGAGAGAGAGAGACAACTCATTAAACATTTGAACCCTATCCCATCCAACAAAACAAATGCTTCTTCAACATCTGTCTATGTAGAGTTTGCAAATTCTCCCCACGTCTGCATGGGTTTCCTCTGGGTGCTCCGGTTTCCTCCCACAATCCAAAAGATGTGCCATGCTAAATTGCCCATAGCGTTAGGTGCATTAGTCAAAGGGAGATGGGCATGGGTATTGAACATATTGAACATATCCAGACTAAGCTGCATTCACTAATTTTAATCTTAAACTGTCAATTGTGTTCTCTTCTCGTCCTTCCACTGTGTTTGTAGTACAGGGTTAACTTTAGCTCTAACCCAATAATAGCTACTGGGCTACTTGTTTTTAATGAGGTTTTTGATGTTCACTTTCAAGGGTCTGGGTGACTGGGCTGATCACACAACATGATGGCACATGGTCATCAGGCCCATTGAACCAAGCAGCAAGGAAGGCCCTGTAGAGTAACCTGGTGTATGTCAAATGCAATAGCTGAAGAATTTCCAAGACACTAGAGCAATGGAAGAAAAATCACAGAGGAGAGGAAACCCTGCACAATGTGGACAAAAGGACGGGAACTGTGGAAGAATTGTGGAAGCCATTTTGTCCCACACTAATGTGTGGAAACCATTTTGCCTCATATTTAGTGCCTGCCTTGTAGAAAGCTTGTTTTCCACGTCTGCCTGAGATGGTTGCCCTTGCATCTGTGCAGATACCTGATAAACAAATTCTTCTCTTTGTATGAAGCCAGTCTTCTCTTTGCAACGCCTGCTGATCAGCTTCTAACCGACTCTGTCCAGACGCTACGTGACTGGAGCTAATGCTGGGCACCTTGCCCTATGCCTGCCCATTATTCTGTAATTAACAGTCTGCTCATTGTTAGCTAATTGTAACCTATAAAATCTCACAACTCTCTGCATTTCGTCGGAGTGACTTGGGACCATCAGATCGAGTTGGTCTCCTTGTTCCTCCCTGTGATATCACAAATAAATGTGTCAATACTCAAAGCTTGTGTGGGCGTGACTTTCTAAGTTTGACCACTGTGGGTGAGTCACCCTCTGGATAACTGACTTCTCCCCATCAGGTCCATAAAAATTCTTCCTCCAAACTCATTGTGTAAATACACCCAATGATGGAAACAGCGTTTACTGGAGCCCCCAAACTATGTGAAGGGCATTGTCTAACTATTTATTGAACTAACTGACACTGACATTTTAGCAGGTTTGTCACTCCCTCAGGCCTTGATCAGAAGCCTGGTGTATTTTTGAGCGTGTTTGGCAAAAGTGCTGCTCACTCTCATCAGAGGTAGAAGCAGAAATTGATAAATATGATGATGTCGCGAAGGCCTTTGACTCCTATGTTAAATCAAGATGTGATTTATTATAGATCAGGCAAAATTTAATTGGCAAAACCAGGAGCCAGAGGAGATCTGCCATCCTTACCTGGTCTGGCCTACATATGACTCCAAACCCACTGCAATGTGGTTGATTCTTAACTGTGCTAGGGATGGACAATAAATGCTGGCCTGGCCAGTGCCACCCACATCTCAGGAACAATATTTTAAAAATTGCCCCTCTCAACCCTTTGGTATTTCTCGCCCCTCATCTTAAAACTTTGCTCCCTCATCTTAGACTGACCTACCACGGGGAAAGGTTGTTGGCTACCTATTTTATCTATGGCTCTCATTACTTTATCGACCTCTGGAAGGTCACTCCTCAGTCTCCAACACTCCATAGAAAAATGTCCCGGCCTATCCAGCCTGTCCTTTATCACTCAAACCTTCTAGTCCACGTACTATCTAAGCAAATCTTTTCTATATGCTTTCCAATTTAATAATATCCTTTCTATAGTAGGGTGACCAGAACTGCACGCAGTACACACTTGTACATCTTGTAAGATGTCACATCTCCGGTACTCAAAGCTATCATGCTGAAAGCCTTCTTCACCACCCAGTCTACCTGTAACTCCACTTTTTAGGAGCTATGAACCTGTATCCTAGAACTATTTGTTGTACAACACTCCCCAGGGTCCTACTATTGACTGTGTAAGTCCTGTCTGGTTTGGTCTACCAAAATGCATTTATCTAAATTAAACTCCATCTACCATTCCTCAGCTCACTGGCTCAGTTGATCAAGATCTCACTGTATTCTCAGATAACCTTCTTCCCTATCCACTATACCACTAATCGTGGTGTCATCTGCAAACTTACTAAACATATCCCTTAAATTCTTATCCAAATCTTTATTAAAAAATGAAGTGCTGAATCCCTGTGGCATGCTGCTGGTCACAAGTCGACAGTTTAAAAATTAATCTTCTACCTTCAAGCCAATTTTATATCCAATTGGCTCGCTTTCTCTGGATCACATGAGATTTAACCTTACTCAACAACCCACCATATCATTGTCTACCACACTACCCTCATCTACTTTCTTGGTCACTCCTTCAAAGAACTCAAATCAAGTTTGTGAGACACGATTTCCCATGCACAAAGCCATGCTGACTATCCCTAATGAATCTTTGTCTCTCCAAATGCCTGTAGATCCTGTGTCTCAGAAACCCCTCTGACACCCACCATAGCCAGTTGGCTTACCGGTCTGGAACTCCCAGGCATTTCCCTGCAGCCTTTCTTAAATAATGGCACAATATTAGCAACCCTCCAACCTTCGGACACTGTACCCGTGGCTGTTGATGATACAAACATCTCTGCAATTTTCCTCCCGAGGCTCCCACAAAGTCCTGGGATACATTTCATCAGGTCCTAGGGACTCATGTACCTTAATGCGTTTTAAGATTTCTAGTACCTTCTCGATAAATAGATTTATCAAAAAGAAATGCAACATCAGCAAGAAGATATTTTGAGAAGAGAATCAGTCTTCAGTAAAAATGCAGCTTTATTTGTAAGAAAATCGGACTTTTGACAATTCATGCAAGTTGAACTCTAAATCCTTTTTCTCACGTATGCTTGGTTTTGGTATTGGTTAAGACCTTATAGCTTTACAAATGCAACATATACAATTGTTTTAGGTGGAGGGAGAGGAAACAGGAGACCTGTGTTTAAGAAGATGGCTTGCAGTAGAGAAAAGAAGCTGAAGATTACAGCAGAATGAGCAAGGCCCCATGAGCTGGGTGTAACTACAGTCTTCTGAGTTCACATGGACAGTGAGATTTCAGGAGTAGAATAGGACAGGGGATCAGTGGAGAAAGAGCATGATGTGCTTCAAATCACTGACCTCTGGATAGTACTAAAGTTGGATGAGTGCAGAGTTCTTCCAACAATGGACTGTCGAATGGAGGCTCGCAGAAGGTGGCCATTGGCGCTTTGGTAACAGCCTTGGTAGTTAACGATGAGCACCACCAGGAGGAAGATTGTGTGCACAACACAATTCTACAAGAGAAAGGAATTCCACTAGGAATAAATATTCCAGCAGCTTGACAGAGACACATTCTAAACCTTCTCAATAAATCCATCCATAGCCTTGCTCCTCCCTGCCTCCAGATCTTTCTCCAATCTCATCTTCTACTTCCATCTTCTGTTTTTCCAATTCTGTGTTTTCCCCTATGCTTTGGACCTCTTATCCAGATTATCCCTACAACCTGAAACCCAGTATTTCTCTTTCCCCCCAATTTGAGATTCTGTTTAAAGCCAAGCCATGTTTTTAATTACCCAGGAAATTTATTTTCCAACCTCAAATGCCTTGGAAGCAAAATGGGCAAAGAAGTGGTAGATGGAATACAATGTGGGCAAATGTGAGGTTACGCACTTTGGTATGAAGCATAATTGAATAGATTATTTTCTAAATGAGGAAAAGCTGCAGAAATCTGAAACACAAAAGGCTTTGGAATCCTAGTTTAGGATACTCTTAAGGCTAACATGCAGCTTTAGGTGGCATGAAGAAAGCAAACGCAATGTTTGCATTTGTATCAAGAGAGCTAGTGTGCTAGTGCAGAGATGGACTGGTGACTGCATCTGGAATATTGTGAGCAGTTTGTGCCCCATGTTTAAGGAAGAAGATGCAGGTGTTGGAGGGCTCCGGAGGAGGTTTACACAAATGATTGTGGGGGTGAAGGGCTTGTGGACTCTGGGTCTGCACTCGGAGTTTAGAAGTTGAAGGAGGATCTCATTGAAACTTACAGAATACTGAGAAGCCTGGATAGAGTGGATGTGGAGATGTTTCCACTAGTAGGACAGACTAGAACCCAAAGGCACAGCCTCTGAATTGAAGGGATGAGTCTTTAGAACTGAGGTAAGGAGGAATTTCTTCAGGCAGAGGGTGGTGAATCTGTGGACCTAATGCTGCAGAAGGCTGTGGAGGCCAACTCATTAAAACAGCAATAGATAGGTTCTTAATTGATAAGGGGCTCAATGGTTACAGGGTGAGAGCAGGAAAATAGAGTTGAGAAACATATCAGACACGATCAATGGGCCAAATGGCCTAATTCTACTCCAAGAACTTGTGTTTTTTAATGGGATATTTTGCTGTATTGAAGATGCTAAATAATGACCAGCCTTCAGGCAACTATTTGATGTAGTTAACAGGTGATCTCAATGAATAGCAGACCCCCTGCATGGTGCTGAGGCAGACCAAGTGGTAAATTTCCAACTTCATTTGAATAATATTAGTTGAGGCAACAGCAGGTTAATAAAGCACACTATGCCCCAGGTTTGGCGAATAGGGGTACAGAGTATTAACTAAGAAGATTATGTTGAACGTTGTTGTGGTTCTGTTCGCCGAGCTGGAAGTTTTTGTTGCAAACGTTTCATCCCCTGGCTAGGCGACATCATCAGTGCTTGGGAGCCTCCTGTGAAGCGCTTCTTTGATGTTTCCTCCGGTGTTTATAGTGGTCTGTCCCTGCCGCTTCCGGTTGTCAGTTTCAGCTGTCCGCTGTAGCGGTTGGTATATTGGGTCCAGGTTGATGTGTTTGTTGATGGAGTTTGTGGATGAATGCCATGCCTCTAGGAATTCCCTGGCTGTTCTCTGTCTGGCTTGCCCTATGATAGTAGTGTTGTCCCAGTTGAATTCATGTTGCTTGTTGTCTGCGTGTGTGGCTACTAAGGATAGCTGGTCGTGTCGTTTCGTGGCTAGTTGATGTTCATGTATGCGGATTGTTAGCTGTCTTCCTGTTTGTCCTATATAGTGTTTTGTGCAGTCCTTGCATGGTTTCAGTGGACAGCTGAAACTGACAACCGGAAGCGGCAGGAACAGACCACTATAAACACCGAAGGAAAAAGAAGCGCTTCGCAGGAGGCTCCCAAGCACTGATGATGTCGCCTAGCCAGGGGATGAAACGTTTGCAACAAAAACTTCCAGCTCGGCGAACAGAACCACAACAACGAGCACCCGAGCTACAAATCTTCGCACAAACTTTGAATTATGTTAAACCTGTATCTAACAGTAGTTTGGTCTCAGGTGGAGGTTTATGACCAGTTCTGGATACACCTTTTTGAAGTATGTGAGATCATTAAAGTGAGCGACGCAGTGGCACAATGGTTAGCACTGCTGCCTCACAGCGCAAGAGACCCAGGTTCAATTCCCGCCTCAGGAACTATCTGTGTGGAGTATGCACATTCTCTGCGTGGGTTTCCTCTGGGTGCTCTGGTTTCCTCCCACAGTCCAAAAATGTGCAGGTTAGGTGAATTGGCCAAGCTAAATTGCCTGTAGCGTTAGGTGAAGGGGTAAATGTAGGGGGGTGGGTTGCTCTTCGGAGGGTCGGTGTGGACTTGTTGGGCCGAAGGGCCTGTTTCCACACTGTAAGTAATCTAATCTAAAGAGGTTGCAGAAAAGTTTCATGATAATGATTCCACAGATGAGGAACTTTAGTTGGAAGGATATATTGGAGAAGTTGGGATTGTTCTTCTTGAAGAAGGGAAGATTGAGAGGATATTTGATAGAGACGTTCAAAACCTTGAAGGACAATGCAAATTGAAAAAAAAACCTCTTCCCACTGGTGAAAAGATTGTGAAACCCCCAGAGGGCCGAAGAAGCAATGGTGAGATGAAATGAATCTTTTCCACACAGTAAGGATTTAGGATCTGAGACATCTGAATGTACTTTGGAGGCAGCTTCAGTTGAGTTATTCAAGAGTGGACTTTGTTTTTATCTGAAAATGAAGAAACAGCAAGGCGAGAGAGTAGAAAGTAGAGTGGCATGAGGTGAATTGCTCCCCAGAGAGTCAGTACAGATACAATGGGTCAAATGGCCTCGCTTTGCTCTGTATCAACTCTGTGACTTTGTATCATCTGACCACATTGCACAAGGAATGGGGAATGGGTATACGGCTTCTTCAGCCTGTTCCACCATTCAATTGCTTAAAGAATAATCTACCTGTCAACTACATTTAAACATTTTTGGCAATGGCTTAGTGGTATTACCACTGGACTGTTAATCCAGAGAACCAGGTAAATTTCTGGGGACCCGGGTTCAAATCCCGCCATGGCAGATTGTGGAATTATAATTTAATAGAAAAAAAATCTGGAATTAAGAATCTACTGACTGTCGATTGTTGGGAAAACCCATCTGGTTCACTAATGTACTTCAGGGAAGGAAATCTGCCATCCTCACCTGATTTGGCCTACATGTGACTCCACACCCACAACAATGTGCTTGACACTTACCTGCCCTCTGGGCAATTAGGGATGGGTAGTAAATGCTGCCCTAGCCAGCGAAGTTCTCATCCCGTGGATGAACAAAGAAAAAAAAGGTTCCTTACTCTCTACCTTTACTGACCAATAATCTACCCCTGCAAACTTGACAATTCCAATGATGCTCAGTACTGAAAGCCTTTGGGTCAACAGTTCCAGGTTTCCACTCCCTTTTGTTTGAAGAAGACCTTCAGATACATATTCTCTTGATCTTGGCACGACCTACCAATCAATGAATAAGATCAGAAGGTATAGGAGCAGGAGTTTCCCAACTTGGCCTTCACACTCGATTGCCTGTTCAATAAAATTATTGGCTTCACATTTCACCCTTTTCCCATATCCCCTGATTCCATGTCCTAAAGTCTTATCAGATTCAACCTTGAATATACACTTTGTATCAATTGTGTTTAACATGTTTTTAAATTTAAACACCTCAGTCAGATCACATTCTATTCTGTATTAGTAAATACATTCTGTACAAAGTTCCCAAATGGTAGCTGTGTAAATATTCTGTAAATGTTGTACCTTCATCAATGTGTGCAGTGCTCTCACTTTCCGTGCCTCCTCTTTAGCCTGCAAGAGGCTGTAACCGTATGGCGCTCGGACTTTGCCAATTCGTTCTGATGTCTTCTTAACCAAAGGTTCCTCAACTAAGTTATCGTCCTCATCAGCATCTACTGGTTTGGTAAATAGTGCGAGGATCACGGCCTCACACAAAACCTACATGGGAACCCAAGAGAGGAAAAGCAGATTAAATCCCTTCTTTTTGCAAACTTCAAGAGTTAAACAGTAACATTCACTAACTAATGCCAACCCTAAGAAGTGTCCCACTGCTCATACGTGTTCCCCTTCTTCCAACAGAACACTTTTAAGGTTAGCACCTTTTAGGCAGAAAACACAACCTCTCTACATGAACCCAAACATGTATTGTGCAGCACAGTACAGCGTTTTTCTTTTCCTTTGTGGGATATATCACACGGCAGGTTCTGCACTTGTTGTTCACCCCTAATTACACTTGAATGAGTCAGTCACATTACTTTGGGACTGGAGTCATGTGCAGGCCAGACTAGGTAACAGAGAAGATGTTCTTCCACACAGAAGAGTAGTGAAACAGATGAGTTTTTAGAAGAAAAAATAGTTTCATCCTTACCATCACTGTGACTAATTTTCAATTTTCAGATTTAATTAATTGTATTTAAATTCTACCAGGTGGGCTTTGAACCTTTGTCTCTAGAGCAACAGCCTGGGAGTCAGGTCCACTGGTGTTCAGCATCAACCACCATCTCCCTCTGAAAGTTAGCTCACCATGATCTCCCTGAACGGGCTGAGTATTTAGGAATTCATGAATTGTTATTTGCAGCAATTCTCTAGTAGTGAATCCTGACAAGCAATCACTGCCTCTCGCTACATTTGTTTTATAAATCTCACAACTTGGAAGTGTTGTTGTGCAGTGTGTAAATGACTGAGATTTAGTCTAATTGCTGGGTGTTCCTGAATCCCTTATCTTTTCATCACAATTTACGGAAGATTGCGTAGCACTGAAATAATTTCCTCACAATCTACCACAGTCTCATGATTTTCTTCAAACAGTTGGGATGTATGTTAGTCACACTGTATTGTCTCTGCGGGAGCCTCTCTACTTAAGGATCTCTGTCCCATGCTTTCTCTGTGTGAGGATCTCTGAATAAGGCCAAATCAATACCCACTGGTGCCTGAACGAAACAGCCAAAGCCAGGGGTGGGGAACCTGCAGCCTTCTAGGCCATTGTCTGTGGCCTTTTCTTCAAAAGAAAATTTCAGATGAACATTTTCCCCAGTTAGCAAAGGTCACTAAGGAACAGGAGGATTCTTGTGAATCGTTTGAAGACTATGCAGCTGTTATAGACTTATTAATTGGAGAATACAATGAAAGGTTCTCTGACTTTGAGAATCATGACATCACACTCAAATTAGCATTTCAACCTGACCTGGTTGATGTCTCCAAGGCTCCTAAAGAACTACAGATGGAATTAATTGAGCTCTCAGAAGAAGACATTTTAAAGTCCTTATTTGATGCTAAGAAAGATCCGATTGAAATATGGAAAAATGCAATAGAATACCCATGCCTTCGGCAACATACACGAAAAATGCTTTCTTGCTTTTCAACCACTTATTGCTGCGAATCTACATTCTCCTACTTAACCAAAATCAAGACGCCCTTAAGGTCACAAATGACAGATACCCATCTAGAGGATCAGCTAAAACTGCAGAGCTCCATGCTGCAACCAAATATTTCCATCTTTCCATATCTGTTTACATATTTGTACCTCTATCTCATGCTCACTGTTGGGAGGCCTGGAGCACAGCCCCAACATCGTTACCACACCTTTCCTATTTCTGAGCTCTCCCCGTATTGCCTCACTGCTCGAGTCGTACATAGTACCCTCCTTCAGCACAGCTGGGATATCCTCTCTGACTGGTAATGCAACTCTTTCACCCCTTTTACCTCCCTCTCTATCCCGCCTGAAGCATCTATATCCTGGAATATTTAGTTGTCAATCATGCCCGTCCCTCAACCAATGTGAGGGTATTCATTTTGGAAGAAAAACAAGGCAGCAGGTTACTACCCGAGTGGCTATTAGTTGGGAAAGGGGAGTATGCAGTGCGACCTGGGTGCCCTTGTGCACCAGTCACTGAAGGTAAGCAGGCAGTAAAGAAGGCAAATGGTATGTTGGCCTACATTGTGAGACATTTCAAATACAGGAGCAGGGATGTGTTGTTGCAGTTATACAGGATTGGTGAGGCCACACCTAGAATATTGTTTACAGTTTTGGTCTCCTTTTCTGATGAAGGGTGCTCTTGCTCTCGAGGGAGCGTAGCAAAGGTTTGCCAGGCTGATTCCAGGGATGGTGGGACTGACATATGAGGAGAGATTGACTGACTGGGTTAGGATTATTTTCGCTGGAGTTCAGATGAATGAGGGGAGAATCTCTTGGAGACTTGTAAAATTCTAACAGGACTAGACAGAGTAGATCCTGGGAGGATGTTTCTGGTGGTGGGTGTGTTCAGAACCAGGGGTTACAGTCTGAGGATTCGAGTAGACCACTTAGGACGAATATGAGGAGACATTTCTTCACCCAAAGAGTGGTGAGCCCTTACCACAGGAAGTAGTTGATGTCAAACCTTTGAATGTATTCAAGAGGCGACTAGATGCAGTACTTGGTGAAAAAGGGCTCAAAGAATGAATTTATGCAGTTTTTTGAGCAAAGTGCAATGTAACTCTGCAAGTACAAATTCACCACACAAAATATATGTGTGCATGTGGATCTTTGTCTGTGTGTGTGTGTCTGTCTGGGGTGGGGGTTGTGAGTGCGAGAAAGTGTGTGTGTGTGTGTGTGTGTAGTGAGTGCAGAGTGTCTTAAGTCTGTGAGGGGGTGCATGTGTGAGTGTGGGAGTGTATGTGTCTATAAGGGTGTGTGTGGGTGTCTGTGTGCACGTCTGCACTCACTACACACACACACACTTTCTCACACTCACAACCCCCAACCCAGACAGACACACACACACAGACAAAGGCCCACATGCACACATATATTTTGTGGGGTGAATTTGTACTTGCAGAGTTACATTGTACTTTGCTCAAAAACTGCATACATTCATGTAGAACTCTGAGCTCAGAAACTGCATGAATTTATGTAAAACTCTGCTATCTCACTTTTTAGATTAGAATCAATCTAAACATCAGGTCATAGACAGAGAACACAGGGGGCTAACACCTTCAACATATTGTCTAGCTATCACCATTGTTAACAGTTAACCCGAGAATGCAACTTTAAAAAAAAGGGTTTTGTGATTTACACATGAAAGAAGTGAAACTATCACTGTATTCTAACAGATGAAAGGCTTAACAGACAATCAATTCTTCAATGTATAATTTCAGTTACATCATACTGTAAATTTCTGCTATAAATTCTGTGTTACGATCGAGCCCTCCACAATCACCTGATGAAGGAGCATCGCTCCGAAAGCTAGTATGCTTCCAATTAAACCTGTTGGACTATAACCTGGTGTTGTGTGATTTTTAACTTTGTACACCCCAGTCCAACACCGGCATCTCCAAATCATAATATTAATTTGGGTAACTTGCTCTCCTGTTCTCATTCGTAGACCAAGATGAGCTCACCTTTATAGGTTCCAGAACAAAGAACGAGGTCAGGAAGGAGAAGAATGCAGAAATCAGCCACATTAGCACGACATGGTTGGGAAATAACATGCCATAGGACACCGTCACACTGACACACACAGCGATCAGCAGGAAGCAGAGGATATATGTTACATAGAGGGTTGAGTGAGGAAACATCCATTTCCTTGGGCTCTTTAAGATGCCTGTAATAAATATAATGTTAGAAAGGGCAGAGACATCAAGCCCATCATTACAATCAATCCATGCATTGATACAAATACATGTAGTGACAATGATCCGAGTCCTTTAGAATGGGCCTTCAGAATCAGCAGGGAACTTATTAAAGTACCTACTCTCTATGTTTGCCAGGCATTAAAACATATGGGGCAGCAAACACTCACGCAGTGAGAGGCAACAGAAAATCCAGATTGGCAGCGGAGTAGCAGGGATGCATGCAGGCTCTTGAGCTCAGGGAACATCTGCTTCTGTCTGCTTGCTTTCATTTTGTTTTTGTTTCTGCTGTTTTATTTTCTCTCATTCATTGTGAGCGGCACGGTGGCACAGTGGTTAGCACTGCTGCCTCACAGCGCCAGAGACCTGGGTTCAATTCCCGACTCGGGCGACTGACTGTGTGGAGTTTGCACATTCTCCCCGTGTCTGCGTGGGTTTCCTCCGGGTGCTCCGGTTAACTCCCACACTCCAAAAATGTGCAGGTTAGGTGAATTGGCCATGCTAAATTGCCCGTAGTGTTAGGTGTAGGGGAATGGGTCTGGGTGGGTGCACTTCGGCGGGTCGGTGTGGACTTGTTGGGCCGAAGGGCCTGTTTCCACACTGTAAGTAATCTAATCTAATCTAATCTAATCTAATCTAATCTAATTTTTTAAAAGACTTTTGCAGCACAATGGCATTGGCATGGCAGCGAGAGTGGGCCAGGCGTGGAATGGCAGCAGGGTCCTGCCATTCAGAAATGGCACGCGATCGCTTTCCTCCTGGGTGATTGGAGGCAGCGGTGGCAAAGCTCCCCCAGCAATCGGAGGCAGCAGATTCTTCAAGATGGTAGAGGGTGGCCAGAGTAGGATGCTTGGCATGGTGGCAGTGGCAGTCTGGCCTGGAAATGGAGCTAGAAACTCCTGGTTGCCCTCAGTCCAGAGCAGGGATTCCTGGCATCATAAAGGTGGAATCGGAGCCAAAGACCCCTGCTTGTGGTCATGGTGGGCCAGGAGCAGGGACTCCTGATTGTGAGGTGAGTATGGGTTCAGTGTGGGACCCAGCATAGACAGCGGCATCAGTAAGGTGTGCCCAGTATAAGAGATGGTGCCTAAAGAGTGGTGACTCCTACATTAGTGGGTCCAGCACAAGCCTTGGGAGGGGTGGCAGCCCAATTATTGCTGGTGAGCCAGCTCAGGACTCATGGTGGAGGTGGCGGAACAAAGATAGACCCTCTTTCAGTTATATCTTTTTATTTCTTAAACTATTCGAAATGGCGCAGGATTGTGGTGACATTTGAAGCATTTCACTGTAGTTTTCAATGTAAAATGCAAGTGACAATAAAACGTTCAAATTCAAAATTCAGTACAGGCACGTAGAGAAGAAACCAGATCTCTCACAGCCACTGATGCCCCATCCAAAGGTGACCACATCCTGGAAGAGTTTGGATTAGGGGTGTGATCTATTCAGTGGCACTGCTTAGTGTAGCTTCATGTGGCAAATGACAAGTTGGACTGTAGGATCTGTTTCCAAGCTGTATAACTCCATGACTCTATCACTGGGGACTGAAGTATCTATCACTGCAGTTAGCAAGATGTTAAACTCTGTTAAAACTGCCCCACTGAAGGTTTAACTGATATCACACCAGTGTAAACCTGCAACAAATAACTCAGTAAAAAGGTCACAGGCCTCTCACTGTTTAGAAGGGCCCACATTCGACTGCAGTCCAGGCTGAGTTGACAAATGGTATCACTTTGAGAATGACCACTGACCTCATTGGGCTGGAAAGAAACAATGTTCAGCCCTAAACAAAAACAGAAATAGCTGGAGAAACTCAGCATGCCTGGCAGAATCCAGAGAGAGAAAAACAGTTAATGTTTTTGGTCCAGTTACCCTTCTTCAAAATTGAATCAGTTTTTGAAGACGGGTCACTGGGCCTGAAATATTAACTCTGCTTTCTCTCCACAAATGCTGCCAGATATGAGTATCACTAGCTCTTTCTGTTTTTGTTTGTGATTTCTAGCAGCATCCACAGTTCTGGTTTTTATTTTAATATTCAGCCATGGTTCATGGCTTTGCCTCAATAACCAGTGCATTCATTTGTCCACATGTCATTAAGCCTGGTTGTGATGCCTTCCAAGAGTGATGATTCAAACAGTCTAGTTTCATTTGTGAAGAACTGAGGCACTGGGCAGTGGTTTAAGTACTTCCCAGAAATAATTAGTGTCCTGGGAGAAAGGAGAGCAGAATATTTGTGTATGGAGGTATTTACAATTTCTCCAAGACTGTTATGCTGAAGGGTGCCAACGCTATCCTCTGCTCACTGACCAGCTTACCTGACAGTGGGATAAAGCTGAAGAAAGCTCCCATTGTGATGACACTAAACATGGAGCTGAGGTTAACTTATTAGCAAAGATAGAAGGAATTCTTAGCTAATGAGAGTGGGAATGAATGAATCTTTTTTAGATTGACAAGCTGTGAGGAGTGGAGTGCCACAGGAATCAGTGCTGGGTCCTGAACTACATTTCATCGATATCAATGCCTTGGATACAGGGACTGAGTGCATATTAACTAAATTTGTCAAGGGCACTAAGCTAGGGAGGAAAGTAAAGTTGTCATCAAGAAGTAGAATATCTGTAAGGGGAGACAGACAGTTTGAGGGAGTGGCAAATATCTGGCAGATAGTGAATGTAAACTTGACTACTTTGGCAGGGATTGGAAAAACAAGTGTGCGGTTTAAATGGAGAGAGATTGCAGAACACCAAGGTATAGAGGGATTTGGGAATCCCAACTTATAAATACAGAGTTAACCAGCTGGGGTCAGGGTTCATCGGGTTGTGTGGCTAGAGGGAGTGGTGATTGTTGGAGTGTTCTTGGGGGTGGGGGAGTGGTGATTGTCAGAGAGTTGTCAAGTAAATGGTTATGATTCTTGGGGGTGGTGGTAATTGTAAATGGTGAGGGCGGATGTTGTGGGGGTGGTGCCGGTGATTGGGGGTGGGGGGGGAGTGATTGTCAGGTGTTGTTGGAGGAGATGGTGGTGATTGTTTGGGGGGGATGGTGGTGATTGTTTGGGGGGATGGTGGTGATTGTCGGGTGGGGATGGTGGTGATTGTCGGGTGGAGATGGTGGTGATTGTTTGGGGGGGATGGTGGTGATTGTCGGGTGGGCGCTGGTGATTGTTTGGGGGGGATGGTGGTGATTGTCGGGTTGGGCGCTGGTGATTGTTTGGGGGGGATGGTGGTGATTGTTTGGGGGGGTGGTGGTGATTGTTTGGGGGAGATGGTGGTGATTGTTTGGGGGGATGGTGGTGATTGTTTGGGGGGATGGTGGTGATAGTCGGGTGGGGATGGTGGTGATTGTCAGGTGGGGATGGTGGTGATTATTTGGGGGGGATGGTGGTGATTGTCGGGTGGAGATGGTGGTGATTGTTTGGGGGGGGATGGTGGTGATTGTCGGGTGGGCGCTGGTGATTGTTTGGGGGGGATGGTGGTGATTGTCGGGTGGGGCGCTGGTGATTGTTTGGGGGGGATGGTGGTGATTGTCGGGTGGGGATGGTGGTGATTGTTTGGGGGGGATGGTGGTGATTGTCGGGTGGGTATGGTGGTGATTGTTTGGGGGAGATGGTGGTGATTGTTTGGGGGGGATGGTGGTGATTGTCGGGTGGGAATGGTGGGGATTGTTTGGGGGGGATGGTGGTGATTGTCGGGTGGGGCGCTGGTGATTGTTTGGGGGGGATGGTGGTGATTGTCAGCTGGGGCGCTGGTGATTGGGGGAGATGGTGGTGATTGTCGGGTGGGGATGGTGGTGATTGTCGGGTGGGGATGGTGATGATTGTCGGGTGGGGATGGTGGTGATTGTTTGGGGGGGGATGGTGGTGATTGTTTGGGGGGGATGGTGGTGATTGTTTGGGGGGGGATAGTGGTGATTGTTTGGGGGGATGGTGATGATTGTCGGGTGGGGATGGTGGTGACTGTTTGGGGGGGATGGTGGTGATTGTCGGGTGGGGATGATGGTGATTGTCAGGTGGGGATGGTGGTGATTGTCGGGTGGGGCGCTGGTGATTGTTTGGTGGGGATGGTGGTGATTGTCGGGTTTGTTGGGGGAGATAGTGGTGATTTTTTGGGGGGGATGGTGGTGATAGTCGGGTGGGGATGGTGGTGATTGTCGGGTGGGGATGGTGGTGATTGTCGGGTGGGGATGGTGGTGATTGTTTGGGGGGGATGTGGTGATTGTCGGGTGGGGATGGTGGTGATTGTCGGGTGGGCATGTTGGTGATTGTTTGGGGGGGTTGGTGGTGATTGTCGGGTGGGGATGGTGGTGATTGTTTGGGGAGGATGGTGGTGATTGTTTAGGGGGGATGGTGGTGATTGTCGGGTGGGGATGGTGGTGATTGTCAGGTGTGGATGGTGGTGATTGTTTGGGGAGGATGTTGGTGATAGTTTGGGGGGGAAGGTGGTGATTGTCGGGTGGGGATGGTGGTGATTCTCGGGTAGGGATGGTGGTGATTGTCGGGTGGGGATGGTGGTGATTGTCGGGTGGGGATGGTGGTGATTGTTTGGGGAGGATGGTGGTGATTGTCGAGTGGAGATGGTGGTGAGTGTTTGGGGGAGATGGTGGTGATTGTTTGGGGGGGGTGATGGTGATTGTTTGGGGGAGATGGTGGTGATTGTTTGGGGGGATGGTGATGATTGTTTGGGGGGGATGGTGGTGATTGTTTGGGGGGATGGTGATGATTGTCGGGTGGGGATGGTGGTGATTGTCAGGTGGGGATGGTGGTGATTATTTGGGGGGGGATGGTGGTGATTGTCAGGTGGAGATGGTGGTGATTGTTTGGGGGGGTGGTGGTGATTGTCGGGTGGGCGCTGGTGATTGTTTGGGGGGGTTGGTGGTGATTGTTGGGTGGGGCGCTGGTGATTGTTTGGGGGGGATGGTGGTGATTGTCGGGTGGGGCGCTGGTGATTGTTTGGGAAGGATGGTGGTGATTGTTTGGGGGGGATGGTGGTGATTGTTTGGGGGGAATGGTGGTGATTGTCGGGTGGGGATGGTGGTGATTGTTTGGGGGAGATGGTGGTGATTGTCGGGTGGGGCGCTGGTGATTGTTTGGGGAGGATGGCGGTGATTGTTTGGGGGGGATGGTGGTGATTGTTTGGGGGGGATGGTGGTGATTGTCGGGTGGGGATGGTGGTGATTGTTTGGGGGAGATGGTGGTGATTGTTTGCGGGGGATGGTGGTGATTGTTGGGTGGGAATGATGGTGATTGGGGGAGATGGTGGTGATTGTCGGGTGGGGATGGTGGTGATTGTCGGGTGGGGATGGTGATGATTGTCGGGTGGGGATGGTGGTGATTGTTTGGGGGGGATGGTGGTGATTGTCGGGTGGGGATAGTGGTGATTGTCGGGTGGGGTGCTGGTGATTGTTTGGGGAGGATGGCGGTGATTGTTTGGGGGGGATGGTGGTGATTGTTTGGGGGAGATGGTGGTGATTGTCGGGTGGGGCACTGGTGATTGTTTGGGGAGGATGGTGGTGATTGTTCAGGGAGGATGGTGGTGATTGTTTGGGGGAGATGGTGGTGATTGTTTGGGGGAGATGGTGGTGATTGTTTGGGGGGGATGGTGGTGATTGTCGGGTGGGGATGGTGGTGATTGTTTGGGGGAGATGGTGGTGATTGTTTGCGGGGGATTGTGGTGATTGTTTGGGGGGGATGGTGATGATTGTTTGGGGGGGATGGTGGTGATTGTCGGGTGGGGATAGTGGTGATTGTCGGGTGTTGTTGGGGGAGATGGTGGTGATTGTTTGGGGGTGGATGGTGATGATTGTCGGGTGGGGATGGTGGTGATTGTTTGTGGGCGATGATGGTGATTGTCAGGTGGGGATGGTGGTGATTGTCGGGTTGGGCGCTGGTTATTGTTTGGTGGGGATGGTGGTGATTGTCGGGTTTGTTGGGGGAGATGGTGGTGTTTTGTTGGGGGGGATGGTGGTGATAGTCGGGTGGGGATGGTGGTGAATGTCGGGTGGGGATGGTGGTGATTGTCGGGTGGGGATGGTGGGGATTGTTTGGGGGGGATGTGGTGATTGTCGGGTGGGGATGGTGGTGATTGTCGGGTGGGGATGGTGGTGATTGTTTGGGGGGGATGGTGGTGATTGTCGGGTGGGGATGGTGGTGATTGTCGGGTGGGGATGGTGGTGATTGTTTGGTGTTGTTGGGGGGATGGTGGTGATTGTCGGGTGGGGATGGTGGTGATTGTTTGGTGGGGATGGTGGTGATTGTTTGGGGGGGATGGTGGTGATTGTTTAGGGGGGATGGTGGACATTGTTTAGGGGAGATGGTGGTGACTGTTTGGGGGGGATGGTGGTGATTATCGGGTGGGGATGGTGGGGATTGTTTGGGGGGGATGGTGGTGATTGTTTAGGGGAGATGGTGGTGATTATTGGGGGGATGGTGGTGATTGTCGGGTGGGGATGGTGGTGATTGTTTGGGGGGGATGGTGGTGATTGTTTGGGGGGGATGGTGATGATTGTTTGGGGGGGATGGTGGTGATTGTCGGGTGGGGATAGTGGTGATTGTCGGGTGGAGATGGTGGTGATTGTTTGGGGGAGATGGTGGTGATTGTTTGGGGGGATGGTGGTGATTGTTTGGGGGGGATGGTGGTGATTGTCGGGTGTTGGTGGGGGAGATGGTGGTGATTGTTTGGGGGGGATGGTGGTGATTGTTTGGGGGGGATGGTGAGGATTGTCGGGTGGGGATGGTGGTGATTGTTTATGGGGGATGATGGTGATTGTCAGGTGGGGATGGTGGTGATTGTCGGGTTTGTTGGGGGAGATGGTGGTGATTTTTTGGGGGGGATGGTGATGATAGTCGGGTGGGGATGGTGGTGATTGTCGGGTGGGGATGGTGGTGATTGTCGGGTGGGGATGGTGGTGATTGTTTGGGGGGGATGTGGTGATTGTCGGGTGGGGATGGTGGTGATTGTCGGGTGGGCATGTTGGTGATTGTTTGGGGGGTTGGTGGTGATTGTTTGGGGGGGATGGTGGTGATAGTTTGGGGGGGATGGTGGTGATTGTCGGGTGGGGATGGTGGTGATTGTTTGGGGGGGATGGTGGTGATTGTCAGATGGGGATGGTGGGGATTCTCGGGTAGGGATGGTGGTGATTGTCGGGTGGGGATGGTGGTGATTGTCGGGTGGGGATGGTGGTGATTGTCGGGTGGGGATGGTGGTGATTGTTTGGTGGGGATGGTGGTGATTGTTTGGGGGGGATGGTGGTGATTGTTTAGGGGGGATGGTGGACATTGTTTAGGGGAGATGTAGGTGACTGTTTGGGGGGGATGGTGGTGATTATCGGGTGGGGATGGTGGGGATTGTTTGGGGGGGATGGTGGTGATTGTCGGGTGGAGATGGTGGTGAGTGTTTGGGGGAGATGGGGGTGATTGTTTGGGGGCATGGTGGTGATTGTTTGGGGGGATGGTGGTGATTGTCGGGTGGGGATGGTGGTGATTGTTTGGGGGGGATGGTGGTGATTGTTTGGGGGGGGATGGTGGTGATTGTTTGGGGGGGATGGTGGTGATTGTTTAGGGGAGATGGTGGTGACTGTTTGGGGGGGATGGTGGTGGTTATCGGGTGGGGATGGTGGGGATTGTTTGGGGGGGATGGTGGTGATTGTTTAGGGGAGAAGGTGGTGATTATTGGGGGGATGGTGGTGATTGTCGGGTGGGGATGGTGGTGATTGTTTGGGGGGGATGGTGGTGATTGTTGGGAGGGGATGGTGGTGATTGTCGGGTGGAGATGGTGGTGATTGTTTGGGGGAGATGGTGGTGATTGTTTGGGGAGATGGTGGTGATTGTTTGGGGGGGATTGTGATGATTGTTTGGTGGGGATGGTGGTGATTGTCGGGTGGGGATGGTGGTGATTGTCGGGTGGGGATGGTGGTGATTGTTTGGGGGGGATGTGGTGATTGTCGGGTGGGGATGGTGGTGATTGTCGGGTGGGCATGTTGGTGATTGTTTGGGGGGTTGGTGGTGATTGTTTGGGGGGGATGGTGGTGATAGTTTGGGGGGGATGGTGGTGATTGTCGGGTGGGGATGGTGGTGATTGTTTGGGGGGGATGGTGGTGATTGTCAGATGGGGATGGTGGGGATTCTCGGGTAGGGATGGTGGTGATTGTCGGGTGGGGATGGTGGTGATTGTCGGGTGGGGATGGTGGTGATTGTTTGGTGGGGATGGTGGTGATTGTTTGGGGGGGATGGTGGTGATTGTTTAGGGGGGATGGTGGACATTGTTTAGGGGAGATGTAGGTGACTGTTTGGGGGGGATGGTGGTGATTATCGGGTGGGGATGGTGGGGATTGTTTGGGGGGGATGGTGGTGATTGTCGGGTGGAGATGGTGGTGAGTGTTTGGGGGAGATGGGGGTGATTGTTTGGGGGGATGGTGGTGATTGTCGGGTGGGGATGGTGGTGATTGTTTGGGGGGGATGGTGGTGATTGTTTGGGGGGGGATGGTGGTGATTGTTTGGGGGGGATGGTGGTGATTGTTTAGTGGAGATGGTGGTGACTGTTTGGGGGGGATGGTGGTGGTTATCGGGTGGGGATGGTGGGGATTGTTTGGGGGGGATGGTGGTGATTGTTTAGGGGAGAAGGTGGTGATTATTGGGGGGATGGTGGTGATTGTCGGGTGGGGATGGTGGTGATTGTTTGGGGGGGATGGTGGTGATTGTTGGGAGGGGATGGTGGTGATTGTCGGGTGGAGATGGTGGTGATTGTCGGGTGGGGATGGTGGTGATTGTTTGGTGGGGATGGTGGTGATTGTTTGGGGGGGATGGTGGTGATTGTTTAGGGGGGATGGTGGACATTGTTTAGGGGAGATGTAGGTGACTGTTTGGGGGGGATGGTGGTGATTATCGGGTGGGGATGGTGGGGATTGTTTGGGGGGGATGGTGGTGATTGTCGGGTGGAGATGGTGGTGAGTGTTTGGGGGAGATGGGGGTGATTGTTTGGGGGGATGGTGGTGATTGTCGGGTGGGGATGGTGGTGATTGTTTGGGGGGGATGGTGGTGATTGTTTGGGGGGGGATGGTGGTGATTGTTTGGGGGGGATGGTGGTGATTGTTTAGGGGAGATGGTGGTGACTGTTTGGGGGGGATGGTGGTGGTTATCGGGTGGGGATGGTGGGGATTGTTTGGGGGGGATGGTGGTGATTGTTTAGGGGAGAAGGTGGTGATTATTGGGGGGATGGTGGTGATTGTCGGGTGGGGATGGTGGTGATTGTTTGGGGGGGATGGTGGTGATTGTTGGGAGGGGATGGTGGTGATTGTCGGGTGGAGATGGTGGTGATTGTTTGGGGGAGATGGTGGTGATTGTTTGGGGAGATGGTGGTGATTGTTTGGGGGGGATTGTGATGATTGTTTGGTGGGGATGGTGGTGATTGTCGGGTGGGAATGGTGGTGACTGTTTGGTGGGGATGGTGGTGATTGTCTGGTGGGGATGGTGGTGACTGTTTGATGGGGATGGTGGTGATTGTCGGGTGGGGATGGTTTCATTGTTTGGGGGGGATAGTGGTGATTGTTTGGGTGGGATGGTGGTGACTGTTTGGGGGGGATGGTGGTGATTGTCAGGTGGAGATGGTGGTGAGTGTTTGGAGGGGATGGTGGTGACTGTTTGGGAGGGATGGTGGTGATTGTCGGGGGGGATGGTGGTGATGGTCGGGTGGGGATGGTGGTGATTGTTTGGGGAGATGGTGGTGATTGTTTGGTGGGGATGGTGGTGATTGTCGGGTGGGGATGGTGGTAATTGTCGGGTGGGGTATAGTGGTGATTGTCGGGTGTTGTTGGGGGAGATGGTGGTGATTGTTTGGGGGAGATGGTGGTGATTGTTTGGGAGGGATGGTGGCGATTGTTTGGGGGGGTTGGTGGTGATTGTTTGGGGGGGATGGTGGTGATTGTCGGGTGTTGTTGGGGGAGATGGTGGTGATTGTTTGGGGGGATGGTGGTGATTGTTTGGGGGGGATGGTGATGATTGTCGGGTGGGGATGGTGGTGACTGTTTGGGGGGGAATGGTGGTGATTGTTTGGGGGGGATGGTGGTGATAGTCGGGTGGGGATGGTGGTGATTGTCGGGTGGGGATGGTGGTGATTGTCGGGTTGGGATGGTGGTGATTGTCGGGTGCGGATGGTGGTGATTGTTGGGTGGGGATGGTGGTGATTGTTTGGGGGGGATGGTGGTGTTTGTTTGGGGGGGATGGTGGTGATTGTTTGGGGGGGATGGTGGTGATTGTTTGGGGGGGATGGTGGTGATTGTTTGGGGGGGATGGTGGTGATTGTTTGGGGGGATGGTGATGATTGTTTCGGGGGGATGGTGGTGATTGTCGTGTGGGGTATAGTGGTGATTGTCGGGTGTTGTTGGGGGAGATGGTGGTGATTGTTTGGGGGAGATGGTGGTGAATGTTTGGGCGGGATGGTGGTGATTGTTTGGGGGGGATGGTGGTGATTGTCGGGTGTTGTTGGGGGAGATGGTGGTGATTGTTTGGGGGGGATGGTGGTGATTGTTTGGGGGGGATGGTGATGATTGTTTGGGGAGGATGGCGGTGATTGTTTGGGGGGGATGGTGGTGATTGTTTGGGGGGGATGGTGGTGATTGTCGGGTGGGGATGGTGGTGATTGTTTGGGGGAGATGGTGGTGATTGTTTGCGGGGGATGGTGGTGATTGTTGGGTGGGAATGATGGTGATTGGGGGAGATGGTGGTGATTGTCGGGTGGGGATGGTGGTGATTGTCGGGTGGGGATGGTGATGATTGTCGGGTGGGGATGGTGGTGATTGTTTGGGGGGGATGGTGGTGATTGTTTGGGGGGGATGGTGATGATTGTTTGGGGGGATGGTGGTGATTGTCGGGTGGGGATAGTGGTGATTGTCGGGTGGGGTGCTGGTGATTGTTTGGGGAGGATGGCGGTGATTGTTTGGGGGGGATGGTGGTGATTGTTTGGGGGGGATGGTGGTGATTGTCGGGTGGGGCGCTGGTGATTGTTTGGGGAGGATGGTGGTGATTGTTTAGGGAGGATGGTGGTGATTGTTTGGGGGAGATGGTGGTGATTGTTTGGGGGAGATGGTGGTGATTGTTTGGGGGGGATGGTGGTGATTGTCGGGTGGGGCGCTGGTGATTGTTTGGGGAGGATGGTGGTGATTGTTTAGGGAGGATGGTGGTGATTGTTTGGGGGAGATGGTGGTGATTGTTTGGGGGAGATGGTGGTGATTGTTTGGGGGAGATGGTGGTGATTGTTTGGGGGAGATGGTGGTGATTGTTTGCGGGGGATTGTGGTGATTGTTTGGGGGGGATGGTGATGATTGTTTGGGGGGGATGGTGGTGATTGTCGGGTGGGGATAGTGGTGATTGTCGGGTGTTGTTGGGGGAGATGGTGGTGATTGTTTGGGGGTGGATGGTGATGATTGTCGGGTGGGGATGGTGGTGATTGTTTGTGGGGGATGATGGTGATTGTCAGGTGGGGATGGTGGTGATTGTCGGGTTGGGCGCTGGTGATTGTTTGGTGGGGATGGTGGTGATTGTCGGGTTTGTTGGGGGAGATGGTGGTGTTTTGTTGGGGGGGATGGTGGTGATAGTCGGGTGGGGATGGTGGTGAATGTCGGGTGGGGATGGTGGTGATTGTCGGGTGGGGATGGTGGTGATTGTTTGGGGGGGATGTGGTGATTGTCGGGTGGGGATGGTGGTGATTGTCGGGTGGGGATGGTGGTGATTGTTTGGGGGGGATGGTGGTGATTGTCGGGTGGGGATGGTGGTGATTGTCGGGTGGGGATGGTGGTGATTGTTTGGTGTTGTTGGGGGGATGGTAGTGATTGTCGGGTGGGGATGGTGGTGATTGTTTGGTGGGGATGGTGGTGATTGTTTGGGGGGGGATGGTGGTGATTGTTGAGGGGGGATGGTGGACATTGTTTAGGGGAGATGGTGGTGACTGTTTGGGGGGGGATGGTGGTGATTATCGGGTGGGGATGGTGGGGATTGTTTGGGGGGGATGGTGGTGATTGTTTAGGGGAGATGGTGGTGATTATTGGGGGGATGGTGGTGATTGTCGGGTGGGGATGGTGGTGATTGTTTGGGGGGGATGGTGGTGATTGTTTGGGGGGGATGGTGATGATTGTTTGGGGGGGATGGTGGTGATTGTCGGGTGGGGATAGTGGTGATTGTCGGGTGGAGATGGTGGTGATTGTTTGGGGGAGATGGTGGTGATTGTTTGGGGGGATGGTGGTGATTGTTTGGGGGGGATGGTGGTGATTGTCGGGTGTTGGTGGGGGAGATGGTGGTGATTGTTTGGGGGGGATGGTGGTGATTGTTTGGGGGGGGATGGTGAGGATTGTCGGGTGGGGATGGTGGTGATTGTTTATGGGGGATGATGGTGATTGTCAGGTGGGGATGGTGGTGATTGTCGGGTTTGTTGGGGGAGATGGTGGTGATTTTTTGGGGGGGATGGTGGTGATAGTCGGGTGGGGATGGTGGTGATTGTCGGGTGGGGATGGTGGTGATTGTCGGGTGGGGATGGTGGTGATTGTTTGGGGGGGATGTGGTGATTGTCGGGTGGGGATGGTGGTGATTGTCGGGTGGGCATGTTGGTGATTGTTTGGGGGGTTGGTGGTGATTGTTTGGGGGGGATGGTGGTGATAGTTTGGGGGGGAATGGTGGTGATTGTCGGGTGGGGATGGTGGTGATTGTTTGGGGGGGATGTGGTGATTGTCGGGTGGGGATGGTGGTGATTGTCGGGTGGGCATGTTGGTGATTGTTTGGGGGGTTGGTGGTGATTGTTTGGGGGGGATGGTGGTGATAGTTTGGGGGGGATGGTGGTGATTGTCGGGTGGGGATGGTGGTGATTGTTTGGGGGGGATGGTGGTGATTGTTTGGGGGGGGATGGTGAGGATTGTCGGGTGGGGATGGTGGTGATTGTTTATGGGGGATGATGGTGATTGTCAGGTGGGGATGGTGGTGATTGTCGGGTTTGTTGGGGGAGATGGTGGTGATTTTTTGGGGGGGATGGTGGTGATAGTCGGGTGGGGATGGTGGTGATTGTCGGGTGGGGATGGTGGTGATTGTCGGGTGGGGATGGTGGTGATTGTTTGGGGTGGATGTGGTGATTGTCGGGTGGGGATGGTGGTGATTGTCGGGTGGGCATGTTGGTGATTGTTTGGGGGGTTGGTGGTGATTGTTTGGGGGGGATGGTGGTGATAGTTTGGGGGGGATGGTGGTGATTGTCGGGTGGGGATGGTGGTGATTGTTTGGGGGGGATGGTGGTGATTGTTTGGGGGGGATGGTGGTGATTGTTTGGGGGGGATGGTGGTGATTGTTTGGGGGGATGGTGATGATTGTTTCGGGGGGATGGTGGTGATTGTCGTGTGGGGTATAGTGGTGATTGTCGGGTGTTGTTGGGGGAGATGGTGGTGATTGTTTGGGGGAGATGGTGGTGAATGTTTGGGCGGGATGGTGGTGATTGTTTGGGGGGGATGGTGGTGATTGTCGGGTGTTGTTGGGGGAGATGGTGGTGATTGTTTGGGGGGGATGGTGGTGATTGTTTGGGGGGGATGGTGATGATTGTTTGGGGAGGATGGCGGTGATTGTTTGGGGGGGATGGTGGTGATTGTTTGGGGGGGATGGTGGTGATTGTCGGGTGGGGATGGTGGTGATTGTTTGGGGGAGATGGTGGTGATTGTTTGCGGGGGATGGTGGTGATTGTTGGGTGGGAATGATGGTGATTGGGGGAGATGGTGGTGATTGTCGGGTGGGGATGGTGGTGATTGTCGGGTGGGGATGGTGATGATTGTCGGGTGGGGATGGTGGTGATTGTTTGGGGGGGATGGTGGTGATTGTTTGGGGGGGATGGTGGTGATTGTTTGGGGGGGATGGTGGTGATTGTCGGGTGGGGCGCTGGTGATTGTTTGGGGAGGATGGTGGTGATTGTTTAGGGAGGATGGTGGTGATTGTTTGGGGGAGATGGTGGTGATTGTTTGGGGGAGATGGTGGTGATTGTTTGGGGGGGATGGTGGTGATTGTCGGGTGAGGATGGTGGTGATTGTTTGGGGGAGATGGTGGTGATTGTTTGCGGGGGATTGTGGTGATTGTTTGGGGGGGATGGTGATGATTGTTTGGGGGGGATGGTGGTGATTGTCGGGTGGGGATAGTGGTGATTGTCGGGTGTTGTTGGGGGAGATGGTGGTGATTGTTTGGGGGTGGATGGTGATGATTGTCGGGTGGGGATGATGGTGATTGGGGGAGATGGTGGTGATTGTCGGGTGGGGATGGTGGTGATTGTCGGGTGGGGATGGTGATGATTGTCGGGTGGGGATGGTGATGATTGTTTGGGGGGATGGTGGTGATTGTCGGGTGGGGATAGTGGTGATTGTCGGGTGGGGTGCTGGTGATTGTTTGGGGAGGATGGCGGTGATTGTTTGGGGGGGATGGTGGTGATTGTTTGGGGGGGATGGTGGTGATTGTCGGGTGGGGCGCTGGTGATTGTTTGGGGAGGATGGTGGTGATTGTTTAGGGAGGATGGTGGTGATTGTTTGGGGGAGATGGTGGTGATTGTTTGGGGGAGATGGTGGTGATTGTTTGGGGGGGATGGTGGTGATTGTCGGGTGAGGATGGTGGTGATTGTTTGGGGGAGATGGTGGTGATTGTTTGCGGGGGATTGTGGTGATTGTTTGGGGGGGATGGTGATGATTGTTTGGGGGGGATGGTGGTGATTGTCGGGTGGGGATAGTGGTGATTGTCGGGTGTTGTTGGGGGAGATGGTGGTGATTGTTTGGGGGTGGATGGTGATGATTGTCGGGTGGGGATGGTGGTGATTGTTTGTGGGGGATGATGGTGATTGTCAGGTGGGGATGGTGGTGATTGTCGGGTTGGGCGCTGGTGATTGTTTGGTGGGGATGGTGGTGATTGTCGGGTTTGTTGGGGGAGATGGTGGTGTTTTGTTGGGGGGGATGGTGGTGATAGTCGGGTGGGGATGGTGGTGAATGTCGGGTGGGGATGGTGGTGATTGTCGGGTGGGGATGGTGGTGATTGTTTGGGGGGGATGTGGTGATTGTCGGGTGGGGATGGTGGTGATTGTCGGGTGGGGATGGTGGTGATTGTTTGGGGGGGATGGTGGTGATTGTCGGGTGGGGATGGTGGTGATTGTCGGGTGGGGATGGTGGTGATTGTTTGGTGTTGTTGGGGGGATGGTGGTGATTGTCGGGTGGGGATGGTGGTGATTGTTTGGTGGGGATGGTGGTGATTGTTTGGGGGGGATGGTGGTGATTGTTGAGGGGGGATGGTGGACATTGTTTAGGGGAGATGGTGGTGACTGTTTGGGGGGGGATGGTGGTGATTATCGGGTGGGGATGGTGGGGATTGTTTGGGGGGGATGGTGGTGATTGTTTAGGGGAGATGGTGGTGATTATTGGGGGGATGGTGGTGATTGTCGGGTGGGGATGGTGGTGATTGTTTGGGGGGGATGGTGGTGATTGTTTGGGGGGGATGGTGATGATTGTTTGGGGGGGATGGTGGTGATTGTCGGGTGGGGATAGTGGTGATTGTCGGGTGGAGATGGTGGTGATTGTTTGGGGGAGATGGTGGTGATTGTTTGGGGGGATGGTGGTGATTGTTTGGGGGGGATGGTGGTGATTGTCGGGTGTTGGTGGGGGAGATGGTGGTGATTGTTTGGGGGGGATGGTGGTGATTGTTTGGGGGGGGATGGTGAGGATTGTCGGGTGGGGATGTTGGTGATTGTTTATGGGGGATGATGGTGATTGTCAGGTGGGGATGGTGGTGATTGTCGGGTTTGTTGGGGGAGATGGTGGTGATTTTTTGGGGGGGATGGTGGTGATAGTCGGGTGGGGATGGTGGTGATTGTCGGGTGGGGATGGTGGTGATTGTCGGGTGGGGATGGTGGTGATTGTTTGGGGGGGATGTGGTGATTGTCGGGTGGGGATGGTGGTGATTGTCGGGTGGGCATGTTGGTGATTGTTTGGGGGGTTGGTGGTGATTGTTTGGGGGGGATGGTGGTGATAGTTTGGGGGGGAATGGTGGTGATTGTCGGGTGGGGATGGTGGTGATTGTTTGGGGGGGATGTGGTGATTGTCGGGTGGGGATGGTGGTGATTGTCGGGTGGGCATGTTGGTGATTGTTTGGGGGGTTGGTGGTGATTGTTTGGGGGGGATGGTGGTGATAGTTTGGGGGGGATGGTGGTGATTGTCGGGTGGGGATGGTGGTGATTGTTTGGGGGGGATGGTGGTGATTGTTTGGGGGGGGATGGTGAGGATTGTCGGGTGGGGATGGTGGTGATTGTTTATGGGGGATGATGGTGATTGTCAGGTGGGGATGGTGGTGATTGTCGGGTTTGTTGGGGGAGATGGTGGTGATTTTTTGGGGGGGATGGTGGTGATAGTCGGGTGGGGATGGTGGTGATTGTCGGGTGGGGATGGTGGTGATTGTCGGGTGGGGATGGTGGTGATTGTTTGGGGTGGATGTGGTGATTGTCGGGTGGGGATGGTGGTGATTGTCGGGTGGGCATGTTGGTGATTGTTTGGGGGGTTGGTGGTGATTGTTTGGGGGGGATGGTGGTGATAGTTTGGGGGGGATGGTTGTGATTGTCGGGTGGGGATGGTGGTGATTGTTTGGGGGGGATGGTGGTGATTGTCAGGTGGGGATGGTGGGGATTCTCGGGTGGGGATGGTGGTGATTGTTTGGTGGGGATGGTGGTGATTGTTTGGGGGGGATGGTGGTGATTGTTTAGGGGGGATGGTGGACATTGTTTAGGGGAGATGTAGGTGACTGTTTGGGGGGGATGGTGGTGATTATCGGGTGGGGATGGTGGGGATTGTTTGGGGGGGATGGTAGTGATTGTCGGGTGGAGATGGTGGTGAGTGTTTGGGGGAGATGGGGGTGATTATTTGGGGGCATGGTGGTGATTGTTTGGGGGGATGGTGGTGATTGTCGGGTGGGGATGGTGGTGATTGTTTGGGGGGGATGGTGGTGATTGTTTGGGGGTGGATGGTGGTGATTGTTTGGGGGGGATGGTGGTGATTGTTTAGGGGAGATGGTGGTGACTGTTTGGGGGGGATGGTGGTGGTTATCGGGTGGGGATGGTGGGGATTGTTTGGGGGGGATGGTGGTGATTGTTTAGGGGAGATGGTGGTGATTATTGGGGGGATGGTGGTGATTGTCGGGTGGGGATGGTGGTGATTGTTTGGGGGGGATGGTGGTGATTGTCGGGAGGGGATGGTGGTGATTGTCGGGTGGAGATGGTGGTGATTGTTTGGGGGAGATGGTGGTGATTGTTTGGGGAGATGGTGGTGATTGTTTGGGGGGGATTGTGATGATTGTTTGGTGGGGATGGTGGTGATTGTCGGGTGGGAATGGTGGTGACTGTTTGGTGGGGATGGTGGTGACTGTTTGCTGGGGATGGTGGTGATTGTCGGGTGGGGATGGTTTCATTGTTTGGGGGGGATAGTGGTGATTGTTTGGGTGGGATGGTGGTGACTGTTTGGGGGGGATGGTGGTGATTGTCAGGTGGAGATGGTGGTGAGTGTTTGGAGGGGATGGTGGTGACTGTTTGGGAGGGATGGTGGTGATTGTCGGGGGGGATGGTGGTGATGGTCGGGTGGGGATGGTGGTGATTGTTTGGGGAGATGGTGGTGATTGTTTGGTGGGGATGGTGGTGATTGTCGGGTGGGGATGGTGGTAATTGTCGGGTGGGGTATAGTGGTGATTGTCGGGTGTTGTTGGGGGAGATGGTGGTGATTGTTTGGGGGAGATGGTGGTGATTGTTTGGGAGGGATGGTGGCGATTGTTTGGGGGGGTTGGTGGTGATTGTTTGGGGGGGATGGTGGTGATTGTCGGGTGTTGTTGGGGGAGATGGTGGTGATTGTTTGGGGGGATGGTGGTGATTGTTTGGGGGGGATGGTGTTGATTGTCGGGTGGGGATGGTGGTGACTGTTTGGGGGGGAATGGTGGTGATTGTTTGGGGGGGATGGTGGTGATAGTCGGGTGGGGATGGTGGTGATTGTCGGGTGGGGATGGTGGTGATTGTCGGGTTGGGATGGTGGTGATTGTCGGGTGCGGATGGTGGTGATTGTTGGGTGGGGATGGTGGTGATTGTTTGGGGGGGATGGTGGTGTTTGTTTGGGGGGGATGGTGGTGATTGTTTGGGGGGGATGGTGGTGATTGTTTGGGGGGGATGGTGGTGATTGTTTGGGGGGGATGGTGGTGATTGTTTGGGGGGATGGTGATGATTGTTTCGGGGGGATGGTGGTGATTGTCGTGTGGGGTATAGTGGTGATTGTCGGGTGTTGTTGGGGGAGATGGTGGTGATTGTTTGGGGGAGATGGTGGTGAATGTTTGGGGGGGATGGTGGTGATTGTTTGGGGGGGATGGTGGTGATTGTCGGGTGTTGTTGGGGGAGATGGTGGTGATTGTTTGGGGGGGATGGTGGTGATTGTTTGGGGGGGATGGTGATGATTGTCGGGTGGGGATGGTGGTGGCTGTTTGGGGGGGATGGTGGTGATAGTCGGGTGGGGATGGTGGTGATTGTCAGGTGGGGATGGTGGTGATTGTCGGGTGGGGATGGTGATGATTGTCGGGTGGGGATGGTGGTAATTGTCGGGTGGGGATGGTGGTGATTGTCGGGTGCGGATGGTGGTGATTGTCGGGTGGGGATGGTGGTGATTGTCGGGTGGGGATGGTGGTGATAGTCGGGTGGGGATGGTGGTGATTGTCAGGTGGGGATGGTGGTGATTGATTGGGGGGCATGGTGGTGATAGTCGGGTGGGGATGATGGTGATTGTCAGGTGGGGATGGTGGTGATTGTCGGGTGGGGATGGTGGTGATTGTCGGGTGGGGATGGTGGTGATTGTCGGGTGCGGATGGTGGTGATTGTTGGGTGGGGATGGTGGTGATTGTCGGATGGGGATTGTGGTGATTGTTGGGGGGATGGTGGTGATTGTCGGGTGGGGATGGTGGTGATTGTCGGTTGGGGATGGTGGTGATTGTCGGATGGGGATTGTGGCGATTGTTGGGGGGATGGTGGTGATTGTCGGGTGGGGATGGTGGTGATTGTTTGGGGGGGATGGTGGTGATTGTCGGGTGGGGATGGCAGTGATTGTCGGGTGGGGTATAGTGGTGATTGTCGGGTGTTGTTGGGGGAGATGGTGGTGATTGTTTGGGGGAGATGGTGGTGATTGTTTGGGAGAGATGGTGGTGATTGTTTGGGGGGGATGGTGTTGATTGTTTGGGGGGGATGGTGGTGATTGTCGGGTGGGGATGGTGGTGATTGTCGGGTGGGGATGGTGGTGATTGTTTGGGGGGGAATGGTGGTGATAGTCGGGTGGGGATGGTGGTGATTGTTTGGGGGGGATGGTGGTGATTGTCGGGTGGGGATGGTGGTGATTGTTTGGGGGGGATGGTGGTGATTGTCGGGTGGGGATGGTGGTGATTGTCGGGTGGAGATGGGGGTGATTGTTTGGGGGGGAAGGTGGTCATTGTCGGGTGGGGATGGTGGTGATTGTTTGGGGGGGATGGTGGTGATTGTCGGGTGGGGATGGTGGTGATTGTTTGGGGGGGATGGTGGTGATTGTCGGGTGGGGATGGTGGTGATTGTTTGGGGGGGAATGGTGGTGATAGTTGGGTGGGGATGGTGGTGATTGTCGGGTGGGGATGGTGGTGATTGTCGGGTGGGGATGGTGGTGATTGTCGGGTGGAGATGGTGGTGATTGTTTGGGGGGGATGGTGGTGATTGTTTGGGGAGACGGTGGTGATTGTTTGGGGGGAATGGTGGTGATTGTTTGGTGGGGATGGTGGTGATTGTCGGGTGGGAATGGTGGTGATTGTTTGGGGTGGATGGTGGTGATTGTCTGTTGGGGATGGTGGTGATTGTTTGGGGGGGAATGGTGGTGGTAGTCGGGTGGGGATGGTGGTGATTGTCAGGTGGGGATGGTGGTAATTGTCGGGTGGGGATGGTGGTGATTGTCGAGTGCGGATGGTGGTGATTGTTGGGTGGGGATGGTGGTGATTGTCGGGTGGAGATGGTGGTGATTGTTTGGGGGGGATGGTGGTGATTGTTTGGGGAGACAGTGGTGATTGTTTGGGGGGGATGGTGGTGATTGTTTGATGGGGATGGTGGTGATTGTCGGGTGGGATGGTTTCATTGTTTCGTGGTGATGGTGGTGATTGTCGGGGGGGATGGTGGTGATTGTCGGGTGGGGTTGGTGGTGATTGTTTGGGGGGGATGGTGGTGATTGACGGGTGGAGATGGTAGTGAGTGTTTGGGGGAGATGGTGGTGATTGTTTGGGGGGGATGGTGGTGATTGTCTGGTGGAGATGGTGGTGGGTGTTTGGGGGAGATGGTGGTGATTGTTTGGGGGGGATGGTGGTGATTGTCGGGTGGGGATGGTGGTGATTGTTTGGGGGAGATAGTGGTGACTGTTTGGGGGGGATGGTGGTGATTGTTTGGGGAGGATGGTGGTGACTGTTTGGGGAGGATGGTGGTGACTGTTTGGGGGGGATGGTGGTGATTGTCGGGTGGGGATGATGGTGATTGTTTGGGGGAGATGGTGGTGATTGTTTGGGGGGCATGGTGGTGATTGTTTGGGGGGGATGGTGGTGATTGTCGGGTGGGGATGATTTCATTGTTTGGGGGGATGGTGGTGATTGCTTGGGGGGGATGGTGGTGATTGTCGGGTGGGGATGATTTCATTGTTTGGGGAGATGGTGGTGACTGTTTGGGGGAGATGGTGGTGATTGTTTGGGGGGGATGGTGGTGATTGTCTGGTGGGGATGGTGGTGATTGTTGGGGGGGACGGTGGTGATTGTTGGGTGGGGATGGTGGTGATTGTTTGGGGGGGATGGTGGTGATTATCGCGTGGGGACGGTGGGGATTGTTTGGGGGGGATGGTGGTGATTGTTTAGGGGAGATGGTGGTGATTGTTGGGGGGATGGTGGTGATTGTCGGGTGGGGATGGTGGTGATTGTTTGGGGGGGATGGTGGTGATTGTCGGGTGGGGATGGTGGTGATTGTTTGGGTGGGGATGGTGGTGATTGTCGGATGGGGATTGTGGTGATTGTTGGGGGGATGGTGGTGATTGTCGGGTGGGGATGGTGGTGATTGTCGGTTGGGGATGGTGGTGATTGTCGGATGGGGATTGTGGCGATTGTTGGGGGGATGGTGGTGATTGTCGGGTGGGGATGGTGGTGATTGTTTGGGGGGGATGGTGGTGATTGTCGGGTGGGGATGGCAGTGATTGTCGGGTGGGGTATAGTGGTGATTGTCGGGTGTAGTTGGGGGAGATGGTGGTGATTGTTTGGGGGAGATGGTGGTGATTGTTTGGGAGAGATGGTGGTGATTGTTTGGGGGGGATGGTGTTGATTGTTTGGGGGGGATGGTGGTGATTGTCGGGTGGGGATGGTGGTGATTGTCGGGTGGGGATGGTGGTGATTGTTTGGGGGGGATGGTGGTGATTGTCGGGTGGGGATGGTGGTGATTGTCGGGTGGAGATGGGGGTGATTGTTTGGGGGGGAAGGTGGTCATTGTCGGGTGGGGATGGTGGTGATTGTTTGGGGGGGATGGTGGTGATTGTCGGGTGGGGATGGTGGTGATTGTTTGGGGGGGATGGTGGTGATTGTCGGGTGGGGATGGTGGTGATTGTTTGGGGGGGAATGGTGGTGATAGTTGGGTGGGGATGGTGGTGATTGTCGGGTGGGGATGGTGGTGATTGTCGGGTGGGGATGGTGGTGATTGTCGGGTGGAGATGGTGGTGATTGTTTGGGGGGGATGGTGGTGATTGTTTGGGGAGACGGTGGTGATTGTTTGGGGGGAATGGTGGTGATTGTTTGGTGGGGATGGTGGTGATTGTCGGGTGGGAATGGTGGTGATTGTTTGGGGTGGATGGTGGTGATTGTCTGTTGGGGATGGTGGTGATTGTTTGGGGGGGAATGGTGGTGGTAGTCGGGTGGGGATGGTGGTGATTGTCAGGTGGGGATGGTGGTAATTGTCGGGTGGGGATGGTGGTGATTGTCGAGTGCGGATGGTGGTGATTGTTGGGTGGGGATGGTGGTGATTGTCGGGTGGAGATGGTGGTGATTGTTTGGGGGGGATGGTGGTGATTGTTTGGGGAGACAGTGGTGATTGTTTGGGGGGGATGGTGGTGATTGTTTGATGGGGATGGTGGTGATTGTCGGGTGGGATGGTTTCATTGTTTCGTGGTGATGGTGGTGATTGTCGGGGGGGATGGTGGTGATTGTCGGGTGGGGTTGGTGGTGATTGTTTGGGGGGGATGGTGGTGATTGACGGGTGGAGATGGTAGTGAGTGTTTGGGGGAGATGGTGGTGATTGTTTGGGGGGGATGGTGGTGATTGTCTGGTGGAGATGGTGGTGGGTGTTTGGGGGAGATGGTGGTGATTGTTTGGGGGGGATGGTGGTGATTGTCGGGTGGGCATTGTGGTGATTGTTTGGGGGAGATAGTGGTGACTGTTTGGGGGGGATGGTGGTGATTGTTTGGGGAGGATGGTGGTGACTGTTTGGGGAGGATGGTGGTGACTGTTTGGGGGGGATGGTGGTGATTGTCGGGTGGGGATGATGGTGATTGTTTGGGGGAGATGGTGGTGATTGTTTGGGGGGCATGGTGGTGATTGTTTGGGGGGGATGGTGGTGATTGTCGGGTGGGGATGATTTCATTGTTTGGGGGGATGGTGGTGATTGCTTGGGGGGGATGGTGGTGATTGTCGGGTGGGGATGATTTCATTGTTTGGGGAGATGGTGGTGACTGTTTGGGGGAGATGGTGGTGATTGTTTGGGGGGGATGGTGGTGATTGTCTGGTGGGGATGGTGGTGATTGTTGGGGGGGACGGTGGTGATTGTTGGGTGGGGATGGTGGTGATTGTTTGGGGGGGATGGTGGTGATTATCGCGTGGGGACGGTGGGGATTGTTTGGGGGGGATGGTGGTGATTGTTTAGGGGAGATGGTGGTGATTGTTGGGGGGATGGTGGTGATTGTCGGGTGGGGATGGTGGTGATTGTTTGGGGGGGATGGTGGTGATTGTCGGGTGGGGATGGTGGTGATTGTTTGGGGGGGTGGTGGTGATTGTCGGGAGGGGATGGTGGTGATTGTCGGGTGGGAATGGTGGTGACTGTTTGGTGGGGATGGTGGTGATTGTCTGGTGGGGATGGTGGTGACTGCTGGGGATGGTGGTGATTGTCGGGTGGGGATGGTTTCATTGTTTGGGGGGGATGGTGGTGATTGTTTGGGTGGGATGGTGGTGACTGTTTAGGGGGGATGGTGGTGATTGTTTGGGTGGGATGGTGGTGACTGTTTAGGGGGGATGGTGGTGATTGTTTGGGGGGATGGTGGTGACTGTTTGGGGGGGGATGGTGGTGATTGTCGGGTGGAGATGGTGGTGAGTGTTTGGGGGGGATGGTGGTGATTGTTTGGGGGGGATGGTGGTGATTATCGTGTGGGGATGGTGGTGATTGTCAGGTGGGGATGGTGGTGATTGTTTGGAGGGGATGGTGGTGACTGTTTGGGGGGGATGGTGGTGATTGTCGGGGGGGATGGTGGTGATTGTCGGGTGGGGATGGTGGTGATTGTTTGGGGGGGATGGTGGTGATTGTTTGCGGGGGATGGTGGTGATTGTCGGGTGGGGATGGTGGTGATTGTTTGGGGGGGATGGTGGTGATAGTCGGGTGGGGATGGTGGTGATTGTTTGCGGGGGATGGTGATGATTGTTTGGGGGGGATGGTGGTGATTGTTTGGGGGGATGGTGATGATTGTTTGGGGGGGATGGTGGTGATTGTCGGGTGTTGTTGGGGGAGATGGTGGTGATTGTTTGTGGGAGATGGTGGTGATTGTTTGGGAGGGATGGTGGTGATTGTTTGGGGGAATGGTGGTGATTGTTTGGGGGGGATGGTGGTGATTGTCGGGTGTTGTTGGGGGTGATAGTGGTGATTGTTTGGGGGGGATGGTGATGATTGTTGGGTGGGGATGGTGGTGATTGTTTGGGGGGGATGGTGGTGATTGTTGGGTGGGGATGGTGGTGATTGTCGGATGGGGATTGAGGTGATTGTTGGGGGGATAGTGGTGATTGTCGGGTGGGGATGGTGGTGATTGTTTGGGGTGGATGGTGGTGATTGTCGGGTGGGGATGGTGGTGATTGTTTGGGGGGGATGGTGGTGATTGTCGGGTGGGGATGGTGGTGATTGTCAGGTGGAGATGGTAGTGATTGTTTGGGGAGATGGTGGTGATTGTTTGGGGGGGATGGTGGTGTTTGTTTGTGGGGGATGGTGGTGATTGTTTGGGGGGGATGGTGGTGATTGTTTGGGGGGATGGTGATGATTGTTTGGGGGGGATGGTGGTGATTGTCGTGTGGGGTATAGTGGTGATTGTCGGGTGTTGTTGGGGGAGATGGTGGTGATTGTTTGGGGGAGATGGTGGTGAATGTTTGGGGGGGATGGTGGTGATTGTTTGGGGGGGATGGTGGTGATTGTCGGGTGTTGTTGGGGGAGATGGTGGTGATTGTTTGGGGGGGATGGTGGTGATTGTTTGGGGGGGATGGTGATGATTGTCGGGTGGGGATGGTGGTGGCTGTTTGGGGGGGATGGTGGTGATAGTCGGGTGGGGATGGTGGTGATTGTCAGGTGGGGATGGTGGTGATTGTCGGGTGGGGATGGTGGTGATTGTCGGGTGGGGATGGTGGTGATTGTCGGGTGCGGATGGTGGTGATTGTCGGGTGGGGATGGTGGTGATTGTTTGGTGGGGATGGTGGTGATTGTTTGGGGGGGATGGTGGTGATAGTCGGGTGGGGATGGTGGTGATTGTCAGGTGGGGATGGTGGTGATTGATTGGGGGGCATGGTGGTGATAGTCGGGTGGGGATGGTGGTGATTGTCAGGTGGGGATGGTGGTGATTGTCGGGTGGGGATGGTGGTGATTGTGGGGTGGGGATGGTGGTGAGTGTCGGGTGCGGATGGTGGTGATTGTTGGGTGGGGATGGTGGTGATTGTCGGATGGGGATTGTGGTGATTGTTGGGGGGATGGTGGTGATTGTCGGGTGGGGATGGTGGTGATTGTCGGTTGGGGATGGTGGTGATTGTCGGATGGGGATTGTGGCGATTGTTGGGGGGATGGTGGTGATTGTCGGGTGGGGATGGTGGTGATTGTTTGGGGGGGATGGTGGTGATTGTCGGGTGGGGATGGCAGTGATTGTCGGGTGGGGATGGTGGTGATTGTCGGGTGGGGTATAGTGGTGATTGTCGGGTGTTGTTGGGGGAGATGGTGGTGATTGTTTGGGGGAGATGGTGGTGATTGTTTGGGAGAGATGGTGGTGATTGTTTGGGGGGGATGGTGTTGATTGTTTGGGGGGGATGGTGGTGATTGTCGGGTGGGGATGGTGGTGATTGTTTGGGGGGGATGGTGGTGATTGTCGGGTGGGGATGGTGGTGATTGTTTGGGGGGGAATGGTGGTGATAGTCGGGTGGGGATGGTGGTGATTGTCGGGTGCGGATGGTGGTGATTGTTTGGGGTGGATGGTGGTGATTGTCGGGTGGGGATGGTGGTGATTGTTTGGGGGGGATGGTGGTGATTGTTTGGGGAGACGGTGGTGATTGTTTGGGGGGGATGGTGGTGATTGTTTGGTGGGGATGGTGGTGATTGTCGGGTGGGAATGGTGGTGATTGTTTGGGGTGGATGGTGGTGATTGTCTGTTGGGGATGGTGGTGATTGTTTGGGGGGGAATGGTGGTGATAGTCGGGTGGGGATGGTGGTGATTGTCAGGTGGGGATGGTGGTGATTGTCGGGTGGGGATGGTGGTGATTGTTTGGGGGGGATGGTGGTGATTGTCGGGTGGGGATGGTGGTGATTGTTTGCGGGGGATGGTGGTGATTGTCGGGTGGGGATGGTGGTGATTGTTTGGGGGGGATGGTGGTGATAGTCGGGTGGGGATGGTGGTGATTGTTTGCGGGGGATGGTGATGATTGTTTGGGGGGGATGGTGGTGATTGTTTGGGGGGGATGGTGGTGATTGTCGGGTGTTGTTGGGGGAGATAGTGGTGATTGTTTGGGGGGGATGGTGATGATTGTTGGGTGGGGATGGTGGTGACTGTTTGGGGGGGATGGTGGTGATTGTCGGGTGGGGATGGTGGTGATTGTTTGGGGGGGATGGTGGTGATTGTTGGGTGGGGATGGTGGTGATTGTCGGATGGGGATTGAGGTGATTGTTGGGGGGATAGTGGTGATTGTCGGGTGGGGATGGTGGTGATTGTTTGGGGTGGATGGTGGTGATTGTCGGGTGGGGATGGTGGTGATTGTTTGGGGGGGATGGTGGTGATTGTCGGGTGGGGATGGTGGTGATTGTCAGGTGGAGATGGTAGTGATTGTTTGGGGAGATGGTGGTGATTGTTTGGGGGGGATGGTGGTGTTTGTTTGGGGGGGATGGTGGTGATTGTTTGGGGGGCATGGTGGTGATTGTTTGGGGGGATGGTGATGATTGTTTGGGGGGGATGGTGGTGATTGTCGTGTGGGGTATAGTGGTGATTGTCGGGTGTTGTTGGGGGAGATGGTGGTGATTGTTTGGGGGAGATGGTGGTGAATGTTTGGGGGGGATGGTGGTGATTGTCGGGTGTTGTTGGGGGAGATGGTGGTGATTGTTTGGGGGGGATGGTGGTGATTGTTTGGGGGGGATTGTGGTGATTGTCGGGTGGGGTATAGTGGTGATTGTCGGGTGTTGTTGGGGGAGTTGGTGGTGATTGTTTGGGGGAGATGGTGGTGAATGTTTGGGGGGGATGGTGGTGATTGTTTGGGGGGTATGGTGGTGATTGTCGGGTGTTGATGGGGGAGATGGTGGTGATTGTTTGGGGGGGATGGTGATGATTGTCGGGTGGGGATGGTGGTGGCTATTTGGGGGGGATGGTGGTGATAGTCGGGTGGGGATGGTGGTGATTGTCAGGTGGGGATGGTGGTGATTGTCGGGTGGGGATGGTGGTGATTGTCGGGTGGGGATGGTGGTGATTGTCAGGTGGGGATGGTGGTGATTGTTGGGTGGGGATGGTGGTGATTGTCGGGTGGGGATGGTGGTGATTGTCGGGTGCGGATGGTGGTGATTGTTGGGTGGGGATGGTGGTGATTGTCGGATGGGGATGGTGGTGATTGTTGGGGGGATGGTGGTGATTGTCGGGTGGGGATGGTGGTGATTGTCGGTTGGGGATGGTGGTGATTGTCGGATGGGGATTGTGGCGATTGTTGGGGGGATGGTGGTGATTGTCGGGTGGGGATGGTGGTGATTGTGTGGGGGGGATGGTGGTGATTGTCGGGTGGGGATGGCAGTGATTGTCGGGTGGGGTATAGTGGTGATTGTCGGGTGTTGTTGGGGGAGATGGTGGTGATTGTTTGGGGGAGATGGTGGTGATTGTTTGGGAGAGATGGTGGTGATTGTTTGGGGGGGATGGTGTTGATTGTTTGGGGGGGATGGTGGTGATTGTCGGGTGGGGATGGTGGTGATTGTTTGGGGGGGATGGTGGTGATTGTCGGGTGGGGATGGTGGTGATTGTTTGGGGGGGAATGGTGGTGATAGTCGGGTGGGGATGGTGGTGATTGTCGGGTGCGGATGGTGGTGATTGTTTGGGGTGGATGGTGGTGATTGTCGGGTGGGGATGGTGGTGATTGTTTGGGGGGGATGGTGGTGATTGTCGGGTGGGGATGGTGGTGATTGTCGGGTGGAGATGGTGGTGATTGTTTGGGGGGGATGGTGGTGATTGTCGGGTGGGGATGGTGGTGATTGTTTGGGGGGGATGGTGGTGATTGTCGGGTGGGGATGGTGGTGATTGTTTGGGGGGGAATGGTGGTGATAGTTGGGTGGGGATGGTGGTGATTGTCGGGTGGGGATGGTGGTGATTGTCGGGTGGGGATGGTGGTGATTGTCGGGTGGAGATGGTGGTGATTGTTTGGGGGGGATGGTGGTGATTGTTTGGGGAGACGGTGGTGATTGTTTGGGGGGGATGGTGGTGATTGTTTGGTGGGGATGGTGGTGATTGTCGGGTGGGAATGGTGGTGATTGTTTGGGGTGGATGGTGGTGATTGTCTGTTGGGGATGGTGGTGATTGTTTGGGGGGGAATGGTGGTGATAGTCGGGTGGGGATGGTGGTGATTGTCAGGTGGGGATGGTGGTAATTGTCGGGTGGGGATGGTGGTGATTGTCGGGTGCGGATGGTGGTGATTGTTGGGTGGGGATGGTGGTGATTGTCGGGTGGAGATGGTGGTGATTGTTTGGGGAGACAGTGGTGATTGTTTGGGGGGGATGGTGGTGATTGTTTGATGGGGATGGTGGTGATTGTCGGGTGGGATGGTTTCATTGTTTCGTGGTGATGGTGGTGATTGTCGGGGGGGATGGTGGTGATTGTCGGGTGGGGTTGGTGGTGATTGTTTGGGGGGGATGGTGGTGATTGACGGGTGGAGATGGTAGTGAGTGTTTGGGGGAGATGGTGGTGATTGTTTGGGGGGGATGGTGGTGATTGTCTGGTGGAGATGGTGGTGGGTGTTTGGGGGAGATGGTGGTGATTGTTTGGGGAGAATGGTGGTGATTGTCGGGTGGGGATGGTGGTGATTGTTTGGGGGAGATAGTGGTGACTGTTTGGGGGGGATGGTGGTGATTGTTTGGGGAGGATGGTGGTGACTGTTTGGGGAGGATGGTGGTGACTGTTTGGGGGGGATGGTGGTGATTGTCGGGTGGGGATGATGGTGATTGTTTGGGGGAGATGGTGGTGATTGTTTGGGGGGGATGGTGGTGATTGTCGGGTGGGGATGATTTCATTGTTTGGGGGGATGGTGGTGATTGCTTGGGGGGGATGGTGGTGATTGTCGGGTGGGGATGATTTCATTGTTTGGGGAGATGGTGGTGACTGTTTGGGGGAGATGGTGGTGATTGTTTGGGGGGGATGGTGGTGATTGTCTGGTGGGGATGGTGGTGATTGTTGGGGGGGACGGTGGTGATTGTTGGGTGGGGATGGTGGTGATTGTTTGGGGGGGATGGTGGTGATTATCGCGTGGGGACGGTGGGGATTGTTTGGGGGGGATGGTGGTGATTGTTTAGGGGAGATGGTGGTGATTGTTGGGGGGATGGTGGTGATTGTCGGGTGGGGATGGTGGTGATTGGGGGGGGATGGTGGTGATTGTCGGGTGGGGATGGTGGGGATTGTTTGGGGGGGTGGTGGTGATTGTCGGGAGGGGATGGTGGTGATTGTCGGGTGGGAATGGTGGTGACTGTTTGGTGGGGATGGTGGTGATTGTCTGGTGGGGATGGTGGTGACTGTTTGCTGGGGATGGTGGTGATTGTCGGGTGGGGATGGTTTCATTGTTTGGGGGGGATGGTGGTGATTGTTTGGGTGGGATGGTGGTGACTGTTTAGGGGGGATGGTGGTGATTGTTTGGGGGGATGGTGGTGACTGTTTGGGGGGGGATGGTGGTGATTGTCGGGTGGAGATGGTGGTGAGTGTTTGGGGGGGATAGTGGTGATTATCGTGTGGGGATGGTGGTGATTGTCGGGTGGGGATGGTGGTGATTGTCGGGTGTTGTTGGGGGAGATGGTGGTGATTGTTTGGGGGGGATGGTGGTGATTGTTTGAGGGGGATGGTGATGATTGTCGGGTGGGGATGGTGGTGGCTGTTTGGGGGGGATGGTGGTGATAGTCGGGTGGGGATGGTGGTGATTGTCAGGTGGGGATGGTGGTGATTGTCGGGTGGGGATGGTGGTGATTGTCGGGGGAGATGGTGGTGATTGTTTGGGGGGGATGTTGGTGATTGTTTGGGGAGACGGTGGTGATTGTTTGGGGGGGATGGTGGTGATTGTTTGGTGGGGATGGTGGTGATTGTCGGGTGGGAATGGTGGTGATTGTTTGGGGTGGATGGTGGTGATTGTCTGTTGGGGATGGTGGTGATTGTTTGGGGGGGAATGGTGGTGATAGTCGGGTGGGGATGGTGGTGATTGTCAGGTGGGGATGGTGGTAATTGTCGGGTGGGGATGGTGGTGATTGTCGGGTGCGGATGGTGGTGATTGTTGGGTGGGGATGGTGGTGATTGTCGGGTGGAGATGGTGGTGATTGTTTGGGGAGACAGTGGTGATTGTTTGGGGGGGATGGTGGTGATTGTTTGATGGGGATGGTGGTGATTGTCGGGTGGGATGGTTTCGTTGTTTCGTGGTGATGGTGGTGATTGTCGGGGGGGATGGTGGTGATTGTCGGGTGGGGTTGGTGGTGATTGTTTGGGGGGGATGGTGGTGATTGACGGGTGGAGATGGTAGTGAGTGTTTGGGGGAGATGGTGGTGATTGTTTGGGGGGGATGGTGGTGATTGTCTGGTGGAGATGGTGGTGGGTGTTTGGGGGAGATGGTGGTGATTGTTTGGGGGGGATGGTGGTGATTGTCGGGTGGGGATGGTGGTGATTGTTTGGGGGAGATAGTGGTGACTGTTTGGGGGGGATGGTGGTGATTGTTTGGGGAGGATGGTGGTGACTGTTTGGGGAGGATGGTGGTGACTGTTTGGGGGGGATGGTGGTGATTGTCGGGTGGGGATGATGGTGATTGTTTGGGGGAGATGGTCGTGATTGTTTGGGGGGCATGGTGGTGATTGTTCGGGGGGGATGGTGGTGATTGTCGGGTGGGGATGATTTCATTGTTTGGGGGGATGGTGGTGATTGCTTGGGGGGGATGGTGGTGATTGTCGGGTGGGGATGATTTCATTGTTTGGGGAGATGGTGGTGACTGTTTGGGGGAGATGGTGGTGATTGTTTGGGGGGGAATGGTGGTGATTGTCTGGTGGGGATGGTGGTGATTGTTGGGGGTACGGTGGCGATTGTTGGGTGGGGATGGTGGTGATTGTTTGGGGGGGATGGTGGTGATTATCGCGTGGGGACGGTGGGGATTGTTTGGGGGGGATGGTGGTGATTGTTTAGGGGAGATGGTGGTGATTGTTGGGGGGATGGTGGTGATTGTCGGGTGGGGATGGTGGTGATTGTTTGGGGGGGGATGGTGGTGATTGTCGGGTGGGGATGGTGGGGATTGTTTGGGGGGGTGGTGGTGATTGTCGGGAGGGGATGGTGGTGATTGTCGGGTGGGAATGGTGGTGACTGTTTGGTGGGGATGGTGGTGATTGTCTGGTGGGGATGGTGGTGACTGTTTGCTGGGGATGGTGGTGATTGTCGGGTGGGGATGGTTTCATTGTTTGGGGGGGATGGTGGTGATTGTTTGGGTGGGATGGTGGTGACTGTTTAGGGGGGATGGTGGTGATTGTTTGGGGGGATGGTGGTGACTGTTTGGGGGGGGATGGTGGTGATTGTCGGGTGGAGATGGTGGTGAGTGTTTGTGGGGGATAGTGGTGATTATCGTGTGGGGATGGTGGTGATTGTCGGGTGGGGATGGTGGTGATTGTCGGGTGTTGTTGGGGGAGATGGTGGTGATTGTTTGGGGGGGATGGTGGTGATTGTTTGAGGGGGATGGTGATGATTGTCGGGTGGGGATGGTGGTGGCTGTTTGGGGGGGATGGTGGTGATAGTCGGGTGGGGATGGTGGTGATTGTCAGGTGGGGATGGTGGTGATTGTCGGGTGGGGATGGTGATGATTGTCGGGTGGGGATGGTGGTGATTGTCGGGTGGGGATGGTGGTGATTGTCGGGTGCGGATGGTGGTGATTGTCGGGTGGGGATGGTGGTGATTGTCGGGTGGGGATGGTGGTGATTGTTTGGGGGGGATGGTGGTGATAGTCGGGTGGGGATGGTGGTGATTGTCAGGTGGGGATGGTGGTGATTGTCGGGTGCGGATGGTGGTGATTGTTGGGTGGGGATGGTGGTGATTGTCGGATGGGGATGGTGGTGATTGTTGGGTGGGGATGGTGGTGATTGTCGGATGGGGATTGTGGTGATTGTTGGGGGGATGGTGGTGATTGTCGGGTGGGGATGGTGGTGATTGTCGGTTGGGGATGGTGGTGATTGTCGGATAGGGATTGTGGCGATTGTTGGGGGGATGGTGGTGATTGTCGGGTGGGCATGGTGGTGATTGTTTGGGGGGGATGGTGGTGATTGTCGGGTGGGGATGGCAGTGATTGTCGGGTGGGGATGGTGGTGATTGTCGGGTGGGGTATAGTGGTGATTGTCGGGTGTTGTTGGGGGAGATGGTGGTGATTGTTTGGGGGAGGTGGTGGTGATTGTTTGGGAGAGATGGTGGTGATTGTTTGGGGGGGATGGTGTTGATTGTTTGGGGGGGATGGTGGTGATTGTCGGGTGGGGATGGTGGTGATTGTCGGGTGGGGATGGTGGTGATTGTTTGGGGGGGAATGGTGGTGATAGTCGGGTGGGGATGGTGGTGATTGTCGGGTGCGGATGGTGGTGATTGTTTGGGGTGGATGGTGGTGATTGTCGGGTGGGGATGGTGGTGATTGTTTGGGGGGGATGGTGGTGATTGTCGGGTGGGGATGGTGGTGATTGTCGGGTGGAGATGGTGGTGATTGTTTGGGGGGGATGGTGGTGATTGTCGGGTGGGGATGGTGGTGATTGTTTGGGGGGGATGGTGGTGATTGTCGGGTGGGGATGGTGGTGATTGTTTGGGGGGAATGGTGGTGATAGTTGGGTGGGGATGGTGGTGATTGTCGGGTGGGGATGGTGGTGATTGTCGGGTGGGGATGGTGGTGATTGTCGGGTGGAGATGGTGGTGATTGTTTGGGGGGGATGGTGGTGATTGTTTGGGGAGACGGTGGTGATTGTTTGGGGGGGATGGTGGTGATTGTTTGGTGGGGATGGTGGTGATTGTCGGGTGGGGATGGTGGTGATTGTCAGGTGGGGATGGTGGTAATTGTCGGGTGGGGATGGTGGTGATTGTCGGGTGCGGATGGTGGTGATTGTTGGGTGGGGATGGTGGTGATTGTCGGGTGGAGATGGTGGTGATTGTTTGGGGGGGATGGTGGTGATTGTTTGGGGAGACAGTGGTGATTGTTTGGGGGGGATGGTGGTGATTGTTTGATGGGGATGGTGGTGATTGTCGGGTGGGATGGTTTCATTGTTTCGTGGTGATGGTGGTGATTGTCGGGGGGGATGGTGGTGATTGTCGGGTGGGGTTGGTGGTGATTGTTTGGGGGGGATGGTGGTGATTGACGGGTGGAGATGGTAGTGAGTGTTTGGGGGAGATGGTGGTGATTGTTTGGGGGGGATGGTGGTGATTGTCTGGTGGAGATGGTGGTGGGTGTTTGGGGGAGATGGTGGTGATTGTTTGGGGGGGATGGTGGTGATTGTCGGGTGGGGATAGTGGTGATTGTTTGGGGGAGATAGTGGTGACTGTTTGGGGGGGATGGTGGTGATTGTTTGGGGAGGATGGTGGTGACTGTTTGGGGAGGATGGTGGTGACTGTTTGGGGGGGATGGTGGTGATTGTCGGGTGGGGATGATGGTGATTGTTTGGGGGAGATGGTGGTGATTGTTTGGGGGGCATGGTGGTGATTGTTTGGGGGGGATGATGGTGATTGTCGGGTGGGGATGATTTCATTGTTTGGGGGGATGGTGGTGATTGCTTGGGGGGGATGGTGGTGATTGTCGGGTGGGGATGATTTCATTGTTTGGGGAGATGGTGGTGACTGTTTGGGGGAGATGGTGGTGATTGTCTGGTGGGGATGGTGGTGATTGTTGGGGGGGACGGTGGTGATTGTTGGGTGGGGATGGTGGTGATTGTTTGGGGGGGATGGTGGTGATTATCGCGTGGGGACGGTGGGGATTGTTTGGGGGGGATGGTGGTGATTGTTTAGGGGAGATGGTGGTGATTGTTGGGGGGATGGTGGTGATTGTCGGGTGGGGATGGTGGTGATTGTTTGGGGGGGATGGTGGTGATTGTCGGGTGGGGATGGTGGTGATTGTTTGGGGGGGTGGTGGTGATTGTCGGGAGGGGATGGTGGTGATTGTCGGGGTGGGAATGGTGGTGACTGTTTGGTGGGGATGGTGGTGATTGTCTGGTGGGGATGGTGGTGACTGTTTGCTGGGGATGGTGGTGATTGTCGGGTGGGGATGGTTTCATTGTTTGGGGGGGATGGTGGTGATTGTTTGGGTGGGATGGTGGTGACTGTTTAGGGGGGATGGTGGTGATTGTTTGGGGGGATGGTGGTGACTGTTTGGGGGGGGATGGTGGTGATTGTCGGGTGGAGATGGTGGTGAGTGTTTGGGGGGGATGGTGGTGATTGTTTGGGGGGGATGGTGGTGATTATCGTGTGGGGATGGTGGTGATTGTCGGGTGGGGATGGTGGTGATTGTTTGGAGGGGATGGTGGTGACTGTTTGGGGGGGATGGTGGTGATTGTCGGGGGGGATGGTGGTGATTGTCGGGTGGGGATGATTTCATTGTTTGGGGGGATGGTGGTGATTGCTTGGGGGGGATGGTGGTGATTGTCGGGTGGGGATGATTTTATTGTTTGGCGAGATGGTGGTGACTGTTTGGGGGAGATGTTGGTGATTGTTTGGGGGGGATGGTGGTGATTGTCTGGTGGGGATGGTGTTGATTGTTGGGGGGGACGGTGGTGATTGTTGGGTGGGGATGGTGGTGATTGTTTGGGGGGGATGGTGGTGATTATCGCGTGGGGACGGTGGGGATTGTTTGGGGGGGATGGTGGTGATTGTTTAGGGGAGATGGTGGTGATTGTTGGGGGGATGGTGGTGATTGTCGGGTGGGGATGGTGGTGATTGGGGGGGGATGGTGGTGATTGTCGGGTGGGGATGGTGGTGATTGTTTGGGGGGGTGGTGGTGATTGTCGGGAGGGGATGGTGGTGATTGTCCGATGGGAATGGTGGTGACTGTTTGGTGGGGATGGTGGTGATTGTCTGGTGGGGATGGTGGTGACTGTTTGCTGGGGATGGTGGTGATTGTCGGGTGGGGATGGTTTCATTGTTTGGGGGGGATGGTGGTGATTGTTTGGGTGGGATGGTGGTGACTGTTTAGGGGGGATGGTGGTGATTGTTTGGGGGGATGGTGGTGACTGTTTGGGGGGGGATGGTGGTGATTGTCGGGTGGAGATGGTGGTGAGTGTTTGGGGGGGATGGTGGTGATTATCGTGTGGGGATGGTGGTGATTGTCGGGTGGGGATGGTGGTGATTGTTTGGAGGGGATGGTGGTGACTGTTTGGGGGGGATGGTGGTGATTGTCGGGGGGGATGGTGGTGATTGCCGGGTGGGGATGGTGGTGATTGTTTGGGGGGGATGGTGGTGATTGTCGGGTGGGGATGGTTTCATTGTTTGAGGGGGATGGTGGTGATTGTTTGGGTGGGATGGTGGTGACTGTTTAGGGGGGATGGTGGTGATTGTTTGGGGGGATGGTGGTGACTGTTTGGGGGGGGGATGGTGGTGATTGTCGGGTGGAGATGGTGGTGAGTGTTTGGGGGGGATGGTGGTGATTGTTTGGGGGGGATGGTGGTGATTATCGTGTGGGGATGGTGGTGATTGTCGGGTGGGGATGGTGGTGATTGTTTGGAGGGGATGGTGGTGACTGTTTGGGGGGGATGGTGGTGATTGTCGGGGGGGATGGTGGTGATTGTCGGGTGGGGATGGTGGTGATTGTTTGGGGGGGATGGTGGTGATTGTCGGGTGGGGATGGTGGTGATTGTTTGCGGGGGATGGTGGTGATTGTCGGGTGGGGATGGTGGTGATTGTTTGGGGGGGATGGTGGTGATAGTCGGGTGGGGATGGTGGTGATTGTTTGCGGGGGATGGTGATGATTGTTTGGGGGGGATGGTGGTGATTGTTTGGGGGGATGGTGATGATTGTTTGGGGGGAATGGTGGTGATTGTCGGGTGTTGTTGGGGGAGATGGTGGTGATTGTTTGTGGGAGATGGTGGTGATTGTTTGGGAGGGATGGTGGTGATTGTTTGGGGGAATGGTGGTGATTGTTTGGGGGGGATGGTGGTGATTGTCGGGTGTTGTTGGGGGAGATAGTGGTGATTGTTTGGGGGGATGGTGATGATTGTTGGGTGGGGATGGTGGTGACTGTTTGGGGGGGATGGTGGTGATTGTCGGGTGGGGATGGTGGTGATTGTTTGGGGGGGATGGTGGTGATTGTTGGGTGGGGATGGTGGTGATTGTCGGATGGGGATTGAGGTGATTGTTGGGGGGATAGTGGTGATTGTCGGGTGGGGATGGTGGTGATTGTTTGGGGTGGATGGTGGTGATTGTCGGGTGGGGATGGTGGTGATTGTTTGGGGGGGATGGTGGTGATTGTCGGGTGGGGATGGTGGTGATTGTCGGGTGGAGATGGTAGTGATTGTTTGGGGAGATGGTGGTGATTGTTTGGGGGGGATGGTGGTGATTGTTTGGGGGGGATGGTGGTGATTGTCGGGTGGAGATGGTGGTGAGTGTTTGGGGGAGATGGTGGTGATTGTTTGGGGAGGATGGTGGTGACTGTTTGCTGGGGATGGTGGTGATTGTCGGGTGGGGATGGTTTCATTGTTTGGTGGGGATGGTGGTGATTGTCGTGGGGGATGGTGGTGATTGTCGGGTGGGGTTGGTGGTGATTGTTTGGGGGGGATGGTGGTGATTGTCGGGTGGAGATGGTGGTGAGTGTTTGGGGGAGATGGTGGTGATTGTTTGGGGGGGATGGTGGTGATTGTCGGGTGGGGATGGTGGTGATTGTTTGCGGGGGATGGTAGTGATTGTTTGGGGGAGATAGTGGTGACTGTTTGGGGGGGATGGTGGTGATTGTTTGGGGAGGATGGTGGTGACTGTTTTGGGAGGATGGTGGTGACTGTTTGGGGGGGATGGTGGTGATTGTCAGGTGGGGATGATGGTGATTGTTTGGGGGGGATGGTGGTGATTGTTTGGGGGAGCATGGTGGTGATTGTCGGGTGGGAATGATTTCATTGTTTGGGTGGGATGGTGGTGATTGTCGGCTGGGGATGATGGTGATTGTTTGGTGGGGATGGTGGTGACTGTGTGGGGGGGATGGTGGTGATTGTTTGGGGGAGATGGTGGTGATTGTTTGGGGGTGATGGTGGTGATTGTCGGGTGGGGATGGTGGTGATTGTTTGGGGGGGACGGTGGTGATAGTTTGGGGGAGATGGTTGTGATTGTTTGGGGGGGATGGTGGTGATTGTTTGGGGGAGATGGTGGTGATTGTTTTGGGGGGGATGGTGGTGATTGTCGGGTGGGGATGGTGGTGATTGTCGGGTGGAGATGGTGGTGATAGTTTGGGGAGATGGTGGTGATTGTTTGGGGGGGATGGTGGTGATTGTTTGGGGGGGATGGTGGTGATTGTCGGGTGGAGATGGTGGTGAGTGTTTGGGGGAGATGGTGGTGATTGTTTGGGGAGGATGGTGGTGACTGTTTGCTGGGGATGGTGGTGATTGTCGGGTGGGGATTGTGGTGATTGTTGGGGGGATGGTGGTGATTGTCGGGTGGGGATGGTGGTGATTGTCGGTTGGGGATGGTGGTGATTGTCGGATGGGGATTGTGGCGATTGTTGGGGGGATGGTGGTGATTGTCGGGTGGGGATGGCAGTGATTGTCGGGTGGGGATGGTGGTGATTGTTTGGGGGGGATGGTGGTGATTGTCGGGTGGGGATGGCAGTGATTGTCGGGTGGGGATGGTGGCGATTGTCGGGTGGGGTATAGTGGTGATTGTCGGGTGTTGTTGGGGGAGATGGTGGTGATTGTTTGGGGGAGATGGTGGTGATTGTTTGGGAGAGATGGTGGTGATTGTTTGGGGGGGATGGTGTTGATTGTTTGGGGGGGATGGTGGTGATTGTCGGGTGGAGATGGTGGTGATTGTTTGGGGGGATGGTGGTGATTGTCGGGTGGGGATGGTGGTGATTGTTTGGGGGGGAATGGTGGTGATAGTCGGGTGGGGATGGTGGTGATTGTCGGGTGCGGATGGTGGTGATTGTTTGGGGTGGATGGTGGTGATTGTCGGGTGGGGATGGTGGTGATTGTCGGGTGGGGATGGTGGTGATTGTCGGGTGGAGATGGTGGTGATTGTTTGGGGGGATGGTGGTGATTGTCGGGTGGGGATGGTGGTGATTGTTTGGGGGGGATGGTGGTGATTGTCGGGTGTGGATGGTGGTGATTGTTTGGGGGGGATGGTGGTGATTGTCGGGTGGGGATGGTGGTGATTGTCGGGTGGAGATGGTGGTGATTGTTTGGGGGGATGGTGGTGATTGTCGGGTGGGGATGGTGGTGATTGTCGGGTGGAGATGGTGGTGATTGTTTGGGGGGGATGGTGGTGATTGTCGGGTGGGGATGGTGGTGATTGTTTGGGGGGGATGGTGGTGATTGTCGGGTGGGGATGGTGGTGATTGTTTGGGGGGGAATGGTGGTGATAGTTGGGTGGGGATGGTGGTGATTGTCGGGTGGGGATGGTGGTGATTGTCGGGTGGGGATGGTGGTGATTGTCGGGTGGAGATGGTGGTGATTGTTTGGGGGGGATGGTGGTGATTGTCGGGTGGGGATGGTGGTGATTGTTTGGGGGGGATGGTGGTGATTGTCGGGTGGGGATGGTGGTGATTGTCGGGTGGAGATGGTAGTGATTGTTTGGGGAGATGGTGGTGATTGTTTGGGGGGGATGGTGGTGATTGTTTGGGGGGGATGGTGGTGATTGTCGGGTGGAGATGGTGGTGAGTGTTTGGGGGAGATGGTGGTGATTGTTTGGGGAGGATGGTGGTGACTGTTTGCTGGGGATGGTGGTGATTGTCGGGTGGGGATGGTTTCATTGTTTGGTGGGGATGGTGGTGATTGTCGTGGGGGATGGTGGTGATTGTCGGGTGGGGTTGGTGGTGATTGTTTGGGGGGGATGGTGGTGATTGTCGGGTGGAGATGGTGGTGAGTGTTTGGGGGAGATGGTGGTGATTGTTTGGGGGGGATGGTGGTGATTGTCTGGCGTAGATGGTGGTGAGTGTTTGGGGGAGATGGTGGTGATTGTTTGGGGGGGATGGTGGTGATTGTCGGGTGGGGATGGTGGTGATTGTTTGCGGGGGATGGTAGTGATTGTTTGGGGGAGATAGTGGTGACTGTTTGGGGGGGATGGTGGTGATTGTTTGGGGAGGATGGTGGTGACTGTTTTGGGAGGATGGTGGTGACTGTTTGGGGGGGATGGTGGTGATTGTCAGGTGGGGATGATGGTGATTGTTTGGGGGGGATGGTGGTGATTGTTTGGGGGGGGATGGTGGTGATTGTCGGGTGGGAATGATTTCATTGTTTGGGTGGGATGGTGGTGATTGTCGGCTGGGGATGATGGTGATTGTTTGGTGGGGATGGTGGTGACTGTGTGGGGGGGATGGTGGTGATTGTTTGGGGGAGATGGTGGTGATTGTTTGGGGGTGATGGTGGTGATTGTCGGGTGGGGATGGTGGTGATTGTTTGGGGGGGACGGTGGTGATAGTTTGGGGGAGATGGTTGTGATTGTTTGGGGGGGATGGTGGTGATTGTTTGGGGGAGATGGTGGTGATTGTTTTGGGGGGGATGGTGGTGATTGTCGGGTGGGGATGGTGGTGATTGTCGGGTGGAGATGGTGGTGATAGTTTGGGGAGATGGTGGTGATTGTTTGGGGGGGATGGTGGTGATTGTTTGGGGGGGATGGTGGTGATTGTCGGGTGGAGATGGTGGTGAGTGTTTGGGGGAGATGGTGGTGATTGTTTGGGGAGGATGGTGGTGACTGTTTGCTGGGGATGGTGGTGATTGTCGGGTGGGGATTGTGGTGATTGTTGGGGGGATGGTGGTGATTGTCGGGTGGGGATGGTGGTGATTGTCGGTTGGGGATGGTGGTGATTGTCGGATGGGGATTGTGGCGATTGTTGGGGGGATGGTGGTGATTGTCGGGTGGGGATGGCAGTGATTGTCGGGTGGGGATGGTGGTGATTGTTTGGGGGGGATGGTGGTGATTGTCGGGTGGGGATGGCAGTGATTGTCGGGTGGGGATGGTGGCGATTGTCGGGTGGGGTATAGTGGTGATTGTCGGGTGTTGTTGGGGGAGATGGTGGTGATTGTTTGGGGGAGATGGTGGTGATTGTTTGGGAGAGATGGTGGTGATTGTTTGGGGGGGATGGTGTTGATTGTTTGGGGGGGATGGTGGTGATTGTCGGGTGGAGATGGTGGTGATTGTTTGGGGGGATGGTGGTGATTGTCGGGTGGGGATGGTGGTGATTGTTTGGGGGGGAATGGTGGTGATAGTCGGGTGGGGATGGTGGTGATTGTCGGGTGCGGATGGTGGTGATTGTTTGGGGTGGATGGTGGTGATTGTCGGGTGGGGATGGTGGTGATTGTCGGGTGGGGATGGTGGTGATTGTCGGGTGGAGATGGTGGTGATTGTTTGGGGGGATGGTGGTGATTGTCGGGTGGGGATGGTGGTGATTGTTTGGGGGGGATGGTGGTGATTGTCGGGTGTGGATGGTGGTGATTGTTTGGGGGGGATGGTGGTGATTGTCGGGTGGGGATGGTGGTGATTGTCGGGTGGAGATGGTGGTGATTGTTTGGGGGGATGGTGGTGATTGTCGGGTGGGGATGGTGGTGATTGTCGGGTGGAGATGGTGGTGATTGTTTGGGGGGGATGGTGGTGATTGTCGGGTGGGGATGGTGGTGATTGTTTGGGGGGGATGGTGGTGATTGTCGGGTGGGGATGGTGGTGATTGTTTGGGGGGGAATGGTGGTGATAGTTGGGTGGGGATGGTGGTGATTGTCGGGTGGGGATGGTGGTGATTGTCGGGTGGGGATGGTGGTGATTGTCGGGTGGAGATGGTGGTGATTGTTTGGGGGGGATGGTGGTGATTGTTTGGGGAGACGGTGGTGATTGTTTGGGGGGGATGGTGGTGATTGTTTGGTGGGGATGGTGGTGATTGTCGGGTGGGAATGGTGGTGATTGTTTGGGGTGGATGGTGGTGATTGTCTGTTGGGGATGGTGGTGATTGTTTGGGGGGGAATGGTGGTGATAGTCGGGTGGGGATGGTGGTGATTGTCAGGTGGGGATGGTGGTAATTGTCGGGTGGGGATGGTGGTGATTGTCGGGTGCGAATGGTGGTGATTGTTGGGTGGGGATGGTGGTGATTGTCGGGTGGAGATGGTGGTGATTGTTTGGGGGGGATGGTGGTGATTGTTTGGGGAGACAGTGGTGATTGTTTGGGGGGGATGGTGGTGATTGTTTGATGGGGATGGTGGTGATTGTCGGGTGGGATGGTTTCATTGTTTCGTGGTGATGGTGGTGATTGTCGGGGGTGATGGTGGTGATTGTCGGGTGGGGTTGGTGGTGATTGTTTGGTGGGGATGGTGGTGATTGACGGGTGGAGATGGTAGTGAGTGTTTGGGGGAGATGGTGGTGATTGTTTGGGGGGGATGGTGGTGATTGTCTGGTGGAGATGGTGGTGGGTGTTTGGGGGAGATGGTGGTGATTGTTTGGGGGGGATGGTGGTGATTGTCGGGTGGGGATGGTGGTGATTGTTTGGGGGAGATAGTGGTGACTGTTTGGGGGGGATGGTGGTGATTGTTTGGGGAGGATGGTGGTGACTGTTTGGGGAGGATGGTGGTGACTGTTTGGGGAGTATGGTGGTGACTGTTTGGGGGGGATGGTGGTGATTGTCGGGTGGGGATGATGGTGATTGTTTGGGGGAGATGGTGGTGATTGTTTGGGGGGCATGGTGGTGATTGTTCGGGGGGGATGGTGGTGATTGTCGGGTGGGGATGATTTCATTGTTTGGGGGGATGGTGGTGATTGCTTGGGGGGGATGGTGGTGATTGTCGGGTGGGGATGATTTCATTGTTTGGGGAGATGGTGGTGACTGTTTGGGGGAGATGGTGGTGATTGTTTGGGGGGGATGGTGGTAATTGTCTGGTGGGGATGGTGGTGATTGTTGGGGGGGACGGTGGTGATTGTTGGGTGGGGATGGTGGTGATTGTTTGGGGGGGATGGTGGTGATTATCGCGTGGGGACGGTGGGGATTGTTTGGGGGGGATGGTGGTGATTGTTTAGGGGAGATGGTGGTGATTGTTGGGGGGATGGTGGTGATTGTCGGGTGGGGATGGTGGTGATTGTTTGGGGGGGATGGTGGTGATTGTCGGGTGGGGATGGTGGGGATTGTTTGCGGGGGTGGTGGTGATTGTCGGGAGGGGATGGTGGTGATTGTCGGGTGGGAATGGTGGTGACTGTTTGGTGGGGATGGTGGTGATTGTCTGGTGGGGATGGTGGTGACTGTTTGCTGGGGATGGTGGTGATTGTCAGGTGGGGATGGTTTCATTGTTTGGGGGGGATGGTGGTGATTGTTTGGGTGGGATGGTGGTGACTGTTTAGGGGGGATGGTGGTGATTGTTTGGGGGGATGGTGGTGACTGTTTGGGGGGGGATGGTGGTGATTGTCGGGTGGATATGGTGGTGAGTGTTTGGGGGGGATGGTGGTGATTATCGTGTGGGGATGGTGGTGATTGTCGGGTGGGGATGGTGGTGATTGTTTGGAGGGGATGGTGGTGACTGTTTGGGGGGGATGGTGGTGATTGTCAGGGGGGATGGTGGTGATTGTCGGGTGGGGATGGTGGTGATTGTTTGGGGGGGATGGTGGTGATTGTCGGGTGGGGATGGTTTCATTGTTTGAGGGGGATGGTGGTGATTGTTTGGGTGGGATGGTGGTGACTGTTTAGGGGGGATGGTGGTGATTGTTTGGGGGGATGGTGGTGACTGTTTGGGGGGGGATGGTGGTGATTGTCGGGTGGAGATGGTGGTGAGTGTTTGGGGGGGATGGTGGTGATTGTTTGGGGGGGATGGTGGTGATTATCGTGTGGGGATGGTGGTGATTGTCGGGTGGGGATGGTGGTGATTGTTTGGAGGGGATGGTGGTGACTGTTTGGGGGGGATGGTGGTGATTGTCGGGGGGATGGTGGTGATTGTCGGGTGGGGATGGTGGTGATTGTTTGGGGGGGATGGTGGTGATTGTCGGGTGGGGATGGTGGTGATTGTTTGCGGGGGATGGTGGTGATTGTCGGGTGGGGATGGTGGTGATTGTTTGGGGGGGATGGTGGTGATAGTCGGGTGGGGATGGTGGTGATTGTTTGCGGGGGATGGTGATGATTGTTTGGGGGGGATGGTGGTGATTGTTTGGGGGGATGGTGATGATTGTTTGGGGGGGATGGTGGTGATTGTCGGGTGTTGTTGGGGGAGATGGTGGTGATTGTTTGTGGGAGATGGTGGTGATTGTTTGGGAGGGATGGTGGTGATTGTTTGGGGGAATGGTGGTGATTGTTTGGGGGGGATGGTGGTGATTGTCGGGTGTTGTTGGGGGAGATAGTGGTGATTGTTTGGGGGGGATGGTGATGATTGTTGGGTGGGGATGGTGGTGACTGTTTGGGGGGGATGGTGGTGATTGTCGGGTGGGGATGGTGGTGATTGTTTGGGGGGGATGGTGGTGATTGTTGGGTGGGGATGGTGGTGATTGTCGGATGGGGATTGAGGTGATTGTTGGGGGGATAGTGGTGATTGTCGGGTGGGGATGGTGGTGATTGTTTGGGGGGGATGGTGGTGATTGTCGGGTGGGGATGGTGGTGATTGTCGGGTGGAGATGGTAGTGATTGTTTGGGGAGATGGTGGTGATTGTTTGGGGGGGATGGTGGTGATTGTTTGGGGGGGATGGTGGTGATTGTCGGGTGGAGATGGTGGTGAGTGTTTGGGGGAGATGGTGGTGATTGTTTGGGGAGGATGGTGGTGACTGTTTGCTGGGGATGGTGGTGATTGTCGGGTGGGGATGGTTTCATTGTTTGGTGGGGATGGTGGTGATTGTCGTGGGGGCTGGTGGTGATTGTCTGGTGGAGATGGTGGTGGGTGTTTGGGGGGGATGGTGGTGATTGTCGGGTGGGGATGGTGGTGATTGTTTGCGGGGGATGGTAGTGATTGTTTGGGGGAGATAGTGGTGACTGTTTGGGGGGGGTGGTGGTGATTGTTTGGGGAAGATGGTGGTGACTGTTTTGGGAGGATGGTGGTGACTGTTTGGGGGGATGGTGGTGATTGTCAGGTGGGGATGATGGTGATTGTTTGGGGGGGATGGTGGTGATTGTTTGGGGGGGGATGGTGGTGATTGTCGGGTGGGAATGATTTCATTGTTTGGGTGGGATGGTGGTGATTGTCGGCTGGGGATGATGGTGATTGTTTGGTGGGGATGGTGGTGACTGTGTGGGGGGGATGGTGGTGATTGTTTGGGGGAGATGGTGGTGATTGTTTGGGGGGGATGGTGGTGATTGTCTGGTGGGGATGGTGGTGATTGTTTGGGGGGGATGGTGGTGATTGTCGGGTAGGGATGGTGGTGATTGTTTGCGGGGGATGGTAGTGATTGTTTGGGGGAGATAGTGGTGACTGTTTGGGGGGATGGTGGTGATTGTTTGGGGAGGATGGTGGTGACTGTTTTGGGAGGATGGTGGTGACTGTTTGGGGGGGATGGTGGTGATTGTCAGGTGGGGATGATGGTGATTGTTTGGGGGGGATGGTGGTGATTGTTTGGGGGGGGATGGTGGTGATTGTCGGGTGGGAATGATTTCATTGTTTGGGTGGGATGGTGGTGATTGTCGGCTGGGGATGATGGTGATTGTTTGGTGGGGATGGTGGTGACTGTGTGGGGGGGATGGTGGTGATTGTTTGGGGGAGATGGTGGTGATTGTTTGGGGGTGATGGTGGTGATTGTCGGGTGGGGATGGTGGTGATTGTTTGGGGGGGACGGTGGTGATTGTTGGGTGGGGATGGTGGTGATTGTTTGGGGGAGGTGGTTGTGATTGTCGTGTGGGGATGGTGGTGATTGTTTGGGGGAGATGGTGGTGATTGTTTTGGGGGGGATGGTGGTGATTGTCGGGTGGGGATGGTGGTGATTGTCGGGTGGAGATGGTGGTGATAGTTTGGGGAGATGGTGGTGATTGTTTGGGGGGGATGATGGTGATTGTTTGGGAGGGATGGTGGTGATTGTCGGGTGGAGATGGTGGTGAGTGTTTGGGGGAGATGATGGTGATTGTTTGGGGAGGATTGTGGTGACTGTTTGCTGGGGATGGTGGTGATTGTCGGGTGGGGATGGTTTCATTGTTTGGTGGGGATGGTGGTGATTGTCGGATGGGGATTGTGGTGATTGTTGGGGGGATGGTGGTGATTGTCGGGTGGGGATGGTGGTGATTGTCGGTTGGGGATGGTGGTGATTGTCGGATGGGGATTGTGGCGATTGTTGGGGGGATGGTGGTGATTGTCGGGTGGGGATGGCAGTGATTGTCGGGTGGGGATGGTGGTGATTGTTTGGGGGGGATGGTGGTGATTGTCGGGTGGGGATGGCAGTGATTGTCGGGTGGGGATGGTGGTGATTGTCGGGTGGGGTATAGTGGTGATTGTCGGGTGTTGTTGGGGGAGATGGTGGTGATTGTTTGGGGGAGATGGTGGTGATTGTTTGGGAGAGATGGTGGTGATTGTTTGGAGGGGATGGTGTTGATTGTTTGGGGGGGATGGTGGTGATTGTCGGGTGGGGATGGTGGTGATTGTTTGGGGGGATGGTGGTGATTGTCGGGTGGGGATGGTGGTGATTGTTTGGGGGGGAATGGTGGTGATAGTCGGGTGGGGATGGTGGTGATTGCTGGGTGCGGATGGTGGTGATTGTTTGGGGTGGATGGTGGTGATTGTCGGGTGGGGATGGTGGTGATTGTTTGGGGGGGATGGTGGTGATTTTCGGTTGGGGATGGTGGTGATTGTCGGGTGGAGATGGTGGTGATTGTTTGGGGGGATGGTGGTGATTGTCGGGTGGGGATGGTGGTGATTGTTTGGGGGGGATGGTGGTGATTGTCGGGTGGGGATGGTGGTGATTGTTTGGGGGGGATGGTGGTGATTGTCGGGTGGGGATGGTGGTGATTGTTTGGGGGGGAATGGTGGTGATGGTTGGGTGGGGATGGTGGTGATTGTCGGGTGGGGATGGTGGTGATTGTCGGGTGGGGATGGTGGTGATTGTCGGGTGGAGATGGTGGTGATTGTTTGGGGGGGATGGTGGTGATTGTTTGGTGGGGATGGTGGTGATTGTCGGGTGGGAATGGTGGTGATTGTTTGGGGTGGATGGTGGTGATTGTCTGTTGGGGATGGTGGTGATTGTTTGGGGGGGAATGGTGGTGATAGTCGGGTGGGGATGGTGGTGATTGTCAGGTGGGGATGGTGGTAATTGTCGGGTGGGGATGGTGGTGATTGTCGGGTGCGGATGGTGGTGATTGTTGGGTGGGGATGGTGGTGATTGTCGGGTGGAGATGGTGGTGATTGTTTGGGGGGGATGGTGGTGATTGTTTGGGGAGACAGTGGTGATTGTTTGGGGGGGATGGTGGTGATTGTTTGATGGGGATGGTGGTGATTGTCGGGTGGGATGGTTTCATTGTTTCGTGGTGATGGTGGTGATTGTCGGGGGGGATGGTGGTGATTGTCGGGTGGGGTTGGTGGTGATTGTTTGGTGGGGATGGTGGTGACTGTGTGGGGGGGATGGTGGTGATTGTTTGGGGGAGATGGTGGTGATTGTTTGGGGGTGATGGTGGTGATTGTCGGGTGGGGATGGTGGTGATTGTTTGGGGGGGACGGTGGTGATTGTTGGGTGGGGATGGTGGTGATTGTTTGGGGGAGATGGTTGTGATTGTCGTGTGGGGATGGTGGTGATTGTTTGGGGGAGATGGTGGTGATTGTTTTGGGGGGGATGGTGGTGATTGTCGGGTGGGGATGGTGGTGATTGTCGGGTGGAGATGGTGGTGATTGTTTGGGGAGATGGTGGTGATTGTTTGGGGGGGATGGTGGTGATTGTTTGGGGGGGATGGTGGTGATTGTCAGGTGGAGATGGTGGTGAGTGTTTGGGGGAGATGGTGGTGATTGTTTGGGGAGGATGGTGGTGACTGTTTGCTGGGGATGGTGGTGATTGTCGGGTGGGGATGGTTTCATTGTTTGGTGGGGATGGTGGTGATTGTCGTGGGGGATGGTGGTGATTGTCGGTTGGGGTTGGTGGTAAGTGTTTGGGGGAGACGTGGTGATTGTTTGGGGAGGATGGTGGTGATTGTCTGGTGGAGATGGTGGTGAGTGTTTGGGGGAGATGGTGGTGATTGTTTGGGGGGGATGGTGGTGATTGTCTGGGGGGGATGGTGGTGATTGTCTGGTGGAGATGGTGGTGAGTGTTTGGGGGAGATGGTGGTGATTGTTTGGGGGGGATGGTGGTGATTGTCGGGTGGGGATGGTGGTGATTGTTTGGGGGGATGGTGGTGATTGTTTGGGGAGGATGGTGGTGACTGTTTGGGGAGGATGTGGTGACTGTTTGGGGGGGATGGTGGTGATTGTCAGGTGGGGATGATGGTGATTGTTTGGGGGGGATGGTGGTGATTGTTTGGGGGGGATGGTGGTGATTGTCGGGTGGGGATGGTGGTGATTGTTTGGGGGGGTTGGTAGTGATTGTTTGGGGGAGATAGTGGTGATTGTTTGGGGGGGATGGTGGTGATTGTCGGGTGGGGATGGTGGTGATTGTTTGGGGGGGTTGGTAGTGATTGTTTGGGGGAGATAGTGGTGACTGTTTTGGGGGAGACGTGGTGATTGTTTGGGGAGGATGGTGGTGATTGTCTGGTGGAGATGGTGGTGAGTGTTTGGGGGAGATGGTGGTGATTGTTTGGGGGGGATGGTGGTGATTGTCGGGTGGGGATGGTGGTGATTGTTTGGGGGGATGGTGGTGATTGTTTGGGGAGGATGGTGGTGACTGTTTGGGGAGGATGTGGTGACTGTTTGGGGGGGATGGTGGTGATTGTCAGGTGGGGATGATGGTGATTGTTTGGGGGGGATGGTGGTGATTGTTTGGGGGGCATGGTGGTGATTGTTTGGGGGGGATGGTGGTGATTGTTTGGGGTGGATGGTGGTGATTGTCGAGTGGGGATGGTTTCATTGTTTGGGGGGGATGGTGGTGATTGTCGGGTGGGGATGTTGGTGATTGTTTGTTGGGGATGGTGGTGACTGTTTGGGGGGGATTGTGGTGATTGTTTGGGGGAGATGGTGGTGATTGTTTGGGGGGGATGGTGGTGATTGTCGGGTGGGGATGGTGGTGATTGTTTGGGGGGGACGGTGGTGATTGTTGGGTAGGGATGGTGGTGATTGTTTGGGGGAGATGGTGGTGATTGTTTTGGGGGGGATGGTGGTGATTGTTTGGGGGAGATGGTGGTGATTGTTTTGGGGGGGATGGTGGTGATTGTTTGGGGTGGGATGGTGGTGATTGTTTGGGGAGGGGATGGTGGTGATTGTCGTGTGGGGATGGTGGTGATTGTTTGGGGGAGGTGGTGGTGATTGTTTTGGGGGGGATGGTGGTGATTGTCGGGTGGGGATGGTGGTGATTGTCGGGTGGGGATGGTGGTGATTGTTTGGGGGGGATGGTGGTGATTGTTTGGGGGGGATGGCGGTGATTGGGGGGATGGTGGTGATTGTTGGAGTGTTGTCGGGGCTGTGGGGTCGCAGTTGTTGGCATTAAGTTTTGAGCTGAGTTCAGTTACACTGATCAAACTGGTCAATCATGGAGTTAAAGCAGGTACCAGTATAACATTCTGCACATCTGGCCCAGGTTTCTTATACTGAGCTCAGTGTTGGACACATTTGTAGTTCAAGTACAACAAATCAGCTCAGTAGAAATACACCTCTCAGCTGGCTACTCCATTCACGTGCACTTTGGACTGGGGGTGATGGGGGTCCTGACACATATGACTCCATGTATATCCCATCTCTAATTATCCAGATATTGAAAGATTCAGGCCAATATTTCAGCATTAAGAGGTAGTCCTGAGTCACGAAGGTTAGTGGACTTACATAGAGTAGATTCTTTCTCTACCTGCAGCAAGTCACTATTGAGGCTTCAGCTGATTAGTTACACATTATACAACATACAATGAACCAGATAATGACCATCTCCATTAACTAAACATCTATTTTCTTCCGTTTGAAATTCAATGGTCTAACCATCACAAAACTTTTCACCTCATGCACCTTGAGAGGGTGGGAATCACCATTGTCCCCAAACTCAATCAGACTAATTGTTAGGTCTGTTACAAGCAGTGAGTAATACACTTCCTGTAAAGCAGTGAGCAAGAACTAGGGAGCTAACTGTGCAATGGACATAAAGGAATAGTTTCAAATAAACAGAGCAAGAGAACATATGATCATTTGGTGCAGGGAGGGGGCAGATAAAATCTTCAAGGGACAGTATCTCAGGTGTGTGAATACCAAATCTCATTTGTAGGTGGAGATTTTAAGGAAGCTTTGTTACTGATCTGTGTTCTCTGTAGTACTTTCTGACTATGTTGGGTAAAATTAAACACTGACCGATGCGTGTGGAAAAGATGGAGCCAGGTGTGGGAGCTGGTTCCCAACTGGCCAGGAAGCTGTTGGCTGTTCCCCTCGATGATAAGAATGAGGATGACTGATGCAGTGCTCCAATGTGCAGCTTCTTCTCCCCCAGATCAGACCAAGTACTGCTCGAGCTCTCTAAACTAAAGGAAAGAAAAGGGACAGACCACGTTAGTAAGCAGTGGTGTCTATGATCTCCCTCACACTGCAGTGTTTGCTTCTTGGAGATGTTCCAAACTCTCTCAGTTATTTTGGCCTAATGTTCTGGAATTGTTTCTCTAAACATCTTCTATTTATAGAACATAGAACATCACAGCGCAGTACAGGCCCTTCGGCCCTCGATGTTGCATCGACCTGTCATACCAATCTGAAGCCCATCTAACCTACACTATTCCATGTACATCCATATGTTTGTCCAATGACGACTTGAATGCACTTAAACTTGGCGAATCTACTACCGTTGCAGGCAAAGCATTCCATGCCCTTACTACTCTCTGAGTAAAGAAACTACCTCTGATATCTGTCCTATATCTATCATCCCTCAATTTAAAGCTATGCCCCCTCGTGCTCACCGTCACCATACTTGGAAAAAGGCTCTCCCTGTCCACCCTACCTAACGCTCTGATTATCTTATATGTCTCTATCAGGTCACCTCTCAACTTCTTCTCTCCAATGAAAACAGCCTCAAGTCCCTCAGCCTTTCCTCATAAGACCTTCCCTCCATACCAGGCAACATCCTAGTAAATCTCCTCTGCACCCTTTCCAAAGCTTCCATATCCTTCTTATAATGCAGTGACCAGAACTTACACAATACTCCAAGTGCGGCCGTACCAGAATTTTGTACAGCTGCAGCATAACCTCATGGTTCTGGAACTCAATCCCTCTATTAATAAAAACTAAAACACTGTATGCCTTCTTAACAACCCTGTCAACCTGGGTGGCAACTTTCAGGGATCTGTGTACATGGACACGGAGATCTCTCGGCTCATCTACACTACCAAGAATCTTACCATTAGCCCAGTGCTTTGCATTCTGGTTACTCCGACCAAAGTGAATCACCTCACACTTGTCTGCATTAAACTCCATTTGCCACCTCTCAGCCCAGTTCTGCAGCTTATCTATGTCTCTCTGTAACCTACAACATCGTTCTTCACTATCCACAACTCCACCCACTTTAGTGTCATCTGCAAATTTACTAACCCACCCTTCTGCACCCTCATCTAGGTCGTTTATATTAACACTGACCCTTGCGGTACACCACAAGTAACTGGACTCCAGGATGAACATTTCCCATCAACCACCACCCTCTGTCTTCCTTCAGCAAGCCAATTACTGATCCAAACTGCTATATCTCCTACAATTCCATTCCTCCGCATTTTGTACATTAGCCTACTGTGGGGAACCTTATCGAATGCCTTGCTGAAATCCATATACAGCACACCAACCGGTTTACTCTCATCTACCTGTTTGGTCACCTTCTCAAAGAACTCAATAAGGTTCGTGAGGCACGACCTACCCTTCACAAAACTGTGCTGACTATCCCTAATCAAATTATTCTTTTCTCGATGATTATAAATCCTATCTCTTATAACCTTTTCCAACAGGAGAAAGCTGGAGGCTTTGGATTTGTTGTAGGTACTGGTTGTCCTGGTTGGGTCCAAATTTTGTTGCGCCCACACCTCCCCCCTTACTTCTCTCCAAGGCCCCAAGGGATCCTTACATATCCGCCACAAATTCACCTGCACCTCCACACACATCATTTATTGCATCCGCTGCACCCGATGTGGCCTCCTCTATATTGGGGAGACAGGCCTCCTACTTGCGGAACGTTTCAGAGAACACCTCTGAGACACCCGGACCAACCAACCCAACCACCCCGTGGCTCAACACTTCAACTCCCCCTCCCACTCCCACTCCACCAAGGACATGCAGGTCCTTGGACTCCTCCATTGCCAGACCATAGCAACACGACGGTTGGAGGAAGAGCGCCTCATCTTCCGCCTAGGAACCCTCCAACCACAAGGGATGAACTCAGATTTCTCCAGTTTCCTCATTTCCCCTCCCCCCACCTTGTCTCAGTCAAATCCCTCGAACTCAGCACCGCCTTCCTAACCTGCAATCTTCTTCCTGACCTCTCCGCCCCCACCCCACTCCAGCCTATCACCCTCACCTTGACCTCCTTGCACCTATCGCATTTCCAACGCCCCTCCCCCAAGTCCCTCCTCCCTACCTTTTATCTTAGCCTGCTGGACACACTTTCCTCATTCCTGAAGAAGGGCTTATGCCCGAAACTTCGATTCTCCTGTTCCTTGGATGCTGCCTGACCTGCTGCTCTTTTCCAGCAACACATTTTCAACCTTTTCCAACACTTTACCAACAACTGAAGTAAGGCTCACTGGTCTATAATTACCAGGGTTGTCTGCACTCCCCTTAGAACATAGAACATAGAACAATACAGCACAGAACAGACCCTTCGGCCCAGGATGTTGTGCCGAACATTTGTCCTAGCTTAAGCACCCATCCATGTACCTATCCAATTGTCGCTTAAAGGTCACCAAAGATTCTGACTCTACCACTCCCACAGGCAGCGCATTCCATGCCCCCACCACTCTCTGGGTAAAGAACCCACCCCTGACATCTGCCCTATACCTTCCACCCTTCACCTTAAATTTATGTCCCCTTGTAACACTCTGTCGTACCCGGGGAAAAAGTTTCTGACTGTCTACTCTATCTATTCCTCTGATCATCTTATAAACCTCTATCAAGTCACCCCTCATCCTTCGCCGTTCCAATGAGAAAAGGCCTAGCACTCTCAACCTATCCTCGTACGACCTATTCTCCATTCCAGGCAACATCCTGGTAAATCTTCTCTGCACCCTCTCCAAAGCTTTCACATATTTCCTAAAGTGAGGCGACCAGAACTGCACACAGTACTCCAAATGTGGCCTAACCAAAGTCCTGTACAGTTGCAACATCACTTCACGACTCTTGAATTCAATCCCTCTGCTAATGAACGCTAATACACCATAGGCCTTCTTACAAGCTCTATCCACCTGAGTGGCAACTTTCAAAGGCCTATGAACATAGACCCCAAGATCCCTCTGTTCCTCCACCTCACTAAGAACCCTACCGTTAACCCTGTATTCCGCATTCTTATTTGTCTTTCCAAAATGGACAACCTCACACTTGGCAGGGTTGAACTCCATTTGCCACTCCTCAGCCCAGCTCTGCATCATATCCAAGTCCCTTTGCAGCCGACAAGAGCCCTCCTCACTATCCACAACTCCACCAATCTTCGTATCATCTGCAAATTTACTGACCCACCCTTTGACTCCCTCATCCAAGTCATTAATAAAAATTACAAACAGCAGAGGACCCGGAACTGATCCCTGCGGAACTCCACTTGTAACTGGGCTCCAGGCTGAATATTTACCATCTACCACCACTCTCTGACTTCGACCGGTTAGCCAGTTTTCTATCCAATTGGCCAAATTTCCCTCTATCCCATGCCTCCTGACTTTCCGCATAAGCCTACCATGGGGAACCTTATCAAATGCTTTACTAAAATCCATGTATACTACATCCACTGCTCTACCCTCATCCACATGCTTGGTCACCTCCTCAAAGAATTCAATCAGACTTGTAAGGCAAGACATACCCTTCACAAATCCGTGCTGGCTGTCCCTAATCAAGCAGTGCCTTTCCAGATACTCATAAATCCTATCCCTCAGTACCCTTTCCATTACTTTACCTACCACCGAAGTAAGACTAACTGGCCTGTAATTCCCGGGCTTATCCCTATTCCCTTTTTTGAACAGGGGCATAACATTCGCCACTCTCCAGTCCCCTGGTACCACCCCCGTTGACAGTGAAGATGAAAAGATAATTGCCAACGGTACTGCAATTTCCTCTCTTGCTTCCCACATAATCCTAGGATATATCCCGTCAGGCCCGGGGGACTTGTCTATCCTCAAGTTGTTCAAAATGTCCAACACATCTTCCTTCCTAACATGCATCTCCTTTAGCTTACCAGTCCGTTTCACACTCTCCTCTTCAACAATACGGTTCCTCTCATTCGTAAATACTGAAGAAAAGTACTCATTCAAGACCTCTCCTATCTCTTCCGACTCAATACACAGTCTCCCACTACTATCCTTGATTGGACCTACCCTCGTTCTCGTCATTCTCATGTTTCTCACATACGCATAAAATGCCTTTGGGTTATCCTTAATCCTATCCGCCAGAGATTTTTCATGCCCTCTCTTGGCTCTCCTAATCCCTTTCTTCAGGTCCCTTCTGGCTATCCTGTATCCCTCCACTGCTCTGTCTGAACCCTGTTTCCTCAACCTTATGTAAGCCTCCTTCTTCCTCTTTACAAGACATTCAACCTCCCTCGTCAACCAAGGTTCCCTCACACGACCATTTCTTTCCTGCCTGACCGGTACATACATATCAAGGACACGTCGTATCTGTTCCTTGAAAAAGTTCCACATTTCCACGACATCCTTCCCCGACAGCCTATGCTCCCAACTTATGCTCCTCAGATCCTGTCTTACAGCATCGTAATTACCCTTCCCCCAATTGTAAAACCTACCCTGTTGCACGCACCTATCTCTCTCCATAACCAAGGTGAAAGTCACAGAATTGTGGTCAGCATCACCAAAATGTTCACCCACTAACAAGCCCATCACTTGTCCCGGTTCATTACCGAGTACCAAATCCAAAATGGCCTCCCCTCTGGTCGGACAATCTACATACTGTGTTAGAAAAGCTTCCTGGACACACTGCACAAAAACCGCCCCATCCAATCTACTTGATCTAAAGAGCTTCCAATCAATATTTGGGAAGTTGAAATCGCCCATGACTACTACCCTGTGGCTTCTGCACCTTTCCAAAATCTGTTTCCCAATCTGTTTCTCCACATCTCTGCTGCTATTGGGGGGCCTATAGTAAACACCCAACAAGGTGACTGCACCTTTCCTATTTCTGACTTCAGCCCATACTACCTCTAAAGGCAGATCCCCCTCGAACTGCCTTTCTGCAGCTGTTATACCATTTCTAATTAGCAACGCCACCCCCCCCCTCCTTTTTTACCACCCTCCCTAATCTTACTGAAACATCTGTAACTAGGAACCTCCAACAACCATTCCTGTCCCTCTTCTATCCACGTTTCCGTGATGGCCACAACATCGTAGTCCCAGGTACCGATCCACGCCTTAAGTTCACCCACCTTATTTCTGATACTCCTTGCGTTGAAGTATACGCACTTGAACCCATCTCTGTGTCCGTAAGTATTCCCTGTCAGTGCTACCTTCTTCACAGCCTCCCCACACACTTGGACATCCTGACAAACAGCTAGCCTTCTTGCTGGACTACAAGTCCGGATCCCATCCCCCTGCCTTCTTGAACAGGGGAACCACATTTGCTATCCTCCAGTCTTCTGGCACTAAAGGCTCGGCAAACTCCTCTCTGGCTTCCCAGAGGATCCTAGGATTAATCCCATCCAGCCCAGGGGACTTATCTATTTTCACACTATTTAAGATGCTCCCTCTTTATCTGTTCTGATTGACAGAAGGGAAAGTTGGAAACTGATGTTTGTGCTAATCTACAGATTTAAAGTTTAAAAATGGCAGTGCTTGGATCCAATGTTGTGCACCATCTGGGGGATGTTCAGGTGTGCAGTGGAATCCCATCTGTACATTCTCCTGCTCAGATGGAATTTCACTTTGGCCCCAAGGTCCTGAAGCTCCCTATTGGGTATGCATCGTGTGTGTTTTTGCCCTGCAAAGTGTTTTTTTGTACAGGCTGCTGCTGCTGCACATCATTCTCCCTTAACTCTTAAGTCTACTGCCTGGACATGCCCTGGCATGTCTATTTGCTGCAGTGGCCAAGGGTCCCCAGTAGAGGGCTCTCTATTCGGGAATCCTCCCATTTGTCGATGGGGACCGAGGGTGGAGGGTGTTGCTTGCAGGAGTTTCCTATAACCACAGATTGTGAAGGGTCCCATACTCCCAGCCCAGATGTTTATTTGTGGTGCTGTGGAGTCCACGAGCCATGTATATACTGGTTGTGAGTGATAACACCCCCTTTTTAGTTACTTGGAAAATCTTTTGCTGTGCTTTTGGTCCATTTCAGCCCTACACTCTGGACCTTTGGGCATTGGTTGCAGAGGGGTGTGAGTAAGCCATAGGACCTCCTCATGGGTCAGACCAAGTTGGCCTTGAACAGATCTGGGCAGTGTCTGTGGATAGGGTCGCAGTTGTCAATTGTCTATCTGAGTGTCCTTGAAGAGATAGCACACAGTGTCCACCAATAATCTCTATGCCTTTACAGAAAAGTGACCATTGCAGGGTGTGGAATTCCATATCTCCATTCTGATTTAGCCCTCTCCCTGTCACCTGTGGTGGTCTGTATTGCCCTTAATGGGCTCTGCAATTAAAAATGGGTGATAGGTTAATAGGTTAAAATTATCAAAGGTGATTTGATGAATGTGTGTGATAGCACTTCCAGACACTAAGCGAAAGAAAAAGTGAGCTGGGTTTTGAAGTCTCTTGTAACAGTGGTAGTGTCCCTACCTCTGGACCAGGAGGCCTGGGTTCAAATCCCACTTGCTCCATAGGTGTGTCAGAACATCCCTGAACAAGTTAATTAACAAAACTAGAGCTCAATTCTTTCTTAGTGGGGGCATTGGCTTCTGGACAGGGCCTGGGTGCAAAAGGGAAAGTTGTAAATTGGTGTTTGTGCTAAACTAAAGATTTGCATTAAAACCCTTGCAGATCTGTATAAGTACATGCCGTCTAATTCAACCTGGATTTTGGACTGTCAAACATTGATGTCCATTTCTTTTGTTTTCAATTTTGTTTAATCTTGAGGAGCTTCATATGATAGTCAAACCTTTACAATGCTAAGAATGTAAAAAAATGGTCCGTCTGTTTTATTGACATAAATGGTTATGAGATAAATATTGGCAGGGATAGCAGGAGAACTCCATTGCAAAATAATTCTCCAGAATCTTTCTTTCATTTATTTAAGGTGTATTGTTTGTTTTTTTTTTGTTTGTTGATATAAAGCTAAGGCTTACAATGGCAGGGGACCTCAGACCCGTGGCATGTGCCTCTTGCTTGAAGTAGGAGCTCAGGGAAGTGGCTGATGTTCCTGACTCTTACACTTGCAAGAAGCGTGTCCAGCTGCAGCTCTTGTTTGACCACATGACGGCTCTGGAGCTGCGGATGGACTCACAGTGGAGCATCCGCGATGCTGAGGAGGTCGTGGAAAGCACGTTTAGTGAACTGGTCACACCGCAGGTTAGAATTGCTGAGGGAGACAGTGAATGGGTGACCAAAGGGCAGAAAAAGAGTAGGAAGGCAGTGCAGGTGTCCCCTGTGGTCATCTCCCTCCAAAACAGGTATACCATTTTGGATACTGTTGGGGGAGATGGCTCACCAGTGGAGGGCAGCAGTTGCCAAGATCATGGCACTGTGGCGGGGACTGCTGTTCAGAAGGGCGGGAAAAAGACTCGTAGGGGATTCTATTGTAAGGGCGGTTCTGTGGCTGAAAACGGGACTCCCGGATGGTATGTTGCCTCCCAGGTGCTCGGGTTAGGGATGTCACTGATCAGCTGCAGAGCATTCTAAAAGGGGAGGGTGAAGAGCCAGTTGTCGTGGTGCATATAGGCACCAACGATATAAGTAAAAAACAAGAAGAGGTCCTGAAAGCAGAATTCAGGGAGCTAGAAGAGAAGTTAAAAAGGAGGACCTCAAAGGTAGTGATCTTGGGATTGCTACCAATGCCACAGGCTAGCCAGGGTAGAAATGAAAAAATAGGCAGGATGAACATGTGGCTTGAGGGATGGTATAGGAGGGAAGGGTTCAGATTTGTTGGACATTGAGACCAATTCTGGGGAATTGGATGGTCTACACCTGAACTAGACTGCAATTAATGTCCTTGGGGGAGTTTTTGTTACTGCAGTTGGGGAGGTTTTAAACCAATGTGGCAGGGGTCTGGGAACCAGAAGAGAAGACAAGTGGACAGCGAGGTGGAAACTGGAGGCTGTAAGAATCATGAAGTTAGCAGTAATAAGGCGAAGAGTAGGCAGAGAGCAGATGAACGCAAAAGAACTGGTGGCCCGAAATGCATCTACTTTATTGCAAGGAGTATAGTGGGTAAGGCAGATGAACTTAGGACTTGGATTAATGCCTAGGAGTATGACGTTATTGCAATCACAGACTTGGTTGAAGGAAGGGCACGATTGGCAACTAAATGTTCCAGGATGTAGACGCTTCAGACAGGACAGGGAGGGAATAAAAGTTGGGGGTGGAGTTGCATTACTGGTCAGGAATGATATTACGACTGTGCTAAAGGAGGACTTCAGTAGTGAGGCATTATGGGTGGAGCTGAGAAACAAGAAGGGTGCAGTTACATTGTTTGGGCTGTATTACAGACCTCCCAACAGTGAGCGTAAGGTAGAAGAACAAATGGATTATCAGATCATGGAAGGATGTGGAAGCAACTGGGTGGTGGTGATGGGAGATTTTAACTTTCTCAACATTGACTGGGATACACTTAGTGTCAGAGGTCTGAATGGGGCAGAATTTATAAGAAGCGTCCAGGAGAATGTTCTAGAGCAGTATGTCAACAGTCCAATGAGGGAAGGGGCCATATTGGACCTGGTACTGGGGAACGAGCCAGGCCAGGTGGTAGAAGTTGCGGTGGGGATTTCTTTGGGAATAGTGACCACAATTCTGTAAGTTTTAGAATACACGTAGACAAAGATGAGAGTGGTCCTAAGGGGACAGTACTAAACTGGGTCAAGGCCAATTATATCAAAATTAGGCAGGAGTTGGGAAATGTGGATTGGACACAGCTATTTGAAGGGAAGTCCACATTTGATATGTGGGAGGCTTTCAAAGATAGTGCAGGATAGGCATATCCCATTGAAAGCAAAGGATAGGAAAGGCAAGATTCGTGAACAGTGGATGACAGGAGAAATCGTACGACTAGCCAAGAGGAAAAGGGAAGCGTACATAAGGTCCAGGCAGCTAAGAACAGAACAGGTCCTGGAAGAATATCGGAAGAGTAGGACCAGCCTTAAACGAGGAATCAAGCGGATTAAAAGGGGTCATGAAATAGATTTAGCGAGCAGAATTAAGGAGCATTCCCAAGCCTTTTATTCTTGTATAAGAAATAAGCAGGTAACTAGAGAAAGGATTGGTCCACTAAAGGATAAGGAAGGAAGGCTGTGTATTGAACCTGAGAGAATGGGTGAGATTTTGAATGATTTTGCATTCATGGGAGTGGCGAGAGAAGAAATAGCTGGGGCCCTGACAGATATCCTTGTGGCATCCTTAAATACAGGTGAGGTGCTGGAGGATTGGAGGTTTGTTCATTTTGTCCTCCTGTACAAGAAGGGTAGTAGGGATATTCCTGGTAACAACAGACCAATGAACTTGATGTCAGTGGTGGGAAAGTTGCTGAGGAGGGTACTGAGGGATAAAATCTATTTATGTTTGGAAAAGAATGGGCTTATCAGTGATAGGCAACATGGTTTTGTGCGGGGGAGATGGTGCCTTACCAACTTAATAGAGTTCTTTGAGGAAGTGACCAAGTTGATAGATGAAGGAAGGGCTGTCATATACATGGCCTTTAGTAAGGCGTTTGATAAGGTTCCCATAGTAGACTAATGGAGCAAGTGAAGTCACATGGTGTGCAGGGTGTTCTAGCTAGGTGGATAAAGAACTGGTTGAGCAACAGGAGACAGAGAGTAGTAGTTGAAGGGGGTTTCTCGAAATGGAGAAAGGTGACCAGTGGTGTTCCACAGGGATGAGTGCTGGGGCGACGATTGTTTGTGATATAAATAGATGATCTGGAAGAGGGCACTGTTGGTATGATCAGCAAGTTTGCAGATGACACGAAGATTGGTGAAGTAGCAGAAACCATAGGAGACTGTCAAAGAGTACAGGAGGATATAGATAGACTGGAGAGTTGGGCGGAAAAGTGGCAGATGGAGTTCAATCCAGGCAAATGTGAGGTGATGCATTTTGGGAAGTCTAATTCTAGAGAGAATTATATAGTAAACGGAGGAGCCTTGGGAAAAGTTGATGACCAGAGAAATCTTGGAATTCAGGTCCATTGTACCCTGAAGGTTGTTGCACAGGTGGATAGAGTGGTCAAGAAGGCTCGCCTTTATCGAACAGGGTATTGAGTATAAGAGCTGGCAGGTCATGTTAAAAATGTGTTGCTGGAAAAGCGCAGCAGGTCAGGCAGCATCCAAGGAGCAGGAGAATCGACGTTTCGGGCATGAGCCCTTCTTCAGGAATTTGTGAAGAAGGGCTCATGGCCGAAACGTCGATTCTCCTGTTCCTTGGAGGCTGCCTGACCTGCTGCGCTTTTCCAGCAACACATTTTCAGCTCTGATCTCCAGCATCTGCAGTCCTCACTTTCTCCATGTTAAAATTGTACAAGACGTTGGTTCGGCCGCATTTAGAATACTGTGTACAGTTCTGGTCGCCACATTACCCAAAGGATGTGGACGCTTTGGAGAGGGTGCAGAGAAGGTTTACAAGGATGTTACCTGCTATGGAAGATGCTCGCTGCGAAGAGAGGTTGAGTAGGTTAGGATTGTTTTGATCACAAAAAAGGAAATTGAGGGGGGACCTGATTTGAGGTCTACAAAATTATGAAGGGTATAAACAGGGTAGATAGAGACAAGCTTTTTCCCAGGGTGAAGGATTGGGATTAGTACAAAAAAAAAGGTGTTTAAAGAGTGATTGATGAAGAGGAGGTGGAAGCTAAGAAGAAGTCAAACAGCTGAGGTTAGAATTAGGTTTATTGTCACATGTACCCAAATGAGGTTAAGGATAATAATAAAAGATTGTTGCATCAAATGGCAGGAGGAGGAGAGAAGGAACCTGTAAAACATGCCAATGGGCAGGAACCAGAAGATGAAATATCTATTCTGTATGAACATTTCCTAATAATTTTCAAATTGAAAATCATGAATAACAAGCTCTTGCCAAACAGAAATACTCCCGGTCTAATTAATGGCTTCATTATAGGTGAGCTGAGAGTTCTCGACAAGTACAACTCCCAAGGTGAGTTTCGAATTCTGAAGGAGGATCAATGGAATTGAAATGTTCACTCTGCTCTCCACAGATGGTGTCAGACATTTGGAGTTTCTCCAGCAATTTCTGTTTTTGTTCATTTCAGATCTCCAGCATCTGCAGTTTCCTGTTTTATTTTACTTCAGCAGCTTGTGATGCATCTGCTGTTTGTTCTACAGAACAATCAGTCCTTTGGTACAGTCCCAGAAATGTGTTCTCAAATGTAACAACACTGAAGAAATCTCTCTTAATTTACTCTCTAGATCAATTGCCAATTCTTTCAAATCTGTGACTTCTGATGAGCCACTTTAGAATAGCTTTCTCTCTACTCTCTCCATCAGAAAGTCTCATACTTCCAAAATTACAAAGTGCCTTACCTGTCTCAGTTTTAAAGAGAAGCTTCTAGAAGATGAGCTTCTCTAGAGTCTTCCCAGAAGCGAATTTGTTTTATTGTACTCTAGCAGCCTGTTGTGCCTCATTGATTTTCTTCTAATTGGATGATAGCAGCAAAATACTGCAGATTCTAGCTATCTGGAATAACAATAGAAACTGGAGAAACTCAGCAGTTCAGGCAGTTTTCATGGAGAGAGAAACAGCATTAATCTTTCAAGTCCAATGTTGCAAAACATTACGGTTGTGAACAAGAATAATTGGACTTGAAAGATTAACTCTGTTTTTCTCTCTGCCCACATTGCCAGAGCTGGCTGGGTTTCTCCAGTATTTTCTGTTTTTGTGCCATTTTTGCAGCTGTACCCACTCCCACAAGACTCCTATCTTTCACAGGTGGTTGGGATTTTGTTTGATGGATCAACACAGGGGCTCAAATTCCTTTCAATGATTTTACTAAAAATCCTGTATCAGCAATATGTGAGTATGAAGTCGACAATGGCATTTCATTCTGAAATTTGGCACCATTTTAGTCTAAGTTAGGATGTTTAATCATACGCACGTCTCAGAGATAAGGTCCATCTCTGCCCTCGGAGAGAAATGCCCACTGTCTGATGTAACCTGGTCTGATAACCCACCTTGCTGCTTCACCTCTGCAGCAATGCTCCTCATAAGATCTTCATCTGGAGAGAAATGCAAGAGGAACACAAAAATCAAGATCAGAGCTTGGAACTGGGTCACAAATGCACTGCAACATGACAAGGACTCACTCATTGTGAGCATGGTCCTAGCACAACACAGCACCTCAGTGTCCTACAACAGACCATGCCCCAGTCAGATGATCCAATGTCTGATGAAGTTAATTTTCTAGCACTGCTGACTGGGAGAACACGGAGGTCCTTGTGGAAGTAGTATAATGGATATCCAATGACAATTTGTATAGATATAATGCCTTTGACGTCCCAAGCCACTACATAGAAATGTTACCAAGCAAAAACATTGGAACCAAGCAAAAACCTAGACATTAGGTGAGATTACCAAAAGATTGCTAATGGTGTGATTATTAATGAACATGGTAAAGGTAAAAAAGTCCAAGAAAAAAGTGCCGAACCCAAAGTTTGCAAAGCTGAAGACACAGCAACCAATGGCGAAACAAATAGATATAGAAGCAAGCAGGAGGATAGCAGAGGCTTTGGATGTATAGGGCTTGAGGAAAGCAGAGTAGTGAAAGATCACCAACAGAATTGGAAACCTGTACTCAAACTTCACAGGCTGAGAGGCAGTTATGAATCTAGAATTCTATAAATCTTGTAACTTGTAAGACAAAATGAAAAGAAAATGCTACTGGCTGTTGTTAAAACAAATCCAACAGTTCTACTGCTTTCCTTTGTGAAAGTAAACTTGCGAATAGTCCCCAGGTTGATCCACACTTGGCTCCTTTCCAAACTACATGTGGATTCTGAAGTGGACATTGTACAAACAATTCCTGGAAAGCAGAAGACCCAATACAGGACACTACTCAGGCCAATATATATAGGGCTTTGACAAGGTCACGTGCACCACAAGGACAAGTGCTAAACGTCATAGTCCAGTGACCACAAAAAGTTGGAAGACACCTTTTTGAAATGAGGGGGGATAAACAAGAATTTCTTCAGCAAGCAACATGATTCATTTGAGGCCCATCAGGTCAAGAAAAATGAGTTTCATGTAGAATCAAGATCACCTCGGAATGACTTATTTTAAAACATTGACCATCTCACTCAATGCCTGTCCTAAACTGATCCAGTTAACTGGTTAATGGGAAGAATGGTATCCACCTTCTTTCTGTACAGAAACTTAAATGCATGACTTCCTGAGGTTTCTTGTAATACAAGTTAAGATATGGGAAATTGCTCACACATCCAGCAATCAATTTCATAGGTTTTCTGTGTCATACAGTTAAGAGAGAAGTTACATTTATATGGCTCCATTCACAACCTTAGGATTTCACAGCCAATGCTTTCAAAATGCAGTTAATGTTGTAATTCACTATATAGCCATTGACTTCAATGGGGAGAACTGTAAAATAGATTGGCAATTTGCTATTACTCGCAATACACCTTAAAGTTACCTCATTGAGAAAGAAAATTGAAGAAATAGTGAAAAAATTAAAAGGGAACTCTGTTTTCACATTGACCCTATATGTAGTATGACTTCAGGAATATTGTCCCATTACAAAAGTGCAGTATCAGAGCAGTCTGGTTCTCTGGTATATCAGCAGCCGCCTGCCCATTGATAAGAACGATAAAGATCTTAAGCACCTCAGTTTCCTAACTTACAAACAAGGAACAAGAGGGAGGCCACTCAGCTCTTCGAGGCTGCTCTGCTATTTAATAAGATTGTGGCTGATCTGATTTTAACCTCAACTCCTATGTTCCTGCATATTCCTGATCACCTTTCATCAGGAATCAATCTATCTCTGCCTTAAAATATTTCAAGATTCAGCATCCACTGCTTTTTGAGGAGGGGAAATCCAAAGACTTACAACCCTCTGACATAAAAGAAAATCACTATTTTAATTGGGAGATTCTTTATTTTTAAACTATGACCCTTTGTTTTAGATTCTCCCACAAGAAGAAACATCCTTTCGACATCTTCCAGTTGAATCGCCTCAGGATCTGATGCTTTCAGTAAGTCACCTCTGGCTCTTCTAAACGCCAGAGGATACAAGCCTTACCTGTCTCACCTTTCCTCGTGAGGCAATCTACTCATTCCAGGTATTAGTCTGAACCTTCTCTGAACTGCTTCCAACACATTAACATCTTTCTGTAATGTTAGTGACCAATATTGTATATAATACTCAAGATGCTGTCTCACTGTATAACTGAAGCATAACTTCCCCACTCCTGCATTCAGTTTCCTTCCTGATGACTTGCTGAACCTGCATACTAACCATCTGAGCTTCATATTCCTGTGTCACCGCTGTCAGTACACCAAACCCAGTTTATTGAAGAAGTCTTTCTCTGCCTTACCTGATGTTGTCAGTTGATTATGTTTCAAACTCCAGCTATCATAGGAATCTGCGATGGAAAAGGAAAAGGGATCTTCATCCAATGATGAGCATGACTTGATCCCTTGTTTGCGCAAAGCTTTCTTCCGTTTTAGAACTTTGATTTGACTGAAGGAAGGATCATGGTTCAAGAGGTCAGGAAGATCAAACAAACTGTCATACGATGGCCAGCTCTTCAGAAAGCTACAAGTTAGAGGGAAGAGAGAGAACACTTTGATACTGTAAGTTCAAACACTTCACTACCTGAGAACAAGTTGGTGCCTGATGGCCACTTCTCAGGGGGCACAATAAGATCCCATTTATTAATGGGTATTTGTTCTAAAAGTGAAAGGGTGCAAGCAGTTACATTTGTGTGGTCATCCTGAAGTTTGGAAAGGTGCTAAGTGCTTTTCAGTCTTCGGGTATGTTGTCACTGTTTCAATTCAGGATACATAGCAGCCAATTTGAATACGGTCAGCTCCCACAAGCAGCAATAGAATATAGAGGGATTCTAGTGAGAATGGTCCTTCGCTGCTTCAGATCACACAACTGGAGTTTTATTGTTCACCTGAGAGGAGACAGCTGGCCTTGAGTAAATGAATGATCTGAAAGACACATGTTTCAATGGTGTAGTGCTTTGCTTAGCGCTGCTTTGATTTGTAATCCAGTCTCTAGAGTTAGATACAAGTCCATACCAATCAGCATCAATGTGAACGCTGTGTGAATAGGGAAATGGAGCAATTTCCATCTTAAGCTGCCAGTATCACTGTTAACACTTCTAGCTCAGTTTCCTTTCGCATTTTGAAACAGAAAAAAGTGTTGAGTAAATTGTGCCAAAGTTCCTCAGCTCCAATCCCTTATACCAAAGCTATTTCAGCACCAACTGTGCTAGGGAATAGCTGAATAAGACAGCAAATACTGAGCAATTAGAGGCAATTTACCACTGGCCCATGCCATTAGGAGCTGGTCACTGTGCAAATTGACTACATGTAGCATCCTGTCAGCCAGCAGACAGGGAATTCTTCAGCTCCATGGGGACAATTGTACCAGCTCCTTTGGTGACTGGCCAATCAAAACCCTGGGAGTCCTTCCAAAGGAAAAACCCAGCAAATAGCCCAATAACAGATGATTCATTGTCTAAAGACAAACCAGTGCACGAGATGACCAAGGTCAGGGAGGGAGGGAGAATGGACTGGGACCAATCTGGTGATTGCTGTTCAGATTTGATGTGAACTCCACCCAGACAATCTTTTCCAAATACAAAACAAGGTTGATTCTCACTAGTTACCCAGACCCCCTTCAGCAACTCATCTAAGTGGTTGTATTTCAGGTGTGATAAGACACTGATTAATTCCAGGTAGTTATTAAACTGCAGAGGCATCACAGCTAAGTCCAGTGTGTCCTTGACGAACATTTGATACAGCACAGCTATATTTGATAGTCCCTGGACAGTCAATGGATGTGAGACACCAGCTGATATTGTTTCTCCCTTTACATAGGCCAGGGAATGGAGGCAAAATTGTATGGGGCCTCAGCTCAGAGCAGGATCCAAGCGAGGGTCCAGAGCAGGGTTCCTTTTATTCAATCATAAATCACCCAATCCTCTTGATCACATCTTAGTCCAGAGGAATTAATCCATTAATCTTTCTTGTCAGTATGAGTCTGTTATTGGATATCGTTACCAATTGTGTGGGTGGCTGGAGTGAAGAGTTTTTTATTTAAGGAGATCAAAGTGTCTGGTACCTCTTGCTGATAAGCTGTGGGGTGTATTGCAAATCTGAGTCCAGCTTTTTACTCCCATGGGATTCCTGCCCAGAACAAGAAAAAGGGAGAAAAAACAAATGTCAACATGAGTCACAGAGAATTAATAAGATTTTAAATTATGCAATAAATGTACAGTATCATCTGTTATCTCCAGGAATTGGCCAGTTTGCATGGAACTGACTCTGAGGTTCCTTTTATTCAATCATAAACCACCCAATCCTCTTGATCACATCTCAGTCCAGATGAATTAATCCATTAATCCATATGTAAACCATTAGAACCTGAGTGTTGATGCGACAGAAAGAATAAACAGAGCTACCTCATCAACATCTGGTTTTCTTTTCCCAGCTACCTATCTTTCCTGAATGTCATACACCCCTGAATATTCAGATCTTAGCTTTGGTCACCTTGTAGCCACATCTCTAATTTCTCTTACGTCATACACATAAGTTTCTACTGGAGCATACAATTCATATCAATATGGTGGGCATTGGATACAGAGCATGAATAACGTTATGCTGCGATGTGTCTTAGCTGTTGCTTGTTCAATTTTTTTTAGTGTTTTGGAAACTGTCCCTATCTGCTGACAAACTCTAAAGTTTGCAATCACTGTCTCTTCCCATAATACTGTTTCACATCACGTTTATTTCTACTTTGATCACTTTACTCAAAATTCCACTACATGGTTCATAGAATTATAGAATCCCTACAATGTGAAAGCAGGCCATTTGGCCCATCAAGTCCACATCGAGCCTCCAAAACCCAACCCTGCATTTCCCATGACTAATCCACCTAACCTACACATCTTTGGAGGAAATCCACACAGACACAGAGAGAATATGCAAACTCCACACAGACATTTGCCCAAAGGTGGTATTGAACCTGGCTCCCTGGTGCTTTCTCCCTCCCCTATATGCCCTATTTTCTAATTTCTAGTTATATACACAATTCACTACAACACAGCATGATTCCATTGTAGACCATCCAACTGTAGAGCCCTGACTTATTCCAATACAGATGTCAGAATCCATTTGTCCGGCACCAGTCTTTGAGCACACATTCAACTCTTACTTTGTTTACCTTACGTGAATTTGCTCATCTCTCTGGGAGTAACTAGAGATTATTAGCTTTGAGGTTCTTATTTTTAATCTGAATCTGAAGAAGGGCTCATGACCGAAACGTCGATTCTCCTGCTCCTTGGATGCTGCCTGACCTGCTGCGCTTTTCCAGCAACACATTTTCAGTTTCCAGCAATAATGCACATCCAATCTTGTTCTTTCTAAAACCAGATCTTTGTTATTGGCAAAGTATTCCATGTGGCAATCTATAGCTGTAACTCACCAAAATAATTCACTTCAGTTTGTGTATTTATAGGCTGATTTAGGTTTCATTATTTTCTTCATTTCTCTAATCCGTAACCCTTCCCCCTTATTCCCATATTATGGAACTATTCGCTTCTCCAGTACTAACTTTATGCACCATGTTCTCCTCTTTTAATTCTTTAGGTTAATGTCCATTTCCCTCATGATTTAGTTTAAATTCACCCCAACACTCCACTGAAGATCTCTGGGAAGGCTCCAGTCCCAGTGCTGTTGAGGTGCAACACATCCCCTTTGAATACAATGCATGCGTTTTGCCCCAGAACTGTCCTCAGTGCCCCAAAAAGCTGAAGTCTTCCCCTCTGCACCATGTTTCATGCCATGCTGACTCTTCCTATCTTCTTATTCCTACTTTTACTCATGCCATGCACTGAGAGTAATTCAGAGATTAAGTCCTTTGAGGTCGTATTTTTAAACTTCCTCCCTTGGTCCCGAATAACTTTCATTGGTTGTAAAATGCTTTGAGATGTGCCAGGATCAAGAAAGCGGTGAGAAAAATACAAATTTCAGCAGTATTTCTTGACACTTACATAACTCTCTGAGCTGGCATCTGCAATAGAGTCCAGGCCTCCAGGAATGGACAGGAAGGAGGAGCTGCCCAGCTCTGAAGGATCCAAACACATATCCATCCCCACAGTCTGTGCCTCCAGGATAGAGCCTTCAGGGTCATCCACTGTGACCTGGGAGAGAGTAACATGACATTGAAAAAAATCACTGCCTCACTAACAATAGCTGAATTTCCCAACCAATAATGACGAGGAGTTGTGGGGTATCCTATAAACCACTGGTATGTCATCAGTAAAGTGAGGGTGATAGCAATTGGGTATGCTATTGGGTATGCTATTGGGTATGCTATTGGATATGCTATTGGGTATGCTATTGGGTATGCTATTGGGTATGCTATTGGATATGCTATTGGGTATGCTATTGGGTATGCTATTGGGTATGCTATTGGGTATGCTATTGGGTATGCTATTGGATATGCTATTGGATATGCTATTGGGTATGCTATTGGGTATGCTATTGGGTATGCTATTGGGTATGCTATTGGGTATGCTATTGGATATGCTATTGGGTATGCTATTGGGTATGCTATTGGGTATGCTATTGGGTATGCTATTGGGTATGCTATTGGATATGCTATTGGGTATGCTATTGGGTATGCTATTGGATATGCTATTGGGTATGCTATTGGGTATGCTATTGGGTATGCTATTGGGTATGCTATTGGATATGCTATTGGGTATGCTATTGGGTATGCTATTGGATATGCTATTGGGTATTCTATTGGGTATGCTATTGGGTATGCTATTGGGTATGCTATTGGGTATGCTATTGGGTATGCTATTGGATATGCTATTGGGTATGCTATTGGGTATGCTATTGGGTATGACTGATGAAAGAAGTTGTCAGCATTGTCTATTATCTGATGGAGCAAGGCCAAGTTTAATCCAAGGCCAAGTTTAATCCAAGTGGCTTCATTCAGCTCTTTGACCACTGTAACTATCAGCATGCCGACCCATAGGCCATATCCCTCCACCATTTTAGAAATGTGTGAAAACAAACCATTCCAGGCAACACATGAGACTCACTGCCCCAAGTGCACAGCGTGGCTTCGACTGGAAATGGTCAAGATTCTTTCAGTCACAATCAAAGTAGGCAAAACTGGCAAAAACCATTGGCAAAGCTGGGAATTCCTTGAAAATGTGGGCACCCCAGTTTTCAAGGGAAGCAAGGCACCTTGTGGTACTTGTTGATATTGAGCGCATTGACCATGTCAACTGCCTTTAGTTTCAGGGATGACTGCAGGTTCAGAGCCACTGACTAGCTGAACAAACCAGGCTCCGAGTATCCACCTCCAGCCCTTCTGTGAACACCACATTGGGAATGTCAATGTGGAAGCACTCAGCTGAGCTCACGTGTTGTCCACCCTCAATATCTCAGCTGATGTGAAGAACATGGTCACTTATTAAGCTCAGCGTGACCCCAGTCCCACAGGTATAAGCCCAAGTCCCATGAGTGTGACTCCAGACCCATGACCATGACATTCAGTCTGACAGAGAGTTAACCCAACTGTCACAAAGTACAAAACCAAACCCCATTCCCAACTAATTCCCACTGCTGCCCATGGAATGCCAAACCAAAGCAAAACTAGTCTAGAACCAGCCAAAATAGGGAAAAATAATGAGAAGTATAAGAAATCAAGGCTAAGGAAGCATTTGCAGATAAAGACTAATGGAAATTACACAGGAACCATCTTCAGCTGGTTCATCACTGACTTTCTCTCCATCATAAGTTCAGAAGTGAGGATGTTCGCTGATGATTGCACAATGTTCAGCACCATTCACGACTCCTCAGAAACTTTCTACCCGTCCTCTGACCTCAAAGGACTAGTGTGCATGATCCTAAGTGTTGCTCTGATCCTCAGTGCTTCCCAGGGTCCTATCATTCATCATGTATTTCTTTGCTTTGTTTGTCCTACCCAGGTGAATCACCTCACATTGGTCTAGAACCACAAAGGTGGGGAAGGGGCTAATGTCTCCTTCCCGTACATGAATGGTCACTGAAGTCAATCAATTTGCACAGCAGACAGATCAAACTATGTTGAGCTTACCTGGCTGCGGATTCTTCTGAAGAGGCAGGTGAACAGGAGGTGGATCGGGAAAACGACAAACGCAAGAACAATGCCAACCGCCACGGTCTCACCTGTGACAGCGGCCAGATATGCCACAGGGAAGCTGTTTACAGGACACAAGTTGTTCAGTAATTTCAAATGTTAAATGGCACACTCTTCTCTCCTATTCAATTTCACCTACCCCACAATTAGCAGCTAGGCAGGGTGGTGCTTTAGGTATAATCCATCTCCTCTTAAGACCTAACCTGGGCACTCCCATTATACTCCACTGAGAGCAGGGAAAATACCAGGCACTGACATGCGTGATGTCTGTGTGTTCACTAACATTTACCCAGTTAGCCCTCAGAGTATCAAATCACTGGGAGAAAAACCCCCTGACCTGGGACAATGACCCCTTGACCTGGGACAATGCCACTCTGACCCAGTTCAGTGAACCCTGACCCAGGACATTGTCCCAGGTCTGTGTTTATCGTTTTGGGTCAGGGATTCAATGATAGCCTGACCCAGGATCACTTTGCTGGGATTATACTACAGGCCTCCCACTGGTCAAAGAGAGATAGAGAGAGAAATGTAGACAAATCACAGAAAGGCATGAGGAAAACAGGGCCATAGTTGTAGGGGATTTCAACATTGCTAAACTTAACTGATATAGCCTTCATGTGAAAGGATTATATAGGGTGAAATAGTTAAAGTGCAGCCATGAGAGCTTTATATGTCAATAGTCCGACGAGAGATGGGGCAGTGTTCAATCTAATCCTAAGGAAATGAAGTCAGTCAAGTGGTTGAGGTTTCAGTGGGTGAGCATTTTGGGATAGTGAAAATAACCCTACACTTCAAAGTCATTCTGAAAAGGGATAAGGATAATGCAGAAGCTAAGTGTCTGAGACCAATCTTAATATCATTCAAAGGATTTGGCAGATATAGGCTGGGAGCAGCTACTTGCAGGTGGAAAGTGGAAGACACTTAAAAGTAGTACAGTGAGAGTTCAGGGCCAGCATGTTCCTCTACGACTGAAGGGCAAGGGCAGAACATCCAGGGAATGTTGGATGTCAAGGGATATTGAGAGTTAGATAAAATAGAAGAAGGAAGCATGTGTTAAGTACAATGCATTAAAAACAGGGAAGGTCTTTCAAATGTATAGAGAGTGTTGAGGGGTGCTTAAAAAGGAAATTTTAGGAGGACAAGAAAGGGCCACAAAATATCTTTGGCAGATAGGATTAAGGAAACCATCAAGGCATTTTATAAATATGTTAAAAATAAGAGGATTACCAGGGAAAGAGCCGGGTTTATTAGGGCCCAAATGGACACTGTATGCATGGAGCTAGTCAACGTGGGTGAGGTGTCACAGACTTTGTAGCTGTGATTTTAGTTGAGGTGCTGAGGTTCTAGAAGATATTAAGATTGATAGGGAGGAGTTATTCGATATTTTACTGAGCATTAAAGGACATAAACCTCCTGGGTCTGATTAGATGTATCCCAGGCTGCCTAAGGGAGGCAAAGGAGGAGATTGTTGGAGATATTTAACACTTCACTGGCCACAGGAGAAGTGCCAGATGACTGGAAGATAGTTAATGTGGTTCCTTTGTTCAAGAAGGGCAGTGCGGATAGGTCAGGTAATCACAGACCAGTTAGTCTGATGTCAGTGGTAGGGAAGTAATTGCAAATCGTTCTGAGGGGCAGAATGGTCACTCAGTGGTTAGCACTGCTGCCTCACAACACCAGGGACCCAGGTTTGATTCCAGCGTCAGCCGACTGTCTTTGCTGAATTTGCAAATTATCCCCGTGTCTGTGTGGGTTTCTTCTAGGTGCTCCAGTTTCTTCCCACAGTCCAAAGCATGCATAGGTGAGGTGGATTGGCCATGCTAAATTGTCCATAGTGTTCAGGAATGTGCAGTCTAGGTGGACTGTCCATGAGAAATGCAGGGTTACAAGGATAGGGTAAGGGGATGGGTCTGGGAGGGATGCTCCAAGGGCTGAATGGCCTGCTTCTGCAGGGATTTTATGCAAGCCTCTATGGATAGTCAGCACAGATTTGTTGGAGGGACATACTGTCTGATTCATTTAATTGAGTTTCTGAAAAGGTGAAAATAGCTCAGTTGATGTGGACTTCGGTAAGGCCTATGACCAGCTGCCACATGGAAGTCACAGAAACGGTAAGTGCCTATAAAAGGTAAAGGCTCATGGGATCCAAGGCAAGTTGCCAAATAGGATCCAAATTTGGCTTACAACTAGGAGGCAAAGGGAAATTGTGGAGGGTTATTCGTGTGTTTGAAAGCCTGTGACTATCTGTGTTGTATTGGAGTCTGTGCTGGAACCTTTGCTGTTTGTTATGTACATTAACAATGTGGATTTGAATACAGAAGATATAATGAATAAGTTTGCAGATGACACAAAAATCAGTGGCACTTTGATAGTGAAGAGGATAGTCTGATATTGACTAGCTGGTAAACTGCACACAACAATGGCAGGTAAAATTTAATCCTGATCACTGTGTGATGGTGCATTTTGGGATGCAATAAGGGAAGGATATCCACAATGAATGGTAGGTCTCTTGAGAGTACTGAGATACAAAGGGGCCTTGCTGTACAAGTCCATAGATCTCTGAAGATGTCAGCACATGTATGCAGGATCATGAAGAAAGCTAGATGTTTGTCTTAATTAGCCAGGGCGTGGAATATAGAAGTAAGGTAGCATTGTTCCAACTTTTTATGAAACATCAGTTAAGCCGCAGATGGAATATTGTGTTCAGTACTGGTCCCTGCCCTGTTGGAAGGACATGATTTCACTGTAGCGGGTGCAGAGGAGATTCCTCATGATGCTGCCTGGAATGAAAATTCTCGGTTACAATGAGATACTGGATAGGCAGGGCTTGTTTTCCTTTTGAGCAGAAGGGGCTGAGGATCTGATTCAGCTATACAAAATAATGAGAGGCATAGACAGGGTAGATCATGAGAATCGTTTTCCCCATTGGCAGATGAGTCTAAGACCAGAGGGCATAAGCTTAAAATGAGGAGTAAGTGATTTGAGGAGATCTGGTTAAAAAAAAATTAACTGGGAAGGTGAAAGAAGTACGGAAGATATTTCCTTAGAGGGTGGTGGAGACAAGTATTCTTGCAACATTTAAGAAGCATCTGGATGAGGAGGACTGCTGTAATTTGATATTTATAGTCAGCATTGACATGGTGGGCTGAAGAGCCTGTTTTTCTGCTATATGACTTTATGGAGGACATCGACCCCTGACCCAGGACAATGAACTCTGACTTGGGCCAATTATGCCCTGAACTGGGGACAATGACATTCTGACAGAGACAATGACACCCTGACCCAGGTCACTGAAACCTGAACAGGGACAATGATACGCTGAACCAGTACAATGACACGTTATTACAATGGAGTAATGAACACAGGACAACAGGATTGGGTGAATTATCATTTGAATATATTAGCCATGTACTGACCTTTCATTTTTGGTACCCACAGCCCCATACCATGCAGCTGCTGCAGTGAGAAACAGGTACATGAGCAGGGTACAACAGGTGAGCCGCTGCACCCGCGTGAAGTGGCTCCGAGGCAGACGATCCCAGACTGAGAGCCAGATGTGCTTCTCTGACACCCCACGCTTCAGCTGAGAGATAAAAATACGAGAGAAACGACGCAACTCCTGGGGACCTAGTAAAAGAGCAAAGCAAAACAGGTCAGGATTACATGAAACCTCAGCACTTTTAGCTTTCAGACTGTATCCAGCAATGAGATCAATAATGGCCAGGTTGTAGAATATTGATAAGGACACTGACCAGAACTCTGCTGCTCTTTTTCAAGTAATAACACGCAATGTTTTGTACACAGCAAAGATAGTAGCCAGAAATCTGCTTTGATGTCTCATCTGAAAAATGACGCTGCTATCATTGTAGCACTCCTGCAACATTGGATTGGAGTGCAGGCTGGGATTCTGAGCTAAGATTTGTAGGGCTGGGAGGGATCACATGACATTCTATTCTACTAAGTCAAGTGTAAAGAATGGAATGACGGGCATGACCCCGGTAAGGACTAATTACATAGAACATAAAAAAGTACAGCACAGAACAGGCCATTTGGCCCATGATGATGCGCCAAGGATTATTCCTAATCTAAAATAAAATAACCTAATCTACACACCCCTCAACTCACTGCTGTCCATGAGCATGTCCAGCAGTCGCTTAAATGTCCCTACTGACTCTGCTTCCACCACCACCGCTGGCAACGCATTCCATGCATTCTCAACTCTCTGCATAAAGAACCTACCTCTGATGTCTGCTCTACACCTTCCTTCTATCACCTTAAAACTATGACCCCTTGTCCCAGTCAAATCTATCCTGGATAAAAGTCTCTGGCTATCGACTTTATCCATGCCTCTCATTACCTTGTATACCTCAATAAGGTCACTTCTCTTCCTCCTTCTCTCCAGAGAGAAAAGTCCGAGCTTAGTCAACCTCTCTTTGTAAGACAAGCCCTCCAGTCCATGCAGCATCCTGGTAAACCTTCTTTGCATCCTCTCTAAAGCCTCCGTATCTTTCCTATAATAGGGCGACCAGAACTGGATACAATGTTCCAAGTGTAGTCTCACCAGGGTTTTGTAGCATTGCAGCAAAGTCTCGCGGCTCTTAAACTCGATCCCCCTGTTAATGAAACCAAAACACCATATGCAACTTTGAGGAATCGATGCACTTGAACACCAAGATCTTTTGTTCCTCCACACTGCCAAGAATCCTGTCTTTAGTCCTACATTCAGGATGCAAGGTAGACCTTTTAAAATGCATCACCTCACATTTATCCAGGTTGAACTCCATCTGCCATTTCTCAGCCCAGCTCTGCATCCTGTCGCGCTGCAGCCTGCAACAGCCCTCGATACTATTGACGACACCTCCAAGCTTTGTGTCATCAGCAAATTTACTAACCCACCCCTCAAGCTCTTCATCCAAGTCGTTTATAAAAGCTACAAAGAGTCGAGGACACCACTCAACACTGACCTCCAGGCGGAATACTTTCCATCCACAACCACACTCTGCCTTCTGTCAGCCAACCAATTCTGAATCCAGATAGCCAAATCTCCCTGTATGCCATACCCCCTAACTTTATAAATTAGCCTAAGGTGGGGAACCTTATCAAATGCCTTGCTGAAGCCCATATACTCACATCCACTGCTCCACCTTCGTCGACCTGTCTCGACACCTCCTCAAAGAACTCAATAAGATTTGTGAGGCATGACCTGCCCCTCTCAAAGCAATACTGAATGCCTTTGATTATGCTATGCTTTTCCAAACAGCCATAAATCATTTCCCTCAGAATTCTTTCCAAAACCTTGCTGACCACAGACGTAAGACTGACTGGTCTGTAATTGCCAGGGATTCCCCTATTACACTTTTTGAAAGGAGAAACAACATTCCCCACCCTCCAATCCTCTTGTATGACTCCCGTGGAGAGTGAGGAAACAAAGATCTTCACCAGAAAAGAAAGGACAACCATGACAGAAGGAATCAATATCACATTTTAAAACATTAGTTGTAAGAATCAAACCTAAAATCAATATAAAATTAAGCAAACATTAACTAACAAATGGTTGTCATGCTCATACAATATAGACTTATGAAATACAATTCTGACATAGACACTCTTAAAATGGAGTTGAAATTTAAGGCAGCCTCTCATTTCATGCTAATACACATGAAATTCCAAGACCACCTGAGGTATCTTCATAATGGTATATAACATTTATATTCAGTTAAGCGTCATGTCTGGACAAATTATTAAAATGTAATTAATCTTTCTGGATGTGTCTTTGAGAATCCATTAAAATGCAAAAGATTCTTCATGTGGGAAATATCTTACCAAACCTTCTCAAAGTAATTCACAAAACTGTTCTCATAATACTACCTGCAGAAGTTTTGGCTTCAATGTTGAAATCCAAACAGTGTGGAAAAACTTTCTTCTACCCTAAATAGTATGTGAACAGGTGACACTTGGAAGCCATTGTTTGATAATGGCCGAGCCATCAGGAAATATTTGCAAGGACATGGAGCAACCTTGGACTGGGTTTCTGATAAGATTATTTTATGAGATAGCTTTGTATATATTTGGAGCTAAAGTGGCAAATTAGTGCCTACAGCAGCAAAGGAACAGGTTCCTTGTGAAGAAATACCAATGGTTAGAGAACGAAGGCAGGCCTTTAATGTTTTTAACCCAACAAACTGGATCAGGATTTGGCTACAGGATTCCGAATGCACTGCGACTGGAGTATAATAAAATAAATCTGCTTTAGTAAGCAATAAAGCACAATGATTCTGTCAAATTAAACCTCTTCCTGCTAATAAGAAAGAACTGAACTAGTTAAAGTCTGCAGCAGCAGGAGCACTACCTCATAGCTCAGAAGGAGCCATGGATGTTACTCAAAGATGAATTGATTGGGAATATATCTTCCAACCAGCTGAATTGATTTCTTTGATGAACAGCATGGGATTTATTTCATTAATCAGCTAAAGTTTTATGCAGCATTTTGACTGATCACCACTTGAATTTCTTCAAAGCGCTTTGCTGAAAGTACTTTCAGCACCTTTACATGATTATGATGTTCATGTTTTCACACATTCCTTATACGGTCATCGAGATCTACAGCACTGGAAAAGGCTGTTCATCCCATTGCATTCACACCAGTCAAAACAATCACCTAACCACTATAATCCTATTTTCCAGCACTTGGTCCATAGCTTTGTATACTTTGGCATTGCAAATGCATATCTAAATACTTCTTCAATGTTATGAATGTTTCTGATTCCCCTCAACCTAAGGCAGTGAGTTCCTGATTCCCACCACCCTCTGGGTGAAAAGGCTTTTCCTCACATCACCTGTTAGTCTTCTGCCCCTTCCCTTAAATCTATAGTCCCCTGGTTACTGATTCTTCACCAAGGGGATAGGTTTATTCCTGTCTACCCTATCTATGCCCCTCATAATTTTATACATCTCAATCATTTCCCCACCAGTCTCCTCTGAGACTGAGGTGGCATGGTGGCTCAGTGGTTAGCACTGCTGCCTCACAGTACCAGGGAACCAGGTTTGATTCCAGCCTCGGGTGACTGTCTGCGTGGAGTTTGCACATTCTCCCCGTGTTTGCGTGGGTTTCCTCCAGGTGCTGTGGTTTCCTCCCACATCCAAAGATGTACAGGTTTAGTGAATTGGCCATGCTAAACTGCCCATTGTGTGCAGGGATGTGTAGGTTAGGTGCATTAGTCAGAAGTAAATATGTGGTAGGGGAATGGGTCTGTGTGGGTTACTCTTCGGAGAGGTTCGGTGTGGACTTGTTGGTTAGAAGGGCATGTCTCCACACTGTAGGGATTCTGATTCTGTTCTGAGGGAAATAACTCCAGTCTGTCTAATCTTACTTCATAGCTGAAATTCTTCAGCCTAGGCAACATCTTGTTAAATCTCCTCTCTATCCTCTCCAGTGCTATCACATCCCTCCTAGAATATGGATTCCCGAACTGCACATAATTCTCTAGCTGTGGGCTAACTAATGTTTTATACAATTTCAGTACAACCTCCCTGCTCTTAAATTCTATGCCTTTCCCCTAATAAAAGCAAGTATCCCAAATGCCTTTTTAACTACTTTATCCTGTCCTGATACCTTAAGGGACCAGTGTGCAAGATTTAGACCTTTACATTCAAGTATTCCTCTCCATGATATGAGTCACAAACCTTGCTGGTATTTTCACATTCAGCCCCTTTTCATTCCTCCGTGATTTTGACTATAAAATTCTTTTGTCCTTACTGAGTATTTTCCTAATAAGACAAATCTAATTGTCAGGACTACAAGATATAGAAAAAAATAATAATATTCTGTTGAAAATGCAAGGTGCTGCATTTTGTGAAACCAAATCTTAGCAGGACTTATACACTTAATGATAAGGGCTAGGGAGTGTTGCTGAACAAAGAGACCTTGGAGTGCAGGTTCATAGCTCCTTGAAAGTGGAGTCGCAGGTAGATAGGATAGTGAAGAAGGCGTTTGGTATGATTTGCTTTATTGGTCAGAGTATTGAGTACAGGAGTTGGGAGGTCATGTTGCGGCTGTACAGGACATTGGTTAGGCCACTGTTGGAATATTGCGTGCAATTCTGGTCTCCTTCCTATCAGAAAGACGTTGTGAAACTAGAAAGGGTTCAGAAAAGATTTATAAGGGTGTTGCCAGGGTTGGAGGATTTGAGCTATAGGGAGAGGTTGAACAGGCTGGGGCTGTTATCCCTGGAGTGTCGGAGGCTGAGGGATGCCCTTATAGAGGTTTACAAAATTATGAGGGGCACGGAGAAGATAAATAGACAAAGTCTTTTCCCTGGGGTCGGGGAGTCCAGAACTAGAGGGCATAGGTTTAGGGTGAGAGGGGAAAGATATAAAAGAGACCTAAGGGGCAACTTTTTCACGCAGAGGGTGGTACATGTATGGAATGAGCTGCCAGAGGATGTGGTGGAGGCTGGTACAATTGCAACATTTAAGAGGCATTTGGATGGGTATATGAATAGGAAGGGTTTGGAGGGATATGGACCGGGTGCTGGCAGGTGGGACTAGATTGGGTTGGGATATCTGGTCAGCCTGGACGGGTTGGACCAAAGGATCTGTTTCCATGCTGTACATCTCTATGACTCTATGAAAACTTACAGATCTATGGTAAATCAAAACTGCTTTCTAATCAATCTGTTTAGGGATAGGTGGGATTGAACCTGGGTCTCCAAGCTCAGGCTACTATCATTGTGCTTTGCTTTGTTGAGAAAAAAGTGAGGTCTGCAGATGCTGGAGATCAGAGCTGGACATGTGTTGCTGGAAAAGCGCAGCAGGTCAGGCAGCATCCAGGGAACAGGAGAATCGATGTTTCGGGCATGAGCCCACCAGCTTCCACATCATGCAGTTACAGCCTGGCCCTGCATCTCTATTTTATATACTTAATTGTTAATATTAAAAATATACTTCATACTGCTCTTTAGTTTCTAATCTGTAAAGGTAACATCATATATATGTCATCTCCATGCCCCCTTCTAGGTATATCCTAATTTCCAACTGGATCTTTTTAAAATTTTCTTGGAGCTATGATGGTGTATTTAATGGTTAACTTCTCCATGTATCTTTATCTGTCAATGTATTTAATATCAATGCACATCCTATCTTATTAGTTAGTTATTCCTCAATCAAACTTATATTTCTAATCAGATGTTGTCACAGAAAACCACTTCTACATCCTGGTTTCCTGAAATTGGGTACCCTTCTCTATTGTGCTATTACCATCACTAATTAACAGAGACACTTCTCCAACCTTTTCCTGTCTCCTGTCCTTCCTTAATGTAATGCATCTTTCAATAGTCAGATTTGAATCTATGTCATACCGCAGCCATATTCCTGGAATGCTGATCAGTTCATCCTTCTTTCTTTCTATTGGCACTATCAGTTTATCCGTTTTGTTTCAAATGTTATGTGCTTTCAGACATAGATCCTTTAGTTTTGTCCTTTTTCATTTTTGTAACCTCTTGCATTATCTGTTGATTTACTCAGGTTTGTAGTCATTGTTAATGTCTGTCATTTTCTAAATGAAGACCTCTTGCCTTTTCTATAATCTCTCATTCACCATATATTCCCAAATCGAACTCGTAACTCCCACCCAATATTTAATACAAAACCTTTCCTTTGTTATACGATTCACTTGAACATTATTCCCGGTACGGTTAAAGTGGAGGCCGCCCCATCAATACAAAGTCCAGCAGTACTGGTGCCTGTGCCCTTTGAACTGAACCCATTTCTTCCACACAGTCTAAGAGCTAAATTTCTCTAATCTGATTTACCAACGTAAATTTGCATGTAGCTCAGCTAATAATCTAGAGATCATTAAAAACAGTGGGACGATTGGGTTATGCTGGGAGCAATGTGTGTTCACAGGAAAAGGAGTCATGTGCAGCATGTTTTCCAGTAAGTTTATGGTTGAATCTAAATTGATCAAATATCGGGTGTATAAGATTCTGAAAGGGGAGGGAGAACAGCCAGAAATCGTGTTACATATTGGCACCAATTATCAGGAAAAGGATTGAGGATATAAAAAGTGATTTCATGGAGTTAGGGTGGAAGCTGCAGAGCAGGACAAACAGAGTAGTGTTCTCGGGTTTACTACCGGTGCCGCGAGATAGCGAGGCGAGGAACAGGGAGCGGGCACAGCTTAACACGTGGCTGCGCAGCTGGTGTAGGAGGGAGGGCTTCAGATATGTAGGTAATTGGGATGCCTTCTGGGGAGGTGGGACCTGTACAAGAAGGACGGGTTGCACCTGAACTGGAAAGGGACCAATGTCCTGGGTGGAAGATTTGCTCAAGTGGTTCAGGAGGGTTTAAACTAGTATGGCAGGGGGGTAGGAACCTGAGCTATATACCGGAGGTGAGAGTTGATGGAAATGAGGCAATAGCAAGAGGTAGCGCAGCCAGTGGGAAGGAATTTCCTGGGAAAGAACCAAGGTATCAGTTAAATTGTGTTTACTTTAATTCAAGGAGTATCAGGAATAAAAGTGATGAGTTTAGAGCATGGATCAGTACCTCGTGCTATGATATTGTGGCCATAACAGAGAAGGGGGTTTCTCAGGGGCAGGAATGGTTGCTGGATGTTCCAGGGTTTAGAACCTTTAAAAAGAATAGGGAGGGGGGAAAAAGAGGAGGGGATGTAGCACTGTTAATCAGAGAGTGTATCACAGAAGTTACCATTGTCAAGGAGGGTCTGCCTACCGAGTCAGTATGGGTGGAAATTAGGAACAGTAAGGGAGCAGTCTCCTCATTAGGGGTTTACTACAGGTCCCCCAGTAGCAGCAGGGAGATTGAAGAAGCATAGGCCGGCAGATTTTGGAAAAGTGTGAATGTAGTAGGGTTGTTGTAATGGGTGACTTTAACTTTCCCAACATTGATTGGAACCTCCTTCGAGCAGATGGTTTGGAAGGAGCTGTTTTTGTAAGATGTGTTCAGGAGAGTTTCCTAACTCAGTACGTTGACAGGCCAATGAGGGGCGAGGCCATTTTGGATTTGGTGCTCAGCAATGAGCCGGGGCAGGTGTCAGATCTTGCGGTGGGAGAGCACTTTGGTGATAGTGACCACAACTGCCTCACATTCTACATAGCTATGGAGAAGGAGAGAAGCAGGCACAATGGGAGGATATTTAATTGGGGAAAAGGAAACTATTATGCTATCAGACGTGAGTTGGGAAGCATGGACTGGGAGCAATTGTTCCATGGAAAGGGCACTATGGACATGTGGAGACTGTTTATGAACAGTTCTTGTGAGTGATGTATAAATGTGTTCCTCTGAGACAGGCAAGAACGGGAAGATAAAGGAACCTTGGATGACGAGAGTGGAGGAGCTTCTCATCAAAAGAAAGAAGGCAGCTTACGTAAGGTGGAGGAAGCAAGGGTCTTGCTCAGCTCTCGAGGATTACAGGCAGGCGAGGCTGGAGCTCAAAAATGGTCTGAGGAGAGCCAGGAGGGGGCACAATAAAGGCTTGGCAGGAAAGATTAGGGAGAATCCAAAGGCATTTTACACTTATGTGAGGAATAAGAGAATGATCAAGGAAAGAGTAGGGCCGATCAGGGATAGCATAGGGAACTTGTGTATAGAGTCTGAGGAGGTAGGGGAAGCCCTAAGTGAGTTTTTTGCTTCTGTCTTTACTAAAGAAAAGGACCTTGTAGTGAATGAAACCATTGAGGAGCAGGTAAGCATGCTGGAACAGATAGAAATTGAGGAAGCTGATGTGCTGAAAATTTTGACAAACATTAAGATTGACAAGTCGCCAGGGCCAGACCAGATTTGTCCTCGGCTGCTTTGGGAAGCGAGAAATGTGATTGCTTCGCTGCTTGCGAAGATCTTTGCATCCTCGCTCTCCACCAGAGTCGTATCTGAGGACTGGAGGGAGGCAAATGTAATTCCTCTGTTCAAGAAAGGAAATAGGGAAATCCCCGGCAATTACAGACCAGTAAGTCTCACGTCTGTTGTCTGCAAGGTGTTAGAAAGGATTCTGAGGGATAGGATTTATGACCATCTGGAAGAGCATGGCTTGATTAAAGGCAGTCAGCACGGCTTTGTGAGGGGCAGGTCATGCCTCAAAAATCTTATTGAGTTCTTTGAGAATGTTACTAGACAAGTTGATGAGGGTCGAGCGGTGGATGTGGTGTATATGGACTTCAGCAAGGCATTTGATAAGGTTCCCCATGGTAGACTCGTTCAGAAGTCAGGAGGAATGGGATACAGGGAAATTTAGCTGTCTGGATACAGAATTGGCTGTTCGACAGAAGACAGTGAGTGGTAGTGGAAGGAGAGTATTCTGCCTGGATGTCAGTAGTGAGTGGTGTTCCACAGGGCTCTGTCCTTGGGCCTTCACTCTTTGTAATTTTTATTAATGACTTGGATGAGGAGATTGAAGGATGGGTTAGCAAGTTTGCAGACGACACAAAGGTTGAGGTGTCGTTGACAGTATAGAGGACTATGGTAGGCTGCAGCGTGACATTGACAGGATGCAGAGATGGGCTGAGAGGTGGCAGATGGAGTTCAACCTGGCTAAATACGAAGTGATGCATTTTGGAAGGTCGAACTTGAAAGTTGAGTACAGGATTAAAGACAGGATCCTTGGCAGTGTGGAGGAACAGAGGGATCCTGGTGTGCAGGTACATAGATCCCTTAAAATTGCCACCCAAGTGGACAGAGTTGTTAAGAAAGCATATGGTGTTTTGGCTTTCATTAACAGGGGGATTGAGTTTAAGAGTCGTGAGATCTTGTTGCAGCTCTATAAAACTTTGGTTAGACCGCACTTGGAATACTGCGTCCAGTTCTGGTCACCCTATTATAGGAAAGATGTGGATACTTTGGAGAGGGTTCAGAGGAGGTTTACCAGGATGCTGCCTGGACTGGAGGGCTTATCTTACGAAGAGAGGTTGACTGAGCTCAGACCTTTTTCATTGGAAAAAAGAAGGAAGAGAGGGGACCTAATTGAGGTATACAAGATAATGAGAGGCATAGATAGAGTTGATAGCCAAAGACATTTTCCCAGGACAGAAATTGTTAACACTAGGGGTCATAGTTTTAAGCTGTTTGGCGGAAAGTATAGAGGGGATGTCAGAGGCAGGTTCTTTACACAGAGAGTTGTGAGAGCATGGAATGCGCTGCCAGCAGCAATTGTGGAAGCGAGGTCATCAGGGATATTTAAGAGACTGCTGGACATGCATATGGTCACAGAAATTTGAGGGTTCATACATTAGTTGAAAAGTGTGGTGCTGGAAAAGCGCAGCAGGCCAGGCAGCATCTGAGCAGTAGGAGAATCGACGTTTCGGGCATAAGCCCTTCTCCAGCATCTGCAGTCCTCACTTTCTTCTCGGTTCGTACATTAGGTTTACCTTACATGAGGATCAATGGTTGGCACAACATCGTGACCTGTTCTGTGCTGTGCTGTGCTGTTCTATGTTCTATAAAGATCTGAGAGCTGAAGACATTAATTAAGTAAGCAAGTAGGTGATTAGTGGTTAACTTTAAGCATGTTCTTTTCTCTCCGACCTGAGGCAGTGGTGTAAATGGATACTAGGAAGACAAAAGTATTGTATTAAATTTACAGCTTAAACTATTTAATAGAATTTCCAAACTGTACACCTAATTAAGTTAAATGAAATGCAACAGGAAGGTAGGGCACATGATGTATTGTGGCTGTTACATATGGGAGCTGGTGTGATCTACAGCAATCATTTCTTCAAGAATGCCTGCGCTCAAGCAACATCAGTTTAGAATGATGAGCTGGAATCTGAGCTTCAGACACAGAGATGCAATAGAGTGGGAGAATTACCTGGACAATTTGCTGCAGAAGACAGACATCACCCCACATGTTAGGTGCATCAGATTTTACATGTTGTCAGCAATTCGAGGGTGTGTCAGCTGGTGTGGCAGAGGAATGAATACAGTTACAAACCAGTTTAAACCCATCCTACAATTAATCTTTTTCCAGACTACTAATTCTATCCCAAATAGTTGTTCTTGGAAGCTTCCACACCACTAAAGTTAAACTGACTAATCTACAATTTCATGGCTTACAACCTTTTTAAAAAAAGGCTGAAGAATGCCAGATGGAGTTTAATTTAGATAAATGTGAAGTGCTGCATTTTGGAAAGGCAAATCAGGGCAGGACTTATACACTTAATGGTAAGGTCCTGGGTGTGTTGATGGACAAAGACACCATTGGAGTAGAAGTTCATAGTTGTTTGAAAGTGGAGTCACAGGTAGATAGGACAGTGAAAAAGGCGTTTGGTATGCTTGCCTTTATTGGTCAGTGCATTGAGTATAGGAGTTGGGAGGTCATGTTCCGGCTGTACATTGATTAGGCCAATGGAATATAGCATGCAATTCTGGTGTCCCTGCCATAGGAAGGATGTGTGAAACTTGAAAAGGTTCAGAAAAGATTTACAAGGATATTGCCAGGGTTGGAGGGTTTAAGCTATAGGGAGAAGCTAAATAGGCTGGGGCTATTTTCCCTGGAGCAGAAGAAGCTGAGGTGACCTTACAGAGGTTTATAAAATCATGAGGGGCATGGATAGGGTAATCAGACAATATTTTTTCCCCGGGGTGGGAGAATCCAAAACTAGAGGGCATAGTTTAAAATGAGTGGGAAAGATTTAAAAGGGACCTAAGGGCAACTTTCTCATGCAGAGGCTGGTACGTGTATGGAATCAGCTGCCAGAGGAAGTGGTGAAGGTTGGTATAACTGCAAATTTAAAAGACATCTGGATGGGTATATGAATAGGAAGGATTTAAGAAGGATATGGGCCAAATGGGACTAGATTAATGTAGGATATCTGGTCAACATGGATGAGCTGGACCAAAGAGTCTACTTTCGCGCTGTACATCTCTATGACTCTCAGGTCATAATGCCTAGCACCTCCCAGGAGTTTCAGGAAGATTGAGAGATTATTGCCATTGCCTCTGCAATTTCCACTCTCACTTCCTTCAATAGCTTTGGATGCATCTCATCTGGTCCTGGTGCCTTGTCAATATTAGCCTATCAAGATTGCCTCATTAGCTGGTGATCAACCTTACTCCTCTATCATCATGGTCTGGGTATGTAAAGAGTATCTTTGCATTTTTAATTGTGCACAGAAATGGGAGAACTGCTTTAAGGATTACTGTTGGTTCCAGTGGTAGTTGAAGTGTGTATCCAAATGAACTTACAGTTGAGGATCTGTGTGCAAGTATTTGATACAAGTAGCTGATTGATAACTGGTCACCAGTCCACAAACCAATGACAAATGCCTTATGTCTGCCAATAATGATTTGATTGATTCTCAGGTCGCTGAACAATTTGTGACTATGAACAAGCTAGAGAGGAGCTTTCGGGCCACCACCAGCTCAGAAACTCACTCTGACTTTTGTAGCATAAACCTGAAGAAAGCCAGTCTATCCTTTTTCTCCCATCAGCTATGACTTTTAATAATATGTCAAAGACATTTTACAAGTGAATCAGTCCCGTGTCTCTTGCAAACTGGTGAAAACAAAGAACATCTGAGAAGTAGCATTCTGATCAGCACAAGAACCATCTTGGCAGATCTTGTGAACAGAGATCACTGAAATGCTTTCCCAGTATTGCCCCATCCATAGCACCCATGTTTTTTTTCCTCTGTGCATGTGTGTGCATGCATTCCTGTGTATATGTATATGTGATTCAGTGCAGGTTATGTCCCTGTACTGCAGTGGTAGTTCATGGCTCCTGTTTGCATGGACCCTGTCCCTCTGCTTTGGGCAGTTAGCACAATGATACAGTAAGTCATACCTGAAGCACTGATTAATTGTACACAGTCATGGAGTTGTACAGCATGGAAATAGACCCTTTGGTCAACTCATCCCTGCCAGTCAGATATCTTACATTAAAAGGGATGACAATGAGAAGAGGGACGGCAAATACAGGAATGAAGGTGTGGTATCTGAATACACATACTAATAAATAAGATAAATAAGCTTGTGGTGCAGATTGAATTTGGTAGGAATGATGTGTTGGGGACAAGAGAGACATGGCTGCAAGGGAATCAGGATCAGGTCCTAAATATCCAAAGATATAAATCTTATCGAAAAGAAAGGCAGGTGGACAGAGCGGGGTGGGTTTGCCTTATTAATAAGAAATGAAATTAAATCATTAGCAAGAAACAATACTGAATCAGATGATGTAGAATCTGTGTAGGTAAAGCTGAGGAACTGCAAAGGTGAAAAAAACCATAATGGGAGTTATGCACAGGTCTCCAAACAGTTGTCAGGATGTGGGGCACATGATACACCAGGAGATGGAAAAGATGTGTAAGAACGGCAAGGTTACCGTGATCATAAGGGATTTCAATATAGTTGGTAGTAGACAGGACAATTAGATTGGTAGTGGATTGTAAGAAAGGAAATGGCTTTTTGGAGCAGCTTTTGGTGGATCTGATGTGGGAACAGACAATTTGGATTTTAGTAATGTGCAATGAGGCAGACGTGAGAAGGCAGCTTAAGGTGAAGGAACCTTAGGAAGCAGTGACTATAACATAATAGAATTTGCTGTGCAATTTGAGAGGGAGAAGGTGGAATCAGACGTGATAGTTATGGATGGCACGTTGGCACAGTAGTTAGCACTGCTGCCTCACAGCGCCAGAAACCTGGGTTCAGTTCCCGCCTCAGGCAACTGTCTGTTTGCACATTCTCCCCATGTCTGTATGGGTTTCCTCTGGGTGTTCCGGTTTCCTCCTACAGTCCAAAAATGTGCAGGTCAGGTGAATTGGCCATACTAAATTGCCAGTAGTGTTAGGTGAAGGGGTGAATGTAGGGGCATGGGTGGAGTTGCTCTTCGGAGGGTCGGTGTGGACTTGTTGGGCCGAAGGGACTGTTTATACACTGTAAGTAATCTAATCTATAGTTGATTAAAGGCAACTACAGAGGCATGAGGGGACAGCTGACCAGAATCGACTAGGAGAGGAGGCTAATAGGAAAGGCAATGGAAGAGCAACGGCAGGAGTTTCTGGGAGTAATTCGGGAGACACAACAAAAATTCATCCCTCGGAAAAAGAAGCATACTAAAGGGAGGACGAGGCAGCCAGGGCTGACAAGGGAAGTCAGGGACAGCATAACAGCAAAAGAGGAAGTAGCTAATGCAGAAGGACAGTGGGAAGCCAGAGGATTGGGAAGTCTACAAAGATCAACAGAGGACAATGAAAAAGAATATAAGGAAAGAGAAGATTTAGTATGAGGGTAAGTTAGCCAGTACTGTAAAAGAACATTGCAAGAGTTTCTTTAGATATATAAAGAGCAAAATAGAGGCAAAAGTGGACATTGGGCTGCTGGAAAATGACACTGCAGAAGTAGTAATGAGGAACAATGAAATGGCTAAGGAACTGAACAAGTACTTTGTATCAGTCTTCATGATGGAAGACATGAGTAACATCCCAAAAATTCAAGAGAGTCAGGAGGCAGAAGTGAGTATGGTGGCTGTCACCAAAGAGAAGCTGCTAGAAGGAGAGCTGATGGATTTTATCTACCTGGACTTTCAGAAGGCCTTTGACAAGATGCCGCACAGGGAGGCTGCTGACTAAGATAAGGGCCCATGGTTTTAGAGGCAAGGTACTAGCATGGATAGAAGATTGGCGGAAGGCAAGAGTAGGAATAAATGAATCATTCTCAGGCTGGCAGCCGGTGACATGTGGTATTCTGCAACGGTCAGTGTTGGGGCCACAATTTTTCATTTTATACTTTAATGATCTAGATGAAGGAACTGAGGATATTCTGGTGAAGTTTGCAGATGATACAAAGATAGGTGGAGAGGCAGGTAGTATTGAGGAGGCAGGGAGACTACAGCAAGATTTAGACAGGTTAAAAGAGTAGGCAAAGTAGTGGCAGATGGAATACAACATGGAAAATTCCCTTTGAGAGGAAGAATAGAGACATAGACTATTTTCTAAATGGAGAGAAAATTCAGAAATCTGAAGTGCAAAGGGGCTGTGAAGTCCTAGTCTAGGATTCTCTTAAGGTAAACTTGCAGGTTCAATCAATAGTTAGGAAGGCAAATACAATGTTGGCATTTATTTTGCAAGAACAAAAATATAAAAGCAGGGATGTACTTCCAAGGCTTTATGAGGCTCTGTTCAGACCACATTTAGAGTATTGTGAACAATGTTTAGCCCCCTAGCTCAGGAAGGACGTACTGACCCTGGAATGGATCCAGAAGAGGTTCACAAGAATGAAAGGCTTAACATATCAGGAACATGTGAGGACTCTGGGACTATATGGAATTTAGCAGGATGAGGGAGGATCTAATTGAAACTTACAGAATACTGAAAGGCCTGGACAAAGTGCACATTGGGAAGATGTTTCCATTATCAGAAGAGACGAGGAGCCAAGGGCACGACTACAGAGTAAAGAGAAGACCCTTTAAAGCAGAGATAAGGAGAAACCTCTTCCGCCAGAGAGTGGTAAATTGATGTAATTCACTCCCACAGAAGGCTGTGGAGGCCAGATCGCTGAGTATATTTAAGACAGAGATAGATAGGTTGTTGATTGTCAAGGGATCAAAGGTTACGGGGAGAAAGTGGGAGAATGGGGTTGAGAAAGTTATCAGCCATGATTGAATGGCAGAGCAGACTCGATAGACCAAATGGCCTAATTTCTGCCCTTATGTCTTATGGTTTTATTAATCTAGTCACAGTTGCCAGCATTTAGCCCATATCCTTCTAAACTTTTACGATTCATGTATACATCCAAATACTTTTATAATGTTGTAATTGTACCAGCTTCCACCACCTCCCCTGGCAGTTCTCTCCATAGTTGCAGCACCATCTGTATGAAAAGGTTGCCCCTTAGGTCCCTTTTATATATTTCCAACTTAAACCTGTGCTATCTAGTTTTGGACTCCCCTACCCAGGGAAAAATACCTTGGCTATTCAGCCTATCAATGTCCCTCATGATTTTACAAACCTCGATAAGGACAGCCCTCAGCCTCCGACACTCCTGAGAAAATAGCCCCACCCTGTTCAGCCTCTCCCTGTCATTCAAATCTGGCATGATCCTTGCAAATCTTTTCTGCACCCATTCATGTTTAACAACATCCTTCCTATAGCAGGAAAACCAAAATTGAATGCAGTATTCCAAAAGTGGCCTAACCACTTCTTCAACATTCCTGGTAATAAATTTCTCGAGTATTGGTGGTCAAATTCTGTCAGCTACTGTAATACAGAGATCTTATAAAGATGCTTCTAGCACATTTTGTTTCATGCTGCCTTTAATATTTCCATTAAATTGATGCCCCAATATCTGGCCTGTCTTGACATCTAGCAATCAATGGAATCCTTATTCTTTGTCTCCATGGAATGTCCCATTTATTCAACAAAGGTTGAAGGAAAGAACTGTTTTTTTCCCAGGAATTATTTCAAGTTAGCCGATATCTGTTATATCTGGCTCTTATTTTATAAGAACTGACTATTAGTTAGAACCTTGTGCCTGTCCACATTAGGACAAAGTCCATGAGAAATTTCTTCATGAAGTGGCCAGCTGGTTCTAAAACTTAACAAAATCCGATGATGTAGCATGGATTCCATGCAAGATGATGTTCATTGAACTTATAATCCAGCTCCCAAAGCACTGATCCAATGGGACAACATCTCAGGTCTTCTTTAGCAGGGATGTAACCAGTGTGTATGTATTCATTTCATTCTTCCATTGCTCATATGGTTTTGACTCTGAGAATGTTAGAGGGTAATTAGACGCAGTGTCAAAGAGTGTGGCGCTGGAAAAGCACAGCCGGTCAGGCAGTATCTGAGAAGGAGAATTTACGTTTCGAGCATAAGCTCTTCATCAAGAATTCCGGTGTCTTTCTGTATCTACTTACAGGAGCCTCGGTGAATTCCAAGTTATTTCCCAATAACTGCAGACAATTATAGTCAACTGACACACTCAGATGACAAAGGTGTTACCACTGGGCCAAGCTGGAACTGCACAGTGAAACTGATTAACGTGTTCTAGTTTCCTTTGAGTGCAGAACAGACAACAGTTCAAGGCGCGTGGCTACTGATATCAGTTTGCATCAGGATAGTCAGGAAAGGCTGTGGAAGATGAATTTTTTTTCATTGGAAGTAAAGGACTTGTGGGAACCAGAGAGTCGGCAGCTGAGAGTGAGAGTGAGTGTCTAACTGAAATACAACTTGTGAATGTAAGGGAGGAGGGGAGGGATAGGATGGGAAGACCAGCTTCGACATGGAGTAAGGTAAAACTGACCTGATCACAGAATCTCCAGAGGATGTCTGGCTCATCTGACCCTCTGCAATGCATCCTGTCCAAACACACCTTCTTTCCCTATTCTCATAACCTCACATTTGCTATGTCTAATCTATTTAACCTGCACATTCCTGGACACTACGGGCAATTTAGTATGGCCAATCCACCAACCTGCACATTTTTGGCCTGTGGGAGGAAACCAGAGCATCCAAAGGGATCCACACAGATATGGGTAGAATGTGCAAACTACACACAGCTACCAAGGCTGGAATCAAACAAGGTCCCTGGTGCTGTGAGGCAGCAGTGTAAACCATTGAGCCAGGGTGCTGCCCATGTGATGATCTGTGAATATTAAAATATTTCTAGAGATCAAGTGGGCTGAGGACTATCTGTAAACTAGCGAGGCTGACAAATGTCTGAAAACAAGTGAATAAGCAGCCTGCTTGCCATTCCCAACACAGTTCACCTGTTCCTTAAGTCTGTTCTGTGACCCAGAGTGTTGTACAGTATGAGCAGGAATTCGTCCTCTGAGGAGAATTTTTAGTTAGGTACTGCACTGTCAGTGGTGCTGAATTTTGGAGCAAATTGAACAAGGTCCCATCTACTTCACCAGTGCACTATTTTGAAGAAATGCAAAAGAATTCTCCTAATATTTATCACCAGCAAGTGTTACTAATAACATGTGGTCTAATTGTTATCATAGAGATGGCAAAGAGGTGCACATTGGCTGTGAGTTTGGCGTTATAGCAGCAATCCACTGCATTGGGTGTCCTGAAGTCACAAAAGGTAATATTCATCTTTCTTTTTTTTTGTGTCATCAATCCCATGCAGCTCAGAATTTCCAAGTGTATTTGAAGAAAGGTAAATTGCCCACTCTGTGAATAGGAACATTTGGGTGGAGTCCTATTCTTAGTTTTATCTTAAGACTATCCCAGGAACAAATGCCTCAGTGGCAATACTACAACTGGCGTCCATTCACCTTGCTGCTGTGTCCATACTTACATGCTGCCAACACATCCTTCTCTACCATCCCCTCATTCTTCTCATTCTCCACCGACAACCAATCCTGGGCCAGGAAATAGTACATAATGTCAGTCTGCTTGTCCCAAACTGCCACATGCTCCAGGTGCCAAGAGGGGCTCAGTCCTGCAGAGAACAGCAATATTTCAAAAGGAGTCTGTCCAACTAATCACACAAGGAAATGAACCATTCTGCATATGTGTTCAGCTTGGAAACTCAAAAGCGGTTAGAAAATTGCTCTGGAATTTATGGTTTCCACTGCCAGGACAGTAATGTGAGAAATAGCCCAGTTACTTGCACACAAAAGATAGTAGATATTTAGAACAAATGTCAGTGGATGCTAGATCCGTTATTAGGTTTAAAACTGAGATTGATACATTTTGTGAAGCAAAGGTATTAAAGGATATTGGCCAAAGGCATGTATTGGGAATTAGGCCACGGATCAGCCATGGACTGCTTTAAAGGTGGCTCTCGATTGTCTGATAATGCCATTCATGCCAACTAAATCGCACATCATATCTAATACAAAAGCTATTAATCACTATTAACAGTTATCCCACTTTATTTTGATATTTCAGTCAGCTCAAAATAGGTTACTGTTTTAATTGTGAAATTTCCACAAAACATCTGAATTTCTATCCCTGCAGTTACAAAGAAGAAAGAAATAGAGGCAGGCCATTCAACACCTCAAGCCTGCCACTCTAGAAGATCTGATCTTCCCCAGGCCTGTGCAAATCCAGTTCAGTTTCTCAGTGCTGGTTAGAAACATAGAACATAGAACATAGAAAAATACAGCGCAGTACAGGCCCTTTGGCCCTCGATGTTGCGCCGATCCAAGCCCACCTAACCTATACTAGCCCACTATCTTCCATATTCTGGATCAGTGGTGCTGGAAGAGCACAGCAATTCAGGCAGCATCTGAGGACAGGCAAAATCGACGTTTCGGGCAAAAGCCCTTCATCAGGAATAAAGGCAGAGAGCCTGAAGCATGGAGAGATAAGCTAGAGGAGGGTAGGGGTGGGGATAGAGTAGCATAGAGTACAATAGGTCAGTGGGGAAGGAGATGAAGGTGATAGGTCAGGGAGGAGAGGGTGGAGTGGATAGGTGGAAAAGGAGCTGGGCAGGTCGGGCAAGTCCGGACAAGTCAGGGGATCGTGTTGCTAGAGGTTAGAAACTAGGATGAGGCGGGGGAAGGGGAAATGAGGCGAGTTTGTTTCAGGACATGGTTGAAGAGCTTCAGGGCTGAGGAAATGACCTGGGAGTTGCAGTGGGAGAGAGACTCCCTGAGATTCTTGTAGAGAGAGGAGGAAAACTTCTTCAAAGCAGGCATCCTTGCAAGAGGATTCGCAGTAGGGTTAAAATCAACGAGGTAAAAACAATGACTGCAGATGCTGGAAACCAGATTCTGGATCAGTGGTGCTGGAAGAGCACAGCAATTCAGGCAGCATCCGAGGACAGGCAAAATCGACGTTTCGGGCAAAAGCCCTTCATCAGGAGTAAAGGCAGAGAGCCTGAAGTGTGGAGAGATAAGCTAGAGGAGGGTGGGGGTGGGGATAGAGTAGCATAGAGTACAATAGGTCAGTGGGGAAGGAGATGAAGGTGATAGGTCAGGGAGGAGAGGGTGGAGTGGATAGGTGGAAAAGGAGCTGGGCAGGTCGGACAAGTCCGGACAAGTCAGGGGATCGTGTTGCTGGAGGTTAGAAACTAGGATTTCCCCTTCCCCCACCTCATCCTAGTTTCTAACCTCCAGCAACACGATCCCCTGACTTGTCCGGACTTGTCTGACCTGCCCAGCTCCTTTTCCACCTATCCACTCCACCCTCTCCTCCCTGACCTATCACCTTCATCTCCTTCCCCACTGACCTATTGTACTCTATGCTACTCTATCCCCACCCCCACCCTCCTCTAGCTTATCTCTCCACGCTTCAGGCTCTCTGCCTTTATTCCTGATGAAGGGCTTTTGCCCAAAACGTCGATTTTGCCTGTCCTCGGATGCTGCCTGAATTGCTGTGCTCTTCCAGCACCACTGATCCAGAAACTGGTTTCCAGCATCTGCAGTCATTGTTTTTACCTCACTATCTTCCATATGCCTATCCAATGCCCGTTTAAATGCCCATAAAAAGGGAGAGTCCACCACTGCTACTGGCAGGGCATTCCATGAACTCACGACTCGCTGAGTAAAGAACCTACCCCTAACATCTGTCCTATACCTACCACCCCTTAATTTAAAGCTATGCCCCCTCGTAATAGCTTTCTCCATATGTGGAAAAAGGTTCTCATGGTCAACCCTATCTAAACCCCTAATCATCTTGTACACCTCTATCAAGTCACCCCTAAACCTTCTTTTCTCCAATGAAAACAACCCCAAGTGCCTCAGCCTTTCCTCATACGATCTTCCTACCATACCAGGCAACATCCTGGTAAACCTCCTCTGCACCCGTTCCAGTGCCTCCACATCCTTCCTATAGTATGGCGACCAAAACTGCACACAATACTCCAGATGCGGCCGCACCAGAGTCTTGTACAACTGCAACATGACCTCAGGGCTCCGGAACTCAATTCCTCTACCAATAAAAGACAGTACGCCATATGCCTTCTTCACCGCACTATTTACCTGGGTGGCAACTTTCAGAGATCTGTGTACATGGACAACAAGATCCCTCTGCTCATCCACACTACCAAGTATTAAACTTCATAGAATCCTACAATGTGGAACAGGCCATAGGCCCAACAAGACACGCTAAAGAGTAACTCACCCAGACTCAATCCCTTACCTTATTAATCTACATTTCCCCTGACTAATGCACTACACATCCCTGAACACAATGGGTAATTTAGCATGGCTAATTCACCTAACCTGTATATCTTTGGATTTTGGGTGGAAACCAGAGTACCTGGAGGAAACCCACGCAGACACAGGGAGGATGTGCAAACTCTACACAGACAGTTGCTAGAGACGGGAATCGAACCCGGATCCCCGGCGTTGAGGCATCAGTGCTAACCACTGAGCAACCCATAACTTAGTCAAACTGACAGCTTGTCCATGATGATAAAGATCAAACTTAGGTGATATTATTATCAAAAGTGTTACAAAGTTGAAAGCATGTATTTTCACTTTAAGTTCACTTCAATATTCAGAAAATACTCCCAAATTTAAAGTATAGATTCAGCTGCCTGAATGGAAAGGCTAAGTATCCAAAATAGGTACCCATTTAACAGCCATTTGCTACATGTATCTGAGTCTTGGTTGCTGTTTTGACAACAATTCAAATTTAACCAATTAGTTTAAATTATGCCCAGGATACTAAAACCCAATTGAGTTTGAATTTATTGTTTTCACAACATCAGACCAAATGACAGGGAATGATGTTGGAGGTATAAAAAAGGGCATTTTGAAATTTGATCAGAGAGCAACTTCCACCAAACAGCAGACCAACTGCAGTCGAGCCAGAGAGCTAACTGCCTATTTAAAATCTTGATCTCAAAGAAATTGGTTGGCACAACATAGTGGGCTGAAGGGCCTGTTCTGTGCTGTACTGTTCTATGTTCTATGTTCTAAATTAGAAGATGCTCTCTATCAAAGGTTCCTTTTTTCTATAAATATATACTCGCAGTAAAAAGAAAGAAGATGACTGAGGGAGATCAGCAGATATAAGACTGAAGACAGTGGAGAAGACTGAGACCATGTGGATTGAGATTAAGTTAATGTAATGTTTAATAATTGTGTATTTGGAACAGCATGTTAATAGGATTGTGGCCAGTTAGGGGAAAGAGTGTTCAGTTTTGTTTACTGTTCTATTAGGAAAATAAATTGTTATTTTTCTTTAAATAGTGCAAGTTAGGAGTTCTCTTTTACTCCCTCACACTTTTAACAGATTACAAGGTGGGGTGAGCTTTTCTGGGTGTTTGGTTTTAATTAACAGAGAAGTTTGACCTCTGCATTGCTGGTAATATTGAGTAGGCCAAGATGTATTTACAGTGACATTTGTTCAACACAAGAGTCCGAAAGTGCATGTGTAACAGGTGGTCTCCCACCTCTGCTCAGTCTGTAGTTACAAGGAAGACTAAAAGTGTGGTGATGGAAAAGCACAGCAGGTCAGGCATCTGAAGAGCAGGAGAGTCGACGTTTTGGGCATAAGCCCTTCAAGGTGGGAGGTAATTGTGATAGATCAGTGGGGAGGGTGGAGCGAATAGGTGGTAAGGAAGATGTATAGGTAGGACAGGTCAAAACGGCAATGTGGGTTGGAGGGCTGGATCTCAGATGAGGTGGTGCAAGGGGAGATTAGGAAACTGGTACAATCAATGTTGATGCTGCAATCTCCCCTCCCACGTGATCAACAATGCTCTCCATCACATTCCCTCCACTTGCCCTTGAACCTCATCCCTCTAACTGCATGCATAGGACCCCCCCCCCACCCCGGTCCTCACATTCCACCCCATGAATCTCCAGACACAGTGCATTATCCTCCATCATTTTTGCCACCTACAATCAGTCCCCATCAACAAAAATGTATTTCCCTCCACACCCCTATCTGCATTACGCAGAGACTATTCCCTCTGTGACTCCCTCATTAGGTCCACGCCTCTCACCAACTCATCCTCTACAACCAGCACCTTCCCCTGCCGCCGCACGAGGTATAAAATTTGCACCAACACCACCCCCTCAACTCAGTGCAAGGTCCTAAAGGATCATTTCAAGTCTGGCAGAGATTTTCCTGCACATCCACCCACCTCATTTACTGCATCCGTCGCTCTTGATGTGGTCTCCTCTACATCGGGGAGATAGAATGCCAACGCGCAGAGCAATTCAGGGAACATCTCCTGACCACACGCACTGACCCCACTGCCCTGTGGCCAACCACTTAACTCCCCCTCACACTCCCCCAAGGACATGCAAATCCTGAGCCTCCTCCACCTCCAAATTAAAGCCACCCACCAAATGGAGGAAGAATGCCTCATCTTCTGCCTTGGGACCCTACAACTACACAGCATCAATATTAAAACATAGAACATTACAGTGCAGTACAGGCCCTTCGGCCCTCGATGTTGTGCCAACCGGATGGTACCAATCTGAAGCCTATCTATGCTGCACTATTCCATTTTTATCCTTATGTTTATCCAATGACCATTTAAATGCCCTTAAAGTTGGCAAGTCTACGACAGTTGCAGGCAGGGCATTCCATGCCCCTACTACTCTCTGAGTAAAGAAACTATCTCTGACATCTGTCCTACATCTATCACCTCACAATTTAAAGCTATGTCCCCTCGTGTTAGCCACCACCATCCAAGGAAAAAGGCTCTCACTGTCCACCCTATCTAACCCTCTGATTATCTTATATGTCTCAAACAACCTCTTAACTTCCTTCTCTCTAACGAAAACAGCCTCAAGTCCTTCAGCCTTTCCTCATAAGACCTTCCCTCCATACCAGGCAACATCCTAGTAAATCTCCTCTGCACCTTTTCCAAAGCTTCCACATCTTCCTATAATGCGGTGACCAAAACTGTACACAATACTCCAAGTACAGAGTTTTGTACAGCTGCAACATGGTCTAGTGGTTCCAAAACTATAGACTTCCATCTACCAATAAAAGCTAACACATCGTATGCCTTCTTAACAATCCTATCCATCTGGGTGGCAACTTTCAGGGATCTATGTTCATGGACACCGAGAATCTTTCATTTGCATTCTTGTTGCTCCTTCCAAAGTGAATCACTTTACACTTTTCCATATTAAACTCAATTTGCCACCTCTTAGCCCAGCTCTGCAGCTTATGTACGTCACCTCTGTTACCTACAACATCCTTCATCACTTATCCACAACTCTACCTTAGTGTCATCCGCTAATTTACTAACCTATCCTTCTATGCCCTTATTCAGGTCGTTTATAAAAATGACAAACAACAGTGGACCCAAAACAGTTCCTTGTGGTACACCACTAGTAACTGATCTTCAGTATGAACATTTCCCATCAACCACCACCCTCTGTCTTCTTTCTGCTAGCCAATTTCTAATCAAAACGACTAAATCACCCTCAATCCCATACCTCCGTGCTTTGTGCAAAAGCCTATTGTGGGGAACCTTATCAAATGCTTTACTGAAATCCATATACACCACATTAACTACTTTACCCTCATCTATCTTTTTGGTCACCTCAAAGAACTCAATAAGGTTTGTGAGGCACGACTGACCTTTCACAAAACCATGCTGACTATCCCTAATCAGCTTACTCTGTGCTAGATGATTATAAATCCTATCTCTTATAACCTTTTCTACACTTTACCCACAACTGAAGGCTCACTGGTCTATAATTACCAGGTTGTCTCTACTCCCCTTCTTGGACAAGGGAACAACATTTGCTATCCTCCAGTCAACTGGCACTATTCCTATAGACAACGATGACATAAAGATCAAAGCCAAAGGTTCTGCAATCTCTTCCCTGGCTTCCCAGAGAATCCTGGGATAAATCCCACCCAGCCCAGGGGACTTATCTATTTTCACACGTTCTAGAATTGCTGACACCTCCTCCTTATGAACCTCAATCCCATCTAGTCTAGTAGCCTGTATCACAGTATTCCCCTCGACAATATTGTTTTTTGCCAGTGTGAATACTGATGAGAAATATTTATTTAGCGCTTCCCCATCTCCTCGGACTGCATGCACAATTTCCCACTACTTCCTTGATTGGCCCTAATCTTAGTCTCATCATTCTTTTATTCCTGATATACCCACACAAAGCCTTAGGGTCTTCCTTGATCCTATCTGCCAATACCTTCTCATGTCCCCTCCTGGCTCTTCTTAGCTCTCTCTTTAGGTCTTTTCTGACTAGCTTATAACTGTCAGGTGCCCAAACTTAGCCTTCATATCTCATCCTAATAGAAGCCTTCCTCTTCCTCTTGACAAGAGATTCAACTTCCTTATTAAACCACAGCTCCCCCACTTGACCACTTCCTCCCTGCCTGACAGGTACATACTTATCAAGGACACGCAGCAGCTGTTCCTTGAATAAGCTCCACATTCCAATTGTGCCCACTCCCTGCAGTTTCCTTCCCCATTCAGTGCATCCTAAATCTTGCCTAATCGCATCATAATTGCCTTTTCCCCAGTTATACCTCTTACCCTGCAGTCCCTTTCCTTTCCCTTTCCATTGCTAAAGTAAACATAACCGAATTGTGGTCACTATCACCAAAGTGCGCACCTACTTCCAAATCTGACACCTGGTTCATTACCAAATCCAATGTGGCTTCACTGCTTGTTGACCTATCTAAATACTGTGTCAGGAAATCCTCCTGCACACATTGGAGAAAAACTGACCCATCTGAAGTACTCAAGTATAGTGTTTCCGGTCAAGATTTGGCTCGTTAAAGTCCCCCATAACAACTGCCCTGGTACCCTCGCTCTTATCCAAAATAATCTTTTCAATCCTTTCCTCTACATCTCTGGAACTATTCATAGGCCAATAGAAATCTCCTAACAGGGTAACCTCTCCTTTCCTGTTTCTAACCTCAGCTCAAAATACCTCAGTAAATGAGTCCTCAAACATCCTTTCTGCCACCATAATACTGTCCTTGACTAACAATGCCACACCCCGCCTCTTTTACCATCTTCTCTGTTCTTACTGAAACATCTAAATCCTGGAACCTGCAACAACTATTTCTGTCCCTGCTCTATTCATGTCTTTGAAATGGCCACAACATTGAAGTCCCAGGTACCAACCCATGCTGCAAGTTCACCCACCTTATTCCAAATGCTCCTGGCATTGAAGCAGACACACTTCAAACCACTTTCTTGCTTGCCAGTGCACTCTTGCGATCTTGAAACATTATTTCTGACCTTAGTATTCTCCATCTCCTGGACACTCGGACTATAATTTAGGTTTCCATCCTCCTCCTGAATTAGTTTAAACAGTCTAGTTTCCAAATTTACTTCACCCAATTTCCAAATCTCCACTTCATCCCAGATCCAACCCTCCAACTCGGCGCTGCCCTCTTGACCTGTCCTACCGATCCATCTTCCTTCTCATCTATCCCCTCCACCCTACCCACCGATCAATCACAATTACCTCCAGCCTGCATCCACCTATCGTCACCCCACCTACCTTTCCCCAATTCCAGCCCAACCCTCGATTTATCTCTCAGCCCCCTTTCCCCTCCACATTCCCGATGAAGGGCTTATGCCCAAAGTGTTCCTGTTCCTTGGATGCTGCCTGACCTGCTGTGCTTTTCCACCACCACACATTTTGACTCTGACTCTCTAGCATCTGCAGTCCGCACTTTCTCCTTAACTTAAATAGTAACCACTGTTAATTTATACTGAATAGAACTGGTGTCATTCCATCTTTCTTATTTCCCACATGCATTTTTCTCTCTTCACTAGAGAGATTATTTCATGGATACCATGGAAAATTGATGAAGTCTGCAAATGGTCTCCAGATTTGAGAGTCTCCACACTACTTTGAGAGCCACTGGTTTAGTTAATCAGAGATGGCTTGTGTTGATGTACTGGGACTGAGCTGGCAGTACCACCTAATCCTGACAATGTTTACGTCCTAAAGTTATGGCATTGAGTATATACTTCATCACATGAGTGACATTTACACACCAAAACTAAAAGCTGCAATAAAAATAGAAAATTGGTACAAATACAGAATGACTCTCATGAGTAGGAGAAAAAAGAAAGGCAAGATCAAATTTTAAGGTGTGAACCCATTAGTACAGTTGAAAGCTACCCAATTTTATAAAGTATTTTGATGTGCAGTTGAAATGCAACGCTACAGATCCAGTGGTTGAAAAATGAACTGGAGTAGGTAGGTGCTTGATGATCACCACATGATGGATCGTAGGGCCTTTTCCCTTGCTGTAAACTCTGAAACTAAACAGTGAAAAAGAACTATTCTCAGGCGAGAAGCACTACTGCATCCCATGTCCATCTATACCATTCTTCTGTGACTCAATACTAAATCAAATAATGGATGCCCTGAGCAAAATTGGGTCAATCCGCTGCCTGATGCTAACAAGATTATCAGTAATGATCTATTGAATGTGAAATAGTGGTCAGTCTTCATGAAGCAATATAATGTGTTAAACGCTACAAGTCAATGGAGAGCTAAGCAAATTTAGCATTCAGCTGGTAGGTCAGGGGGTGATCGCTTCAGCTGCTGCTAACCCAGAGAATTTTTCAATTTGCTTATCTGCACCTACCTGTATTATCATGCCAGATTCTGATTTTCCAGATCTCACCCAAGTTGGCATCTGTTTCAATCTGAAAAATGTCCAGACTGTTTCTCTGGAATGCTCCTTCCTTGTCCAAGTGGCGGGACCCACTCTTATTCAAGCCATACAGACTGATGCCTACATGGGCTGTTGTACCTGAGGAAAGAAACAACTTGCAGTGTTACAGCACTCTTCATGACCAAATATTTGCCAGGACACTGAGGTTAACTCCAGTGTGCTCTGTGCTTGGGCAGCACGGTGACTCAGTGGTTAACCCTGCTGCCTCACAGTGCCAGGGTTTGATTCCACCCTTGAACGACTGGCTGTATGGAGTTTGCATGTTCTCCCTGTGTCTGTGTAGGTTTTACCAGGTGCGCCGGTTTCCTCCCAACGTCCACAGATGTGTGCATTAGGTGGATTGACCAAGCTAAATTGTCCATAATGTTCAGGGATGTGTGAGAGGTGATAAATGCAGGGATAGGTCGAGACCTGATTGGGATGCTCTTCGGGTGCAGTCTTGATGGTTCAAATGAGATTTCTGAATACTTGGAAGTGTATGGAAAAATACAGCAAAGTCAGGATTGTTTCATCAAAGGGAGGACATGTCTGACAGATCTGCTGGAACGCTTTCAGGAAATAACGAGGAGGCAAGACCAAGGAGAGCCAATGTATCTTATCAGAAGGCTTTTGACAAAGTGCCGCACAGGAGACTACTGAGTAAAATAAGGGCCCATGGTGTTCGAAGCAAGGTGCTAGCATGGATAAAAGCTTGGCTGTCTGGTAGAAAGCGGAGAGTGGGGATAAAAGTGTCCTTCTCAGGATGGCAGCCGATGACAAGTGGTGTTCTGCAAGGCCCAGTGTTGGGACCACATCTTCTCACTTTGTACGTTAACAATCTAGATGAAGGATCTGAGGGCATTCTTGGCTAAGTTTGCAGATGATACAAAGATAGGTAGGGGGACAGATGACATTGAGGAAGCAGGGAGACTGCAGAAAGATTTGGACAAGTTAGGAGAGTGGGCAAAGAAATGGCAGATGGAGTACAACGTAGAAAAGTGTGAGGTCATGCACTTTGGTAGGAAGAATACAGGCATGGACTATTATTGAAATGGGGAGAAAATTCAGAATTCTTCAGTGCAAAGAGACTTGGGAGTTCCAGTTCAGGATTCTCTCAAGGTAAACATGCAGGTTGAGTCAGTAGTTAAGAAGGCAAATGCAATGATGGTATTTATTTTGAGAGGACTTGAATATGAAAACAGGAATGTACTTCTGGGGCTTAATAAGGCTCTAGTCAGACCATATTTGGAGTATTGTGTGCAGTTTTGGGAAAGATGTACTGGCCCTGGAGTATGTTCAGAGGAGGTTCACGAGAACGGTCCCCGGAATGAAAAGCTTAACATATGAGGAACGTTTGAGGATTCTGGGTCTATACTCAATGGAGTTTAGAAGGATGAGTGGTGGAGGTGGGGGCTATCTGATTTAAGCATACAGCATACTAGATGGTTTGGACAGAGTAGATGTTGGGAAGATGTTTCCATTGGTAGGAGATACTAGGGCACAAGGGCATAGCCTTACAGTAATGGGAAGAACTTTTAGAATTGAGATAAGGAGAAACCTCTTCAGCCAAAGAGTGATGAATGTATGGAACTCATTGCCACTGAAGGCTGTGGAGGCCAGGTCATTGTGTATATTTAAGACTGAGATAGATAGTTTCTTGACTGTCAAGGGGATCAAGGGTTATTGGGATAAAGCGAGAGAATGGAGTTGAGAAACTTATCAGCCATGATTGAATGGTGGAGCAGATGGACTGAATGGCCTAATTTCTGCTTCTATGTCTTATGGTTTTATGGTCTTTCTGCACTGTAGGGATTCTAAAAAAAATTGCAGACTATCTCGACTGAGAGGCCTGGGTTCAAATACCTCCTGCTCCTGAGGTGTGTACTAAAACATCTCAACAGGTTTATTAGAAACATTAGTAAAAGTTTTGAAAATTTAGAAAGATTATAAATTAGATCCTGGATTGGGAAGCACGGGTTCAAATTCCACGTGCTCCAGAGCTGTGAGATAGCATCGCTGCATAGATTGCTTAGAAAATATAAAGCAGACCCTGCCTCTCCTTCTCTCCCTACACCTCTTCACTTTTGATGTTTTGCATTGCCCCCCACAATGGACATTGATAAATACTGAATTGGCTGCACAGGTATTTTTACTGGTGGTGGATAGTGGTTAAGAAAATCACAAAATAAAGTCAAGGTGGTTTTTGTTGTGGGAAGGCCACATATTGTGTGTAATTGCACTGTGGAGTATTGGAAAAGAATAAAGCAGACCCCGCTATGGGATCAAGTAACATTCTATTAGTATCTCTACCTTTGAGCTGGGAGGTCCAGGTTCATTCCTACCAGTTTCAGAGGTGTGTAATAACAATTTTGAACAGGTTGATCAGAAAATAAGTTTTTTTTAAAAAAAGCAGACCCTCAGGTGGTCATTGGTGGTGGTTAGTACTTCACAAGAAAAAGGTCACTATGGTTTTGATGGTAGGAAATTCACTCAGTTGTGTGTGATAACACTTCTGGGCTATACAATAAAAGAAGAAACATTATCCATCAATGCCTTTGATGCCATTCGAGAGAGGTGGGCACCACGGGGGAGACAATGCTTTAGTTCTTCTCCAACTCCATTTTGAGTTAGCCCCTTCCCACTTCCCCTCCGCCTCCCTCACTTTTAATGATTTACTTTGCATTTAATGGGCTTTGCCTGTAAGTGTTTAATTAGCTACACGAGTCATTCACTGGTGGCGGTTAATAGTTAAAAACAAAAAAAAATCAGTGTTTTGATGATGGGAACGCTTTGTAAGAACATTTCCACATATAAGCAAAAAAAAAAGAAATTACACACTGCTGTGGTACAGTGCTAATGTCCCTATCTCAAGATCAAAAGGTCCACGTTCAAATCCCATCTGTGCATAACACACCTGGACAGGATGACTTAAAAAAATGCAAGGCAGACCCAGCAATTGGCTGCATAGATGTTTTACTGGTTGTCGTTGGTGCTTAAAAACACAAAATAAGTCAGTGATGTGCTGTTAGGGAAGCCATTCGGCTGTGCATAATAACACTTTCAGAGATAAGTATAAAAATATATGGTGTGGTTCTGTTCGCCGAGCTGGAAGTTTTTGTTGCAAACGTTTCATCCCCTGGCTAGGCGACATCATCAGTGCTTGGGAGCCTCCTGCGAAGCGCTTCTTTGATGTTTCCTCCGGTGTTTATAGTGGTCTGTCCCTGCCGCTTCCGGTTGTCAGTTTCAGCTGTCCACTGTAGTGGTTGGTATATTGGGTCCAGGTCGATGTGTTTGTTGATGGAGTTTGTGGATGAATGCCATGCCTCTAGGAATTCCCTGGCTGTTCTCTGTCTGGCTTGCCCTATGATAGTAGTGTTGTCCCAGTCGAATTCATGTTGCTTGTTGTCTGCGTGTGTGGCTACTAAGGAAAGCTGGTCATGTCGTTTCGTGGCTAGTTGATGTTCATGTATGCGGATTGTTAGCTGTCTTCCTGTTTGTCCTATATAGTGTTTTGTGCAGTCCTTGCATGGTATTTTGTACACTACATTAGTTTTGCTCATGTTGGGTATCGGGTCTTTCGTTCTGGTGAGTTGTTGTCTGAGCGTGGCTGTTGGTTTGTGTGCTGTTATGAGTCCTAGGGGTCGCAGTAGTCTGGCTGTCAGTTCTGAGATGCTCCTGATGTATGGTAGTGTGGCTAGTCCTTTTGGTTGTGGTATGTCCTCATTCCGTGGTCTTTCTCTTAGGCATCTGTTGATGGGTATCCGTTTTTGGCGAATACCTTGTATAGGTGTTCCTCTTCTTCTTTTTGCAGTTCTGGTGTACTGCAGTGTGTTGTGGCCCTTTTGAATAGTGTCCTGATGCAGCTTCGATTGTGTGTGTTGGGGTGGTTACTTTCATAGTTTAGGACTTGGTCTGTGTGTGTGGCTTTCCTGTATACCCTTGTAGTGAATTCTCCATTCGGTGTTCTCTGTACCATCACGTCTAGGAATGGGAGTTGGCTATTCTTTTCTTCTTCTCTCGTCGAATGATATCCTGGTTTCTTCTTTGTCTATGTGTATATTTCTGTAGTATCACTACCAGGGACACCATCACACAAATTGGCCAAAGAACTACAACAGAAACTGAAACACCTGGTCAGCGGATCCAAACACTCTATACAATCAACACAGGAATTCTTGGACATCATCAGAAATATACACATAGACAAAGAAGAAACCATGATATCATTCGACGTGACAGCACTGTTCACTTCGATTGACAAAACTCTAGCCAGAGAAACAATAGCCAACCTACTGGACATACAGAACAGAAAACAGGACGCTGAACCTATCAACAAAGACTGCATACTTAAACTACTGGACTTGTGCCTCACAACACACTTCACATTCAACAACCAGATATACGAACAAATCAACGGAACACCCATGGGATCACCAATCTCGGGACTCATAGCAGAGGCAGTTATGCAAAGGTTAGAACAAACAGTCCTACCACAAATTCAACCCAAACTCTGGGTCAGATGGTACAGAGAACACCGAACGGAGAATTCACTACAAGAGTATACAGGAAAGCCACACACACAGACCAAGTCCTAAACTATGAAAGTAACCACCCCAACACACACAAACGAAGCTGCATCAGGACACTATTCAAAAGGGCCACAACACACTGCAGTACACCAGAACTGCAAAAAGAAGAAGAGGAACACCTATACAAGGTATTCGCCAAAAACGGATACCCGCGCAACTTCATCAACAGATGCCTAAGAGAAAGACCACGGAATGAGGACATACCACAACCAAAAGGACTAGCCACACTACCATACATCAGGAGCATCTCAGAACTGACAGCCAGACTACTGCGACCCCTAGGACTCATAACGGCACACAAACCAACAGCCACGCTCAGACAACAACTCACCAGAACGAAAGACCCGATACCCAACATGAGCAAAACTAATGTAGTGTACAAAATACCATGCAAGGACTGCACAAAACACAATATAGGACAAACAGGAAGACAGCTAACAATCCGCATACATGAACATCAACTAGCCACGAAACGACACGACCAGCTTTCCTTAGTAGCCACACACGCAGACAACAAGCAACATGAATTCGACTGGGACAACACCACTATCATAGGGCAAGCCAGACAGAGAACAGCCAGGGAATTCCTAGAAGCTTGGCATTCATCCACAAACTCCATCAACAAACACATCGACCTGGACCCAATATACCAACCACTACAGCAGACAGCTGAAACTGACAACCGGAAGCGGCAGGGACAGACCACTATAAACACCGGAGGAAACATCAAAGAAGCGCTTCGCAGGAGGCTCCCAAGCACTGATGATGTCGCCTAGCCAGGGGATGAAACGTTTGCAACAAAAACTTCCAGTTCGGCGAACAGAACCACAACAACGAGCACCCGAGCTACAAATCTTCGCACAAACTTTGAATAAAAATATATATAAAGCAGATCCAGTAATTGACTGCACGAGTGTTTTACTAGTAGTGGTTAACACTTAAGCATAAAAAAGGTCATGGTGATTTGGTGGTGCTAAAGCTGATCAGTTATGCGTGACTCCCACATTACTTTCTCTGCAGCACTGAAATTTAAACCTTCAGCTCAGGACTCTCAGATTGGTCTTAAATCTTCCATGTGGAGGTGAGGGAGGGCTGAGAGAGCTCCTTTAAGGCTTCACCTTTAATGGGGACAGAGATTACTGGTATACAGATTATCTGACACTGCTCACTGTATGTTAATAATCAGCACCTAACAGGAAACTGGAACATTTTCATCAGCACCCAGAGAGAATCACTAAGATATTAAATACAAGGAGATGGTCATCAACCTCTCCCAAACAATTCAGTCACACACAACCCACCCTCAACCCTGGATTCAGTATATCCCCCATTGCTCTCATCCAATTCATCTTAATATTATGAATTCCCAAGTGATCTGCTGGAACTGTGAGGTTACTATGGAAACAAACATATGCAGACTGTTGGGAATCCATTCTACATATGCCTGGAACAGTTTGAACTATTTGGATACTCGCTGGTTAGAAATGGGTTTTACCATGTGATTTTTCAGAAATGAAGCCACCTGTTGTTTTCACTGGAAATCAAGTGGCTTTGAAGAAGCAGCTAATCAAAGCTTTCAAGGAGATAACAGTTTATTGCATTAAATTGTGGGAAGAAAAACCAGCTTTTGGGGAAGACTAATGTCCCCTATGCTAATGTCCATATTCCTGATAAAGGGCTTATGCCCGAAACATCAATTTTCCTGCTCCTCGGATTCTGCCTGACCTGCTGTTGTGCTTTTCCAGAACCACACTCTCAACTCTGATCTCCAGCATCAACAGTCTTCACTTTGTCCCCTATGCTAATGGTTGTTTAACAACCCTGTCTGGATTTAGAATTCTATTTTACAGATCCAGGAGTCAGTAAAGGAGGTATCCCTGAAGCTAAAGGCTATTCTCTTGAAATCCTGTTGTTCAGTGGAGGTTTCTGGACCACAGGCATTTCTGTCTGCCGATGAAAGAGTATACTGTAAATGTCCAATTCTGGTTCCAAACAACTAGAATTTAGTAAAAATCAATCCACGGCTGTCACCAAATTAAGTTTCATTGATAGGAAAACCAGTGCGAGCAATCAAGAGATTTTGTCCTTTGCTTCCAGATGCTTAGCACACAGAAGTTGTTGGTTTCCTTTTGACTTGTTAAAACAAAAACTCTACAGAGACTTCTTGTGTTGTGTATGCGTGTCTATGTTTGGAATTAAGGAGACTGAATTTTAATTCTGGACCATTGTTTAGAAATTAATCAGCAGTTGCTGCTTAATTTAAGAATAAATCTTGTTAAGAAGAAATGCATTATTTGGAGTTCATTAAAGAAGTCAGGTGAATGTTTCTTTTATCCAGGATGAAAGCACAAAGAATTGGAATTGGCCATTTTGGTGAATAAATCAAAACATGGATTTCAAGGTGAAGTGGTGGGCCTTGTTTATCAGCACAGTCCTCCCATCCCAGTTATAACAAGACAAGCAACAATCAAGTTACAACAGAGCTTCTGAAATTCACTTTGACCATGAATCTATAGTACGAGTTCTCAAGGATTGGTCTCTCCTATTTCTGTTTTTAACTACAGCAGTTGCTACATATATCTGTTATGAACCTATCTGCTTGCATTGTCCTGGAATGGTTTTGCCAGAGTTTCTGCACCTGACCATCATGTGGGAGACAGAGAAAAGAGAGAGAGAGTGAGAGAGAGAGAAAGAGAGGAAGATATCTATAAGACAAAATCTTAGATCCATCTGTGACTCTTATTTTCACAGTGTCATGTTTCTGTCTGATGCTTGACTTGATACTGTTATTAAATATCTTACCTGCATTCCTGCACCAGCCAGTTTTCACCATGACTTCATACTTATAGTGTCCGTGTTGTCCACAGAGTGGGATAATGCCAACACGGTTGATATCGATGTAGTCCAGCTTGTGGGCAATGAGTACCATCACTACGTAGACAGCAAATACCAACATACAGCTGATTGCCACCACCATGTTCTGCACTGGCCTGTCTGCCTGCAAATCACAAACAGTCCATGTGAGAACTTGGGAGACAGCCACAGAGTCCTGACAGCTCCACTCTATGGGCTGCCTGTGGCAACTGTCTTGAACCAGCTGGTTTTCAAAGATTGCACACCGAGCCTGGGACTGGCTGCTGCAGAAAGTAGGCAGATGACACCCTGATGGGCAAAGACAGCAACATTACCACCACCCTCCACCTCATAACCCTAACCTCAAATAATCCTTTGTGTCCCCAAATCCCAAGCCCCCATCTTTATGGGTTCAATACATGAATTAAATTTGAAAAAGTCACCACAAAGTCCCATTGGGCTGCTATCAGTTGCACTCCAGTCACAAGTGACCCATGTCAATTTTAAGAGGAGATTCTTGCCAATTAGCTCCCATCGGGCACTGCAGCAACAGTACAGCTCACACAGCAGTGACAAATCCTGGTCTAGTATCACCGTCATTGGATATGAAGTCCCTAATGTTTGAAGTGTTAGTGTGTACAATGTTAGCAATAGGAGTTAAAGTAGACAATTGCTATGAAACTGAAGATTAACAGGAGCTTTCAGTAAAACTGTGGTATATCAGTCTATTCTGTCTACCTATCAGTCTACCTATCGCATTTCCAACGCCCCTCCCCCAAGTCCCTCCTCCTTACCTTTTATCTTAGCCTGCTTGGCACACTTTCCTCATTCCTGAAGAAGGGCTCATGCCCGAAATGTCGATTCTCCTGCTCCTTGGATGCTGCCTGACCTGCTGTGCTTTTCCAGCAACACATTTTCAGCTCTGATCTCCAGTATCTGTAGTCCTCACTTTGTCCTATATCAGTCTATTGTAAAGTATTGTCTGTTCCTTAGAGACACACCTTTAGACAGACTTTGCTTAATAGAGGTGTGTTATTAGGAGGTTATGTCATAGGGAGATTTGCAGGGAGGATAGATCATGGGAGGAATGTTTCGTGGTTTAATTGGCAAAATATTTCCGACAGAAAGCCTTGTTGAAATGTGCAAGAACAATAGCATGGAGAATATACATACCGGTGCAAGAAACTCCACCGCATTTGGAGACACAAAGAGGCTAGCCCCGAAGACAGTGAGATGCCGAGTGAGGCACACAGCTTCCTCCAGCCTGGTCCACTGTGTGGGCACAATGCCTTCTGTCCTCCACTGCAAACTCTGGAAATCAAAGTACTGGCACAGCGAGGTATAGGTGGTGATTGTGATGCCGACTCGGGCAGAAGAGAAACAGTTGGAAACGGTGACAAACAACTGCTCGGTGGTGCTGTCATACATCCTGCAACAACCAGGAGTTAGTGAGTAAGTTTAATGGTCCCACCCTCAAGGAGACAGAAAAACTAAAGACATCAGCCCCAGGAAATGATGATTTTCTGATGAGTGCATGCCAATCATATGGGCTGCTTTATCCTGGATGATGCCAAGCTTCTTGAGCATTGTTGGAGTTGCACCCATCCAGGAAAATGGAGAGTACTCTATCACACTGCTGACTTGTGCCTTGTAGATGTTGGACAGGTTTTAGGGAATCAGGAGGTCAGTCACTCACTGTATTATCCCGACCCTCTGACCTGCTCTTATAGCCACTGTATTTATGTGGCAATTCCAACACAGTTTCTAGTCAATGGTAATCCCCCAGGATGTCGACAGCAGGGGGATTTAGCGATGATAACACTTTTGAATATAAAGGGGTGATTGTTTCTTCCTGAACATGGGCACTGCCTGAAATTTGTGTGGCACGATTGTTACTTGTCATTTGTCAGCCTGAGCTTGGATACTGTCCAGGTCTTGTTCAAATGCAACTTCATTATCTGAGGAGTTGCAATCATTGGTGAACATTTCCACTTCTGACCTTATGATGGAGGGAAGGTCATTGATGAAACTGCTGGACACTATCCTGAGGAATTCCTGCAGTAATATTGCATGAATAAGATGATCAATTGCCAACAAAAGCACCATCTTCCTATATGCTAGGTATGACTCCAATTGCTTCTCGAGACTTTGCTTCTCGATTCCAATTGACTAATTCTTTCTTAATATAACCTTAGAAACCAGAAGCAGTGTAGGCCAATCAGCCCTTCAAGCCTGCTCTACCATTCAACATGGCTGATTTTCTAATTCAACGTTACATTCACTCTTTCTTTGCATACCCCATAATGCCTTTAATATCTCAAAAATTATCTGCCTCTTTGTTGAGTATATTCAGTGATTTGGCTTCCACAGCCTTCTGTATTAGAGAATTCCACAGTTTGACCATTCTGCCTGAAGAAATGCTTCCTGATCTCAGTCCAAAATGGCCTACCCCTCCTACATCATCTGTTTCTAGAGTCCTTAATCAGGGTAACCATCCTCCGTGCATCTATTTTGGCCAGCTATGTTAAAATTTAATACATTTCAGTCAGATCCTCTCTCATTCTACCAGTGAATACAGGTCCAGTCAAAATCATCTCACCTCAAAGGACAGTCCTGCCATCCCGGATATCAGCCTGGTGAACCTTCACTGCACTCCCTCTCTGACAATCATTTTCCTCTATTAAGGAGAGAGACCAAAACTGCACACAATAAACAAGGTGCAGTATTATAATATCCTTTATAACTTCAGCAAGACATCCCTACTCCTGAACTCAAATCCTCTTGCAATGAAGGCCACAAACCATTTGCCTTCACAACTGCTCGCTGCACTTGTCTGTCTACTTTCATTGACTGACAAGACATACAGATGTTTTTGCATTTCACATTTTCCAATATATCCCCAGTTAAATAATACTCTGCCTTTCTATTTTTCATACAAAGCATATAACCTCTACACTGTCATGCCCACACACTCAACTTGTCTCAATCACATGGGCACCCACATGGGCCCCAGCTATGCCTGCCTCGTCGTAGGATATGTGGAACAGTCCATCTTCCGCAGCTACACTGGCACCACCCCCCACCTTTTCCTCCGCTACATCGATGACTGTATCGGCGCCGCCTCGTGCTCCCATGAGGAGGTTGAACAGTTCATCCACTTTACCAACACCTTCCACCCCGACCTCAAATTCACCTGGACCGTCTCAGACTCCTCCCTCCCCTTCCTAGACCTTTCCATTTCTATCTCGGGTGACCGAATAGACACGGACATCTAGTATAAACAGACCGACTCCCACAGCTACCTGGACTACACCTCCTCCCACCCTGCCCCCTGTAAAAACACCATCCCATATTCCCAATTCCTTCGTCTCCGCCGCATCTGCTCCCAGGAGGACCAGTTCCAAAACCGTACAACCCAGATGGCCTCCTTCTTCAAGGACCGCAATTTCCCACCAGACGTAGTCGACGATGCCCTCCACCGCATCTCTTCCACTTCCTGCTCCTCCGCCCTTGAGCCCCGCCCCTCCAACCGCCACCAGGACAGAACCCCACTGGTCCTCACCTACCACCCCACCAACCTCCATGTACAACGTATCATCCGCCGTCATTTCCGCCACCTCCAAACAGACCCCACCACCAGTGATATATTTCCCTCCCCTCCCCTATCAGCGTTCTGAAAAGACCATTCCCTCTGTGACTCCCTCGTCAGGTCCACACCCCCCACCAACCCAATCTCCACTCCCCGCACCTTCCCCTGCAACCGAAAGAAATGCAAAACTTGCGCCCACACCTCCCCCCTTACTTCCCTCCAAGGCCCCAAGGGACACTTCCATATCCGCCACAAATTCACCTGCACCTCCACACACATCATCTATTGCATCCGCTGCACCCGATGTGGCCTCCTCTATATTGGGGAGACAGGCCACCTACTTGCGGAACGTTTCAGAGAACACCTCTGGGACACCCGGACCAACCAACCCAACCACCCCGTAGCCCAACACTTTAACTCCCCCTCCCACTCCACCAAGGACATGCAGGTCCTTGGACTCCTCCATCGCCAGACCATGACAACACGACGGTTGGAGGAAGAGCGCCTCATCTGCCTGGGAACCCTCCAACTACAAGGGATGAACTCAGATTTCTCCAGTTTCCTCATTTCCCCTCCCCCCACCTTGTGTCAGTCAAATCCCTCGAACTCAGCACCGCCTTCCTAACCTGCAATCATCTTCCTGACCTCTCTGCCCCCACCCCACTCCGGCCTATCATCCTCACCTTGACCTCCCTCCACCTATCGCATTTCCAAAGCCCCTCCCCCAAGTCCCTCCTCCCTACCTTTTATCTTAGCCTGCTGGACACACTTTCCTCATTCCTGAAGAAGGACTTATGCCCGAAACGTCGATTCTCCTGTTCCTTGGATGCTGCCTGACCTGCTGCGCTTTTCCAGCAACACATTTTCAGCTCTGATCTCCAGCATCTGCAGCCCTCACTTTCTCTCAATCACCCTGAAGCCTCCTTCCATCCTCGAAATAACTCAAACTTGTATCTAGTTTTGTGTCATCAACAAACCTGGAAATATTACATTTGGTTCCTCATCCAAGTCACTTAGAAGGCCCTATAGGAGGGCGCAGTCCTGGACTTAACTTTAGGTAAGGAAATCAAATGGAAACATAACGCATACATAAGATCTAGGCAACTGAAAACTGATGAAGTTTTGGAAGAATATCGGGAAAGTAGGACCAATCTGAAATGAGGAATTAAGAGGGCTAAAAGGGGTCATGAAATACCTTTAGCAAACAGGGTTAAGGAAAATACCAAAGTTTTTTAATCATATATAAGGAGCAAGAGGGTAACGAGTGAAAGGCTTGGCCCATTCAAGGACAAAGGAGGAAAGTTATGCGTGGAGTCAGAGAAAATAAGTGAGCTTCTTAAAGAGTACTTTGCATCAGTATTCACTGAGGAAAGGGACATGGTGGATGTTGAGGTTTGGGACAGATATTTGACTACTCACGGTCCTGCTCCTTTGATGCTGCCTGACGTGCTGCACTTTTCCAGCAACACATTTTTCAGTTCTGATCTCCAGCATCTGCAGTCCTCACTTTCTCCTTACTCAAGGTCAAGTCAACATAAGGAGGGAGGATCCATCCCAGGTTAATGAAGGAAGCAAGAGAGGAAATAGCTGGGGCCTTAACAGATATCTTTGCAGCATCCTTGAACATGGGTGAGGACTCAGAGGACTGGAGAATTGTTAATGTTGTCCCCTTGTTTAAGAAGGGTACACGGATAATCCAGTGAGCCAGACGTCAGTGGTAGGGAAGCTGCTGGAGAAGATACTGAGGAATAGGATTTATTTACATTTGGAAGAAAATAGGCTTATTGGTGATAGGCAGCATGGTTTTGTGCAGGGAAGGTCATGTCTTACCAACTTAGTAGAATTCTTTGAGGAAATAACAAAGTAGATTGATGAGGGAAGGGCTGTAGATGTCATATACTTGGACTTCAGTAAGGCATTTGAAAAGGTTCCCCATGGCAGGCTGATGGAGAAAGTGAAATTGCATAGGGTCCAGGGTGTATTAGCTAGATGGATAGAGAACTGGCTGGGCAGCAGGAGACAGAGTAGTCGTGGAAGGGAGTTTCTCAAAATGAAGAACTATGACCACTGATGTTCCTCAGGGATCCGTGCTGGGACCACTGTTGTTTGTGATATTATATACATATAAAAAAATGATCTTGATGTCGGTATAGGTTGTATGATTAGCAAGTTTGCAGATGACACTAAGATTGGTGAAGTAGCAGACAGTGAATGGGGACTGTTAGAGAATGCAGCAGATTGGAGAGCTGGGCAGCGAAATGGCAGATGGGGTTCAATCCGGGCAAATGCGAGGTGATGCATTTTGGAAGATCTGATTCAATAGCGAACTGTATGGTAAATGGAAAAGCCCTGGGGAAAATTGATGTACCGAGAGATCTGGGTGTTCAGGTCCATTGTACCCTGAAGGTGGCAATGCAGGTCAGTAAAGTGGTCAAGAAGGCATACGGCATGCTTTCCTTCATTGGATGGAGTATTGTGTATGAGAGTTGGGAGGTCATTTGACAGTTGTATAGGACTTTAGTTCAGCCACACTTGGAATACAGAAGTGCCCCTGTACCCACGGGAGATATGTTCCAAGACCCAACACAGAAGCCTGAAACCAAGGATCGTAGCGAACTCATTCTTTAAATGGGAAATTTGCCTCCCTGGCAGCACCTTGCTCCCTGGTTCTGGAATGTTCCATGTAATATGTTCAGGCCACGGTAAACCACAGGTGACTGAAACCGCGGAAACCGATTCCATGGATACGGCGGTCGCCCTGTACTGCATACAGTTCTGGTCACCACATTACCAAAAGGATGTGGATGCTTTGGAGACGGTGTAGAGGAGGTTCACCAGGATGTTGCCTGGTATGGAGGGCACGAGCTATGAGGAGAGGTTAAGTAGATTAGGATTATTTTCAATAAAAAGGCAGCGGTTGAGGGGGGACCTGTTTGAGGTCTACAAAATCATGAGAGGTATAGGCAGGGTGGATAGCAAGAAGCATTTTCCCAGAGTGGGGGATTCAATTACTGACAGTCACAAGTTCAAGAGAAGAGGGGAAAAATTCAGGTTTCAAACAACGGAGGCCCTACAGGAGGGTACAATGTACAAGAAGAATACTTAAAAAATGAAGTTAGGGGAACAAAAAGAAGGCATGGAAAAAAAATGGCAGGCAAAATAAAGAAAAATCCTAAATTGTTTATACAGATACTTTCAGGGTAAAAGGATAACAATGGACTGACTAAGAACCTATTAAGGTCCACAGTAATAATTTAAGCTTGGAGCTGGAGGGTATAAATAGGCTTCAAAATGAATACTCCTGAGAGGGACGATGTTGTCATGGAAATCAACAGCATAGGTTCTGAATGCTCTGGCAGGCTTAAAAGAGGTTGGGTGAACTTTATCTCAGGTTGTTGAGTGAGACAAGGGAGGAAACAGTAGAGGCACACTCTGACTACTGGAGAGGTGATTGGAGGACAGCCAATGAAGCAAGGGATAAACCAAAAAGCTACAGGCCCATCTGTCTAACCTCAGTGGTGGGGAAACAGTTGGAAGCAATTTTGAGGGGCAGATTTAATATATATTTGGAGAAGCACTCAGCATGGTTTTGTCACAAAATGTCATGCCTGACCAACTTGACTGAATTATTTTTAAGTGGTCACCCAGTATGTAGAGGAATGCAATGATTTTGGTGCAGTTTACTTGGATTTTAGCAAAGGTCTAGATAAGGTCCTGCATGAGAGACTAATAGCAAAGGTAAGAGCCTATTGGGATCCAAGGAAATTTAGCTCATTGCATTCTGAATTGGCTGAGTGGCAGAAAGCAGAGGTCATGGTCAATGAGTGTTTTTGTGACTGGACATCTGTATCTAGTGGTTCCATAGGCTCAGTGCTGAGGTCCTTGCTGTTTGTACGATACATAAATGATTTAGACTTGAATTTGGAGGGTTGATCAGCAAGTTCATGGATGATACAGCAATTAAGGAGGTGGTAAATAATATGGCAGACAGTCTGAGAGTGTATGAGGATACACATTCCACCACAGAACATCCCAGATGGCTTCATTCTTCAAAGACCGCAATTTTCCCTCCCACATGGTTGACGATGCCCACCAGCACATCTCCTCTACTTCCTCTATCTCTGTCCTTGAACTCCATCCCTCCAATCACAACATGGACAGACTCCCCTGGTTCTCACCTTCCACCCCACCAACCTCGGGATACATTGTATCATCCTCTACCATTACCTTCAAACAGACTCCACCACCAGGGATATATTTCCCTCGCCACCACTATATGCATTCCAGAGAGACAATTCCCTCCGCGACTCCCTTGCTAGGTCCACACCCCTCACCAACCCACCTTCCAATCTTGGTTCCTTCCCCTGCCAACGCAAGAGGTACAAAACCCTCACCCATACCTCCCCCCTCACTTCCGTCCAAGGTCCCAAAGGATCCTTGCACATCCAACAGAGGTTTACCTGTACTTCCACACACATCATCTACTGTGTCCGTTGCTCCCGTTGTGGTCTCCTCTACACTGGGGAGACAGGATGCCAGTTTGTGGAACATTTCAGAGAACACCTCTGGGACACACACACACTAAACAATCCCACCACCCTGTGACCGAACACTTCAACTTCCCCTCACACTCTGCCAAGGACATGCAGGTCCTGGGCCTCCTCCATTGGCTACCCCTAACCAACCCCGATGCCTGGAGGAAGAACGCTTCATCTTCCGCCTTGGGACCCTCCAACCACATGGAAGTCATGTAGATTTCACCAGTTTCCTCATCTACCCTCCCTCCATCTCATCCCAGATCCAACCTTCCAACTCGGCATTGTCCTCCCTGTCCATCTTCCCTTCCTACCTATCTGTTTCACCCTCCTCTCCAACCTATCACTTTCAGCCCCACCTTCATATACCTAGTTGACAAGCATCCTTCCACTATTATCCTCTGCTTTCTACCATCAGTTGTGAGGAGAGATTGGAAAGACTGGGGCTGTCTTCCTTAGAGCAGATGAGATTGAGAGAGGACATGTTAGAAATATATAAAATTTTTACAAGCATAGAAAGGGTAGACATAAAGACACTTTTCCCCTTGATGACAGGATCATTGACCAGGGGCATAAATTTAAGGGTGGTGAGTATCCAGAAACTTATTGTCTATAGGAGCGTAGAGGCAGAAACCGCCAATATATTGAAAATGTATTTAGATGTGCACTTATGATGCTAAGGCATATAAAGAAGTCAACTAAGTGCTAGAATAATTCAGTGATTGTTATTGACTAGTGCAGTCTCAATGGGCTGAAAGGCCTTGTCTCTGCTATACACCTCGATGACTCGAGCTAGAGTCCAAGCATTGATCCTTTGTGGCCACCCACTACTCACCTCCTCCCATCTGGAAAAGACTCAATTATTCCCACTCTCTTATTCCTGCCTGTCCATCAGTTCTTGATCCATGATAATATATTACCCCCACCCACTTGCTCTAAGTTTGCCCAATAACCACTTATCAAATACCTTCTTGAAATCCAAATACACCTTATGTGCCATTCTTCTCTCTCATTGAACAGTTCCAGGATCTTTCGAATCCTGGAAAATATCTACCAATCCATCCAATATTTCCAGGGCCATATCCTTTAGTACTCTGGGATGTAGATTATCAGAACCTGGGGACTTGTCAGATTTTAGGGAAAACACAGGAGATTGGCACTAGGTAGTGACACTCATTTGAAGAACAGGTTGAGACACAATGAGCCTCCTACTGCACCATAACACCTCGGTGATTCCTTCCATGTCGATACATCAATATCATGGGATTCCATCCGTAAGGGCATTGTGGGTCTTCCTATGCCAAGCGAACTGCAGTGGTTCAAGAAGGCAGCTCACCTTCTCAAGGACAACTAGGGATGGGCAGTAAATACTGGCCCAGCCAGCAATGCCCACATCCTATGAATGAATTGTAAAATAATGTTTTAGCAACTGTTGTGTCATACTTCAGGTGTTTCATATACAGCTTCCGCATTGAAATCCACTCCCCTGTGTACAAAGCGTTTCAGTCTGGGCTGGCGTGAAACATTAACCCTGTTTCTTTATCCACAGATGACGAATGATCTTTTGAGTTTTTCCAGCATTTTCAGTTTGATGTTTCCAAAGAGCTACAGCTGGACAATTGTTTATGACTGTGTGATCCTAGGATATCAAGTACCAAGAATGACTATACACAATGGTCAGGTATTGCCCATTCCATCCGGTAAGGAGGGGTCTCCAGCAACTGCCTTCTTTGAGGGAGACTGCTGGTTATAAAAGATCTCATTGTAATTACATCATCCGCGTAACTGTGCAAAATGGTTTCTAAAACTGCTGCTGGAGTCTGTACTGGAAGTTTAGAATCAACTCTATTCCCAATAACAACTTAACATGAGAGATTGTACTCACTCAGGAGATAGGAAGATGGTGTGTTCGACACTTAAACGTTCCCTAGTGGGATATAGAATGATTCCTCTTGTTGCATTATCTAGGGATCCATTAAACTGTGGGTTGTTGTTGACATGAAGACGGACAAAAGGGTCTGGGTCCTGGGCACCTTCAAGATCTGAGGAGAAAGTGAGATTCTAAATCATCAGGGTAAGACTTGACCTCATGGCCAAAGTTAAAATTGTTGGGTTGGCAGCTGGGAATCCTCGAGATAGAGAAATGGATTTAAAGAGTACCCACTGAGGTCAGGTGTCCAAGAGGACTTTGCAAACTGAATAAGGGTTAGAAATAGGATGGTGACAGAGATGTTTCTCAGTTCTTGTAAAAAACTGTCTTTTTGGTTTGTTAATGAGCTCTCACCTGTCCTGAAGGTGTAGATTCATATTGAAGTTTGATTCTAGGACAGGTAATCACATTCTTTGTCAGAGAGGTAGGTTTAAAAGAATAGAGAAAAAGAAGAAGAGGGGTTTAAGGGAGGAATTCTAAAGTTGTACGTCTAACTTAGTGAAGCGTCAATAAAGTGTGGCGCTTGAAAAAGCACAGTAGGTCAGGCAGCATTCAGGAGCAGGTGAGGCAATGCATCGGGCAGGACCCTTCATCAGGAGTCAGTGAAGGTACAGCTGCCAACAATAGTGAACCAGATTTTTTTTAAAAACCAACAATCACCAGTAGTTACATGGGCACCATCAGACTTTTAATTTTAAGTTCTGTTTTCCCTGAACTTAAATTCCTCAATCTACCATTGTAATATATGAACCGAGTATCCTCAGAGCATTCCCTGGGTTTCTGGATTACTAATCCACAATAATACCAATGTACTATTGGCTCCTGCATTTTCTACAGATGAACACAAAAATGGGATATCATGTACAGTTTGAACATTTATTGGATGGACAGCCAGTGTGCAACAGTAAACATGGAGTGTTGCATGAACAGAGCTTGTTGCAGGTTAGGATAAGTTTTGAACAAGCTCACGTTTGCAAAACAGTGATATAACGATTGTACTTACACTGTTAGAACATAGAACAAAGAAAATAGAACAATGCAGCACAATACAGGCCCTTCGGCCCATCATGTTGTGCCGAGCATTTATCTTAATCTAAGATCAACCTAACCTACACATCCCTCATTTTACTGCCATCCATGTGCTTGTCCAGCAGTCACTTAAATGTCCCTAATGTCTCTGACTCTACTACCACCGCTGGCAGTGCCTTCCACACACCCACCCCTCTCTTCATAAAGAACCAACTTCTGACATCGCCCCTATACCTTCCTCCCATCAGCTTAAAATTATGACCCCTCATGACAGCCATTTCTGCCCTGGGGAAAAGTCTCTGGCTTTCTACTCTACCTATGCCTCTCATTGCCTTGTACACCTTGATCAAGTCACCTCTCTTTTTTTTTCTCTCCAGTGTGAAAATCCCGAGCTCACTCAACCTCTCTTCATAAGACAAGCCCTTCAATCCAGGCAGCATCCTGGTAAATCTCATCTGCAGCCTGTCATAGAGTCATAGAGGCATAAAGATGTACAGCATGGAAACAGACCCTTCGGTCCAACCCATCCATGCCGACCAGATATCCCAACCCAAAATAGTCCCACCTGCCAGCACCCAGCCCATATCCCTCCAAACTTGATATACCCATCCAAATGCCTCTTAAATGTTGCAATTGTACCAGCCTCCACCACATCCTCTGGCAGCCCATTCCATACATGTACCACCCTCTGAGTGAAAACGTTGCCCCTTAGGTTTCTTTTATATCTTTCCCCTCTCACCCTAAACCCATGCCCTCTAGTTCTGGACTCCCCGACCCCAGGGAAAAGACTTGGTTTATTTATCCTATCCGTGCCCCTCAATTTTGTAAACCTCCATAAGGTCACTCCTCAGCCTCCGACACTCCAGGGAAAACAGCCCCAACCTGTTCAGCCTCTCCCTGTAGCTCAGATCCTCCAACCCTGGCAACATTCTTGTAAATCTTTTCTGAACCCTTTCAAGTTTCACAATGTCTTTCCGATAGGAAGGAGACCAGAATTGCATGCAATATTCCAACAGTGGCCTGACCAATGTCCTGTACAGCCGCAACATGACCTCCCAACTCCTGTACTCAATACTCTGACCAATAAAGGAAAGCATGCCAAACTCCTTCTTCACCATCCTATCTACCTGCGACTCCACTTTCAAGGAGCTGTGAACCTGCACTCCAAGGTCTCTTTGTTCAGCAACACTCCCTAGGACCTTACCATTAAGTGTATAAGTCATGCTAAGATTTGCTTTCCCAAAACGCAGCACCTCGCATGTATCTGAATTAAACTCCATCTGCCACTTCTCAGCCCATTGGCCCATCTGATCCAGATCCTGTTATAATCTGAGGTAACCCTCTTCGCTGTCCACTACACCTCCAATTTTGGTGTCATCTGCAAACTTACTAACTGTACTTCTTATGCTCACATCCAAATCATTTATGTAAATGACAAAAAGTAGAGGGCCCAGAACCGATCCTTGTGGCACTCCACTGGTCACAGGCCTCCAGTCTGAAAAACAATCCTCCACCACCACCCTCTGTCTTCTACCTTTGAGCCAGTTCTGTATCCAAATGTCTAGTTCTCCCTGTATTCCGTGAGATCTAACCTTGCTAATCAGTGTCCCATGGGGAACCTTGTCGCACACCTTAATGAAGTCCAAAAAATCACATCTACTGCTCTGCCCTCATCAATCTTCTTTGTTACTTCATCAAAAAACTCAATCAAGTTTGTGAGACATGATTTCCCACGCACAAAGCCATGTTGACTATCCCAAATCAGTCCTTGCCTTTCCAAATACATGTACATCCTGTCCCTCAGGATTCTCTCCAACAATTTGCCCACCACCGAGGTCAGGCTCACCGGTCTATAGTTCCCTGTCTTGTCTTTAAACAGTGGCACCATGTTTGCCAACCTCCAGTCTTCCGGCACTTCACCTGTGACTATCGATGATACAAATATCTCAGCAAGAGGCCCAGCAATCACTTCTCTAGCTTCCCACAGAGTTCTTGGGTACTCCTACTTTCTTTATAGGTGTGAGGCAGCTCATTCCATACACGTACCACCCAGTGGGTGGCACGGTGGCACAGTGGTTAGCACTGCTGCCTCACAGCGCCAGAGACCCGGGTTCAGTTCCCGCCTCAGGCGACTGTCTGTGTGGAGTTTGCATGTTCTCCTCGTGTCTGTGTGGGTTTCCTCCGGGTGCTCCGGTTTCCTCCCACAGTCCAAAAGATGTGCAGGGTCAGGTGAATTGGCCATGCTAAATTGCCCGTAGTGTTAGGTAAGGGGTAAATGTAGGGGTATGGGTGGGTTTCGCTTCGGCGGGTCGGTGTGGACTTGTTGGGCCGAAGGGCCTGTTTCCACACTGTAATGTAATCTAATGTAATCTAAAAAAAACCTGACCAGGTCCTGCGGATTGATCCATCTTTAACTATTTCAAGACATTCAGCACTTCCTCCTCTGTAATCTGGACATTTTGCAAGATGTCACCATCTATTTCCCTACAGTCTATATCTCCATATCCTTTTCCACAGTAAATACTGATGCAAAATATTCATTTAGTATCTCCCCCATTTTCTGTGGCTCCACACAAAGGCCGCCTTGCTGATCTTTGAGGGGCCCTATTCTCTCCCTACTTACCCTTTTGTCCTTAATATATTTGTAAAAGCCCTTTGGATTCTCCTTAATTATATTTGCCAAAGCGATCTCATGTCCCTGTTTTGCCCTCCTGATTTCCCTCTTAAGTATACTCCTACTTTCTTTATACTCTAAGGATTCACTCGATCTATCCTGTCTGTACCTGACATATGCTTCCTTCTTTTTCTTAACCAAACCCTCAATTTCTTTCGTCATCCAGCATTCCCTATACCTACCAGCCTTCCCTTTCACCCTGACAGGAATATACTTTCTCTGGATTCTTGCTGTCTCATTTCTGAAGGCTTCCCATTTTCCAGCTGTCCCTTTACCTGTGAACATCTGCCTCCAATCAGTTTTTCAAAGTTCTTGCCTAATACCGCCAAAATTGGCCTTTCTCCAATTTAGAACTTCAACTTTTAGATCTGGTCTATCCTTTTCCATTACTATTTTAAAACGAATAGAATTATGATCGCTAGCCCCAAAGTGCTCCCCCACTGACACCTCAGTCACCTGCCCTGCCTTATTTCCCAAGAGTAGGTCAAGTTTTGCACTTTCTCTAGTAGGTACATCCACATACTGAATCAGAAAATTGTCTTGTACACACTTAAGAAATTCATCTCCACCTAAACTTTTAACACTATGGCAGTCCCAGTCGATGTTTGGAAAGTTAAAATCCCCTACCATAACCACCATATTATTCTTACAGATAGCTGAGATCTCCTTACAAGTTTGCTTCTCAATTTCCCTCTGACTATTGGGGGGTCTATAATACAATCCCAATAAGGTGATCATCCCTTTCTTATTTCTTAATTCTACCCAAATAACTTCCCTCGATGTATTTCCGGGAATATCCTCCCTTAGCACAGCTGTAATGCTATCCCTTATCAAAAATGCCACTCCCCCTCCTCTTTTGCCTCCCTTTCTATCCTTCCTGTAGCATTTGTATCCTGGAACATTAAGCTGCCAGTCCTGTCCATCCCTGAGCCATGTTCTTAACCATGCCCTGAGTTCATCTGCCTTCCCTGTTAGGCCCCTTGCATTGAAATAAATGCAGTTTAATTTATTAGTCCTACCTTGTCCCTGCCTGCCCTGACTGTTTGACTCACTTCTGTTCTCAGCTGTACCAGTCTCAGATTGATCTCTTTCCTCACTATCTCCCTGGGTCCCACACCCCCACCTTACTAGTTTAAATCCTCCCGAGCAGCTCTAGCAAATTTCCCTGCCAGTATATTAGTCCCCTTCCAATTTAGGTGCAATCCATCCTTCTTGTACAGGTCACTTCTACCCCAAAAGAGATTCCAATGATCCAAAAATGTGAATCCTTCTCCCATACACCAGCTCCTCAACCATGCATTCATCTGCTCTATCCTCCTATTCCTGCCCTCACTAGCTCATAGCACTGGGAGTAATCCAGATATTACTACCCTTGAGGACCTCCTTTTTAAATTTCTATCTAACTCTCTGTAATCTCCCTTCAGAGTCTCAACCTATTCCCTTCCTATGTCGTTGGTTCCAATGTGGACAATGACCTCCTGCTGGCCCCTCTCCCCCGTGAGAACATTCTGCACCCTCTCTGAGACATCCTTGATCCTGGCACCAGGGAAACAACACACCATTCTGCTTTTTCACTGCTGGCCACAGAAACGTTTGTACCTCTGACTACAGAATCCCCTAACACAATAGATCACTAAAGCATCTACATCCTTCCTATAATAAGGTGACCAGAACTGGACACAATATTCCAAGTCTAACTATGGTTTTATAGAACTGCAGCAAAACCACGCAGCTCTTAAACTCAACTCCTCCATTAATGAAAGCCAAAACACATCCACCTTCATAATAACCCTTTGAGAGATCTACAGATGTGGACCCCAAGATCCCGCTGTTCCTCCACACTGCTAAGAATCCTGTCTTTAACTCTAAATTTCAAATTCAACTTTCCAAAATGAATCACTTCGCATTTATCCAGGTTGAACTCCATCCGCCACTTCTCAGCCCAGCCCTGCATCCTGTCAATGTATAGTTGTAGTCTCCAACAGCCCTCAACACTGTCTATAACACCCCTGACCTTTGTGTCATTGGCAAACTTACTAACCCACCCTTCCACTTCTTCAGCCAAGTCATTTATAAAAACTACAAAGAGCAGAGGCCCAAGAACAGATCCCTGCAGAACACCACTGATCACTGACCATCTGGTAGAATACTTTCCATCCAGTACCATTCACTGTCTTCTTTTGGCCAACCAATTCTGTATCCAGACAGCCAAATGTCTCTTTACCCCCACACCTCCTAACTTTCTGAATAAGCCTGCCATGGGGAACTTTATCAAATGCCTTACTGAAATCCATATATACCACATCCACTGCGTGACATTCGTCACCTTGTCTTGTCACATCCTCAAAGAACTCAATAAGGCTTGTGAGGCATGACGTACCCCTCATAAAGCCATGTTGACTACCTTTAACCAAACTATGTTTTTCCAAATAGCCATAAATCCTATCTCTCTGAATCCTTTCCAGTATCTTGCTTTCCACTGACTTAATAATGACTGGCCTGTAATTTCCAGGGATTTTCATATTCCCTTTCTTGAACACAGTAACAACATTCCAATCATCCAGTACCAATTCTGTGGAGAGTGAGGAATCAAAGATCATCACCAGATTGTTGCTCAATCTTTGAAAGACAAACAACACAAAGTTAACTGATGGAACCTTTTCTACGGGGTAGGGGTCTTGTAGTGTTGTCACTCAGCCAATTTGCTGTATCTTTGCTCCTGTTCCTTTTGTTTTCCTCACAGTCTGTTGTATGACACTGTATAGAGGTCTATGTACACAACATAACAGCATTACCCTCAACAAACCATTACATTGTCAGTTCAAATAATTCCAGCATTGAAATTCAATTTTCTTTCGGAAATCTGTGCTGTTTCCCATAATTCTTCCATATAACTATTAATTCTCTGCCAAATTATTGTTTGTAGAAGCATCTCTACCACTGAGTTAAATTGACTGGTCTGTAATTGCTGAGCTGAGCCTTACAAACTATAATTCCTCAATTCTGGAGCAGTAATAATGAGGGCAGGAATACTTACGGTGTCTTTCTGAAAACCTCACCATGGTTTTGGATCTGTCTGATTGAGCTGTGCAAGTATCCCGAGTGTCAGACAGACACAGGCCCAGGATATGCGGAGTGTGACCATCAGAGGCAGTCTCGCATAGTGAGAGAGGACTGAATCCAGGACTCCTTGTACCCCGTGACTGGTCAGATTAAAATGGGCAATGCACCCTTCCTGATTGGCATTACCCTCTATCCAGGATGGCCCTACAGACTGCAGGAATTGGAGGTCTTATGGAAAAATCAAAGAGAAAAATCTGGGGGAATATGAAACAAATACTACAGCAACAGTACAGAGCCACTGCCTCCTTCCATTTTAATGGACTCCTTCCTTCTCAGTCATCTTTAGCTGAGATCAGGGAATCCAAGGCCTTAATGTCTTTTCCCTTTCTACATCGATGTGTGCATTGACTAAGCACCAAGAACAATGGGAGGGAGTGGTATAATGGTTATGCAAACCAGGTTAATGTTCTGGGGACATAGGCTTGAATTCCACAACAGCAGATTCAATAAAAAATTGCGATTGGAAGCCAACTTAATTATAGAATTGTTACAGCATTGAAGGAGGCTATTTAGCCCATTGTGGCTGTACCAGCTCATTAAATGAGTATCATTATGTAATATTTATCTCTGGTTTTATCCCAATACCTTTGCATATTATATTTTTAACAAAATCATCATTCTATGCTCTTTTGAATTCCTCAGTTAAACCTGCCCCCACCACATTCCCAGGCACTTCCTAAGAGAGACCACGTAACCACTGTTAATTGTTGTAAAAACCCATTTGTTTCATTAATGTCTTTTACGGAACAAATCTGTCATCCTACCTGGTCTGGTTGACATGCAGATCCGCAGCAACATTGTCAAGCTATAACTGCACTCTGAAATGCTCTAGCAAGTCACTCAATTCCAGGGCAAGTAGGGATGAGCCATAAATGCTGGCCCAGGCAGCCACACCCATAAACAAAAACGATAAAATACAGAAAAAGATGTACCTATCAGGGTGAACCGCAAGCCAATGTGGAGCCCAGCTGCACGGTTACTGTTGACAGGCCGGATGGTGAAATTCACACTTTCTCCAGGACTGAGAGTCCTCACTGTCTCTGCATGTTCCAATTGACGGGGTCTCCGGTCTGCTAGAGTAACACGGATGGACCTCTCTGCAGCAAGGTCACTGATTGAGAGTGGAAGCCCTTGTGGGCTGCTCAACTCCATAGATCCAAGATGGGTGGAGACACTGTAGTTGCTGATGGTGCCTCCTGGGAAAGGATTGACCCTGAGGCTCATTGTTAGCTGGATGAGCTCACGGTTTGCTGACAACTGGCTGGATAGTGCTGGGGGGATGTGGAAGAGGCATTTCTCACCAGGCCAGGAACACAGCAGGTTGAAGGGGTCCACTCTCTTCCCCTGCACATCAATCTCAGAGACAGATATCAACAAGGGCTCCTCATTGAAAACTCGAGAGCGCATGAGAGACTGGACGAGTTTGCTAGTCAACTGGAAGATGGTTGCTGAAGTGACCAGATCATCTTCTCGCTGGATTCTGTTATTTGGACTAACCTCAATTGCAGCCATTGCAGCACCTGCACAGAGCAACAGAAAACAAAAGATTGGTGAAGCAACACATTGTTCAGGCAGTACACTGACAAACCCTGGGAGAGAGGCAGGGTTTCACCAACCCCATGGTGAGTTACTGGAAATAATCCCAGGAATGAAAGTCAGGGAATGGGCAGGAAAAACTCAGGAGAGACTGGTGAGAGTATTGGAAAGAGACCAGAAAGGTGAGGACACAGTAGCTAAGGTAAGTGACAGACACTTCATAGTCTCCCCTTCTGCATTCTGGATTGAAGCTGGGTGGCAGGACTAACCTGAGGGGATAGGACCTTCAGCAGGGGTGGGTCCTTACTGAGGGAACAGGACCTTGAACGGTAGGACCTTGAGTGTGGGGGACAGGGTCTTGAGGAGGGTCAGGGCCTTCAGGAGGGAGCAGGACCTTGCTGAGGGGTTGGTCCTTGGGGGGGGTGGGAACATGTCAGTTTGTCAGCAATGTCCTCATGCTCCATAACACATAGGGCTTGAGAATGATGCACGTCAACCTGTCTCCCTGAGGGGTAACTGCTGCCTTCCTCAGGAAGGAGTATAAGCTTCTGCCTCTGTGTGGTGATGCTAAAGCACAGCCACTTCATGGGGCCTGGGAGGTGGGTGTGGGAGTGGCCCTCCATCTCAATATAATGCAAGCTGGAGTTCACCCCAGTTAGTACCCTGAGAGATTGTGTCAGTTTACAAAAGAAAGGCTCTGAGTGATTATATGTTCATAAAGAACAAGTCTGGTATTTATATAATTTCCTGGGATACTCTCAAATGCTATTCAGCAAACATCATAGTTCTGAAGTGTTGTTCCTGTGGTCAAGCAACAAATAAGGCAGACAAGCTCCAGGCAGTTTGATTTTTCTAGATATTGGTTGGTAAATGAACATTGGGAAAACTTCACATTTCTACTTTGTAACAACATTTAGAATCTTTCACATCCTCAGTGCTGCAATGGAGGGATCTCTCAGACTCCATGACACTTCCTCAGACTGCAACGAAGTGTTCCCTCAGACATTGTGGCACCCCCTCAGTGTTGCAATGGAGTGTCAGCTTTTTCATTCTCCTTAGTCATTCATGGGACCTGGGTATCACTGGCTGGCCAGCATTTATTTCCTATTCCAAGTTGTTCTTGAGAGGGTGGTGGTGATCTTGTCGAACAACTACAGTCCACGTGCTGTAGGTTGGCCTACAATGCCATAAGGGAGGACATTATAACAATATGATCCAGTGACAATGAAAGAACAGAGATATATTTCCAAATCAGGATGGTGAATGGTTTGAGGTGGTGGTCTTCCCATGTATATGTTGCCCTTCTCCTAAATGCAAGTTGTCTTTGGTTCGGAAGGTGCTGTCTAAGGATCGTTGGGGGTGAATTTCTAAGTGCATCTTATAGATAGCACACACTGCTGCTACCAAGTGTCGCTGTAAGAGGGAGTGGCTGCTTATGGGTGTGACGCCAATCAAATTGGCTGCTTTGTCCTTGATGGTGTCCAGTTTCTTGAGTGTTGTTGGAGCTGCACCCATCCAGGCAAGTGGGAAGTATTCCATCACGTTCCTGACTTGTGCCTTGTTGATGGTATGCAAAATTTGGAGAATCTGGAAGTGAATTACTCACTGCAGTATTCTTAGTCTTTGACCTGCTCTTGTAGCCACTGTGAATACGTGGTGAGTGCAGTTCAGTTTCTGGTCAATTGCAACTCTCAGGATGTTAATAGTTGGGGATTCAGTTAGGGTAACGCTACTGAATGTCACGTGGCAGTGGTTAACATGGTGATGGTCATTTGTCTGGCATTTGTGCAGTACAAATGTTATTTGCCACATGTCGACCCAAACCTGGATTGATGAAGTAGCTGAAGATGATTGGGTCTAAGACACTACCCTGAGGAACTCCTGTAGAGATGTCCTGGAACTGAGATGATCGACCTCTGACAATCACAATCATCTTCCTGGTATGACTCCAACCAGCAGACAGCTTGGTACCCATTGATTTCAGTTTTGCTAGGGCTCCATGATGCCACATTCAGACAAACATGGCCTTGATATCAAGGGCTATCACTCTTGCCTCACCTCATGAATTCAGCTCTTTTGTCCATATTGAAACCATGGTTGTAATGAAGTCAGGAGCTGAGTGGCCTGGCAGAACCCAAACCAGACATCACTGAGCAAGTTATTGCTGAGCAGGTGCTGCTTTATAGCACTTTTGATGACACCTTCCATGACTTCACTGTTGATCGAGAGGAGACTAATACGGGAGTAATTGGCTGGGCTGGATTTTTCCTGCTTTATGTGGATAGGACATACTTGGGCAACTTTCCACGTTGTCAGGTCGATGCCAGTGTTGTATCTTTGCTGGAAGAGCTTGGCGAGGAGAGTGGGAAGTTCTGGAGCACAAATCTTCAGTACTATTGCCAGAATGTTGTCAGGGCCCATAGCCTTGGCAGCATCCAGTGCTTCTAACCATTTCTGGATATCAAATGGAGTGAATCAAGTTATCTGAAGACTGGTATCTGTGGTGCTGGGACTTACTGGAGGAGGCCAAGAGTGATCATCCCTTCAGCGTCTATGACTGAAGATTGCTGTGAATGTTTCAGCCTTACCTTTTGCACTACGTGTTGGGCTCTTCCATCATTAAGGATGGGGTTTTTGTGAGGTTCCTTCTCCATTGACACTATCACTCACGACTGGATGTGGCAGGACTGCAAAGCTTAGATCCGAACCATTGGCTGTGGAATTGCTTCGCGCTCTCTGTCATTTGCTGCTTATGCTGTTTGGCATGTAAGTAGTCCTGTCTGGTAACTTCACCAGATTGACACGTCATTTTTAGGTATGCTGCTCCTGAATCTCTGCAAAGTTGCACTGGAATCTCAGCTCGTACTATGTAGCACTCCCTTGGTGCCACACTGGAGCATACACACAGACACTGCAGCACTCCCTTGGTGCCACACTGGAGCATACACACAGACACTGCAGCACTCCCTTGGTGCCACACTGGAGCATACACACAGACACTGCAGCATTCCCTTGGTGCCACACTGGAGCATACACACAGACACTGCAGCATTCCCTTGGTGCCACACTGGAGCATACACACAGACACTGCAGCACTCCCTTGGCGCCACACTGGAGCATACACACAGACACTGCAGCACTCCCTTGGTGCCACACTGGAGCATACACACAGACACTGCAGCATTCCCTTGGCGCCACACTGGAGCATACACACAGACACTGCAGCACTCCCTTGGGACTACACTGGAGCATACACACAGACACTGCAGCACTCCCTTGGGACTACACTGGACTGTCAGCTGAGATTTATCGCTCGAGTCTTTGGAGGGAATGTTGAATCCCTCCACCTTTGGCTCAGCTTTCCACTGACACCACACGCTTGTAGTCAATGTGAAGCTCACCCTGTCCCAATAATGTTACACTGACACTAGCAGCTGCTAGTTACCTAGGATTTTCAAAATATTTCTTCCAGTTTCACTGGGTGTGGCTGATCCTTGAACTGTCTGATTTCCAATGATGTCAATCATTTGTCGGGTCATCCTCAGACTTCCTTCCAGCCCCTGACCCATTATAAACTCTTCAGGAAAAGTCTGTGGGAGAAAGAATTGAAGACAAAATGAAAAATTTCTCCAGGTCATCAGATATGAAAGAATGAGATACTCTAGCTCCATATAATAAAGAAAAACTGGAAGAAATTCTGGTATGATCCCAGCTAATGATAATATTGGACAAGTCAAATCACAGAATGATTTGAATCTTAAAACTGTGGTCATTTATTGAATAGCCTTCGACACCAACGGTCACTTTGAGTGCGAGCAGCAGCTAAGGTAAGACAGTTTGTTTTAAAATTACTTACCGGTAGCGGGCAGCGGTGTTTTTGTCTCTCTTTACAGAAAGAGCGGGAGCAGCAGGGGGAAGTGACGAAGATCGGAGGGGCAGCCGGGTAGGTTTTCTTTCCCTTTAAAAGCGCGCAGGAGAAGAACCCGAGGCACTACAGAGGTAGTGTCTCCCACCCGCCCTCCTCCTCTAACCTAAATAATAAGACCCGTTGTGGTAAGTAGGTAAGTGCTGCATTTTGCTTGTATTCTTTAGACCCAGTTTTTTTTAAAAAAGGTTACTTTCAGAGGGATGGCAGAGAAGGCAGTGCAATGTTCCTCTTGCAACATGTTTGAGGTGAGGGATGCCATGGACGTCCCTGCTGATTACACTTGCAGGAAGTGCACCCATCTCCAGCTCCTCCAAGACCGTGTTAGGGAACTGGAGTTGGAGTTGGATGAACTTAGGATCATTCAGGAGGCAGAGGGGTCATAGATCGGAGCTTTAGGGAAGTACTAACTCCAAAGATGGCAGATAGATGGGTGACAGTGAGGGGGACTGGGAGGAAGCAGCCAGTGCAGGGACCCCCTGCGGCCGTTCCCCTCAAGAACAAGTATACCGTTTTGGATACTTGTGGGGGGGACGACTTACCAGGGGTAAGTAATGGGGCTCAGGCCTCTGGCACGGAGCCTATCCCCGTTACTCAGAAGGGAAGGGTGGAGAAGAGCAGAGCAATAGTAATTGGGGACTCGATAGTTAGGGGCACAGATAGGCGGTTTTGTGGGAAAGAGAGACACTCACGTTTGGTATGTTGCCTCCCAGGTGCAAGGGTACGTGATGTCTCTGATCATGTTTTCCGGGTCCTTAAGGGGGAGGGGGAGCAGCCCGAAGTCGTGGTCCACATTGGCACCAATGACATAGGTAGGAGGAGTGCCGAGGATGTTAGACAGGCTTTCAGGGAGCTAGGCTGGAAGCTCAGAGTTAGAACGAACAGAGTTGTTGTCTCTGGTTTGTTACCCGTGCCACGTGATAGAGAGTCGAGGAATAGGAAGAGAGAACAGTTAAATGCGTGGCTGCAGGGATGGTGCAGGAGGGAGGGATTCCGGTATTTGGATAACTGGGGTTCTTTCTGGGGAAGGTGGGACCTCTATAAACAAGATGGTCTGCACCTGAACCTGAGGGGCACCAGTATCCTTGGTGGTAGGTTTGCTAGTGCTCTTGGGGGGGGGTTTAAACTAACTCTGCAGGGGCATGGGAACCCAGATTGTAGCTTTAGGGTGCAGGACCTGGAGTGTAGGGAGGTTAGGAACATGGCATCAATCTCAAAGGAGGGTGCCTGTAAACAGGAAAGTGGCTTGAAGTGTGTATACTTCAATGCAAGAAGTATACGAAATAAGGTAGGTGAACTTGCAGCGTGGGTTGGTACCTGGGACTTCGATGTTGTGGCTAATACGGAGACATGGGTAGAACAGGGACAGGATTGGCTGTTGCAGGTCCCAGGGTTTAAATATTTTAGTAGGGTCAGAGGTGGGGGTAAAAGAGGGGGAGGTGTGGCATTGCTTGTCAAAGATAGTATTACAGCTGTGGAAAGGACAATGGATGAAGACTCGCCATCTGAGGTAGTTTGGGCTGAGGTTAGGAATAGGAAAGGTGAGCTCACCCTGTTAGGGGTTTTTTTACAGGCCTCCTAATAGTCCTAGAGACGTAGAAGAAAGGATTGCGAGGATGATTCAAGAGAAGAGTGAAAGTAATAGGGTGGTTGTTATGGGGGACTTTAACTTTCCTGATAATGATTGGGAAAGCTATAGCTCAAGTTCGTTAGATGGGTCAGTGTTTGTCCAATGTGTGCAGGAGGGTTTCCTGACACAATATGTAGATAGGCCAACAAGAGGCGAGGCCATACTGGATTTGGTTCTGGGTAACAAACCAGGCCAGGTGTTAGAATTAGAGGTAGGTGAGCACTTTGGGGACAGTGACCACAATTCGGTGACTTTTACTCTAGTGATGGAGAGGGATAAGTGTGCACTACAGGACAAGAGTTATAGATGGGGGCAGGGAAATTATGATGCGGTGAGGCATGACTTAGGATCTGTGGCTTGGAAAAGTAAGCTTCAAGGCAAGGGCGCAATTGATATGTGGAGCTTGTTCAAGGAGCAACTATTGAGTGTCCTTGATAAGTATGTACCCGTCAGGCAGGGAGGAAAGGGTCGTGTGAGGGAGCTGTGGTTTAATAAGGATTTGGAATCCCTTGTTAAATGGAAGAGGGCGGCTTATGTAAAGATGAGGCGTGAAGGTTCAATTGTGGCGATTGAGAGTTATAAGGTAGCCAGGAAGGATCTGAAGAGAGAGCTAAGAACAGCAAGGAGGGGACATGAAAGGTCCTTAGTTGGTAGGATTAGGGAAAACCCTAAGGCTTTCTATAGGTATGTCAGGAATAAAAGAATGACTAGGGTAGGAATAGGTCCAGTCAAGGATAGTAGTGGGAAGTTGCGTGTGGAGGCTGAAGAGATTGGGGAGACACTGAATGAATACTTTTCGTCAGTATTCAATCAGGAACAGGACATTGTTGTCAATGTGAGTACTGAGTCACAATTAAGTAGAATGGATGGCTTTGAGGTATGTAGAGAAGAGGTGTTGGAAATTCTGGAAAGAGTGAAAATAGATAAGTCCCCTGGGCCTGATGGCATTTATCCTAGGATTCTCTGGGAAGCAAGGGAGGAGATTGCAGATTGGCCTTGATTTTTATGTCCTCGTTGTCTACAGGAGTAGTGCCAGAAGATTGGAGGCTAGCAAATGTGGTTCCCTTGTTCAAGAAGGGGAGGAGGGATAACCGTAGTGACTATAGGCCGGTGAGTCTCACTTCTGTTGTGGGCAAAGTCTTAGAGAGAATTGTAAGGGATAGGATTTATGAACATCTGGATAGGAATAATGTGATCAAGGATAGTCAGCATGGTTTTGTGAAGGGCAGGTCGTGCCTCACAAACCTTATTGAATTCTTTGAGAAGGTGACTAAGGAGGTGGACGAGGGGAAAGCGGTAGATGTGGTGTATATGGATTTTAGTAAGGCGTTTGATAAGGTTCCCCATGGTAGACTACTGCAAAAAATACGGAGGTATGGCATTGAGGGTGAGTTGGAGGTTTGGATTAGGAATTGGCTGGCTGGAAGAAGACAGAGGGTAGTAGTTGATGGCAAAGGTTCATCTTGGAGTGCCATCACTAGCAGTGTTCCGCAAGGACCTGTTTTGGGACCATTGCTGTTTGTCATTTTTATAAATGACCTGGAGGAGGGGTTAGAAGGTTGGGTGAGCAAGTTTGCGGATGATACGAAAGTCGGAGGAGTTGTAGACAGTGAGGAAGGATGTGGCAGGTTACAGCGGGATATAGATAAGCTGCAGAACTGGGCAGAAAGGTGGCAAATGGAGTTCAATGTAGCTAAGTGTGAGGTGATTCACTTTGGTAAGAGTAACAAAAAGATGGGGTACTGGGCTAATGGTCGGATACTTGGTAGTGTGGATGAGCAGAAGGATCTTGGTGTCCATGTACACAGATCTTTGAGAGTTGCCACCCAGGTAAATAGTGCGGTGAAGAAGGCATATAGCCTACTGGCTCTTATTGGTAGAGGAGTTCCGGAGTCCTGAGGTCATGATGCAGTTGTATAAGACTCTGGTGCGGCCACATCTGGAATATTGTGTGCAGTTTTGGTCGCCATACTATAGGAAGGATGTGGAGGCACTGGAACGGGTGCAGAGGAGGTTTACCAGGATGTTGTCTGGTATGGTAGGAAGATCGTATGAGGAAAGGCTGAGGCACTTGGGGTTGTTTTCATTGGAGAAAAGAAGGTTTAGGGGTGACTTGATAGAGGTGTACAAGATGATTAGGGGTTTAGATAGGGTTCACTGTGAGAATCTTTTTCCACGTATGGAGTCAGCTATTACAAGGGGGCATAGCTTTAAATTAAGGGGGGGTAGGTATAGGACAGATGTTAGGGGTAGATTCTTTACTCAGCGAGTCGTGAGTTCATGGAATGCCCTGCCAGTAGCAGTGGTGGACTCTCTCTCATTATGGGCATTTAAACGGGCATTGGATAGGCATATGGAGGATAGTGGGCTAGTGTAGGTTAGGTGGGCTTGGATCAGCGCAACATCGAGGGCCGAAGGGCCTGTACTGCACTGTATTCTTCTATGTTCTATGTTCTATGGAGGCATCTGCACATTTTTTTAGCAATAAAACAAGTTTTTACAATAAAATTGAAAAGGTCTTAAAAGACTCAGCAAAACAAAATTTTCATCTATTCTCCAATATTGTATTTATAGTTGTATAGTTTTGCAGTATACTTTACAATTTCACTTCCTGAGAAAGTACCCTCTATCTTAAATCTTTAAGTTCAATACAACTGATTCTTCACAGTCATTTTCCTGTGAACTGTGAAGGCTTCTTACTTGAGTACTCACAAAACTTAAAGCTGACACTTTCTCACTCATTTAATAATCTGCAAATTTCTACCCAATCACTTTTGTACTTGCTCAAATTAACTTTGTACAAAGATAACTTATTTCTTGATGTGTTCTTTAGATTAGATTAGATTACATTACATTACAGTGTGGAAACAGGCCCTTCGGCCCAACAAGCCCACACCGACCCGCCGAAGTGCAACCCACCCATACCCCTACATTTACCCCTTACCTAACACTACAGGCAATTTGGCATGGCCAATTCACTTGACCTGCACATCTTTGGACTGTGGGAGGAAACCGGAGCACCCAGAGGAAACCCACGCAGACACGGGGAGGACGTGCAAACTCCACACAGTCAGTCGTCTGAGGCGGGAATTGAACCCAGGTCTCCGGCGCTGTGAGGCAGCAGTGCTAACCACTGTGCCACCGTGCCGCCCACTGGGCAGAATATAAGTTGCACTTCTGACCCCACTCAGGTCTCCTCAAAACTGCTCAAAAACTTTCATTCTCTGCTTTGGATAAAATTAATCCTGACCCCAAAAGACAAACAAATTAATGGCCCTCAAGTTTTCACACTCTGGTTGTAAATCTAGCACAAACAAACCAACATTCCAGGGGTTCTCTGCTCTCTGAGACAAACTAAATTTAGTCATAGTTCTGCAAACAGCAATTGGCCGAGTTACTTTTCAAACAGTTCACAAACGTAACCAACACTCAATGAGAGAGAGAGATAGAGAGAGAGTGATGGCAGAATTTGGTGGTGCAAAAGAATCTGGTACATGGGTCACAAAACGTTAGCATTCAGGTGCAACAGGTTATCTGAAAGGAAAATGGAATGTTGTTTTTTATTGTAGGGGAATGAAATATCAGAGAAGGGATGTTTTGCTACAAAGTGCTGATAAGACGACAGCAGGGGTACTGCATACAGTCTGAACTCCTAACTACAGAAAGGACATAATAGCATTAGAAGCAGCTCTGAGAGGGATTGCTGGGATTAAAGAGTTATATTATAAGGTAAGGTTGGATAGGTTAGGCCTGTAGCCATTGGCCTATGAGTGGTGATGTTATTGAAACCTATATGATTCTGCAGGGACTCGACTGAATGAATTCTCAGACGACTTTTCCCTCATGAGGAAGTTTAGAACTACAGGACAATTTTTTTAAAAAATGGAGTCTCCATTCAGATAGATGAGGAGAAATCTTTCCTCTCAGTGGGTGCTAAACTGTGGAAAACTCTTCCCAGACAGCAAAGGAGATCAATGATTGAATACTTTTAAGGTAGGGTTATACTGAATTCTTGACCGACAAGTTAAAAAAGAAGACAGCAAAGTAGAGTTGAGGCTGCAGTCAGACCAGAGATGATTTCATGAAATGGAAAAGCAGGTTTGGAGGCTGAATGGGCCACACCTGCTCCCAGTTTGTTATCTTCATGTGAATCACACAATGGCCTCCACCCACAAATACCTGACTTCCTGCAAGCTCAAACTTTCTTCAAACCCATGCCATTGACATATGTCTAGTACCCTGCAACTGCAGCCATCCTGCTCCATTCTCTCCCTGTCACTCTCAAGCTTCCTTTCATTTCTTTCAACAGCCTGTTTGTTCACCCCAATCATCTTGGAGCTTCTATTCATCACCTTTGAACCATGGCCACTGACTCCCGACCTTCCAATTCTCATCCTTGAACTTTCTGCTGTCATCCTGAAGCCACAATCCATCATCCTCGCCCTTCCCTGTATATCCCTCAACGCTCCATCAGAATTGGCAGAGTCGATTCTATGCTCCATTCTCTTTAACAGGACTTAGCAGATAGATCACGGAACAGGCCCTTTGACCCTCGATGTTGTGCTGATCTTTTATCTGACTCTAAGATCAAACTAACCCACATACCCTACATTTTACTATCATCCATGTGCCTATCCAAGAGTCACTTAAATGTCCCTAGTGTCTCTGATTCTACAAACATCGCTGGTAATGCATTCCATGACCCACTACTCTCTGAGTAAATAACCTTGTCTGATATCTCCCCTAAACCTTCCTCCAATCACTTTAAAATTAGGTCCCCTCGTGTTAGCCATTTTTGCCCTGGGAAAAAAGTCTCTGGCTATCCAATCTATTTGTCCCTCCTATCATCTTGTACGTCTCTATCAAGTCACCTCTCATCCTTCTTCGCTCCAATGAGAAAAGTCCTAGCTCCCTCAACCTTTCTTCATAAGACATGCTTCCAAGTCCAGGCAGCATCCTGGTAAATCTCCTCTGCACCCTCTCTAAAGTTTCCACATCCTTCCTATAATGAGGCGATCAGAACGGAACACTCTGTAGAGCTGCAGCATAACCTCGCGGCTCTTAAACTCAATCCTCCTGCTAATGAAAGCCAACACACCATACACCTTCCTAACAACTGCATCAACTTGAGTGGCATCTTCGAGGCATCTATGGACATGGACCCCAAGATCCCTCTGTTCCTCCACAATACCAAGAACCCTGCCTTTAACCTTGCATTAAAATTTGACCTTCCAAAATCAATTACTTCACATTTTTCCAGGTTGAACGCTATCTGTCACTTCTCAGCCCAGCTCTGCATCCTGTCAATGTCCCATTGCAACCTACAATAGCCCTCCACATTATCCACAACTCCATCAACTTTTGTGTCATCAGCAAACTTACTAACCTACACTTCCACTTCCCAATCCAAGTCATTTATAACAATCACAAACAGCAGAGCAATGCTCTTCTGACTCAAAGTAAAGGGCAATACTACTAAGCCACAGCAAGGAAGACAGAGACACAGTGAGAGAGACAGCTAAATCGACCTAAACAGTTAGAATGTGAGAGAGACTGAGACACTCAGAGTCAGAGAAAGAGTAACAGAGAGTGATAGAGAGTGAGAGAGAAAAAAAAAGGAGAATGAAAGACAGTGGGAGAATAAGACACAGAGACAGAGTAAAAGACAAACAGATTGTAAACAAGCAAGAGAAAATAAATAAGAGGATGTCAGGAAAATAAAAGGAAAGTTTGACAGAGAGAGAAGGGTGATCAAAGGAAGAATGAATGAGAGATTTGGTACTAACTGAGTGTGAACCAAGGAGAATGAGGATGACGTCGTCCAGTGAGTTTATTTTGTCAGGAATACAACCCGAATGCAGTGAACCTACACCATAGTGAGCATCACAACCAGTTTCAGTCTGAAGTCGAGAAGCTACAGGTTTCTCACCGCACACTGAGCCAGTGCTGCACTGATCTGGCTGACATCCTCCAGAGTTGTGACCGTCAGAGAGATCAGTGCTCGGGTTATATTACTACGGATGGTGATTCGGTCCTTCAGGTCTTGCTCACGGTGCCTGGAGCACTGAAAACAAAATGAAAACCAGAAATCTGAAATCCCTGTTCAACCAGAACACTATCACACAGCAAAGCATGCTCTCTACTTGCTCCTTGTTGAGCTGGACTTTAAATGTTTTTACCAAGTTGGTTATAGAGGCGAGGCAGTGGAGTAATTGTAACTGCAATGAGCTACTAATTCAAGAACCCCAGAGCAAAGTCCTTTTAGAGGGTACAAGGAAGGCTCAAAGAGCCATAGAGATTAAGTGATTCAATTGTTAGAGAAATAGACAGATATTTCCATGGTCATAGAATCCCCAGAGTGTGGAAACAGGCCCTTTGGCCCAACAAATCCACAACAACCCTCCAAAGAGTATCCCACTCAGACCCATTTCAATACTTTACTTTTACCCCAACTAAAAAATCCCTGAACACTATGGCCAATTCACCTAACCTGCACATATGTGGATTGTGGGAGGAAACCAGAGCACCCGACGGAAACCCTCACAGACATGGGGAGAATGCGCAAACTCTACACAGACATTCGACCGAGGCAGGAATTGAACCCAGGTCCCTGATGCTGTGAGGCAGCAGTGCTAACCACTGAGCCACCATGCTGCCATGAATAGTCATAGTTGAGAATCCAGGATGGTGTGTTGTCTCCTCAATGTCAGGGTTGAGGATGTGACTGAATGGCTGCAGGTCCCCTGAAAGGAGATGGGTAAACAGCAATGTCCGTCAACACATCGATACAAATGATACAGGAAGAAAGACGGATGTGGTCCTGCAGCCAGGATTTAGGGTTCTACATATGATATTAGTAAACAGTATCTCAAACATTTCAAATTCTGAATTAGCGCCAGTTCCACGTGTGAATGAGAATAGAGTAGGACAGCGCAGTTAAAAGTTTTGGATGAAAAGATGGTGCAGGAGGAAGGCTAAGATCAATCCCCTGACGAGATAATTTGCTAGGGCTTTCGCGAAGCATTTAAACTAACCTGTTCCAGGTGTGGGAACCAGGAGTTCATATAGCAAGGGAATATAAAAGTGCAAAGAAGAAGAAGGCATTTGGTATGCTTTCTTTTATTGGTCAGAGTATTGAGTACAGGAGTTGGGAGGTCATGTTGCGGCTGTACAGGACATTGGTTAGGCCACTGTTGGAATGTTGCATGCAATTCTGGTCTCTTTCCTATCGGAAAGATGTTGTGAAACTAGAAAGGGTTCAGAAAAGATTTACAAGGATGTTGTCAGGGTTGGAGGATTTGAGCTATAGGGAGAGGTTGAACAGGCTGGGGCTGTTTTCCCTGGAATGTCGGAGGCTGAGGGGTGACCTTACAAAATTATGAGGGGTATGGATAGGATAAATAGACAAAGTATTTTCCTTGGGGTCGGGGAGTCCAGAACTAGAGGGTTTAGGGTGAGAAGGGGAAAGATATAAAAGAAACCTAAGGGGCAACCTTTTCACACAGAGAATGGTACGTGTATGGAACAAACTACCAGAGGAAGTGGTGGAGGCTGGTACAATTGCAACATTTAAGAGGCATTTAGACGGGTATATGGATAGAAAGGGTTTGGAGGGATATGGGCCAGGTGCTGGCAGGTGGGACTAGATAGGGTTGGGATATCTGGTCTGCATGGACGGGTTGGACTGAAGGGTCTGTTTCCATGTTGTGCATCTCTATGACTCTATGACTCCATACCAGTGTCTCAAACAGTAAGGTATTGGACTTGTGATAATTTCCTACAAGGCTTATGGGGAATCATTAATTAATCTTCTCACAGAGTTCAGAGTATGAGTTCCTGGTAACAGGCCGTAGCCCACTCATCTGGAACTCACGCTCCCGGCCTTTTATAAAGCAGATCACCTCTTCCGTGGTTATGTTCGAGCCCAGGTATCCTTGGAGAAAAAGCACATATGCCTATCAACACTCTTGATGCCATTAGGGTATGGTGGGCACCTCAGAGGATACAGTGCTTTATTTTCCCCTCCAACTTCATTTTGATTTAGCCCTTTCTCTCTCTCCCTACCTCCCCCTCACATTTGATGATTTGCATTAACTGTAACGAGCTTTGCGTATAAACACTCAATTGGCTACATGGGTGATGTACTGGTGGCAGTTCAAATGAGTTGGAGTGATTTAATAATGGGGTAAATGCTGTTCAGTTGTGTGTATTAGCACTTCTGGACATAAAAAAATAAGCAGAGTCAGGGATGAGTCTGCATAATTGTCTGTCATGGGATACGTACATCATGAGTTGTGACTCTATTTCGGTATTCAACAAATAAAACGATATTCCTTTCCAGTCAGGCTTCCTGAGTTATTACAAGTTGGATTCAACATTAATGGGAAAGGGATTAAATCGAATCTAGTGTCATAATAAAGATAGTCAATACATAGAATGTGTTTGATTAGATCTTCTGAGTTACTGAACTCAAATGGAAATACAATCTTGTTTACTAACAGAGACTGGCTTCAATGAGGGCAATCCTGGGTGTTTTGCTGATTATATCCAGTTTTGATGCATTATAAACGATAAGGAGGCCAGTGGATGTAGATAAATGGCAGAATATACAGATTAGGTGACAATCAATTTGGAGAAATGTGATATATTCCAGTAGGAAGAACTTAGAGGGTCAATTCTAACCGGTGTGCAGGAGCAGAGGCATCTGGGCATATATGTGGTGGCAGGGCAGGTGGAAAGAACAGTTAATAAAATATACAGTATGCTCAGTTTTATTAATAGGGACTTAGAGTTTCTGTGTCTGGGCACCGCAGTTTAGGAAAGTGTGAGGATTTATAGATGGTGTAGAAAAGATTCACGAGAATGATTCCAGGTTTCAGGAACTTCAGGTACATGGATAAATTGGAGAAATTGGACCTTTTTACCTTGGAGAAAAATAGGCTGAGATGTGTGATCGCAGGATTCAAAACCTTCGGGAGTAGCAGGAAAAGTTGCCCTTGAGAACTGTGTGCATCCCTGGGAGACAAGTGATTGGAAAAAAAACATTCATGTTTTGGAAAGAGTGAATCTCTGAGAAGCTGCTCCCCCAATCATAGAGTTCATTTCTGGAGGAGCAGGAAGAGAGTTAGAGAGGGAACCTGTGATTGGCTGAGCAGCAATGGAGGGAGAATGTGGACCTATGACTAGAGGAATGAGGTTACAATGCCAATAGAGATTTATAAGGTTTTGAAGCAGCACTGGGGGATAAGTGATCTATTTCCAATTCAAGCACATTTTTTTAGATGAGAAATGGCTGAAGGAACTTAACTCTGGCTTGAACAATGATCCCTATGGAAATCTATGATTTACTTAAAGTCATTTCACTTAAAGTAGTGCTTTACAGAAATAGAATCTGACCTTTAATTGAGAATTACTTGTAATGTATAATATATTAGAACACTGTTGTGTATCTTTGCGCAAGTTAAGCTTTTTTTAAAATCTCAATAATGATAAAAAAAATTAGTGCTCTTGAGAACTGAACTCTTATAAAAATATAGCAAGTAAAATGTCCCTCACTACTTTAAGTCCTCACCTGATTGAGAGCAGTGATGAGAGTGACAGAGTATGGGATCACCTCACTGGGATCACCCTGTTGAACCAGGCCCCACAGCTCTGATTGGCTCTTGTGTCTCAACCAATCAATGACACTGTATGATCCCAGGAAGAAATCTGGCATCCACACTGTCAGAGTTCTGTCAGATGGGCAAGAGTGAGATGGTTACGTAGAAACATAGGAACACATAGGAATTAGGAGCAGGAGTATCCAATTCAGCCCTTTCTGCCCGCTCCATCATTTAACATGATCATAGCTGATCTTCTCAACTCCATTTTCCTATTTGCTCCCCCATAGCTATTTATCCCACTTTTTACCAGAAACGTATGTATTTCTTTCTTGAATCTATTGATTGATTCTGCCTCCACTGCACTCTGCAGCAGCAAGTTCCACAGGTTCAGAACCCTCTGAGAGAAGTACTTTCTTCTCATCTCAGTTTGAATCTCTTACTCTACATCGACAACCTCTTGTTTGAGACTGTCCCACAAAGAGGGAACTGTCTGTTCAGTGTCCACTTTATCAATCCCCTTTAGTAATTTTTATATACCTTGATCAGATTCCCCCTCATTCCTCTGAGCTCAAGCAAGTGCAAGCCCAAGGCATTCAACTGCTTCTTGTCTGACAGCCCCTTCATCCCTGAACTGCTTCCAATGCCATCCCATTCTTTCTCAAGTAAGGAAACTAAAGTTGGACACAATATTCCAGGTATGGTCTCACCAATGACTTTTATAATTATAACAATACCTCATTACTTTATAATCCAGTCCTTTTGAAATAAATGCCAGAATTCCATTTGCCTTTCTTATTATACCCACTTCCTTGCAATTCACACACCAAAATGCCTAGATCCCTCTGCATTGACACGTTTTGAATTGGCTGTCATTTAAATCATAATTTTCCCATTTTTTGGCCAAAATATACAACCATGCACATTAAACTCCATCAGCCAGAATCTAGTCCATTCTCCTAGCTGATCAATATAAACATTTTATCTCCTCATCTCTGCCTGCTTTCCCATTTATTTTATTATCATCTGTGGATTTTGCTATATTACACTCTGTCCCTGGTTGCAAAGAATTTATATAGATTGTAAACAATTGAGGTCCAAGAATTGAAACCTGCAACACCCCACTAGTTGCAGTTTGCCATCCCAAGAAGATCCATTTATCCTGACTCTCTACTTTCTGTCAGCTAATCCTCAATCCAAGCCAATACTCTACCCTTATCTCCCTCGGATCTAATCCTTCAGATCTGTGTATTATGCGGTACCTTGTCAAATACCTTCTGGAAGTCTAGATATATCACATCCACTGGATCCTCATCACCCACATTGCTAGTTACATTCTCAAAGAGCTCCAGCAAGATTGTCAAGCACGACTTGTCCTTCATAAAACTTGATGACTTGAGCTTTGATTTTTCAAGTGTTCAGTTATCTCCTCCTTTATGACTGACTCCAGTAATCTTCCCACTACATAGGTCAAACTAACTGGTCTAAAGTTTCTCACTTTGTTCCTACCTCCTCTATTGAATAAGGGTGTCATATTAGCATATTTCCAATCCACTGGTACCTATGGTTGGTCAGAAAATATCAGCAGCTGTCACATCTGATATTGTGATTCTGTGTCATTGAGATTCAAATGCAATTATTGCTTTGTGTTGGCTCATTGATGTCCCTTCAGCGAATCAACACACTAGCCTCCAAATCCACACCACCTTGCTCACTCCTAATGCCTTCCAACATTGACCAATAATCCAAACAAGATATAAAGAATGACTGCAGGTGATTTACTGATGCTGAATGAGAGCCGAAAACTCAAAATCTGGATTAAGGAGGATTTTGAAAAAAGATCAGCACATTTATTCATCAATAATGCATGCCAGGAGGCGGAGATGGAAGTGAAGTTGGGATTTACTCTCAGGTCTGATGACCCTCAGGGCCATATAGCTTGCTGAAAGTTTAATTGCCTTGCTTTGTGGGTCAGGTACTGGAGGGTAGATGTTGATGGTAGAAGTGTCACACGGTGAGGAGCCAGTCAATTCAGGGGAAAGAAAGTTGAAAGAAAGCTATTGTTGATCTGGTTAAAACGCATTTGATGTTGCACCATCCTGTAAAATAAAAAACTTGGATATTCAGCCAATTTGGAGAAAAAAAACTAACATGTGAGCACAGATTTATCTGTTTATCTGCTTTTAAAAGTTCAGTTCACAGCTAGCAACACCATTGGGACCATGTCCAAACTGAACATAGCTACATAGAAAATAGGTGCAGGAGTAGGCCATTTGGCCCTTCGAGCCAATAACAGCATTAAATGATCATGGCTGATAATGCAATCGCAGTATCCCATTCTTGCTTTCTCTCCATACTCTTGACCCCTTTAGCCAAAAGGGCCATGCCCAGCTCCCTCTTGAATCTATCTAATGAACCGGCCCCAACAGCTTTCTGTGGTAATGAATTCCACAGGTTCACAACTCTCTGAGTGAAGAAATTCTTTCTCATCTCAGTCCTGAATAGCTTACCTCTTATTCTAAGACTGTGATCCACTGGTTCCAGACTTCCCCAACATCAGGAACAAAATTCCCTGCATCTAGTCCGTCCAGTCCATCCGGATTTCATACACGTCTGTGAGATTTCCACTGATTCTTCTAAATTCCAATGAGTACAAGCCCATTCAATCCAACTTTTCTTCAGTCCTGCCACCCCTGTTAATTTAGGGTGTAGGTTTGCTCGCTGAGCTGTAGGTTTGATATCCAGACATTTCATTACCTGGCTAGGTAACATCATCAGTGGCGACCTCCAAGTGAAGCGAAGCTGTTGTCTCCTGCTTTCTATTTATATGTTTGTCCTGGATGGGGTTCCTGGGGTTTGTGATGATGTCATTTCCTGTTAGTTTTCTGAGGGGTTGATAGATGGTATCTAGATCTATGTGTTTGTTTATGGCGTTGTGGTTGGAGTGCCAGGCCTCTAGGAATTCTCTGGCTAGAACAAACAGCCCTACTAACTATCAAACCAAAAATCTGGGTCCGCTACGTAGATGACAGCTTTGTCGTCACAAAACGAAATAAGATAGAAGAGACATTTAACATCATCAACAACACCCTCACATGCATAAAGTTCACCGAGGAGGTAGAAACGACAACAAACTTGCATTTCTGGATCTGGTATTGTGCAACGAACCAGAATTGACAGGGACCTCGAAGTGAAGGAGCCATTGGGAAGTAGTTGACCATAATACAATAAGCTTCAATCTGCAATTTAAGAGGGAGGGGGTACAATCGGAAGTGACATTATTTCTGTTGAATAAAGGGAACTATGGAGCTATGAGGAAGGAGCTGGCCAAAGTTCAATGGTGCAATACCTTAGCAGGGATGACAGTGGAGGAACAATGGCAGATATTTCTGTGTATAATGCAGAAGTTGCAGGATCAGTTCATTCCAAAAAGGAAGAAAGATCCTAGGAGGTGGCATGGGTGGCTGTGGCTGACGAGGGAAGTTAAGAAACATATAAAATTAAAAGAGAGAAAGTATAATATAGCAAAGGTAAGTGGGAAAACGGAGGACTGGGAAGCTTTTAAAGAACAACAGAGGATTACTAAGAAGGAAATACACAGAGAAAAAATGAGGTACGAAGGTAAACTGGCCAATAATATAAAGGAGGATAGTAAAAGTTTTTTTAGGTATGTGAAAGGCAAAAAAATGGTTAGGACTAAAATTGGGCCCTTGAAGACAGAAACAGGGGAATATATTACAGGGAACAAAGAAATGGCAGAAGAATTGAATTGGTACTTCAGATCTGTGTTCACTGGGGAAGATACAAGCAATCTCCCTGAGGTAACAGTGGCTGAAGGACCTGAACTGAAGGGAATTTATATTTGCCAGGAATTGGTGTTGGAGAGACTGTTAGGTCTGAAGGTTGATAAGTCCCCGGGGCCTGATGGTCTACATCCCAGGATACTGAAGGAGGTGGCTCGAAAAATCGTCGATGCGTTGGTGACTATTTTTCAGAGTTCGATAGATTCGGGATCAGTTCCTGCGGATTGGAGGGTGGCTAATGTTGTATCACTTTTTAAGAAAGGTGGGAGAGAGAAAGCAGGAAATTATAGAGCAGTTAGTCTGACCTCAGTGGTGGGAAAGATGCTGGAGTCTATTATAAAGGATGAAATTACGACACATCTGGATAGTAGTAACAGGATTGGTCAGAGTCAGCATGGATTTATGAAGGGGAAATCATGCTTGACTAATCTTCTGGAATTTTTGAGGATGTAACTCTGAAGATGGATGAGGGAAATCCAGTAGATGTAGTGTACCTGGACTTTCAGAAAGCTTTTGATAAAGTCCCGCGTAGGAGGTTAGTGAGCAAAATTAGGGCGCATGGTATTGGGGGCAAAGTACTAACTTGGATTGAAAGTTGGTTGGCTGATAGGAAACAAAGAGTAGTGATAAACGGCTCCATTTCGGAATGGCAGGCAGTGACCAGTGGGGTACCGCAGGGATCAGTACTGGGACCGCAGCTTTTTACAATATATGTTAATGATATAGAAGATGGTATAAGTGATAACATTAGCAAATTTGCTGATGATACTAAGCTGGGTGGCAGGGTGAAATGTGAGGAGGATGTTAGGAGATTACAGGGTGACCTGGACAAGTTAGGTGAATGGTCAGATGCATGGCAGATGCAGTTTAATGTGGATAAATGTATGGTTATCCACTTTGGTGGCAAGAACAGGGAGGAAGATTACTCCCTAAATGGAATCAATTTAGGTAAAGGGGCAGTACAGAGAGATCTGGGTGTTCTTGTACACCAGTCAATGAAGGTAAGCATGCAGGTACAGCAGGTAGTGAAGAAGGCTAATAGCATGCTGGCCTTCATAACAAGAGGGATTGAGTATAGAAGCAAAGAGGTTCTTCTGCAGCTGTATAGAGCCCTGGTGAGACCACACCTGGAATATTGTGTGCAGTTCTGGTCTCCAAATTTGAGAAAAGACATTCTGGCTATGGAGGGAGTGCAGCGTAGGTTCACGAGGTCAATTCCTGGAATGGCGGGATTAACTTACACTGAAAGAATGGAGCGACTGGGCTTGTATACCCTTGAGTTTAGAAGACTGAGAGGGGATCTGATTGAGACATATAAGATTATTAAAGGATTGGACACTCTGGAGGCAGGAAATATGTTTCCGCTGATGGGTGAGAGCCGAACCAGAGGACACAGCTTAAAAATACGGGGTAGACCATTTAGGACAGAGATGAGGAGAAACTTCTTCACCCAGAGAGTGGTTGCTGTGTGGAATGCTCTGCCTCAGAGGGCAGTGGATACCCAGTCTCTGGATTCATTTAAGAAAGAGTTGGATAGAGCTCTCAAGGATTGTGGAATCAAGGGTTATGGAGATAAGGCAGGAACAGGATACTTATTAAGGATGATCAGCCATGATCATATTGAATGGTGGTGCAGGCTCGAAGGGCAGAATGGCCTACTCCTGCACCTATTGTCTATTGTCTATTATCTATTCCTGGACCTCACAGTCGAAAGAACGGACAACGGAGAACTACAAACCTGTGTGTACAGAAAACCGACAAACACTGACCAAATACTTAACTACACCAGCAACCATCCCAACACACACAAACAAAGCTGTATCAGAACACTATTCCAATGAGCCACCACACACTGGAGCACAGACGAACTTCGAAAAACAGAGGACAAACACCTATACAACGTATTCAAGAAGAACGGATACTCAAAAAACACAGTGCGCAGATTCCTCAAGAACAAACCACGACAAGCAGACCAAACACAGCCAGAAACCCTAACCACCTTACCATACATCAAAGAAGTTTCAGAAATGACAGCTAGACTACTAAGACCCCTTGGAATCCTAGTAGCACACAAACCCACCAACACTCTCAAACAAAAACTAACAAACTTAAAAGACCCAGTACAGCCCATGCACAAAACCAACGTCGTCTACAAAATTCCATGTAAGGACTGCCACAAACACTACGTAAGACAAACAGGAAGAAAGTTAGCCACCAGGATACACGAACACCAGCTAGCCACAAAAAGACACGAACCTCTCTCCCTCGTAGCCCTACACACAGAGGAAAAAAACCACTATTTCGACTGGGACAACACATCTATCCTGGGACAGGCTAAGCAAAAACATGCTAGAGAATTTCTAGTGGTCTGGCACTCCAACCACAACGCCATAAACAAACATATAGATCTAGATACCATCTATCAACCCCTCAGAAAACGAGCAGGAAATGACATCACCACAAACCCCATGAACCCCATCCAGGACAAACATATAAATAGAAAGCAGGAGACAATAGCTTTGCTTCACTTGGAGGTCACCACTGATGATGTTAGCCAGGTAATGAAACGTCTGGATATCAAACCTACAGCTCAGTGAGCAAACCTACACCCTAAACCTCAACCTGAGCTACAAACCTTCACAAACCTTTCAAAAACCCCTGTTAATGTTGACAGTTACCTGTTATGCGTGGTACCTATTACCTGTTGACGGCTACGGTTCTGGCTCCAAGCAGATCCTCCACCTGAACCAAGACATGGACAGTAGAGGCTCTGCCACTGGAAGCTGCAGGCAGCAACACCCGGGAGGAGGGCTTGATGCCCCGGTACAGCTGAAACCTATCACAACTAGAGAAGTCATGAGGGCAGGTCATCACCATCAGTGAGTAAACCAGCTGATCCTGGCCATCATCCTCATCCCACCAACCTGCAAATGACATGAGGAATTAGTTTTAACAGACATGACTAGTCAATCTTCCAGCAGAAATGTCACTTTGAGTTGGTAAAAGAGTAGGGTGAGTTGAATCTCTTAAATGCAGTCAAGGATTACTGATCCCTTCATTAAGGATAAATGTTTCTTCTTGTCTAGGTTCAGGCACAAATTGGCCATCGTTGCATACCATTTGACACTAACTGATATTAATCTGCAGAGATCACAAGGTTGACTAGTATGGATAAGACCAGCAATAACACTCCTCATCAAATAACAAAAAAGGAACAACTAGAAAAGAGTTCTGAAGGGTCATTGGACTTGAAACATTAACTCTGTTTACTCTCCACAGATGACACCAGAGTTCCTGAGGTACTCCAACATTCTCTCTTCATGCTTAAGAAAAGCGGAAATCTAGAAGATAATGTCACCATAGTCCCAGTGCATCAGAGGAGTGCTCTTTCATCCGAGAAAGACAACTGGTGGTGGTTTACCCTGAGACTCATCAGGCCTTAGGCAAAGAGAGAGGTTGAGAAGGTGAGTAACCTCAGCTGCTGCAGGAATTGAACCTAAATTGTTGGCATTACTCTGCGTAGTAGATTAGAGTAGATTCCCTACAGTGTGGAAACAGGCCCTTCGGCCCAACATGTCCACACCAACCCTCCAAAGAGGAACCCACCCAGACCCCTTTCCCTCTGACTAACACACCTAACCTATAGGCAATTTAGCATGGCCAATTCACCTGATCTGCACATCTTTGGACTGTGGGAGGAAACGGGAGCACCCAGAGGAAACCCACGCAGACACGTGGAGAATGTCTGTGTGGAGTTTGCACAATCACCCAAGGCTAGAATCGAACCTGGGTCCCGGGCACTGTGAGGCAGCAGTGCTAACCACTGAGCCACCATGAGTTATCCAGCCAAAAATGTAATCTGGAAGGGATGGAGGGGGGAGCAAAGAGGTGAGTATTTTAAATTGGATACCTGTGCAGTTAAAACTTAGCAGAGTCTCCAGAAGGTAGAGGGTTTGATCTGGGTGGATGGTGCACTCGCCTCTGCTTGGTGGGTAGTTAGGAGTCAGGGTGATGCTGGAGAACCCTGTGTTTTGCTTTTCTGAGTCAGTAATGCTCAAGGTGAAGGTGTAGTTGACCCCATCTTGGAGGACATCCTGTCGAACAACCAGGTTAGGATTGGAGTCCCCTGTCGAGGTGGTTTTATTGTCCAAGGTCAAAGGAGAGGCATCTGAACTTTGAACTGTCCACTTATACTACAAACAAAACAAAGTACAAGAAATGCAAATACACAAGTCACTCATCAAACAAGACAAAGAATATCTACTCCAAACATATCAGTATCACAAGGTGTGGTGAACCTCCTCAGCTTAAACATATTCTAAAAAATATAATCGATTAGGCACCAAAGGATTGTGGTGGCACAGTGGTAAGGTTCCTACCTTTGGACCAGGAAACCCAGGTTCAAATCCCAAATGTTCCAGCAAGTTATAATACCTAACCTGAGCAGGTTGACAAGGAAATAAAATGGACACCAAGAGGATTCTGGGGGTGTTGTGGTAGTATCCATAGCTCTGAGTCAAGAGACCTGGGTTCAAATTCCAACTGATGTATGTGAAGTGTATCATAAAATCTCTGAACAGGTTGATAAGAAAACATCTAAAATAAAACTAAGACAGGAAGTGCTGCAGAGAACTCCAGCAGCTCTGATGAAGAGTCACCAGATTTGATTTAAAAGATAACAAAAAAGGACTTGCATTTATCCCACATGTTTTTCACAACCTCACTTTTGTAGATGGGTCTGAAAAGGTTCCCAGATTGAGGAATATGATAAGCTCCAGACCCCACTCCTTCATTGTGACAGTGTTACATGGACAGTCTAACTAAGAGATGGAGCAAATCAGTGATATGCCACATCCCACAGGCCAATGCACACAGACAGCCGGGGTCACAATCCTCAAGGTATCTCAAAGAAATTATCAAGAGCTGGAATGAGACTGAAGTGATGGAGGCAGAGGCAGACACCAAATAATGAGAGAGACTGCTACATTACTGGGAGGGCACTTACGGTGGACTTGTTGCTGCAATTCTGACATCTTCCGGCCAATGTGACATGCGTGCTCCTGCTCACTCTATAGCTCCAGAGGACTTGGCAGGAGATACATTCCAACATTACGCAAGGAATGTTTGCCGCTTGCACCAGAACCTGTGGCTCAGAACAGTAATTAATCTTAAACAGTTCACACATGCAGGTGAGAGTCAGGGATCACTAATATCACCATTTTCAGTTCAATGAATAAATCATTCAATGTACAACAAATATCTGACAATACCAGGCTGGGCCTTGAGAGAACAGGATACACTCTCTTTGCCCCACAGAATTCCCATCCTTTCTGTCCCTTCTTTGGTTCTCATCATGTTCACCTTCAGCACCAAGTCTGAAGAACTGGTGGATTTATTATTTTAAAGTGTTTAAATAGGAGGAATATCTCTTTGGAAGGAAACAGGGAAACTGTTGGCTCTGGTGACAGAATCATGAACAAGAAGACACACTTAAATTTGAGCTAAACCAATTAGGAACAAAACCAGAGAAACTCTTTCCTCACACAGAAGGTCATGTAACACAACAGATTTAGAGAGCTATGACAAGCGGCCTATTGTTTTTCACAGCTGAAAAACCTGGTTGGAAACTATGGAGTCTTATGCTGGTGCTTGCCCATCAAATCCTTTCTCATCTTGTTAAAAAAACCAATCAGTTAGAAAAGAGAAAACCCTCCAAATTTTGCAGGAAAGGCAAATTTATGGAACCACATCAGATTTTCACATCTTAGTATCTTGACTAATTAGTAAACCCTAAAGGGTTGAACTGTATTCACTTTCCAAGGATTTGGAGCCAGATTGATATCCATCCAAATCAAACCTTGTTTGGAAAATGTCCTGTCAGTCTACAGCTATTAGCAAATTGATTTTGTCAACAAGAAATCTGGTGGACGATGAGAATTCATCAAAAACTTTTGCTTTCCAGACCAATGATCACAAAGGTGGTTTTCTCTCTTTTTGTATTTAAAACATCATCTCTGTAGATTGTTTTGTGCATGTTGTTTATTTTTGGGGGAGTGATTTCAAAGTTATAATCCTTATTATTACTCTCTTGGTTTCACTGGCAGTGCTAGCATTTGTTGTCCTTGAATTGACTGGCTTTTTAGACATTTCAGATGGCAGTTAAAAGTCAACCACTTGCTGTGGGTATGGAGTCATATGTAGACCAGACCAGGTGAGGATGGGAGCTTTCCTTCCCTAAAGGACAATAGCTGGGGTTTTACAAAAATCATCTCAGTAAAACTTGTGCTGTGTCTAAAGACCACAAAGAACATGAAAAGATACAGACATTCTGTGGCTTAGACACTCAGACCAGGAGATCTGGAGCTGGAGCTGCTGCAAGTATGGGGCAGATCTCTGAATGACGAGTTTAATGGCTCAGACTGCATTGTGAGAAAAGTGGATTCATTACTTTATCAACATCGAGTAGGAGAAAAGAAAAATGGTTGTGCCATTTAAAAGTGTGTAAAATATTATAGCCAGGAACAGAGCAAACAGGCAAATGGTGGTGGCACAGTGGCTCAGTGGTTAGCACTGTTGCCTCACAACGCCACAGGATACAGGTTCAATTCCAGCCTCGGGCTACTGTCTGTGTAGAGTTTCCACATTCTCCCCGTCTCTGCGTGAGTTTCCCCCAGGTCCTCTGGTTTCCTCCCACAATCCAAAGATGTGCAAGTCAGGTGAATTTGCCATGCTAAATTGCCCATAGTGTTAGGTGCATTAGTCAGAGGGAAATGGATCTGGGTGGGTTACTCTTCGGAGGGTCGGTGTGGAATTGTTGGGCTGAAGGGCCTGTTTCCACACTGTAGGGAATCTAATCTAATCAAATGCATGTGTTGAATGGTGAGGGTAGATGAGGATACAAAGAATAGTGAGGAAGAGCCTGAAGGAAGAAAAGGCCTATAACCTTCCCAAATTGAAACCCCTACTGCAAAGTTAACTGCCCAGGAGTATTATGGCGGTTGGACACAGCACTTGCTTATTGAAATACGAGGCAGAGAACAGCAATCACAGATAAAGAATTGGAGGAAGTATGTACAGACCAATCAGGTTTCACTTCATTGACCTTTCCTCATATAGACATAGGGGATCTCGCAATTACAAGCCAGAACCCAAGTCAATTCAAAAACAAGTGTCATAGCCCAAGTCCTAAAGCTTAGACAATTGAATCAAATCAATGCAATCACAGCTAATTATTCCAGGTTAAATGGTTCAAAGAGAGTTGAGTAATTGACTAGTGAAAGGTTAATGCTGTGTCCTAAATTTATTACCTGAGTCCTCACAATGTGGATTGTATTGACCAGGAGGGCAACTCTGCTTCAGGAAGTAAACCTGATACATTGCAAGAGTACTGGCAAGTCGTCATGAGCATCCAAATGAATCTGTGTGGATATTTGCTATTGTCTGTTTTATTTTCTTTTGTGAGGTAACAAAGTGAAAAATAAAGTGTTAAAGAATTTTTAATTTCATATTTAGTAGGGAATTAGAATTTAGAATTTATTCATGAGTAGAGGGAACCCTGCTTTGAAACAAGATGAAGCAAATGGACAGATGACCTCTTTTCATTTCTGTCAATGTGCACAAAAAAGGAGATTTGAAAATGCCAATAACCTTTCAGAAGATATAATTGAGAAGACATGAAAGTGCAACTAATCCTCTCCTGTGAACTCCTGGCTTCCATTGTCCAAACAGAATCTAGTTCACAACACACTTGCAGTTCTCTTGGATTTGGAATGGAGTTCTCCAGAATATAGGTGTGAAGAAACCCTTTCTGTCACCGATGCTTCAGCTACCCTCAGTGTGTGATTCTGTACAAAGGTCGATGTTTGAGGGTGAACTAACAGGATAAGATGAATGTGGAATGCATCAAGCTTCATTCTCACAGCACGTGAAGTTACCAAAACCCTTCACAGGTCTGCAGCACACTTACACAGTTTCCAAGGTTCCTTTCCTCAAACTCTCCTTATCTGCACATTGCTCAGATATCAGAAAGGACTTACCAACTGAGTGGTGTGGGCAGCCTCTTTCCCCGGTTTGGTGACAGTCAGTGTGAATAAGTAGGTAGCACCTGGCAGTAGGGTGTTTCTGGGAATAGTGACTACAGGCCCAACTGAAATGCCAGGCTGGATACATGGAGAAGTGAATTGATCCTGGAAACAAGGAGGATATAGATCAATTGGCATTATTAATATTGAGGAGAAAGTGAGGACTGCAGATGTTGCAAAGTCGAAAAGTGTTGTGCTGGAAAAGGACAGCCGGTCAGGCCGCATCCGAGGAGCACGAGAGTTGATGTTTCGAGCGTAAGCTCAACATTCCTGATGAAGAGCTTATGCTCAAAATGTGGACTCTCCTGCTCCTCAGATGCGGCCTGACCGGCTGTGCTTTTCCAGTGCCACACTTTTCTATACTATTAACACAGATTCAGAAATCTGCAGTGTTCTGTGGTTATCTCTCTTGCACAACCAATGTGCTCACACCACTGGATTCCTTAGCGTGTGGAAACAAGCCTTTTGGCCCAACCAGTCCACACAGAGCCTCCGAAGAGTAACCCACCCAGACCCATTTCCCCTTGACTAATGCACCTAACACTACGGGCAATTTAGCAAGGCCAATTCACCTAACCTGCACATCTTTGGACTGTGGGAGGAAACCGGAGCACCCGGAGGAAACCCACGCAGACACAGGGAGAATGTGCAAACTCCATGTACCGAGAAATAACAAAAAAAGTGATTCTTTTCATTTCCTGGGGTGGGTAGCAAAGGATAGACACAATACTCCTCTTGTTCTGAAAGGAAAGGAAAATCTGAAAGGAAAGCACCCTCTTTACTGCTCCCATCAAACACTCCCAGGGCAGGGACAGCACAGGATTAGATACAGGGAAAGCTACCTCTATCTTTAAACTAGAAGTAAATGGAAAGTAAAGCTCTCATGACATTACCCACATTAAACATTCCCAGGACAGGCACAGCATCAGGTTAGAAATAGAAATACTCTTTTTAATCTGAAAGTAAAGCTCTCTCTGCATTATCCTCACTAAAGACTTCCAGGACAAAAACTGCAAAAGGTTTCAGATTAAACCTCTTGCAAAATGAAAGTAAAGCATCTCATCCATGCTAACCAGATATCCTAAATTAATCTAGTCCCAATTGCCAGAATTTGGCCCATATCTCTCTAAACCCTTCATATTCATATACCCAGGAGCTGACAAAGTCAGAAATTCCACTTCCTCACCAAGGCTGGATTTGATTCAGGTCCATGAACAGGTAGCATCGACTGATCTGTAACCCAGGAGACAGTGAGGTCTGCAGATGCTAGCTATCAGAGTCGAGAGTGTGTTGCTGAAAAAGCACAGCAGGTCAGATAGCATCTGAGGAGTAGGAGAATCGACGTTTTGGGCCGGAGCCCTTCATTAGGATATGGGCTGAGAGCCTCGGGGGTGGAGAGATAAAAGTCTGATCTGTAACCCACCCAGATCCAGACAGAGCAGCAACACTGAGGCAGCAAGTGCAGCTTATTACAATAGTACAAGACAGCATTCAGCAACCTGATGGTGGCCATGTGGAGTGACTATGGAATCAATTTGGGAGAGAGAGCATCTGGGGAGCAACCATGGAGTGAAAGTGGGAGAAGAGTCTCTTGGACAATCACAAATAATGACAAAAGCTGTGTTTGTAATTTTTATTAATGACTTGGATGAGGGAGTCGAAGGGTGGGTCAGTAAATTTGCAGATGATACGAAGATTGGTGGAGTTGTGGATAGTGAGGAGGGCTGTTGGATACTGCAAAGGGACTTAGATATGATGCAGAGCTGGGCTGAGGAGTGGCAGATGGAGTTCAACCCTGCCAAGTGTGAGGTTGTCCATTTTGGAAAGACAAATAAGAATGCGGAATACAGGGTTAATGGTAGGGTTCTTAGTAAGCTGGAGGAACAGAGGGATCTTGGGGTCTATGTTCATAGATCTTTGAAAGTTGCCACTCAGGTGGATAGAGCTTGTAAGAAGGCCTATGGTGTATTAGCGTTCATTAGCAGAGGGATTAAATTCAAGAGTTGTGAAGTGATGTTGCAACTGTACAGGACTTTGGTTAGGCCACATTTGGAGTACTGTGTGCAGTTCTGGTCGCCTCACTTTAGGAAAGATGTGGAAGCTTTGGAGAGGGTGCAGAGAAGATTTACCAGGATGTTGCCTGGAATGGAGAATAGGTCGTACGTGGATAGGTTGAGAGTGCTAGGCCTTTTCTCGTTGGAACGGCGAAGGATGAGGGGTGACTTGATATAGGTTTATAAGATGATCAGAGGAATAGATAGAGTAGACAGTCAGAAACTTTTTCCCCGGGTACAACAGAGTGTTACAAGGGGACAAAAATTTAAGGTGAAGGGTGGAAGGTATAGGGGAGATGTCAGGGGTAGGTTCTTTACCCAGAGAGTGGTGGGGGCATGGAATGCGCTGCCTGTGGGAGTGGTAGAGTCAGAATCTTTGGTGACCTTTAAGCGGCAATTGGATAGGTACATGGATGGGTGCTTAAGCTAGGACAAATGTTCGGCACAACATCGTGGGCCGAAGGGCCTGTTCTGTGCTGTATTGTTCTATGTTCTATGTTCTAACTCTTGTACTGCAACAATTTGGGAAGAAGCTGCCGGGCAACCTCACCTGTGTTCAATGCATATTCTACTCTATATGAGAATCCTTGATGCTTTTTGTGGCTTGCAACAACATATCACCAACTGGAGAAACTAAAGGTGCTCAAGTAGCAGCTGCAGTCATTATAGAGCATCCAAGGCAGAGGAATGTGTTTAACTGTCAGACAAACAAGGAAAGGCAGTGTGGGGTCCTGTTAGGACTGTTTGCTATTTCATATTCAGCTCTGAATTCTCTGAGTGATGGTTCCTTTGGAGCATGTAAAGAGTGCCAAGTCAAACACACCTTGGGTGACACAGCTGTACAAGGGCTGTGGAAGGAAGCGTGCCTGGCACTGTGACAGTGGAGGGAACAGACAGATGATTCTCTGCCATAGATGAGACTCCAGGATGGCAAGTTGCCAACTTGGTGTCAGTCTGAAACATACCAATGAGTAGGTCATGGGACATTCTGGGAGGTGGTGAACAGCCAGAGGTTATGCTCCATTTTGATTCTGTCGGAGAATTGTCCAATTACAAATTGAGGCCACAAACAGATCTTGTGAAATTGATGAACACTGGTTTATTTCTCATGATATCATGAAGAGGAGAAATTGACAGGACTGATACAAAACTGACACGAGGCACAGTTAGGTCAAGGATTCTCCTCCCCAAGCTGCAGATACAGACAGTTTTTATCATGCTACAATAGCATAGTGTTAATTACAAGACAATATGAATTAAATTACTTTCAATGGAAAACAATCGGTTATCCGGGAGTAGCAATCAGGTAATCATTGTAACAGGAGGTTCCATTTCTCTGCCAGAGCAGGTGCTAATGTCCAATATCCTGGTTTCAATGGGTCTGCAGGGTAGTGTGCATTCTTGTCAGGTATCTGGGTGCCACTCAGTCTAGGTAGGCTTTGTGGGGCTTCAGTACCTGAGGGCACTGGGGATGCCCACGGGGCTGCAGGAGGGGTGAAGCTATTGCCAGGGAGGAAGTCTGTTATCAGATCATCAAAGGATGATGATCCTTCAGTCTGGAAGCTGTTTAGGTAATGTCTTGTTTGCTGTTTGGTTCCTGAGCTGGTTGTGGTCAAGTTGAGGTATTATGGGTATGCTCTGTTTCGCTAAGAACAGACATGGCTTCTGTGAACAACAAGTGGGCAGGCAGAGTGGTTTATTTTTCCCACAGGTTCTAATGACAGGCAGGAAGAGGGATGATGTCCAACAAACAAGGTTTGGAGAGTAAGGAGTGAGATTTAGAAATAGGCTCTCAAGCCGAGTAATGTCCAGTTTTTGCTTGATGTCATGTGCTCATGAGTGCAGAAATATGAAGGCAAAGCTGATGAACATGTGGTTGGAGAAATAATGCAGGAAGGAGGGCTTCACTTTCCTGTAACAAAGGGCTTGCTTCCGGGGGCGGTAGCAACTGCATTAATCTTTGATGATTTAATACTGTTTCATAAAGCCTCTCCATCATCCTCAAGGCACAAGCCAGGAAGGTGATGGAATATACCCAGTTGTCTGGAAGAGTGCAGCTCCAACAAACTCAAAAATCTGAACACCATCCAGCATGAAGCAGCCAGCCCCACAAGCATCTACTTCCTCCACCACTGATATTCAGTAGCAGCAGTAATCCTACAAGAACTGGAGAATTTCACCGAAGGTCCTCAGCCAACACTATTCAAACCCATGACCACTTTCATCTCATCAGAAAAAAAAGCAGATACTTGGGAACACCACAACCTGCAAGATCCCCTCAAACTACTCACATTCCTGACTTGAAACATATTCAACAACAAAAACAGAAATTGCTGGAAATCCTCAGCAGGTCTGGCAGAAACTGGGCCATCATTTATTGCCCATCTCTAATTTCTCTTGACAAGGTGATGGTGAGCAGCCTTCTTGAACTGCTGCAGTCCATGTGCTTTGGGTTGACCCAGAATACCCTTAGAGAGGGCATCCAGGATTTTGTCCCAGCAACAGTGAAGGAACAGCAATATGTTTCCAAGTGCAGATGCTGCAAATCAGAAACAAAACTAGAAATTGCTGGAAATACTCAGCAGGTCTGGCAGCATTTGTGGACATTTCAGGTCGAGTGACCCTTCTTCAGAACTGGTGGTAGCTGGGAAGATGTTAATTTATAAGCAGAGGATAGGGTGGGAGAAGGGGCTAAGGAGTAAACAATAGGTGGGTACAGAGCCCAAAGAGAAAGAAGAACAGTTGGACAGACCTTTCTCTGAATGAATAACGATCGGGCTAGAAGGGTGAATAGCTATTAATGGGGCACTGTTAGTGGCTAATAATGGGTTGAGTGTAATAGCAGACTATATGTTAACAAAAGCTGATGTATGGGGGTTGGGATAAGGGTAAGCCCTAAAGTTATTGAACTCAATATTGAGTCAGAAGGCTGCAGGATTCCCAAGTGGAAAATGAGATGCTGTTCTTCCAGCTTGCACTGAGCTTCACTGGAGCACTGCAGCAACCCTCAGACAGAGATGTTGGCCAGGGAACAGGATGGATTGTTAAATTGGCAGGAAACTGGAAGCTCAGGATCTTTTTTGCAGACAGAAACGTGGGTGTTCTGCGAAGTGTGGTCACCTTAATGAATTTCGGGCGCAACATGACATTGAACTCTTCTTCTGTCACCTTTGCCTCCGTGCCCATTTCTTTGGACAAAAGTCCTCTCCCCGTTCCACAGACTCCTTCACTCAACCTTAACACAGTCCCTCCACCTGGGCTCCACCCTCTGGCATTTTACCTGCACTTGACCTGTTCATTGAGATCTGTCAATGTGACATAGGTTGCCTCAATTTCCCTGCCCACCCCCCGCCCACCCCCACCCCGACCCTACCCATCCCAACCTGTCCTCCTGGGAACTGACTGCATTCCATGCTGTCAGATCCAACTCTGACTTTGTAATTAAGTCTGCTGATAAGGTGCTGGTATGGTCTGGTGGACCGACCTTTACATTGCAGAGGCTGAGCGCCAGCTCTCAGATACCTCCTCCTATCTCCCCCGGACCATGAGCCCATGATGGAACATCAGGCCATTGTGTCAACTACGGTCACTGCCTCACTTCATCTAAATGGCTCTGACCTCCATAGTCATGAAATGCTTCAAGGGGTTGGTCATGGCCCAAATTAACCCTAATTCCCAGGCTATTTTCTATCCCCTACTGACTGAACAGGTCCACAGCAGACACCATTTCCTTAACCCTGCACTCATTCCTGGAACATCATGACAACAAGGACACCTATCTCAGATTCCTACTCTTCGATGACAGCTCCGACTTCAACACCATTAACCTCTCCTGGCTAATCTCAAAATTCTGAGATGTAGGTCTCGGCTCCACCCTCCACAACTGGATCCTGAGCTTCCTGACCCATAGACTGCAATCAGTGAAGATCGACAATTGCACCTCCTCCATGATAACACTTAACACTGGAGACCCCTAAGGATGCCTTCTCAGCCCCCTATCGTACTCCCTGTACACCGACAACCGTGTAGCCAAATTCCAAACAAACACAGTCTACAAGTTTGCTGATGACACCTCTATCGTAGACTGGCTATCAAACAACAATGAGTCAAAGGAGATGGAGGACTTGATGTTGTCATGTAACGATAACAACCTCTCTCTCAATGTAGGCAAACAAAAGAACTGATCATTGACTTCAGGAAGAAAGGAGGAAGACACACTGCCAACTACATGATGTTCCTAGGAGTGACGGTAACTGACAACCTGTTCAGACTCCCCACATAGACGCAATGGTAAAGAAGGCACAATGTCGCCTCTTCTTCTTCAGGGGGCTTAGGAAATTCAGCATGTTCATATTTGGCTGATATTTTTACATCATCAGGTGAGGTCCTGGAAGACTGGAGGGTAGCGAATGTTATGCCCTCATTCAAGAAGGGCTGCAAAGAAAATCCTGGGAACTACAGATCAGTAAGCTTAACATCTGCTGTGGGTAAGTTACTTGAGCAGATTTGGAAAGACAGGGTTTGATTTGGAGTAATCAACATGGCTTTGTATATGGGAGATGATACCTCACAAATTTGTTAGAGTTGTTTGATGAAGTGACCAGTAAGGTTGACAAGGGCAGGGCAGTAGATGTAGTCCATATGGATTTCAGTAAGGCCTTTGATAAGACACGACATAGCAGGCTACTCTGGAAAGTTAGACCACATGGGAATCCGGGGGGAGTTGGCAAATTGGTGATGATAGGAAGTAGAGGGTGAAAGTGGAAGGAAGCTTGTAGGACTGGAGGTCTTTGACTCGTGGTCTGCTGGGCCCATTACTGTTTGTTATCTATATCAATGATTTGGATGAGAATGTACAGATATGATTAAGTTTGCAGATGACACTAAAATAGGTGGTATTATGGGAAAGTGGGCTGACAAATGGCAAATGGAGTTTAATATAGATAAGTGTGAGGTCTTGCATTTTGGAAAGTCAAATCAAGGTAGAAGTTTCATGGTGAATGATGGGGCCTTAAGGAGTGCAGTGGAACAGAGGGACCTTGGAGTTCAAGTGCATGGTCCTCTCAAAGTGGAGTCACAGGTAGACAGGGCAGGGAAGGTGGCTTTTGGCACACTGGCCTTCATCAGTCAGGGCACTGAGTATAGAAGTTGGGAAGTTATGTTGCAGTTGTACAGAGCGCTGGTGAGCCCACACTTGGAGCATTGTGTTGAGTTTTGGTCACCTTATTATCAAGGATGTTATTAAACTGGAAAGAGTGCAGAAGAAATTCACAGGACTCAATGGTCTGAGTTAAAGGGAAAGATTAGAAAAGCTAAGACTTTTTCTTTCAAGCATAGGGACTGAGGGGGGATCTTTCAGAAGTGTATAAAATCATGACAGACATGGACAGGGTGAACACACTCAGTCTTTTTCCCAGGATTGGGGAATAGAGAACTAGAGGGCATCAGTTTAATGTTGGAGAGAAAAGAATAAAATGTAACGTGAGGGTCAACGTTTTTTACACAGAGGGTGGTATGCATATGGAGTAAGCTGCCAGCGGAAGTGGTTGAGGCGGGTGCATGAACAATACTTAAAAGGCATTTGGACAAAAACATGGATAGAAAAGAATTAGAAGACTATGGGCCAAGTGCAGGGAAATGGGGTTAGCATGGATGGACATTTTGGTCAACATGGAGTGGTTTGGGCCAAATGGCCTGTCTCCATGCTGGAGGATTCTATGAGTCTACAACTTTTACAGATGTACTAGATAAAGCACACTGACTGTTTGTTATGGCAACTGCTCTGCCCAGGTCTGTAAGTACAGAAGGTGGTGTGGACAGCCAAGACCATCACAGAAGCCAATCTCCCATCCATGGACCCCATTGACACTTCTCGCTGCTATGGAAAGGCTGCCAACATCATCAAAGAGCCTTCCCACCCCAGCAATGCACTCCTGATGAAGGGCTTCTGCCCAAAACGCCGACTCTCCTGCTCCTCAGATGCTGCCTGACCTGCGGTGCTTTTCCAGTGCTACATTTTTCAACTAAAACCTCTTGCGTCAGGCAGAAGATATCGAAACTTGAACACATGCACCAATAGGTTCATGAACAGCTTCTTCCCTGTCGTTAGACTGATAAGCAGACTCTCTAACTTCAAATAATGTTGATTTTGTTAATGTTGATTTTGTTTCACACACATCCTGTGCAGTGTAACCTGTATGCCTCCCCTTCTTGTCAGCCTTCTGCAGAGATTATATCCTCTGTGACACCCTGGTCCAATCTTCCTTCACTCCCAATAGCTCTCCATAGCCTCATGGCACCTCCCTCTGCTAACACAGAATGCTTAACATATGAATATTTATTTCCTCCCTCCTCAGTAGCCAAGGGCCCAAACACACCTTCCAGCTGAAGCAGTCCTTTACCTACACTTCACGTACTCTAGTCTACTGCATTTGTTGCTTACAATGTGGTCTCTACATTGGGGAAATGAAACATAGACTGGGTGACCGCTTCACAGAACATCTATGCTCTGTCCACAAAAAAGACCCTGAGCTTTCCAGTTCCCTGCAACTGTAATACCCCACCATGTACCTTGGCCGACATCTGGAAGCTGGAAGAACAGCACCTCATTTTCCACTTGGGGACCCTGCAGTCTTATGGATTCAAAATCAAGTTCAATAACTTTAGGGCTTGAGCTCCCAAATGTCATTACCCAACCCCCATGTCTTGTTAACACATAGTCTGCTATTACACTCAATCCATTGTTAGCTACGAACAGTCCCCATTAATAGTTATTCATCCTTCTAGCCAGGTTGTTATTTTTTTCAGATTAGATTCCCTACAGCATGGAAACAAGCCATTTGACCCAACATGTCCATGCTGATCCTCCCAAGAGTAATCCTGCCAGATCCATTCCCTTTCATTTACCCCTAACTAACACACCTAACACTATGGGCAATTTAGCATGGCCAGACCTGTGGGAGGAAACTGGAGCACCCAGAGGAAACCCATGCAGACACGGAGAGAATATGCAAACTCCACACAGTCAACTGAGGCAGGATCAAACCCGGATCCCTGGGTGAGGCAGCAGTGCTAACCGCTGAGGCATGATGCTGCCCAGTTATTCATTCCTTTGTTGGTCCAACTGTTCTTCTATCTCTTTGGGTTCTATCCCCACCTATCATTTACTCCTTACTCCCTCCTCCCAGCTTATTTTCTATATATAAACTGACATTTTCCCAGCTACCATCAGTTCTGAGGAAGAGTCACGTGACCTGAAACATTAACTTTGATTTCTCTACACAGATGCTGATGTTACAAAGTTGAAAGCATGTATGTTCACTTCAAAGTTAAAAAAAAATCTCATAACATCAGGTTATAGTCCAACAGATTTATTTGGAAGTATTAGCTTTTGGAGTGCCGCTCCTTTGTCAGATAGCTGGTGGGACAGGATCATAAAACGCAGTAGTTATAGCATTAGATCATACCACTGATATTGAACAAACCTGTTAAGTCTTTCATCTTTAGAATGGGTTGCAGGTTTCGATTCATTAAAACGTAAATCCCAGATCTTCTTTCAAGTCACATTCCCAGGATAACTTTAGATTTTATTTTAAAAAGTGACATCTCAGCTCAAACAATGCATTAGTGAGGTTAGAGTCTGTCTCTATTCCAATTTTGAGTCAGACTGGTTCTATTTCCTACAACACACTTTAAAGTAGAGATCGTTTTCTGAATATTGAAGTAAACTTGGGTCAATCTACACCCCATGGACGACAGCTGTTTGAGAAAGCAGCTCACTATCATCTTCTCAAGGGAAATGAGATTGGGCGTTAAGTATTGGCCCAGCCAGTGACACCCACGTCTCACAAGAAAATTTTTTTTAAAAGTCAGCGCAGCTTTGTGAAAGGAAAGGTTTGTCTGAAAATATTGCTTGAGATTTTTGTGATGAGAGCAAGAGGGACAGTGGTTAGCACTGCTGCATGGTGGCACAGTGGTTAGCACTGCTGCCTCACAGCGCCTGAGACCCGGGTTCAATTCCCAACTCAGGCGACTGACTGTGTGGAGTTTGCACGTTCTCCCCGTGTCTGCGTGGGTTTCCTCCGGGTGCTCCGGTTTCCTCCCACAGTCACAAAGATGTGCAGGTCAGGTGAATCGGCCATGCTAAATTGCCCGTAGTGTTAGGTAAGGGGTAAATGTAGGGGTATGGGTGGGTTGCGCTTCGGCGGGTCGGTGTGGATTTGTTGGGCCGAAGGGCCTGTTTCCACACTGTAATCTAATCTAATCTAATCTAAAAAAATAAGGGTAGTGCAGTTAACATATGCACATGGATTTCAACAAAACATCTGATGAGGTCCTATTAGGTCCTATTTAGGGGAGTCGATGACCTAGTGGTTATACCACTGCACTGTTATCCAGACACCCAGGTAATATTCTGCGGATCCAGTTTGAATCCTGCCATGGCAGGTGATGGAATTCGAACTCAATACAAATCTAATGATGGCCATGAATCTATTGTCGATTGTCAGAAAAAACCGATGTGCTCACTAATGTCGTAGAGGGAAGGAAACTGCCATCCTTATTTAGACTAACCTGCAGGTGACTGTAGACCCACAACAATGTGGAGACTCTTAACTACCTTTTGGGTATTAATTACTAGTGTAGCCAGCTATGCCCACACCCCATGGATGAATAAAAAGTACTGTTCAGAGGGTAAAATGAATTCCAATCCAAAAATGGCTCAGTGGAAGGAAGTGAAAACTATTTGGATTATTTTGTGACTGAAAGACTGCTTCCAATGGAATTGTACAGGGCTCAGTACTGTATCCGTTTCACTCTGTGGCATTGTCCAGTGTTTTGCATTTCTGTACAGAGTGAGATATTAGAAATCGTGGGCGGCACGGTGGCACAGTGGTTAGCACTGCTGCCTCACAGCGCCTGAGACCCGGGTTCAATTCCCGCCTCAGGCGACTCTCTGTGTGGAGTTTGCACATTCTCCCCGTGTCTGCGTGGGTTTCCTCCGGGTGCTCCGGTTTCCTCCCACAATCCAAAAATGTGCAGGTTAGGTGAATTGGCCATGCTAAATTGTCCGTAGTGTTAGGTGAAGAGGTAAATGTAGGAGTATGGGTCTGGGTGGTATACACTTCGGTGGGTCGGTGTGGACTTGTTGGGCCGAAGGGCCTGTTTCCACACTGTAAGTAATCTAATCTAAGTAATCTAATCTAATCTAAAATCATGTAGATGATTGTTTTGTGGTTTGCAATGATGAATTAAGGTGTAAGTTTAGAAATATAACAATGAACTGGTTAGGCAGACAGAGCAGTACCAAATGGATTTCATTCTGGATAAGTATGAGATAGTGAAGGACTAACAAGGCCGGGAAATACATCAAGGGCATTGGACACTGAGAATTGTACAGAAGCAGAGGGACATTTCAGTGTACATCCAAGACCTGTGAGGGTGGCTGCACAGGCTGACAAGGTGATCAAGAAAACACATGGGATCCTTGTTTTTATTAGCTGAAGGATAGAATTTAAGGGAGGTCATGTTAGAATGGTTGATTTTGTGCGTATAATTCTGGTCACTACGGTAATGAAAAATGTGATGACGCTAGAGAAGGTGAAGAGGAGATTAATGCAAATGTTGCCTGGACTGAAGAATGATGGTTATGAGAAGAGATTGTTGGGATTATCAATTTTGGAACAAAGGCAGCCAAGTGGAAATGAAATGTACAAAATTGTGAAGAGTTTGAATAGAACAAGTAGAAAGGACCTATTCATCATGGTTGAGGGAGCAGAGATTTAGAGTGAAAGGCAGAAAGTTTAGAGAAGATCTGAGTTAGTAATTTTTCACCTACAGGTTGGTAGGATCTGGAACACACTGCCTGAATGGGTAATAGAAGCAGAAACCTGATCACATTTAAATATATTTGGATGGCGCCAGGACCTAGAGGGCAATAAAACAAGAACCAGAAAAACGGGATTAGATTGGACAGCTTTTCAGCTGTTGATGGACAACATGATGAATCGAATGGCCTTCTCTGTTGTAAATATCTTTGCTTCTATAATTTCTAAGATCCGCCTTCTCACCCAAAATATCCAATATTGCACCTATTTTTGAGTGGGCCAGAGAACACATTGGACAGAAGCTAAGTGACATTTGAGTACACTTGGCCCATGTGATTTGGTTTTGATTGCCTAAGAGGCTAGCAAGGAAATTTTTCAAACTCTTTCCTCTGATTGCACAGTTTTAATACTTCATCCAGGGGTTTCTATGGTTATGGAGCTGCAACATAGGAAGCATGATGAACCAGCTATTGCAGCACTGCCACCATTTCACTCGTGTTTCCATCCAACCAATATTGCACAGAAAGTTTCTGTGACTGGTTAGGATTAGACTGCATCATGGGTTGATAGATACTGATTGTATCTTTCAGAGACAGAATTAGGTGAATTCTTGAGGGAGAGAGTCTACAGGATTATGGGGAAAGAGCAGTAAAGTAAAATTCATTGAATTTCTGTTTGAAAGAAGGGGTACATACTCCACTGGCCAAATGGCCTTCCTTAAAGAGACCTCTTCCATGATTTTATGAAGGAAATTAGCACTTACCTCAGCTTCACAAGCCCAGCGATAAGACAGAAAAGCCTCCTCCTCCTTCTCAACATCCGGGTCATAGGATTTGGATCCATCTAGTACCAGATCCTGGTGATTGGCCCATGTTCTCTCTGATCCTCCATTGATAATGGCCAGCAGCTTACTCTGTACCACCTGGATCACTGCTGTCACTTTCTGACTCAATGGTGTGCTAACAAAGTCCACTGTGAACTGCAAGCAATGTGCACCTAGAGGTAGTGCCAATTTTGGCAAGGCCAGGATGGGTTTGCCAGTATCCACAGTGCTGAGGTGCACTCCGGCTGACCCATGGCATCTGGTGCCCTCAAACAGCTCCCAGTGGTAGTGAGCCTGGTACGCTGTGCAGCCCCTCAGGTCTACCTTAGCCTCAAAGTAGCTTGCTCGTGCCCGGATGATGGTAGGTGGTGGTTTGACCAATCTGACTTCAGGAGCCCAGCAAGCAGGCTGCCTCACAAGGATCGCCAGGTGAACAACTGCAGAGCTAATGTCATTGAAGGCTTTGGCCTCTACAGTGTACCAACCAGCAGTCTTATATCTATGCTGAATAGTGCCATTCTGGCTGGTATATGTCTCAGGTGAGTCGCCAAAGTTCCAGAGATATCCAACATCCGTGCCCCCCACTAGCACCACCTGAAATGTCACAGCCTGTTCCACAAATGGATCAACATTGTCACTCCAGAGCTTGTCTACCACTGACACGGGGAGTTGAACTTGAGTGCACTCAATGAGTGAAAGGGCACCAAACTGTCCAATAGCCTCCACATGGACAGTTAGCTTGCCTGTGCTCTGAGGGGTGTAGATAATGCTTGACCCTGAGCCATGCTGATCGGGTAAGCCTGGCAGGTGGAGGTGCCACCTGTACATCACACCTGTCCCTGTGCGTACCCTCGCGGTGAGAATCATCTCCTGGTTGGCCTCCACAGCGGACTGACAACAATTAACCAAATAAAGCCCAGTGACCTCTTCCAGTACCTCCAGGGAGGCAGACCGGGTCTCACTGCTGACTTCATTGCGTGCTGTCGCGGTAACATTCTGCTGTCCTACTGAAGGGAATGCCACCTTGTAAGTGTCTTCATGTAGTGACAACTGTGTGCGCAAAGTGGTGAAATTCAGGAAGTAGCGCACCATGCTGCCCTGCTGGACAAGAAGGGTAAATGTCACTGGTTCACCAACCCTAACAATTGTCTTGTCCATCTCGATGATAAGCCCGGTGACACTGTCTTGCACTGTGAGGTTATGGTGTACTGACTGCCAGCTAACTCCATTGGAAGCGTTGAGGGTGAGTTGGTACACTCCTGCTGAGCTGAATGTATGATTGATCTCACGGCCATGCCAAGACTGGGTGCCCACTGGGCTCAGCAGGCACCATTCCCAAAAGATAGCAGTACCTCTGCCTGCAAAGCCCTTCAGGTGAGTGATAGCATTAGTCTGCAAGTAAAAAGGGGGTGCCGCACTTCGCACATTGTAGCTCACTTCAGAGATAGGCTCTTGGATTGTTAAAACAAGGGAGCTCTGGGCATTCCCTAGCCTGTTGTGGACAGTCACGTTTACCATAGTGATTCCTGCTGTTGAGTACACATAGGAAAGTGAGGAGATGCTGGTCCTGAGATGATTTTCAGCTCCTTCAATGAACCATTCATACAGTAAATCAGTCCCAGAGGTGACTGTGATGCTTAGTTGAACTGGTTGCCCTGTGGCTACATTGCATGGTGTTGAAGTAACCTTCACCCCACTGATACGCTCCAATACGGAGATCTCTTCACTTTGGCTGACTTCTCCAATAGCATTTTTGGCCAATACCACTAACCAGTAATCCCCAGCTACCTCTGGTTGAAACATCATGACTGACCCTTGACCTACGGCAACCACAACTTGGCCTTGCCTAATGGTCCATTCATAGGACACATTTGAGCCCAGTGCCACGTGTGCACGCAGTATACAAATCTCCTTGGCAGCAAAGTAGTTTCCGTGAATCAGATCTCCAGTGTTTATTGTCACATCTTGGATCTTTTCTTCAGCCTGAACAGTGACCATTTTTGTTTCTTCACTGACCTCATTTCTTGCTGTCACCACCACTCTGTAAGTGCCAGGCTCCAGGAAGCTGTGTTTGAAACTGGATGATCCATGGTGTAGGACACAGTCTCCACATACTGCCCAGAAGAAGACAACTTGTTCCCCTGCAGACAGGGAAGCAGTGAAGACGACACTCTTCCCGGTTTCCACCGCTAGCTGGTCAGCACTGACATTCAGCTGGCTGATGGGTGTGATGACATGAATATTCAGGAACCTCTCCAGGTGACTGACCAGGTTTACCCCCACCACAGTCACGGTGAACCGTCCACATGTCCAATAAATGTGAGATATCTGCTGGCCCTGTGTCCTAGTAGTGCCATCGCCAAAGTCCCAGTGGAAGGTGGCATTGGTGCCTGAGGCACCATGGAGATGAAATACATATGTCTTGTTCAGGGAGAGAGCCTCCTGGGCCAGACCCTCATGACGAATTGTGAAGTCCCCAACACTTTCCTGAACAGTCACTGAGCAGGAACTGCTTTGATGGTCAACATGGTTACTCACAGTGACCGCAGCCAAATAGATACCAACCTTATCATAGACAAAGGTCTGCTCCCTGCAGCCAGAAATAGGAGGTCCTGGCACCCCAAAATTCCAGTGGTATTGGTAAGGGTGCTGCTCCCCCTCCTCCGGGTCCACCTTGGCCACAAACTGAACTGGGTCTTTTAACTGTACGTATGGGTTCCTGGCCAAGAGCTGGACAGAGTGGATGGGTGCCTGTACATAGATAGCAGCCTGGTAGGATGCGGTGTTAAATGGGCTGGTGGCGGTAATGGTGATTGTGTAGTTCCCAGTCATGGTATAGGTGTGATAGGCCCCGGAGCTACCTCGGACCACCAGAGCTGGGCTCCCATCTCCGAAACTCCAGCGGTACCGAGTCTCATTCCCTGTGCTGGATACCTGAACCTGGAAGGAGGTATTACTTCCCGAGACCAAGTATCCTGTTGGTCTGACAGCCAGCACCTTCAGTGCATGCACCTCTACAACAACCGACTGACTGGCAGAGCTGACCATGTTCCTCCCAGTTACCGTGATGGTATAACTCCCTTCCACTGGGTACTTGTAGGAAATGGTATCAGTTGTCAGATTTCCAAAGGTGTGTCCATCCCCCATACTGAAGGCCCACAGAATGTTTGTGCCACTTCTTGCTTCTGCATGAACCGATATTGTCGAACCCAGCTCACTGCGCTCACTGGTTGTCACCTTGAGGCATGTAATCTCTTCCTCCACTGTAACCATGAGATAGGAACTCATTGCACTGACTGTATTATTGACCTGGAGTGTGACATTGTAAATTCCTCTCATTTTAAACCTATGCTGCACCGTGGAGCTTGTCACCACAACAACAGGAGCTCCATCACCAAAGTTCCAAGTGTAGAATATCCCGTCAGAGTTCGGCCGAGGGTAGGCTTCAAACACAACGACTCCATTGGTGTGAGGGTGCTCTGGCATCTGTGCACAGCTCAGTTCTGTCAAGGGGGAGCGGACATACAGAGAATGACTCTGCCTAATGCGGCTCCACTGAGCAATACACTCCACTTCCAAAATGTAGTTACCTAGAGAGACAGAAGAGTATATTTAATACTGTTGCTTCTGACATTATACATTTCTTACACCACCACCCCGACAGCTGATAAACTACCCTTGGTGATCTGGGAGAACATGAGAATGGAGAGCAAACACAGTCAGAAGGAGGGAAAGAGTGGGAGACAGAGAAAGTAAACAAGGGAAACATGTGACACAACGTGCAAGTCAGAGATGGACCACAAGAAAAGGGAATAAGTGTATGGGAGAGACAGACAAAGGGAGAAAGCCAGAGCCATATTGAACGAAAGAGAGGTAGACAGAGAGAAAGATTGGGAAAGAAAGAGAGAGAAAGATTGAAAGAGGTTGGGACAAGAGAGTGACAAAGACAGAGAGGGATGCAGTGTCAAACGTAAGAGAGGTAGGCAGAGAGAATAAGAAAGAGAAAGAGGGAGATTGGGAAAGAGATAGACAGAGTAGGAGATAGAGACGGACGGTGAGAAAGACCAAGAGAAGAGAGGAATTGTTACCAAAAAACAGACGGAGACAGGCAGGGAGAGACAGGAAGATGATTACAAACCAATGGATAATGACAAACCAATAGTGCCGTGGCTTTTTCATTTTCTAAAAGAATTGTCAAGGGGACAGAATGAGTATCTTCAGCCAACGCTGGAATTGAACCCACACTGTAAGCATTATTCAGTATCCAAGGAGCAGGAGAATCGACATTCATCAGGAATGAAGGACTAACCTGCTGTACTTTTCCAGCACCACACTCTCGATCCTGATCTCCAGCATTTGCAGTCATCACTTTCTACTGCTCCATTATTCAGGGTAAGGCTCACTCAGTGTGTATCTGTACAGTCAGTGCTTTTTTCAGCAGGGTGAGGATCACTCACTGTGTAACTGTACAGTTAGTGTTTATTCCACAGGGCTATCGTAGCATCATTGTTTGTTCAGTAAAGTAAGGATCACTTACTGTGTAACTATACAGTGTCAGTGTTTTTTTCAAATGATGCAAATGTATCATCCTGTAGAACTATATTTAAAAATCAGATTTCTGGACAAAGATATTTTTGAGGCAAAAGTGAGGACTGCAGATGCTGGAAATTAGAGTCTAGATTAGAGTGGTGCTGGAAAAGCACAGCCGGTCAGGCAGCATCCGAGGAGCAGGAAAATCGACGTTTCGGGGAAAAGCCCTACATCAGGACTAAAGGCAGGGGGCCTCCAAGGTGGAGATATAAATGGGAGGAGGGTGGGGCTGGGGAGAAGGTAGCAAAGAATACCATAGGTGGGTGGGGTGGGGATGAAGGTGATAGGTCAGAGAGGAGGGTGGAGTGGACAGGTGGGAAGGAAGATTGGCAGGTAGGACAGGTCATGAGGATGGTGCTGAGCTGAAAGGTTGGAACAGGAGTAAGGTGGGGGATGGGGAATTGAGGAAACTGGTGAAGTCCACATTGATGCCCTGGGGTTGAAGTGTTCTGAGGTGGAAGATGAGGCATTCTTCCTCCAGGCGTCAGGTGGTGAGAGAGTTGCAGTGGAGGAGGCCCAGGACCTGTATGCCCTCGGCAGAGTGGAAGTTGAAATGTTGGGCCACGGGGCGGTTTGGTTGATTGGTGCGGGTGTCCCAGAGATGTTCCCTAAAGCGCTCTGCAAGAAGACGTCCAGTTTTCCCAATGTAGAGGAGACCTCTAACCTATCACCTTCATCCCAACCCCCACCCACATATTGTAGTCTTTGCTACTTTCTCCCCAGCTTCCCACCCCCCCTCCTATTTATCTCTCCACCCCGGAGGCTCCCTGCCTTCATTCCTGATGAAAGGATATTCTTGAGCTGTATCATTACCAGGCTGAGAGTATGCCCAGGTCATTTGATCTTGCACTATGACGGTCATGGTCCTTGGGTCTGGCTCAGACAGATAAGCGCTGTGTGGAGGACACTTGGAATGCATTATAGTGGTACTCGCATCTCCAAAGCTCCACCTGATTAAGAACAATGCAAAGTAACTGAACAGAGAACACATACGGATTGCCAACTTCATCAACATATTTAAAACACCCATTCTCAACCATCCAACCATTGTCACATGCAGCAAAGGCATTTCATATTCAAAACATGATCTATACTTAGTATGGAATCCTTTGGAACTGATGTTTCATAATAGACAATGATGTACTGCAAAATGTGGTTGTCCAAAGTCATCTGACTTGATCAGATAATTCAACACTGCCTCACTGTTTCAAAAGGGCAATATTTGGGGAAACAGAACTGTGAAAACCCACAGACGCAAGACCGCAAGAAATTTGAGAGTTGTGAATGCAGCCCAATCCATCACAAAACCAGCATTCCTTCCATTTGCTCTGTCTATACTTCCCACTTCCAAGGGAAGGCAGACAGCATGATCAAATACACCTCCCACTCCAATTATATGCTCTTTCACCCTCTTCCATCAGGCAGAATATACAAAAGTTCGAAAACGCATACCAACAGATTTAAGAACAGCTTTTTTCCCTGCTGTTATCTGACTTATAAACCAATCCCTCATATATTAGAGGTGATCTTTCTCTGCACCTTCTCTGCAGCTGTAACACTACATTCTGTATTCTGTTCTATTACCCTGATGTAGAATCACTGAATCCCTACAGTATGGAAACAGGCATTTGGCACAAGTCCACACCAACCCTCCAAAGAGTAACCCACCCAGACCTATTCCCCAACTCTATTGTTCTACATTTCCCCCGACTAATGCACCTAACCTACACATCCCTGAACATTACGGGCAATTTAGCTTGGCCAATTCACCTAACCTGCACATCTTCGGACTGTGGGAGGAAACCGGAGCATCCGGAGGAAACCCATTGCAGACAATGTGCAAACTCCATACAGACAGCCACCCAAGGCTGGAGTCAAATCTGAGTCCCTGGCGCTGTAAGGCCACAGTGCTTATATAAAGAATGATTTGTCTGGATAGCACACAAAACAATACTTTTCATGATATCTCAGTACATGTGACAATAATGAATTAAATCAAATCAATGCAGGGCAACCATTTTTGTCTCCCTAGTTATTCTTTAAACATCTGCAGAAAGGCTCAACACAAGGAGGAAGGGTAGCAACATTTATGCCTTAAGAACTGACTGTATCATCATGAGCTCGATGATATAATGAAACCATTAATACAGCAAACTGACTTCCTGATAATATGACTATAAATGTGACTACCTGCAGAAAATCAATTTTTTCAAGAAAATCCTGAAACAATGTTGGTGGATGATTTTTTGATTATTACCAGTAAGAGTGAACTGTTCTCTCAACTCCACCTTTCCTGAGGGCGTTTGTATGTGTGACAGTATTAAACTGTAGCATGAGTATAGGAGCAAAGATGTCTTGCTGCAGTTGTATACAGAGTCAAGGGTGTGGTGCTGGAAAAGCACCACAGGTCAGGCCTGTCAGGTTTCCTGATGAAGGGCTTATGCCCAAAACATTGATTCTCCTGCTCCTCAGATGCTGCCTGAGCTGCTGTGCTTTTCCAGCACCACATTCTCATTGCTGATCTCCAGTATCCGCAGTCCTCACCTTCTACAGTTGCATACAGCCTTAGTGAGAATGTATCTGGAGCACTGAGTACAGTTTTGATCTGCTTATCTAACAAATAACAAATATAGTTAGTAATCTGAGGAACACAACACAAGTTCAGCAAATTAATTCACTCGATGGTAAGATTGGTTCATAAGGAAAGATTCAGTCTGTATTTTAAGAATAACAGGGTGATTGCATAGAGATATTTTCCTAATCAACCCAGTCAGATGGTGAACTTGAACTTACAACATTTTTACAATGTGCAACAGAGTGAACATGGGTAGTTTTTTTATCCTGACTGGTGATCTTAGGATAAAGTGGTCAGCTATTTAGGACTGAGAAGAAGAGGAATTTCATTACATGAAGGGTTGTGCAAGCTGAACCAATGAGCAAATTCAGGACAGGAATTGATAGGATTCTTGAAGACTAATGATATCAAAGGATTTCGGGATAGCGTGGGGATAGTGCAAGGAAGTGGTGTTGATATAAAAGATCAACAATGATCTAACTGAGTGGCGGAGCAGGTTACACACATGTACACATACATGCAAGCATCTGCATATGAGCACACACACAAAAAAATCCATATAGCTAACACATGCAAACATTCATGCATAGCTACACAGACACAGAAATGCACACAATGCCAAAATATGATGTAGATACCACTCACCGGAATGTGACCTCTGCTAAGCTATCCACCGTGATCCTGAAGGTGAATTTATGAGGTGTGTCAACAAGAAGCATGCTGGACAAACGAATAAACTGTGGATCTGTTAGAGGGTGCATGGTGTCAGCTACTAACTCAGTTTCTATGCTCTGCTTGCTCACAGGATTCACTGCCATTAACTGTAAAAAAAAAGCACAGTAAAATGTTACAGGCTAGGATCCAGGAAAGAGGTTTGGGGGAGTTAATGTAATGATACTTGTGACTAAGTTACAGGCTGGAATTTAATCGAGGAATTTCAATGGTTTCTCAAAAGTGCACGGTGGGGGGATACATACACACTAGACTGATTCCTGGAATGGCATGACTAACATATGACAGAAGACTGCATCGACTGGGCTTGTACTTGCTGGAAATTAGAAGAATGAGGGGGGATCACATTGGAAACACGTAAAACCCTGATGGGAACATATAAAATCCTATTCATGGTGAGAGGGGAAAAGGTTAAGGGAGATATGTATGGAAAGTTCTTTATGTGAGTGCCTGGAACATGTTGCCAGCGGAGGTGGTAGAGACGGGCATGACAGCATCATTTAAGATGTATCTAGACAGATACATGAATGGGTAGGGAGCAGGTCCTTAGAAAATAGGTGACAGGGTTAGATAGAGGATCTGGATCGGCGCAGGCTTGGAGGGCTAAAGGGCCTGTTCCTGTGCTGTAATGTTCTTTGTTCCTTCCTTTGTTCTTGACTGGACGGGCTAGATGTGGGAAGAATGTTCCTGATGTTGGGGATGTCCAGAGCTAGGGGCCACTGTCTAAGAATAAGAGGTAAGCCATTCAGGACTGAGATAAGGAAGAATTTCTTCACTCCAAAGGTTGTGAACCTGTGGAATTCTCTCTCACAGGAGGCTAATGGGCCCAGTTCATTAGATAGATTCAAGAGCGAGCTAGGCATGGCCCTTGTGGCTAAAGGGATAAGACTATGGACAGAAAGCAGGAATGGGATACTGCAAGTGCATGACCATATTGAACGGTGGTATAGGCTTGAAAGGCCAAATACCTGACTCCAGCACCTATTTACTGTGCTTCCGAACTAATGAGGGTTGCTTGTGTGTTACTATGAGAGGTGGGTTTATGCGTGATCAGATGATTGTTAATACTCTGTGGAAGTGATTTACTGAGCAGATGACTGGCAGCAAGACCTACACCAACTTGGTGTTGCTTTATTAATTAATTCTTTATTACACTGTCATTTGTACACCACTGTGCCTATTGCCTTGATGTGTCAGGAATTACTGTGCTGTCTTGCGTGTTTTGCACTTCTTATGCACTTTATGCTGCCCCTGCGTATGATTGTGTAGTTGGTGCTGTCCACGTAGCACACTCGGTCCTGGAGGAACATTGCCTCATTTTTCCCGTGTCAGTTGTATGTGGTAGAAATGACAAATAATGCTACTCTTGACTCTTAACTCTTTCTTTTCCATGACTGCGCTAAAAGAATGCACAGTGCACCGCTTGCCTTGGGCTGACTCCTCACTGAGGGCCACGATTTGGAACAAGGTGGCTCTCTGCTATCAATAGCAGTTCTTCTGCCGGTTCTCTGAGAGTATTTCAGGACCGAACACACATAATGGTGATCAAAGTCACCTTAGTTTCTGTTCCGAGATCACTTAGGGATCACATTGATTGGATCCGTGTGCTGCCAATCAGGGAGGTAAAGCAGACACTTTGGGGCAGCTTTTCTAGCCCTTTGCCCATATGAGGATGCTGAGCACTGGAGTCCTGAAAAGAGCTGCTCAGTCACTCAGGGAGCTGCTGTGTTCTGTCACCTGAGCCAGCTGGGAGCAAGTTCACTGGGAGACACAGTTGCCAGTGAATCTGTACTCACTGCTACTTCACACAACCTTCATCTCAGGGACTTCTGACAGATTTCTGATAGATCATAGGTGACAGAAAGAGGCTAAACTTGACTTGTACATGAATCCACACAATTAGGGAGAGTTACATATTGTCAGCCTCACTCTTTCATCCTGACCCATCTTAGTACAGTGGCAATACGGATCTTATTGTTTATTCAGGTTTGGAATGTAGGTATCACTGGTCAGGCCAGCATTTATTTCACATTCCTAATTGCCCAGAGGATAGTTAAGAGTCAACCAGATTGCTGTGCCTCTGGAGTCACATTTGGGTCAGACCAGGTAAGGATGGCAGAATTCTTTACCTAAAGAACATGAATGAACCAGATGGCCTTTTTCTGACAATGGCTTCATGATCATCATCAGGGCAGCACAGAGGGGGTTAAGCACTGCTGCCTCCCAGCGCCAGGGACCCGGGTTTGATTCCACACTCTGACGACTGTCTGTGTAGAGTTTGCACATTCTCCCCATGTCTGTGTAGATTTCCTCTGGGTGCTCTGGTTTCCTCCCACAATCCAAAGATGTGCAGGTTAGGTGGATTGGCCATGGGAAATTGACCACAGTGTCCAGGGATATGCAGACTTGACCATGAGAAATGCAGGATTACAGGAATAGAATATGGGGTTGAGATCTGGATGGAATGGTCTTCGGAGGGTTGGTGTGGACTCAATGGGCCAAATGGCCTGCTTCCACACTGTAGGGATTCAATGATTAGGCTCTTATTTCCTATTTTATTTAATGAATTCAAATACCACCATCTGGATTTGGACTCTGGATAAATAGTATAGCAATAATACCACTAGACTACTGCCTCCCCACAATTTTGATAGATGGTAGCTTTAGGTAAGATGGGGACAAGGGCAACCTCTGTCTCTTGTTTCATAACATGGAGCTGACCTGTCTACAAGACTTGTGGGCCTCACACTTGTGACATTCACCCAGCCCAGCAGAACCAGTCTTCACATTGTAGAGGGGAAAATGTGGATGTAGTTTACCCCAATAACAATTCACCGAGGGAAGGAACGATTATGATAAATAAAAAAAGTCTTAATTGGGGTTAAGTGAGTTAAGCAATTATATTGGAAAGGATTAGTGAATTCAATTAGTTTAATAACAGGGATTTATTTATATTGTTAACTTATTCCTATTTTCCTGGATTTATAAGGTTTCTGAATTAAACTGGTGTAGCTGACACACAGAATCCTGCAAAAGTGCAATATTGCTGAACTTGCAACAACCCGTGAGTTTTTCTGAGGCTGGAATGTGGATCACACCAGGCCATGCTGAATAAAGTGCCAGCAGACAGAACCATCGGGCTGTGAATTCTTATTGAATTCTTCGAGGAGGTGACCAAGCATGTGGATGAGGGTAGAGCAGTGGATGTAGTGTACATGGATTTTAGTAAGGCATTTGATAAGGTTCCCCATGGTAAGCTTATGCGGAAAGTCAGGAGGCATGGGATAGAGGGAAATTTGGCCAATTGGATAGAAAACTGGCTAACCGGTCGAAGGCAGAGAGTGGTGGTAGATGGTAAATATTCAGCCTGGAGCCCAGTTACAAGTGGAGTTCCGCAGGGATCAGTTCTGGGTCCTCTGCTGTTTGTAATTTTTATTAATGACTTAGATGAGGGAGTCGAAGGGTGGGTCAGTAAATTTGCAGATGATACGAAGATAGGTGGAGTTCTGGACAGTGAGGAGGGCTGTTGTCGGCTGCAGAGGGACTTAGATATGATGCAGAGCTGGGCTGAGGAGTGGCAGATGGAGTTCAACCCTGCCAAGTGTGAGGTTGTCCATTTTGGAAGAACAAATAAGAATGCGGAATACAGGGTTAATGGTAGGGTTCTTAGTCAGGTGGAGGAACAGAGGGATCTTGGGGTCTATGTACATAGATCTTTGAAGGTTGCCACTCAGGTGGATAGAGTTTGTAAGAAGGCCTATGGAGTATTATCGTTCATTAGCAGAGGGATTGAATTCAAGAGTCGTGAAGTGATGTTGCAGCTGTACAGGACTTTGGTTAGGCCACAGTTGGAGTACTGTGTGCAGTTCTGGTCGCCTCACTTTAGGAAAGATGTGGAAGTTTTGGAGAGGGTGCAGAGAAGATTTACCAGGATGTTGCCTGGAATGGAGAGGAAGTCATACGAGGATAGGTTGAGAGTTCTCGGCCTTTTCTCGTTGGAACGGCGAAGGATGAGGGGTGACTTGATAGACGTTTATAAGATGATCAGAGGAATAGATAGAGTAGACAGTCAGAAACTGTTTCCCCGGGTACAACAGAGTGTTACAAGGGGACATAAATTTAAGGTGAAGGGTGGAAGGTATAGGGGAGATGTCAAGGGTGGGTTCTTTACCCAGAGAGTGGTGGGGGCATGGAATGCGCTGCCCATGGGAGTGGTAGAGTCGGAATCATTGGCGACCTTTAAGCGGCATTTGGATAGGTACATGGATGGGTACTTAATCTAGGTTAGAAGTTCGGCACAACATCGTGGGCCGAAGGGCCTGTTCTGTGCTGTATTGTTCTATGTTCTATGTTCTATGTGAGAACAGCACAGGCTCGAGAAAGGAAATGGGAGCAGAGGGGAAATGGATAGAACGGGGAATATTAGGTGTCCCTGCTATTTTGGAAAGTGTGAGAAACGCGCTATTCAAATTCTGAAATGGTACTTTACTATCTATGTGGTGTACAATGTATAAATATTGAAATTGAGGGCAAAGCTCTATTTCAGAGTCCTCTGTCAATATGTTGGTGGAATAAACAATTGTTCACCTGTACTCAAGTCTCCTGGCATTATTTTGTACAATAATCTACCAGGATTTCAATACAGAATAATGGATACCTGAACTGCGATTGAAGTGTTATCGGAGTGTATTCGAAGTGTTCACAGGGTTGTGATATAGAATAGCAGATAACTGCAATGGTACAGTTACAGCCTGGAGTGAAACTGAGGAGTTCAGTTGGGAGGCATGTCTGAGGACCAAAGTTTCAATGAAGGACAACAGCAAGTAAAGGGCAGTCAGACTCATACTAGTTTCTGGAGCACATCTGGGCAATGGGAATGAAGGACTGGCTCTGCAAACAACTAATTATCATAGAATTATAGAATCTCGACAGTGTGGATGCAGGCCATTCTGTCCATTGACTTCATACCAGCCTCTGAATAGCATCCCACCAGACCCACCCCCCTACCCAATAATCTGCATTTCTCATGGCGAATCTTAGCCTGCACATACCTGGGCACTGTGGCCAATTTAGCATGGCAAATCCACTTAACAGGACACTTGGAGGAAACTCATACAGACATGGACAGAATGTGCAAACTTCACACAGTCACCCAAGGGTGGAATTGAACCGGAGTCCCTGGAACTGTGAGGCAGCAGTGCTAACCACCGAGTCAGTGTACTGCCCATCAATGTGACGAGACTGCTTACTGGAGGCAGAGTCAAACACTAAATAGGATTCATGCTCAGAAGGGCCTGAAGAAGGGCCTGTGCCCGAAACATCAAATCTCCTGTTCCCTGGATGCTGCCTGACCTGCTGCGCTGTTCCAGCAATAAAGTTTCAACTTTGATCTCCAGCATCTGCAGACCTCACTTTCTCCTCATGCTCAGAAGCAACAACAAAAGATCTAAGAACGAGAGGATATTGTCACTCAATTGAAACAGTAACATTGATTGGTTTAATACAATCTATTGACCTAAGAGCAGAAATTGGGAGTCAGGAGGCAAAACTGTCAGAAAGAGGGGTCATTAATCATGAAAGGGAGAGAGACAGCAGAGACGGAAATAAAATGATTGCATGTAGAGATTGAATCTTTTCCTGGGATAATGAATTACGCAGGCCTGACATGGTAATGTTTCTTAACCCATGAAGGAAACATGTATGTGTGAAGAGGTCCCTCCTGGCACCAAGCCAGGGATAACAACAGGGTGCTCCATTTGTCACACTGACCTTGAGCCTGTAGGTTGCTGGTCGTTTGAAGATCACCTTGTAGATTTGTCCACTGTAGGCAAACAGTGCAAGGTTGTCAATCACCCAAGTGAAATTGACAGAGGTGCCATGAGTAATCTGTGCTGAAAATATCTGTAAAGAAAGGCTTGTCACTGAAAGTAATGAATTAGACGGGGTCCTCTGCTCATCACTTTAATTGTGCTGCCATATCACATCTCCTTCCCACTGACCTTCTGTGAAATCCTCTACTTTACTATTCAACCATGGGAATGAAATCACATCAAAAAATCCACTTCATGACCTGCCCAGAGTCACAGAATAATAGAGTGCAGAAACAGGCCCTTCAGCCCAACTCGTTCGTGCTGACCAGGTTTCCTAACCTGAACCAGTCCCATTTTTCTGCGCTTGGCCTGTATACCTCTGTATCTTTCCTTCTGTTATAGCCCAGATCAGACCCCCCTCAAAATATTTTAAGAAATAGCCTGGACCCTAAGGTCCTTAGTGGGCGGCACGGTGGCACAGTGGTTAGCACTGCTGCCTCACAGCGCCAGAGACCCGGGTTCAATTCCCACCTCAGGCGACTGACTGTCTGGAGTTTGCACATTCTCCCCGTGTCTGCGTGGGTTTCCTCCGGGTGCTCTGGTTTCCTCCCACAGTCCAAAAATGTGCAGGTTAGGTGAGTTGGCCATGCTAAATTGCCCGTAGTGTTAGGTGCAGGGGTAAATGTAGGGGAATGGGTCTGGGTGGGTTGCGATTCGGCGGGTCGGTGTGTACTTGTTGGGCCGAAGGGCCTGTTTCCACACTGTAAAGTAATCTAATCTAACTTTTATTTATTGTTAAAGCAAATGTAAAGTGCCATGTTGCAGATGCAATGCAACTGGTCAAACAATATGTGGAGCAAAACACCATTTACTTAAACACTATAGTAAAAATATTACAAAAGAAGGAAGAACTTAGAATAACTTAACAGCATTGGAAAACTGTTATAAAGAAGCTGTATTCAGAAACTACAGCAAAAATGAGCACATTAAACAGGCATGTTTGAGGAAGACACAGAAACAAAGTATATAGCCAAAGTACAGAAACCGAAGAACATCCACACGGTACAAAAGGGGCATAGAACAAAGAACGTGGAACAACATAGGCACTTCGGCCCATGATGTTGTGTCAAGCATTTATCTTAAGCTACTATCAACCCCTCCATTTATGTGCTTGTCCAGCAGTTGCTTAAATGTCCCTAATGTCTCTGACTTCACTACCACTGGCAGTGCATTCCACACACCCACTATTCTCTGCGTAAAGATTTTTTTTAAGATTCCCGACAGTGTGGAAACAGGCCCTTCGGCCCAACAAGCCCACACCAACCCTCCGAAGAGTAACCCACCCAGACCCATTTCCCTCTGACTAGTACACCTAACATTATGGGCAATTAGCATGGCCAATTCACCTGACCTGCACATCTTTGGACTGTGAGAGGAAACCGGAGCACCCGGAAGAAACCCACGCAGACATGGGGAGAATGTGCAAATTCCACACAGACAGTCGCTCAAGACTGGAATCAAACTTGGGACCCTGGTGCTGTGAGGCAACAGTGCTAACCACTGAGCCACCGTGCTGCCCCTACTCCTACCTAAAGAACCTACCTCTGACATCTCCCCTATACCTTCCTCCATTCACCTTCAAACTATGACCTCTCATGACTACCATTTCTGCCCTGGGGAAAAGTCTCTGGCTATCTACTCTATCTATGCCTCCCATTGCCTTGTACACCTCTATCAAGTGACCTCTCTTCCTTCTTCTCTCCAGTGTGAAAAGCATGAGCTCAGTCAACTTCTCTTCACAAGACAAGCACTCCAATCCAGTTAGCATCCTGGTAAATCTTCTCTGCACCCTCTCAAAAGCATCTACATCCTTTCTAAAGTGAAACAATCAGAACTGGACACAATATTCCAAGTGTGGTCTAACCAGGTTTTATACAGCTGCAGTAAAACCTTGCGGCTCTTAAACTCAATCCCCCTGTTAATGAAAGCCAAAACACCATATGCCTTCATAACAACCCTATCAACTTGGGTGGCAACTCTGAGGGATTTATGTACGTGGACACCAAGATCCCACTGTTCCTCCACACTGCCAAGAAACCTGTTTTTAACCTTGTATTCAGCATTCAAATTCGACCTTACAAAATGAATCACTTCACATTTATCCAGGTTTAATTCCATCTGCCTTTTCTAAGCTCTGCATACTGTCAATGTCTTATTGATCCTGCCCCCAATACTTCTATAACACACCTGACTTTTGTGTCATCAGCAAACTTACTAACCCACCCTTCAACTTCTTCATCCAAGTCATTTATATAAACTACAAAGAGCAGAGGCCCAAGAACAGATCGCTTCAGGACACCACTGGTAACCAACCTCCAGGCAGAATAATTTCCATCCACTATCATTCACTGTCTTCTTTTGGCCAAACAATTCTGTATCCAGACAGCCAAATTTCCCTGTATCCCATGCCTCCTAACTTTCTGAATGAGCCTGCCATGGGGAACCTGAGCAAATACCTTACTGAAATCCATATACATCACAACCACTGCTCGCTCTTTGTCAACTTGTCTTCTCACATCCTCAAAGATCTCAATAAGACTTGGGAGGCATGACTTGCCCCTTACAAAGCCATGCTGACTATCTCTAATCAAACTGCGTTTTCCAAATAGTCATAAATCCTATCTCTCAGAATCTTTTCCAGTCTCACCACAGATGTTAAGACTGGTCTGTAATTCCCAGGGATTTCTCTATTCCTTTTCTTGAACAGAGGAACATCATTTGCCTCCCTCCATTCAGCTGGTGCTACTCCCCTGGACAGTGAGGAGCAAAAGTCATCACCAGAGGCACAGCAATCTCACTCCTCACTTCCCGTAGTAACCTTGGATATATTTGATCCGGTCCTGGAGACTTATCTATCTTGATGCTTCCCAGAATTTCCAACATCATAACTTCCTTAATATCAATCTGTTCAAGTCTATTAACCTAGTCCATGGGGCTCTCACTATCACCAGTATAGTGAATATTGTCTAGTGAATACTGAAGCAAAAAAACTCATTTAGGGCCTCTTCAGACCTCCAGACGCAAGTTTCCTCCACTATCCCTATTGGCCCTACCTTCTCCCTGATCAGTCTCTTATTCCTCACGTACGTGTAGAACACCTTTGGGTTTTCCCTAATCCTTCCCACCATGGCTTTTTTGTGCCCCCTCCTGGCTCTCCTCAGTCCATTTTCCTAGCTACCTTGCAATCCTCTAAACATCCTTGCTTCCTCAACCTTAAGTAAGCTTAAGAAAAACTGAGACGTTAGTCTGAAGAGAAGCTATTATTAACAGTGACACTAACCAATGCTGGTCACTCCCTTACTGAATGCTAACCCAGTATGAATGAAGGTAGACACCTGATTAGCAGTTTCATTAATACACCCTTTCAGGTACTAGAAGCAACTGAGACACATTACACATAAACAAAGTAGGTGCCTTTAAGAGGTTGTGTAATTTTCAGTTATTCAGTCAGTCTGAAATTTGTATTAACATGCTGTCAAAGGAAATCTTGCAGCTTTTTTAAGAAGAATGTGTTTAAGAAAAAATTAAACTCAACTAGGCTCATGGTAATTGTCAGATTATGAGGCTTACATGTCACAAAATCTGAAGAAACATGCCGTTATTTTCGTTGGGGATCTGAGAAACATTGAAAATATCTGTGTCAAATTGAAAATCTAGGATGAAAATCAAGCAAATTGTTGCAAGATGAGATCAAATGCCTTATGCAATCAGACCAAAAGCCTTATGCAATCAGACCAAATACCGAGGCAGAATTAAAGAGGCTGATCAAGATGGGAGTACTTGAACCTGTAATTGAAAGTGATTAGGCCCCACCTCTCATAACAGTGATGATGGAAGATGGATTGTTAACTCATCTTGATTTAACAGGTCAATGTTAATCTGGTACTGTGTGCTGAGCAGTACCCTTTGTCATTAGTCAATTATCTATTTGCTGGACTAGCTGAAGATCAGCTTTTTTGGTAAAACTGACCTTAATCAAACCTGCCTCCAAATGAATGTAGATCCTGAGTCACAGAAATACTTGATGATAGTAATACTGAAAGTACTACAGGTAATTCTCCTATAACGTGACAGTTGCATTCCCATGTGACACCGTGTTATAGAAAATCATGCAATATAAATAATGGGGCCAATGGGAAAAATAGGGTTGGGGTGAACCACCAAAAATATCAAAACAAAAATAGTAGTTAGCCTAACACAAATGATAGCACAGTCTAAGTAAATCCTTAAATCATATTTTAATGAAATAATACAGTAAATATTAAAATCACTTACTACAACACTGTACCTTTCATGAAACCCCTCACCAGAAAGCACATGAACCGACTGACCATGTGATGCCGACACAGAAGGCCAGTCCTCTTAAAGATGCCCCCCCTTTGAAATAAAGTTCCTAAATGTAGACTACAATTCCCAATTTCAAGCTATGTTTAAAGGTTTGCAGAGCTGATTGCATTCCTGCTTTAGCTGAACAGACTGAATTTGCATTTTTCAGACAGAGGATCCTGAGGCTGGGTCTTGTTGGTCAGTTAATGCCGGGGATGGAACCATGTAACAGTGAACGGGAGTTTGCTTCATAAAAAAAAGTCACAATTCACAAATTGCATTACAACCAAATTGCATTTAATAAATGCGCTTTATAGGAGAACTACCTGTACTCAAGTACAAGAGACATCCATTTGGAACCACATCTGCATCTGCGATACTCCAAAGTGCCATGGGTCAAATTATCAACGGATTAGAAAGAGTCCAGATTTACCAAGTCAATATTTTAATCACTGGAAGAAATAATGTGGAGGTGTTGTATTCGACTGGGGTGGACAAGGTTAAAAATTGCAAAACATCAGGTTATAGTCCAACAGGTCTATTTGAAAGTACAAGCTTTCGGAGTGCTCCTCCTTCATCATGTAGCTAGTGGGGCAGGATCATAGGACACAGAATTTATAGTAAAAGATCAAAGTTCATACAACTGATGCAATCTACTGTGTAATATGCAACCTCCAGAACTTCTGAGATAATTTAAGGTTTATTAACAAAAAGGTGACATCTCAGCCCAGGCAATGCATTAAAGGTATGAGGTTAGAGTCTGTCTCTATCCCAATCTTGCACCCTCTGCACCCTCTCCAGTGCGATCACATCCTTCCTATACTGTAGCAACCAGAACTTCAACTGTGGCCTAACTAACAATATACACAGCCCCATGATAACCTCTCTGCTCTAGTATTTTGACTACTAACAGCAAATGACCCAGTTGCCTTCTTAACCGCCTTATGTACCTGTCCTTCAATCTTCAAGGTCCCTCTTTGGGTCCCCATTTAACATCTATTCCTTTGCTTTGTAGGTTCTCCCAAAATGCATCACCTCATACTTTTCAGAATTAAGTTTCATCTGTCACTGTTCTGCCTATCTAACCAACCCACCTATATCATTTTGCAATCAAAGACTTTCCTCCTTGCTATTTACCACACTACTAATTTCCATGTCAACTGCAAACTTACAAATTATACCTTCTGCATTCATGTCTACATCACTAATGTACAATAGAAACAGCAATTGACCTTGCACTAAACCCTGTGGAACCCCACTGGACATAGACTTTCAATGTCAAAAACATTCTTCAATGAGTGTTTCCTGCCACTGAGCCAATTTTGAACCCAATTTGCCAAATCATCTGAATCCCTGGACTCTTAGCTTCTTAACCTGTTTGCCATGTAAGATATTGCCACAAACCTTAATAAGGTTCATGTGGACTATTCAAATGCACTATCCTCATCCACACACCAAGCCATTTCCTCAAGAAATTCAATCAAATTTGTTAGACATGTTCTCCCCTTGATAACTCCATAATGACTATCTCGGATTAATTGTTGCCTCCCAAGTGGAGACTAAATCTGTCAATCAGGCTTTCTTCCAATTGATTTCCTATCATGGTTTTCAGGTTTATCCTTACCACCATTCTTGAATAATGTTACTAGTTTAAAATGATTTACAGAAGAAACAAGGGTGGAATTATGAAAAACGTTTTCATATAACGAGTAGTTAGGGTGTGGAATGCACTGCTTGGAAATGTTGTGGAGGCATTCAATTGATGATTGGATGATTATTTGGATAAAAATAACGCACAACGGTATGGGGGAAAGAGGTAAGCGATTGGCACTGGTAGTGATGCTCAGTTAAGAAGTTGGCATAGGTACGATGGGCCGAATGGCATCCTTTTACAATGTAACACTTCTGTGATTAGCTGTCCTTCAGTTCTTTAGCAGCTCTTCTTTGGTCAGAGAAGATTTGAAAATGAATTCCAGAGTCCCTGAAATCTCCTCTCTTGCCTCCCATAGCACCTAGGATATGTCTCAAGTATGCCTGGGTATTTATCCACTTTGAAGTTGCTAAAACCATTAATACCTCCTGTCTCTCAATGCTAATTAATTCAAGTATAACACACACACCCTCCCTGACTTCTACATTTACATCATCCTTCTCTGCAATGAATACAGATCACAGACATGTCTTCCGAATCCACGCACACATTTCTACATTGATCGCTAATGGGCCCTAATCTTTCCCTAATTACTTTCTTGCCCTTAATATAGGTATTTCTGGGGTAACACGTGTTTCAGCATTGCAATTTGGCATAACGTCAGTGAAGAATTCGGGAATGATATTTTGGAGAATGCTTGCCCTCTGTTGGCAATAGCGTAATCCCAGCAGGGATTGGTTATTGCGCTTCATTCTGTGTATTTGCCGATGTGCATGCCGAAATCTCGGCGCATTCTGCTCATACGCTGATGTTCTTGCCATTCTGCACATGCACTAGGTCAGCGGTGGTCTTTGTGGTATTCTGTGCATGTGACAGGGCAGCTCTCTTACATTTTTAAAAAGAAATACTGTGTTAAATTAACTTCTGTTTCATTAATAAATATAATTTCAACCTTCATTTAGGCTGTGCTATACTTTGTGTTTGACATTTGGGTGATTTTTGAGCGATTGTGAGTGATATTTTTTCTCGGTTTGCCCCAACCCCACTTTTCCCATCGGCCTCATTATTTCTATGAAGCGATTCTCTATGAATTGAGGTTTTGCTGGAATGCAACTACCGGGTTATAGGACAACTACCTATATACTTATAAAATCCTTTAGGATATCTTGTGATTTAAGCCTTTTGTATCTACACTTTGCTCTTTTACCCTTTATCCAAATCCTGTATGTCCTTTCACATTCTGGGTTCACTGGATTGATCCCACCCTTCACTTTTACAAAAACATGGTGGTCCTGCACTCTCTCTATTACCATTTTAAATGTCTCCTGCTGTTCTGATGTGGACTTCCCTGCGATAGCTGCTCCCAGTCCAATTTTGGACAGATCTTGTCTTAAAATCCATCCTCCCCACTGCAGAACCTCTATTTCTGGTCCACCTTTGTCCTTATCCATAATAATCTTCAACCTTACTGAGTTGATATGGTCATCTACCACTTACTCAGCTTTATTCCCTAAAATTAGGTCCACCACCATTCCCTCTCCTGGAAGACTTTCTATGTGCTGGCTTAGAAAACTCTTCTGGACACAGTGAAGCACTTTGAAATGTTTTATTACACTAAAGAAACTGGTGAAATATTTTGGGATTGAGCCATCTTTCCTTCTCTCTTTATACAGCCTCGTCTCAAAGTGAGTTCTCCAAATGCTTTTGAGGGTGCCATACCTGTGAGACATCCACCAGCATGCGTCTGGGTTTCCTGGGCATGATCTGGAGCCCCTGAATCACATCGAAGGCCTGGATTTCGACAGACATGTTCTGGGAACTGACCTCATTGCTCACGGTGATATTCAGGATTTCTATCCTGGGATGGGTGACAGTAAAGTGGGCATATGAGAACCAGGTATCGCTGGTCTCTCTGTGGCAGGCTGGCGTATACTGAGGCAGACTGGATGGACAGTGGGCATCAAAGAAGACTCCTGATTGTCGAACTGGAGGACTCCACCAGGAGCTAGCATTGCTGCCAGAGTTAATCTTGATCACAATGAGTATCTCATTGCCAGTTGGGACCAGGAGAGTGCCATTATGTGGCCAGGGATAGATGATTTGTAAGCCAGTGATTGTTGTCCATGGGCAGCATTTGATCCCTGTGGGGCTTACTCTGTTTACTGGGGTTTCCAGGAATGTATCTGGCACAGTGGTTAGGGAGTGGGTGGGAGCAATCGGCTGTGGCTGGTCTGTATACAGGATACGCACATCACAGACAACATTATCAAACCATCTGGGACTGGGCCAGGTAGGTTGGAAACCAACCAGTAAACTTTCCAGCCAGCCCTGCCGCACCAGGCTGATGTAGCTCTGTCGCCATGGTGATATTGAGCTGGGCAAGCAATGCAGCAGAGAGTTCTGACCTGCATCGTGCTGAAAACCAATCACATCATCTGGATAAACACGAACTTCCTGGTCACCCAGCATCACCTGAAACAGAGCAACAGTCCATTACATCATCAAGCAAATAGCCAATCAGGAGCACCACCAAGCAGTAACACCTCCACGCAAACCCACCAATCATGAACATATTAACAAATGAGCAGAGAAGAATCCAACCAATCAGGAGTAAAGTAATATTGAGCAGGATTAACCAAATAGAAATTGTTAGGAAGATTAGAATCTCCTCAGTTGAGGACTGACTCGGAGCTGGCTGGCCACAGTCAGTTCCACTGTGCACAAATAAATAAAGGGCAATTTGGTGACATGAAGCAGCCTGTGTGCAGTTATTTCACCCAAGAACACTTCAATTAGCTTGCGTGTCTTATTTCCCAAGAGAAGGTCAAGTTTTGCTACTTCTCTGGTAAGTACATCTACATGTTGATAAAGCAAATTTTCTTTAACATATTTCACAAATTCCTCCCCATCTAACATTACAGCAGTCCCAGTCTATGTTTGGAAAGTTAAAATCCACTACAAATTAATACTATTATTCTTATGAATCTTAATGCTATCGTATCTGAGATTTCTCCACATATTTGTTCCTCCGTTTCCCACTGACCATTGGGTGGCCTGAAGGACAATCCTCTCAAGGTGATCTTCCTAATCTTAATTCTGAGTTCCACCCATGTAGCATCACTGGATGATCCCCCAGAAATATCCACTCTACAGCAATAATGTTTTCCCTAATCAAAAATACACTCCTCCTCCTCTCTTGCCTCCCTTCCTATGCTTCCTATAGGACCTAAACCCTGGAACATTGAGCTGCCAGTCTTATCCCTCCCTCAGCCATGTTTCTGTAATAGCTATGATAACCCAGTCACATATTTTCACATATGCCCTGAGTTCATGCTCCTTACCTGTCAGACCTCTTGCGATGAAATAAATGCAGCTTAATTCTTCAGAGTTACCTTATTGTGTGACATGCTCTTGTCTGTCTTATCTAATCAATTTGCTCTCTTTAACTTCCAAATCATCCTCAGCCTTTTCTCTATTCTCACTGCTGCTCAGAATCCCCTCACTGACCCCCCCGACCCATACCAGTTTGAAGGCTCCCAAGTAGCACTAACAAATCTCTCTTAAAAAAAAAGAAATAAAACTGTTAGGATTGAGCTTTCCATTGGACAAGCCCAAACACTGGATGAACCAATCAGAATCACAGCAATCATTGGCTTGTGCTGTAGTGCAGACAATCATAATTGGGAATAGGTTAACTGCAACAGACTGAAATGTGACACTAATCGATTTCAGAAAAATTCCACCCAATCAGAAAAGCAGACTTCCACTACACATGTAGAGCAGGTGGTCTCTTGGGAGGCTGCAGAATGCCCACCTTGCCTGTACAGGCTCTCTGAAAGAGCAAGTTACTGAATGCTGTTCCCCTTCTCCTACTGAACCATTTCCCCATCACATTGCACATTCTTCCTGTTCAGGTGTGAGTCCAATTTCTGCCACTGTATAACACAGACATACACTACTGGTGGGGAGAGTCTGTCACTGTATGACACTGGGTTCCAGTACTGGTGGGAACAATTCTGTCGCTGCATAGCACTGGGGTACAGTACTGGTGGGGACAAGTCTGCCACTGTATAACACTGGGGTCCAGTACTGGTGGGGACAAGTCTGTCGCTATATAACACTGGGGTCTAGTACTGGTGGGGCAAGTCTGTCACTGTATGACACTGGGGTCCAGTGTTGCTGGGGACAAGTCTGTCGCTATATAACACTGGGGTACAGTACTGGTGGGGCAAGTCTGTCGCTGTATAACACTGGGGTACAGTACTGGTGGGGACAGGTTTGTCACTATAACACTGGGGTACAGTACTGGTGGGGACAGGTCTGTCACTGTATTACACTGGGGTACAGTACTGGTGGGGACAGGTCTGTCACTGGGGCAGCAAGGTGGCTCAGTGGTTAGCCCTGCTGCTTCACAGCACCAGGGTCCCAGGTTCGATTCCAGCCTCGGGCGACTGTCTGTGTGGAGTTTGCACGTTCTCCCAGTGTCTGTGTGGGTTTCCTCTGGGTGCTCTGGGTTCCTCAGGTGAATTGGCCATGCTAAACTGCCCATAGTGTTAGGTGCGTTAGTCAGGGGTAAATATAGGGTAGGGGCCTGGGTGGGTTACTCTTCGGAAGGTCGGTTGTTGGAGGTTCCTGGTTACAGATGTTTCAGTAAGATTAGGGAGAGTGGTAAAAAAGGAGGGGGGGTGTGGCATTGCTAATTAGAAATGGTATAAAGGCTGCAGAAAGGCAGTTCAAGGGGGATCTGCCTTTGGAGGTAGTATGGGCTGAAGTCAGAAATAGGAAAGGTGCAGTCACCTTGTTGGGTGTTTACTATAGGCCCCCCAATAGCAGCAGAGATATGGAGAAACAGATTGGGAAACAGATTTTGGAAAGGTGCAGAAGCCACAGGGTCGTAGTCATGGGTGATTTCAACTTCCCAAACATTGATTGGAAGCTCTTTAGATCAAGTAGATTGGATGGAGCAATGTTTGTGCAGTGTGTACAGGAAGCTTTTCTAACTCAGTATGTAGATTGTCCGACCAGAGGGGAGGCCATATTGGATTTGGTACTTGGTAACGAACTGGGACAAGTGATGGGCTTGTTAGTGGGTGAACATTTTGGTGATGGTGACCACAATTCTGTGACTTTCACCTTGGTTATGGAGAGAGATAGGTGCGTGCAACAGGGTAGGTTTTACAATTGGGGGAAGGGGAATTACGATGTTGTAAGACAGGATCTGAGGAGCATAAGTTGGGAGCATAGGCTGTCAGGGAAGGATGTCATGGAAATGTGGAACTTTTTCAAGGAACAGATACGACGTGTCCTTGATATGTATGTACCTGTCAGGCAGGAAAGAGATGGTCATGTGAGGGAACCTTGGTTGACGAGGGAGGTTGAATGTCTTGTAAAGAGGAAGAAGGGGGCTTTTTTTTTTTAGATTACTTACAGTGTGGAAACAGGCCCTTCGGCCCAACAAGTCCACACCGACCCCGCCGAAGCGCAACCCACCCATACCCCTACATTTACCCCTTACCTAACACCACGGGCAATTTAGCATGGCCAATTCACCTGACCTGCACATCTTTGGACTGTGGGAGGAAACCGGAGCACCCGGAGGAAACCCACGCAGACACAGGGAGAATGTGCAAACTCCACACAGTCAGTTGCCTGAGTCGGGAATTGAACCCAGCTCTCTGGCGCTGTGAGGCAGCAGTGCTAACCACTGTGCCACCGTTCCGCCCTCAAGGTTGAGGAAACAAGGTTCAGACAGAGCATTGGAGGGATACAGGATAGCCAGAAGGGAGCTGAAGAAAGGGATTAGGAGAGCTAAGAGAGGGCATGAAAAATCTTTGGCGGATAGGATCAAGGATAACCCAAAGGCATTTTATGCGTATGTGAGAAACATGAGAATGACGAGAACGAGGGTAGGTCGGATCAAGGACAGTAGTGGGAGACTGTGTATTGAGTCGGAAAAGATAGAAGAGGTCTTGACTGAGTACTTTTCTTCAGTATTTACAAACGAGAGGGACCATATTGTTGAAGAGGAGAGTGTGAAATGGACTGGTAAGCTAGAGGAGATACTTGTTAGGAAGGAAGATGTGTTGGACATTTTGAATAACTTGAGGATAGACAAGTCCCCCGGGCCTGACGGGATATATCCTAGGATTATGTGGGAAGCAAGAGAGGAAATTGCAGTACCGTTGGCAATGATCTTTTCGTCTTCACTGTCAACAGGGGTAGTACCAGGGGACTGGAGAGTGGCGAATGTTGTGCCCCTGTTCAAAAAAGGGAATAGGGATAACCCCGGGAATTACAGGCCAGTTCGTCTTACTTCAGTGGTAGGCAAAGTAATGGAAAGGGTACTGAGGGATAGGATTTATGAGTATCTGGAAAGACACTGTTTGATTAGGGACAGCCAGCACGGATTTGTGAAGGGTAGGTCTTGCCTTACAAGTCTTATTGAATTCTTTGAGGAGGTGATCATGCATGTGGATGAGGGTAGAGCAGTGGATGTAGTATATATGGATTTTAGTAAGGCATTTGATAAGGTTCCCCATGGTAGGCTTATGCGGAAAGTCAGGAGGCATGGGATAGAGGGAAATTTGGCCAGTTGGATAGAAAACTGGCTAACCGGTCAAAGTCAGAGAGTGGTGGTAGATGGTAAATATTCAGCCTGCAGCCCAGTTACAAGTGGAGTTCCGCAGGGATCAGTTCTGGGTCCTCTGCTGTTTGTAATTTTTATTAATGACTTGGAAGAGGGAGTCGAAGGGTGGGTCAGTAAATTTGCAGATGATACGAAGATTGGTGGAGCTCTGGATAGTGAGGAGGGCTGTTGTCAGCTACAAAGGGACTTAGATATGATGCAGAGCTGGGCTGAGGAGTGGCAGATGGAGCTCAACCCTGCCAAGTGTGAGGTTGTCCATTTTGGAAGGACAAATAAGAATGCGGAATACAGGATTAACGGCAGGGTTCTTAGTAAGGTGGAGGAGCAGAGGGATCTTGGGGTCTATGTTCATAGATCTTTGAAAGTTGCCACTCAGGTGGATAGAGCTTGTAAGAAGGCCTATGGTGTATTAGCGTTCATTAGCAGAGGGATTGAATTCAAAAGTCGTGAAGTGATGTTACAGCTGTACAGGACTTTGGTTAGGCCAAGTTTGGAGTACTGTGTGCAGTTCTGGTCGCCTCACTTTAGGAAAGATGTGGAAGCTTTGGAGAGGGTGCAGAGAAGATTTACCAGGATGTTGCCTGGAATGGAGAATAGGTCGTACGAGGATAGGTGGAGAGTGCTAGGCCTTTTCTCATTGGAACGGAGAAGGATGTGGGGTGACTTGATAGAGGTGTATAAGATGATCAGGGGAATAGATAGAGTAGACAATCAGAAACTTTTTCCCCGGGTGCAACAGAGTGTTACAAGGGAACATAAATTTAAGGTGAAGGGTAGAAGGTATAGGGAAGATGTCAGGGGTAGATTCTTTACCCAGACAGTGGTGGGGGCATGGAATGTGCTGCCTGTGGGAGTGGCAGAGTCAGAATCATTGGCGAACTTTAAGTGGCAATTGGATAAGTACATGGATGGGTGCTTAAGTTAGGACAAATGTTCGGCACAACATCGTGGGCCGAAGGGCCTGTTCTGTGCTGTATTGTTCTATGTTCTATGTTCTATGTCGGTGTGGACTTGTTGGGCCGAAAGGCCTGTTTCCATACTGTAGGGAATCTAATCGAACTGTATAACGCTGGGGTACAGTCCTGGTGGGGACAGGCCTGTCACTGTATAACACTGAGGTACAGTACTGGTGGAGCAAGTCTGTCACTGTGTAACAATGAGTTACAGTACTGGTAGGTCAGCTCTAGCACTGTGTAACATTGGGGTTCAGGAATGATGGGGATAGGTCTGTCACTGTAACACCAGAGTGTTCAATTTGAATAGCTTTATTTGTGAACTATACCAGAAAGAAAGAAAAATTAGTGATAACTAGAAATGGAGCTCACTCTGAACATGGCTTCATCTTGTGTGGAACCAATGCTGTTCTTCAGATTGTCTGCCAGATTGTACATCATTTGAACAAAGGACAGAATAAGAATAGTCTGACTCACATTTACATGTACAATGTTGAGGTCAGGGCTGATGATCATTGCTATATCTGCCACCTGGGAGTAATATGGCTGTGTCCCTTTGTATCTGGGAGGGTTAGCGATTGGCAGGATGTTGGTTGTGATGTTTTCAAATGCATACGAACTGCAGGGGCTGGTGATGGGCAGACACATTTCCTGTAAGTGGCACCATTGATGCCCGTTGTTGCAACCTCCTGTGGTGTTGCACAGCGGCTGTGTGTCACAGGTGGCAAAGGGAGTACGGAGCCACTCGCAGCCTGAGGAACAGAAGCAGAGCTTCAGATGCACCATAGACATCACTGAAGAGACTAACCAAGAATACAGAATCAGCTGTTAATTGTTCTATTAAACAAGACTACCTGTAAATCAGTCATTCATAACTGCACTGCATCTACAACAATGTCTGAGGTACCAAAGAGCTTCAAAGCAGAGAATTCACAACAATTGATACAAAACATGAAAAGGAAACACTTAACAGATAAGCAAAGATGAGGTGACAACATTAGCTTTTTAAGCAATGTAGAAAGCCAGGGAGGTTTAGCATTTGGAACTGGAAGGCTGATGCCAATGATGGGCCAAAGGAATCACAAAAACATGAGACAAACAGTGTTTTCAGACAGCGGCAGGAGATATTAGCGATGGGAAGATTGTGGTCATGCAGGAAGCACGAGGTCAGAATTTTAACATCTAATAGGCAGTCAAATTAAATTAAATGCAGTAGTTTGGATCGGGTTCTGATGTTAGGACATAGGGCAGCGGTGGTTTTATTCCAATGAGTGTAAACGTTATGGCCTGTTGCTTTAAAAATGGCTTCTTGTCATTGGAAACACTTTTAAAAACAAAATGTTCTCAGGATATTGGCAAAGTAATATCCATTGCTGACACTTCCTGATACTTTCAAATTGGTCTATTCAGAAATATTCTCTCTACAGCATGTCGGACATGAACCAGGCCTCCTGGTCCAGAGGTCTCCAGACTAACTACCACTGTACCAGAAGGGCCCCCATTGTGAGTTAAACATCTAGTCTAGGATAAAATTCACCCGAACCAGATGAGGTAGGTATGAAGCGTATTAGTGTATCTGGACTGCTCACCATCACTGCAGGAAGTCTCTCAATCTAACAACAATGTTAAACTTAATAATGGTCTGTTTATCATCATGATAATTTTAATTGGAAAGGACAAACACAAAGATCAGTGGTTTTGCTGTGTCCCAAAAGCTCTGATCATCTTTGTCTCCTGTGATCAATTCTATATGTTAAGGACGATGTTTACTTAGTGCTGTGGATTTCAGTCATCTCATGAGGTAGTGAACAAAATGGTTTGCTTCCTTTTATTTCCTTCTGTGCCACCACTCTGTCTCATGGTTGAGGTGTTTGGGCACAAAGTGTGATGCAGTTTGATTGTCCCGTGGTAACCATGATGAACGATAGGGAGCACACTCCTCCCAGTCATTCATGTCAATGTTACCATGCTTCAAGGAGAGATTCAAGGTGTCATTGGAGCAATTCCTTTTTTTTGTCCTCTCCTGAAACTCTGGTGAATTGAGACTTGAGAAAACATGATGTGGTGAGGTAGAGGTATTTCAGACTCCAGATGCAATGACCAGTTCATTGTAGTCAATTTTGCAGGAGTTTTGCCTGAATACTTCTCAGGCTGACTTCAAGCAGTGCACCAGAGGGCAGCTGATCTTTCAATGGGGTGAACAACCACTGTCAGGTAGATTACAAATAGAACGGAGATCATGGAATGTGGCCAAAATGTGTTGCCCATTCTTAACTACCTTTGAACAAAGTGGATCACTCAGCCATTTCATTAGATAGTTCAAAGTCAATCACATCATTGTGGATTTGGCGTCACATAGGCTCCAGGCAAGACATATGATGTTACACAATGTGACATTCTGGTATAAAGGTACCTGTTTCACTTTCACTCATTCTGTGTAGTCAGCACATTATGTGTGATGCAATGTATAGCAACATTGATAAACACATATTAGAACATTATGTGGAGGTCTCTGTTATCAGAGTTCATATGGTTTGTGTTCTAAATAAATTTCAAGACATCTGTCTCACAAGAATTTGACTCTTTGTGGTATTTATCAACATTGTTACACCTGGCTGGGGTAGTGCACTGGAAATCAAGCCCCACTGTTACTGCAAACATCACAAAAGTTAAAGATTTTAAGAAGTAAACAGAAATACCTGACTTTCAAACCCATGTTGACAAATAGCATGGAACAGGCTTCTATATTTACAAGAACTATGACAAATAAATAAAGTTTGTCGGCAGGTAAATAATTATGAAAATACCAAACAAGACTTTCATCCATTAAGCCTTTTCCCTTCTGCAACTTTATATAATCTACGCCTATGTTAAACCTTTAAATTATTTCAATATTTTTACACTCCGGACAATACATCTGCAATTGCACTTCTTTTCTGCAATATGATTAATCTTTACATTAAATGATTGCAAAAAAGCAATAGTCTCACATTCCAATTTTTAAACTTCAGAATAGACCATTAATTACTACCATGAAAATTTAAAATATATCCTCTACAAAGGATTTATATACTATAAATACTTTAAAGGGAAGAGACTAACTAAGGAAGGTGTAGGTTGATAGCGAGAAAGGTTAAGAAAAGGGATCTTGATCAGATGGAGAAGTGGGCTGAGAATTAGCAATTATAATTTAATACACATAAGTGTGAGGTGTTACAGTTTGGAAAGTCAAACCAAGGTAGGACTTACATAGTAAAAGGTAAGGTCCTGAGGAGTGTTGTGGAACACAGGGACCCAGGAGTACAAGTACAGAGTTCGTTGAAAGTGGCATCACAGGAAGACAGGGTGGTGAAGAAGGCATTTGGCATGCTGGTCTTCATCAGTCGAGGCACTAAATATAGGGGTTGGGATGTTATGTTACAGTTGTATAAGTTGTTGGTGAGGCTGCAGGGAAGTATTGTGTATAGTTTTGATGACCCTGTTATTAGAAAGACATTGGAAAGAATGCAAAGATGATTTGTGGGGATGTTGCCAGGACTATTAGGCCTAAGTAATAGGGAGAGGTTGGCCAGGATAGGACTTTATTCCTTGGAATTGTAGAAGAATGAGGGGTGACCTTATTATGGTGTATAATATCATGAGGGGCATAGATAGGAAGAATGCATATGGTCTGTTTCGCAGGGATGGGGAATTGAAAACTAGAGGGCATAGGTTTAAGGTGAGAAAGGAAAGATTTAAGAAGGACCTGAAGGGCAACATCTTCACGCAGAGAGTGGTGCATACATGGAATGGGTGGCCGGAGAAAGGGTTTGAGGCAGGTACAGCAGCAATATTTAAAAAAACATTTGGATAGGTACAGAGAATGGGAAGGTCCAGAGGGATATGGACCAAATGTGGGCAATTGGAATTAGCTGAGTAGGCACCATGGTCAGCTTGGACCAGTTTGGGCTGAATCCATGCTGTATTATTCTATGACTCTACGACTCTAGGGTTGATTCAGGTCCAAGGGGGTAACCTGTGTGTGAAGCTACAGGATATTGGAAGGGTGTTAAATGAAAACTCCTCTTTGGTATTCATTCTGGAAAGGGACAGCATAGGTACAGAATTCAGGAAAAGGGACTGTGAGGAACTTGCACAGTTTGACATAGGAAATTGGGAGGTATTGGAGGCATTGTCAAAAAATAATAAAAATAAACAAATTCCCTGGCCTGGATGAATTGCATCTCGGGCTGTTGTGGGAGGTGAAGCAGAAAATTGCTGGGGCTCTGGCACACTTTTAATTCCTTTCTCACAACAGGGCAAGTGCCAGAGGTCTGGAGCATTCCTAATGTGATTTCACTTTTTAAAGAGGGCTGGTAGAGATGAACCAGGAATTTACAGAGCCTCACGTCAGTGATAGGGAAACTCTCATAGAAAATTCTGAAGGAGTGAATTAATATCCACTTGGAAAGGCATGGGTTAATTGGGGATAGTTAGCATGTCTTTGTCACATGGATGTCATGCCTAACAAATATGTTAGAATTTTTTGAAAATGTGACCAACTATGTGGATCAGGGAAGGTCAGTTGTTGGAGTTGAAATGGATTTTAACAAAACTTCTGACAAGGTCCCACATGGGAAATTGATTAAGAAGGTTAACATACGTGAAATTGAGGGAAACTTGGCGCGATGGATCAGCAACTGGCTTAGTAATAAAACACAAAGTGTAGAGGTTTGAGTGACTGGAGACAGGTGCCCAGTGGTGTAAGAGAAGGTCCAGTACTGGGACCTTTACTGTTTGTTGTATACATAAATTATATGGATGAAAAATAGAGGCAATGTTAAGCAGATTTGCAGATGACACCAAGATTGGTAGGTCAGATGAGCAGACCAGTGGCAGATATTATTTAACCCTGATAAAGGGGACAGCATGGTGGCTCAGCGGTTAGCATGCTGCCTTATAGTACCAAGTTTGATTCTAGTCTTGGGTGACTAACTGTGTGGAGTTTTGACTGTGTTTGCATGGGTTTCCTCCCACTGTCCAAATGCATGCAAGTTAGGTGGATTGGCAATACTAAATTGCTCATAGTGTCCAGAGATGTGCAGGCTAAGTGGATCAACCAAGGGAAATGCAGGGCTTTGAGATAGGGTAGGGAGGGGAGTCTGGGTGGGATACTCTTCAGAGGGTCGGTGTGGATTCAATAGGCCAATTGCTTGCTTCCACACTGTACCGATTCTATGAATCATACCCCACACTGCAAAAAAGTGCACTTTGGAAGAAGAAACAAGATGAGGGAGTATTCGATGAATGGCTGGACACTGGGTAGCTTAGTGGAACAGAGGGATCTTGGGGAAATTATTCACAGATCCCTGAAGTCAGCGGAGCATGTAAGTAGGATAGTTAAACAGGTATATGGGACACCTGCTTCCAGTAGTCATGACAGAGTATAAGAGCAAGAAGGGAATGTTAGAATTGTACAGAATGTTAGTCAAGACACAACTAGAATACTGTTGTAGTTTTGGTCTCTTCACCACAGGACAGATGTGATAGCACTTGCGGGGGCACAGAGGAGGTTCATCAGGATGTTGCCTGAGATGGAGAAATTGACCTATAAGGAGAGACTAGATAGGCTTGGATTGTTTTCCTTACAGCAGAGAAAACTGTTGGTGAGACATGATTGAGGTGTATAAAAGTGAATAGAGAGCTGCTGTTGTCCACAATCAAGGTGAAAGATCAGGAGAGGGCATAGTTTGAGAGTAAGGGCAGGAAATTCAGAGGGAATTTGGGAAAAGACTTTCTCACTTAGCAGGTGGTGGGAATCTCAAAAGTAGTGAAAAATGGAAACCTTACAACCTTTGACAAATATTTTGATGAGTACTTCAAATATAACATTGAAGGATATGGGACAAGTGCAGGAAATGGAAGTAGTGCACTTTTAGTGGTAGTTATGTCAAAGCAGACTGGGATAGGCTGAAGGCTGCTGTCTCAATCAATTAATCTACAAATCTGTATGCAGTTGCTCAGTGTTAGCACTGCTGCCTCACAGCACCAGGGATCCAGGTTCAATTCCAGCCTCGGGTGACTGTGTGGAGTTTGCACATTCTCCTCATAATTGCATGGGTTTCTTCCAGGTGCTCTGGTTTCCTCCCACAGTCCAAAGATGTGCAGGTTAGGTGGATTGGCCATGCTAAATTGTCCAACGTGTCCAGTGATGTGTGGGTTAGGTGGATGAGCCACAGGAAATGCAGGGTTACAGGGATAGGGTAGGGGGGTGAGTATGTGTGGGAGCTAGTGTGGACTCGTTGGGCCGAATGTTGGGCCACTCTGCAGAGATTCTATGATTGATGATCACTTGTAAACAAAGCAGTCAGGACAGGCAATTCTGAAGAAATATTATAAATGGAAAACAGAGGAAAAGAAGAACAAATTCTGTGAATCAAGACATCCTCTTAGTTTTTATAATTCTTGGCAATGAAATCATGTGGTTGTCGACTGTAGAATATTCTCAATTGCTAGCCAGTCAGTTGGACCTAGGTTTTTGCTTGAGTTTGAAATTCTTCTTAGAATTTTTAAGATTTTCTTTCCACACATGGAGGTTAACAGAGACAGGTATAGTTTGGCTTGCAGACTTTCTGGCAGACTGAGTGAAATTAAACTCTCTCAGTCCTGTGACAGACTGCAACTTACTCCCAAAAGCTGTTGCTAGGCACTGTCTCAACCCAGATGCACCTAGTGACTGCTTGTCTCACAAAAGTATCAAATTTGCCTTGTCCATAATTTACATAGCTTTGTGTAACCAATAAATGAAGACCTTACAGTGCCAGGTTTGACCTTCATGTCGCAAGACAAAAACTACTTCAATCTCTACAACACCGAAATGTCTAATCTTCTATTTTTCCCAGTTTATATTCATAATACAATGTAGTCCCTACAGATAATAAAAACAGAGTACAGAGGAACCTCAATTATCCGGCATTCGATTATCCAAATTTTGGATTATTGGCATGATCACAAGGTACCAATGCTTAGCTAAACTGTGTTATCCAGCATTCAATTATCCGAATATTTGTTTATCCAACAAAACACTCCACGCCCATGTCATTCGGATAATTGAGGTTCCTCTGTAATGCTTTATGGTTAAAAGTACCTTCCAGGCTGGTGATTTCATGCATCACATACCTCTATTGCACTATTACATTGCATTTGCGCAAAGCTGAATGATTTTAAACAGTGCAGTAGTTACTTCCCTTCGACTTTTACCTTACCCTTTTACCTTTTCAATGTCAGACTTAAATTTAACCATTGACACAGTTTTCATTTCAATACATTATACAATATCTCCTGAACCTATGTGGCCTTAAACTGGAGATTCTACATTAATTTGCAAGGAATTAATTCCCTCATTAATTTATGTTTTCCACTTCTCTGCATTTCCCTTCAACTGGTTTAAAAGTCGTGAGTCTATCAATAGCAAGAATATGACAAAATCAGCTTATGATTGGAGGAGCAGCCACTCAGAGACTCCCCACAGTTCCATATATGTGGAGGGAGGATAATCTTTCTTGGATTGGTTGTTCCTATGATTGATTTCTCTTGACTTTAAAGGAGCTTTCAGGCACACGCATTCACTACCCCAACATATTTACTGGAAGTGAGGGCAGAGATGAAGACTCTCCTCCTCAAAAATTGGTGAGCTACTCTTTAGGCCTTGTTTCCTCCACATAAAATTGCAACAGTCAGAGGCTGGTGAGAGGGCAGCTGGAATGCCACTTGGGAAGCTTTCTAAACTACCACCCTTTCTGCACACTCCATACTCCACCCTGCTAATCCCCCAGAAAAGTCATACAATTCCATCTGATATCTTCTAATATTGTTAACTTGTCAATTCTCTGAGAACCACCTTTTTATCTGAACCTGGTCCCTGTAATCCCCAACCCCACTGGTGGCTCTCCTTCACCTGTTTCTCTGAATCTGCCATCGACAGACTGCTATTAAAAACACTCTCTATTAGCTTTCTCATATGAAACATCTCTGCAGCAGAAGACCGAAGACGAGCAAGGGAGATCTACAAACAGGAAGATCGACACCAGATACGACAGCCACTGTCTGGTTTTGAAAATTGATTTGCTCTAAATTTAATAGGGGCTTTATCGGATCAGTATATTGTTTTCGAATGGGAGGTAGACAAAGGAGGCATGGAGTTGTAAATAGTTGTTGTTTAATGTTCTCTTTTGGAGTTAAAGGATAAAACGTTTTTTCTTTAAATAGTGGAATTTGGGTAGTTCTCGGTCACTCATATTTTAACAGATCATGAGGTGAGGTGAGCCTTTCTGTGTGTTAATTAACAGAAGGGTTTACCGCTGTGTCATAACACAGACAACATCCTGGTGAATCTCCTCTGCACATATTCCATTGCAATCACATCCTTCCTATAGTATGGTGACCAGAACTGCACACAGTATCCAGCTATGGCTTAACCAAGTTCTGTACAGCTTCAACCTCCCTGCTCTCATCAACTATGCCTTGCCTCACTAGTTACCTGACAAAGCAGCAATGCTCTGAAAGCTTGTACCTCCAAATAAACTCGTTGGAGTATAACCTGGTGTTATGTGATTTTTAACGCTGACTGATAAAGGTAAGTGTCCTGTATGCCTTATTAACTATCCAATTTTCCTGCTCTTCAACCTTCAGGATTTGTGGACAAGGACCTCAAGGTCACTCTGATTCTGAGCTTCCTCGCAACCTGCCATTCATTGAGTACTCCCTTGTTTTGTTCCTTCTTCCAAAATGCATCAACTCTCACTTTTCAGGATTAAATTCCATTTGCCACTAACCTGCCCATCTGACCAATCCATTTATCCCTTCCTGTAATCTAACATCTTCCTCCTCACTGTCAACCACCCGACAAATCTTCATGTCATCTGCAAAGTTATTATTATCATTCACTAACAAAAATCCCGTTTGAGCTGTCCAGTTAGATCAGCTCAATTAGGAAAGACCGAGGTCAAATTTCACCCTGAGAAATGAGTTTACTCACAGGCAACAATGAGAGCCTTCCAGATTTAATTCCAGATGATCCTTTTATCAGGCACTGCAAGGCATCTCCCCACCACTTACCTGGAGGGATGAGGTACAGGCTCGGGATGCAGTAAGGTCGAAATATCTTGAAATGTACCCGAGTGGCTTTCTTCAAAGGCTGGATTACAAATTCAATCGAGTTCACCAGACCTGAATGGCTGAACCACATGCCGGGAAACAGCATCATCTGTCACAGTGAAACCCAGAGGAGAGTAAGCAAGGAATCCTCATCCTATGTACATATCAACACAGTATTTCCACGAGATGGAGATAAAGACCAACAACAAATGTCAACTTGGAAAACGTACAAGGAACTTTACTAGGCCCCTGATAATCTTGCCCTGGGTGTGTTGGAAAGGGACAGTGTTGAGGCTGCTTTACTTAAGTTAGCTTTCAGTTTTAAAAGCGTAGAGGAAGATTTGAATCATAGAATCCCTACAGTGTGGAAAGAAGCCATTTAGCCCTTCAAGTCCACACCAATCCTTCGAAGAGTAACCCACCCAGACCCATTCCCCCTATCCTATTACTCTATATTTACCCCTAACTAAAGCACCTAACCTACACACTCCTGAACACTATGGGCAATTTACCTAACCTGCACATCTTTGGACTATGGGAGGAAACTCATGCAGACACAAGGAGAATGTACAAACTCCACACAGTCGCCTGAGGCTGGAATCAAACTCAGGTCCCTGGCGCTGTAAGGCAGCAGGGCTAACCACTGAGCCACCATGCCACCCAGGTTAAAAGACTGAAGGGTGTTTCACCCTATATCTAACCATCTGTTGTGCCTATCCTGGGAATATTTGATCGGGATATTGTAAAGAGACCTTTACTCTGTATTTGACCTCATTGTTCTAATGCCCTGGGAGTATTCAATGGGAATATTGGAGGCAGTTTTGCTTTCAGTTTGAGTGTAGAAACAATTTTACTGTGTTTCTAACCCATGCTGTACCTGTCCTGGGAATGTTTGATAGGGACAATGTCAAGGAAGCTTTACTTTCAGTATAAAAGAATAGAGGCAAATGAACTCTGTATCTAACCTCGTACAATACCTGTCCTGGGAATGTTTGATGGTAATTGTGCTAAAGGAGCTTTTGAAAGAGAAAAGTGAGCTTTACTCTGTATTTAACACTGTGCTGTACCTGTCCTGGGAGTGTTTGATGGGCTGAGTGTAGAGGGGGCTTTACTTTCAGTTTTAAAGAGTAGAGACAGTTAATTCTGTATCTAACCTTGTGATTAGATTAGATTTACATTAGATCACATTACAGTGTGGAAACAGGCCCTTCGGCCCAACAAGTCCACACCGACCCGCCGAAGCGCAACCCACCCATACCCCTACATTTACCCCTTACCTAACACTAGGGGCAATTTAGCATGGCCAATTCACCTGACCTGCACATCTTTGGACTGTGGGAGGAAACCGGAGCACCCGGAGGAAACCCACGCAGACACAGGGAGAATGTGCAAACTCCACACAGTCAGTCGCCTGAGGCAGGAATTGAACCCGGGTCTCTGGCACTGTGAGACAGCAGTGCTAACCACTGTGCCACCGTGCCGCCCACAAATGTCTTTGACCTGGGAGTATTTGATGGGGAGAGTATAGAGACAGCTTTACTCTGTATCTAACTCCATGACAAGCCTGTTCTGGAAGTATTTTACGGTGACAGTGCAGAGAAAGATTTACTTCCAGTTTAAAACCATAGAAGAAGCTTTATTTTATATTTAACTCTGTGCTGTCCCTGTCCTGGGAGTGATTGATGAGAATAGTGTTGCCAAAGGCTGGCCAGCATTTTATTACCCGTCCTGAGCTGCCGTTGAGAAGGTGGGGCTGAGCTGCCTTCTTGAACCGTTGCAGTTCATATGTTGTAGATGGACCCACAATGCCCTGAGGGAGGGAATTCTGAATTCTGGAATTTTGACCCAGCAACAGTGAAGCAATGATGATATATTTCCAAGTCAGGATGGTGAGTGGCACAGAGAGGAACCTGCAGGTGATGGTGTTCCTATGTATCTGCTGCCCTTGTCCTTCTAGATGGAAGTGGTCATGAGTTTGGAAGATGCCTGTTCCCCTAGTTAGGTTTGTTCCACCTTAACATAGGTATAAGCATGCCTCCAGTACCCATGGAATCATACAAACCAGAAGATATTAGAATAACGGGGTGAATGGGGAAATGTGTAGAAAGTGGTTATGGTATAATTGTCAAGCTTCCCTGACCCACGCACATCATCATTATTCAGTACATACATTGCCATTCCTAGTTGTGACTGGGTCGAAATCCTCAAACCTGCCAGAAAACTGCCAGAATCTATTGTACCTCAACTGTTACTGCTCCACGGAGAGGGGCCTCAGTCATCACCGTGATGTTCTTCACCAGGTCGACCTTCCTGAAGGTTGGTGTTCCAGTCAGAAAGTAATTGACATCCTGCAGCTGGGCTATAGCATAAAGAAGGAAAGAGTTTCAGTCACTACATCCCAAAATCGAGTTAACTCCACATAGAACTGTGAAAGATAAGGTTGTTTCTCAGTCACCTGAAACCCTGATCATAATACATGGAACAACACTGAGCTAAAGGCCAGAAAGTATGGACAGAGGGTATGGATAGAAGGGTATGGACAGAAGGGTATGGACAGAAGGGTATGGACAGAGGGGTATGGAGTTTAAAAAATGAGGCGAGGGAGACAGAAAGAAGGGAGAGAGGATGGAGAGAGAGTTGGGGAAAGAGACAGAGTGTGGGGAGAGATCACAGTAGGGAGAGATTAGGGAAAGAGAATGGGAGCAAGGAAGAGAGGTGAGCAATAGTTCGGGTGGAAAAGTGAAGAAAGGATGGAGGGAAGAGATGGATGAGAAAGGGCGGGCAAGAGACAGGAAAGAGATGGCCAGAGAGAAGTAGAGGGGAGAGAAGTGGCAATTGAGTAAAACAGGGAAGAGCGGCAGGGGAAAGATGGAGAGAGGGAAGGGATAGAGATGGGGATAAAGGGGTGAGAGAGGAGAAAACACCCAAGTTTGGAAGGAAAGAATAACAAGGAGAGATGTACTGCACTGTAAAGAAACTGTCCTGAATCCTCACCATCATGGGGTTTTTCACAGATGAAGTGCTGCTTGGTGTGGCAGGATACCCCATGCCAAGTGCCTTCCCTGTGTAGCTGCAGTTGAACACATTCACCACTGTGTACCTTGGAGATTGCCCAGTGCAGGTAGGTATCAACAGATGTCCCGTCCACCCAGTGGTACACCCCAGGTCCTGAGGCACTGTTTTGGATTAATCCAATCCAGGCTGTGCTGATCCTATGGCATGGAAATCAAACCAAACTCTCTACAAAATGACAGCAATTTCATTTATCATCACAAGACAAACTCAGTTCTATTCAGGACCAGAACTGGATCCACCATTGGAAGCTTTTGATGTGTTGAGGGGCATTTACATTCTGCTTAAAATTATAAAGGGATAACTTACTTTCAGTTTAAAAGAGTAGAAAGAGCTTTACTTTCAGTTTATAAGCGGAAGCTTGGCTCTGTATCTAACCCCATGCTGTCACAGTCCTGAGAGTGTTTGATGGGGGTCAGGGTAGAAATCGTTTTGCTTTGTCTTTAAGGGAGTAAAGGCAACTTTACTTACAAGTTAAAAGATTAGAGGATGCTTTACTTTCAGGTTAAGAGTAGAGGTAGCTTTACTCTGTATCTAACCATGTGATAATACGGGTTTGGGAATTTTTGATATGGACAGTGAAAACACAGCTTTAATCTGTATCTAACCCAGTGCATCCCTGGCTTTGGAGTGTTTGACAGGGACAGTACCAAGGAAGATTTGTGGGCGGCACGGTGGCACAGTGGTTAGCACTGCTGCCTCACAGCGCCAGAGACCCGTGTTCAATTCCCGCCTCAGGCGACTGACTGTGTGGAGTTTGCACGTTCTCCCTGTGTCTGCGTGGGTTTCCTCCGGATGCTCCGGTTTCCTCCCACAGTCCAAAGATGTGCATGTCAGGTGAATTAGCCATGCTAAATTGCCCCTAGTGTTAGGTAAGGGGTAAATGTAGGGGTCTGGGTGGGTTGCGCTTCGGCGGGTCAGTGTGGACTTGTTGGGCCGAAGGGTCTGTTTCTACACTGTAATGTAATCTAATCTAATTTACCTTCAGAGGAAGGTTTATTCTGCTTCTGTTGATTGGGGCATAGAGACTGGAGCCTCTCCTACTGCTGACTGGATTCTGGAGCCTTTCCTCTGGGTGACTGGGGTCTGGAGCATCTTTTGCTGCTGTGTGAGAATGGGGGCTCTCCGCTGCTTTATAGTAACTACTGACTGGGGCATTCACCGTAAGGTACAAAATGAGAACTTGTGGTTTGGAAGACAGTGCTGCCTGAGGAACTGGGAAGTGGGAGACTGTGTTGCCTGAGGAACCGGGGACAGTGCGGAGATGCTCCCTGAGGATCTGGGGATTGGGAGATGGTGCTGCCTGAGGAACCGGGGATTGGGTGATGGTGCTGCCTGAGAAACAGGAGCTTGGGAGATGGTGCTGCCTGAGAAACAGGAGCTTGGGAGATGATTCTTGCTGGGGACCAGGGGACCGGGGACCAGGAGATGATTCTTGCTGAAAAGTCACAGACTGGGAGACAGTTCTTCCTGAGGAACCCAGCTCAGGGACACTGTGCAGCCTGACCAACCAGGAACCGGGTGACCGTACTGTCTGAGCAACCGGGGATTGGAACATGGTGATGCCTGAGGAACCAGGAACCAGGGGACAGTGATCCCAAGGATTTGGAGACTGGGTGACAGTGCTGCCTGAGGAACTGGGCACCAGGAAGCAGTGCGACCTGTGGAACCAGGGACTGGGAGGTGGTGATGTCAGAGGGACCAGGGATGGAGAGGTGGTGCTGCCTGAGGAAAGGGGGAATCAAGAAATGGTGCTGCCTGAGGAACCAGGGACTGGGAGATGGTGCTGCCTGAGGAACCGGGGATTGGGAGATGGTGCTGCCTGAGAAACAGGAGCTTGGGAGATGGTGCTGCCGGAGAAACCCGGCAGCAAGGAGGGGACATGAAAGGTCCTGAGTTGGTAGGATTAGGGAAAACCCTAAGGCTTTCTATAGGCATGTCAGGAATAAAAGAATGACTACGGTAGGAATAGGTCCAGTCAAGGATAGTAGTGGGAAGTTGCGTGTGGAGGCTGAAGAGATTGGGGAGACACTGAATGAATACTTTTTGTCAGTATTCAATCAGGAACAGGACATTGTTGTCAATGTGAGTACTGAGTCACAATTAAGTAGAATGGATGGCTTTGAGGTATGTAGAGAAGAGGTGTTGGAAATTCTGGAAAGGGTGAAAATAGATAAGTCCCCTGGGCCTGATGGCATTTATCCTAGGATTCTCTGGGAAGCAAGGGAGAAGATTGCAGAGCAATTGGCCTTGATTTTTATGTCCTCGTTGTCTACAGGAGTAGTGCCAGAAGATTGGAGGCTAGCAAATGTGGTTCCCTTGTTCAAAAAGGGGAGTAGGGATAACCCTGGTAACTATAGGCCGGTGAGTCTCACTTCTGTTGTGGGCAAAATCTTAGAGAGAATTGTAAGGGATAGGATTTATGAACATCTGGATAGGAATAATGTGATCAAGGATAGTCAGCATGGTTTTGTGAAGGGCAGGTCGTGCCTCACAAACCTTGTTGAATTCTTTGAGAAGGTGACTAAGGAGGTGGACGAGGGGAAAGCAGTAGATGTGGTGTATATGGATTTTAGTAAGGCGTTTGATAAGGTTCCCCATGGTAGACTACTGCAAAATATACAGAGGTATGGCATTGAGGGTGAGTTGGAGGTTTGGATTAGGAGTTGGCTGGCTGGAAGAAGACAGAGGGTAGTAGTTGATGGCAAAGGTTCATCTTGAAGTGCCGTCACTAGCGGTGTTCCGCAAGGATCTGTTTTGGGACCATTGCTGTTTGTCATTTTTATAAATGACCTGGAGGTGCGGTTAGAAGGTTGAGTGAGCAAGTTTGCGGATGATACGAAAGTCAGAGGAGTTGTAGACAGTGAGGAAGGATGTGGCAGGTTACAGCGGGATATAGATAAGCTGCAGAACTGGGCAGAAAGGTGGCAAATGGAGTTCAATGTAGCTAAGTGTGAGGTGATTCACTTTGGTAAGAGTAATAAAAAGATCGGATACTTGGTAGTGTGGATGAGCAGAGGGATCTTGGTGTCCATGTACACAAATCTTTGAAAGTTGCCACCCAGGTAAATAGTGCGGTGAAGAAGGCATATGGCGTACTGGCTTTTATTGGTAGAGGAATTGAGTTCCGGAGTACTGAGGTCATGTTGCAGTTATATAAAAGTCTGGTGCGGCCACATCTGGAGTATTGTGTGCAGTTTTGGTCGCCATACTATAGGAAGGATGTGGAGGCACTGGAATGGGTGCAGAGGAGGTTTACCAGGATGTTGCCTGGTATGGCAGAAAGATCGTATGAGGAAAGGCTGAGGCACTTGGGGTTGTTTTCATTGGAGAAAAGAAGGTTTAGGGGTGACTTGATTGAGGTGTACAAGATGATTAGGGGTTTAGATAGGGTCGACAGTGAGAATCTTTTTCCACGTATGGAGTCGGGTATTACAAGGGGGCATTGCTTTAAATTAAGGGGTGGTAGGTATAGGACAGATGTTAGGGGTAGGTTCTTTACTCAGCGAGTCGTGAGTTCATGGAATGCCCTGCCAGTAGCAGTGGTGGACTCTATTCATTATGGGCATTTAAGCGGGCATTGGATAGGCATATGGAGGATAGTGGGCTAGTGTAGGTTAGGTGGGCTTGGATCGGTGCAACATCGAGGGCCGAAGGGCCTGTACTGCGCTGTATTCTTCTATGTTCTATGTTCTATGTTCTATAATCTATGTAGAAACAGGAGCTTGGGAGATGGTGCTGCCTGAGGAACTGGGCACCGGGAGCCGTGCTGTCTATTGAAACGGGCAGCAGGAAACTGGGATGTCCAAGAAACTGGGGACAGTGAGATGGTGATGCCTGAGAAATAGGAGATTCGGAAAAATTGCTGCCTTAAAAATCAGAGACTGGGACATGGTGATGTTTGAGAAACTGGCGATTACAAGAAGGTGCTGCCTGAGAAACCACGGACTGGGAGCCAGTGATTCCGGAGGAACCAGAGACCGAGGGACAATGACGCTGGAGGAACCGGGGACGGGGAGCCAGTGATGCCTGAAGAACTGGGGACTGGGAGACGGAGCTGCCTGAGGAACCGGGGACTGGGAGACGGTGCTGCCTGAGGAACCGGGGACTGGGAAACGATGCTGCCTGAGGAACTGGGGACTGGGAGATGATGCTGTCTGAGGAACCGGGGACCGGGAGATGGTGCTGCCTGAGGAACCGGGGACTGGGAGACGGTGCTGCCTGAGGAACCGGGGACTGGGAGACGGTGCTGCCTGAGGAACTGGGGACTGGGTGACGATGCTGCCTGAGGAACCGGGGACTGGGAGATGGTGCTGCCTGAGGAACCGGGGACTGGGAGATGGTTCTGCCTGAGGAACCGGGGACTGGGAGATGGTGCTGCCTGAGGAACCGGGGACTGGGAGATGGTGCTGCCTGAGGAACCGGGGACTGGGAGATGATACTGCCTGAGGAACCGGGGACTGGGAGATGGTGCTGCCTGAGGAACCGGGGACTGGGAGATGGTGCTGCCTGAGGAACCGGGGACTGGGAGATGATACTGCCTGAGGAACCGGGGACTGGGAGACGGTGCTGCCTGAGGAACTGGCGACTAGGAGATGATACTGCCTGAGGAACCGGGGACTGGGAGACGGTGCTGCCTGAGGAACCGGGGACTGGGAGACGGTGCTGCCTGAGGAACTGGGGACTGGGAGATGGTGCTGCCTGATGAACCGGGGACCAGGTGATGGTGCTGGCTGAGGAACTGGGGACTGGGAAATGGTGCTGCCTGAGGAACCGGGGAACGGAAGATGGTGCTGCCTGAGGAACCGGGGACTGGCAGACGGTGCTGCCTGAGGAACCGGGGACTGGGAGACGGTGCTGCCTGAGGAACTGGGGACTGGGAGATGATGCTGCATGAGGAACTGGGGACTGGGAGATGGTGCTGCCTGAGGAACTGGGGACCGTGAAATGGTGCTGCCTGAGGAACCGGGGACTGGGAGAAAATGCTGCCTGAGAAACCGGGGACCGGGAGATGGTGCTGCCTGAGGAACTGGGGACTGGGAGATGGTGCTGCCTGAGGAACTGGGGACCGGGAAATGGTGCTGCCTGAGGAACCGGGGACTGGGAGACAATGCTGCCTGAGGAACCGGGGACCGGGAGATGGTGCTGCCTGAGGAACCGGGGACCGGGAGATGATGCTGCCTGAGGAACCGGGGACTGGGAGATGGTTCTGCCTGAGGAACTGGGGACTGAGAGATGGTGCTGCCTGAGGAACCGGGACTGGGAGATGGTGCTGCCTGAGGAACCGGGGACTGGGAGATGGTGCTGCCTGAGGAACCGGGAACTGGGAGATGGTGCTGCCTGAGGAACTGGGGACTGGTAGATGGTGCTGCCTGAGGAACCGGGGACTGGGAGATGGTGCTGCCTGAGGAACCGGGGACTGGGAGATGGTGCTGCCTGAGGAACCGGGACTGGTAGATGGTGCTGCCTGAGGAACTGGGGACTGGTAGATGGTGCTGCCTGAGGAACTGGGGACTGGCAGACGGTGCTGCCTGAGGAACTGGGGACTGGGAGATGGTGCTGCCTGAGGAACTGGGGACTGGTAGATGGTGCTGCCTGAGGAACTGGGGACTGGCAGACGGTGCTGCCTAAGGAACTGGGGACTGGGAGACGGTGCTGCCTGAGGAACTGGGGACTGGTAGATGGTGCTGCCTGAGGAACTGGGGACTGGCAGACGGTGCTGCCTGAGGAACTGGGGACTGGGAGACGGTGCTGCCTGAGGAACCGGGACTGGGAGATGGTGCTGCCTGAGGAACCGGGGACTGGGAGATGGTGCTGCCTGATGTACTGGGGACAGGGAGACGGTGCTGCCTGAGGTACTGGGGACTGGGAGACGGTGCTGCCTGAGGAACTGGGGACTGGGAGATGGTGCTGCCTGAGGAACAGGGGACTGGGAGATGGTGCTGCCTGAGGAACCGGGGACTGGTAGATGGTGCTGCCTGAGGAACAGGGGACTGGGAGATGGTGCTGCCTGAGGAACCGGGAATGGGAGATGGTGCTGCCTGAGGAACCGGGAATGGGAGATGGTGCTGCCTGAGGAAGCGGGGACTGGGAGATGGTGCTGCCTGAGGAACAGGGGACTGGGAGATGGTGCCGCCTGAGGAACCGGGGACTGGTAGATGGTGCTGCCTGAGGAACCGGGGACTGGTAGATGGTGCTGCCTGAGGAACTGGGGACTGGGAGATGGTGCTGCCTGAGAGACAGGAGATTCGGAAAAATTGCTGCCTTAGAAATCAGAGACTGGGACATGGTGATGTTTGATAAACTGGCGATTACAAGAAGGTGCTGCCTGAGAAACCACGGACTGGGAGCCAGTGATTCCGGAGGAACCAGAGACCGAGGGACAATGACGCTGGAGGAACCGGGGACGGGGAGCCAGTGATGCCTGAAGAACTGGGGACTGGGTGACGATGCTGCCTGAGGAACCGGGGACTGGGAGATGGTGCTGCCTGAGGAACCGGGGACTGGGAGATGGTTCTGCCTGAGGAACCGGGGACTGGGAGATGGTGCTGCCTGAGGAACCGGGGACTGGGAGATGGTGCTGCCTGAGGAACCGGGGACTGGGAGATGATACTGCCTGAGGAACCGGGGACTGGGAGATGGTGCTGCCTGAGGAACCGGGACTGGGAGATGGTGCTGCCTGAGGAACTGGGGACTGGGAGATGATGCTGCCTGAGGAACCGGGGACTGGGAGATGGTTCTGCCTGAGGAACTGGGGACTGGGAGATGGTGCTGCCTGAGGAACCGGGACTGGGAGATGGTGCTGCCTGAGGAACCGGGGACTGGGAGATGGTGCTGCCTGAGGAACTGGGGACTGGGAGATGGTGCTGCCTGAGGAACCGGCGACTGGGAGATGGTGCTGGCTGAGGAACTGGGGACTGGTAGATGGTGCTGCCTGAGGAACTGGGGACTGGGAGATGGTGCTGCCTGAGGAACCGGGGACTGGTAGATGGTGCTGCCTGAGGAACCGGGGACTGGTAGATGGTGCTGCCTGAGGAACCGGGGACTATTAGATGGTGCTGCCTGAGGAACTGGGGACTGGTAGATGGTGCTGCCTGAGGAACCGGGGACTGGTAGATGGTGCTGCCTGAGGAACCAGGGACTGGTAGATGGTGCTGCCTGAGGAACTGGGGACTGGGAGATGGTGCTGCCTGATGAACCGGGGACCAGGTGATGGTGCTGGCTGAGGAACTGGGGACTGGGAAATGGTGCTGCCTGAGGAACCGGGGAACGGAAGATGGTGCTGCCTGAGGAACCGGGGACTGGCAGACGGTGCTGCCTGAGGAACCAGGGACTGGGAGATGGTGCTGCCTGAGGAACCGGGGACTGGGAGATGGTGCTGCCTGAGGAACTGGGGACCGTGAAATGGTGCTGCCTGAGGAACCGGGGACTGGGAGAAAATGCTGCCTGAGGAACCGGGGACCGGGAGATGGTGGGCGGCATGGTGGCACAGGTGGGCGGCACGGTGGCACAGTGGTTAGCACTGCTGCCTCAAAGCGCCAGAGACCCGGGTTCAGTTCCCGCCTCAGGCGACTGACTGTGTGGAGTTTGCACATTCTCCCCGTGTCTGCGTGGGTTTCCTCCGGGTGCTCCGGTTTCCTCCCACAGTTCCAAAGATGTGCAGGTCAGGTGAATTGGCCATGCTAAATTGTCCGTAGTGTTAGGTAAGGGGTAAATGTAGGGGTATGGGTGGTTTGCGCTTCGGCGGGTCGGTGTGGACTTGTTGGGCCGAAGGGCCTGTTTCCACACTGAAAAGTAATCTAATCTAATCTAATGGTGCTGCCTGAGGAACTGGGGACTGGGAGATGGTGCTGCCTGAGGAACTGGGGACCGGGAAATGGTGCTGCCTGAGGAACCGGGGACTGGGAGATGGTGCTGCCTGAGGAACCGGGGACCGGGAGATGATGCTGCCTGAGGAACCGGGGACTGGGAGATGGTTCTGCCTGAGGAACTGGGGACTGAGAGATGGTGCTGCCTGAGGAACCGGGACTGGGAGATGGTGCTGCCTGAGGAACCGGGGACTGGGAGATGGTGCTGCCTGAGGAACCGGGGACTGGTAGATGGTGCTGCCTGAGGAACAGGGGACTGGGAGATGGTGCTGCCTGAGGAACTGGGGACTGGGAGATGGTGCTGCCTGAGGAACCGGGAATGGGAGATGGTGCTGCCTGAGGAACTGGGGACTGGGAGACGGTGCTGCCTGAGGAAGCGGGGACTGGGAGATGGTGCTGCCTGAGGAACAGGGGACTGGGAGATGGTGCTGCCTGAGGAACCGGGGACTGGTAGATGGTGCTGCCTGAGGAACCGGGGACTGGTAGATGGTGCTGCCTGAGGAACTGGGGACTGGGAGATGGTGCTGCCTGAGAGACAGGAGATTCGGAAAAATTGCTGCCTTAGAAATCAGAGACTGGGACATGGTGATGTTTGAGAAACTGGCGATTACAAGAAGGTGCTGCCTGAGAAACCACGGACTGGGAGCCAGTGATTCCGGAGGAACCAGAGACCGAGGGACAATGACGCTGGAGGAACCGGGGACGGGGAGCCAGTGATGCCTGAAGAACTGGGGACTGGGAGACGGTGCTGCCTGAGGAACCGGGGACTGGGAGACGGTGCTGCCTGAGGAACTGGGGACTGGTAGATGGTGCTGCCTGAGGAACCGGGGACTGGGAGATGGTGCTGCCTGAGGAACCGGGGACTGGTAGATGGTGCTGCCTGAGGAACAGGGGACTGGGAGATGGTGCTGCCTGAGGAACTGGGGACTGGGAGATGGTGCTGCCTGAGGAACCGGGAATGGGAGATGGTGCTGCCTGAGGAACTGGGGACTGGGAGACGGTGCTGCCTGAGGAACCGGGGACCGGGAGATGGTGCTGCCTGAGGAACCGGGGACCGGGAGATGATGCTGCCTGAGGAACCGGGGACTGGGAGATGGTTCTGCCTGAGGAACTGGGGACTGAGAGATGGTGCTGCCTGAGGAACCAGGGACTGGGAGATGGTGCTGCCTGAGGAACTGGGGACTGGTAGATGGTGCTGCCTGAGGAACCGGGGACTGGGAGATGGTGCTGCCTGAGGAACCGGGGACTGGGAGATGGTGCTGCCTGAGGAACCGGGACTGGTAGATGGTGCTGCCTGAGGAACTGTGGACTGGGAGATGGTGCTGCCTGAGGAACCGGGGACTGGTAAATGGTGCTGCCTGAGGAACCGGGGACTATTAGATGGTGCTGCCTGAGGAACTGGGGACTGGTAGATGGTGCTGCCTGAGGAACCGGGGACTGGTAGATGGTGCTGCCTGAGGAACCAGGGACTGGTAGATGGTGCTGCCTGAGGAACTGGGGACTGGGAGATGGTGCTGCCTGATGAACCGGGGACCAGGTGATGGTGCTGGCTGAGGAACTGGGGACTGGGAAATGGTGCTGCCTGAGGAACCGGGGAACGGAAGATGGTGCTGCCTGAGGAACCGGGGACTGGCAGACGGTGCTGCCTGAGGAACCAGGGACTGGGAGATGGTGCTGCCTGAGGAACCGGGGACTGGGAGATGGTGCTGCCTGAGGAACTGGGGACCGTGAAATGGTGCTGCCTGAGGAACCGGGGACTGGGAGAAAATGCTGCCTGAGGAACCGGGGACCGGGAGATGGTGGGCGGCACGGTGGCACAGGTGGGCGGCACGGTGGCACAGTGGTTAGCACTGCTGCCTCAAAGCGCCAGAGACCCGGGTTCAGTTCCCGCCTCAGGCGACTGACTGTGTGGAGTTTGCACATTCTCCCCGTGTCTGCGTGGGTTTCCTCCGGGTGCTCCGGTTTCCTCCCACAGTTCCAAAGATGTGCAGGTCAGGTGAATTGGCCATGCTAAATTGTCCGTAGTGTTAGGTAAGGGGTAAATGTAGGGGTATGGGTGGTTTGCGCTTCGGCGGGTCGGTGTGGACTTGTTGGGCCGAAGGGCCTGTTTCCACACTGAAAAGTAATCTAATCTAATCTAATGGTGCTGCCTGAGGAACTGGGGACTGGGAGATGGTGCTGCCTGAGGAACTGGGGACCGGGAAATGGTGCTGCCTGAGGAACCGGGGACTGGGAGATGGTGCTGCCTGAGGAACCGGGGACCGGGAGATGATGCTGCCTGAGGAACCGGGGACTGGGAGATGGTTCTGCCTGAGGAACTGGGGACTGAGAGATGGTGCTGCCTGAGGAACCGGGACTGGGAGATGGTGCTGCCTGAGGAACCGGGGACTGGGAGATGGTGCTGCCTGAGGAACCGGGGACTGGTAGATGGTGCTGCCTGAGGAACAGGGGACTGGGAAATGGTGCTGCCTGAGGAACTGGGGACTGGGAGATGGTGCTGCCTGAGGAACCGGGAATGGGAGATGGTGCTGCCTGAGGAACTGGGGTCTGGGAGACGGTGCTGCCTGAGGAAGCGGGGACTGGGAGATGGTGCTGCCTGAGGAACAGGGGACTGGGAGATGGTGCTGCCTGAGGAACCGGGGACTGGTAGATGGTGCTGCCTGAGGAACCGGGGACTGGTAGATGGTGCTGCCTGAGGAACTGGGGACTGGGAGATGGTGCTGCCTGAGAGACAGGAGATTCGGAAAAATTGCTGCCTTAGAAATCAGAGACTGGGACATGGTGATGTTTGAGAAACTGGCGATTACAAGAAGGTGCTGCCTGAGAAACCACGGACTGGGAGCCAGTGATTCCGGAGGAACCAGAGACCGAGGGACAATGACGCTGGAGGAACCGGGGACGGGGAGCCAGTGATGCCTGAAGAACTGGGGACTGGGAGACGGTGCTGCCTGAGGAACCGGGGACTGGGAGACGGTGCTGCCTGAGGAACTGGGGACTGGTAGATGGTGCTGCCTGAGGAACCGGGGACTGGGAGATGGTGCTGCCTTAGGAACCGGGGACTGGGAGATGGTGCTGCCTGAGGAACCGGGGACTGGGAGACAATGCTGCCTGAGGAACCGGGGACCGGGAGATGGTGCTGCCTGAGGAACTGGGGACCGGGAAATGGTGCTGCCTGAGGAACCGGGGACTGGGAGACAATGCTGCCTGAGGAACCGGGGACCGGGAGATGGTGCTGCCTGAGGAACCGGGGACCGGGAGACAATGCTGCCTGAGGAACCGGGGACCGGGAGATGGTGCTGCCTGAGGAACTGGGGACCGGGAAATGGTGCTGCCTGAGGAACTGGGGACTGGGAGACGGTGCTGCCTGAGGAACTGGGGACTGGGAGATGGTGCTGCCTGAGGAACCGGGGACTGGGAGATGGTTCTGCCTGAGGAACCGGGGACTGGGAGATGGTGCTGCCTGAGGAACCGGGGACTGGGAGATGGTGCTGCCTGAGGAACCGGGGACTGGGAGATGATACTGCCTGAGGAACCGGGGACTGGGAGATGGTGCTGCCTGAGGAACCGGGGACTGGGAGATGGTGCTGCCTGAGGAACCGGGACTGGGAGATGGTGCTGCCTGAGGAACTGGGGACTGGGAGATGATGCTGCCTGAGGAACCGGGGACTGGGAGATGGTTCTGCCTGAGGAACTGGGGACTGGGAGATGGTGCTGCCTGAGGAACCGGGACTGGGAGATGGTGCTGCCTGAGGAACCGGGGACTGGGAGATGGTGCTGCCTGAGGAACTGGGGACTGGGAGATGGTGCTGCCTGAGGAACCGGCGACTGGGAGATGGTGCTGGCTGAGGAACTGGGGACTGGTAGATGGTGCTGCCTGAGGAACTGGGGACTGGGAGATGGTGCTGCCTGAGGAACCGGGGACTGGTAGATGGTGCTGCCTGAGGAACCGGGGACTGGTAAATGGTGCTGCCTGAGGAACCGGGGACTATTAGATGGTGCTGCCTGAGGAACTGGGGACTGGTAGATGGTGCTGCCTGAGGAACCGGGGACTGGTAGATGGTGCTGCCTGAGGAACCAGGGACTGGTAGATGGTGCTGCCTGAGGAACTGGGGACTGGGAGATGGTGCTGCCTGATGAACCGGGGACCAGGTGATGGTGCTGGCTGAGGAACTGGGGACTGGGAAATGGTGCTGCCTGAGGAACCGGGGAACGGAAGATGGTGCTGCCTGAGGAACCGGGGACTGGCAGACGGTGCTGCCTGAGGAACCAGGGACTGGGAGATGGTGCTGCCTGAGGAACCGGGGACTGGGAAACGGTGCTGCCTGAGGAACTGGGGACTGGTAGATGGTGCTGCCTGAGGAACCGGGGACTGGGAGATGGTGCTGCCTTAGGAACCGGGGACTGGGAGATGGTGCTGCCTGAGGAACCGGGGACTGGGAGACAATGCTGCCTGAGGAACCGGGGACCGGGAGATGGTGCTGCCTGAGGAACTGGGGACCGGGAAATGGTGCTGCCTGAGGAACCGGGGACTGGGAGACAATGCTGCCTGAGGAACCGGGGACCGGGAGATGGTGCTGCCTGAGGAACCGGGGACCGGGAGACAATGCTGCCTGAGGAACCGGGGACCGGGAGATGGTGCTGCCTGAGGAACTGGGGACCGGGAAATGGTGCTGCCTGAGGAACTGGGGACTGGGAGACGGTGCTGCCTGAGGAACTGGGGACTGGGTGACGATGCTGCCTGAGGAACCGGGGACTGGGAGATGGTGCTGCCTGAGGAACCGGGGACTGGGAGATGGTTCTGCCTGAGGAACCGGGGACTGGGAGATGGTGCTGCCTGAGGAACCGGGGACTGGGAGATGGTGCTGCCTGAGGAACCGGGGACTGGGAGATGATACTGCCTGAGGAACCGGGGACTGGGAGATGGTGCTGCCTGAGGAACCGGGGACTGGGAGATGGTGCTGCCTGAGGAACCGGGACTGGGAGATGGTGCTGCCTGAGGAACTGGGGACTGGGAGATGATGCTGCCTGAGGAACCGGGGACTGGGAGACGGTTCTGCCTGAGGAACTGGGGACTGGGAGATGGTGCTGCCTGAGGAACCGGGACTGGGAGATGGTGCTGCCTGAGGAACCGGGGACTGGGAGATGGTGCTGCCTGAGGAACTGGGGACTGGGAGATGGTGCTGCCTGAGGAACCGGCGACTGGGAGATGGTGCTGGCTGAGGAACTGGGGACTGGTAGATGGTGCTGCCTGAGGAACTGGGGACTGGGAGATGGTGCTGCCTGAGGAACCGGGGACTGGTAGATGGTGCTGCCTGAGGAACCGGGGACTGGTAAATGGTGCTGCCTGAGGAACCGGGGACTATTAGATGGTGCTGCCTGAGGAACTGGGGACTGGTAGATGGTGCTGCCTGAGGAACCGGGGACTGGTAGATGGTGCTGCCTGAGGAACCAGGGACTGGTAGATGGTGCTGCCTGAGGAACTGGGGACTGGGAGATGGTGCTGCCTGATGAACCGGGGACCAGGTGATGGTGCTGGCTGAGGAACTGGGGACTGGGAAATGGTGCTGCCTGAGGAACCGGGGAACGGAAGATGGTGCTGCCTGAGGAACCGGGGACTGGCAGACGGTGCTGCCTGAGGAACCAGGGACTGGGAGATGGTGCTGCCTGAGGAACCGGGGACTGGGAGATGGTGCTGCCTGAGGAACTGGGGACCGTGAAATGGTGCTGCCTGAGGAACCGGGGACTGGGAGAAAATGCTGCCTGAGGAACCGGGGACCGGGAGATGGTGGGCGGCACGGTGGCACAGGTGGGCGGCACGGTGGCACAGTGGTTAGCACTGCTGCCTCAAAGCGCCAGAGACCCGGGTTCAGTTCCCGCCTCAGGCGACTGACTGTGTGGAGTTTGCACATTCTCCCCGTGTCTGCGTGGGTTTCCTCCGGGTGCTCCGGTTTCCTCCCACAGTTCCAAAGATGTGCAGGTCAGGTGAATTGGCCATGCTAAATTGTCCGTAGTGTTAGGTAAGGGGTAAATGTAGGGGTATGGGTGGTTTGCGCTTCGGCGGGTCGGTGTGGACTTGTTGGGCCGAAGGGCCTGTTTCCACACTGAAAAGTAATCTAATCTAATCTAATGGTGCTGCCTGAGGAACTGGGGACTGGGAGATGGTGCTGCCTGAGGAACTGGGGACCGGGAAATGGTGCTGCCTGAGGAACCGGGGACTGGGAGATGGTGCTGCCTGAGGAACCGGGGACCGGGAGATGATGCTGCCTGAGGAACCGGGGACTGGGAGATGGTTCTGCCTGAGGAACTGGGGACTGAGAGATGGTGCTGCCTGAGGAACCGGGACTGGGAGATGGTGCTGCCTGAGGAACCGGGGACTGGGAGATGGTGCTGCCTGAGGAACCGGGGACTGGTAGATGGTGCTGCCTGAGGAACAGGGGACTGGGAGATGGTGCTGCCTGAGGAACTGGGGACTGGGAGATGGTGCTGCCTGAGGAACCGGGAATGGGAGATGGTGCTGCCTGAGGAACTGGGGACTGGGAGACGGTGCTGCCTGAGGAAGCGGGGACTGGGAGATGGTGCTGCCTGAGGAACAGGGGACTGGGAGATGGTGCTGCCTGAGGAACCGGGGACTGGTAGATGGTGCTGCCTGAGGAACCGGGGACTGGTAGATGGTGCTGCCTGAGGAACTGGGGACTGGGAGATGGTGCTGCCTGAGAGACAGGAGATTCGGAAAAATTGCTGCCTTAGAAATCAGAGACTGGGACATGGTGATGTTTGAGAAACTGGCGATTACAAGAAGGTGCTGCCTGAGAAACCACGGACTGGGAGCCAGTGATTCCGGAGGAACCAGAGACCGAGGGACAATGACGCTGGAGGAACCGGGGACGGGGAGCCAGTGATGCCTGAAGAACTGGGGACTGGGAGACGGTGCTGCCTGAGGAACCGGGGACTGGGAGACGGTGCTGCCTGAGGAACTGGGGACTGGTAGATGGTGCTGCCTGAGGAACCGGGGACTGGGAGATGGTGCTGCCTGAGGAACCGGGGACTGGTAGATGGTGCTGCCTGAGGAACAGGGGACTGGGAGATGGTGCTGCCTGAGGAACTGGGGACTGGGAGATGGTGCTGCCTGAGGAACCGGGAATGGGAGATGGTGCTGCCTGAGGAACTGGGGACTGGGAGACGGTGCTGCCTGAGGAACCGGGGACCGGGAGATGGTGCTGCCTGAGGAACCGGGGACCGGGAGATGATGCTGCCTGAGGAACCGGGGACTGGGAGATGGTTCTGCCTGAGGAACTGGGGACTGAGAGATGGTGCTGCCTGAGGAACCAGGGACTGGGAGATGGTGCTGCCTGAGGAACTGGGGACTGGTAGATGGTGCTGCCTGAGGAACCGGGGACTGGGAGATGGTGCTGCCTGAGGAACCGGGGACTGGGAGATGGTGCTGCCTGAGGAACCGGGACTGGTAGATGGTGCTGCCTGAGGAACTGGGGACTGGGAGATGGTGCTGCCTGAGGAACCGGGGACTGGTAGATGGTGCTGTCTGAGGAACCGGGGACTGGTAGATGGTGCTGCCTGAGGAACCGGGGACTATTAGATGGTGCTGCCTGAGGAACTGGGGACTGGTAGATGGTGCTGCCTGAGGAACCGGGGACTGGTAGATGGTGCTGCCTGAGGAACCAGGGACTGGTAGATGGTGCTGCCTGAGGAACTGGGGACTGGGAGATGGTGCTGCCTGATGAACCGGGGACCAGGTGATGGTGCTGGCTGAGGAACTGGGGACTGGGAAATGGTGCTGCCTGAGGAACCGGGGAACGGAAGATGGTGCTGCCTGAGGAACCGGGGACTGGCAGACGGTGCTGCCTGAGGAACCAGGGACTGGGAGATGGTGCTGCCTGAGGAACCGGGGACTGGGAGATGGTGCTGCCTGAGGAACTGGGGACCGTGAAATGGTGCTGCCTGAGGAACCGGGGACTGGGAGAAAATGCTGCCTGAGGAACCGGGGACCGGGAGATGGTGGGCGGCACGGTGGCACAGGTGGGCGGCACGGTGGCACAGTGGTTAGCACTGCTGCCTCAAAGCGCCAGAGACCCGGGTTCAGTTCCCGCCTCAGGCGACTGACTGTGTGGAGTTTGCACATTCTCCCCGTGTCTGCGTGGGTTTCCTCCGGGTGCTCCGGTTTCCTCCCACAGTTCCAAAGATGTGCAGGTCAGGTGAATTGGCCATGCTAAATTGTCCGTAGTGTTAGGTAAGGGGTAAATGTAGGGGTATGGGTGGTTTGCGCTTCGGCGGGTCGGTGTGGACTTGTTGGGCCGAAGGGCCTGTTTCCACACTGAAAAGTAATCTAATCTAATCTAATGGTGCTGCCTGAGGAACTGGGGACTGGGAGATGGTGCTGCCTGAGGAACTGGGGACCGGGAAATGGTGCTGCCTGAGGAACCGGGGACTGGGAGATGGTGCTGCCTGAGGAACCGGGGACCGGGAGATGATGCTGCCTGAGGAACCGGGGACTGGGAGATGGTTCTGCCTGAGGAACTGGGGACTGAGAGATGGTGCTGCCTGAGGAACCGGGACTGGGAGATGGTGCTGCCTGAGGAACCGGGGACTGGGAGATGGTGCTGCCTGAGGAACCGGGGACTGGTAGATGGTGCTGCCTGAGGAACAGGGGACTGGGAGATGGTGCTGCCTGAGGAACTGGGGACTGGGAGATGGTGCTGCCTGAGGAACCGGGAATGGGAGATGGTGCTGCCTGAGGAACTGGGGTCTGGGAGACGGTGCTGCCTGAGGAAGCGGGGACTGGGAGATGGTGCTGCCTGAGGAACAGGGGACTGGGAGATGGTGCTGCCTGAGGAACCGGGGACTGGTAGATGGTGCTGCCTGAGGAACCGGGGACTGGTAGATGGTGCTGCCTGAGGAACTGGGGACTGGGAGATGGTGCTGCCTGAGAGACAGGAGATTCGGAAAAATTGCTGCCTTAGAAATCAGAGACTGGGACATGGTGATGTTTGAGAAACTGGCGATTACAAGAAGGTGCTGCCTGAGAAACCACGGACTGGGAGCCAGTGATTCCGGAGGAACCAGAGACCGAGGGACAATGACGCTGGAGGAACCGGGGACGGGGAGCCAGTGATGCCTGAAGAACTGGGGACTGGGAGACGGTGCTGCCTGAGGAACCGGGGACTGGGAGACGGTGCTGCCTGAGGAACTGGGGACTGGTAGATGGTGCTGCCTGAGGAACCGGGGACTGGGAGATGGTGCTGCCTTAGGAACCGGGGACTGGGAGATGGTGCTGCCTGAGGAACCGGGGACTGGGAGACAATGCTGCCTGAGGAACGGGGGACCGGGAGATGGTGCTGCCTGAGGAACTGGGGACCGGGAAATGGTGCTGCCTGAGGAACCGGGGACTGGGAGACAATGCTGCCTGAGGAACCGGGGACCGGGAGATGGTGCTGCCTGAGGAACCGGGGACCGGGAGATGATGCTGCCTGAGGAACCGGGGACTGGGAGATGGTTCTGCCTGAGGAACTGGGGACTGAGAGATGGTGCTGCCTGAGGAACCGGGACTGGGAGATGGTGCTGCCTGAGGAACCGGGGACTAGGAGATGGTGCTGCCTGAGGAACCGGGGACTGGGAGATGGTGCTGCCTGAGGAACCAGGGACTGGGAGATGGTGCTGCCTGAGGAACTGGGGACTGGTAGATGGTGCTGCCTGAGGAACCGGGGACTGGGAGATGGTGCTGCCTGAGGAACCGGGGACTGGGAGATGGTGCTGCCTGAGGAACCGGGACTGGTAGATGGTGCTGCCTGAGGAACTGGGGACTGGTAGATGGTGCTGCCTGAGGAACTGGGGACTGGCAGACGGTGCTGCCTGAGGAACTGGGGACTGGCAGACGGTGCTGCCTGAGGAACTGGGGACTGGGAGATGGTGCTGCCTGAGGAACTGGGGACTGGTAGATGGTGCTGCCTGAGGAACTGGGGACTGGTAGACGGTGCTGCCTGAGGAACTGGGGACTGGGAGATGATGCTGCCTGAGGAACTGGGGACTGGGAGATGGTGCTGCCTGAGGAACCGGGACTGGGAGATGGTGCTGCCTGAGGAACTGGGGACTGGGAGATGGTGCTGCCTGAGGAACCGGGACTGGGAGATGGTGCTGCCTGAGGAACTGGGGACTGGGAGATGATGCTGCCTGAGGAACCGGGGACTGGGAGATGGTTCTGCCTGAGGAACTGGGGACTGGGAGATGGTGCTGCCTGAGGAACCGGGACTGGGAGATGGTGCTGCCTGAGGAACCGGGGACTGGGAGATGGTGCTGCCTGAGGAACTGGGGACTGGGAGATGCTGCTGCCTGAGGAACCGGGGACTATTAGATGGTGCTGCCTGAGGAACTGGGGACTGGTAGATGGTGCTGCCTGAGGAACCGGGGACTGGTAGATGGTGCTGCCTGAGGAACCAGGGACTGGTAGATGGTGCTGCCTGAGGAACTGGGGACTGGGAGATGGTGCTGCCTGATGAACCGGGGACCAGGTGATGGTGCTGGCTGAGGAACTGGGGACTGGGAAATGGTGCTGCCTGAGGAACCGGGGAACGGAAGATGGTGCTGCCTGAGGAACCGGGGACTGGCAGACGGTGCTGCCTGAGGAACCAGGGACTGGGAGATGGTGCTGCCTGAGGAACTGGGGACCGTGAAATGGTGCTGCCTGAGGAACCGGGGACTGGGAGAAAATGCTGCCTGAGGAACCGGGGACCGGGAGATGGTGGGCGGCACGGTGGCACAGGTGGGCGGCACGGTGGCACAGTGGTTAGCACTGCTGCCTCAAAGCGCCAGAGACCCGGGTTCAGTTCCCGCCTCAGGCGACTGACTGTGTGGAGTTTGCACATTCTCCCCGTGTCTGCGTGGGTTTCCTCCGGGTGCTCCGGTTTCCTCCCACAGTTCCAAAGATGTGCAGGTCAGGTGAATTGGCCATGCTAAATTGTCCGTAGTGTTAGGTAAGGGGTAAATGTAGGGATATGGGTGGTTTGCGCTTCGGCGGGTCGGTGTGGACTTGTTGGGCCGAAGGGCCTGTTTCCACACTGTAAAGTAATCTAATCTAATCTAATGGTGCTGCCTGAGGAACTGGGGACTGGGAGATGGTGCTGCCTGAGGAACTGGGGACCGGGAAATGGTGCTGCCTGAGGAACCGGGGACTGGGAGATGGTGCTGCCTGAGGAACCGGGGACCGGGAGATGATGCTGCCTGAGGAACCGGGGACTGGGAGATGGTTCTGCCTGAGGAACTGGGGACTGAGAGATGGTGCTGCCTGAGGAACCGGGACTGGGAGATGGTGCTGCCTGAGGAACCGGGGACTGGGAGATGGTGCTGCCTGAGGAACCGGGGACTGGTAGATGGTGCTGCCTGAGGAACAGGGGACTGGGAGATGGTGCTGCCTGAGGAACTGGGGACTGGGAGATGGTGCTGCCTGAGGAACCGGGAATGGGAGATGGTGCTGCCTGAGGAACTGGGGACTGGGAGACGGTGCTGCCTGAGGAAGCGGGGACTGGGAGATGGTGCTGCCTGAGGAACAGGGGACTGGGAGATGGTGCTGCCTGAGGAACCGGGGACTGGTAGATGGTGCTGCCTGAGGAACCGGGGACTGGTAGATGGTGCTGCCTGAGGAACTGGGGACTGGGAGATGGTGCTGCCTGAGAGACAGGAGATTCGGAAAAATTGCTGCCTTAGAAATCAGAGACTGGGACATGGTGATGTTTGAGAAACTGGCGATTACAAGAAGGTGCTGCCTGAGAAACCACGGACTGGGAGCCAGTGATTCCGGAGGAACCAGAGACCGAGGGACAATGACGCTGGAGGAACCGGGGACGGGGAGCCAGTGATGCCTGAAGAACTGGGGACTGGGAGACGGTGCTGCCTGAGGAACCGGGGACTGGGAGACGGTGCTGCCTGAGGAACTGGGGACTGGTAGATGGTGCTGCCTGAGGAACCGGGGACTGGGAGATGGTGCTGCCTTAGGAACCGGGGACTGGGAGATGGTGCTGCCTGAGGAACCGGGACTGGTAGATGGTGCTGCCTGAGGAACTGGGGACTGGTAGATGGTGCTGCCTGAGGAACTGGGGACTGGGAGATGGTGCTGCCTGAGGAACCGGGACTGGGAGATGGTGCTGCCTGAGGAACTGGGGACTGGGAGATGGTGCTGCCTGAGGAACCGGGACTGGGAGATGGTGCTGCCTGAGGAACTGGGGACTGGGAGATGATGCTGCCTGAGGAACCGGGGACTGGGAGATGGTTCTGCCTGAGGAACTGGGGACTGGGAGATGGTGCTGCCTGAGGAACCGGGACTGGGAGATGGTGCTGCCTGAGGAACCGGGGACTGGGAGATGGTGCTGCCTGAGGAACTGGGGACTGGGAGATGGTGCTGCCTGAGGAACCGGCGACTGGGAGATGGTGCTGGCTGAGGAACTGGGGACTGGTAGATGGTGCTGCCTGAGGAACTGGGGACTGGGAGATGGTGCTGCCTGAGGAACCGGGGACTGGTAGATGCTGCTGCCTGAGGAACCGGGGACTGGTAGATGGTGCTGCCTGAGGAACGGGGGACTATTAGATGGTGCTGCCTGAGGAACTGGGGACTGGTAGATGGTGCTGCCTGAGGAACCGGGGACTGGTAGATGGTGCTGCCTGAGGAACCAGGGACTGGTAGATGGTGCTGCCTGAGGAACTGGGGACTGGTAGATGGTGCTGCCTGAGGAACCGGGGACTGGTAGATGGTGCTGCCTGAGGAACCAGGGACTGGTAGATGGTGCTGCCTGAGGAACTGGGGACTGGGAGATGGTGCTGCCTGATGAACCGGGGACCAGGTGATGGTGCTGGCTGAGGAACTGGGGACTGGGAAATGGTGCTGCCTGAGGAACCGGGGAACGGAAGATGGTGCTGCCTGAGGAACCGGGGACTGGCAGACGGTGCTGCCTGAGGAACCAGGGACTGGGAGATGGTGCTGCCTGAGGAACCGGGGACTGGGAGATGGTGCTGCCTGAGGAACTGGGGACCGTGAAATGGTGCTGCCTGAGGAACCGGGGACTGGGAGAAAATGCTGCCTGAGGAACCGGGGACCGGGAGATGGTGGGCGGCACGGTGGCACAGGTGGGCGGCACGGTGGCACAGTGGTTAGCACTGCTGCCTCACAGCGCCAGAGACCTGGGTTCAGTTCCCGCCTCAGGCGACTGACTGTGTGGAGTTTGCACATTCTCCCCGTGTCTGCGTGGGTTTCCTCCGGGTGCTCCGGTTTCCTCCCACAGTTCCAAAGATGTGCAGGTCAGGTGAATTGGCCATGCTAAATTGTCCGTAGTGTTAGGTAAGGGGTAAATGTAGGGGTATGGGTGGTTTGCGCTTCGGCGGGTCGGTGTGGACTTGTTGGGCCGAAGGGCCTGTTTCCACACTGTAAAGTAATCTAATCTAATCTAATGGTGCTGCCTGAGGAACTGGGGACTGGGAGATGGTGCTGCCTGAGGAACTGGGGACCGGGAAATGGTGCTGCCTGAGGAACCGGGGACTGGGAGATGGTGCTGCCTGAGGAACCGGGGACCGGGAGATGATGCTGCCTGAGGAACCGGGGACTGGGAGATGGTTCTGCCTGAGGAACTGGGGACTGAGAGATGGTGCTGCCTGAGGAACCGGGACTGGGAGATGGTGCTGCCTGAGGAACCGGGGACTGGGAGATGGTGCTGCCTGAGGAACCGGGGACTGGGAGATGGTGCTGCCTGAGCAACCGGGAACTGGGAGATGGTGCTGCCTGAGGAACTGGGGACTGGTAGATGGTGCTGCCTGAGGAACCGGGGACTGGGAGATGGTGCTGCCTGAGGAACCGGGGACTGGGAGATGGTGCTGCCTGAGGAACCGGGACTGGTAGATGGTGCTGCCTGAGGAACTGGGGACTGGTAGATGGTGCTGCCTGAGGAACTGGGGACTGGCAGACGGTGCTGCCTGAGGAACTGGGGACTGGGAGATGGTGCTGCCTGAGGAACTGGGGACTGGTAGATGGTGCTGCCTGAGGAACTGGGGACTGGCAGACGGTGCTGCCTGAGGAACTGGGGACTGGGAGATGGTGCTGCCTGAGGAACTGGGGACTGGGAGATGGTGCTGCCTGAGGAACTGGGGACTGGGAGATGATGCTGCCTGAGGAACCGGGGACTGGGAGATGGTTCTGCCTGAGGAACTGGGGACTGGGAGATGGTGCTGCCTGAGGAACCGGGACTGGGAGATGGTGCTGCCTGAGGAACCGGGGACTGGGAGATGGTGCTGCCTGAGGAACTGGGGACTGGGAGATGGTGCTGCCTGAGGAACCGGTGACTGGGAGATGGTGCTGCCTGAGGAACTGGGGACTGGGAGATGGTGCTGCCTGAGGAACTGGGGACTGGGAGATGGTGCTGCCTGAGGTACTGGGGACTGGGAGACGGTGCTGCCTGAGGAACCGGGGACTGGGAGATGGTGCTGCCTGAGGAACAGGGGACTGGGAGATGGTGCTGCCTGAGGAACCGGGGACTGGTAGATGGTGCTGCCTGAGGAACCGGGGACTGGTAGATGGTGCTGCCTGTTGAACCGGAGACAGGTAGATGGTGCTGCCTGATAAATAAGAGGCTAGGAGGCAGTCCTGCCCAAGGACTGGCGGACCAGGAGACAGTGTTGCCGGAGAAACCGGGACAATGTGATGCTTGAGGAACTGACGAACGGAAGAATCTTGCAGCCTGAGGAAACAAGGACTGGGTATGGCTTTGCATGAGAAACCGGACACTGGGAGATGGTAATGCCTCAGAAATCGGAGACTGGGATACAGCTCTCTCTGTGAAACTGTGGACCAGGAGGTGGTGGTCCCTGAGGAACCAGGGACGGAGAGGTGGAGCTACCCAAGGAACCAAGGACCGGGAGATGTGATGCCTGAGGAACCGGGGTCCGAGCCAAAGTGATGCTGGATGAACCGGGGATGGGGAGATGGTGATGCCTGAAAAATAAGAGACTAGGAAGCGGTCCTGCCTAAGGGCCTGCGGACCAGGAGACAGTGTAGCCGGAGAAACAGGAGCTTGGGAGATGGTGCTGCCTGAGAAATAGGAGATTCGGAAAAATTGCTGCCTTAGAAATCAGAGACTGGGACATGGTGATGTTTGAGAAACTGGCGATTACAAGAAGGTGCTGCCTGAGAAACCACGGACTGGGAGCCAGTGATTCCGGAGGAACCAGAGACCGAGGGACAATGACGCTGGAGGAACCGGGGACGGGGAGCCAGTGATGCCTGAAGAACTGGGGACTGGGAGACGGTGCTGCCTGAGGAACCGGGGACTGGGAGACGGTGCTGCCTGAGGAACCGGGGACTGGGAGACGGTGCTGCCTGAGGAACCGGGGACTGGGAGACGGTGCTGCCTGAGGAACTGGGGACTGGGAGATGATACTGCCTGAGGAACCGGGGACTGGGAGACGGTGCTGCCTGAGGAACCGGGGATTGGGAGACGGTGCTGCCTGAGGAACTGGGGACTGGGAGATGGTGCTGCCTGATGAACCGGGGACCAGGTGATGGTGCTGGCTGAGGAACTGGGGACTGGGAAATGGTGCTGCCTGAGGAACCGGGGAACGGAAGATGGTGCTGCCTGAGGAACCGGGGACTGGCAGACGGTGCTGCCTGAGGAACCGGGGACTGGGAGACGGTGCTGCCTGAGGAACGGGGGACTGGGAGATGATGCTGCCTGAGGAACTGGGGACTGGGAGATGATGCTGCCTGAGGAACCGGGGACTGGGAGATGGTGCTGCCTGAGGAACTGGGGACCGTGAAATGGTGCTGCCTGAGGAACCGGGGACTGGGAGACAATGCTGCCTGAGGAACCGGGGACCGGGAGATGGTGCTGCCTGAGGAACTGGGGACTGGGAGATGGTGCTGCCTGAGGAACTGGGGACCGGGAAATGGTGCTGCCTGAGGAACCGGGGACTGGGAGACAATGCTGCCTGAGGAACCGGGGACCGGGAGATGGTGCTGCCTGAGGAACCGGGGACCGGGAGATGATGCTGCCTGAGGAACTGGGGACTGGGAGATGGTTCTGCCTGAGGAACTGGGGACTGAGAGATGGTGCTGCCTGAGGAACCGGGACTGGGAGATGGTGCTGCCTGAGGAACCGGGGACTGGGAGATGGTGCTGCCTGAGGAACCGGGGACTGGGAGATGGTGCTGCCTGAGGAACCGGGGACTGGGAGATGGTGCTGCCTGAGGAACTGGGGACCGGGAGATGGTGCTGCCTGAGGAACTGGGGACTGGCAGACGGTGCTGCCTGAGGAACTGGGGACTGGCAGACGGTGCTGCCTGAGGAACTGGGGACTGGGAGATGGTGCTGCCTGAGGAACTGGGGACTGGGAGATGGTGCTGCCTGAGGAACTGGGGACTGGCAGACGGTGCTGCCTGAGGAACTGGGGACTGGGAGATGGTGCTGCCTGAGGAACTGGGGACTGGCAGACGGTGCTGCCTGAGGAACTGGGGACTGGGAGATGGTGCTGCCTGAGGAACCGGGGACTGGTAGATGGTGCTGCCTGAGGAACTGGGGACTGGCAGACGGTGCTGCCTGAGGAACTGGGGACTGGGAGATGGTGCTGCCTGAGGAACCGGGGACTGGGAGATGATGCTGCCTGAGGAACCGGGGACTGGGAGATGGTTCTGCCTGAGGAACTGGGGACTGGGAGATGGTGCTGCCTGAGGAACCGGGACTGGGAGATGGTGCTGCCTGAGGAACCGGGGACTGGGAGATGGTGCTGCCTGAGGAACTGGGGACTGGGAGATGGTGCTGCCTGAGGTACTGGGGACTGGTAGACGGTGCTGCCTGAGGAACAGGGGACTGGGAGATGGTGCTGCCTGAGGAACCGGGGACTGGTAGATGGTGCTGCCTGAGGAACCGGGGACTGGTAGATGGTGCTGCCTGAGGAACCGGGGACTGGGAGATGGTGCTGCCTGAGGAACAGGGGACTGGGAGATGGTGCTGCCTGAGGAACTGGGGACTGGGAGATGGTGCTGCCTGAGGAACAGGGGACTGGGAGATGGTGCTGCCTGAGGAACAGGGGACTGGTAGATGGTGCTGCCTGAGGAACCGGGGACTGGGAGATGGTGCTGCCTGAGGAACAGGGGACTGGGAGATGGTGCTGCCTGAGGAACCGGGGACTGGTAGATGGTGCTGCCTGAGGAACCGGGGACTGGTAGATGGTGCTGCCTGAGGAACCGGGGACTGGGAGATGGTGCTGCCTGAGGAACTGGGGACTGGGAGATGGTGCTGCCTGAGGAACTGGGGACTGGGAGATGGTGCTGCCTGAGGAACAGGGGACTGGGAGATGGTGCTGCCTGAGGAACCGGGGACTGGTAGATGGTGCTGCCTGAGGAACTGGGGACTGGGAGATGGTGCTGCCTGAGGAACTGGGGACTGGGAGATGGTGCTGCCTGAGGAACCGGGGACTGGTAGATGGTGCTGCCTGAGGAACCGGGGACTGGTAGATGGTGCTGCCTGTTGAACCGGAGACAGGTAGATGGTGCTGCCTGATAAATAAGAGGCTAGGAGGCAGTCCTGCCCAAGGACTGGCGGACCAGGAGACAGTGTTGCCGGAGAAACCGGGACAATGTGATGCTTGAGGAACTGACGAACGGAAGAATCTTGCAGCCTGAGGAAACAAGGACTGGGTATGGCTTTGCATGAGAAACCGGACACTGGGAGATGGTAATGCCTCAGAAATCGGAGACTGGGATACAGCTCTCTCTGTGAAACTGTGGACCAGGAGGTGGTGGTCCCTGAGGAACCAGGGACAGAGAGGTGGAGCTACCCAAGGAACCAAGGACCGGGAGACGTGATGCCTGAGGAACCGGGGTCCGAGCCAAAGTGATGCTGGATGAACCGGGGATGGGGAGATGGTGATGCCTGAAAAATAAGAGACTAGGAAGCGGTCCTGCCTAAGGGCCTGCGGACCAGGAGACAGTTTAGCCGGAGAAACAGGAGCATGGGAGATGGTGCTGCCTGAGAGACAGGAGATTCGGAAAAATTGCTGCCTTAAAAATCAGAGACTGGGACATGGTGATGTTTGAGAAACTGGCGATTACAAGAAGGTACTGCCTGAGAAACCACGGACTGGGAGCCAGTGATTCCGGAGGAACCAGAGACCGAGGGACAATGACGCTGGAGGAACCGGGGACGGGGAGCCAGTGATGCCTGAGGAACTGGGGACCGGGAGATGGTGCTGCCTGAGGAACTGGGGACCGGGAGATGGTGCTGCCTGAGGAACTGGGGACTGGGAGATGGTGCTGCCTGAGGAACCGGGGACTGGGAGATGGTGCTGCCTGAGGAACCGGGGACTGGTAGATGGTGCTGCCTGATGAACCGGGGACTGGGAGATGGTGCTGCCTGAGGAACTGGGGACTGGGAGATGGTGCTGCCTGAGGAACCGGGGACTGGGAGATGGTGCTGCCTGAGGAACCGGGGACTGGTAGATGGTGCTGCCTGATGAACCGGAGACAGGTAGATGGTGCTGCCTGATAAATAAGAGGCTAGGAGGCAGTCCTGCCCAAGGACTGGCGGACCAGGAGACAGTGTAGCCGGAGAAACCGGGACAATGTGATGCTTGAGGAACTGACGAACGGAAGAATCTTGCAGCCTGAGGAAACAAGGACTGGGTATGGCTTTGCATGAGAAACCAGACACTGGGAGACAATGCTGCCTTAGGAACTGGGGACTGGGAGATGGTGCTGCCTGAGGAACAGGGGAGCGGGTGACGGCTCTGCCCGAGGAACAGGGGACCGGGAGACGATGCTGCCTGAGGAACCGGGAACAGGGAGATGGTGCTGCCTGAGGAACAGGGGAGCGGGTGATGGCGCTACCTGAGAAACAGGGGAGCGGGTGACGGCGCTACCTGAGGAACAGGGGAGCGGGTGACGGCGCTACCTGAGGAACAGGGGAGCGGGTGACGGCGCTGCCTGAGGAACAGGGGAGCGGGTGACGGCGCTGCCTGAGGAACCAGGGACTGGGAGACGGTGCTGCCTGAGGAACCGGGGACCGGGAGACGATGCTGCCTGAGGAACCGGGGACCGGGTGACGATGCTGCCTGAGGAACCGGGGACCGGGTGACGATGCTGCCTGAGGAACTGGGGACTGGGAGATGGCGCTGCCTGAGGAACATGGGAGCAGGTGATGGCACTGCCTGAGGAACAGGGGAGCAGATGATGGCGCTGCCTGAGGAATAGGGGAGCAGGTGATGGCGCTGCCCGAGGAACAAGGGAGCGGGTGATGGCGCTGCCTGAGGAACAGGGGAGCGGGTGACGGCGCTGCCTGAGGAACAGGGGAGCGAGTGATGGCGCTGCCTGAGGAACAGGGGAGTGGGTGATGGCGCTGCCTGAGGAACAGGGGAGCGAGTGATGGCGCTGCCTGAGGAACAGGGGAGCGGGTGGCGCCGCTGCCTGAGGAACAGGGGAGCGGGTGATGGCGCTGCCTGAGGAACAGGGGAGCGGGTGGCGGCGCTGCCTGAGGAACAGCGGAGCGGGTGATGGTGCTGTCTGAGGATTCAGGAAATGGTAATTGGTCCTCCCTGAGAATCCAGAACTGGGATGTGGCTTTGTATGAGGACTGGGGACTGAGAGACTGTGACCTTAAGACCTTAATAATGGGTCTGCATTTGGTCATATGTTTCTCAACCCTATTCTCCTGCTTTCTCCCCATAAGCTTTGATTCCCTTGGCAATCCAGAATCTATCTATCTCTGTTTAAATATACTCAATGTCCTGGCCTCCACAACTTTCTGTACCAATGAATTCCACAGATTCTTTAGTCTCTGGCTACAGAAGTTTCACCTTGTCTTTGTTCTAAAGGGTCTTCCCTTTACTCTAAGGTCTTGGTCTGACTTGCCAGTGGAAACATCTCCCAACTCTCACTCTGTCCAGGCTGTTCAGTATGCTGTAAGTTTCAATCAGATGCCTCCCATCCTTCTAAACTCCATTAAGTATAGTCCCCGAGTCCTCGAATGATCCTCATATATGAAGTGTTTCATTCCTGGGATCATTCTCGTAAACTTCCTCTGGACCCTGTCAAGGGCCAGTACATCCTTCCTGAGATATGGGGCCCAAAATCACTCACACAATTCTAAATGTGGTCTGGCCAGAGCCTTATATAGTCTCAGAAGTACATCCTGCTTTTACATTCTAGTCTTCTTGAGATGAATGACTACATTATATTTTTCTTCTTAACTACCTGCAGGTTTATCTGAGGAGAATTCTGAACTAGGACTCTCAAGTTCCTTTGCACTTTAGATTTCTGAATTTTCTCTCCATTTAGAAAACAGTCCGTGCCTCTATTCTTACAATCAAAGTGCATGACCTCACACTTTCCCACGTTGTACTCCATCTGCCACTTCTTTGCCCACTCTCCTAACCTGTCTAAATCTCTCTGTAGCCTCCCCGCCTCATTAATATTACCTGCCCCACCGATCTTTGTATCATCTGCAAACTTAATCAGAATGCCCTCCGCTCCTTTATCCAGATCATTAATATATAAAGTGAAAAGTTGTGGTCCCAATACTGACCCACGTAGAACGCCACTAGTCACCAACCTCCATCCTGAGGAGGACTGTTTTATCCCCACTCTCTGCTTTTTGCCAGACAGCCAGGCTTCTATCTATGCTGGGACCTTGCCTTTAATACCATGGGCCTTTATCTTACTCAGCAGCCTTCTGTGTGGCATCTTATCAAAGGCCTTCTGGTAGTCCGGGTAGGTAATATCCATTGTTTCTCCTTGGTCTAACTTGCTCATTACCTCCTCAAAGAATTCTAACAGATCTGTCAGGCATGACCTCCCATTGATGAAACCATGCTGACTTTGCCCTATTTTACCGTGCACCTCCAAGCATTCAGAAATCTCATCCTTCACAATGGACTCCAAAAAATCTTACCAATGGCAACAGACAGTGGGAAGTTGAGAACCAAATTAGTAAGATCTCAGTTATTTTAAGAATTAAAGGTGGTTTGGTAAGGTGTTTTAACTTTCCAAACATAGACTGGGACTGCCATAGTAGTGTTAAGGGTTTAGATGGAGAGGAATTTGTTAAGTATGTACAAGAACATTTTCTGATTCAGTATGTGGATGTCCCTACCAGAGCAGGTACAACACTTGACCTACTCTTGGGAAATAAGGCAGGGCAGGTGATGAGGTGTCAGTGAGGGAGCACTTTGGAGCCAGCGACCATAATTCTATTAGTTTTATAATAGTAATGGAAAAAAAAGGATCTAAAAGTTAAAGTTCCAAACTGTGTACTGTTTTAGTCACCACGTTACCACCCTGTGCTTTGGACAGGGTGCAGAGGAGGTACACCAGGATTTTGTGTGGTATATAGGGCACTAGCTATGAAGAGAGGTTGAGTAGATTATGATTATTTTCATTAAAAAGACACAGGTTGAGAGGAGACCCGATTGTCTATACCTCTTACGATTTTGAATGGGTCAGAGTGGAAGCTTTTCTCCCCAGACCGGTGGGGGGGGGAGACAATTACTAGGGGTCATGAGTTCAAGGTTAGAGGGGAAAAGTTTCAGGGAGATATGCGTGGAAAGTTCTTACTCAGAGGGTGGCGGGGGCCTGGAACGCATTGCCAGCGGAGGTGTAGAAAGGGGCATGATAGCATCACTTAAGATGTATCTAGACAGATACATAAATGGGCAGGGAACAGACTGGGGCAGCACTGTCAGTGGGGAATGGGGAATGGGGAATGGGGCAGCACTGACAGTGCAGATTGCCTCAATCCAATCCCTAACTGACATTGTCAACATTAGACAGCACAGCGCAAGGAGTTCTTTTGGAGGTGTCAAAGAGATTTCCTGTTTAAGTTAAATCAAAACCATTGAACTCACGCTGAAAAATGCTGCTGGACAAAATTCAAAACATCCACACTGTTGATAATAGCTAAATCAGCAGTGGGCACTTGTTGGCAGGCCTGGCGGGCATCGTACCACGACGTCTGGTCTTCACTTATCCAATAACAATGCTGATTTTGTGGATTGAGTTGAGCATTTTGTGGACAACTGGTGGAGATACCTAAAAAAGCAAACAGCAGAGATGGAGCAAATTCTCAATAAATACAAATCATTTCATTGTATATCTGGCACCTTACTGGGAGTGCACTCAATTCTCTCACTGGCAGCACCCTCCCTGATCTCACAGTCCGCAGTCTCCCATATCTCACAGGCACTACACTCTCGACTCACTGGCAGCATCCTCCCTTACCTCGCTGGCAGCACCTTCCCACATACAGTCCTGGAGTCATAGACATGTACAGCATGGACACAGATCCTTCTGTCCAATTTGTCCATGCCGACCAGATATCCCAACATAATCTAGTCCCACCTGCCAGCACCCAGCCTATATGCTTCCAAACCCTTCCTATTCATATATCCATCCAGATGCCTTTTAAATGTTGTAATTGTACCAGCCTCCACCACTTCCTCTGGCAGCTCATTCCTTACACGTACCACCCTCTCAATGAAAACGTTGCCCCTTTGATCACTTTCATAGTTTTCCCCTCTCACCCTAAACCTATGCCCTCTAGTTCTGGACTCCCCGCCCCAAGGAAGAGACTTTGTCTATTTACCCTATCTATGCCCCTCATGATTTTATAAACCTCTATAAGGTCAGCCTTCAGCCTCCAACACTCCAGGGAAAACAGCCCCAGCCTATCCAACCTCTCCCCATAGCTCAAATCCTCCAACTCTGGCAACATCCTTGTAAATCTTTTCTGAACCCTTTCAAGTTTCACCACTGTACGCAATATTCCAAAAGTGGCCTAACCAATGTCCTGTACAGCCGCAACATGACCTCCCAATTCCTGTACTCAACACTCTGACCAATAAAGGAAAGCATATCAAACACCTTCTTCACTATTCTATCTACCTATGACTCCACTTTCAAGGAGCTATGAACCTGCACTCTAAGGTCTCTTTGTTCAGCAACACTCCCTAGGACCTTACCATTAAGCATATAAGTCCTGCTAAGATTTGCTTTCAATTTAGAAAAATGCAGCACCTCGCATTTATCTAAATTAAACTCCATCTGCTACTTCACAGCCCATTGGCCCATCTGATCAAGTTCCTGTTGTAATTGGAGGTAACCCTCTTCGCTATACACTACACCTCCAATTTTGGTGTCATCCACAAACTTAATAACTATACCCCTTATGCTCACATCCAGATCATTTATAGAAATGAGAAAAAGTAGTGGACCCAGCACTGATCCTTGTGGCACTCCACTGGTCACAGGTCTCCAGTCTGAAAAACAACCCTCCACCACCACCCTCTGTCTTCTACCTTTGAACCAGTTCTGTATCTAAATGGCTAGTTCTCCCTGTATTCCATGAGATCTAACCTTGCTAACCAGTCTCCCATGGAGAACCTTGTCAAATGCCTTACTGAAGTCCATACAGATCACCACTCTGCCCTCATCAATCCTCTTTGTTATTTCTTGAAAAATCTCAATCAAGTTTATGAGGCATGATTTCCCTAGCGTAAAGCCATGTTGACCATCCCTAATCAGTCCTTGCCTTTCCAAATACATGTACATCCTGTTCCTCAGGATTCCCTCCAACAACTTGTCCACCACCGACGTCAGGCTCACTGGTCTATAGTTCCCTGGCTTGTCCTTACCACCCTTCTTAAACAGTGGCACCACGTTTGCCAACCTCCAAAGTTGATTGGGAGCAGATAAAGTTCACAGGTACCTTCCGGCACCTCACCTGTGACTATCGATGATATAAATATCCCAGCAAGAGGCCCAGCAATCACTTCTCTAGCTTCCCACAGGGTTCTATGGTACACCTGATCAGATCCTGGAGATTTATCCATTTTTATGCAATTCAAGACATCCAGCACTTCCTCCTCTGTAATAAGGACATTTTTCAAGATGTCACCATCTATTTCCCTAAATTTTATATCTTTCATGTCCTTTTCCACAGTAAATGTGGATGCAAAATACTCGTTTAGTATCTCCCCCATTCCCCTGCGGCTCCACATAAAAGCCATCTTGCTGATCTTTGAGGAGCCCTGTTCTCTACCCAGTTATCCTTTTGTCCTTAATGTATTTGTAAAAGGTCTTTGGATTCTCCATAACTATATTTGCCAAAGTTATCTCATGTCCCCTTTTTGCCCTCATGATTTCCCTCTTAGGTATACTCCTATGCCTTTATACTCTTCTAAGGATTCACTCAATCTATCCTGTCTATACCTGACATATGCTTCCTTCTTTTTCTTAACTAAACCCTCAATTTCTTTAGTCATCCAGCATTCCCTATACCTACCAGCCTTTCCTTTCACCCTAACAGGAATATACTGTCTCTGGACTCTTGATATCTCATTTTTGAAGGCTTCCCTTTTTCCAGATATCCCTTTGCCTGTGAACTTTATCTGCTCCCAATCAGCTTTTGAAAGTTCTTGCCAAATACTGTCAAAATTAGCCTCTCTCCAATTTAAAACTTCAACTTTTAGACCTGGTCTATCCTTTTCCACCACTATTTTAAAACTAATAGAATTATGGTTGCTGGCCCAAAAGTGTTCCCCCTCACTGACATCGCACTCACCTGCCCTGCCTTATTTCCCAAGAGCAGGTCAAATTTTTCACCTTCTCTAATAGGTATATCCGAATATTGAATCATAAACTTTTATTGTACGCACTTAAATTCCTTTCCATACGAACCCTTAGGCCTCCTGCATCACTATCTCACGGGCAGCATGCTCAAGCACTGCCAATTGAATAATGGAGCACGCGAACAGCGAGAGAAGGGGGGGGGGGGGTGCTGCCAGTGAAGGAAGGGAACACACTGCCAGTGAGATAAGGGAGTGTGCTGCCAGTGAGATAAGGGAGCGTGCTGCCTGTGAGATACAGGGAGCGTGCTGCCAGTGAGATACAGGGAGCGTGCTGCCTGTGAGATAAGGGAGCGTGCTGCCTGTGAGATACAGGGAGCGTGCTGCCTGTGAGATAAGGGAGCGTGCTGCCTGTGAGATACAGGGAGCGTGCTGCCAGTGAGATACAGGGAGCGTGCTGGCAGTGAGATAAGGGAGCGTGCTGCCTGTGAGATAAGGGAGCGTGCAGCCTGTGAGATACAGGGAGCGTGCTGCCTGTGAGTTAAGGGAGCGTGCTGCCTGTGAGATAAGGGAGCGTGCTGCCTGTGAGATAAGGGAGCGTGCTGCCTGTGAGATACAGGAAGCGTGCTGCCTGTGAGATAAGGGAGCGTGCTGCCAGTGAGATAATGGAGCGTGCTGCCTGTGAGTTACAGGGAGCGTACTGCCAGTGAGATAAGGGAGCGTGCTGCCTGTGAGATACAGGGAGCGTGCTGCCTGTGAGATAAGGGAGTGTGCTGCCTGTGAGATAAGGGAGCGTGCAGCCTGTGAGATACAGGAAGCGTGCTGCCTGTGAGATAAGGGAGCGTGCTGTCTGTGAGATACAGAGAGCGTGATGCCAGTGAGATACAGGGAGCGTGCTGCCAGTGAGATAAGGGAGCGTGCTGCCTGTGAGATAAGGGTGCGTGCAGCTTGTGAGATACAGGAAGCGTGCTGCCTGTGAGATACAGGGAGCGTGCTGCCAGTGAGATACAGGGAGCGTGCTGCCAGTGAGATAAGGGAGCGTGCAGCCTGTGAGATACAGGAAGCGTGCTGCCTGTGAGATACAGGGAGCATGCTGCCAGTGAGATAAGGGAGCGTGCTGCCTGTGAGATAAGGGAGCGTGCTGCCTGTGAGATAAGGGAGCGTGCAGCCTGTGAGATACAGGAAGCGTGCTGCCTGTGAGATAAGGGAGCGTGCTGCATGTGAGATACAGAGAGCGTGATGCCAGTGAGATACAGGGAGCGTGCTGCCTGTGAGATAAGGGAGCGTGCTGCCTGTGAGATACAGGTAGCGTGCTGCCAGTGAGATAAGGGAGCGTGCTGCCTGTGAGATACAGGTAGCGTGCTGCCAGTGAGATACAGGGAGCGTGCTGCCTGTGAGATAAGGGAGCGTGCTGCCTGTGAGATAAGGGAGCGTGCTGCCTGTGAGATACAGAGAGCGTGCTGCCTGTGAGATAAGGGAGCGTGCTGCCTGTGAGATAAGGGAGTGTGCTGCCAGTGAGATAATGGAGCGTGCTGCCTGTGAGATACAGGGAGCGTGCTGCCAGGGAGATACAGGAAGCGTGCTGCCTGTGAGATAAGGGAGCGTGCTGCCTGTGAGATAAGGGAGCGTGCAGCCTGTGAGATAAGGGAGCGTGCTGCCTGTGAGATACAGGAAGTGTGCTGCCTGTGAGATAAGGGAGCGTGCTGCCTGTGAGATAAGGGAGTGTGCTGCCAGTGAGATAATGGAGCGTGCTGCCTGTGAGATACAGGGAGCGTGCTGCCAGGGAGATACAGGGAGCGTGCTGCCAGTGACATAAGGGAGCGTGCTGCCTGTGAGATAAGGGAGCGTGCAGCCTGTGAGATACAGGAAGCGTGCTGCCTGTGAGATAAGGGAGCGTGCTGCCTGTGAGATACAGAGTGCGTGATGCCAGTGAGATACAGGGAGCGTGCTGCCAGTGAGATACAGGGAGCGTGCTGCCTGTGAGATACAGGGAGCGTGCTGCCAGTGAGATAAGGGAGCGTGCAGCCTGTGAGAAACAGGAAGCGTGCTGCCTGTGAGATACAGGGAGCGTGCTGCCAGTGAGATACAGGGAGCATGCTGCCAGTGAGATAAGGGAGCGTGCTGCCTGTGAGATACAGGGAGCGTGCTGCCAGTGAGATACAGGGAGCGTGCTGCCAGAGGGATAAGGGAGCGTGCTGCCTGTGAGATAAGGGAGCGTGCTGCCTGTGAGATAAGGGAGCGTGCTGCCTGTGAGATACAGGAAGCGTGCTGCCTGTGAGATACAGGGAGCGTGCTGCCAGTGAGATACAGGGAGCGTGCTGCCTGTGAGATAAGGGAGCGTGCTGCCTGTGAGATAAGGGAGCGTGCTGCCTGTGAGATAAGGGAGCGTGCTGCCTGTGAGATACAGGAAGCGTGCTGCCTGTGAGATAAGGGAGCGTGCTGCCAGTGAGATAATGGAGCGCGCTGCCTGTGAGATACAGGGAGCGTGCTGCCAGGGAGATACAGGGAGCGTGCTGCCAGTGAGATAAGGGAGCGTGCTGCCTGTGAGATAAGGGAGCGTGCAGCCTGTGAGATACAGGAAGCGTGCTGCCTGTGAGATAAGGGAGCGTGCTGCCTGTGAGATACAGGAAGCGTGCTGCCTGTGAGATACAGGGAGCGTGCTGCCAGTGACATAAGAGAGCATGCTGCCTGTGAGATAAGGGAGTGTGCTGCCTGTGAGATAAGGGAGCGTGCTGCCTGTGAGATAAGGGAGCGTGCAGCCTGTGAGGTAAGGGAGCTTGCTGCCTGTGAGATACAGGAAGCGTGCTGCCTGTGCGATAAGGGAGCATGCTGCCAGTGAGGTAAGGGAGCGTGCTGCCTGTGAGATAAGGGAGCGTGCTGCCAGTGAGATAAGGGAGTGTGCTGCCTGTGAGATAAGGGAGCGTGCTGCCTGTGAGATAAGGGAGCGTGCTGCCTGTGAGATACAGGGAGCGTGCTGCCTGTGAGATAAGGGAGCGTGCTGCCTGTGAGATAAGGGAGTGTGCTGCCTGTGAGATACAGGGAGCGTGCTGCCAGTGAGATAAGGGAGCGTGCTGCCAGTGAGATAAGGGAGTGTGCTGCCTGTGAGATACAGGGAGCGTGCTGCCAGTGAGATAAGGGAGCGTGCTGCCTGTGAGATACAGGGAGCGTACTGCCTGTGAGATAAGGGAGCGTGCTGCCTGTGAGATAAGGGAGCATGCAGCCAGTGAGATATGGGAGCGTGCTGCCTGTGAGATTCGGAAGCGTGCTGCCTGTGAGATAAGGGAGCGTGCTGCCTGTGAGATACTGGGTGCGGGCTGCCAGGGAGATACAGGTAGCGTGCTGCCTGTGAGATACAGGGAGCGTGCTGCATGCGAGATAAGGGAGCGTGCTGCCTGTGAGATAAGGGAGCGTGCTGCCTGTGAGATACAGGAAGCGTGCTGCCTGTGAGATACAGGGAGCGTGCTGCCAGTGACATAAGAGAGCATGCTGCCTGTGAGATAAGGGAGTGTGCTGCCTGTGAGATAAGGGAGCGTGCTGCCTGTGAGATAAGGGAGCGTGCAGCCTGTGAGGTAAGGGAGCTTGCTGCCTGTGAGATACAGGAAGCGTGCTGCCTGTGCGATAAGGGAGCATGCTGCCAGTGAGGTAAGGGAGCGTGCTGCCTGTGAGATAAGGGAGCGTGCTGCCAGTGAGATAAGGGAGCGTGCTGCCTGTGAGATAAGGGAGCGTGCTGCCTGTGAGATACAGGAAGCGTGCTGCCTGTGAGATACAGGGAGCGTGCTGCCAGTGAGATACAGGGAGCGTGCTGCCTGTGAGATAAGGGAGCGTGCTGCCTGTGAGATAAGGGAGCGTGCTGCCTGTGAGATACAGGAAGCGTGCTGCCTGTGAGATAAGGGAGCGTGCTGCCAGTGAGATAATGGAGCGTGCTGCCTGTGAGATACAGGGAGCGTGCTGCCAGGGAGATACAGGGAGCGTGCTGCCAGTGAGATAAGGGAGCGTGCTGCCTGTGAGATAAGGGAGCGTGCAGCCTGTGAGATACAGGAAGCGTGCTGCCTGTGAGATAAGGGAGCGTGCTGCCTGTGAGATACAGGAAGCGTGCTGCCTGTGAGATACAGGGAGCGTGCTGCCAGTGACATAAGAGAGCATGCTGCCTGTGAGATAAGGGAGTGTGCTGCCTGTGAGATAAGGGAGCGTGCTGCCTGTGAGATAAGGGAGCGTGCAGCCTGTGAGGTAAGGGAGCTTGCTGCCTGTGAGATACAGGAAGCGTGCTGCCTGTGCGATAAGGGAGCATGCTGCCAGTGAGGTAAGGGAGCGTGCTGCCAGTGAGATAAGGGAGCGTGCTGCCAGTGAGATAAGGGAGTGTGCTGCCTGTGAGATAAGGGAGCGTGCTGCCTGTGAGATAAGGGAGCGTGCTGCCTGTGAGATACAGGGAGCGTGCTGCCTGTGAGATAAGGGAGCGTGCTGCCTGTGAGATAAGGGAGTGTGCTGCCTGTGAGATACAGGGAGCGTGCTGCCAGTGAGATAAGGGAGCGTGCTGCCAGTGAGATAAGGGAGTGTGCTGCCTGTGAGATACAGGGAGCGTGCTGCCAGTGAGATAAGGGAGCGTGCTGCCTGTGAGATACAGGGAGCGTACTGCCTGTGAGATAAGGGAGCGTGCTGCCTGTGAGATAAGGGAGCATGCAGCCAGTGAGATATGGGAGCGTGCTGCCTGTGAGATTCGGAAGCGTGCTGCCTGTGAGATAAGGGAGCGTGCTGCCTGTGAGATACTGGGTGCGGGCTGCCAGGGAGATACAGGTAGCGTGCTGCCTGTGAGATACAGGGAGCGTGCTGCATGCGAGATAAGGGAGTGTGCTGCCAGTGAGATAAGGGAGCGTGCTGCCTGTGAGATAAGGGAGCGTGCTGCCTGTGAGATACAGGAAGCGTGCTGCCTGTGAGATAAGGGTGCGTGCTGCCTGTGAGATAAGGGAGCGTGCTGCCAGTGAGATACAGGGAGCGTGCTGCCAGTGAGATACAGGGAGCGTGCCGCCTGTGAGATAAGGGAGCGTGCTGCCTGTGAGATAAGGGAGCGTGCTGCCAGTGAGATACAGGGAGCGTACTGCCAGTGAGATACAGGGTGCAGGCTGCCTGTGAGATACAGGGAGCGTGCTGCCTGTGAGATAAGGGAGCATGCTGCCTGTGAGATACAGGGTGCAGGCTGTCTGTGAGATACAGGGAGCGTGCTGCCTGTGAGATAAGGGAGCGTGCTGCCAGTGAGAAAAGGGAGCGTGCTGCCTGTGAGATAAGGGAGCATGCTGCCTGTGAGATAAGGGAGTGTGCTGCCAGTGAGATAAGGGAGCGTGCTGACTGTGAGATACAGGGTGCGGTCTGCCTGTGAGATACAGGGAGCGTGCTGCCAGTGAGATAAGGGAGCGTGCTGCCAGTGAGATAAGGGAGCTTGCTGCCTGTGAGACACAGGGAGCGTGCTGCCTGTGAGATAAGAGAGCGTGCTGCCAGTGAGATAAGGGAGCGTGCTGCCTGTGAGATAAGGGAGCGTGCTGCCTGTGAGATACAGGAAGCCTGCTGCTAGTGAGATAAGGGAGCGTGCTGCCAGTGAGATAAGGGAGTGTGCTGCCTGTGAGATACAGGAAGCGTGCTGCCTGTGAGATATAGCGAGCGTACTGCCTGTGAGATAAGGGTGCGTGCTGCCTGTGAGATACAGGGCCCGTCCTGCCAGTGAGATAAGGGAGCGTGCTGCCTGTGAGATAAGGGAGCGTGCTGCCTGTCAGATATGGGAGCGTGCTGCCTGTGAGATACAGGGAGCGTGCTGCCAGTGAGATAAGGGTGCGTGCTGCCTGTGAGATACAGGGCGCGTCCTGCCAGTGAGATAAGGGAGCGTGCTGCCTGTGAGATAAGGGAGCGTACTGCCTGTCAGATAATGGAGCGTGCTGCCTGTGAGATACAGGGAGCGTGCTGCCTGTGAGATAAGGGAGCGTGCTGCCAGTGAGGTAAGGGAGCGTGCTGCCTGTGAGATACAGGAAGCGTGCTGCCTGTGAGATACAGGGAGCGTGCTGCCAGTGAGATACAGGGAGCGTGCTGCCTGTGAGATAAGGGAGCGTGCTGCCTGTGAGATAAGGGAGCGTGCTGCCTGTGAGATAAGGGAGCGTGCTGCCTGTGAGATACAGGAAGCGTGCTGCCTGAGAGATAAGGGAGCGTGCTGCCAGTGAGATAATGGAGCGTGCTGCCTGTGAGATACAGGGAGCGTGCTGCCAGGGAGATACAGGGAGCGTGCTGCCAGTGAGATAAGGGAGCGTGCTGCCTGTGAGATAAGGGAGCGTGCAGCCTGTGAGATACAGGAAGCGTGCTGCCTGTGAGATAAGGGAGCGTGCTGCCTGTGAGATACAGGGAGCGTGCTGCCTGTGAGATACAGGGAGCGTGCTGCCAGTGACATAAGAGAGCATGCTGCCTGTGAGATAAGGGAGTGTGCTGCCTGTGAGATAAGGGAGCGTGCTGCCTGTGAGATAAGGGAGCGTGCAGCCTGTGAGGTAAGGGAGCTTGCTGCCTGTGAGATACAGGAAGCGTGCTGCCTGTGCGATAAGGGAGCATGCTGCCAGTGAGGTAAGGGAGCGTGCTGCCTGTGAGATAAGGGAGCGTGCTGCCAGTGAGATAAGGGAGTGTGCTGCCTGTGAGATAAGGGAGCGTGCTGCCTGTGAGATAAGGGAGCGTGCTGCCTGTGAGATACAGGGAGCGTGCTGCCTGTGAGATAAGGGAGCGTGCTGCCTGTGAGATAAGGGAGTGTGCTGCCTGTGAGATACAGGGAGCGTGCTGCCAGTGAGATAAGGGAGCGTGCTGCCAGTGAGATAAGGGAGTGTGCTGCCTGTGAGATACAGGGAGCGTGCTGCCAGTGAGATAAGGGAGCGTGCTGCCTGTGAGATACAGGGAGCGTACTGCCTGTGAGATAAGGGAGCGTGCTGCCTGTGAGATAAGGGAGCGTGCTGCCAGTGAGATAAGGGAGCGTGCTGCCAGTGAGATACGGGCAGCGTGCTGCCAGTGAGATACAGGGAGCGTGCTGCCTGTGAGATACAGGGAGTGTGGTGCCTGTGAGATAAGGGAGCGTGCTGCCTGTGAGATAAGGGAGCGTGCTGCCTGTGAGATACAGGGAGCGTGCTGCCTGTGAGATAAGGGAGCGTGCTGCCTGTGAGATACAGGGAGCGTGCTGCCTGTGAGATACAGGGAGCGTGCTGCCTGTGAGATACAGGAAGCGTGCTGCCAGTGAGATAAGGGAGCGTGCTGCCAGTGAGATACAGGGAGCGTGCTGCCTGTGAGATAAGGGAGCATGCAGCCAGTGAGATATGGGAGCGTGCTGCCTGTGAGATAAGGAAGCGTGCTGCCTGTGAGATAAGGGAGCGTGCTGCCTGTGAGATACTGGGTGCGGGCTGCCAGGGAGATACAGGTAGCGTGCTGCCTGTGAGATACAGGGAGCGTGCTGCATGCGAGATAAGGGAGTGTGCTGCCAGTGAGATAAGGGAGCGTGCTGCCTGTGAGATAAGGGAGCGTGCTGCCTGTGAGATACAGGAAGCGTGCTGCCTGTGAGATAAGGGTGCGTGCTGCCTGTGAGATAAGGGAGCGGCTGCCTGTGAGATACAGGGATCGTGCTGCCAGTGAGATACAGGGAGCGTGCCGCCTGTGAGATAAGGGAGCGTGCTGCCTGTGAGATAAGGGAGCGTGCTGCCAGTGAGATACAGGGAGCGTACTGCCAGTGAGATACAGGGTGCAGGCTGCCTGTGAGATACAGGGAGGATGCTGCCTGTGAGATAAGGGAGCATGCTGCCTGTGAGATACAGGGTGCAGGCTGTCTGTGAGATACAGGGAGCGTGCTGCCTGTGAGATAAAGGAGCGTGCTGCCAGTGAGAAAAGGGAGCGTGCTGCCTGTGAGATAAGGGAGCATGCTGCCTGTGAGATAAGGGAGTGTGCTGCCAGTGAGATAAGGGAGCGTGCTGACTGTGAGATACAGGGTGCGGTCTGCCTGTGAGATACAGGGAGCGTGCTGCCTGTGAGATAAGGGAGCGTGCTGCCAGTGAGATAAGGGAGCTTGCTGCCTGTGAGATACAGGGAGCGTGCTGCCTGTGAGATAAGAGAGCGTGCTGCCAGTGAGATAAGGGAGCGTGCTGCCTGTGAGATAAGGGAGCGTGCTGCCTGTGAGATACAGGAAGCCTGCTGCTAGTGAGATAAGGGAGCGTGCTGCCTGTGAGGTAAGGGAGCGTGCTGCCTGTGAGATACAGGAAGCGTGCTGCCAGTGAGATACAGGAAGCGTGCTGCCAGTGAGATAAGGGAGCGTACTGCCTGTGAGATAAGGGTGCGTGCTGCCTGTGAGATACAGGGCGCGTCCTGCCAGTGAGATAAGGGAGCGTGCTGCCTGTGAGATAAGGGAGCGTGCTGCCTGTCAGATATGGGAGCGTGCTGCCTGTGAGATACAGGGAGCGTGCTGCCAGTGAGATAAGGGTGCGTGCTGCCTGTGAGATACAGGGCGCGTCCTGCCAGTGAGATAAGGGAGCGTGCTGCCTGTGAGATAAGGGAGCGTGCTGCCTGTCAGATAATGGAGCGTGCTGCCTGTGAGATACAGGGAGCGTGCTGCCTGTGAGATAAGGGAGCGTGCTGCCAGTGAGATAAGGGAGCGTGCTGCCTGTGAGATAAGGGAGCATGCTGCCTGTGAGATACAGGAAGCGTGCTGCCTGTGAGATAAGGAAGTGTGCTGCCAGTGAGATACAGGGAGCGTGCTGCCTGTGAGATAAGGGAGTGTGCTGCCTGTGAGATAAGGGAGCGTGCTGCCTGTGAGATAAGGGAGCGTGCTGCCTGTGAGATACAGGGAGCGTGCTGCCTGTGAGATACAGGGAGCGTGCTGCCTGTGAGATACATGGAGCGTGCTGCCAGTGACATAAGAGAGCATGCTGCCTGTGAGATAAGGGAGCGTGCTGCCTGTGAGATAAGGGAGCGTGCTGCCTGTGAGATAAGGGAGCATGCTGCCTGTGAGATAAGGGAGCGTGCGGCCAGTGAGATAAGGGAGCGTGCTGCCTGTAAGATAAGGGAGTGTGCTGCCTGAGGGATAAGGGAGCGTGCAGCCTGTGAGATAATGGAGCTTGCTGCCTGTGAGATACATGGAGCATGCTGCCTGTGAGATAAGGGAGCGTACTGCCAGTGAGATACAGGGTGCAGGCTGCCTGTGAGATACAGGGAGCGTGCTGCCTGTGAGATAAGGGAGCATGCTGCCTGTGAGATAAGGGAGCGTGCGGCCAGTGAGATAAGGGAGCGTGCTGCCTGTAAGATAAGGGAGTGTGCTGCCTGAGGGAAAAGGGAGCGTGCAGCCTGTGAGATAATGGAGCTTGCTGCCTGTGAGATACATGGAGCATGCTGCCTGTGAGATAAGGGAGCGTACTGCCAGTGAGATACAGGGTGCAGGCTGCCTATGAGATACAGGGAGCGTGCTGCCTGTGAGATAAGGGAGCATGCTGCCTGTGAGATACAGGGTGCAGGCTGCCTGTGAGATACAGGGAGCGTGCTGCCTGTGAGATAAGGGAGCGTGCTGCCAGTGAGAAAAGGGAGCGTGCTGCCTGTGAGATAAGGGAGTGTGCTGCCTGTGAGATACAGGAAGCGTGCTGCCTGTGAGATAAGGGAGCGTGCTGACTGTGAGATACAGGGTGCGGTCTGCCTGTGAGATACAGGGAGCGTGCTGCCAGTGAGATAAGGGAGCGTGCTGCCTGTGAGATACAGGGAGCGTGCTGCCTGTGAGATACAGGGTGCGGGCTGCCTGTGAGATACAGGGAGCGTGCTGCCAGTGAGATAAGGGAGCGTGCTGCCTGTGAGATACAGGGAGCGTGCTGCCTGTGAGATAAGGGAGCGTGCTGCCTGTGAGATACAGTAAGCCTGCTGCTAGTGAGATAAGGGAGCGTGCTGCCAGTGAGATAAGGGAGTGTGCTGCCTGTGAGATACAGGAAGCGTGCTGCCTGTGAGATATAGCGAGCGTACTGCCTGTGAGATAAGGGAGCGTGCTGCCTGTAAGATACAGGGCGCGTCCTGCCAGTGAGATAAGGGAGCGTGCTGCCTGTGAGATAAGGGAGCGTGCTGCCTGTGAGATAAGGGAGCGTGCTGTCTGTCAGATATGGGAGCGTGCTGCCTGTGAGATACAGGGAGCGTGCTGCCTGTGAGATAAGGGTGCGTGCTGCCTGTGAGATAAGGGAGCGTGCTGCCTGTGAGATACAGGGAGTGTGCTGCCAGTGAGATACAGGGAGCGTGCTGCCTGTGAGATAAGGGAGCGTGCTGCCTGTGAGATAAGGGAGCGTGCTGCCAGTGAGATACAGGGAGCGTGCTGCCTGTGAGATACAGGAAGCGTGCTGCCAGTGAGATACTGGAAGCGTGCTGCCAGTGAGATTTGCAAGCGTGCTGCCAGTGAGATACAGGGAGCGTGCTGCCTGTGAGATAAGGGAGCGATCTGCCAGTGAGATTAGGGAGCGTGCTGCCTGTGAGATACAGGGAGCGTGCTGCCTGTGAGATACAGGAAGCGTGCTGCCAGTGAGATTTGCGAGCGTGCTGCCAGTGAGATACAGGGAGCGTGCTGCCTGTGAGATAAGGGAGCGATCTGCCAGTGAGATTAGGGAGCGTGCTGCCTGTGAGATACAGGAAGCATGCTGCCAGTGAGATTTGCGAGCGTGCTGCCAGTGAGATACAGGAAGCATGCTGCCAGTGAGATAAGGGAGCGATCTGCCAGTGAGATTAGGGAGCGTGCTGCCTGTGAGATAAGGGAGCGTGCTGCCTGTGAGATAAGGGAGCGTGCTGCCTGTGAGATACAGGGAGCGTGCTGCCTGTGAGATAAGGGAGCGTGCTGCCTGTGAGATAAGGGAGCGTGCTGCCTGTGAGATAAGGGAGCGTGCTGCCTGTGAGATACAGGGAGCGTGCTGCCTGTGAGATAAGGGAGCGTGCTGCCTGTGAGATAAGGGAGCGTGCTGCCTGTGAGATACAGGGAGCATACTGCCTGTGAGATACAGGAAGCGTGCTGCCTGTGAGATAAGGGTGCGTGCTGCCTGTGATATAAGGGAGCGTGCTGCCTGTGAGATAAGGGAGCGTGCTGCCAGTGAGATAAGGGAGCGTGCTGCCTGTGAGATAAGGGAGCGTGCTGCCTGTGAGATAAGGGAGCGTGCTGCCCGTGAGATAAGGGAGCGTGCTGCCAGTGAGATAAGGGAGCATGCTGCCTGTGAGATACAGGGAGCGTGCTGCCAGAGAGATACAGGGAGCGTGCTGCCAGTGAGATAAGGGAGCGTGCTGCCCGAGAGATTAGGGAGTGTGCTGCCTGTGAGATACAGGGAGCGTGCTGCCAGTGAGATACAGGGAGCGTGCTGCCTGTGAGATACAGGGAGCGTGCAGCCAGTGAGATAAGGGAGCGTGCTGCCTGTGAGATAAGGGAGCGTGCTGCCTGTGAGATAAGGGAGCGTGCTGCCTGTGAGATAAGGGAGCGTGCTGCCAGTGAGATAAGGGAGCATGCTGCCTGTGAGATACAGGGAGCGTGCTGCCAGAGAGATACAGGGAGCGTGCTGCCAGTGAGATAAGGGAGCGTGCTGCCTGAGAGATTAGGGAGTGTGCTGCCTGTGAGATACAGGGAGCGTGCTGCCAGTGAGATACAGGGAGCGTGCTGCCTGTGAGATACAGGGAGCGTGCAGCCAGTGAGATAAGGGAGCGTGCTGCCTGTGAGATAAGGGAGCGTGCTGCCTGTGAGATAAGGGAGCGTGCTGCCAGTGAGATAAGGGAGCGTGCTGCCTGTGAGATAGAGGGAGCGTGCTGCCTGTGAGATACTGGAAGCGTGCTGCCTGTGAGATACAGGAAGCGTGCTGCCAGTGAGATAAGGGAGCGTGCTGCCTGTGAGATAAGGGAGCGTGCTGCCTGTGAGATACAGGGAGCATGCAGCCTGTGAGATACAGGAAGCGTGCTGCCAGTGAGATAAGGGAGCGTGCTGCCTGTGAGATACTGGAAGCGTGCTGCCTGTGAGATACAGGGAGCGTGCTGCCTGTGAGATACTGGAAGCGTGCTGCCTGTGAGATACAGGAAGCGTGCTGCCAGTGAGATAAGGGAGCGTGCTGCCTGTGAGATAAGGGAGCGTGCTGCCCGTGAGATAAGGGAGCGTGCTGCCTGTGAGATACAGGGAGCGTGCTGCCTGTGAGATACAGGGAGCGTGCTGCCTGTGAGATAAGGGAGCGTGCTGCCAGTGAGATAAGGGAGTGTGCTGCCTGTGAGATAAGGGAGCGTGCTGCCTGTGAGATAAGGGAGCGTGCTGCCTGTGAGATACAGGGAGCGTGCTGCCAGTGAGATAAGGGAGCGTGCTGCCTGTGAGATAAGGGAGCGTGCAGCCTGTGAGATACAGGGAGCGTGCTGCCAGTGAGATACAGGGAGCGTGCTGCCTGTGAGATACAGGAAGCGTGCTGCCAGTGAGATACAGGAAGCGTGCTGCCTGTGAGATAAGGGTGCGTGCTGCCTGTGAGATAAGGGAGTGTGCTGCCTGTGAGATATGGGAGCGTGCAGCCTGTGAGATAAGGGAGCGTGCTGCCAGTGAGATAAGGGAGCGTGCAGCCTGTGAGATAAGGGAGCGTGCTGACTGTGAGATACAGGAAGCGTGCTGCCTGTGAGATAAGGGAGCGTGCTGCCCCTGAAATAAGGGAGCGTGCTGCCAGTGAGATAAGGGAGCGTGCTGCCTGTGAGATAAGGGAGCGTGCTGCCTGTGAGATAAGGGAGCGTGCTGACTGTGAGATACAGGGAGCGTGCTGCCAGTGAGATAAGGGAGCGTGCTGCCTGTGAGATAAGGGAGCGTGCTGCCTGTGAGATACAGGGAGCGTGCTGCCAGTGAGATAAGGGAGCGTGCTGCCAGTGAGATAAGGGAGCGTGCTGCCTGTGAGATACAGGGAGCGTGCTGCCAGTGAGATACAGGAAGCGTGCTGCCTGTGAGATAAGGGAGCGTGCTGCCAGTGAGATAAGGGAGCGTGCTGCCAGTGAGATACAGGAAGCGTGCTGCCAGTGAGATAAGGGAGCGTGCTGCCTGTGAGATAAGGGAGTGTGCTGCCTGTGAGATACAGGGAGCGTGCTGCCAGTGAGATAAGGGAGCGTGCTGCCTGTGAGATAAGGGAGCGTGCTGCCAGTGAGATACAGGAAGCGTGCTGCCAGTGAGATAAGGGAGCGTGCTGCCTGTGAGATAAGGGAGCGTGCTGCCTGTGAGATACAGGGAGGGTGCTGCCTGTGAGATAAGGGAGCGTGCTGCCTGTGAGATAAGGGAGCGTGCTGCCAGTGAGATACAGGAAGCGTGCAGCCTGTGAGATAAGGGAGCGTGCTGCCCCTGAAATAAGGGAGCGTGCTGCCAGTGAGATAAGGGAGCGTGCTGCCAGTGAGATAAGGGAGCGTGCTGCCAGTGAGATAAGGGTGTGTGCTGCCAGTGAGATAAGGGTGTGTGCTGCCAGTGAGATAAGGGAGCGTGCTGCCTGTGAGATACAGGGAGCGTGCTGCCAGTGAGATACAGGGAGCGTGCCGCCTGTGAGATAAGGGAGCGTGATGCCTGTGAGATAAGGGAGCGTGCTGCCAGTGAGATACAGGGAGCGGGCTGCCTGTGAGATACAGGAAGCGTGCTGCGAGTGAGATACAGGAAGCGTGCTGCCTGTGAGATAAGGGAGCATGCTGCCAGTGACATTAGGGAGCGTGCTGCCTGTGAGATAAGGGAGCGTGCTGCCCGTGAGATAAGGGAGCGTGCTGCCTGTGAGATAAGAGAGCGTGCTGCCTGTGAGATACAGGGAGCATCCTGCCTGTGAGATACAGGAAGCGTGCTGCCTGTGAGATACAGGGAGCGTGCTGCCAGTGAGATCCAGGGAGCGTGCCGCCTGTGAGATAAGGGAGCGTGCTGCCTGTGAGATAAGGGAGCGTGCTGCCAGTGAGATACAGGGAGTGTGCTGCCTGTGAGATACAGGAAGCATGCTGCCACTGAGATAAGGGAGCGTGCTGCCAGTGAGATTAGGGAGCGTGCTGCCTGTGAAAGAAGGGAGCGTGCTGCCTGTGAGATACAGGGAGCGTGCTGCCCGTGAGATATGGGAGTGTGCTGCCTGTGAGATAAGGGAGCGTGCTGCCTGTGAGATAAGGGAGCGTGCAGCGTGTGCGATAAGGGAGCGTGCTGCCTGTGAGATAAGGGAGCATGCAGCCAGTGAGATAAGGGAGCGTGCTGCCTGTGAGATACAGGGAGCGTGCTGCCTGTGAGATAAGGAAGCGTGCTGCCTGTGAGATAAGGGAGCGTGCTGCCTGTGAGATACTGGGTGCGGGCTGCCAGGGAGATACAGGTAGCGTGCTGCTGTGAGATACAGGGAGCGTGCTGCATGTGAGATAAGGGAGTGTGCTGCCAGTGAGATAAGGGAGCGTGCTGCCTGTGAGATAAGGGAGCGTGCTGCCTGTGAGATACAGGAAGCGTGCTGCCTGTGAGATAAGGGTGCGTGCTGCCTGTGAGATAAGGGAGCGTGCTGCCTGTGAGATACAGGGAGCGTGCTGCCAGTGAGATACAGGGAGCGTGCCGCCTGTGAGATAAGGGAGCGTGCTGCCTGTGAGATAAGGGAGCGTGCTGCCAGTGAGATACAGGGAGCGTACTGCCAGTGAGATACAGGGAGCGTACTGCCAGTGAGATACAGGGTGCAGGCTGCCTGTGAGATACAGGGAGCGTGCTGCCTGTGAGATAAGGGAGCATGCTGCCTGTGAGATACAGGGTGCAGGCTGTCTGTGAGATACAGGGAGCGTGCTGCCTGTGAGATAAGGGAGCGTGCTGCCAGTGAGAAAAGGGAGCGTGCTGCCTGTGAGATAAGGGAGCATGCTGCCTGTGAGATAAGGGAGTGTGCTGCCAGTGAGATAAGGGAGCGTGCTGACTGTGAGATACAGGGTGCGGTCTGCCTGTGAGATACAGGGAGCGTGCTGCCAGTGAGATAAGGGAGCGTGCTGCCTGTGAGATACAGGGAGCGTGCTGCCTGTGAGATACAGGGTGCGGGCTGCCTGTGAGATACAGGGAGCGTGCTGCCAGTGAGATAAGGGAGCTTGCTGCCTGTGAGATACAGGAAGCGTGCTGCCTGTGAGATAAGGGAGCGTGCTGCCTGTGAGATAAGAGAGCGTGCTGCCAGTGAGATAAGGGAGCATGCTGCCTGTGAGATAAGGGAGCGTGCTGCCTGTGAGATACAGGAAGCCTGCTGCTAGTGAGATAAGGGAGCGTGCTGCCAGTGAGATAAGGGAGTGTGCTGCCTGTGAGATACAGGAAGCGTGCTGCCTGTGAGATATAGCGAGCGTACTGCCTGTGAGATAAGGGTGCGTGCTGCCTGTGAGATACAGGGCGCGTCCTGCCAGTGAGATAAGGGAGCGTGCTGCCTGTGAGATAAGGGAGCGTGCTGCCTGTCAGATATGGGAGCGTGCTGCCTGTGAGATACAGGGAGCGTGCTGCCAGTGAGATAAGGGTGCGTGCTGCCTGTGAGATACAGGGCGCGTCCTGCCAGTGAGATAAGGGAGCGTGCTGCCTGTGAGATAAGGGAGCGTGCTGCCTGTCAGATATGGGAGCGTGCTGCCTGTGAGATAAGGGAGCGTGCTGCCTGTCAGATATGGGAGCGTGCTGCCTGTGAGATACAGGGAGCGTGCTGCCTGTGAGATACAGGGAGCGTGCTGCCTGTGAGATAAGGGAGCGTGCTGCCTGTGAGATAAGGGAGCATGCTGCCTGTGAGATAAGGGAGCATGCTGCCTGTGTGATACAGGAAGCGTGCTGCCTGTGAGATAAGGAAGTGTGCTGCCAGTGAGATAAGGGAGCATGCTGCCTGTGAGATAAGGGAGTGTGCTGCCTGTGAGATAAGGGAGCGTGCTGCCTGTGAGATAAGGGAGCGTGCTGCCTGTGAGATACAGGGAGCGTGCTGCCTGTGAGATACATGGAGCGTGCTGCCAGTGACCTAAGAGAGCATGCTGCCTGTGAGATAAGGGAGCGTGCTGCCTGTGAGATAAGGGAGCGTGCTGCCTGTGAGATAAGGGAGCATGCTGCCTGTGAGATAAGGGAGCGTGCGGCCAGTGAGATAAGGGAGCGTGCTGCCTGTAAGATAAGGGAGTGTGCTGCCTGAGGGATAAGGGAGCGTGCAGCCTGTGAGATAATGGAGCATGCTGCCTGTGAGATAAGGGAGCGTGCTGCGTGTGAGATACATGGAGCATGCTGCCTGTGAGATAAGGGAGCGTACTGCCAGTGAGATACAGGGTGCAGGCTGCCTGTGAGATACAGGGAGCGTGCTGCCTGTGAGATAAGGGAGCATGCTGCCTGTGAGATACAGGGTGCAGGCTGCCTGTGAGATACAGGGAGCGTGCTGCCTGTGAGATAAGGGAGCGTGCTGCCAGTGAGAAAAGGGAGCGTGCTGCCTGTGAGATAAGGGAGCATGCTGCCTGTGAGATAAGGGAGTGTGCTGCCTGTGAGATACAGGAAGCGTGCTGCCTGTGAGATAAGGGAGCGTGCTGACTGTGAGATACAGGGTGCGGTCTGCCTGTGAGATACAGGGAGCGTGCTGCCAGTGAGATAAGGGAGCGTGCTGCCTGTGAGATACAGGGAGTGTGCTGCCTGTGAGATACAGGGTGCGGGCTGCCTGTGAGATACAGGGAGCGTGCTGCCAGTGAGATAAGGGAGCGTGCTGCCTGTGAGATACAGGGAGCGTGCTGCCTGTGAGATAAGGGAGCGTGCTGCCTGTGAGATAAGAGAGCGTGCTGCCAGTGAGATAAGGGAGCGTGCTGCCTGTGAGATACAGGAAGCCTGCTGCTAGTGAGATAAGGGAGCGTGCTTCCAGTGAGATAAGGGAGTGTGCTGCCTGTGAGATACAGGAAGCGTGCTGCCTGTGAGATATAGCGAGCGTACTGCCTGTGAGATAAGGGAGCGTGCTGCCTGTGAGATACAGGGCGCGTCCTGCCAGTGAGATAAGGGAGCGTGCTGCCTGTGAGATAAGGGAGCGTGCTGCCTGTGAGATAAGGGAGCGTGCTGTCTGTCAGATATGGGAGCGTGCTGCCTGTGAGATACAGGGAGCGTGCTGCCTGTGAGATAAGGGTGCGTGCTGCCTGTGAGATACAGGAGCGTGCTGCCTGTGAGATACAGGGTGCGGGCTGCCTGTGAGATACAGGGAGCGTGCTGCCAGTGAGATAAGGGAGCTTGCTGCCTGTGAGATACAGGAAGCGTGCTGCCTGTGAGATAAGGGAGCGTGCTGCCTGTGAGATAAGAGAGCGTGCTGCCAGTGAGATAAGGGAGCATGCTGCCTGTGAGATAAGGGAGCGTGCTGCCTGTGAGATACAGGAAGCCTGCTGCTAGTGAGATAAGGGAGCGTGCTGCCAGTGAGATAAGGGAGTGTGCTGCCTGTGAGATACAGGAAGCGTGCTGCCTGTGAGATATAGCGAGCGTACTGCCTGTGAGATAAGGGTGCGTGCTGCCTGTGAGATACAGGGCGCGTCCTGCCAGTGAGATAAGGGAGCGTGCTGCCTGTGAGATAAGGGAGCGTGCTGCCTGTCAGATATGGGAGCGTGCTGCCTGTGAGATACAGGGAGCGTGCTGCCAGTGAGATAAGGGTGCGTGCTGCCTGTGAGATACAGGGCGCGTCCTGCCAGTGAGATAAGGGAGCGTGCTGCCTGTGAGATAAGGGAGCGTGCTGCCTGTCAGATATGGGAGCGTGCTGCCTGTGAGATAAGGGAGCGTGCTGCCTGTCAGATATGGGAGCGTGCTGCCTGTGAGATACAGGGAGCGTGCTGCCTGTGAGATACAGGGAGCGTGCTGCCTGTGAGATAAGGGAGCGTGCTGCCTGTGAGATAAGGGAGCATGCTGCCTGTGAGATAAGGGAGCATGCTGCCTGTGTGATACAGGAAGCGTGCTGCCTGTGAGATAAGGAAGTGTGCTGCCAGTGAGATAAGGGAGCGTGCTGCCTGTGAGATAAGGGAGTGTGCTGCCTGTGAGATAAGGGAGCGTGCTGCCTGTGAGATAAGGGAGCGTGCTGCCTGTGAGATACAGGGAGCGTGCTGCCTGTGAGATACATGGAGCGTGCTGCCAGTGACCTAAGAGAGCATGCTGCCTGTGAGATAAGGGAGCGTGCTGCCTGTGAGATAAGGGAGCGTGCTGCCTGTGAGATAAGGGAGCATGCTGCCTGTGAGATAAGGGAGCGTGCGGCCAGTGAGATAAGGGAGCGTGCTGCCTGTAAGATAAGGGAGTGTGCTGCCTGAGGGATAAGGGAGCGTGCAGCCTGTGAGATAATGGAGCATGCTGCCTGTGAGATAAGGGAGCGTGCTGCGTGTGAGATACATGGAGCATGCTGCCTGTGAGATAAGGGAGCGTACTGCCAGTGAGATACAGGGTGCAGGCTGCCTGTGAGATACAGGGAGCGTGCTGCCTGTGAGATAAGGGAGCATGCTGCCTGTGAGATACAGGGTGCAGGCTGCCTGTGAGATACAGGGAGCGTGCTGCCTGTGAGATAAGGGAGCGTGCTGCCAGTGAGAAAAGGGAGCGTGCTGCCTGTGAGATAAGGGAGCATGCTGCCTGTGAGATAAGGGAGTGTGCTGCCTGTGAGATACAGGAAGCGTGCTGCCTGTGAGATAAGGGAGCGTGCTGACTGTGAGATACAGGGTGCGGTCTGCCTGTGAGATACAGGGAGCGTGCTGCCAGTGAGATAAGGGAGCGTGCTGCCTGTGAGATACAGGGAGTGTGCTGCCTGTGAGATACAGGGTGCGGGCTGCCTGTGAGATACAGGGAGCGTGCTGCCAGTGAGATAAGGGAGCGTGCTGCCTGTGAGATACAGGGAGCGTGCTGCCTGTGAGATAAGGGAGCGTGCTGCCTGTGAGATAAGAGAGCGTGCTGCCAGTGAGATAAGGGAGCGTGCTGCCTGTGAGATACAGGAAGCCTGCTGCTAGTGAGATAAGGGAGCGTGCTTCCAGTGAGATAAGGGAGTGTGCTGCCTGTGAGATACAGGAAGCGTGCTGCCTGTGAGATATAGCGAGCGTACTGCCTGTGAGATAAGGGAGCGTGCTGCCTGTGAGATACAGGGCGCGTCCTGCCAGTGAGATAAGGGAGCGTGCTGCCTGTGAGATAAGGGAGCGTGCTGCCTGTGAGATAAGGGAGCGTGCTGTCTGTCAGATATGGGAGCGTGCTGCCTGTGAGATACAGGGAGCGTGCTGCCTGTGAGATAAGGGTGCGTGCTGCCTGTGAGATACAGGAGCGTGCTGCCTGTGAGATACAGGGAGTATGCTGCCAGTGAGATACAGGGAGCGTGCTGCCTGTGAGATAAGGGAGCGTGCTGCCTGTGAGATAAGGGAGCGTGCTGCCAGTGAGATACAGGGAGCGTGCTGCCTGTGAGATACAGGAAGCGTGCTGCCAGTGAGATACTGGAAGTGTGCTGCCAGTGAGATTTGCGAGCGTGCTGCCAGTGAGATACAGGAAGCATGCTGCCAGTGAGATAAGGGAGCGATCTGCCAGTGAGATTAGGGAGCGTGCTGCCTGTGAGATAAGGGAGCGTGCTGCCTGTGAGATACAGGGAGCGTGCTGCCTGTGAGATAAGGGAGCGTGCTGCCTGTGAGATAAGGGAGCGTGCTGCCTGTGAGATACAGGGAGCATACTGCCTGTGAGATAAGGGTGCGTGCTGCCTGTGAGATACAGGAAGCGTGCTGCCTGTGAGATAAGGGTGCGTGCTGCCTGTGAGATAAGGGAGCGTGCTGCCTGTGAGATAAGGGAGCGTGCTGCCAGTGAGATAAGGGAGCGTGCAGCCTGTGAGATACAGGAAGCGTGCTGCCAGTGAGATAAGGGAGCGTGCTGCCTGTGAGATAAGGGAGCGTGCTGCCTGTGAGATAAGGGAGCGTGCTGCCCGTGAGATAAGGGAGCGTGCTGCCTGTGAGATACAGGAAGCGTGCTGCCAGTGAGATAAGGGAGCGTGCTGCCTGTGAGATACAGGAAGCGATCTGCCAGTGAGATAAGGGAGCGTGCTGCCCGTGAGATAAGGGAGCGTGCTGCCAGTGAGATAAGGGAGCGTGCTGCCTGTGAGATACAGGGAGCGTGCTGCCAGAGAGATACAGGGAGCGCGCTGCCAGTGAGATAAGGGTGCGTGCTGCCTGTGAGATAAGGGAGCGTGCTGCCTGTGAGATAAGGGAGCGTGCTGCCAGTGAGATAAGGGAGCGTGCAGACTGTGAGATAAGGGAGCGTGCAGCCTGTGAGATACAGGAAGCGTGCTGCCAGTGAGATAAGGGAGCATGCTGCCTGTGAGATAAGGGAGCATGCTGCCTGTGAGATAAGGGAGCGTGCAGCCTGTGAGATAAGGGAGCGTGCAGCCTGTGAGATACAGGAAGCGTGCTGCCAGTGAGATAAGGGAGCATGCTGCCTGTGAGATAAGGGAGCATGCTGCCTGTGAGATAAGGGAGCGTGCTGCCTGAGACATTAGGGAGTGTGCTGCCTGTGAGATACAGGGAGCGTGCTGCCAGTGAGATACAGGGAGCGTGCTGCCTGTGAGATACAGGGAGCGTGCAGCCAGTGAGATAAGGGAGCGTGCTGCCTGTGAGATAAGGGAGCGTGCTGCCTGTGAGATAAGGGAGCGTGCTGCCCGTGAGATAAGGGAGCGTGCTGCCAGTGAGATAAGGGAGCGTGCTGCCTGTGAGATACAGGGAGCGTGCTTCCAGAGAGATACAGGGAGCGTGCTGCCAGTGAGATAAGGGAGCGTGCTGCCTGAGACATTAGGGAGTGTGCTGCCTGTGAGATACAGGGAGCGTGCTGCCAGTGAGATACAGGGAGCGTGCTGCCTGTGAGATACAGGGAGCGTGCAGCCAGTGAGATAAGGGAGCGTGCTGCCTGTGAGATAAGGGAGCGTGCTGCCTGTGAGATAAGGGAGCGTGCTGCCAGTGAGATAAGGGAGCGTGCTGCCTGTGAGATACAGGGAGCGTGCTGCCTGTGAGATACTGGAAGCGTGCTGCCTGTGAGATACAGGAAGCGTGCTGCCAGTGAGATAAGGGAGCGTGCTGCCTGTGAGATAAGGGAGCCTGCTGCCAGTGAGATAAGGGAGCGTGCTGCCAGTGAGATAAGGGAGCGTGCTGCCTGTGAGATACAGGGAGCGTGCTGCCAGAGAGATACAGGGAGCGTGCTGCCAGTGAGATAAGGGTGCGTGCTGCCTGTGAGATAAGGGAGCGTGCTGCCTGTGAGATAAGGGAGCGTGCTGCCAGTGAGATAAGGGAGCGTGCAGCCTGTGAGATAAGGGAGCGTGCTGCCTGTGAGATACAGGGAGCGTGCTGCCAGAGAGATACAGGGAGCGTGCTGCCAGTGAGATAAGGGAGCGTGCTGCCAGTGAGATAAGGGAGCGTGCTGCCTGTGAGATAAGGGAGCGTGCTGCCTGTGAGATAAGGGAGCGTGCTGCCAGTGAGATAAGGGAGCGTGCAGCCTGTGAGATAAGGGAGCGTGCAGCCTGTGAGATAAGGGAGCGTGCAGCCAGTGAGATAAGGGAGCGTGCTGCCTGTGAGATAAGGGTGCGTGCTGCCTGTGAGATAAGGGTGCGTGCTGCCTGTGAGATAAGGGAGCGTGCTGCCTGTGAGATAAGGGAGCGTGCTGCCAGTGAGATAAGGGAGCGTGCTGCCTGTGAGATAAGGGAGTGTGCAGCCTGTGAGATACAGGAAGCGTGCTGCCAGTGAGATAAGGGAGCATGCTGCCTGTGAGATAAGGGAGCGTGCTGCCTGTGAGATAAGGGAGCGTGCTGCCCGTGAGATAAGGGAGCGTGCTGCCAGTGAGATACAGGGAGCGTGCTGCCTGTGAGATACAGGGAGCGTGCTTCCAGAGAGATACAGGGAGCGTGCTGCCAGTGAGATAAGGGAGCGTGCTGCCTGAGACATTAGGGAGTGTGCTGCCTGTGAGATACAGGGAGCGTGCTGCCAGTGAGATACAGGGAGCGTGCTGCCTGTGAGATACAGGGAGCGTGCAGCCAGTGAGATAAGGGAGCGTGCTGCCTGTGAGATAAGGGAGCGTGCTGCCTGTGAGATAAGGGAGCGTGCTGCCAGTGAGATAAGGGAGCGTGCTGCCTGTGAGATACAGGGAGCGTGCTGCCTGTGAGATACTGGAAGCGTGCTGCCTGTGAGATACAGGAAGCGTGCTGCCAGTGAGATAAGGGAGCGTGCTGCCTGTGAGATAAGGGAGCGTGCTGCCAGTGAGATAAGGGAGCGTGCTGCCTGTGAGATACAGGGAGCGTGCTTCCAGAGAGATACAGGGAGCGTGCTGCCTGAGACATTAGGGAGTGTGCTGCCTGTGAGATACAGGGAGCGTGCTGCCTGTGAGATAAGGGAGCGTGCTGCCTGTGAGATAAGGGAGCGTGCTGCCAGTGAGATAAGGGAGCGTGCTGCCTGTGAGATACAGGGAGCGTGCTGCCTGTGAGATACTGGAAGCGTGCTGCCTGTGAGATACAGGAAGCGTGCTGCCAGTGAGATAAGGGAGCGTGCTGCCTGTGAGATAAGGGAGCGTGCTGCCTGTACGATAAGGGAGCATGCTGCCTGTGAGATACAGGAAGCGTGCTGCCAGTGAGATAAGGAAGCGTGCTGCCTGTGAGATAAGGGAGCGTGCTGCCTGTGAGATACAGGAAGCGTGCTGCCAGTGATATAAGGGAGCGTGCTGCCTGTGAGATAAGGGAGCGTGCTGCCTGTGAGATACAGGGAGCGTGCTGCCTGTGAGATAAGGGAGCGTGCTGCCTGTGAGATACAGGGAGCGTGCTGCCCGTGAGATAAGGGAGCGTGCTGCCTGTGAGATACAGGGAGCGTGCTGCCTGTGAGATAAGGGAGCGTGCTGCCTGTGAGATACAGGGAGCGTGCTGCCCGTGAGATAAGGGAGCGTGCTGCCTGTGAGATACAGGGAGCGTGCTGCCAGTGAGATACAGGGAGCGTGCTGCCTGTGAGATACAGGAAGCGTGCTGCCAGTGAGATAAGGGAGCGTGCTGCCAGTGAGATCCAGGAAGCGTGCTGCCAGTGAGATACAGGGAGCATGCTGCCAGTGAGATAAGGGTGCGTGCTGCCTGTGAGATAAGGGAGTGTGCTGCCTGTGAGATATGGGAGCGTGCTGCCTGTGAGATAAGGGTGCGTGCTGCCTGTGAGATAAGGGAGTGTGCTGCCTGTGAGATAAGGGAGCGTGCTGCCTGTGAGTTAAGGGTGCGTGCAGCCTGTGAGATAAGGGAGCGTGCTGACTGTGAGATACAGGAAGCGTGCTGCCAGTGAGATAAGGGAGCGTGCTGCCTGTGAGATAAGGGAGCGTGCTGCCCCTGAAATAAGGGAGCGTGCTGCCAGTGAGATAAGGGAGCGTGCTGCCTGTGAGATACAGGGAGCGTGCTGCCTGTGAGATAAGCGAGCGTGCTGCCAGTGAGATACAGGGTGCGGGCTGCCAGTGAGATACAGGGAGTGTGCTGCCAGTGAGATACAGGTAGCGTGCTGCCTGTGAGATAAGGGAGCGTGCTGCCTGAGAGATTAGGGAGTGTGCTGCCAGTGAGATAAGGAAGCGTGCTGCCAGTGAGATAAGGGAGCGTGCGGCCTGTGAGATACAGGGAGCGTGCTGCCTGTGAGATAAGGGAGCGTGCTGCCAGTGAGATAAGGGTGTGTGCTGCCAGTGAGATAAGGGTGTGTGCTGCCTGTGAGATAAGGGAGCGTGCTGCCTGTGAGATACAGGGAGCGTGCTGCCAGTGAGATACAGGGAGCGTGCCGCCTGTGAGATAAGGGAGCGTGATGCCTGTGAGATAAGGGAGCGTGCTGCCAGTGAGATACAGGGAGCGGGCTGCCTGTGAGATACAGGAAGCGTGCTGCCAGTGAGATACAGGAAGCGTGCTGCCAGTGAGATAAGGAAGCGTGCTGCCTGTGAGATAAGGGAGCGTGCTGCCTGTGAGATACAGGAAGCGTGCTGCCAGTGAGATAAGGGAGCGTGCTGCCTGTGAGATAAGGGAGCGTGCTGCCTGTGAGATAAGGGAGCGTGCTGCCTGTGAGATACAGGAAGCGTGCTGCCAGTGAGATACAGGGAGTGTGCTGCCTGTGAGATACAGGAAGCATGCTGCCAGTGAGATACAGGAAGCGTGCTGCCACTGAGATAAGGGAGCGTGCTGCTAGTGAGATTAGGGAGCGTGCTGCCTGTGAAAGAAGGGAGCGTGCTGCCTGTGAGATACAGGGAGCGTGCTGCCCGTGAGATAAGGGAGCGTGCTGCCTGTGAGATAAGGGAGCGTGCAGCGTGTGCGATAAGGGAGCGTGCTGCCTGTGAGATACAGGAAGCGTGCTGCCAGTGAGATAAGGGAGCGTGCTGCCAGTGAGATAAGGGAGCGTGCTGCCTGTGAGATAAGGGAGCATGCAGCCAGTGAGATAAGGGAGCGTGCTGCCTGTGAGATACAGGGAGCGTGCTGCCTGTGAGATAAGGAAGCGTGCTGCCTGTGAGATAAGGGAGCGTGCTGCCTGTGAGATACTGGGTGCGGGCTGCCAGGGAGATACAGGTAGCGTGCTGCCTGTGAGATACAGGGAGCGTGCTGCATGTGAGATAAGGGAGTGTGCTGCCAGTGAGATAAGGGAGCGTGCTGCCTGTGAGATAAGGGAGCGTGCTGCCTGTGAGATACAGGAAGCGTGCTGCCTGTGAGATAAGGGTGCGTGCTGCCTGTGAGATAAGGGAGCGTGCTGACTGTGAGATACAGGGAGCGTGCTGCCAGTGAGATACAGGGAGCGTACTGCCAGTGAGATACAGGGTGCAGGCTGCCTGTGAGATACAGGGAGCGTGCTGCCTGTGAGATAAGGGAGCATGCTGCCTGTGAGATACAGGGTGCAGGCTGTCTGTGAGATACAGGGAGCGTGCTGCCTGTGAGATAAGGGAGCGTGCTGCCAGTGAGAAAAGGGAGCGTGCTGCCTGTGAGATAAGGGAGCATGCTGCCTGTGAGATAAGGGAGTGTGCTGCCAGTGAGATAAGGGAGCGTGCTGACTGTGAGATACAGGGTGCGGTCTGCCTGTGAGATACAGGGAGCGTGCTGCCAGTGAGATAAGGGAGCGTGCTGCCTGTGAGATACAGGGAGCGTGCTGCCTGTGAGATACAGGGTGCGGGCTGCCTGTGAGATACAGGGAGTGTGCTGCCAGTGAGATACAGGGAGCGTGCCGCCTGTGAGATAAGGGAGCGTGATGCCTGTGAGATAAGGGAGCGTGCTGCCAGTGAGATACAGGGAGCGGGCTGCCTGTGAGATACAGGAAGCGTGCTGCGAGTGAGATACAGGAAGCGTGCTGCCTGTGAGATAAGGGAGCATGCTGCCAGTGACATTAGGGAGCGTGCTGCCTGTGAGATAAGGGAGCGTGCTGCCCGTGAGATAAGGGAGCGTGCTGCCTGTGAGATAAGAGAGCGTGCTGCCTGTGAGATACAGGGAGCATCCTGCCTGTGAGATACAGGAAGCGTGCTGCCTGTGAGATACAGGGAGCGTGCTGCCAGTGAGATCCAGGGAGCGTGCCGCCTGTGAGATAAGGGAGCGTGCTGCCTGTGAGATAAGGGAGCGTGCTGCCAGTGAGATACAGGGAGTGTGCTGCCTGTGAGATACAGGAAGCATGCTGCCAGTGAGATACAGGAAGCGTGCTGCCACTGAGATAAGGGAGCGTGCTGCCAGTGAGATTAGGGAGCGTGCTGCCTGTGAAAGAAGGGAGCGTGCTGCCTGTGAGATACAGGGAGCGTGCTGCCCGTGAGATAAGGGAGCGTGCTGCCTGTGAGATAAGGGAGCGTGCAGCGTGTGCGATAAGGGAGCGTGCTGCCTGTGAGATACAGGAAGCGTGCTGCCAGTGAGATAAGGGAGCGTGCTGCCAGTGAGATAAGGGAGCGTGCTGCCTGTGAGATAAGGGAGCATGCAGCCAGTGAGATAAGGGAGCGTGCTGCCTGTGAGATACAGGGAGCGTGCTGCCTGTGAGATAAGGAAGCGTGCTGCCTGTGAGATAAGGGAGCGTGCTGCCTGTGAGATACTGGGTGCGGGCTGCCAGGGAGATACAGGTAGCGTGCTGCTGTGAGATACAGGGAGCGTGCTGCATGTGAGATAAGGGAGCGTGCTGCCAGTGAGATAAGGGAGCGTGCTGCCTGTGAGATAAGGGAGCGTGCTGCCTGTGAGATACAGGAAGCGTGCTGCCTGTGAGATAAGGGTGCGTGCTGCCTGTGAGATACGGGAGCGTGCTGCCTGTGAGATACAGGGAGCGTGCTGCCAGTGAGATACAGGGAGCGTGCCGCCTGTGAGATAAGGGAGCGTGCTGCCTGTGAGATAAGGGAGCGTGCTGCCAGTGAGATACAGGGAGCGTACTGCCAGTGAGATACAGGGTGCAGGCTGCCTGTGAGATACAGGGAGCGTGCTGCCTGTGAGATAAGGGAGCATGCTGCCTGTGAGATACAGGGTGCAGGCTGTCTGTGAGATACAGGGAGCGTGCTGCCTGTGAGATAAGGGAGCGTGCTGCCAGTGAGAAAAGGGAGCGTGCTGCCTGTGAGATAAGGGAGCATGCTGCCTGTGAGATAAGGGAGTGTGCTGCCAGTGAGATAAGGGAGCGTGCTGACTGTGAGATACAGGGTGCGGTCTGCCTGAGAGATACAGGGAGCGTGCTGCCAGTGAGATAAGGGAGCGTGCTGCCTGTGAGATACAGGGAGCGTGCTGCCTGTGAGATACAGGGTGCGGGCTGCCTGTGAGATACAGGGAGCGTGCTGCCAGTGAGATAAGGGAGCTTGCTGCCTGTGAGATACAGGAAGCGTGCTGCCTGTGAGATAAGGGAGCGTGCTGCCTGTGAGATAAGAGAGCGTGCTGCCAGTGAGATAAGGGAGCGTGCTGCCTGTGAGATAAGGGAGCGTGCTGCCTGTGAGATACAGGAAGCCTGCTGCTAGTGAGATAAGGGAGCGTGCTGCCAGTGAGATAAGGGAGTGTGCTGCCTGTGAGATACAGGAAGCGTGCTGCCTGTGAGATATAGCGAGCGTACTGCCTGTGAGATAAGGGTGCGTGCTGCCTGTGAGATACAGGGCGCGTCCTGCCAGTGAGATAAGGGAGCGTGCTGCCTGTGAGATAAGGGAGCGTGCTGCCTGTCAGATATGGGAGCGTGCTGCCTGTGAGATACAGGGAGCGTGCTGCCAGTGAGATAAGGGTGCGTGCTGCCTGTGAGATACAGGGCGCGTCCTGCCAGTGAGATAAGGGAGCGTGCTGCCTGTGAGATAAGGGAGCGTGCTGCCTGTCAGATATGGGAGCGTGCTGCCTGTGAGATAAGGGAGCGTGCTGCCTGTCAGATATGGGAGCGTGCTGCCTGTGAGATACAGGGAGCGTGCTGCCTGTGAGATACAGGGAGCGTGCTGCCTGTGAGATAAGGGAGCGTGCTGCCAGTGAGATAAGGGAGCATGCTGCCTGTGAGATAAGGGAGCATGCTGCCTGTGTGATACAGGAAGCGTGCTGCCTGTGAGATAAGGAAGTGTGCTGCCAGTGAGATAAGGGAGCGTGCTGCCTGTGAGATAAGGGAGTGTGCTGCCTGTGAGATAAGGGAGCGTGCTGCCTGTGAGATAAGGGAGCGTGCTGCCTGTGAGATACAGGGAGCGTGCTGCCTGTGAGATACATGGAGCGTGCTGCCAGTGACCTAAGAGAGCATGCTGCCTGTGAGATAAGGGAGCGTGCTGCCTGTGAGATAAGGGAGCGTGCTGCCTGTGAGATAAGGGAGCATGCTGCCTGTGAGATAAGGGAGCGTGCGGCCAGTGAGATAAGGGAGCGTGCTGCCTGTAAGATAAGGGAGTGTGCTGCCTGAGGGATAAGGGAGCGTGCAGCCTGTGAGATAATGGAGCATGCTGCCTGTGAGATAAGGGAGCGTGCTGCGTGTGAGATACATGGAGCATGCTGCCTGTGAGATAAGGGAGCGTACTGCCAGTGAGATACAGGGTGCAGGCTGCCTGTGAGATACAGGGAGCGTGCTGCCTGTGAGATAAGGGAGCATGCTGCCTGTGAGATACAGGGTGCAGGCAGCCTGTGAGATACAGGGAGCGTGCTGCCTGTGAGATAAGGGAGCGTGCTGCCAGTGAGAAAAGGGAGCGTGCTGCCTGTGAGATAAGGGAGCATGCTGCCTGTGAGATAAGGGAGTGTGCTGCCTGTGAGATACAGGAAGCGTGCTGCCTGTGAGATAAGGGAGCGTGCTGACTGTGAGATACAGGATGCGGTCTGCCTGTGAGATACAGGAAGCGTGCTGCCAGTGAGATAAGGGAGCGTGCTGCCTGTGAGATACAGGGAGTGTGCTGCCTGTGAGATACAGGGTGCGGGCTGCCTGTGAGATACAGGGAGCGTGCTGCCAGTGAGATAAGGGAGCGTGCTGCCTGTGAGATACAGGGAGCGTGCTGCCTGTGAGATAAGGGAGCGTGCTGCCTGTGAGATAAGAGAGCGTGCTGCCAGTGAGATAAGGGAGCGTGCTGCCTGTGAGATACAGGAAGCCTGCTGCTAGTGAGATAAGGGAGCGTGCTTCCAGTGAGATAAGGGAGTGTGCTGCCTGTGAGATACAGGAAGCGTGCTGCCTATGAGATATAGCGAGCGTACTGCCTGTGAGATAAGGGAGCGTGCTGCCTGTGAGATACAGGGCGCGTCCTGCCAGTGAGATAAGGGAGCGTGCTGCCTGTGAGATAAGGGAGCGTGCTGCCTGTGAGATAAGGGAGCGTGCTGTCTGTCAGATATGGGAGCGTGCTGCCTGTGAGATACAGGGAGCGTGCTGCCTGTGAGATAAGGGTGCGTGCTGCCTGTGAGATACAGGAGCGTGCTGCCTGTGAGATACAGGGAGCGTGCTGCCTGTGAGATAAGGGAGCGTGCTGCCTGTGAGATAAGGGAGCGTGCTGCCAGTGAGATACAGGGAGCGTGCTGCCTGTGAGATACAGGAAGCGTGCTGCCAGTGAGATACTGGAAGTGTGCTGCCAGTGAGATTTGCGAGCGTGCTGCCAGTGAGATACAGGAAGCATGCTGCCAGTGAGATAAGGGAGCGATCTGCCAGTGAGATTAGGGAGCGTGCTGCCTGTGAGATAAGGGAGCGTGCTGCCTGTGAGATACAGGGAGCGTGCTGCCTGTGAGATAAGGGAGCGTGCTGCCTGTGAGATAAGGGAGCGTGCTGCCTGTGAGATACAGGGACCATACTGCCTGTGAGATAAGGGTGCGTGCTGCCTGTGAGATACAGGAAGCGTGCTGCCTGTGAGATAAGGGTGCGTGCTGCCTGTGAGATAAGGGAGCGTGCTGCCTGTGAGATAAGGGAGCGTGCTGCCAGTGAGATAAGGGAGCGTGCAGCCTGTGAGATACAGGAAGCGTGCTGCCAGTGAGATAAGGGAGCGTGCTGCCTGCGAGATAAGGGAGCGTGCTGCCTGTGAGATAAGGGAGCGTGCTGCCCGTGAGATAAGGGAGCGTGCTGCCTGTGAGATACAGGAAGCGTGCTGCCAGTGAGATAAGGGAGCGTGCTGCCTGTGAGATACAGGAAGCGATCTGCCAGTGAGATAAGGGAGCGTGCTGCCCGTGAGATAAGGGAGCGTGCTGCCAGTGAGATAAGGGAGCGTGCTGCCTGTGAGATACAGGGAGCGTGCTGCCAGAGAGATACAGGGAGCGTGCTGCCAGTGAGATAAGGGTGCGTGCTGCCTGTGAGATAAGGGAGCGTGCTGCCTGTGAGATAAGGGAGCGTGCTGCCAGTGAGATAAGGGAGCGTGCTGCCTGTGAGATAAGGGAGCGTGCAGCCTGTGAGATACAGGAAGCGTGCTGCCAGTGAGATAAGGGAGCATGCTGCCTGTGAGATAAGGGAGCATGCTGCCTGTGAGATAAGGGAGCGTGCAGCCTGTGAGATAAGGGAGCGTGCAGCCTGTGAGATACAGGAAGCGTGCTGCCAGTGAGATAAGGGAGCATGCTGCCTGTGAGATAAGGGAGCATGCTGCCTGTGAGATAAGGGAGCGTGCTGCCTGAGACATTAGGGAGTGTGCTGCCTGTGAGATACAGGGAGCGTGCTGCCAGTGAGATACAGGGAGCGTGCTGCCTGTGAGATACAGGGAGCGTGCAGCCAGTGAGATAAGGGAGCGTGCTGCCTGTGAGATAAGGGAGCGTGCTGCCTGTGAGATAAGGGAGCGTGCTGCCCGTGAGATAAGGGAGCGTGCTGCCAGTGAGATAAGGGAGCGTGCTGCCTGTGAGATACAGGGAGCGTGCTTCCAGAGAGATACAGGGAGCGTGCTGCCAGTGAGATAAGGGAGCGTGCTGCCTGAGACATTAGGGAGTGTGCTGCCTGTGAGATACAGGGAGCGTGCTGCCAGTGAGATACAGGGAGCGTGCTGCCTGTGAGATACAGGGAGCGTGCAGCCAGTGAGATAAGGGAGCGTGCTGCCTGTGAGATAAGGGAGCGTGCTGCCAGTGAGATAAGGGAGCGTGCTGCCTGTGAGATACAGGGAGCGTGCTGCCTGTGAGATACTGGAAGCGTGCTGCCTGTGAGATACAGGAAGCGTGCTGCCAGTGAGATAAGGGAGCGTGCTGCCTGTGAGATAAGGGAGCCTGCTGCCAGTGAGATAAGGGAGCGTGCTGCCAGTGAGATAAGGGAGCGTGCTGCCTGTGAGATACAGGGAGCGTGCTGCCAGAGAGATACAGGGAGCGTGCTGCCAGTGAGATAAGGGTGCGTGCTGCCTGTGAGATAAGGGAGCGTGCTGCCTGTGAGATAAGGGAGCGTGCTGCCAGTGAGATAAGGGAGCGTGCAGCCTGTGAGATAAGGGAGCGTGCTGCCTGTGAGATACAGGGAGCGTGCTGCCTGTGAGATACAGGGAGCGTGCTGCCAGTGAGATAAGGGAGCGTGCTGCCAGTGAGATAAGGGAGCGTGCTGCCTGTGAGATAAGGGAGCGTGCTGCCTGTGAGATAAGGGAGCGTGCTGCCAGTGAGATAAGGGAGCGTGCAGCCTGTGAGATAAGGGAGCGTGCAGCCTGTGAGATAAGGGAGCGTGCAGCCAGTGAGATAAGGGAGCGTGCTGCCTGTGAGATAAGGGTGCGTGCTGCCTGTGAGATAAGGGTGCGTGCTGCCTGTGAGATAAGGGAGCGTGCTGCCTGTGAGATAAGGGAGCGTGCTGCCAGTGAGATAAGGGAGCGTGCTGCCTGTGAGATAAGGGAGTGTGCAGCCTGTGAGATACAGGAAGCGTGCTGCCAGTGAGATAAGGGAGCATGCTGCCTGTGAGATAAGGGAGCGTGCTGCCTGTGAGATAAGGGAGCGTGCTGCCCGTGAGATAAGGGAGCGTGCTGCCAGTGAGATAAGGGAGCGTGCTGCCTGTGAGATACAGGGAGCGTGCTTCCAGAGAGATACAGGGAGCGTGCTGCCAGTGAGATAAGGGAGCGTGCTGCCTGAGAGATTAGGGAGTGTGCTGCCTGTGAGATACAGGGAGCGTGCTGCCAGTGAGATACAGGGAGCGTGCTGCCTGTGAGATACAGGGAGCGTGCAGCCAGTGAGATAAGGGAGCGTGCTGCCTGTGAGATAAGGGAGCGTGCTGCCTGTGAGATAAGGGAGCGTGCTGCCAGTGAGATAAGGGAGCGTGCTGCCTGTGAGATACAGGGAGCGTGCTGCCTGTGAGATACTGGAAGCGTGCTGCCTGTGAGATACAGGAAGCGTGCTGCCAGTGAGATAAGGGAGCGTGCTGCCTGTGAGATAAGGGAGCGTGCTGCCAGTGAGATAAGGGAGCGTGCTGCCTGTGAGATACAGGGAGCGTGCTTCCAGAGAGATACAGGGAGCGTGCTGCCTGAGACATTAGGGAGTGTGCTGCCTGTGAGATACAGGGAGCGTGCTGCCTGTGAGATAAGGGAGCGTGCTGCCTGTGAGATAAGGGAGCGTGCTGCCAGTGAGATAAGGGAGCGTGCTGCCTGTGAGATACAGGGAGCGTGCTGCCTGTGAGATACTGGAAGCGTGCTGCCTGTGAGATACAGGAAGCGTGCTGCCAGTGAGATAAGGGAGCGTGCTGCCTGTGAGATAAGGGAGCGTGCTGCCTGTACGATAAGGGAGCATGCTGCCTGTGAGATACAGGAAGCGTGCTGCCAGTGAGATAAGGAAGCGTGCTGCCTGTGAGATAAGGGAGCGTGCTGCCTGTGAGATACAGGAAGCGTGCTGCCAGTGATATAAGGGAGCGTGCTGCCTGTGAGATAAGGGAGCGTGCTGCCTGTGAGATACAGGGAGCGTGCTGCCTGTGAGATAAGGGAGCGTGCTGCCTGTGAGATACAGGGAGCGTGCTGCCCGTGAGATAAGGGAGCGTGCTGCCTGTGAGATACAGGGAGCGTGCTGCCTGTGAGATAAGGGAGCGTGCTGCCTGTGAGATACAGGGAGCGTGCTGCCCGTGAGATAAGGGAGCGTGCTGCCTGTGAGATACAGGGAGCGTGCTGCCAGTGAGATACAGGGAGCGTGCTGCCTGTGAGATACAGGAAGCGTGCTGCCAGTGAGATAAGGGAGCGTGCTGCCAGTGAGATCCAGGAAGCGTGCTGCCAGTGAGATACAGGGAGCATGCTGCCAGTGAGATAAGGGTGCGTGCTGCCTGTGAGATAAGGGAGTGTGCTGCCTGTGAGATATGGGAGCGTGCTGCCTGTGAGATAAGGGTGCGTGCTGCCTGTGAGATAAGGGAGTGTGCTGCCTGTGAGATAAGGCAGCGTGCTGCCTGTGAGTTAAGGGTGCGTGCAGCCTGTGAGATAAGGGAGCGTGCTGACTGTGAGATACAGGAAGCATGCAGCCAGTGAGATAAGGGAGCGTGCTGCCAGTGAGATAAGGGAGCGTGCTGCCTGTGAGATAAGGGAGCGTGCTGCCCCTGAAATAAGGGAGCGTGCTGCCAGTGAGATAAGGGAGCGTGCTGCCTGTGAGATACAGGGAGCGTGCTGCCTGTGAGATAAGCGAGCGTGCTGCCAGTGAGATACAGGGTGCGGGCTGCCAGTGAGATACAGGGAGTGTGCTGCCAGTGAGATACAGGTAGCGTGCTGCCTGTGAGATAAGGGAGCGTGCTGCCTGAGAGATTAGGGAGTGTGCTGCCAGTGAGATAAGGAAGCGTGCTGCCAGTGAGATAAGGGAGCGTGCGGCCTGTGAGATACAGGGAGCGTGCTGCCTGTGAGATAAGGGAGCGTGCTGCCAGTGAGATAAGGGTGTGTGCTGCCAGTGAGATAAGGGTGTGTGCTGCCTGTGAGATAAGGGAGCGTGCTGCCTGTGAGATACAGGGAGCGTGCTGCCAGTGAGATACAGGGAGCGTGCCGCCTGTGAGATAAGGGAGCGTGATGCCTGTGAGATAAGGGAGCGTGCTGCCAGTGAGATACAGGGAGCGGGCTGCCTGTGAGATACAGGAAGCGTGCTGCCAGTGAGATACAGGAAGCGTGCTGCCAGTGAGATAAGGAAGCGTGCTGCCTGTGAGATAAGGGAGCGTGCTGCCTGTGAGATACAGGAAGCGTGCTGCCAGTGAGATAAGGGAGCGTGCTGCCTGTGAGATAAGGGAGCGTGCTGCCTGTGAGATAAGGGAGCGTGCTGCCTGTGAGATACAGGAAGCGTGCTGCCAGTGAGATACAGGGAGTGTGCTGCCTGTGAGATACAGGAAGCATGCTGCCAGTGAGATACAGGAAGCGTGCTGCCACTGAGATAAGGGAGCGTGCTGCTAGTGAGATTAGGGAGCGTGCTGCCTGTGAAAGAAGGGAGCGTGCTGCCTGTGAGATACAGGGAGCGTGCTGCCCGTGAGATAAGGGAGCGTGCTGCCTGTGAGATAAGGGAGCGTGCAGCGTGTGCGATAAGGGAGCGTGCTGCCTGTGAGATACAGGAAGCGTGCTGCCAGTGAGATAAGGGAGCGTGCTGCCAGTGAGATAAGGGAGCGTGCTGCCTGTGAGATAAGGGAGCATGCAGCCAGTGAGATAAGGGAGCGTGCTGCCTGTGAGATACAGGGAGCGTGCTGCCTGTGAGATAAGGAAGCGTGCTGCCTGTGAGATAAGGGAGCGTGCTGCCTGTGAGATACTGGGTGCGGGCTGCCAGGGAGATACAGGTAGCGTGCTGCCTGTGAGATACAGGGAGCGTGCTGCATGTGAGATAAGGGAGTGTGCTGCCAGTGAGATAAGGGAGCGTGCTGCCTGTGAGATAAGGGAGCGTGCTGCCTGTGAGATACAGGAAGCGTGCTGCCTGTGAGATAAGGGTGCGTGCTGCCTGTGAGATAAGGGAGCGTGCTGACTGTGAGATACAGGGAGCGTGCTGCCAGTGAGATACAGGGAGCGTACTGCCAGTGAGATACAGGGTGCAGGCTGCCTGTGAGATACAGGGAGCGTGCTGCCTGTGAGATAAGGGAGCATGCTGCCTGTGAGATACAGGGTGCAGGCTGTCTGTGAGATACAGGGAGCGTGCTGCCTGTGAGATAAGGGAGCGTGCTGCCAGTGAGAAAAGGGAGCGTGCTGCCTGTGAGATAAGGGAGCATGCTGCCTGTGAGATAAGGGAGTGTGCTGCCAGTGAGATAAGGGAGCGTGCTGACTGTGAGATACAGGGTGCGGTCTGCCTGTGAGATACAGGGAGCGTGCTGCCAGTGAGATAAGGGAGCGTGCTGCCTGTGAGATACAGGGAGCGTGCTGCCTGTGAGATACAGGGAGCGTGCTGCCAGTGAGATAAGGGAGCTTGCTGCCTGTGAGATACAGGAAGCGTGCTGCCTGTGAGATAAGGGAGCGTGCTGCCTGTGAGATAAGAGAGCGTGCTGCCAGTGAGATAAGGGAGCGTGCTGCCTGTGAGATACAGGGAGCGTGCTGCCTGTGAGATAAGGGAGCGTGCTGCCAGTGAGATAAGGGAGCATGCTGCCTGTGAGATAAGGGAGCATGCTGCCTGTGAGATACAGGAAGCGTGCTGCCTGTGAGATAAGGAAGTGTGCTGCCAGTGAGATAAGGGAGCGTGCTGCCTGTGAGATAAGGGAGTGTGCTGCCTGTGAGATAAGGGAGCGTGCTGCCTGTGAGATAAGGGAGCGTGCTGCCTGTGAGATACAGGGAGCGTGCTGCCTGTGAGATACATGGAGCGTGCTGCCAGTGACATAAGAGAGCATGCTGCCTGTGAGATAAGGGAGCGTGCTGCCTGTGAGATAAGGGAGCGTGCTGCCTGTGAGATAAGGGAGCATGCTGCCTGTGAGATAAGGGAGCGTGCGGCCAGTGAGATAAGGGAGCGTGCTGCCTGTAAGATAAGGGAGTGTGCTGCCTGAGGGATAAGGGAGCGTGCAGCCTGTGAGATAATGGAGCATGCTGCCTGTGAGATAAGGGAGCGTGCTGCGTGTGAGATACATGGAGCATGCTGCCTGTGAGATAAGGGAGCGTACTGCCAGTGAGATACAGGGTGCAGGCTGCCTGTGAGATACAGGGAGCGTGCTGCCTGTGAGATAAGGGAGCATGCTGCCTGTGAGATACAGGGTGCAGGCTGCCTGTGAGATACAGGGAGCGTGCTGCCTGTGAGATAAGGGAGCGTGCTGCCAGTGAGAAAAGGGAGCGTGCTGCCTGTGAGATAAGGGAGCATGCTGCCTGTGAGATAAGGGAGTGTGCTGCCTGTGAGATACAGGAAGCGTGCTGCCTGTGAGATAAGGGAGCGTGCTGACTGTGAGATACAGGGTGCGGTCTGCCTGTGAGATACAGGGAGCGTGCTGCCAGTGAGATAAGGGAGCGTGCTGCCTGTGAGATACAGGGAGTGTGCTGCCTGTGAGATACAGGGTGCGGGCTGCCTGTGAGATACAGGGAGCGTGCTGCCAGTGAGATAAGGGAGCGTGCTGCCTGTGAGATACAGGGAGCGTGCTGCCTGTGAGATAAGGGAGCGTGCTGCCTGTGAGATAAGAGAGCGTGCTGCCAGTGAGATTAGGGAGCGTGCTGCCTGTGAGATACAGGAAGCCTGCTGCTAGTGAGATAAGGGAGCGTGCTTCCAGTGAGATAAGGGAGTGTGCTGCCTGTGAGATACAGGAAGCGTGCTGCCTGTGAGATATAGCGAGCGTACTGCCTGTGAGATAAGGGAGCGTGCTGCCTGTGAGATACAGGGCGCGTCCTGCCAGTGAGATAAGGGAGCGTGCTGCCTGTGAGATAAGGGAGCGTGCTGCCTGTGAGATAAGGGAGCGTGCTGTCTGTCAGATATGGGAGCGTGCTGCCTGTGAGATACAGGGAGCGTGCTGCCTGTGAGATAAGGGTGCGTGCTGCCTGTGAGATAAGGGAGCGTGCTGCCTGTGAGATACAGGGAGTATGCTGCCAGTGAGATACAGGGAGCGTGCTGCCTGTGAGATAAGGGAGCGTGCTGCCTGTGAGATAAGGGAGCGTGCTGCCAGTGAGATACAGGGAGCGTGCTGCCTGTGAGATACAGGAAGCGTGCTGCCAGTGAGATACTGGAAGTGTGCTGCCAGTGAGATTTGCGAGCGTGCTGCCAGTGAGATACAGGAAGCATGCTGCCAGTGAGATAAGGGAGCGATCTGCCAGTGAGATTAGGGAGCGTGCTGCCTGTGAGATAAGGGAGCGTGCTGCCTGTGAGATACAGGGAGCGTGCTGCCTGTGAGATAAGGGAGCGAGCTGCCTGTGAGATAAGGGAGCGTGCTGCCTGTGAGATACAGGGAGCATACTGCCTGTGAGATAAGGGTGCGTGCTGCCTGTGAGATACAGGAAGCGTGCTGCCTGTGAGATAAGGGTGCGTGCTGCCTGTGAGATAAGGGAGCGTGCTGCCTGTGAGATAAGGGAGCGTGCTGCCAGTGAGATAAGGGAGCGTGCAGCCTGTGAGATACAGGAAGCGTGCTGCCAGTGAGATAAGGGAGCGTGCAGCCTGTGAGATAAGGGAGCGTGCAGCCTGTGAGATAAGGGTGCGTGCTGCCTGTGAGATAAGGGTGCGTGCTGCCTGTGAGATACAGGAAGCGTGCTGCCAGTGAGATAAGGGAGCGTGCAGCCTGTGAGATACAGGGAGCATACTGCCTGTGAGATAAGGGTGCGTGCTGCCTGTGAGATACAGGAAGCGTGCTGCCTGTGAGATAAGGGTGCGTGCTGCCTGTGAGATAAGGGAGCGTGCTGCCTGTGAGATAAGGGAGCGTGCTGCCAGTGAGATAAGGGAGCGTGCAGCCTGTGAGATACAGGAAGCGTGCTGCCTGTGAGATAAGGGAGCGTGCTGCCAGTGAGATAAGGGAGCGTGCAGCCTGTGAGATACAGGAAGCGTGCTGCCAGTGAGATAAGGGAGCGTGCTGCCTGTGAGATAAGGGAGCGTGCTGCCTGTGAGATAAGGGAGCGTGCTGCCCGTGAGATAAGGGAGCGTGCTGCCTGTGAGATACAGGAAGCGTGCTGCCAGTGAGATAAGGGAGCGTGCTGCCTGTGAGATACAGGAAGCGATCTGCCAGTGAGATAAGGGAGCGTGCTGCCCGTGAGATAAGGGAGCGTGCTGCCAGTGAGATAAGGGAGCGTGCTGCCCGTGAGATACAGGAAGCGTGCTGCCTGTGAGATAAGGGTGCGTGCTGCCTGTGAGATAAGGGAGCGTGCTGCCTGTGAGATAAGGGAGCGTGCTGCCAGTGAGATAAGGGAGCGTGCAGCCTGTGAGATACAGGAAGCGTGCTGCCTGTGAGATAAGGGAGCGTGCTGCCAGTGAGATAAGGGAGCGTGCAGCCTGTGAGATACAGGAAGCGTGCTGCCAGTGAGATAAGGGAGCGTGCTGCCTGTGAGATAAGGGAGCGTGCTGCCTGTGAGATAAGGGAGCGTGCTGCCCGTGAGATAAGGGAGCGTGCTGCCTGTGAGATACAGGAAGCGTGCTGCCAGTGAGATAAGGGAGCGTGCTGCCTGTGAGATACAGGAAGCGATCTGCCAGTGAGATAAGGGAGCGTGCTGCCCGTGAGATAAGGGAGCGTGCTGCCAGTGAGATAAGGGAGCGTGCTGCCCGTGAGATAAGGGAGCGTGCTGCCAGTGAGATAAGGGAGCGTGCTGCCAGTGAGATAAGGGAGCGTGCTGCCTGTGAGATACAGGGAGCGTGCTGCCAGAGAGATACAGGGAGCGTGCTGCCAGTGAGATAAGGGTGCGTGCTGCCTGTGAGATAAGGGAGCGTGCTGCCTGTGAGATAAGGGAGCGTGCTGCCAGTGAGATAAGGGAGCGTGCAGCCTGTGAGATAAGGGAGCGTGCTGCCTCTGAGATACAGGAAGCGTGCTGCCAGTGAGATAAGGGAGCATGCTGCCTGTGAGATAAGGGAGCGTGCTGCCTGTGAGACAAGGGAGCGTGCTGCCCGTGAGATAAGGGAGCGTGCTGCCAGTGAGATAAGGGAGCGTGCTGCCTGTGAGATACAGGGAGCGTGCTTCCAGAGAGATACAGGGAGCGTGCTGCCTGAGACATTAGGGAGTGTGCTGCCTGTGAGATACAGGGAGCGTGCTGCCAGTGAGATACAGGGAGCGTGCTGCCTGTGAGATACAGGGAGCGTGCAGCCAGTGAGATAAGGGAGCGTGCTGCCTGTGAGATAAGGGAGCGTGCTGCCTGTGAGATAAGGGAGCGTGCTGCCAGTGAGATAAGGGAGCGTGCTGCCTGTGAGATACAGGGAGCGTGCTGCCTGTGAGATACTGGAAGCGTGCTGCCTGTGAGATACAGGAAGCGTGCTGCCAGTGAGATAAGGGAGCGTGCTGCCTGTGAGATAAGGGAGCGTGCTGCCTGTGAGATACAGGAAGCGTGCTGCCAGTGAGATAAGGGAGCGTGCAGCCTGTGAGATACAGGGAGCATACTGCCTGTGAGATAAGGGTGCGTGCTGCCTGTGAGATACAGGAAGCGTGCTGCCTGTGAGATAAGGGTGCGTGCTGCCTGTGAGATAAGGGAGTGTGCTGCCTGTGAGATAAGGGAGCGTGCTGCCTGTGAGATAAGGGAGCGTGCTGCCAGTGAGATAAGGGAGCGTGCAGCCTGTGAAATACAGGAAACGTGCTGCCTGTGAGATAAGGGAGCGTGCTGCCAGTGAGATAAGGGAGCGTGCAGCCTGTGAGATACAGGAAGCGTGCTGCCAGTGAGATAAGGGAGCGTGCTGCCTGTGAGATAAGGGAGCGTGCTGCCTGTGAGATAAGGGAGCGTGCTGCCCGTGAGATAAGGGAGCGTGCTGCCTGTGAGATACAGGAAGCGTGCTGCCAGTGAGATAAGGGAGCGTGCTGCCTGTGAGATACAGGAAGCGATCTGCCAGTGAGATAAGGGAGCGTGCTGCCCGTGAGATAAGGGAGCGTGCTGCCAGTGAGATAAGGGAGCGTGCTGCCTGTGAGATACAGGGAGCGTGCTGCCAGAGAGATACAGGGAGCGTGCTGCCAGTGAGAAAAGGGTGCGTGCTGCCTGTGAGATAAGGGAGCGTGCTGCCTGTGAGATAAGGGAGCGTGCAGCCTGTGAGATACAGGAAGCGTGCTGCCTGTGAGATAAGGGAGCGTGCTGCCAGTGAGATAAGGGAGCGTGCAGCCTGTGAGATACAGGAAGCGTGCTGCCAGTGAGATAAGGGAGCATGCTGCCTGTGAGATAAGGGAGCGTGCTGCCTGTGAGATAAGGGAGCGTGCTGCCCGTGAGATAAGGGAGCGTGCTGCCTGTGAGATACAGGAAGCGTGCTGCCAGTGAGATAAGGGAGCGTGCTGCCTGTGAGATACAGGAAGCGATCTGCCAGTGAGATAAGGGAGCGTGCTGCCCGTGAGATAAGGGAGCGTGCTGCCAGTGAGATAAGGGAGCGTGCTGCCCGTGAGATACAGGAAGCGTGCTGCCTGTGAGATAAGGGTGCGTGCTGCCTGTGAGATAAGGGAGCGTGCTGCCTGTGAGATAAGGGAGCGTGCTGCCAGTGAGATAAGGGAGCGTGCAGCCTGTGAGATACAGGAAGCGTGCTGCCTGTGAGATAAGGGAGCGTGCTGCCAGTGAGATAAGGGAGCGTGCAGCCTGTGAGATACAGGAAGCGTGCTGCCAGTGAGATAAGGGAGCGTGCTGCCTGTGAGATAAGGGAGCGTGCTGCCTGTGAGATAAGGGAGCGTGCTGCCCGTGAGATAAGGGAGCGTGCTGCCTGTGAGATACAGGAAGCGTGCTGCCAGTGAGATAAGGGAGCGTGCTGCCTGTGAGATACAGGAAGCGATCTGCCAGTGAGATAAGGGAGCGTGCTGCCCGTGAGATAAGGGAGCGTGCTGCCAGTGAGATAAGGGAGCGTGCTGCCCGTGAGATAAGGGAGCGTGCTGCCAGTGAGATAAGGGAGCGTGCTGCCAGTGAGATAAGGGAGCGTGCTGCCTGTGAGATACAGGGAGCGTGCTGCCAGAGAGATACAGGGAGCGTGCTGCCAGTGAGATAAGGGTGCGTGCTGCCTGTGAGATAAGGGAGCGTGCTGCCTGTGAGATAAGGGAGCGTGCTGCCAGTGAGATAAGGGAGCGTGCAGCCTGTGAGATAAGGGAGCGTGCTGCCTCTGAGATACAGGAAGCGTGCTGCCAGTGAGATAAGGGAGCATGCTGCCTGTGAGATAAGGGAGCGTGCTGCCTGTGAGACAAGGGAGCGTGCTGCCCGTGAGATAAGGGAGCGTGCTGCCAGTGAGATAAGGGAGCGTGCTGCCTGTGAGATACAGGGAGCGTGCTTCCAGAGAGATACAGGGAGCGTGCTGCCTGAGACATTAGGGAGTGTGCTGCCTGTGAGATACAGGGAGCGTGCTGCCAGTGAGATACAGGGAGCGTGCTGCCTGTGAGATACAGGGAGCGTGCAGCCAGTGAGATAAGGGAGCGTGCTGCCTGTGAGATAAGGGAGCGTGCTGCCTGTGAGATAAGGGAGCGTGCTGCCAGTGAGATAAGGGAGCGTGCTGCCTGTGAGATACAGGGAGCGTGCTGCCTGTGAGATACTGGAAGCGTGCTGCCTGTGAGATACAGGAAGCGTGCTGCCAGTGAGATAAGGGAGCGTGCTGCCTGTGAGATAAGGGAGCGTGCTGCCTGTGAGATACAGGAAGCGTGCTGCCAGTGAGATAAGGGAGCGTGCAGCCTGTGAGATACAGGGAGCATACTGCCTGTGAGATAAGGGTGCGTGCTGCCTGTGAGATACAGGAAGCGTGCTGCCTGTGAGATAAGGGTGCGTGCTGCCTGTGAGATAAGGGAGTGTGCTGCCTGTGAGATAAGGGAGCGTGCTGCCTGTGAGATAAGGGAGCGTGCTGCCAGTGAGATAAGGGAGCATGCTGCCTGTGAGATAAGGGAGCGTGCAGCCTGTGAAATACAGGAAGCGTGCTGCCTGTGAGATAAGGGAGCGTGCTGCCTGTGAGATAAGGGAGCGTGCAGCCTGTGAAATACAGGAAGCGTGCTGCCTGTGAGATAAGGGAGCGTGCTGCCAGTGAGATAAGGGAGCGTGCAGCCTGTGAGATACAGGAAGCGTGCTGCCAGTGAGATAAGGGAGCGTGCTGCCTGTGAGATAAGGGAGCGTGCTGCCTGTGAGATAAGGGAGCGTGCTGCCCGTGAGATAAGGGAGCGTGCTGCCTGTGAGATACAGGAAGCGTGCTGCCAGTGAGATAAGGGAGCGTGCTGCCTGTGAGATACAGGAAGCGATCTGCCAGTGAGATAAGGGAGCGTGCTGCCCGTGAGATAAGGGAGCGTGCTGCCAGTGAGATAAGGGAGCGTGCTGCCTGTGAGATACAGGGAGCGTGCTGCCAGAGAGACACAGGGAGCGTGCTGCCAGTGAGAAAAGGGTGCGTGCTGCCTGTGAGATAAGGGAGCGTGCTGCCTGTGAGATAAGGGAGCGTGCTGCCAGTGAGATAAGGGAGCGTGCAGCCTGTGAGATAAGGGAGCGTGCAGCCTGTGAGATAAGGGAGCGTGCTGCCCGTGAGATAAGGGAGCGTGCTGCCAGTGAGATAAGGGAGCATGCTGCCTGTGAGATAAGGGAGCGTGCTGCCTGTGAGATAAGGGAGCGTGCTGCCCGTGAGATAAGGGAGCGTGCTGCCAGTGAGATAAGGGAGCGTGCTGCCTGTGAGATACAGGGAGCGTGCTTCCAGAGAGATACAGGGAGCGTGCTGCCTGAGACATTAGGGAGTGTGCTGCCTGTGAGATACAGGGAGCGTGCTGCCAGTGAGATACAGGGAGCGTGCTGCCTGTGAGATACAGGGAGCGTGCAGCCAGTGAGATAAGGGAGCGTGCTGCCTGTGAGATAAGGGAGCGTGCTGCCTGTGAGATAAGGGAGCGTGCTGCCAGTGAGATAAGGGAGCGTGCTGCCTGTGAGATACAGGGAGCGTGCTGCCTGTGAGATACTGGAAGCGTGCTGCCTGTGAGATACAGGAAGCGTGCTGCCAGTGAGATAAGGGAGCGTGCTGCCTGTGAGATAAGGGAGCGTGCTGCCAGTGAGATAAGGGAGCGTGCTGCCTGTGAGATACAGGGAGCGTGCTTCCAGAGAGATACAGGGAGCGTGCTGCCAGTGAGATAAGGGAGCGTGCTGCCTGAGACATTAGGGAGTGTGCTGCCTGTGAGATACAGGGAGCGTGCTGCCTGTGAGATAAGGGAGCGTGCTGCCTGTGTGATAAGGGAGCGTGCTGCCAGTGAGATAAGGGAGCGTGCTGCCTGTGAGATACAGGGAGCGTGCTGCCTGTGAGATACTGGAAGCGTGCTGCCTGTGAGATACAGGAAGCGTGCTGCCAGTGAGATAAGGGAGCGTGCTGCCTGTGAGATAAGGGAGCGTGCTGCCTGTACGATAAGGGAGCATGCTGCCTGTGAGATACAGGAAGCGTGCTGCCAGTGAGATAAGGAAGCGTGCTGCCTGTGAGATAAGGGAGCGTGCTGCCTGTGAGATACAGGAAGCGTGCTGCCAGTGAGATAAGGGAGCGTGCTGCCTGTGAGATAAGGGAGCGTGCTGCCTGTGAGATACAGGGAGCGTGCTGCCTGTGAGATAAGGGAGCGTGCTGCCTGTGAGATACAGGGAGCGTGCTGCCCGTGAGATAAGGGAGCGTGCTGCCTGTGAGATACAGGGAGCGTGCTGCCTGTGAGATAAGGGAGCATACTGCCTGTGAGATACAGGAAGCGTGCTGCCTGTGAGATAAGGGAGCGTGCTGCCTGTGAGATACAGGGAGCGTGCTGCCAGTGAGATACAGGGAGCGTGCTGCCTGTGAGATACAGGAAGCGTGCTGCCAGTGAGATAAGGGAGCGTGCTGCCAGTGAGATACAGGAAGCGTGCTGCCAGTGAGATACAGGGAGCATGCTGCCAGTGAGATAAGGGTGCGTGCTGCCTGTGAGATAAGGGAGTGTGCTGCCTGTGAGATATGGGAGCGTGCTGCCTGTGAGATAAGGGTGCGTGCTGCCTGTGAGATAAGGGAGTGTGCTGCCTGTGAGATAAGGGAGCGTGCTGCCTGTGAGTTAAGGGTGCGTGCTGCCTGTGAGATAAGGGAGTGTGCTGCCTGTGAGATATGGGAGCGTGCAGCCTGTGAGATAAGGGAGCGTGCTGCCAGTGAGATAAGGGAGCGTGCAGCCTGTGAGATAAGGGAGCGTGCTGACTGTGAGATACAGGAAGCGTGCTGCCAGTGAGATAAGGGAGCGTGCTGCCTGTGAGATAAGGGAGCGTGCTGCCCCTGAAATAAGGGAGCGTGCTGCCAGTGAGATAAGGGAGCGTGCTGCCTGTGAGATACAGGGAGCGTGCTGTCTGTGAGATAAGGGAGCGTGCTGCCAGTGAGATAAGGGAGCGTGCTGCCTGTGAGATAAGGGAGCGTGCTGCCCCTGAAATAAGGGAGCGTGCTGCCAGTGAGATAAGGGAGCGTGCTGCCAGTGAGATACAGGGTGCGGGCTGCCAGTGAGATACAGGGAGTGTGCTGCCAGTGAGATACAGGTAGCGTGCTGCCTGTGAGATAAGGGAGCGTGCTGCCTGAGAGATTAGGGAGTGTGCTGCCAGTGAGATAAGGAAGCGTGCTGCCAGTGAGATAAGGGAGCATGCTGCCTGTGAGATACAGGGAGCGTGCTGCCTGTGAGATAAGGGAGCGTGCTGCCAGTGAGATAAGGGAGCGTGCTGCCTGTGAGATACAGGGAGCGTGCTGCCTGTGAGATAAGGGAGCGTGCTGCCAGTGAGATAAGGGAGCGTGCTGCCAGTGAGATAAGGGTGTGTGCTGCCAGTGAGATAAGGGTGTGTGCTGCCTGTGAGATAAGGGAGCGTGCTGCCTGTGAGATACAGGGAGCGTGCTGCCAGTGAGATACCGGTAGCGTGCCGCCTGTGAGATAAGGGAGCGTGATGCCTGTGAGATAAGGGAGCGTGCTGCCAGTGAGATACAGGGAGCGGGCTGCCTGTGAGATACAGGAAGCGTGCTGCCAGTGAGATACAGGAAGCGTGCTGCCTGTGAGATAAGGGAGCGTGCTGCCTGTGAGATAAGGGAGCGTGCTGCCTGTGAGATACAGGAAGCGTGCTGCCAGTGAGATAAGGGAGCGTGCTGCCTGTGAGATAAGGGAGCGTGCTGCCTGTGAGATAAGGGAGCGTGCTGCCTGTGAGATACAGGAAGCGTGCTGCCAGTGAGATAAGGGAGCGTGCTGCCAGTGAGATACAGGAAGCGTGCTGCCAGTGAGATAAGGGAGCATGCTGCCAGTGACATTAGGGAGCGTGCTGCCTGTGAGATAAGGGAGCGTGCTGCCCGTGAGATAAGGGAGCGTGCTGCCTGTGAGATAAGAGAGCGTGCTGCCTTTGAGATACAGGGAGCATCCTGCCTGTGAGATACAGGAAGCATGCTGCCTGTGAGATACAGGGAGCGTGCTGCCAGTGAGATAAGGGAGCGTGCAGCCTGTGAGATAAGGGAGCGTGCAGCCTGTGAGATACAGGAAGCGTGCTGCCAGTGAGATAAGGGAGCGTGCAGCCTGTGAGATAAGGGAGCGTGCAGCCTGTGAGATACAGGAAGCGTGCTGCCAGTGAGATAAGGGAGCGTGCTGCTTGTGAGATAAGGGAGCGTGCTGCCTGTGAGATAAGGGAGCGTACTGCCTGTGAGATAAGGGAGCGTGCTGCCTGTGAGATAAGGGAGCGTGCTGCCCGTGAGATAAGGGAGCGTCCTGCCAGTGAGATAAGGGAGCGTGCTGCCTGTGAGATACAGGGAGCGTGCTTCCAGAGAGATACAGGGAGCGTGCTGCCAGTGAGATAAGGGAGCGTGCTGCCTGAGACATTAGGGAGTGTGCTGCCTGTGAGATACAGGGAGCGTGCTGCCAGTGAGATACAGGGAGCGTGCTGCCTGTGAGATAAGGGAGTGTGCTGCCAGTGAGATAAGGGAGCGTGCTGCCTGTGAGATAAGGGAGCGTGCAGCCAGTGAGATAAGGGAGCGTGCTGCCTGTGAGATAAGGGAGCGTGCTGCCTGTGAGATAAGGGAGCGTGCTGCCAGTGAGATAAGGGAGTGTGCTGCCTGTGAGATACAGGAAGCGTGCTGCCTGTGAGATACAGGAAGCGTGCTGCCAGTGAGATAAGGGAGCGTGCTGCCTGTGAGATAAGGGAGCGTGCTGCCAGTGAGATAAGGGAGCGTGCTGCCTGTGAGATACAGGGAGCGTGCTGCCTGTGAGATACTGGAAGCGTGCTGCCTGTGAGATACAGGAAGCGTGCTGCCAGTGAGATAAGGGAGCGTGCTGCCTGTGAGATAAGGGAGCGTGCTGCCAGTGAGATAAGGGAGCGTGCTGCCTGTGATATACAGGGAGCGTGCTTCCAGAGAGATACAGGGAGCGTGCTGCCAGTGAGATAAGGGAGCGTGCTGCCTGTGAGATACAGGGAGCGTGCTTCCAGAGAGATACAGGGAGCGTGCTGCCAGTGAGATAAGGGAGCGTGCTGCCTGAGACATTAGGGAGTGTGCTGCCTGTGAGATACAGGGAGCGTGCTGCCTGTGAGATAAGGGAGCGTGCTGCCTGTGAGATAAGGGAGCGTGCTGCCTGTGAGATAAGGGAGCGTGCTGCCTGTGAGATAAGGGAGCGTGCTGCCTGTGAGATACAGGGAGCGTGCTGCCTGTGAGATACTGGAAGCGTGCTGCCTGTGAGATACAGGAAGCGTGCTGCCAGTGAGATAAGGAAGCGTGCTGCCTGTGAGATAAGGGAGCGTGCTGCCTGTGAGATACAGGAAGCGTGCTGCCAGTGAGATAAGGGAGCGTGCTGCCTGTGAGATAAGGGAGCGTGCTGCCTGTGAGATACAGGGAGCGTGCTGCCTGTGAGATAAGGGAGCGTGCTGCCTGTGAGATACAGGGAGCGTGCTGCCCGTGAGATAAGGGAGCGTGCTGCCTGTGAGATACAGGGAGCGTGCTGCCTGTGAGATAAGGGAGCATACTGCCTGTGAGATACAGGAAGCGTGCTGCCTGTGAGATAAGGGAGCGTGCTGCCTGTGAGATACAGGGAGCGTGCAGCCAGTGAGATACATGGAGCGTGCTGCCTGTGAGATACAGGAAGCGTGCTGCCAGTGAGATAAGGGAGCGTGCTGCCAGTGAGATACAGGAAGCGTGCTGCCAGTGAGATACAGGGAGCATGCTGCCAGTGAGATAAGGGTGCGTGCTGCCTGTGAGATAAGGGAGTGTGCTGCCTGTGAGATATGGGAGCGTGCTGCCTGTGAGATAAGGGTGCGTGCTGCCTGTGAGATAAGAGAGTGTGCTGCCTGAGAGATAAGGGAGCGTGCTGCCTGTGAGTTAAGGGTGCGTGCTGCCTGTGAGATAAGGGAGTGTGCTGCCTGTGAGATATGGGAGCGTGCAGCCTGTGAGATAAGGGAGCGTGCTGCCAGTGAGATAAGGGAGCGTGCAGCCTGTGAGATAAGGGAGCGTGCTGACTGTGAGATACAGGAAGCGTGCTGCCAGTGAGATAAGGGAGCGTGCTGCCTGTGAGATAAGGGAGCGTGCTGCCCCTGAAATAAGGGAGCGTGCTGCCAGTGAGATAAGGGAGCGTGCTGCCTGTGAGATACAGGGAGCGTGCTGCCTGTGAGATAAGCGAGCGTGCTGCCAGTGAGATACAGGGTGCGGGCTGCCAGTGAGATACAGGGAGTGTGCTGCCAGTGAGATACAGGTAGCGTGCTGCCTGTGAGATAAGGGAGCGTGCTGCCTGAGAGATTAGGGAGTGTGCTGCCAGTGAGATAAGGAAGCGTGCTGCCAGTGAGATAAGGGAGCGTGCTGCCTTTGAGATACAGGGAGCGTGCTGCCTGTGAGATAAGGGAGCGTGCTGCCAGTGAGATAAGGGAGCGTGCTGCCTGTGAGATACAGGGAGCGTGCTGCCTGTGAGATAAGGGAGCGTGCTGCCAGTGAGATAAGGGAGCGTGCTGCCAGTGAGATAAGGGTGTGTGCTGCCAGTGAGATAAGGGTGTGTGCTGCCTGTGAGATAAGGGAGCGTGCTGCCTGTGAGATACAGGGAGCGTGCTGCCAGTGAGATACAGGGAGCGTGCCGCCTGTGAGATAAGGGAGCGTGATGCCTGTGAGATAAGGGAGCGTGCTGCCAGTGAGATACAGGGAGCGGGCTGCCTGTGAGATACAGGAAGCGTGCTGCCAGTGAGATACAGGAAGCGTGCTGCCTGTGAGATAAGGGAGCGTGCTGCCTGTGAGATAAGGGAGCGTGCTGCCTGTGAGATACAGGAAGCGTGCTGCCAGTGAGATAAGGGAGCGTGCTGCCTGTGAGATAAGGGAGCGTGCTGCCTGTGAGATAACGGAGCGTGCTGCCTGTGAGATACAGGAAGCGTGCTGCCAGTGAGATAAGGGAGCGTGCTGCCAGTGAGATACAGGAAGCGTGCTGCCAGTGAGATAAGGGAGCGTGCTGCCCGTGAGATAAGGGAGCGTGCTGCCCGTGAGATAAGGGAGCGTGCTGCCTGTGAGATAAGGGAGCGTGCTGCCTGTGAGATAAGAGAGCGTGCTGCCTTTGAGATACAGGGAGCATCCTGCCTGTGAGATACAGGAAGCATGCTGCCTGTGAGATACAGGGAGCGTGCTGCCAGTGAGATCCAGGGAGCGTTCCGCCCGTGAGATAAGGGAGCGTGCTGCCTGTGAGATAAGGGAGCGTGCTGCCAGTGAGATACAGGGAGTGTGCTGCCTGTGAGATACAGGAAGCATGCTGCCAGTGAGATACAGGAAGCGTGCTGCCAGTGAGATAAGGGAGCGTGCTGCCAGTGAGATACAGGAAGATGCTGCCAGTGAGATAAGGGAGCGTGCTGCCAGTGAGATTAGGGAGCGTGCTGCCTGTGAAAGAAGGGAGCGTGCTGCCTGTGAGATACAGGGAGCGTGCTGCCCGTGAGATAAGGGAGCGTGCTGCCTGTGAGATAAGGGAGCGTGCAGCGTGTGCGATAAGGGAGCGTGCTGCCTGTGAGATACAGGAAGCGTGCTGCCAGTGAGATAAGGGAGCGTGCTGCCAGTGAGATAAGGGAGCGTGCTGCCTGTGAGATAAGGGAGCATGCAGCCAGTGAGATAAGGGAGCGTGCTGCCTGTGAGATACAGGGAGCGTGCTGCCTGTGAGATAAGGAAGCGTGCTGCCTGTGAGATAAGGGAGCGTGCTGCCTGTGAGATACTGGGTGCGGGCTGCCAGGGAGATACAGGTAGCGTGCTGCCTGTGAGATACAGGGAGCGTGCTGCATGTGAGATAAGGGAGTGTGCTGCCAGTGAGATAAGGGAGCGTGCTGCCTGTGAGATAAGGGAGCGTGCTGCCAGTGAGATGAGGGAGCGTGCTGCCTGTGAGATACAGGAAGCGTGCTGCCTGTGAGATAAGGGTGCGTGCTGCCTGTGAGATAAGGGAGCGTGCTGCCTGTGAGATACAGGGAGCGTGCTGCCAGTGAGATACAGGGAGCGTGCCGCCTGTGAGATAAGGGAGTGTGCTGCCTGTGAGATAAGGGAGCGTGCTGCCAGTGAGATACAGGGAGCGTACTGCCAGTGAGATACAGGGTGCAGGCTGCCTGTGAGATACAGGGAGCGTGCTGCCTGTGAGATAAGGGAGCATGCTGCCTGTGAGATACAGGGTGCAGGCTGTCTGTGAGATACAGGGAGCGTGCTGCCTGTGAGATAAGGGAGCGTGCTGCCAGTGAGAAAAGGGAGCGTGCTGCCTGTGAGATAAGGGAGCATGCTGCCTGTGAGATAAGGGAGTGTGCTGCCAGTGAGATAAGGGAGCGTGCTGACTGTGAGATACAGGGTGCGGTCTGCCTGTGAGATACAGGGAGCGTGCTGCCTGTGAGATAAGGGAGCGTGCTGCCTGTGATATACAGGGAGCGTGCTGCCTGTGAGATACAGGGTGCGGGCTGCCTGTGAGATACAGGGAGCGTGCTGCCAGTGAGATAAGGGAGCTTGCTGCCTGTGAGATACAGGGAGCGTGCTGCCTGTGAGATAAGGGAGCGTGCTGCCTGTGAGATAAGAGAGCGTGCTGCCAGTGAGATAAGGGAGCGTGCTGCCTGTGAGATAAGGGAGCGTGCTGCCTGTGAGAAACAGGAAGCCTGCTGCTAGTGAGATAAGGGAGCGTGCTGCCAGTGAGATAAGGGAGTGTGCTGCCTGTGAGATACAGGAAGCGTGCTGCCTGTGAGATATAGCGAGCGTACTGCCTGTGAGATAAGGGTGCGTGCTGCCTGTGAGATACAGGGCGCGTCCTGCCAGTGAGATAAGGGAGCGTGCTGCCTGTGAGATAAGGGAGCGTGCTGCCTGTCAGATATGGGAGCGTGCTGCCTGTGAGATACAGGGAGCGTGCTGCCAGTGAGATAAGGGTGCATGCTGCCTGTGAGATACAGGGCGCGTCCTGCCAGTGAGATAAGGGAGCGTGCTGCCTGTGAGATAAGGGAGCGTGCTGCCTGTCAGATATGGGAGCGTGCTGCCTGTGAGATAAGGGAGCGTGCTGCCTGTCAGATATGGGAGCGTGCTGCCTGTGAGATACGGGGAGCGTGCTGCCTGTGAGATACAGGGAGCGTGCTGCCTGTGAGATAAGGGAGCGTGCTGCCAGTGAGATAAGGGAGTGTGCTGCCAGTGAGAAAAGGGAGCGTGCTGCCTGTGAGATAAGGGAGCATGCTGCCTGTGAGATAAGGGAGTGTGCTGCCAGTGAGATAATGGAGCGTGCTGACTGTGAGATACAGGGTGCGGTCTGCCTGTGAGATACAGGGAGCGTGCTGCCTGTGAGATAAGGGAGCGTGCTGCCTGTGAGATACAGGGAGCGTGCTGCCTGTGAGATACAGGGTGCGGGCTGCCTGTGAGATACAGGGAGCGTGCTGCCTGTGAGATAAGAGAGCGTGCTGCCAGTGAGATAAGGGAGCGTGCTGCCTGTGAGATAAGGGAGCGTGCTGCCTGTGAGATACAGGAAGCCTGCTGCTAGTGAGATAAGGGAGCGTGCTGCCAGTGAGATAAGGGAGTGTGCTGCCTGTGAGATACAGGAAGCGTGCTGCCTGTGAGATATAGCGAGCGTGCTGCCTGTGAGATAAGGGTGCGTGCTGCCTGTGAGATACAGGGCGCGTCCTGCCAGTGAGATAAGGGAGCGTGCTGCCTGTGAGATAAGGGAGCGTGCTGCCTGTCAGATATGGGAGCGTGCTGCCTGTGAGATACAGGGAGCGTGCTGCCAGTGAGATAAGGGTGCGTGCTGCCTGTGAGATACAGGGCGCGTCCTGCCAGTGAGATAAGGGAGCGTGCTGCCTGTGAGATAAGGGAGCGTGCTGCCTGTCAGATATGGGAGCGTGCTGCCTGTGAGATAAGGGAGCGTGCTGCCTGTCAGATATGGGAGCGTGCTGCCTGTGAGATACAGGGAGCGTGCTGCCTGTGAGATACAGGGAGCGTGCTGCCTGTGAGATAAGGGAGCGTGCTGCCAGTGAGATAAGGGAGTGTGCTGCCTGTGAGATAAGGGAGCATGCTGCCTGTGAGATACAGGAAGCGTGCTGCCTGTGAGATAAGGAAGTGTGCTGCCAGTGAGATAAGGGAGCGTGCTGCCTGTGAGATAAGGGAGTGTGCTGCCTGTGAGATAAGGGAGCGTGCTGCCTGTGAGATAAGGGAGCGTGCTGCCTGTGAGATACAGGGAGCGTGCTGCCTGTGAGATACAGGGAGCATGCTGCCTGTGAGATACATGGAGCGTGCTGCCAGTGACATAAGAGAGCATGCTGCCTGTGAGATAAGGGAGCGTGCTGCCTGTGAGATAAGGGAGCGTGCTGCCTGTGAGATAAGGGAGCATGCTGCCTGTGAGATAAGGGAGCGTGCGGCCAGTGAGATAAGGGAGCGTGCTGCCTGTAAGATAAGGGAGTGTGCTGCCTGAGGGATAAGGGAGCGTGCAGCCTGTGAGATAATGGAGCTTGCTGCCTGTGAGATACATGGAGCATGCTGCCTGTGAGATAAGGGAGCGTACTGCCAGTGAGATACAGGGTGCAGGCTGCCTGTGAGATACAGGGAGCGTGCTGCCTGTGAGATAAGGGAGCATGCTGCCTGTGAGATACAGGGTGCAGGCTGCCTGTGCGATACAGGGAGCGTGCTGCCTGTGAGACAAGGGAGCGTGCTGCCAGTGAGAAAAGGGAGCGTGCTGCCTGTGAGAAAAGGGAGCATGCTGCCTGTGAGATAAGGGAGTGTGCTGACTGTGAGATACAGGGTGCGGTCTGCCTGTGAGATACAGGGAGCGTGCTGCCAGTGAGATAAGGGAGCGTGCTGCCTGTGAGATACAGGGAGCGTGCTGCCTGTGAGATACAGGGTGCGGGCTGCCTGTGAGATACAGGGTGCGTGCTGCCAGTGAGATAAGGGAGCGTGCTGCCTGTGAGATACAGGGAGCGTGCTGCCTGTGAGATAAGGGAGCGTGCTGCCTGTGAGATAAGAGAGCGTGCTGCCAGTGAGATAAGGGAGCGTGCTGCCTGTGAGATACAGGAAGCCTGCTGCTAGTGAGATAAGGGAGCGTGCTGCCAGTCAGATAAGGGAGTGTGCTGCCTGTGAGATACAGGAAGCGTGCTGCCTGTGAGATATAGCGAGCGTACTGCCTGTGAGATAAGGGAGCGTGCTGCCTGTGAGATACAGGGCGCGTCCTGCAAGTGAGATAAGGGAGCGTGCTGCCTGTGAGATAAGGGAGCGTGCTGCCTGTGAGATAAGGGAGCGTGCTGTCTGTCAGATATGGGAGCGTGCTGCCTGTGAGATACAGGGAGCGTGCTGCCTGTGAGATAAGGGTGCGTGCTGCCTGTGAGATAAGGGAGCGTGCTGCCTGTGAGATACAGGGAGTGTGCTGCCAGTGAGATACAGGGAGCGTGCTGCCTGTGAGATAAGGGAGCGTGCTGCCTGTGAGATAAGGGAGCGTGCTGCCAGTGAGATACAGGGAGCGTGCTGCCTGTGAGATACAGGAAGCGTGCTGCCAGTGAGATACTGGAAGTGTGCTGCCAGTGAGATTTGCGAGCGTGCTGCCAGTGAGATACAGGAAGCATGCTGCCAGTGAGATAAGGGAGCGATCTGCCAGTGAGATTAGGGAGCGTGCTGCCTGTGAGATACAGGAAGCCTGCTGCTAGTGAGATAAGGGAGCGTGCTGCCAGTGAGATAAGGGAGTGTGCTGCCTGTGAGATACAGGAAGCGTGCTGCCTGTGAGATATAGCGAGCGTACTGCCTGTGAGATAAGGGAGCGTGCTGCCTGTGAGATACAGGGCGCGTCCTGCCAGTGAGATAAGGGAGCGTGCTGCCTGTGAGATAAGGGAGCGTGCTGCCTGTGAGATAAGGGAGCGTGCTGTCTGTCAGATATGGGAGCGTGCTGCCTGTGAGATACAGGGAGCGTGCTGCCTGTGAGATAAGGGTGCGTGCTGCCTGTGAGATAAGGGAGCGTGCTGCCTGTGAGATACAGGGAGTATGCTGCCAGTGAGATACAGGGAGCGTGCTGCCTGTGAGATTAGGGAGCGTGCTGCCTGTGAGATAAGGGAGCGTGCTGCCTGTGAGATACAGGGAGCATACTGCCTGTGAGATACAGGAAGCGTGCTGCCTGTGAGATAAGGGTGCGTGCTGCCTGTGAGATAAGGGAGCGTGCTGCCTGTGAGATAAGGGAGCGTGCTGCCTGTGAGATACAGGGAGCATACTGCCTGTGAGATACAGGAAGCGTGCTGCCTGTGAGATACAGGGTGCGTGCTGCCTGTGAGATAAGGGAGCGTGCTGCCTGTGAGATAAGGGAGCGTGCTGCCAGTGAGATAAGGGAGTGTGCTGCCTGTGAGATACAGGAAGCGTGCTGCCAGTGAGATAAGGGAGCGTGCTGCCAGTGAGATAAGGGAGCGTGCTGCCCGTGAGATAAGGGAGCGTGCTGCCTGTGAGATACTGGGAGCATGCTGCCTGTGAGATACAGGGAGCGTGCAGCCAGTGAGATAAGGGAGCGTGCTGCCTGTGAGATACAGGAAGCGTGCTGCCAGTGAGATACAGGAAGCGTGCTGCCTGTGAGATAAGGGAGCGTGCTGCCTGTGAGATAAGGGAGCGTGCTGCCAGTGAGATAAGGGAGTGTGCTGCCTGTGAGATACAGGAAGCGTGCTGCCAGTGAGATAAGGGAGCGTGCTGCCAGTGAGATAAGGGAGCGTGCTGCCAGTGAGATAAGGGAGCGTGCTGCCTGTGAGATAAGGGAGCGTGCTGCCCGTGAGATAAGGGAGCGTGCTGCCAGTGAGATAAGGGAGCGTGCTGCCTGTGAGATACAGGGAGCGTGCAGCCAGTGAGATAAGGGAGCGTGCTGCCTGTGAGATAAGGGAGCGTGCTGCCTGTGAGATAAGGGAGCGTGCTGCCAGTGAGGTAAGGGAGCGTGCTGCCCGTGAGATAAGGGAGCGTGCTGCCTGTGAGATACAGGGAGCGTGCTGCCTGTGAGATAAGGGAGCATACTGCCTGTGAGATACAGGAAGCGTGCTGCCAGTGAGATACAGGGAGCGTGCTGCCAGTGAGATAAGGGAGCGTGCTGCCTGTGAGATACAGGGAGCGTGCTGCCAGTGAGATAAGAGAGTGTGCTGCCTGTGAGATACAGGGAGCGTGCTGCCAGTGAGATAAGAGAGTGTGCTGCCTGTGAGATAAGGGAGCGTGCTGCCTGTGAGAGAAGGGAGCATACTGCCTGTGAGATACAGGAAGCGTGCTGCCTGTGAGATAAGGGAGCATACTGCCTGTGAGATAAGGGAGCGTGCTGCCTGTGAGATACAGGGAGCGTGCTGCCAGTGAGATACAGGGAGCGTGCTGCCTGTGAGATACAGGAAGCGTGCTGCCAGTGAGATACAGGAAGCGTGCTGCCAGTGAGATAAGGGATCGTGCTGCCAGTGAGATACAGGAAGCGTGCTGCCAGTGAGATAAGGAAGCGTGCTGCCTGTGAGATAAGGGTGCGTGCTGCCTGTGAGATAAGGGAGTGTGCTGCCTGTGAGATATGGGAGCATGCAGCCTGTGAGATAAGGGAGCGTGCTGCCAGTGAGATAAGGGAGCGTGCTGACTGTGAGATACAGGAAGCGTGCTGCCTGTGAGATAAGGGAGCGTGCTGCCAGTGAGATACAGGGAGCGTGCTGCCTGTGAGATAAGGGAGCGTGCTGCCTGTGAGATACAGGGTGCGGGCTGCCAGTGAGATACAGGGAGCATGCTGCCAGTGGGATACAGGGAGCGTGCTGCCTGTGAGATAAGGGAGCGTGCTGCCTGAGAGATTAGGGAGTGTGCTGCCAGTGAGATAAGGAAGCGTGCTGCCAGTGAGATAAGGGAGCGTGCTGCCTGTGAGATACAGGGAGCGTGCTGCCTGTGAGATAAGGGAGCGTGCTGCCAGTGAGATAAGGGAGCGTGCTGCCTGTGAGATAAGGGAGCATACTGCCTGTGAGATACAGGAAGCGTGCTGCCAGTGAGATAAGGGTGTGTGCTGCCTGTGAGATAAGGGAGCGTGCTGCCTGTGAGATACAGGGAGCGTGCTGCCAGTGAGATACAGGGAGCGTGCCGCCTGTGAGATAAGGGAGCGTGATGCCTGTGAGATAAGGGAGCGTGCTGCCAGTGAGATACAGGGAGCGGGCTGCCTGTGAGATACAGGAAGCGTGCTGCCAGTGAGATACAGGAAGCGTGCTGCCAGTGAGATAAGGGAGCGTGCTGCCTGTGAGATAAGGGAGCGTGCTGCCCGTGAGATAAGGGAGCGTGCTGCCTGTGAGATAAGAGAGCGTGCTGCCCGTGAGATAAGGGAGCGTGCTGCCTGTGAGATAAGAGAGCGTGCTGCCTGTGAGATACAGGGAGCATCCTGCCTGTGAGCTACAGGAAGCGTGCTGCCTGTGAGATACAGGGAGCGTGCTGCCAGTGAGATCCAGGGAGCGTGCCGCCTGTGAAATAAGGGAGCGTGCTGCCTGTGAGATAAGGGAGCGTGCTGCCAGTGAGATACAGGGAGTGTGCTGCCTGTGAGATACAGGAAGCATGCTGCCAGTGAGATACAGGAAGCGTGCTGCCAGTGAGATAAGGGAGCGTGCTGCCAGTGAGATACAGGAAGATGCTGCCAGTGAGATAAGGGAGCGTGCTGCCAGTGAGATTAGGGAGCGTGCTGCCTGTGAGATAAGGGAGCGTGCAGCGTGTGCGATAAGGGAGCGTGCTGCCTGTGAGATACAGGAAGCGTGCTGCCAGTGAGATAAGGGAGCGTGCTGCCAGTGAGATAAGGGAGCGTGCTGCCTGTGAGATAAGGGAGCATGCAGCCAGTGAGATAAGGGAGCGTGCTGCCTGTGAGATACAGGGAGCGTGCTGCCTGTGAGATAAGGAAGCGTGCTGCCTGTGAGATAAGGGAGCGTGCTGCCTGTGAGATACTGGGTGAGGGCTGCCAGGGAGATACAGGTAGCGTGCTGCCTGTGAGATACAGGGAGCGTGCTGCATGTGAGATAAGGGAGTGTGCTGCCAGTGAGATAAGGGAGCGTGCTGCCTGTGAGATAAGGGAGCGTGCTGCCTGTGAGATACAGAAAGCGTGCTGCCTGTGAGATAAGGGTGCGTGCTGCCTGTGAGATAAGGGAGCGTGCTGCCTGTGAGATACAGGGAGCATGCTGCCAGTGAGATACAGGGAGCGTGCCGCCTGTGAGATAAGGGAGCGTGCTGCCTGTGAGATAAGGGAGCGTGCTGCCAGTGAGATACAGGGAGCGTACTGCCAGTGAGATACAGGGTGCAGGCTGCCTGTGAGATACAGGGAGCGTGCTGCCTGTGAGATAAGGGAGCATGCTGCCTGTGAGATACATGGTGCAGGCTGTCTGTGAGATACAGGGAGCGTGCTGCCTGTGAGATAAGGGAGCGTGCTGCCAGTGAGAAAAGGGAGCGTGCTGCCTGTGAGATAAGGGAGCATGCTGCCTGTGAGATAAGGGAGTGTGCTGCCAGTGAGATAAGGGAGCGTGCTGACTGTGAGATACAGGGTGCGGTCTGCCTGTGAGATACAGGGAGCGTGCTGCCAGTGACATAAGGGAGCGTGCTGCCTGTGAGATACAGGGAGCGTGCTGCCTGTGAGATACAGGGTGCGGGCTGCCTGTGAGATACAGGGAGCGTGCTGCCAGTGAGATAAGGGAGCTTGCTGCCTGTGAGATACAGGGAGCGTGCTGCCTGTGAGATAAGGGAGCGTGCTGCCTGTGAGATACAGGGTGCGGGCTGCCTGTGAGATACAGGGAGCGTGCTGCCAGTGAGATAAGAGAGCGTGCTGCCAGTGAGATAAGGGAGCGTGCTGCCTGTGAGATAAGGGAGCGTGCTGCCTGTGAGATACAGGAAGCCTGCTGCTAGTGAGATAAGGGAGCGTGCTGCCAGTGAGATAAGGGAGCGTGCTGCCTGTGAGATACAGGAAGCGTGCTGCCTGTGAGATATAGCGAGCGTACTGCCTGTGAGATAAGGGTGCGTGCTGCCTGTGAGATACAGGACGCGTCCTGCCAGTGAGATAAGGGAGCGTGCTGCCTGTGAGATAAGGGAGCGTGCTGCCTGTCAGATATGGGAGCGTGCTGCCTGTGAGATACAGGGAGCGTGCTGCAAGAGATAAGGGAGCGTGCTGCCAGTGAGATAAGGGAGTGTGCTGCCTGTGAGATACAGGGAGCGTGCTGCCAGTGAGATAAGGGAGCGTGCTGCCTGTGAGATAAGGGAGCGTGCTGCCTGTGAGATACAGGGAGCGTGCTGCCAGTGAGATAAGGGAGCGTGCTGCCTGTGAGATAAGGGAGCGTGCTGCCTGTGAGATAAGGGAGCATACTGCCTGTGAGATACAGGAAGCGTGCTGCCAGTGAGATACGGGTGCGTGCTGCCTGTGAGATAAGGGAGCGTGCTGCCTGTGAGATACAGGGAGTGTGCTGCCAGTGAGATACAGGGAGCGTGCCGCCTGTGAGATAAGGGAGCGTGCTGCCAGTGAGATACAGGGAGCGTGCTGCCTGTGAGATACAGGAAGCGTGCTGCCAGTGAGATAAGGGAGCGTGCTGCCTGTGAGATAAGGGAGCGTGCTGCCTGTGAGAAACAGGGAGCGTGCTGCCTGTGAGATAAGGGAGCGTGCTGCCTGTGAGATACAGGGAGCATACTGCCTGTGAGATACAGGAAGCGTGCTGCCTGTGAGATAAGGGTGCGTGCTGCCTGTGAGATAAGGGAGCGTGCTGCCTGTGAGATAAGGGAGCGTGCTGCCAGTGAGATAAGGGAGCGTGCAGCCTGTGAGATAAGGGAGCGTGCTGCCTGTGAGATACAGGAAGTGTGCTGCCAGTGAGATAAGGGAGCGTGCTGCCTGTGAGATATGGGAGCGTGCTGCCTGTGAGATAAGGGAGCGTGCTGCCCGTGAGATAAAGGGAGCATGCTGCCAGTGAGATAAGGGAGCGTGCTGCCTGTGAGATACAGGGAGCGTGCTGCCAGAGAGATACAGGGAGCGTGCTGCCTGAGAGATGAGGGAGTGTGCTGCCTGTGAGATACAGGGAGCGTGCTGCCAGTGAGATACAGTGAGCGTGCTGCCAGTGAGATAAGGGAGCGTGCTGCCAGTGAGATACAGGGAGCGTGCTGCCTGAGAGATGAGGGAGTGTGCTGCCTGTGAGATACAGGGAGCGTGCTGCCGGTGAGATACAGGGAGCGTGCTGCCTGTGAGATACAGGGAGCGTGCAGCCAGTGAGATAAGGGAGCGTGCTGCCTGTGAGATAAGGGAGCGTGCTGCCTGTGAGATAAGGGAGCGTGCTGCCAGTGAGATAAGGGAGCGTGCTGCCTGTGAGATACAGGGAGCGTGCTGCCTGTGAGATACAGGAAGCGTGCTGCCTGTGAGATACAGGAAGCGTGCTGCCAGTGAGATCCAGGGAGCGTGCTGCCTGTGAGATAAGGGAGCGTGCTGCCTGTGAGATACAGGGAGCGTGCTGCCTGTGAGATACAGGAAGCGTGCTGCCAGTGATATAAGGGAGCGTGCTGCCTGTGAGATACAGGGAGCGTGCTGCCTGTGAGATACAGGAAGCGTGCTGCCAGTGAGATAAGGGAGCGTGCTGCCAGTGAGATTAGGGAGCGTGCTGCCTGTGAGATAAGAGAGCGTGCTGCCTGTGAGATACAGGGAGCGTGCTGCCCGTGAGATAAGGGAGCGTGCTGCCTGTGAGATAAGGGAGCGTGCTGCCTGTGAGATACAGGGAGCGTGCTGCCTGTGAGATAAGGGAGCATACTGCCTGTGAGATACAGGAAGCGTGCTGCCAGTGAGATAAGGGAGCGTGCTGCCTGTGAGATAAGGGAGCGTGCTGCCTGTGAGATACAGGGAGCGTGCTGCCAGTGAGATACAGGGAGCGTGCTGCCTGTGAGATACAGGAAGCGTGCTGCCAGTGAGATACAGGAAGCGTGCTGCCAGTGAGATAAGGAAGCGTGCTGCCTGTGAGATAAGGGTGCGTGCTGCCTGTGAGATATGGGAGCGTGCAGCCTGTGAGATAAGGGAGCGTGCTGTGAGATACAGGAAGCGTGCTGCCAGTGAGATAAGGAAGCGTGCTGACTGTGAGATAAGGGTGCGTGCTGCCTGTGAGATATGGGAGCGTGCAGCCTGTGAGATAAGGGAGCGTGCTGTGAGATACAGGAAGCGTGCTGCCAGTGAGATAAGGGAGCGTGCTGTGAGATACAGGAAGCGTGCTGCCTGTGAGATAAGGGAGGGTGCTGCCCGTGAAATGAGGGAGCGTGCTGCCAGTGAGGTAAGGGAGCGTGCTGCCTGTGAGATACAGGGAGCGTGCTGCCTGTGAGATAAGGGAGCGTGCTGCCTGTGAGATACAGGGTGCGGGCTGCCAGTGAGATACAGGGAGCATGCTGCCTGTGAGATAAGGGAGCGTGCTGCCAGTGAGATACAGGGTGCGGGCTGCCAGTGAGATAAGGGAGCGTGCTGCCTGTGAGATAAGGGAGCGTGCTGCCTGAGAGATTAGGGAGTGTGCTGCCAGTGAGATAAGGAAGCGTGCTGCCTGTGAGATAAGGGAGCGTGCTGCCTGTGAGATACAGGGAGCGTGATGCCTGTGAGATAAGGGAGGGTGCTGCCAGTGAGATAAGGGAGCGTGCTGCCTGTGAGATACAGGGAGCGTGCTGTCTGTGAGATAAGGGAGCGTGCTGCCAGTGAGATAAGGGAGCGTGCTGCCTGTGAGATAAGGGAGCATGCTGCCAGTGAGATAAGGGTGCGTGTTGCCTGTGAGATACAGGGAGCGTGCTGCCAGTGAGATACAGGGAGCGTGCCGCCTGTGAGATAAGGGTGCGTGCTGCCTGTGAGATACAGGGAGCGTGCTGCCAGTGAGATACAGGGAGCGTGCTGCCTGTGAGATACAGGAAGTGTGCTGCCAGTGAGATAAGGGAGCGTGCTGCCTGTGAGATAAGGGAGCGTGCTGCCTGTGAGATAAGGGAGCGTGCTGCCCGTGAGATAAGGGAGCGTGCTGCCAGTGAGATAAGGGAGCGTGCTGCCTGTGAGATACAGGGAGCGTGCTGCCAGAGAGATACAGGGAGCGTGCTGCCAGTGAGATAAGGGAGCGTGCTGCCAGTGAGATACAGGGAGCGTGCTGCCTGAGAGATGAGGGAGTGTGCTGCCTGTGAGATACAGGGAGCGTGCTGCCAGTGAGATACAGGGAGCGTGCTGCCTGTGAGATACAGGGAGCGTGCAGGCAGTGAGATAAGGGAGCGTGCTGCCTGTGAGATAAGGGAGCGTGCTGCCTGTGAGATAAGGGAGCGTGCTGCCAGTGAGATAAGGGAGCGTGCTGCCTGTGAGATACAGGGAGCGTGCTGCCTGTGAGATACAGGAAGCGTGCTGCCTGTGAGATACAGGAAGCGTGCTGCCAGTGAGATCCAGGGAGCGTGCTGCCTGTGAGATAAGGGAGCGTGCTGCCTGTGAGATACAGGGAGCGTGCTGCCTGTGAGATACAGGAAGCGTGCTGCCAGTGAGATAAGGGAGCGTGCTGCCTGTGAGATACAGGGAGCGTGCTGCCTGTGAGATACAGGAAGCGTGCTGCCAGTGAGATAAGGGAGCGTGCTGCCAGTGAGATTAGGGAGCGTGCTGCCTGTGAGATAAGGGAGCGTGCTGCCTGTGAGATAAGGGAGCGTGCTGCCAGTGAGATTAGGGAGCGTGCTGCCTGTGAGATACAGGGAGCGTGCTGCCCGTGAGATAAGGGAACGTGCTGCCTGTGAGATAAGGGAGCGTGCTGCCTGTGAGATAAGGGAGCGTGCTGCCTGTGAGATACAGGGAGCGTGCTGCCAGTGAGATACAGGGAGCGTGCTGCCTGTGAGATACAGGAAGCGTGCTGCCAGTGAGATACAGGAAGCGTGCTGCCAGTGAGATAAGGGAGCGTGCTGCCAGTGAGATAAGGAAGCGTGCTGCCTGTGAGATAAGGGTGCGTGCTGCCTGTGAGATAAGGGAGTGTGCTGCCTGTGAGATAAGGGAGCGTGCTGACAGTGAGATAAGGGAGCGTGCTGCCTGTGAGATAAGGGAGCGTGCTGCCCGTGAAATAAGGGAGCGTGCTGCCAGTGAGATAAGGGAGCGTGCTGCCTGTGAGATACAGGGAGCGTGCTGCCTGTGAGATAAGGGAGCGTGCTGCCTGTGAGATACAGGGTGCGGGCTACCAGTGAGATACAGGGAGCATGCTGCCTGTGAGATAAGGGAGCGTGCTGCCTGTGAGATAAGGGAGCGTGCTGCCAGTGAGATAAGGGAGGGTGCTGCCAGTGAGATAAGGGAGCGTGCTGCCTGTGAGATACAGGAAGCGTGCTGTCTGTGAGATAAGGGAGCGTGCTGCCAGTGAGATAAGGGAGCGTGCTGCCTGTGAGATAAGGGAGCATGCTGCCAGTGAGATAAGGGTGCGTGTTGCCTGTGAGATACAGGGAGCGTGCTGCCAGTGAGATACAGGGAGCGTGCCGCCTGTGAGATAAGGGTGCGTGCTGCCTGTGAGATACAGGGAGCGTGCTGCCTGTGAGATACAGGAAGTGTGCTGCCAGTGAGATAAGGGAGCGTGCTGCCTGTGAGATAAGGGAGCGTGCTGCCTGTGAGATAAGGGAGCGTGCTGCCCGTGAGATAAGGGAGCGTGCTGCCAGTGAGATAAGGGAGCGTGCTGCCTGTGAGATACAGGGAGCGTGCTGCCAGAGAGATACAGGGAGCGTGCTGCCAGTGAGATAAGGGAGCGTGCTGCCAGTGAGATACAGGGAGCGTGCTGCCTGAGAGATGAGGGAGTGTGCTGCCTGTGAGATACAGGGAGCGTGCTGCCAGTGAGATACAGGGAGCGTGCTGCCTGTGAGATACAGGGAGCGTGCAGGCAGTGAGATAAGGGAGCGTGCTGCCTGTGAGATAAGGGAGCGTGCTGCCTGTGAGATAAGGGAGCGTGCTGCCAGTGAGATAAGGGAGCGTGCTGCCTGTGAGATACAGGGAGCGTGCTGCCTGTGAGATACAGGAAGCGTGCTGCCTGTGAGATACAGGAAGCGTGCTGCCAGTGAGATCCAGGGAGCGTGCTGCCTGTGAGATAAGGGAGCGTGCTGCCTGTGAGATACAGGGAGCGTGCTGCCTGTGAGATACAGGAAGCGTGCTGCCAGTGAGATAAGGGAGCGTGCTGCCTGTGAGATACAGGGAGCGTGCTGCCTGTGAGATACAGGAAGCGTGCTGCCAGTGAGATAAGGGAGCGTGCTGCCAGTGAGATTAGGGAGCGTGCTGCCTGTGAGATAAGGGAGCGTGCTGCCTGTGAGATAAGGGAGCGTGCTGCCAGTGAGATTAGGGAGCGTGCTGCCTGTGAGATACAGGGAGCCTGCTGCCCGTGAGATAAGGGAACGTGCTGTCTGTGAGATAAGGGAGCGTGCTGCCTGTGAGATAAGGGAGCGTGCTGCCTGTGAGATACAGGGAGCGTGCTGCCAGTGAGATACAGGGAGCGTGCTGCCTGTGAGATACAGGAAGCGTGCTGCCAGTGAGATACAGGAAGCGTGCTGCCAGTGAGATAAGGGAGCGTGCTGCCAGTGAGATAAGGAAGCGTGCTGCCTGTGAGATAAGGGTGCGTGCTGCCTGTGAGATAAGGGAGTGTGCTGCCTGTGAGATAAGGGAGCGTGCTGACAGTGAGATAAGGGAGCGTGCTGCCTGTGAGATAAGGGAGCGTGCTGCCCGTGAAATAAGGGAGCGTGCTGCCAGTGAGATAAGGGAGCGTGCTGCCTGTGAGATACAGGGAGCGTGCTGCCTGTGAGATAAGGGAGCGTGCTGCCTGTGAGATACAGGGTGCGGGTTACCAGTGAGATACAGGGAGCATGCTGCCTGTGAGATAAGGGAGCGTGCTGCCTGTGAGATAAGGGAGCGTGCTGCCAGTGAGATAAGGGAGGGTGCTGCCAGTGAGATAAGGCAGCGTGCTGCCTGTGAGATACAGGAAGCGTGCTGCCAGTGAGATAAGGGTGCGTGCTGCCAGTGAGATAAGGGAGCGTGCTGCCTGTGTGATAAGGGAGCATACTGCCTGTGAGATACAGGGAGCGTGCTGCCAGTGAGATACAGGAAGCGTGCTGCCTGTGAGATACAGGAAGCGTGCTGCCTGTGTGATAAGGGAGCATACTGCCTGTGAGATACAGGGAGCGTGCTGCCAGTGAGATACAGGGAGCGTGCCGCCTGTGAGATAAAGGTGCGTGCTGCTTGTGAGATACAGGGAGCGTGCTGCCTGTGAGATACAGGAAGCGTGCTGCCTGTGAGATACAGGAAGCGTGCTGCCAGTGAGATAAGGGAGCGTGCTGCCAGTGAGATACAGGAAGCGTGCTGCCTGTGAGATAAGGGAGCGTGCTGCATGTGAGATAAGGGAGCGTGCTGCCCGTGAGATAAGGGAGCGTGCTGCCTGTGAGATAAGAGAGCGTGCTGCCTGTGAGATACAGGGAGCATCCTGCCTCTGAGATACAGGAAGCGTGCTGCCAGTGAGATACAGGGAGCGTGCCGCCTGTGAGATAAGGGAGCGTGCTGCCTGTGAGATAAGGGAGCGTGCTGCCAGTGAGATACAGGGAGTGTGCTGCCTGTGAGATACAGGAAGCGCGCTGCCAGTGAGATACAGGAAGCGTGGTGCCAGTGAGATAAGGGAGCTTGCTGCCAGTGAGATACAGGAAGCATGCTGCCAGTGAGATAAGGGAGCGTGCTGCCAGTGAGATTCGGGAGCGTGCTGCCTGTGAGAGAAGGGAGCGTGCTGCCTGTGAGATACAGGGAGCGTGCTGCCCGTGAGATAAGGGAGCGTGCTGCCTGTGAGATAAGGGAGCGTGCAGCCTGTGAGATACAGGAAGCGTGCTGCCTGTGAGATAAGGGTGCGTGCTGCCTGTGAGATAAGGGAGCGTGCTGCCTGTGAGATACAGGGAGCGCGCTGCCTGTGAGATAAGGAAGCGTGCTGCCTGTGAGATAAGGGAGCGTGCTGCCTGTGAGATACTGGGTGCGGGCTGCCAGGGAGATACAGGTAGCGTGCTGCCTGTGAGATACAGGGAGCGTGCTGCCTGTGAGATAAGGGAGCGTACTGCCAGTGAGATAAGGGAGCGTGCTGCCTGTGAGATAAGGGAGCGTGCTGCCTGTGAGATACAGGAAGCGTGCTGCCTGTGAGATAAGGGAGCGTGCTGCCAGTGAGATAAGGGAGCGTGCTGCCTGTGAGATAAGGGAGTGTGCTGCCTGTGAGATACAGGGAGCGTGCTGCCTGTGAGATAAGGGAGCGTGCTGCCTGTGAGATAAGGGACCGTGCTGCCTGTGAGATAAGGGACCGTGCTGCCAGTGAGATAAGGGAGCGTGCTGCCTGTGAGATAAGGGAGCGTGCTGCCTGTGAGATACAGGGAGCGTGCTGCCTGTGAGATAAGGGAGGGTGCTGCCTGTGAGATAAGGGAGCGTGCTACCTGTGAGATACAGGGAGCGTGCTGCCTGTGAGATAAGGGAGGGTGCTGCCTGTGAGATAAGGGAGCGTGCTACCTGTGAGATACAGGGAGCGTGCTGCCTGTGAGATAAGGGAGCGTGCTGCCAGTGAGATAAGGGAGTCTGCTGCCAGTGAGATAAGGGAGCGTGCTGCCTGTGAGATAAGGGAGCGTGCTGCCTGTGAGATACAGGGAGCGTGCTTCCAGTGAGATACAGGGATCATGCTGCCTGTGAGATACAGGGAGCGTGCTGCCAGTGAGATACAGGGAGCATGCTGCCTGTGAGATACAGGGAGCGTGCTGCCTGTGCGATACAGGGAGCGTGCTGCCTGTGAGATAAGGGTGCGTGCTGCCTGTGAGATAAGGGAGCGTGCTGCCTGTGAGATAAGAGAGCGTGCTGCCTGTGAGATACAGGGAGCATCCTGCCTCTGAGATACAGGAAGCGTGCTGCCAGTGAGATACAGGGAGCATGCTGCCTGTGAGATACAGGGAGCGTGCTGCCTGTGCGATACAGGGAGCGTGCTGCCTGTGAGATAAGGGAGCGTGCTGCCTGTGAGATAAGGGAGCGTACTGCCAGTGAGATAAGGGAGCGTGCTGCCTGTGAGATAAGGGAGCGTGCTGCCAGTGAGATACAGGGAGTGTGCTGCCTGTGAGATACAGGAAGCGCGCTGCCAGTGAGATACAGGAAGCGTGGTGCCAGTGAGATAAGGGAGCTTGCTGCCAGTGAGATACAGGAAGCATGCTGCCAGTGAGATAAGGGAGCGTGCTGCCAGTGAGATTCGGGAGCGTGCTGCCTGTGAGAGAAGGGAGCGTGCTGCCTGTGAGATACAGGGAGCGTGCTGCCCGTGAGATAAGGGAGCGTGCTGCCTGTGAGATAAGGGAGCGTGCAGCCTGTGAGATACAGGAAGCGTGCTGCCTGTGAGATAAGGGTGCGTGCTGCCTGTGAGATAAGGGAGCGTGCTGCCTGTGAGATACAGGGAGCGCGCTGCCTGTGAGATAAGGAAGCGTGCTGCCTGTGAGATAAGGGAGCGTGCTGCCTGTGAGATACTGGGTGCGGGCTGCCAGGGAGATACAGGTAGCGTGCTGCCTGTGAGATACAGGGAGCGTGCTGCCTGTGAGATAAGGGAGCGTACTGCCAGTGAGATAAGGGAGCGTGCTGCCTGTGAGATAAGGGAGCGTGCTGCCTGTGAGATACAGGAAGCTTGCTGCCTGTGAGATAAGGGAGCGTGCTGCCAGTGAGATAAGGGAGCGTGCTGCCTGTGAGATAAGGGAGTGTGCTGCCTGTGAGATACAGGGAGCGTGCTGCCTGTGAGATAAGGGAGCGTGCTGCCTGTGAGATAAGGGACCGTGCTGCCTGTGAGATAAGGGACCGTGCTGCCAGTGAGATAAGGGAGCGTGCTGCCTGTGAGATAAGGGAGCGTGCTGCCTGTGAGATACAGGGAGCGTGCTGCCTGTGAGATAAGGGAGGGTGCTGCCTGTGAGATAAGGGAGCGTGCTACCTGTGAGATACAGGGAGCGTGCTGCCTGTGAGATAAGGAAGCGTGCTGCCTGTGAGATACAGGGAGCGTGCTGCCAGTGAGATACAGGGAGCGTGCTGCCTGTGAAATGCAGGGAGCATGCTGCCAGTGAGATAAGGGAGTCTGCTGCCAGTGAGATAAGGGAGCGTGCTGCCTGTGAGATACAGGGAGCGTGCTTCCAGTGAGATACAGGGAGCATGCTGCCTGTGAGATACAGGGAGCGTGCTGCCAGTGAGATACAGGGAGCATGCTGCCTGTGAGATACAGGGAGCGTGCTGCCTGTGCGATACAGGGAGCGTGCTGCCTGTGAGAAAAGGGTGCGTGCTGCCTGTGAGATAAGGAAGCGTGCTGCCAGTGAGATAAGGGGAGTGTGCTGCCTGTGAGATAAGGGAGCGTGCTGCCTGTGAGAAACAGGGAGCGTGCTGCCTGTGAGATACAGGGAGCGTGCTGCCTGTGAGATAAGGGAGCGTGCTGCCAGTGAGATAAGGTAGCGTGCTGCCTGTGAGATAAGGGAGCATGCTGCCTGTGAGATACAGGAAGCGTGCTGCCTGTGAGATAAGGAAGTGTGCTGCCAGTGAGATAAGGGAGCGTGCTGCCTGTACGATAAGGGAGCGTGCTGCCTGTGAGATACAGGGAGCGTGCTGCCTGTGAGATACAGGGAGCGTGCTGCCTGTGAGATACATGGAGCGTGCTGCCAGTGACATAAGAGAGCATGCTGCCTGTGAGATAAGGGAGGGTGCTGCCTGTGAGATAAGGGAGCATGCTGCCTCTGAGCTAAGGGAGCGTGCAGCCAGTGAGATAAGGGAGGGTGCTGCCTGTGAGATAAGGGAGCGTGCTGCCTGTGAGATAAGGGAGCATGCTGCCTCTGAGCTAAGGGAGCGTGCAGCCAGTGAGATAAGGGAGCGTGCAGCCTGTGAGATAAGGGAGCGTGCTGCCTGAGGGATAAGGGAGCGTGCAGCCTGTGAGATAATGGAGCTTGCTGCCTGTGAGATACAGGAAGCGTTCTGCCTGTGAGATAAGGGAGCGTGCTGCCTGTGAGATAAGGGAGCGTGCTGCCTGTGAGATACATGGAGCATGCTGCCTGTGAGATAAGGGAGCGTACTGCCAGTGAGATACAGGGTGCAGGCTGCCTGTGAGATACAGAGAGCGTGCTGCCTGTGAGATAAGGGAGCATGCTGCCTGTGAGATACAGGGTGCAGGCTGCCTGTGAGATACAGGGAGCGTGCTGCCTGTGAGATAAGGGAGCATGCTGCCTGTGAGATACAGGGTGCAGGCTGCCTGTGAGATACAGGGAGCGTGCTGCCTGTGAGATAAGGGAGCGTGCTGCCAGTGAGAAAAGGGAGCGTGCTGCCTGTGAGATAAGGGAGCATGCTGCCTGTGAGATAAGGGAGTGTGCTGCCTGTGAGATACAGGAAGCGTGATGCCTGTGAGATAAGGGGAGTGTGCTGCCTGTGAGATAAGGGAGCGTGCTGCCTGTGATAAACAGGGAGCGTGCTGCCTGTGAGATAAGGGAGCGTGCTGCCTGTGAGATACAGGGAGCGTGCTGCCTGTGAGATAAGAGAGTGTGCTGCCTGTGAGATAAGGGAGCGTGCTGCTTGTGAGATAAGGGAGCGTGCAGCCTGTGAGGTAAGGGAGCTTGCTGCCTGTGAAATACAGGAAGCGTGCTGCCTGTGCGATAAGGGAGCATCCTGCCTGTGAGGTAAGGGAGCGTGCTGCCTGTGAGATACAGGCAGCGTGCTGCCTGTGAGATAAGGGAGCGTGCTGCCAGTGAGATAAGGGAGTGTGCTGCCTGTGAGATACAGGGAGCGTGCTGCCTGTGAGATAAGGGAGCCTGCTGCCTGTGAGATACAGGGAGCGTGGTGCCTGTGAGATAAGGGAGCGTGCTGCCTGTGAGATAAGGGAGCGTGCTGCCTGTGAGAAAAGGGAGCATGCTGCCTGTGAGATACAGGAAGCGTGCTGCCTGTGAGATAAGGAAGCGTGCTGCCAGTGAGGTAAGGGGAGCGTGCTGCCAGTGAGATACAGGGAGCTCGCTGCCTGTGAGATACAGGGAGCGTGCTGCCTGTGAGATAAGGGAGCGTGTTGCCTGTGAGATAAGGGAGCGTGCTGCCTGTGAGATACAGGGAGCGTGCTGCCTGTGAGATAAGGGTGCGTGCTGCCTGTGAGATAAGGAAGCGTGCTGCCAGTGAGATAAGGGGAGTGTGCTGCCTGTGAGATAAGGGAGCGTGCTGCCTGTGAGAAACAGGGAGCGTGCTGCCTGTGAGATAAGGGAGCGTGCTGCCAGTGAGATAAGGGAGCGTGCTGCCTGTGAGATCCAGGGAGCGTGCTGCCTGTGAGATACAGGGAGCGTGCTGCCTGTGAGATAAGGGAGCATGCTGCCTGTGAGATACAGGAAGCGTGCTGCCTGTGAGATAAGGAAGTGTGCTGCCAGTGAGATAAGGGAGCGTGCTGCCTGTGAGATAAGGGAGTGTGTTGCCTGTGAGATAAGGGAGCGTGCTGCCTGTGAGATAAGGGAGCGTGCTGCCTGTGAGATACAGGGAGCGTGCTGCCTGTGAGATACAGGGAGCGTGCTGCCTGTGAGATACATGGAGCGTGCTGCCAGTGACATAAGAGAGCATGCTGCCTGTGAGATAAGGGAAGGTGCTGCCTGTGAGATAAGGGAGCGTGCTGCCTGTGAGATAAGGGAGCATGCTGCCTGTGAGCTAAGGGAGCGTGCGGCCAGTGAGATAAGGGAGCGTGCAGCCTGTGAGTTAAGGGAGCGTGCTGCCTGTGAGATAATGGAGCTTGCTGCCTGTGAGATACACGAAGCGTTCTGCCTGTGAGATAAGGGAGCGTGCTGCCTGTGAGATAAGGGAGCGTGCTGCCTGTGAGATACATGGAGCATGCTGCCTGTGAGATAAGGGAGCGTACTGCCAATGAGATACAGGGTGCAGGCTGCCTGTGAGATACAGGGAGCGTGCTGCCTGTGAGATAAGGGAGCGTGCTGCCAGTGAGAAAAGGGAGCGTGCTGCCTGTGAGATAAGGGAGCATGCTGCCTGTGAGATAAGGGAGTGTGCTGCCTGTGAGATACAGGAAGCGTGATGCCTGTGAGATAAGGGAGCGTGCTGACTGTGAGATACAGGGTGCGGTCTGCCTGTGAGATACAGGGAGCGTGCTGCCAGTGACATAAGGGAGCGTGCTGCCTGTGAGATACAGGGAGCGTGCTGCCTGTGAGATACAGGGTGCGGGCTGCCTGTGAGATACAGGGAGCGTGCTGCCTGTGAGATAAGGGAGCGTGCTGCCTGTGAGATACAGGGAGCGTGCTGCCTGTGAGATAAGGGAGCGTGCTGCCTGTGAGATAAGAGAGCGTGCTGCCAGTGAGATAAGGGAGCGTGCTGCCTGTGAGATACAGGAAGCCTGCTGCTAGTGAGATAAGGGAGCGTGCTGCCAGTGAGATAAGGGAGCGTGCTGCCTGTGAGATACAGGAAGCGTGCTGCCTGTGAGATATAGCGAGCGTGCTGCCTGTGAGATAAGGGAGCGTGCTGCCTGTGAGATACAGGGCTCGTCCTGCCAGTGAGATAAGGGAGCGTGCTGCCTGTGAGATAAGGGAGCGTGCTGCCTGTGAGATAAGGGAGCGTGCTGCCTGTGAGATCCAGGGAGCGTGCTGCGAGTGAGATAAGGGAGCGTGCTGCCAGTGAGATAAGGGAGTGTGCTGCCTGTGAGATACAGGGAGCGTGCTGCCAGTGAGATTAGGGAGCGTGCTGCCTGTGAGATAAGGGAGCGTGCTGCCTGTGAGATACAGGGAGCGTGCTGCCTGTGAGATAAGGCAGCGTGCTGCCTGTGAGATACAGGGAGTGTGCTGCCAGTGAGATAAGGGTGTGTGCTGCCTGTGAGATAAGGGAGCGTGCTGCCTGTGAGATACAGGGAGTGTGCTGCCAGTGAGATACAGGGAGCGTGCCGCCTGTGAGATAAGGGAGCGTGCTGCCTGTGAGATAAGGGAGCGTGTTGCCTGTGAGATACAGGGAGCGTGCTGCCTGTGAGATACAGGAAGCGTGCTGCCAGTGAGATTTGGGAGCGTGCTGCCAGTGAGATACAGGAAGCATGCTGCCAGTGAGACAAGGGAGCGAGCTGACAGTGAGATTAGGGAGCGTGTTGCCTGTGAGATAAGGGAGCGTGCTGCCTGTGAGATACAGGGAGCGTGCTGCCTGTGAGATAAGGGTGCGGGCTGCCAGTGAGATAAGGGAGCGTGCTGCCTGTGAGATACAGGGAGCGTGCTGCCTGTGAGATAAGGGAGCGTGCTGCCAGTGAGATAAGGGAGTGTGCTGCCTGTGAGATACAGGGAGCGTGCTGCCTGTGAGATACAGGGAGCGTGCTGCCTGTGAGATAAGGCAGCGTGCTGCCTGTGAGATACAGGGAGTGTGCTGCCAGTGAGATAAGGGTGTTTGCTGCCTGTGAGATAAGGGAGTGTGCTGCCTGTGAGATACAGGGAGTGTGCTGCCAGTGAGATACAGGGAGCGTGCCGCCTGTGAGATAAGGGAGCGTGCTGCCTGTGAGATAAGGGAGCGTGTTGCCTGTGAGATACAGGGAGCGTGCTGCCTGTGAGATACAGGAAGCGTGCTGCCAGTGAGATTTGGGAGCGTGCTGCCAGTGAGATACAGGAAGCATGCTGCCTGTGAGATAAGGGAGCGAGCTGACAGTGAGATTAGGGAGCGTGTTGCCTGTGAGATAAGGGAGCGTGCTGCCTGTGAGATACAGGGAGCGTGCTGCCTGTGAGATAAGGGAGCGTGCTGCCAGTGAGATAAGGGAGCGTGCTGCCTGTGAGATACAGGGAGCGTGCTGCCTGTGAGATAAGGCAGCGTGCTGCCTGTGAGATACAGGGAGCATGCTGCCTGTGAGATAAGGGAGCGTGCTGCCAGTGAGATAAGGGAGCGTGCTGCCTGTGAGATACAGGGAGCGTGCTGCCTGTGAGATAAGGCAGCGTGCTGCCTGTGAGATACAGGGAGCATGCTGCCTGTGAGATAAGGGAGCGTGCTGCCAGTGAGATAAGGGAGCGTGCTGCCTGTGAGATAAGGGAGCGTGCTGCCTGTGAGATAAGGGAGCGTGCTGCCAGTGAGATAAGGGAGCGTGCTGCCTGTGAGATACAGGAAGCCTGCTGCTAGTGAGATAAGGGAGCGAGCTGCCAGTGAGATAGGGAGCGTGCTGCCTGTGAGATAAGGGAGCGTGCTGCCTGTGAGATAAGGGAGCGTGCTGCCTGAGGGATAAGGGAGCGTGCAGCCTGTGAGATAATGGAGCTTGCTGCCTGTGAGATACAGGAAGCGTTCTGCCTGTGAGATAAGGGAGCGTGCTGCCTGTGAGATAAGGGAGCGTGCTGCCTGTGAGATACATGGAGCATGCTGCCTGTGAGATAAGGGAGCGTACTGCCAATGAGATACAGGGTGCAGGCTGCCTGTGAGATACAGGGAGCGTGCTGCCTGTGAGATAAGGGAGCATGCTGCCTGTGAGATACAGGGTGCAGGCTGCCTGTGAGATACAGGGAGCGTGCTGCCTGTGAGATAAGGGAGCATGCTGCCTGTGAGATAAGGGAGTGTGCTGCCTGTGAGATACAGGAAGCGTGATGCCTGTGAGATAAGGGAGCGTGCTGACTGTGAGATACAGGGTGCGGTCTGCCTGTGAGATACAGGGAGCGTGCTGCCAGTGAGATAAGGGAGCGTGCTGCCTGTGAGATACAGGGAGCGTGCTGCCTGTGAGATACAGGGTGCGGGCGGCCTGTGAGATACAGGGAGCGTGCTGCCTGTGAGATACAGGGAGCGTGCTGCCTGTGAGATACAGGGAGCGTGCTGCCTGTGAGATAAGGGAGCGTGCTGCCTGTGAGATAAGGGAGCGTGCTGCCAGTGAGATAAGGGAGCGTGCTGCCTGTGAGATACAGGAAGCCTGCTGCTAGTGAGATAAGGGAGCGTGCTGCCAGTGAGATAAGGGAGCGTGCTGCCTGTGAGATACAGGAAGCGTGCTGCCTGTGAGATATAGCGAGCGTGCTGCCTGTGAGAAAAGGGAGCGTGCTGCCTGTGAGATACAGGTCGCGTCCTGCCAGTGAGATAAGGGAGCGTGCTGCCTGTGAGATAAGGGAGCGTGCTGCCTGTGAGATAAGGGAGCGTGCTGCCTGTCAGATAAGGGAGCGTGCTGCCTGTGAGATCCAGGGAGCGTGCTGCGAGTGAGATAAGGGAGCGTGCTGCCAGTGAGATAAGGGAGTGTGCTGCCTGTGAGATACAGGGAGCGTGCTGCCAGTGAGATAAGGGAGCGTGCTGCCTGTGAGATAAGGGAGTGTGCTGCCTGTGAGATACAGGGAGCGTGCTGCCTGTGAGATAAGGCAGCGTGCTGCCTGTGAGATACAGGGAGTGTGCTGCCAGTGAGATAAGGGTGTTTGCTGCCAGTGAGATAAGGGAGTGTGCTGCCTGTGAGATACAGGGAGTGTGCTGACAGTGAGATACAGGGAGCGTGCCGCCTGTGAGATAAGGGAGCGTGCTGCCTGTGAGATAAGGGAGCGTGCTGCCAGTGAGATACAGGGAGCGTGCTGCCTGTGAGATACAGGAAGCGTGCTGCCTGTGAGATTTGGGAGCGTGCTGCCAGTGAGATACAGGAAGCGTGCTGCCAGTGAGATAAGGGAGCGAGCTGCCAGTGAGATTAGGGAGCGTGTTGCCTGTGAGATAAGGGAGCGTGCTGCCTGTGAGATACAGGGAGCGTGCTGCCTGTGAGATAAGGGAGCGTGCTGCCAGTGAGATAAGGGAGCGAGCTGACAGTGAGATACAGGGAGCGTGCTGCCTGTGAGATAAGGCAGCGTGCTGCCTGTGAGATACAGGGAGCATGCTGCCTGTGAGATAAGGGAGCGTGCTGCCAGTGAGATAAGGGAGCGTGCTGCCTGTGAGATACAGGGAGCGTGCTGCCTGTGAGATAAGGCAGCGTGCTGCCTGTGAGATACAGGGAGCATGCTGCCTGTGAGATAAGGGAGCGTGCTGCCTGTGAGATAAGGGAGCGTGCTGCCTGTGAGATAAGGGAGAGTGCTGCCTGTGAGATAAGGGAGCGTGCTGCCTGTGAGATACAGGAAGCCTGCTGCTAGTGAGATAAGGGAGCGAGCTGCCAGTGAGATTAGGGAGCGTGCTGCCTGTGAGATAAGGGAGCGTGCTGCCTGTGAGATACAGGGAGCGTGCTGCCTGTGAGATAAGGGAGCGTGCTGCCAGTGAGATAAGGGAGCGTGCTGCCAGTGAGATTTGGGAGCGTGCTGCCAGTGAGATACAGGAAGCGTGCTGCCAGTGAGATACAGGAAGCGTGCTGCTAGTGAGATCAGGGAGCGTGCTGCCAGTGAGATACAGGAAGCGTGCTGCTAGTGAGATTAGGGAGCGTGCTGCCTGTGAGATACAGGGAGCGTGCTGCCTGTGAGATAAGGGAGCGTGCTGCCAGTGAGATCAGGGAGCGTGCTGCCAGTGAGATACAGGAAGCGTGCTGCCTGTGAGATAAGGGAGCGTGCTGCCAGTGAGATCAGGGAGCGTGCTGCCAGTGAGATACAGGAAGCGTGCTGCTAGTGAGATTAGGGAGCGTGCTGCCTGTGAGATCAGGGAGCGTGCTGCCAGTGAGATACAGGGAGCGTGCTGCCTGTGAGATAAGGGAGCGTGCTGCCAGTGAGATAAGGGAGCGTGCTGCCTGTGAGATACAGGGAGCGTGCTGCCTGTGAGATAAGGGAGCGTGCTGCCTGTGAGATACAGGGAGCATGCTGCCTGTGAGATAAGGGAGCGTGCTGCCAGGGAGATAAGTCAGCGTGCTGCCTGTGAGATACAGGGAGCATGCTGCCTGTGAGATAAGGGAGCGTGCTGCCAGTGAGATAAGGGAGCGTGCTGCCTGTGAGATAAGAGAGCATGCTGCCTGTGAGATAAGGGAGCGTGCTGCCTGTGAGATACAGGGAGCGTGCTGCCTGTGAGATAAGGGAGCGTGCTGCCTGTGAAATAAGGGAGCGTGCTGTATGTGAGATAAGGGAGCGTGCTACCTGTGAGATACAGGGAGCATGCCGTCTGTGAGATAAGGGAGCGTGCTGCCAGTGAGATAAGGGAGCGTGCTGCCTGTGAGATACAGGGAGCGTGCTGCCAGTGAGATAAGGGAGCGTGCTGCCTGTGAGATACAGGGAGCGTGCTGCCTGTGAGATACAGGAAGCGTGCTGCCTGTGAGATAAGGAAGCGTGCTGCCAGTGAGATAAGGGAGCGTGCTGCCTGTGAGATAAGGGAGTGTGCTGCCTGTGAGATAAGGGAGCGTGCTGCCTGTGAGATAAGGGAGCGTGCTGCCTGTGAGATAAGGGAGCGTGCTGCCAGTGAGATAAGGGAGTGTGCTGCCTGTGAGATAAGGGAGCGTGCTGCCTGTGAGATACAGGGAGTGTGCTGCCTGTGAGATAAGGGAGCGTGCTGCCAGTGAGATAAGGGAGCGTGCTGCCTGTGAGATACAGGGAGCGTGCTGCCTGTGAGATAAGGGAGCGTGCTGCCTGTGAGATACAGGGAGCGTGCTGCCTGTGAGATAAGGGAGCGTGCTGCCATTGAGATAAGGGAGCGTGCTGCCTGTGAGAAAAGTGAGCGTGCTGCCTGTGAGAAACAGGAAGCGTGCTTCCTGTGAGATAAGGAAGCGTGCTGCCAGTGAGATCAGGGAGCGTGCTGCCAGTGAGATACAGGGAGCGTGCTGCCTGTGAGATAAGGGAGCGTGCTGCCAGTGAGATAAGGGAGCGTGCTGCCTGTGAGATACAGGGAGCGTGCTGCCTGTGAGATAAGGGAGCGTGCTGCCTGTGAGATACAGGGAGCATGCTGCCTGTGAGATAAGGGAGCGTGCTGCCAGTGAGATAAGTCAGCGTGCTGCCTGTGAGATACAGGGAGCATGCTGCCTGTGAGATAAGGGAGCGTGCTGCCAGTGAGATAAGGGAGCGTGCTGCCTGTGAGATAAGAGAGCATGCTGCCTGTGAGATAAGGGAGCGTGCTGCCTGTGAGATACAGGGAGCGTGCTGCCTGTGAGATAAGGGAGCGTGCTGCCTGTGAAATAAGGGAGCGTGCTGCATGTGAGATAAGGGAGCGTGCTACCTGTGAGATACAGGGAGCATGCCGTCTGTGAGATAAGGGAGCGTGCTGCCAGTGAGATAAGGGAGCTTGCTGCCTGTGAGATACAGGGAGCGTGCTGCCAGTGAGATAAGGGAGCGTGCTGCCAGTGAGATACAGGGAGCGTGCTGCCTGTGAGATACAGGAAGCGTGCTGCCTGTGAGATAAGGAAGCGTGCTGCCAGTGAGATAAGGGAGCGTGCTGCCTGTGAGATAAGGGAGTGTGCTGCCTGTGAGATAAGGGAGCGTGCTGCCTGTGAGATAAGGGAGCGTGCTGCCTGTGAGATAAGGGAGCGTGCTGCCAGTGAGATAAGGGAGTGTGCTGCCTGTGAGATAAGGGAGCGTGCTGCCTGTGAGATACAGGGAGTGTGCTGCCTGTGAGATAAGGGAGCGTGCTGCCAGTGAGATAAGGGAGCGTGCTGCCTGTGAGATACAGGGAGCGTGCTGCCTGTGAGATAAGGGAGCGTGCTGCCTGTGAGATACAGGGAGCGTGCTGCCTGTGAGATAAGGGAGCGTGCTGCCATTGAGATAAGGGAGCGTGCTGCCTGTGAGAAAAGTGAGCGTGCTGCCTGTGAGAAACAGGAAGCGTGCTTCCTGTGAGATAAGGAAGCGTGCTGCCAGTGAGATAAGGGGAGCGTGCTGCCAGTGAGATACAGGGAGCGTGCTGCCAGTGACATAAGAGAGCATGCTGCCTGTGAGATAAGGGAGCGTGCTGCCTGTGAGATACAGGGAGCGTGCTGCCTGTGAGATAAGGGAGCGTGCTGCCTGTGAGATAAGGGAGCGTGCTGCCTGTGAGATACAGGGAGCGTGCTGCCTGTGAGATAAGGGAGCGTGCTGCCTGTGAAATAAGGGAGCGTGCAGCCTGTGAGATAAGGGAGCGTGCTGCCAGTGAGATGAGGGAGTGTGCTGCCTGTGAGATAATGGAGCGTGCTGCCTGTGAGATACAGGGAGCATGCTGCCTGTGAGATAAGGGAGCGTGCTGCCAGTGAGATAAGGGAGCGTGCTGCCTGTGAGATACAGGGAGCGTGCTGCCTGTGAGATAAGGGAGCGTGCTACCTGTGAGATAAGGGAGCATGCTGCCTGTGAGATACAGGAAGCGTGCTGCCTGTGAGATAAGGAAGCGTGCTGCCTGTGAGATAAGGGAGCGTGCTGCCTGTGAGATAAGGGAGCGTGCTGCCTGTGAGATACAGGGAGCGTGCTGCCAGTGAGATACAGGGAGCGTGCTGCCTGTGAGATACATGGAGCGTGCTGCCAGTGACATAAGAGAGCATGCTGCCTGTGAGATAAGGGAGCGTGCCGCCTGTGAGATAAGGGAGCGTGCTGCCTGTGAGATAATGGAGCTTGCTGCCTGTGAGATACAGGGAGCGTGCTGCCTGTGAGATAAGGGAGCGTGCTGCCTGTGAGATAAGGGAGCGTGCTGCCTGTGAGATAAGGGAGCGTGCAGCCTGTGAGATACATGGAGCGTGCTGCCTGTGAGATAAGGGAGCGTGCTGCCAGTGAGATACAGGGTACAGGCTGCCTGTGAGATACAGGGAGCGTGCTGCCTGTGAGATAAGGGAGCGTGCTGCCAGTGAGATAAGGGAGCGTGCTGCCTGTGAGATAAGGGAGCGTGCTGCCTGTGAGATAAGGGAGCGTGCTGCCAGTGAGATAAGGGAGCGTGCAGCCTGTCAGATAATGGAGCTTGCTGCCTGTGAGATACAGGGAGCGTGCTGCCTGTGAGATAAGGGAGCGTGCTGCCTGTGAGATAAGGGAGCGTGCTGCCTGTGAGATACATGGAGCGTGCTGCCTGTGAGATAAGGGAGCGTGCTGCCATTGAGATACAGGGTACAGGCTGCCTGTGAGATACAGGGAGCGTGCTGCCTGTGAGATAAGGGAGCGTGCTGCCAGTGAGATAAGGGAGCGTGCTGCATGTGAGAAAAGGGAGCAAGCTGCCTGTGAGATAAGGGGAGCGTGCTGCCAGTGAGATACAGGGAGCGTGCTGCCTGTGAGATACAGGGAGCGTGCTGCCAGTGAGGTAAGGGAGCGTGCTGCCTGTGAGATAAGGGAGTGTGCTGCCTGTGAGATACAGGAAGCGTGCTGCCTGTGAGATCAGGGAGCGTGCTGACTGTGAGATACAGGGTGCGGGCTGCCTGTGAGATACAGGGAGCGTGCTGCCTGTGAGATAAGGGAGCGTGCTGCCTGTGAGATACAGGGTGCGGGCTGCCTGTGAGATACAGGGAGCGTGCTGCCAGTGAGATAAGGGAGCGTGCTGCCTGTGAGATACAGGGAGCGTGCTGCCTGTGAGATAAGGGAGCGTGCTGCCTGTGAGATAAGGGAGCGTGCTGCCTGTGAGATAAGGGAGCGTGCTGCCAGTGAGATTAGGGAGCGTGCTGCCTGTGAGATAAGGGAGCGTGCTGCCTGTGAGATACAGGGAGCGTGCTGCCCGTGAGATAAGGGAGCGTGCTGCCTGTGAGATAAGGGAGTGTGCTGCCTGTGAGATACAGGAAGCGTGCTGCTTGTGAGATAAGGGTGCGTGCTGCCTGTGAGATAAGGGAATGTGCTGCTTGTGAGATAAGGGAGCGTGCAGCCTGTGAGATAAGGGAGCGTGCTGCCAGTGAGATAAGGGAGCGTGCAGCCTGTGAGATAAGGGAGCATGCTGCCTGTGAGATACAGGAAGCGTGCTGCCAGTGAGATAAGGGAGCGTGCTGCCAGTGAGATAAGGGAGCGTGCTGCCTGTGAGATAAGGGAGCGTGCTGCCCGTGAGATAAGGGAGCGTGCTGCCAGTGAGATAAGGGAGCGTGCTGCCTGTGAGATACAGGGAGCGTGCTGCCTGTGAGATAAGGGAGCGTGCTGCCTGTGAGATACAGGGTGCGGGCTGCCAGTGAGATACAGGGAGCATGCTGCCAGTGAGATACAGGGAGCGTGCTGCCTGTGAGATAAGGGAGCGTGCTGCCTGTGAGATTAGGGAGCGTGCTGCCTGTGAGCTAAGGGAGCGTGCTGCCAGTGACATAAGAGAGCGTGCTGTCTGTGAGATAAGGGAGCGTGCTGCCTGTGAGATAAGGGAGCGTGCTGCCTGTGAGATACAGGGAGCGTGCTGCCTGTGAGATACAGGGAGCGTGCTGCCAGTGAGATAAGGGGGCGTGCTGCCTGTGAGATAAGGGAGCGTGCTGCCTGTGAGATACAGGGAGCCTGCTGCCTGTGAGATAAGGGAGCGTGCTGTCTGTGACATACAGGGAGCGTGCTGCCTGTGAGATAAGGGAGCGTGCTGCCTGTGAGATACAGGGAGCGTGCTGCCTGTGAGATAAGGGAGCGTGCTGCCGGTGAGATGAAGGGAGAGCACTGCCAGCGAGCTACAGTGAGCGTGCTTCCAGTGAGGAAGTATGCTCCGTTATTGCACTGGCAACACATTCCCTAATCTTGCTGGCACCCTGCTCCCATTACCTCACTGGCAGGAAATTCCCTAATCTCGCTGGCAGCACACGCCAACTCACTCGCTCTATTCAATCATTCTCTAAAATTTCACACATTGTTTCAGAATTCTGACTTATTAATTTCTCCTTAATCAATTTTAACTGTCTTCTTACTTCATGCCCAAGAATTAACTCAAACGGACGGAATTTGGTTGATTCAGTCTGTGCATTTCTGATTGCAGAAACCACAAACGGAATTCCCTCATCCCAATCATCAGAATAGGCCTGACTATATAAACCCTTAACAGGGTCTTCAGTGTTTGATGTTGAAACTTTGTTGCTGGAACAGCACAGCAGGTCAGGCAGCATCCAGGGAACAGGAGATTCGACGTTTCAGGCACAGGCCCTTCTTCAGGAATGAGCAGAGAGTGTTCAGCAGGAGAAGATAAAAGGTAGGGAGGAGGGACTTGGAGGAGGGGCGTTGGAAATGTGATAGGTGGAAAGAGGTCAAGGTGAGGGTGATAGGTCGGAGTAGGATGGAGGCGGAGAGGTCAAGAAGAAGACTGCAGGTCAGGAAGGCGGTGCCGGGCTGAGACAAGGTGGGGGGAGGGGGGATGAAGAAACTGGTGAAGTCCAAGTTCATCCCCTGTGGTTGGAGGGTTCCCAGTCGGAAGATAAGACGCTCCTCCTCCGACCGTCGCGTTGTTGTGGTTTGGCGGTGGATGAGTCCAATGACCTGCTGGTCCTCACCTACCACCCCACCAATCTCCATGTACAGCGCATCATCCGCCGTCACTTCCGCCACCTCCAAACAGACCCCAGCACCAAGGATATATTTCCCTCCCCTCCCCTATCAGCTTTCCGTAGAGACCACTCCCTCCGCGACTCCCTTGTCAGATCCACACCCCCCACCGACCCAACCTCCACTCCCGGCACCTTCCCTTGCAACCGCAGGAGGTGCAACACTTGCGCCCACACCTCCCCCCTCACTTCTCTCCAAGGCCCCAAAGGAAACTTCCATATCCGCCACAGATTCACCTGCATCTCCACCCACATCATCTACTGCATCCGCTGCAGCCGGTGTAGCCTCCTCTATATTGGGGAGACAGGCCGCCTACTTGCGGAGCGATTCAGAGAGCACCTCTGGGCCACCCGGACGAACCAACCCAACCACCCTGTAGCACAGCATTTCAACTCCCCCTCCCACTCCACCGAGGATATGCAGGTCATTGGACTCATCCACCGCCAAACCACAACAACGCGACGGTCGGAGGAGGAGCGTCTTATCTTCCGACTGGGAACCCTCCAACCACAGGGGATGAACTTGGACTTCACCAGTTTCTTCATCCCCCCTCCCCCCACCTTGTCTCAGCCGAATCCCTCCAGCCCGGCACCGCCTTCCTGACCTGCAGTCTTCTTCTTGACCTCTCCGCCTCCATCCTACTCCGACCTATCACCCTCACCTTGACCTCTTTCCACCTATCACATTTCCAACGCCCCTCCTCCAAGTCCCTCCTCCCTACCTTTTATCTTCTCCTGCTGAACACTCTCTGCTCATTCCTGAAGAAGGGCCTGTGCCCGAAACGTCGAATCTCCTGTTCCCTGGATGCTGCCTGACCTGCTGTGCTGTTCCAGCAATAAAGTTTCAACTTTGATCTCCAGCATCTGCAGACCTCACTTTCTCCTTTAGTGTTTGATACCATCTCTGTAATGCTCACTGTGATTCTGGGTGGTACACAGTGGGTTTAAATTGCTTTATTCCCAATTTATCCATAACCTCCTTGAATAGTTTGGATGTGAAGTTTGATCCTTGATCTGACTGGATCTCGTTTGGTATTCAGTATCTCATAAAAAAAAATTAATTCTTCTACAACCGTTTTTGCTGTGATGTTTTGTAATGGGATTACCTCTGGAAATCTAGTCAATATATGCATTATTGTTAATATATACTTATTCCCACTTTTTGTTTGAGGAAGGGAACCTATGTATTCAATCAAAACTTTTGTGAAAGGTTCCTCAAATGCTGGAATAAGTATTAAAGGTGCAGGTTTTATTACTGCCTGTGGTTTTCCGATTAGCTGGCATGTATGACACGTCTGGCAAAATTCAACTACATCCTTGTGCAGTCCAGGCCAGTAAAAATGTCTTTGTATTTTAGCCTGTATTTTCCTCACTCTGAAATGACCTCGAAGTGGTAGCTCATGTGCCACTCGCAGCACCTCCTTTCTACACCCTACTGGCAAAACAATCTGATGAACTTCTGCCCATTTCTCATCTGCTTGAATGCGTGATGGTCTCCATTTCCTCATTAAGACATCATTTGTTATGTACTAACACACAGGGATGCATTCATTCTTCTCCGTATATGCTTTTTGATACAACTGTTGTAAATTCTCAGCTTTCTGCTGTAACTCGATAAGCTTAGCAGAGCTAAAGATACTTGCATCGTTACATATTTGCTCCTGCTCTGTCCCACTTATCTGATCAAGGAAGGTCTTTGATAATGCAATGTCAGCTTCCATATCTATGCCTTTTGATCTCTCCTGCTTCAGCTTGTGCCTATGATCTTGTGACCACACGGTCTGAGAAGGTCCCTGGATAAACATCCTTCATTTCTTCAGTTGCTTGAGTCTCCACTGGCTCTTCAACTAGAGTAGGCAGCATGCCTACCAGTGAGTCAGCTACACTCCTACCACAAATTCTCCACTCTTCTCTGGACCTTTATGTAGGCAAAAGTGAGGACTGCAGATGCTGGAGATCAGACTCAAGAGTGTGGTGCTGGGAAAGCACAGCAGGTTAGGTAGCATCCGCGGAGCAGGAGAATCGACGTTTCGGGCAAAAGCCCTTCATCCCTTTTACATAATTGAGCATTTTCTGTCTCACCATGAATTCCTGTACCAGTACCTTTTCCGGCAATAGTCCCTCAGGAGTACATGACTCCTCATCCTTCAGCATTACAGATTAAGAGGATCCTGTGTCCCTTAATGCTGTAACCTCTTTACCTACTACTCCTGTCCTATGTGAATAAACTTTACCCTTGAAGGTATATTTTTAAGCAGATCTGGCACTTCCTCTTTAATGAACCTCTGAACATCTTGTATACGCTAAGGCAGTTGTCTAGCTTCCCTTGTGCCTTTTGTTAGTAGATCAGCAAATCTCCCAGCCTTGTCTGGTTTTCCTCCATCTGGCTTTCTCCTGGCCCACCAACACTGATTTCCTGTGGCCCACTTTATTACAATGTAAACACCGGAGCTTTGTAGCTTCTTTGTCCCCCTCAAGGGTTTTTTTTATTCAGTGCTAAGTTATCCTTATGATCTTCACGGAGATCTACCTTTCCCTTTCCACGTGAGGATTTCTCTTTGCCCCAATATCTACCCCTCATGGACTGCATTGATTCTGGAAGCAAACCGTGTTTTATGGACCAGCTCATAATCATCAGCCACTTCAGGTGCTAACCTTGCTGTTTTAACTCTCTGCTCTTCCACATGAGTTCACACTACTTCAGGCAGTGAATTTTTGAATTCTCCAAAATAATTACCTCTCTCAGGGCATCATAGGTTTGCTCTATTTTTAAAGCTCTCATCCATCTATTGAAATAACTCTGTTTGATCCTTTCAAACTCAACATAGGTTTAACCAGGATCACTCATTAGATTCCAGAAACATTGTCTGCAGGCTTCTGGTACAAGCTCATATGCACTTAAGATGGTTTTCTTCACCTTCTCAGACTCCCCAGATACCTCCTCTGATAGTGATGCAAAGGCCTCACTTGCCCAAACTACAAGTTTTATTTGGATTAACAAAACTCACATTGCCACCGGCCACTGCATTTTTTAGCGACCTTTTCAAATGAGATGAAAAAGGCTTCCACATCCTTCACATCTAATTTAGGCAATGCTTGGACATACTTAAACAGTTTCTCCCTGGGCTTCAGACTACCAGGGGCTTGCTCATCCTCACTAAGCCTACCCTCAGCCTTTATCTCCAGCCTTTTTAACGTGTCAGTTTTTGAAGTTCAAATGCTCTCTCTTTTCCTTTCTCTTCTGCTACTCTCTCTTTTTCCCTCTCTTCTGTTTTTAATCGTAACCCAAACTGTTTCATTTCTGCTGCCCTTTCCTTACCTCTCATCTCTAACTCAAGCTGCTTCATTTGCAATTGAATTCTTGCTATCTCGATAAATCCTGATGGTGTTTCCAGCAATTTAAATGTTGACCTACCACTGTAATTATCTCTCCTTTCCTCACAGAGGCAGGCAGCTCTAATCCCCAGTTTATCTGCTGATTCCTGCAGCTTGGTCTTATTCACCTTTTGCAAAATTTCTAAAGTCACCGCATCCACTTCCAGAAAACTTTTGGCAACTAAAAGAGCCATTCCTATCCCAAGCTTTGTCTACCCAACCAAACCAACACCCAAAATAAAGTCACTAGCACCTACCACTCTCTGTTTAAAATCCCAACGAGCCCCCAATCTGTTATGGACTAGGCCAGACCACTCAAAACATCTTTAAGCGGCAGCTCAGGACATAACTTTGCAATTTGTTTCAGTAAGTGAACAGTGAAAATTACCCGGAGTAAGTTAGTGAGGTTGACTACCAGGTTTTAAAACAGACAACAATTTATTCACAAAATTACACAATGAAACACAAAGAACTGAATGAAGAACCCCTAGAGATCTCAGTCTGTCCAAACTAGACTTCATTCTGCTGTTCCGAATCTACACAACAGTCCCAATAAGCAAACCCTTAAACACAGTAAAAATGAAACAAAGGCTTACAGGTCAAAGTTAGAAGGGCAGAAGGAGAGAGAGTTCAGCAGCCTGTTTCCACACAGTGCACAGCTGAACTGCCTAACCAGTTCTGAACTGAACTGCTCAGCTAGAGAGCTGGCCATGCCCCCTTGACTTATACAGGTTATTTCTAAAAACATAAAAGCTTTGGCCAAAAGACTCATCTATTTATGTATAAACATAAAGGCCTCTCAATCCCCATTTACCTCTGTACCAAACCCAGCCATTTCGGAGCCCAGCCTGTTTACGACCCCTCTGAGAAAAACCAAGGACACAGAATTCTTGAAAAAAGGACCAGCTTTGTGACCCTGGCAGCACACTCCCTTACCACACTGGCGGCACACTCCCTTACCGCACTGGCGGCACACTCCCTTACCGCACTGGCGGCACACTCCCTTACCGCACTGGCAGCACACTCCCTTACCGCACTGGCAGCACACTCCCTTACCGCACTGGCGGCACACTCCCTTACCGCACTGGCGACACACTCCCTTACCGCACTGGCAGCACACTCCCTTACCACACTGGCGGCACGCTCCCTTACCGCACTGGCGGCACACTCCCTTACCGCACTGGCGGCACACTCCCTTACCGCACTGGCGGCGCCCTCCCTTACCACACTGGCGGCACACTCCCTTACCACACTGGCGGCGCCCACCCTTACCACACTGGCGGCACACTCCCTTACCGCACTGGCGGCACACTCCCTTACCACACTGGCGGCGCCCTCCCTTACCACACTGGCGGCACGCTCCCTTACCACACTGGCGGCACACTCCCTTACCACACTGGCGGCACCCTCCCTTACCACACTGGCGGCACACTCCCTTACCACACTGGCGGCACCCTCCCTTACCGCACTGGCGGCGCCCACCCTTACCACACTGGCGGCACCCTCCCTTACCACACTGGCGGCACACTCCCTTACTGCACTGGCGGCGCCCTCCCTTACCACACTGGCGGCACGCTCCCTTACCACACTGGCGGCACACTCCCTTACCACACTGGCGGCACCCTCCCTTACCACACTGGCGGCACACTCCCTTACCACACTGGCGGCACCCTCCCTTACCGCACTGGCGGCGCCCACCCTTACCACACTGGCGGCACCCTCCCTTACCGCACTGGCGGCGCCCACCCTTACCGCACTGGCGGCACACTCCCTTACTGCACTGGCGGCGCCCTCCCTTACCACACTGGCGGCACCCTCCCTTACCGCACTGGCGGCGCCCACCCTTACCACACTGGCGGCACACTCCCTTACCACACTGGCAGCACACTCCCTTACCACACTGGCGGCACACTCCCTTACCGCACTGGCAGCACACTCCCTTACCACACTGGCGGCACACTCCCTTACCACACTGGCGGCACACTCCCTTACCACACTGGCAGCACACTCCCTTACCACACTGGCAGCACACTCCCTTACCGCACTGGCGGCGCGCTCCCTTACCGCACTGGCGGCGCCCTCCCTTACCGCACTGGCAGCACACTCCCTTACCACACTGGCAGCACACTCCCTTACCACACTGGCGGCACGCTCCCTTACCGCACTGGCGGCACGCTCCCTTACCGCACTGGCGGCACACTCCCTTACTGCACTGGCGGCGCCCTCCCTTACCACACTGGCGGCACCCTCCCTTACCGCACTGGCGGCACACTCCCTTACCACACTGGCGGCACACTCCCTTACCACACTGGCAGCACACTCCCTTACCACACTGGCGGCACACTCCCTTACCGCACTGGCAGCACACTCCCTTACCACACTGGCGGCACACTCCCTTACCACACTGGCGGCACACTCCCTTACCACACTGGCAGCACACTCCCTTACCACACTGGCAGCACACTCCCTTACCGCACTGGCGGCGCGCTCCCTTACCGCACTGGCGGCACGCTCCCTTACCGCACTGGCGGCACGCTCCCTTACCGCACTGGCGGCGCGCTCCCTTACCACATTGGCGGCACACTCCCTTACCGCACTGGCGGCGAGCTCCCTTACCGCACTGGCGGCGCCCTCCCTTACCGCACTGGCGGCGCCCTCCCTTACCGCACTGGCGGCGCACTCCCTTACCACACTGGCGGCGAGCTCTCTTACCACACTGGCGGCGCCCTCCCTTACCACACTGGCGGCGCACTCCCTTACCGCACTGGCAGCACACTCCCTTACCGCACTGGCGGCGCGCTCCCTTACCGCACTGGCAGCACACTCCCTTACCGCACTGGCAGCGCGCTCCCTTACCGCACTGGCAGCACACTCCCTTACCGCACTGGCAGCACACTCCCTTACCCCACTGGCGGCGCCCTCCCTTACCGCACTGGCGGCGCCCTCCCTTACCGCACTGGCGGCGCGCTCCCACGTCACACTGGCAGCACCGTCCCTTACCTGACTGGCAGCATGCCTCCTTGTACAGAGGGTGAGGGCCCATATGGTTTATTGTCAGTATTAGGGCAACTTTATCTGAATACTGTCATAAATACACTTACAAATCCAATTCGAAAAGGACACAGGAGCAGGGGCACCAAGGTGTACATATGCTCAGAGTATCAAAGGTTGCAGAACAGGTGGAGAGAGCAGTTCATAAAGCACACAATGTTCTTGACTTTATTACAGGCATGGAGGTACAGTCATAGTCAGAGAGCTATACAGTGAGCACAGAGTCATACCCTTCAGTCCAACATGTCCATGCTGACCAGGTATCTCAGATAAATTTGGTCCCATTTGCCAGCACCTGGACTATATCCTTCTAAACCCTTGCTATTCATATACCCATCCATATGCCTTTTAAATGTTGCAATTGTACCAGCCTCCACCACTTCCTTTGGCAGCTCATTCCATACGTGTACCACCCCCGCGTGGAAAACATTGCTCCTTACGTTCTTACATCCTTCCTCTCTCAATCTAAACCTATGCCCTCTAGTTTTGAACTCCCCTACCCCAGAGAAAAGACCTTGTCTATTTATCCTATCCATGCCCCTCATGATTTTATAAGGTCACCCCTCAGCGTACAAGATTACATTAGATTCCCTACAGTTTGGAAACAGGCCCTTTGGCCCAGCAAGTCCACACCGACCCTCCAAAGAATAACTCATCCAGTCCCATTTAATGCACCTGACCTGCACATCTTTGGATTGTGAGAGGAAACCGGAGCACCCGGAGGAAACCCACGCAGACACGGGGAGAACGTGCAAACTCCACACAGTCAGTCGCCTGAGATGGGAAATTAATCCAGGTCTCTGGCGCTGCGAGGCAGCATGTTCTGAAGGTGGTGTAAATAACAAAAGGAAATATATTTTATCAATAGCATAAATGAAGTAAGCAGGAGCTGGTGATGCCTTAGCACTGATAGGGTTAAACTCATTAAACTATAATGAGTATACTCCTTAGATACACTCAACAACAAAACCAGGCAAGAGTCTTGTAAAAAGAGAGTTATGGCTGAACTGTAGCATTTGGTTGGTTGCTGATAGATGATCCACAGACTCTTTCTATCCATTTCCCATTGCTGCAACAATATCTCACACAATGGAGTAAATGTCAGCCAATGACGTGGTCTGAGAGATGGATTCCTCTCTGTAGTACAAACAACTTTCTTAGCAACCGTCTGTCATTTTGTTATTCTACACACCACATCTCCTCTTTGAGAGGAGAAAAATAAATCTCACTAATCATGAGATCCCCATCACTATAGCAACTGATGCAGAGCTACATCCATCTCCAATGTTCATTTTTTAACCAGGAATAGTTTCAATTTGCAAACACAGCTGTGGCTAAGAACCCCACACTTGCATCTCGAATAAGAGAACAACGTCTGTCCTTTAATTAAATGGATGCCATAATTCATGACAGTCACACAACATAGAAGGAGGTTATTGGCCTGTGTCAACTCTCAAAAAGAGTTCGCGGAGACCTTGACTCTTTAGCTTTCAAGGTTTTGTCCTTTCATTCTATTGAAGCTGGTTATACAGCCTGTTTAGTCAGAAGATTGCAAATTAAAACAGCCCACCACAGAACAAACGTTCTCACCTCTTCTTTGATTATTTTGTCCATTACTCTGAGCTGCATCTTTTTGTTATTGAGTCTTGTCTGTGGATGGAAATTGTTGCTATGCACTTTACCCGTTTGGGTTTTGAACACTTTTATTAAATTATTCTCTGCATTGTTTCCTCAATGTCGATGAGCCAAAGTGTAGACAGAGTGACCAATTTGCAGAACACTTACATCCTGTCCATAAAAAAGACCCTGGGCTTCCAGTTCCCTGACACTTCTACACACCACCCTGTCTCAGGCTTGGTGCAGTGCCCCAATGAAGCTCAGTGCAAGCTGGAAGAACATCCCCTCATTTTCTGTTTGGTGACCTTGCTACCTTCAACAACTTTTGGGCTTAAACTCTCCCAAGTGCTTACCCCAGCCCCTACATTGGTCTTGATATTATATAGTCTGTTACTAAACACAATCCATTGTTTTTCACTAATAGCCCCCATTTGCCCTCATAGTCAGATCGTTACCCACTCTTTTGTCTGTCCAACTGTTATTCTCTCTTTGGGCTCTATCCCCACCTATTGTTTACTCCTGCAGGACTGTGTGCATTTTTAGTCTCCTCACTTGGGAAAGGATGTACTGGCATGAAAGGGGTGCAGAGGAGGTTGAGTCCAGAGTTGAGGGGGTTGGTTTATGAGGAGAGACTGAGTACACTGGGATTATATTCTTTGGAATTTAGAAGAATGAGGAGGGATTTTATAGAAATATATAAAATTATGAAGGGAATAGCTAAAAAAAAGTAGAAAGCATGTTTCTACTGGCATGTGAAACTAGGACAAGAGGGCATAGCCTCAGGATTAAGGGGAGCAGATTTAGGACTGAATTGAGAAGGAACTTCTTCTCCCAGAGGGTTGTTAATCTACGGAATTCCCTGCCCAGTGAAGTGATTGAGGCTTCCTCAGTAAATACTGTCAAAGCTAAGATACTGTTCATTTTTGAACAGTAAAGGAATTAAGGGTTATGGGTGAGAGGGTGGGTAAGTGGAGCTGAGGCCACGATCGTATTGAATGGCAGAGCAGGCTCGAATGGCCAGAAGGCCTACTCCTGCTCCTGGTTCTTATGTTCTTATGTTCCTTATCCCCTTCCCCTACCCAGTCTTCTGCAAATAAACCAACATTTTCTTAGCTTTCATCAGTCTGAGAAAGAGTCACTCGACCCAAAACATTAACACTGATATCGCTCCACAGACGCCACCACATCTGCTAAGGACTTTCAGCAATTTCTGTTTCTGTTTGTTAAGCTATCTGACATTACATTAAAGTTTCAGGTCATAACCTTTCATGAGAATCGAATCAAAATCAGTTCAGAATTAATCACGATAAAAAAGTTAGACACTGAAATGTTAGTTCATTTCTCTCTTCACAGATGCTGCCCAAATTGCTGATTACTTTCAGTATTTTATATTCTTCTTTCCTGTGAGGTGTTTTTGATTCACATGAACACCTTTCTGCCTTATTTCATGTTAAATCTTAAACAATCACATTTGATTCCTTCTCCCTCGTGTACTGTCTTCAAATATGTGCTCAATAAAACACTGTGGCTGATTTGCATCTCACACCATGTGTCTTCCACACAGAAACAGTTACTTGTATCAAGTCTGACCAGTGGCTGTTGCTGTGCAGTACATAGCCCAGTTCAGCCGCTGTATCTTATTCGTGAAAACATTAGAAGTGTGTTAATCAACTATGAAAAGAAGCAATTTAAACTAAAGAGTCTGTAAGAAAGAAAAACGTCAGGAGGTGAATACACAAATTGTTGAAGTTAGACAAATAATTTTAGAAAGCTCTTAATAAGGCAGAGTTATTCTTGGGTTTTGAATAGAGGAACAGCATACAAAGGTTTGCTGAATATTTACGTAACACTGAATTGACCCCAGCTAAATCACTGTGTCCAGCTTTGGACAACACTCTTTCAGAAAGCTGTCAAGACCTTAAAGAGGATATAGACTAGATTTACAGAAGTCCTGGGGAATGTGGGACATCAGTAATATCAAGGTAACAGGGAAGCTAGGCTCAGTCCAACGGCAGAAGGGAAGTTAACCAGAGGACACCGATTTAAAGCACTGGGTAAGAGAAACAGCCCAACAAGAGGAGGAAGGCAGCAAATTGTTGAGATCTGGAATGTGCTACCCAAAAGGATGGTGGAAATCGATTCTGTGATAACTTTCAAAAGAGAATTGAATAAATAGCTAAAGGTGAAATATTTGCAGGGCTTTGTGGAATGAAAAGGGGAGGGGATGAATTGAATAGATTAGCCAAATGGTCAGCACAGCAGATGGGCTGAAATACCTGCTCCTCTGCCGTATCATTCTGTGATTGAAATACCATAAGACATAGGAGCCGGATAAGGCCATTTGGCCCATCAATTCTGCTCCACCATTCGCAAGAATAGAGGCACATAGAATTTATCCATTCTCTTTGTCCCTAACTATACATATTACTTTCTAGCCTGCCATTTTTTAAAGTATCTGTTTAATTTTAAGAAGTTAAAAATTACAGTACTTAGTTCCAAAGAATTGTTGCCTTCAATAAGCACAATATACAAACTTCTTTTCTTACCAGAATACGTTTGGTTGGTGACCTCTGCACATTATTTAAACATCTTCAAATACCCATCTCAGGTCTGTTTGCTAACTCTATTTTCTTACCACAAAAAGTCTTCCAATCCCACTCTGTTCCTGGATAATTAAAATCTTTTGTAACCACCAACCTCTCAACACATTTAATCCCAATTCTCTAGTCACTGTTTTGCTATCAATTCTTTACTCTGTTTGAATCAGCACTATCTTTGAAATCTTAAATTTTACTTATACAGTGCTTTTGATCTCAGGATGTATGGACACATTTTGATATATTCTTAGAATTGCAGTCTCTTTTAGACTTTATTCTTTCATGGGATGTACACATCACCCAGCTAGATTAGTGTTTATTGCCCATCCCTAATTGCCCTTGCACTGACAGCTTCCTCGGGTTATTTAAGGGAGCAGATAAGACTTAACCATATTGTTGTGGGCTTACTGTCACATTGAGACCAGGTGGAATAAGGTGAGCACATTTCCCTCCTTAAAGATCAGTGGTAATGGATGGATTTTTACAATTAGTTTTGTGCTTACCATTCCTGAGATTAGAATCCCTACAGTGTAGAAACAGGTCCTTCTGCCCAACAAGTCCACACTGACCCTCCAAAGAGTAACCTGCTCAGATCCATTCCCCTACCCTACATTAACCCCTGACTAATGCACCAAACATTATGGGCAATTTAGCATGGCCAATTCACCTGACCTGCACATCTTTGGATTGTGGGAGGAAACCGGAGCACCCAGAGGGAACCTGCACAGACACATGGAGAATGTGCAAATGCCACACAGACAGTTGCCCGAGGTGGGAATCAAACCTGGGTCCCTGGTGCTGTGAGGCAGCACAGCTAACCACTGAGATGAGCTTTCGATTTCTGCTGTTTAATAACCAAATTTGAATTGTACCTTCTGTTGTGGTGGATTTTAATCCATGCTTCCAGAGAATTCATCTTGATCTTGGGACAACTGGGCCAGTTACATTAGCAGTAGGCCAACCTCTCCCCTGCGGTGTCATTGGGAAATTCAGCAGACAATATACGCACAGCAAGCTCCAATGAACAGTAGCCTGATAATGATCAGATCATTGATTTTTAGTGATGCTAGATGAGAAATATTTATTGACCAGGTCAGCAAAGCTGAACTCCTGGATTTTCATTAAATATTATTGGACTTGTCTCACTCAACTGAGAGGGCAGACAGACCTTCAATTTAACAGAAAGTATACCCAATAATGCAGTGCTTCTTCAGCATGGCATAGAGTGACAGCCCCCATCTTGTCTTTCAAATCTGGAGCTGGTTATGACCCCCAAAATCTCTGACTGGGTGAAGATCCTTCCTCAGCAACACTTGACATAAATTCTTTGTTGAGTGGGACATGCAGGTTTACAGAGAGTGGGGTGTTTTATTTCCCCCTCCAACTCTATTTTGATTTAATCCTGGCCTTCCCCTTCACTGTTTGATCACGCAGCATTGCCCTTTGATGAGAAGGGCACTGCTTGTCACTGGCCACGCGGGTGTTTTCTTTCTTCCTGATGGTAGACTATAAATAAAGATTTACACACTTGTTGTTTTTCACTGTATTAGACACCTGCACATACACGACATGGGTGCTGGGGAAAATTAAGCAGTAGTGGGGGGAAAATACAAAAAAGGAACAGTAGTATCAGACAGCCTGTTAAGAAAGAAATAAGAAAGAAAAAGAAGACAAAAAAAAGAAAAAATATGCAGGTTTTTTTTCCCTGGAGGAGAATTTGGGAGAAGGGATTCTGAATCAAACCAATAACTGGAATGGATTTTATTCAGGCAAATTATCTGGGTGACCAGATGATAGGGGACAAGGCCAGACATATCAGGAAAATGCACATCCCTCACCCTCTTCCCCACATCCACCTCCCTCTGTTCCTTATACAGCTGGTACTTGGATTCCCAGGATAAGAATGATCTGCTCACTCATCTCAATTTGAGGCCACTTTGTAAACATTTCCTTGACCAAAGTGCACCAGAAGAGAGATTCTGTTGTCCACCTACCTCTGATCTTCAAAATCTCTGAGTTGGAAAAGTTACTGCCATCTGCTCCTTCCGTGCAACCCTGACAAGAAAACCACTTCATCTTAGAAAAGACACCTACCCAAAGGCTGACTGGAAAGGATGTTTAACAGGAACAGCCATGGAATCATATTGAACAGAGCACCCCTGCCAGCCCCCTTCAGCTAGGGGGGATTAAGCACAGACACTTAGACCGACTGCCGGGGAACCATTCTTCAATGCGAGCTGAGATGCTTATTCCCAGCGGATTGTACACTCCTCGCCGATACAATCTCCCTCCTGCAGCTAGTCGGAAATAGAACCCGAGAAGCCCATCGTTACAGACTGCCATCAGCAGCAAGAATACAGAACTAGCACTGCTAGCTTTTGCTTGCTTTCAAGCAGAGACTGATCCACTCACTTGTCAATTCCCCAGCTTTTCCTCCCGCCCACTTTAACGTCATTTGTTGAATATTCCTCATTTCACCCCCAACCCGCTCGGCACAGGATTCTCACTGGGCGGCACGAGGCCATTCGGCCCATCGTGTTCGCACTACCTCTCCCAGTGGTCATTCCCCAGTTTTAGATCATTTCACACTGGTTCACTTAAACCTGCATGAACTCCAGACCCGTACCATTCGCTGAACGGCATTTTGTCAAACTTGCGCTTTGTTTCTTTTGCCAGTTTTAGGCGCCAACACCCCCCAGCTTTCCGCTTGTAAGGTCCATCACAAGCAAGAACGGAACTATAAATCACAGCGAAGTCACCATGAAGCCAAATCGAAGCCAGACAATGGTGAGTGACAGCACATTTCCCTCTGATTCTGAAGTTTGCGAGTTCAGTTTTCACTCTGGGGACGAGCACAGACTAAGCCTCGGCTCCTGTCTGCTGTACCAAGTGAACGTAAAACTAAATTCTGGATATCTTTCCGGGAAGCGTCAGTAACCTCCTGGTTAATATTCATTCCACAACCAGGATCATGAAATCAGTTGATAGTATCTGTATGAATCTGTTACCTGCAATCGAATTTAAACACATTATAACTATCCATTCCTTTTGTTTTGCATCGCCACATCTACAAACATAAACATTTGGTGAGTGTGAGTTCACTGAGAAGGAGAGGAAAGTGTTTCCTTCTCACCCTAATTTTTTTTTAATTTCAAAAATATACTTTATTCATATATATTTAATTTATACAATTGGACATGTCATCATTCTGTAAACATTCCATTTCTTTACGTATCGAAACAGGGTGATCATTCATATTCACAGGTTAGTGCGATTACATTAAGCTCAGACGCCAGCGGAGCCCAAATGACTGCGTGGGCCCCCTGTTCTTCTTTAGGCAGGCAGATGTTAGACGGTGGTCTTTCCCCACCGCGCCTTGGCAGCAGCTGCCCCAAGCTTCAGCGCGTCCCTCAACACGTAGTCCTGGACCTTGGAATGTGCCAGTCTGCAACACTCAGTTGGGGTCAACTCCTTCAGCTGGAAGATCAACAGGTTTCGGACCACCCAGAGAGCATCCTTCACCGAGTTGATGATCCTCCAGGCACAGTTGATGTTCGTCTCGGTGTGCGTCCCGGGGAACAGGCCGTAGAGCACGGAGTCCCGCGTCATGGCGCTGCTCGGGACGAACCTCGACAAACACCACTGCATTCCTCTCCAGACTTCCTCTGCGTAGGCACATTGCAGAAGGAGGTGTGTGACAGTCTTGTCCCCCCCGCAGCCGCTTCGAGGGCAGCGTGCGGTGCGGCTGAGAGTCCGGGCGTGCATAAAGGATCTCACAGGCAGAGCCCTTCTCACCACCAGCCAAGCCATGTCTTGGTGCTTGTTGGAAAGTTCTGGCGATGAGGCATTCTGCCAAATGGCTTTGACAGTCTGCTCAGGGAACCGCTCGACAGGATCCGCCCTCTCCTTTTCCCGAAGGGTCTCAAGGACACTACGTGCTGACCACTTCCTGATGGACTTGTGGTCAAAGGTGTTTTTCTTGATAAATTTCTCCACGAAGGACAGGTGGTACGGAACGGTCCAACTACTCGGAGTGTTCCGCGGCAGCGAGGCCAGGCCCATCCTTCGCAACACCGGGGACAGGTAGAACCTCAGTACGTAGTGACACTTGGTGTTTGCGTACCGGGGATCCACGCACAGCTTGATGCAGCCACACACAAAGGTGGCCATCAGGGTGAGGGTGGCATTGGGTGTGTTTTTTCCCCCGTTGCACTGGTCTTTGTACATTACATCTCTTCGGACCCGGTCCATCTTTGATCTCCACACGAAGTGGAAGATGGCCCGGGTGACTGCGGCGGCACAGGTTCTGGGGATAGGCCAGACCTGTGCCACGTATAACAATAGTGAGAGCACCTCACACCTGATGACCAGGTTCTTACCCGCGATGGAGAGCGACCGTTGCTCCCATCTGCCCAGTTTCTGTCTCACCTTCCTGATCCGCTCCTCCCAGGTCTTGGCGCACGCCCCAGCCCCACCGAACCAAATACCCAGCACCTTCAGGTGGTCGGTCCTGACGGTGAAGGGGATCGAGGATTGGTCGGCCCAGTTCCCGAAGAGCATGGCCTCGCTCTTGCCTCGGTTTACCTTGGCCCCCGAGGCCCGTTCGAACTGGTCACATATGCACATGAGTCTGCGCACGGACAGTGGATCCGAGCAGAAAACGGCGACGTCATCCATGTACATGGAGGCCTTAACCTGCAGGCCCCTGCTGCCAGGAATAGTCACCCCTCTCAGGCTCGCATCCTTCCTGATGGACTCGGCAAATGGCTCTATGCAGCACATAAACAAGGCAGGAGAGAGAGGGCAGCCCTGCCTGACTCCAGATCTGACTGGGAAGCTATCTGATTCCCACCCATTGCTTTGCAGAACATTTCCACGAAAGAGCACTTTGAACGCCAGGGTTTTAGTGAACAGCGTTGGCTGAATCTATACAACTTTGTATGAGTGTGACCTAATGTTTGAACTACTGCTTCTCGGATGCTGCCTGAACTGCGGTGCTTTTCCAGCACCACTCTAATCTAAACTCTGGTTTCCAGCATCTGCAGTCATTGTTTTTACCTAATGTTTGAACTATTCGGGTCACTCTGCACCAATCAGAAACAACCACCTAACTATTCTAATCTCATTTTCCAGCACTTGCCTCAAGCCAAGTATACCTTGCCATCGCAGGTGCCCATCTAAATTCTTCTTAAATGTTATTAGAATTTCTGCCTCTATAACCCTTACTGACAGTGAGATCCAGATTCCCACCACCCTCGGTGAAAAAAATCTGTCCTCACATCCCTTCTAAATCTCCTGTCCCTTACCTTAAATCTATGCCCCTGTCATTGATCCCTCTATCAAGAGAAAAGGTTTCTTCCTGTCCCACCCTATCTGGGCCTCATATACCTGTAATTTTATACATCTCAATCATGTCTCCTATCAATATCCTCTGCTCCAAGGGAAACAACTTCAGTTTATCCAATCTCTCATCATAACTAAAAGTCTACAGCCAAGCAATGTTCCATATGCCTTCTTAACCATTTTATCTACATGAAGACTGGTGTACATGCACACTAAGATCCATCTACACCTTGGTGTTTCCCAGGGTTCTATCTTTCATCATATGTTCCCTTGCCATGTTCATTCTGCCCAAATGCAGCACCAGACATTAACTTGGATTGAATTCAATTTGCAAACGACCATCTGACTAGTCTGTCTATGTCTTCTTGTAATCTAAGGCTATCCTCCTCAGCATTTATCAACCCATCAATTTTTGTACTGTCTGCAAACTTACAGATCAACCCTCCTACATTGATGTCTAAATGTTTATATAAACGACAACCAGCAAGGGGCCTGACACTGATCCCTGCGGGACTACGCTGAACGTAGACTTCCAGTCGGAAAAACACCCCTCAACCATAACCTTCTGCTTCCTGCCACTCAACCAACTGTAGATTCAATTTGGGGAGAAAGTGAGGTCTGCAGATGCTGGAGATCAGAGCTGAAAATGTGTTGCTGGAAAAGCGCAGCAGGTCAGGCAGCATCCAGGGAACAGGAGAATCGACGTTTCGGGCATAAGCCCTTCTTCAGGCTTCCTGCGGTGCTTTTCCAGCAACACATTTTCAGTGTAGATTCAATTTGCCAGTTAATGTATCAGGACCCTATCAAAAGCCTGCTTAAGTCCAAGAAAACTGCATCAAAACCAATGCCCTCATCTCCACACATGGGTAGTTCCTCAAAAATTCAATCTTCAATCATGTTGGTCAGACATGATCTTCCCTTAACAAAACCATGCTGACTGTTCCTGATTAGTCCCTGCCTCTCCTTGTGCAGGTTAATTCTGTCCCTCAGAATTGCTTAAAATAGTTTAACCACCACTGAGATTAGACTGATTACTGAGATTACTGTAGTTTCCTGATTTATCCTTTGCTCCCATTCTTGAATACCATTATCACATTGGCTGTTCTCCTGTAGCTTTACTGTGGCGAGAGAGGAATTGAAAATAATTACAAGTACTTCTACTATTTCCTCCCTTGCCTCACTTAACAACCTTGGATAGATTGCATTCAGCCCTGGAGATTTCCTCTCAGCCAATGCTAATTTCTTTAATTATATCACAATCCTTCTCCCTGATTTCTATCTTCCCTCTTACTAGTGACACAAAGTATTTATTTAGAACCACACCTACATCTTCTGGCTAAATGTACAAATTACCACTATGGTTCTTAATGGGCCATATGTTTCCCCTCATTGCATTTTTACCCTTAAGGTACATTCAAAATAAGTTAGGACTTTATTTTTCCTTTCATGTCCTGTTTTAGCTCACCTAATCTCCTTTTTAAGTTGATGAAGGAACATCTAGCACATGTTTCGTAAGGGTTTCTGCTGCTTGAAGCTCTTGGTATCTGCCATAAACCTCCCTTTTTCTCTTAATTCAGTGCTGTATATCCCTTAATATCCAGGGTTCACAGGATTTAATGGCCCCACCCTTTTTTCTTATTGGAAGATGTTGTCCCTGTATTCTCCATTCTTTTCTTGAATGCATCCCACTGTTCTGAGACAGATTTACCTGAAAGTATCTGCTCCCAATCCACTCTGGCCAAATTATATCTGATCTTATTAAAATCAGCTTCCTGCCAGTTGAAGACTTTGATTTCAGACCCAATCCTTGTCTATTCCATGATAATCATGAATCTAATGGAGTCATGATCGATGTTTGGAAAATTCTCCCCACCGATACATCAATCGTTTACCCAGCTTCATTGCCTAACATTAAGCTGAGGACTGCCCCTCCACTGTGGGGCCTCCATGTATTGGCTTAAAAAGCTGTCCTGGATGCATTTAAAGAATTCCACTCCCTCCAAATCTTTCACATTACGATCACCACAGTTAATGATAGGGAAATTGAAATCCCCTACTATCACAACTCTTTTTCTTTTATACTTACCTGAATTCTGCCTACATTTCTGCTCTTCTGTTTTTCTCAGACTGTTAAACGGCCTTTAGTATACACCAAGCAATGAGATTGCTTTCTTTTGGTTTTTAAGTTATACCCATGTGATTTCATCTGAGGAACCTTCTCAGATGTCATCTGTCCTTACTGCTGTAATAGATTCCTTCATCAAAATTGCAGCACCTCCTCTTCTTTATCTTCTTCCCTATCTCACCTGAAGATTCTGTAACCTGAAATATTGTGGTACCAGTCCTGCCCCTCTCTGAATGACAGTAATGACATCACACCATCATGTTTTAATTTGTGCTCTCAACTCATTTGCCTTGTTAGTCAGATTCCTAGCATTAAAATAAATAACACCCAAATTTGACAAACGCCCTTGAACCTGAATTGCTCTATAATGTCTGTGTTTCCTGACCCACTTGCTCTTTCTTCTAATTATAGAGTCATAGAGATATACAGCACAGAAACAGACCCTTCAGTCCAACTTGTCCATGTCGATCAGATATCCAAAACCTATCTCGTCCCATTTGCCAGCACTTGGCCCATATCCCTCTAAACCCTCCCTATTCATATACCCATTCGGATGCCTTTTAAATGTTGTAATTGTACCAACCTCTACCACTTCCTCTGGCAGCTCATTCCGTACACGCACCATCCTTTGCATGAGAACGTTGCCCCTCCGGTCCCTTTTGAATTTTTCCCCTCTCACTTTAAAGTTATGCACTCAAATTCAGGACTCCCCCAACCCAGGGAAAAGACCTTGTCTATTTACCCTATCCATGCCCCTCATGATTTTATAAACCTCTATAAGGTCACCCCTCAGCCTCTGGCACTCCAGGGAAAACAGCCCCAGCCTGTTCAGCCTCTCCCTATAGCTCAAATCCTCCAACCCTGGCAACATGCTTGTAAATCTTTTCTGAACCCTTTCAAGTTTCACAACATCTTTCCGATAGGAGGGAGACCACAACTGTACACAATATTCCAAAAGTAGCAGAACCAATTTCCTGTACAGTTGTAACATAACCTCCCAACTCAATGCTCTGACGAATAAAAGCAAACATACCAAACGCCTTCACCATCCATTCATCTTCCCCTGCTGAACTTTCTCTCTGGATCCCATCATTCCCCTTACCAAGTTAGTTTAAACCCTCCCCAACAGCACTAGCAAACCTCCCCATGAGGGTTTCAGTCCGACTCCAGTTCAGGTGCCTTGTACAGGTCACGCTGCCCCAAAATTGGTCCTCATGTCTCAGAAATCTAAAATCCTCCTCCCTGCACCATCTCACCATGCATTAATTTGGACTAACCTCCTATTTCTATGCTGAGTCACACGTGTCACCAGAAGTAATTCAGTTATTATCTCCTTTTGGGTCCTTTTTTAAAAATCTACTTCCTATCTCCCTAAATTCTGCTGCAGGACCTCATTCCTTTTCCCCCTTGTGTCATTGGTAACAATATGTGCCATGATCTCTGTTTGCCCTCCCCCTTCAGTGTGTCCTGTAGTTGTTCAGTGACATCCCTGGCCCTGACCCTGGCACCTGGGAAGCAACATATTATCCCAAAGTCTCTTTTGCAGCCGCAGGAATAGCTGTCTGTTCCCCTTACAATTGAATCCCCAGCCGGGTTTAGCACTGTCATCATCGTCCTCCCCTCTTGTGCAGCTGACTCGCCAATGGTGCCATGAAGCTGGTTGCCAAGGCTTTCCCTTCATTTCCCCAAAGAGAATGTGATATATCTGTCAGAAAAGTTGCTGTAGTCTGCCTGCTGGTCAACCATTCCCATTCTGCCTGTTCAGTCTTCATCTGCAGTGTGACTACCTCATTGTGCTATCCACAAAATGTTCAGCATCATGGATGCTCCACAATGAATTCATCCATGGATCCTTCTCCGAAATGCAGTTCATTAGTAACAGCAGGTGGAAACACTTCCTGAACAACTAAGTTCACTTTGAACAACTGAAACTTCTAGTATTTGCCACATAGTGTAGAAGGAGCATATCATAGGTGCAAACTCTATTGCAATGATTTCCCTTAAGCTCCTGAGTAATACCCATTTCTTCTTCAAAAAAAATTACCTATAGAAGAATGATCTAAACTTACTTATGCTAACTTTACTTGTTACCCTACTTTGCTTACTTATTTTCTTTTATTATATTGGCCCTAACTTTCACTTATTTCTGTTGTTTCTTTGTTAACTGCTTCATCCAAAAATTACGGATTTTAAAAAATCATGAACCAATCAATTCACCTGCCTATCTTATCACTATTTGATTATTTTTCTCCATAATCAGGAGTCCTCTGAAGCTGTCACTCTGTAACTATTGCATCCCTCTCATTATATCTTCTTGGTGTGTCCCCTTTCATTGCTGTCTCCCTCATCCTGAGCCTTGTTATATCTGTTTGCTGCCTCCTCTCTCATTGCTGTATTGAAGTTGTTGTACAAGTTGTCCAATGTTTACCTGGAGATAGAGTTGACATAAGCCTGGAAAATGATTTAGTTGAAGCAAAAGTATTAGCTTCTCCAGCAGTCATGGGAATGCATCGGGGAGGTCAAGGCGGCAGAGCTGTTCCATGTAAAGGTTCCAGGAAATTTTCTCCTCCCTGTAGCGTTATAGTCGTACAGCACAGAAACAGGCCCATCGGCCCACCACATCTATGCTAACCACCAAATACCAAGCTATACTACTCTCATTGATCTGTGGGAGAATGTGAGGACTGCAGATGCTGGAGATCAGATTCAAATAGAGTGGTGCTGGAAAGGCACAGCTGGTAAGGCAGCATCCAAGGAGCAGGAGAATAGATGTTTCAAGTATAAGCTCTTCATCAGGAATGTGATAAAGAGCTTATGCTTGAAACATCAACTCTCCTGTTCCTCGGATGCTGCCTGACCAGCTGTGCTTTTCCAGTACCACATGTTTTGACTCCCATTTATCTGTGCCTGGTCCATAGCCTAATATGCTTTGGTATTTTAAGTGCTTGTCCAGATGCTTCTTGAATGTTGCAAGTGTATCTTCCTCCACCATCCTCTCAGGCAGCACCTTCCATATTTCTGCCACCATCTGGGTGAAAAACAATTTCCTCAGATCTCCGCTAAACCATTTACGTCTCACCTTGAATTTATGCCCTATAGTTTGAGGCACATCTGTGATGGGAAAAAGATTCTCATGATGTACCTTGTCTATGCCTCTCATAATTTTGCCTATCTCAATCAGATATGTCCTCTGCACCAAGGAAAGCAAACCCAACCTAACCTCATAGTATCACCTCATAACTATGACTTTCCATTCAGAGCGAATCTCCTCTGCATCCTCTCCAGCACAATCGCATCCTTCTGATAGTGTGGTGACCTGAAAAGATCACAACATTTCATTTGTGATTAAACAAATATTTTATAAAATTGTAACAAGACCTCCTTGCTCCTATACTCTTTGCCCCAGCTATTGTGACCAAGTCTCGTTTACCCCTTCTACACCATCAGGGATCTGTGGTCTTGTACACCAATGGCCCTTTGTTCTTCAGCACTCCCATTGTGTATATCCTTTCCTGATAATTGAGAGAGCCAAGAGAAGAGATTGCTGATGCCCTGACAAAGATCTTTGTATCCTTACCAGCACTGGAGAGATCCCAGAGTAACTAACGTTGCTTCGCTGTTCAAGAAGACAAAAAGGGATAATCCAGGAAACTATAGACCAGTGACTCCCATATTGGTAATTGGGAAGCTATTGGAGAGAACTTTTAAGGATAGGATCTACACACATTTGGAAAAGCATAGCCTAATTAGGGACAGTCAGTATGGTTTTGTGTGGGCCAAGTCATGTTTTACTAACTTGGTTGAATTTTTTTGAGGAGGTAATGAAAGTGATTGATGAGGCTAGAGCAGTGGATGTTGTCCAAATGGATTTTAGTAAGGCTTTCACCAAGGTCCCTCAGGATAGGCTCATCTAGAAGATAAAGCTGCATGGGATCCATGATGGCATGGCTGCTTGGATTCAGAACTGGCTTGCCCATAGAAGACAAAGAGTAGTGTGGAAGGGTGTTTTTCAGGTTGGAGGTCTGTGACTAATGGTGTTTGGCAGGGATCCGTAATGGGACCTCTGCTATTGGTGATATATGTAAATGACTTAGATGAAAACGTAGATGGGTGGGTTAGTAAGTTTGCGGACGATACAAAGATTGGTGGAGTTGTGGATAATGTAGAAGATTGTCAAAGGATACAGTGGGATATAGATCAGCTGCAGATATGGGTGGACAAATGGCAGATGGAGTTTAATCCGGGTAAGTGTGAGGTGGTGCACTTTGGGAGACTAAATGTTCAGGAAAAGTATATAGGTAATGGCAGGACCCTTAATAGCATTGATGCACAGAGAAATCTTGGGGTTCAAGTCCATAGCTCCCTGAAAGTGGCCACACAAGGATAAGGAATATGGCATGCTTGCCTTTATTGGTTATGGAATTGAGTTCAAGAGTCAGGATGTCATATTGCAGTTTGATAAGACTTTGGTGAGGCCACTCTTAGAGTACCACATTCAGTTCTAGTCACCACATTTCAGAAAGATGTGGAGGTTTTGGAAGATGGTGCAGAAGAGATTTACCAGGATGCTGCCTGGATTGGAGAGTATGAGCTATAAGGACAGGTTAGAAAAACTTGGTTTATTTTCTCCGGAGTGGCGAAAGCTGAAGGGAGACTTGAAAAAAATCTATAAAATTATGAGATGATGTTCAGAATCTTTATCCCAGAGTTGAAATGTCTAACATTAGGGGCATGCAATTAAGGTTAAAAAGGGAAACCTCAAAGGAGATATATGGGGCAGGTTTTTTACATAGGGAGTGGCAGGAGTTCTGGAATGCGCCTGCTGGGGTGGTGATAGAGGCAGATACGATAGGTTTAAGGAGCTTTTAGATAAGCACATAAATATGCAAGGAATGGAGGAGTATGGACCAAGGGTAGGCAGAAGGGATTAGTTTAATTTGCTGTTATATTCGGCACAACATCATGGGCTGAAGTGCCCATTCCTGTGCTGTACTGTTCTATGATTAGATCTCCCAAAATTCACCACTTCACATTTGTCAGGATTAAATTCCATCTGCCATTTCTCTGCCCAATTTATCAGCTGTTCAATATCAAACTGTGGCCTGAAACCATCTTCCTCACTATCAACAGTACCACCAATTTTCATGTCATCTGCAAACTTTACTAATTGTAGCTTTTACATTCGCACCCAGAGTGTGCATACATAGCACACAGCAATGGTGCCACACTGATTCATATGTGGTACACAGCTGGTCACAGGATTCCAGTCACAAAATCCACCCTTCACCATTTCTCTTGTCCTTCTATTTGTAAGCCAGTTTTGGATCCAGTTTGCCAATTTGCCTCAGATCCCATGGACTCTCATTTTGGCTGAGCCTTCCATGGGGACTTTGTCAAAGGCCACATCAACTGCACTACCCTTGTCAATATTTCACATTTTCAAAAATCTCAATTAGTCAGATAGCATTTCCTCACAAATCCATGCCAAGTATCCCTGATCAATTCCTCCCTTTCCAAATGTTGATTAATCCTGTCCTTCACAACTTTATCAAATAATTTCCCTACCAATGACATCAGACAAATAGGTCAGATCTGTAATTACCTGGCCTCTCCCTGTTGTCCTTCTTCAACAAAGGAACTACATTAGTTATGCTTCAGTCACCTGACACTCTCCCTGTGGCCAGTGAAGTATTAAGTACCTCCACCAGGGCTCCATCAATCTCCTCCCTTGCCTCCCATTGTAGCCTGAGATACATCTCAATAGGTCCTGGGGACTTATGCACCATTATGCCCAGCTAATCCTCCTTATTAATCTTAACATCTTCTAGAACTTCACCATCCCAAATGAAATCACAGCTACAATGATTTTCTGCTCTATGAATACAGATGAGAAATCTTTATTTAACATCTCATACATGTTGACTGGCTCCATGCTCTAATAGAGCCCATTCTTTCCCTGGTAATCCTTAGAATTAATAAAATTATGAAAAAACTTTGGGGTTTTTCTAATCCTATGTTCTAAAGATGTTTTGGGGCCTCTCTTCAGCCTCTTAATTTCTTTTTTTAAGCACTCCCTTCACTCTCTGTACTGCTGAATAGCCTCCTCTGTTTTAATGCACTGAACCTGACATGTACTTCCTTCTTATTATTTATGAAACTCTCATATTCCTTGACATCCAGGGTTCCCTGGATTTCTGCCCTTGTCCTTCACTCTTAGAGGAACATAGTGGCTCTGAACTCTCAATATACTATCGTTTTAAACGACTCTCATTTTCTAAATGTTGACTTACTGTTAAGTCCAATCTATGTTTGTGTAATCTGTCTAATTATATTGAAATTGGTCTTCCCCAGTTTAGACATGTAACTTCTGCATTATTCGTTTCGCTTTCCACATTGACTTGGAATCTTAGACTTGTGATCACTATCCCCAAAATGCTCACCCACTGAAATGTCAGCCACTTGACCATCTTTCATTCCTTGGGGTGAGGTCTAGCACTGCACCATCTACATACTAGCACAAAAAACTCTCTAGGATGCACTTTAAGAATCCTTTCACACTAAGGCAGTTCCAGTTAATGCTAACAAACTTGATATCCCCAACAACTATAACCCTGTTTCTCTCACACCTTTCTGTGATTTGCTTACATATCTGCTTCTATTTCCTTCTGACTGTTGGAAGGCCTGGAGTACAATCTCTGCAACGTAATCACCCATTTTTTTTTTCTGAGCTCGATGCAGATGGCTTCATTTGAAGACCCATTTTAGACATCCTCCCAGTTATGATTTTCTGGATCAATAATTTAATGCTCCCACTTCTCTTAGCTCCACCGCCCCCCCACCACCACCTCCCCGCAGTATGTCTGAAGTTCCTAGACCCTGGAATGTGGAGCAATCAGTCCTGTCCTTCTTTTAACTATTTTTGATTGCGACAATATCATATTCCCATGTGTTATTCCTTAATCTAATATTATCCACCTTACCAGCCAAATTCCTTGCATGAAAATAGGTATAATTTAGCTTTCTGGACCTTCCACATGCCTTATCCTACTCATGTTTTCTCTGCCTACTGGATTGTCCTAGCATTCCTTCTGTATATGATTGGACCTTGCTCCTAACTTTACATTTACTCTGTGCTCCATCACCCTGCTAAATTAAACATCACACAACACCAGGAAACAGCACTGTTCCAACCATCTGATGAAGAAGCATCGCTCCAAAAGCTAGTGCTTCCAAATAAACCTGTTGTGCTATAACCTGATGTTTAACTTTGTGCACCCCAGTCCAACACCGGCTCCTCCACATCATACCTGGTGAAGTTTAAAACTTCCCCAGCAGCACAAGCAAAGCTCCTAGCAAGTATATTGAACCCATTCAATATTCAGGTGCAAATCATAGTTTCAGCAGGTCTCATCTACCCCCAGAAACTGTCCCAATGATCCAGAAGTCTAAAGTCCTCCCTCCTAAACCATCCCTGTAACCATATGTAGACCTACCTTCCTATTCCTATCTTCAGTAATCCGGAGACTACAGTCTTAATAGTTTCCCTCTTCAATCTATTATGTATCTCTTTAAATTCCTTCTGCAGGACTTCATTTCCTTTTTCACCTATGTCGTGTGTATTCTGAACCCCACAATTCCCCACACCCCTACTGGCTTACCAATTCAAACAATACACCAGGAACAACTTGTTCTCTCTCTCCAACAAACTACCAAACCATAAAAATAAGAACTTAATACACTGTCTCTCCCCCAGTATGACTCACTCAGTCCCTCATGCTGGTTCCTAAGCAGTCAATTCTTTGCCCTGTGTCACTTTTTGAACCCTGACGTCACTACAGGAGCACTTACTAAACCAAGTTCATTGGTAGAGATTAGTACCACAATTACATACTTCATGTTCTAAAATTTTCTTTGGGGATTTGGATAATCTTGGTGAAATGTTCAAGAAGTCACCACTGATTGAGGCGAAGCAAGTTAATCCAAAATTAAGCAAATTAGCCCAATCTATTCAAACTGAATTTGAAACAGAAAGATTCCAAAACATTGAAAAAGGGAATTCTGATGCAGGAATGGAGATGTCCTCAGAGTGATTATAGTGTGGACAGTGATTCACCAGATCATGGTGCTGCCCAAAATGTTGTCCAGAGATATTAAAGATGGGTAACAAAATTCCTATGGCAGGACATATAGGGATTCAGAAGAACCAAGCACATTTAAGTTGACATTTTTATTGGCTAGGATTTTACAAATACATGGTACAGTTTTTAATAAATAGGAAAACTGCAAGTTTTGAAAAGTTTTATAGCTCAGGTTGAGGTTCTGGATGTGAGTTAGCTCGCTGAGCTGGAAGGTTCAGTTTCAGATGTTTTGTCGCCATATTATGTAACGTCATCAGTGAGCCTTCGGTGAAGCGCTGCTATTACGTCCCGCTTTCTTATTTTTGGGTTGGTGATGTCATTTCCGATTCTTTTTCTCAGAGGATAGTAGATTGGGTATAAGTCAATGTGTTTATTGATAGATTTCCAGTTGGAATGTCAAGCTTCTAGGAATTCTCATGATTGTCTCTGTTTGGCTTGTTCTAGGATGGATGTGTTGTCCCAGTCAACATGGTGTCCTTCCTCATCTGTATGTAAGGATACCAGTGATAGTGGGTCATGTCTTTTTGTGACTAGTTGATGTTCATGTATCCTGGTGGCTAGTTTATTAAAGTGCTTGCAAGGTATTTTTTTTTAAATGACGTTCATTTTGTTTGTCGTCTGTATAGGATCTTTTAAGTTCATTAGCTGTTGTTTTAGTAAGTTGGCTGGTTTGTGAGCTACTATGATGCCAAGAGGTCTAAGTAGTCTGGCAATCATTTCAAAGATGTCTTTGATGTAGGGTAAAGTGGCTAGGGCTTCTGGGTGTGTTTTGTCTGCTTGTTTGGATTTGTTGCTGAGAAATTGGCAGCTTGTGTTAATTGGGTACTGGTTCTTCCTGAATACACTGTACAGGTGATTTTCTTCTGCTCTTCATAGTTCCTCTGTGCTGCAGTGTGTGGTGGCTCATTGATATAACGTTCTAATGCAGATTCATTTGTGGGTGTGGCGATGATTGCTTCTGGGTAGTTAAGTATTTGGTCCATATGTGTTGTTTTCCTGTCGACTCAAGTTTGAAGTTCCCTAATGGACCTATGCCTTACCATCCACTTCACCGTCAACAACAAAACCTACAGGCAAACCAACGGAACACCCATGGGATCTCTGATATCAGGGTTTTTAGCAGAAGCAGTAATGCAGAGACGCGAACAAACAACTCCGTCAACCAACCAACCAAAACCCAACCCATCCAATCTGCTACATGAATGACACCTTTGTCATCATTAAACAAAACAAATTAAAGGAAACCTTCAAGACCATCAATAATACCCTTATTCACAAACAAGGAGGAAAACAACAACAAACTATCATTCTTAGATGTCACAGTAGAGCAAACAGTCAATGGGGAATACAGCATGGAAACAAACCCTTCGCTCCATCAGCACATGATGAACATAATCTTAAACTAAACTTATCCCACCTGCCTGCTCTTGGCCCAAATCCCTCCAAACAGTTCCTATTCATAAACTTAACTATGTATCTTTTCAATGTTATAACTGTGCCCACATCCACTGCTTCCTCAGGACGTTCATTGCACATGTGTTCCATCCTCTATGTAAAAGGCTTGACCCTCATGTCTGTTTTAAATCTCTTTCCTCTCACTTTAAAAAATATGCCCCCTCATCCTGAAATCCCCATCCTATGGAAAAGACATCTACCATAACCCTATCTATACATGATGTTTATAAACCTCGATAAAGTTACCTCTCCACCCCCTACAGTCCAATGAAAATAGGCCCAGCCTATCCAACCTTTCTTTATAACTCAGACTTTCCGTACCTGTCTGAACAACTTGATTGAATTTTTCAAAGTGTGACCGGGTGTATAGATAAGGACAATGCTTTTGATATAGTCTATTTGGATTTCAGCAAAGACTTTTGATAATGTACCACATGGGAGACTGGTAACAAAAGTAAGAATCCATAGGATCCAAGGAAATTTGGCAAATTTCATCCAGGAAGTGACAGAAGCAGTGGTTGAGGGGTGTTTTTCTGACTGGAAGTCTATGTCCAGTGGGGTCAGTTTTGGGTCCCTTACTCTTTTGTTTTATATAGAAACAATTTAGACATGAGTGTAGGAGGATTGATCAGTGTGTTCACGAATTATATGAAAACTTAAAGGGTGGTAAATAGTGACGAGGAGAGCTTTAGATTGCAGGAGGATATAGATAGGCTAGTCAGATGAACTTTCTTGCTCCTCGGATGCTGCCTGACCTGCTGTGCTTTTCCAGCACCACTCTGATCTCCAGCATCCGCAGTCCTCACTTTTACCTAGTCAGATGGAGTGAACAGTCGCAAATGGAATTCAAACTAGGCAAGAGGTGATGCACTTGGGTAACCAAAGCAAGGGAATACATGATGAATAGTGGTATCCTGAGAAAAACACAATGGACATGTAAAAAATTGTGAAGGGCATAGACAGGGAGACAAGAAGAAATCCTTCTGTTTGATGAAGGGATCAATAATGGTAGACTGGTGAGCAAGGTTAGATCACATGGAATACAAGGAAAACTAGCCATTTGGATTCAGAACTGGCTCAAAGGTAGAAGATAGAGGGTGGTGGTGGAGGTTTGCCTTTCAGACTGGAGGCCTGTGACCAGTGGTGAGCCACAAGGATTGGTGTTGGGTCCACTGCTTTTTGTCATTTATATAAGTAATTTAGATGTGAACATAGAAGGTATAATTAGTAAGGTTGCAGATGACACCAAAATTGAAGGTGTATTGGACCGTGAAGGAGGTTACGTCAGAGTACAACAGGATCTTGATCAGATGGGTCAGTAGGCTGAGGAGTGGCAGATGGAGTTTAATGTGAGGTACTGAATTTTGGAAAGGCAAATCACAGCAGGACTTATACACTAAATGAGAAGGTTCTGGGAGTGTTGCTGAACAAAGAGACCTTACAGTGCAGGGTCATAGTTCCTTGAAAGTGGAGTCACAGGTAGATACGATAGTGAAGAAGACATTCGATATACTTTCCTTTATTGGTCACAGCATTGAGTACAGGAGTTGGGAGGTCATGTTACGGCTGTACAAGACATTGTTAGGCTACTCTTGGAATATTGATTGCAGTTCTGGTCTCCTTCCTATCGGAAAGATGTTGTGAAACTTGGAAGGATTCAGAAAAGGTCTACAAGGATGTTGCAAGGGTTGGAGGGTTTGAACTATAGGGAGAGGCTGAACAGGCTGGAGCTGTTTTCCCTGGAGCATCAGAGGCTGATGGGTGACCTTATAGAGGTTTATAAAATCATGAGGGGCTTGGATAAAGTAAATAGACAAGGTCTTTTCCCTGGGGTGGAGGAGTCCAGAACTAGAGGGCATATGTTTTTGGGCGAGTGGGGAGTAATTTAAAAGTGACTTAAGGAGCAACTTAAGGGTATGGGTATGGAATAAGCTGCCAGAGGAAGTGGTATAGGCTGGTACAATTACAACATTTAAAAGGCATTTGGATGGGTATATGAATAGGGAGGGTTTAGAGGGATAAGGACCAAGTGCTAGCAAATAGGACTAGATTAGGTTAGGATATCTAGTCAGCATGGATGAGTTGGACCGAAGAGTCTGTTTTCGTTTTGTGTATCTCTATGACTCTAAGCGAGGGTCATAGATTAAAGATAAGGAACAGGTGGTTTAGAGGAGGAAAAATGTTGAGGACTTTGTTTTTTAACCCAGAAGAATCTAGAAACATTTGCCTGCAGTGTGACAGAAGCAAGAAAAACTCATAACATTTAAAAAGTATTCAGTTGTCCATTGGCAATGCCAAAGCATTTGAGGCATTGGGTCAAGTGCTGAACAATGGGATTTGAATAGTCAGGTGGCTGTTTTTGACTCAGTGGGCTGAAAAGTCTACTTCTTGCTATACACCTCTATAACTCTGACATGACCCTCCTGGGTTTTGCTGTTTCCATAGAATAGAATCCCTATTCTTATAATGTGGAAACAGGCCCAACAGGTCCACACCAACCCTCTGAAGAGTATCCCACCCAGACCCATTCCCTTAGTCTATATTTCCCTGACTAATGCTCCTAGCCTACACATCTGTGAACACCATAGGCAATTTAGCATGTCCAATTCACCTAACCTGCACATGTTTGGATTGTGGGAGGAAACCGGAGCACCCGGAGGAAACTCACGCAGAGACAGGAGTATGTGCAAACCCCACACAAACAGTTGCCCAAGGCTGGAATTGAACCTGAGTCCCTAGCACTGTGAGGCAGCAGTGCTAGGCACTGTGCCACCCTTCTTACCCCAAACCTTTCCCTCAAGTTTACTTTTCTTCCACCTTTCCATGAATTCCTCTACTTCATTGATCATTTTAACAGTTCGCATGCCCTCCTATCTGGGGCTGGGGAGTGATTTTAGGGACCTTTCATCATTTAGATTTATTCTGCAGTGCTATGAAACAGCTCTTTACACCAAAGTTGAAATATATTGCTCCTCATTCAAAGTGGAACTTACTGGTTTTCACCTCTTTGGCACTTCAAGCTCCATTTTACAGTTTGGATTCTGGCTTGTTAATTTTACTTGTCCATTTTGTTTCATTGATTTATTGCTTTTTCAAGGCCAGAGTGAAACTCCTCAAGACTCTCTCCTCTTTAGCCATGGTCAAAATCTGACATTGCTGATTATGTGACAAAAATGTTTGAAGTCATGGTTTCTGGCTGTAACTAAAGAACCAAATCATTCTTATAATTCTCTCCTAGAAGTAAAGACAGTGTCTTTTTTTTATTAAACTAGGAATTTAAAAGGATATTTGTGTGTTTTGAAAGTAAGGAGTGTGATGCCTTATGTGAATCCTGTTTAAGACCATAAGAAACAGGATCAGAATAGGCCCCCTCTCCCCACCCCCAAACCTGTTCCACCAAGGGGTTCCAAAGACACTCAACCTTCAGAGAAAAAAAATTCTTCGCATCAGTCTTAAATTGGCATGCCTTTTTTCTGAGACTTTGCCCTCTGGTCCTAGATTCTCCCATGAGGGGAAATGTCCTCTCAGCATTTTCTCTGTCTTTTTCCCTTATAAATCCTATATGCTTGTGTTCAGTTCAGCTAAAGAGTAGTGATACTGAACTCAAAATATTAACTCTGTTTCTCTCTCCAGATGCTGACAGGCTTGTTGAGTGTTTCTAGGATATTCTATGTTTGTTTCAGATTTCCAACATTCACTGTAGTTTGCTTTAATTGGATAAGTCAGGGACCTTTCATAACTGAACCAGCCACCCCGGGCCTTTTGCAAAGTAGTGGAAGCAAAAAAAAAGGAAGGTCAAAGAAAAATATTCAAATCAGCAAGAACTAATCCAACAGATCCTGTAAACAAAAACCATGGAACTGTTTTTCCAGATTTCCCTTCTCCCATGTGTTTTTCTCCCCCCAATTTGTCTGTCTGTATATGTGGAAGGGCACGTTTAAAAGAGGTTTCAATTTTAATTTGTTGTGTTTACCTTATTTTGTTGAATTATTTACCTGCAGCTAGAATCTTATTAAGCACATAAACCTGGGTCCATCAATTTGGGTTTAAATATCAGGTTGGATTGGAAATTTGCAAATTTATTTTAAAAGCATTAACTTTTAAGGGATTGATGTCCACTGTGCTACTCCAGTGAGGGGTAACACAGAGGCTTCCTTATGTGTCCCACAGTATTCCAGTGAAAGTCACAGACAGCTAATTAGCTCCCTGTTCTATCTTCACCATGGCTTCATACGAATCTCCTTGGCCTTTGGCCCATTGAGTCTGTACCAAAAACACACTACTACCTGCACTAGTCCCACTTGCCTGAACTAGGCCCATAACCATGAATGTAATGACACTTCAAGTCCTCATCCAAGTACTTTTAAGAAATTGTGAAGTTAACCGCCTCCACAATCCTGCCATGCAGTTCATCCCAGACCCCTACATCCTCTCCATAAAATACTGTTCCTCAAATCACCTTTAAACTCTCTGACTTTCTCTTTAAAATCATGTCCCTTTTGAGTGACCCTTCAACTCAGGGGAATAGCTCCTTATGACTCACCATGTCCATGCCACTCAGAATTGCCATGAACACCTCAACCAGGAGCACCACCACCAAAAACGTTCTCTGCTCCAAAGAAAACAACCCGAGCTTATCCAGTCTCTTTCCATAGCTGAAATACTACATCCAAGGAGAACTTCATTCTGTGATCTGTGGACAAACATCTCAAGACCCTCTGTTCCTCTGGGCTTCCTGATGTCCTGTGATTCATTGAGTCTTTTCCTGCTTGGTGGCATAGTGTTGAGTGGTTAGTACTGCTGCCTCACGGTGCCAGGGACGTGGATTTGATTCCACCCTTGGCCGACTGTCTGTGTGGAGTTTGCATGTTCTCCCTGTGACTGCATTAGTTTCCTCCATGTGTTCATGATTCCTCCCACAAAGGTGTGCAGTTAGATGGATTGGCCATGCGAAATTTCCCTGTAGTGTATCGGCTGGGTGTGTTTATTATGGTAAATGTGGGATATGGCAGGATGCACTTCAGAGGATCTGTGTAGACTCAATGGGCTGAACGACTCTATGTGCACTGTAGGGTTTCTATGATTCTATGCTTCCAAAGGGTATCACCTCTCAGTTATCAGGGTTACCTTCCATCTGTCATTCATCTGCCCATCTGACAAATCCCTCTATATCCTCCTGTGGGTGGCACGGTGGCACAGTGGCACAGTGGTTAGCACTACTGCCTCAGCGCCATGGACCCGGGTTCAATTCCCGCCTCAGGCGACTGACTGTGTGGAGTTTGCACATTCTCCCCGTGTCTGTGTGGGTTTCCTCCGGGTGCTCCGGTTTCCTCCCACAGTCCAAAGATGTGCAGGTCAGGTGAATTGGCCAAGCTAAATTGCCCGTAGTGTTAGGTGAAGGGGTAAACGTAGGGGAGTGGGTATGGGTGGGTTGCGCTTCAGCGGGTCGGTGTGGACTTGTTGGGCCGAAGGGCCTGTTTCCACACTAAGTAATCAAATCTAATCTAATCTAATACCTTCTTCCTCAAGGTCAATGGTCTGGCCAATCCTTGTTATCCACAAACTTACTCATCATCCCTCCCAAATTCTCATCTACACCATTTATGAATATCACAAATAACAACAAACCCAGTGCTAATCCCTCTGGTCTGCCAATGCCACACACGAGGATGGTGTGTTGCCTTCCTGGTGCCAGGGTCAGGGATGTGACTGAATGGCGGGAGGGAATCCTGAACGGGGAAGGGGATGTGTTAGAGGTCTTGGTACAAGTTGATACCAACGATATGGATAAAATGAGGAATGAAGTCTTGTATCAAGAATTCAGGGAGAAGAACAAAGAACAATACAGCACAGGGCCAACAGATTTTGCCCTTCCATACTAAACCTGTCTTTAACTACAGGATCATCGCTCTATTCTCTTCCTGTTCATGCACTCTTCCAGGTGGGTTTTTGAATGCTGTATTGTGTGTGCTTCCACTACCTCTTCTGACAGTGCATTCTACCATTTGTTGAAAAACTTGCCTCACACGTGTCTTTTAAATATCTCCCCCACCCCGCCGCAGACCTTGTTCCTGTGTTCCCTAGTACTTGGCCCCTCCATCCTGGGAAAAAGCCATTCACAATCATATAAACTCCTATCAGGTTACCCTCAACCTCCTGCGTCCAAATGAAAACAAACCCAGTCAATCCAACCTCTCTTCATAGCTAAAATCTCCCATACCAGCCAACATCTTGGGAAACCTTTTCTGTACCCTCTCCAAAGCATCCACATCCATCTGGTCGTGTGGTGACCAGAACTGTACACAATATTCCAAGTGTGGCTGATCTATAAAGCTGCAGCGTAATTTATCTACCCTTATACTCAATGCTCTTACCAATCAAGGTTAGAAATCACATGGTTATAGTCCAACAGGTTTATTTGGAACCACAAGCTTTCGGAGCGCTGCTCCTTCATCAGGTGAAGTGAAGCACACAGGCACAGAACTTATAGGCAGAGAGATCAAAAGATCACAAAAATGGTCTGAGTGGAGTATCTACAGGCTGAATAATAAGGCTCTGCAGGTGATCAAAAGTGTCAGACAGTGAGTAAAGTGTCAACAGCTGAATAGCTATAAACGGTCTGACGAAAGGTAGAGAAATGGAGCAGAAATGCAGATTAGCTTTGATCCAGAGAACCAGATTCATTGGTGCTTTGTTTTTCCTCAATTTGTAATTTCACTGAAAGGGTTAAACTCCGCTATTAGGCCAAATTGTTTTCACATCTGGTGAAATGACTACAAGCTGGGGATATGTTGCTGTTTATGCAGGATCACCTTTGCCAGGAGATTCCGAACATACTGCCAGCTCTGTCAGCGTCAGCTCTTGAGGGTGCTGGCAAAGTTGCACATTTACTTTTCCCACCTCCAAACCGCAGATGCACAGTAGCCTTGCCAGATGAGTAAACGCAGTGAGACAGAGCAGGCTCTACAAGAATGGCTCCGGCCTGTCTTTGGGGGCTGTACACCAGCTGGTTACTCTCCACTTCTTTCAGTTCACATGACATCAGCGCAGCCCCGATGGAATCGCCTCCCTGTCTCATTCAGAGTGAACTGCGCAGGTTCTCGGAAGCTCCTAAACGGCTTCCTCCGTCTAACGAGTGTATGTTAAACTGTACGGTGCTGACCTACATGAAAATCCTTCGGCAGCGGAAGAGAATGACCGTCCGTCTACACAATTCAGTGTCAGGTAAACAAGGGGAGGGCACATCTATCTCACACAGACTGACACTCGACTAATAGACACAAAGACACAACAGATACAGACTGACACCCACATGGATACACACAAACGGATACTCCCACAGGCACATCACACACAAACTGACACCTCCACAATCACAGACTTATACCCCTACAGATATGCACACAGACTAACACTCCCAGACATACAGAAATACACACAAGCATACACACAAACTATCTCACAGGGTTACAACAACCACAGTGCGCCCACAAGTGCACACAGTCACAGCAGACGCATGCAGGGTCACAAAAGATGTGCACAGCCACAACACGCACACAAAAGTACGCAATATAATCCTTCTAATTGCGGAGACAGTCAGAGAACAGGAAACTATAGACCATGTAAATTGATTCGATAAAGTTTGGTGCTGGAAAAAGCACAGCAGGTCAGGCAGCATTGGAGGAGTAGGAGAGTCGATATTTCGGGCATGACACTTCATCAGGACTGCTCCTTGGATGCTGCCAGACCTGAAAATAGAAAAGGAGAAAGTGAGGACTGCAGATGCTGAAGATCAGAGTTGAGAGTGTGGTGTTGAAAAAGCACAGCAGGTCAAGCAGAATCTGAAGAGCAGGAGAATCGACATTTCAGGAATGAATAACCCTGATGAAAGGCTTATGCCCGAAGCATCGATTCTCCTGCTCCTGGGATGCTCCCTGACCCGCTCTGCTTTTCTAGCACCACACTCTCGACTCTGAACATAGGAAGTACAACCCAGTACAGGCCCTCGATGTTGCGTCGACCTTTTATCCTACTCTAAGGTCAAACTAACCTACATACCCTACGTTTTAGTATCATCCATGTGCCTATCCAAGAGTGGCTTAACTGTCCCTAATATATCTGATTCAACTACCACTGCCAGGCAAAAGTGAGGACTGCAGATGCTGGAAACCAGAGTTTAGATCAGACTGGTGCTGGAAAAGCACAGCAGGTCAGGCAGCATCCGAGGAGCAGGAAAATCAACGTTTCAGGCAAAAACTATTCCTGATGAAGGACTTTTGCCCGAAACGTCAATTTTCCTGCTGCTCGGATGCTGCCTGACCTGCTGTGTTTTTCCAGCACTGCTCTGATCTAAACTCTATAACCACTGCTGGCAATACATTCCATACACACACCACTCTGTGTAAAGAACCTCCCTCTGACATCTCCCCTAATCCTTCCCCCAATCATCTTAAAATTATGCCCCCTCGTGATAGCCATTTCCACCCAGGGAAAAAGTCTCTGGCTAGCCACTCTATCTATGTCTCTCATCTTGTACACCTCTAACAAGTCACCTCTCATCCTTCTTCGCTCCAATGAGAAAAGCTGTAGCTCCCTCAACCTTTCTTCATAAGGCATGCCCTCCAGTTCAGGCAGCATCCAGTAAAACCCATCTGCACTCTCTCCAAAGCTGCCACATTCTTTCTGAGGTAACCAGAACAATATTCCAAGTGTGGTCTAACCAGGCCTCTATAGAGTTGCAGCATAACCTCACAACTCTTAAACTCAATCCCTCTGCTAATGAAAGCCAACACACCATATGCTTTCTTAACAATCCTATCAACTGGGGTGGCAATTTTGAGGGATCTATGGACCCCAAGATCCTTCTGTTCCTCCACATTGCCAAGGATCCTGCCTTTAACACTGTATTCTGCATTCAGATTTGACCTTCCAAAATGACGCAAGGTCCTAATGAAGGGTCATGCCTGAAACGTCAACTCTCCTGCTCCTCGGATGCTATCTGACCTGCTGTGCCTTTTTCCAGTGCCACACTTTATCAACTCTGACTCTCCAGCATCTGCAGTCCTCACTATTTCTACCATGTACCTTGATGTTTGGCATAGGGAGGGCGTTGGAATTAATCATGGAGGAGGTTATAAGTGGGCACTTCGAAAAGTTCAAGGCAATCAGAAAGAGTCAGCATGACTTTGCAAAAGGGAATCCTATTTAATCAACTTATTGGAGTTGCACTTTGGACAATGAGGAGCTTATACTTAAGACTTCCAGAAGGCCATCCCACATTCCCAATTCCTTCGTTTCCGCCGCATCTACTCCCAGGAGGACCAGTTCGAAAACCGTACAACCCAGATGGCCTCCTTCTTCAAAGACCGCAATTTCCCCTCAGATGTGGTCGACGATGCCCTCCACCGCATCTCCTCCATTTCCCGCTCCTCCGCCCTTGAGCCCCGCCCCTCCAACTGCCACCAGGACAGAACCCCACTGGTCCTCACCTACCACCCCACCAACCTCCATATACAGCCTATCATCCGCCGTCATTTCCACCACCTCCGAACGGACCCCACCACCAGGGATATATTTCCCTCCCCTCCCCTATCAGCGTTCCGAAAAGACCACTCCCTCCGTGACTCCCTCGTCAGGTCCACACCCCCCACCAACCCAACCTCCACTCCCGGCACCTTTCCCTGCAACCGCAAGAAATGTAAAACTTGCGCCCACACCTCCCCCCTTACTTCCCTCCAAAGCCCCAAGGGATACTTCCATATCTGCCACAAATTCACCTGCACCTCCACACACATCATTTATTGCATCCGCTGCACCCAATGTGGCCTCCTCTATATTGCAGAACGTTTCAGAGAACACCTCTGGGACACCCGGACCAACCAACCCAACCACCCTGTGGCTCAACACTTCAACTCCCCCTCCCACTCCACCAAGGACATGCAGGTCCTTGGACTCCTCCATCGCCAGACCATAGCAACACGACGGTTGGAGGAAGAGCGCCTCATCTTCCGCCTAGGAACCCTCCAACCACAAGGGATGAATTCAGATTTCTCCAGTTTCCTCATTTCCCTTCCCCCCACCTTGTCTCAGTCAAATCCCTCGAACTTAGCACCGCCTTCCTAACCTGCAATCTTCTTCCTGACCTCTCCGCCCCCACCCCACTCCGGCCTATCACCCTCACCTTGACCTCCTTCCACCTATCGCATTTCCAACGCCCCTCCCCCCTACCTTTTATCTTAGCCTGCTGGACACACTTTCCTCATTCCTGAAGAAGGGCTTGTGCCCGAAACATCGATTCTCCTGTTCCTTGGATGCTGCCTGACCTGCTGTGCTTTTCCAGCAACACATTTTCAGCTCACTTCCAGAAGGCCCCTAACAAGGCTCCATATAAAAGATTATTGCACAAAGTAAGAACTCATGGTTTCGGGAGTAACACATTAGAATGGATCGAAGATTGCCTTGTAAGCAGAAAACAGAGTATGCATAAATGGGCCTTTTTCTGACTGGCAGGATGTGATGAGTAGAGTCATACAAGGGTCAATGCTAGTGCCCCATTTCTTCATAAGTTATAGAGGAGGGGAGTGAAGGCATGGTAGCAAGATTTGCAGATAATACTCAGTTAGGTTGGTAAGTTTGCCATGAGGAGGACATAAAGAAGGTTGCAGACAGGTACAGGTTAGGTTGAGTGAACGGAAAATGTCTGGCACTTGTAATGTAACTTGTAACTTTTCTTTACTCAGCGAGTCGTGAGTTCATGGAATGCCCTGCCAGTAGCAGTGGTGGACTCTCCCTCATTATGGGCATTTAAGCGGGCATTGGATAGGCATATGGAGGATAGTGGGCTAGTGTAGGTTAGGTGGGCTTGGATCGGCGCAACATCGAGGGCTGAAGGGCCTGTACTGCGCTGTATTCTTCTATGTTCTATGTGACAGTGTTCATTTTGGCAAGACGAATAAACAAGATGAGTGTGTGAATTAAATGTGTAACTGACTTAAGAAGAAAGGTTGCCAGACTAAACTTATTTCCAATAGAGTTTAGAGGAATGGCGGTGGGGAGGGGGGGAATGATTTGATTGAAGTGTCTAAGATCCTGAACAGTGTGGCAAGGTTGACATGGAAAAGACGTTTTCTCTCGTGAAAGAATCTAGAATGAGGAAGCACTGTTTTAAAATTATGGGTTGCACATCTAGGACGTAATGAAGACTTTTTTTTCTCATAGAGGTTGTTTGACTTTGGAACTCTGCCCCTCTACTGCCCCCTGAGACAGAGTCATAGAGTCCTATAGCATGAAGACAGGCCCTTTGGCCCAAACTGGTCCATGCTGACCAAAACGTCTATCACTCTAACTCCATTTCCCTGCACTTGGCCCATATCCTTCTAAACCTTGTATATCCATGTGTTTGCCCAAATGCCTTTAAATGTTGTTAATGTACCTTCCTCAACCACTTCTGCTGGCAGCTCATTCGACATGCGTACCACCCTGTGTAAAAAAAGGTTGCCCCTCAGGTTCCCTTTTATTCTTGCCCCTCTTGTCCTTGATTCCCTGACCCTGGGAAAAAGACTGAGTGCATTCACCCTATCCATGCCTCTCATGATCTTATACACTTCTATAAGATCTCCCCTCAGTCTCCTACACTATAAAGAAGAAAGTCCTAGGTTGTCCAAACTCTCTCACAACTCAGATCTTTGAGTCCTGGCAACATCCTTGTATTTCTTTGACACTTAATAATATCCTTCCTATGGCAAAAGTGAGGACTGCGAATGCTGAAAACCAGAGTTTAGATTAGAGTGGTGCTGGGAAAGCACAGCGGTCAGGCAGCATCCAAGGAGCAGGAAAATTGAGGTTTCGGGTAAAAGCCCTTTATCAGGAATCCTTCCAACATCCTTCCTATAGCAAGGTGGCCAAAACTAAACCCAATATTACAAGTGTGGCCTTACCAATGTCCTATACAACTGCACCATAACTTCCCAATTTCTACATTTAATGCCCTGACTGATGAAGGCCAGTGGTGCCAAAAGCATTCTTCACTGCCCTGTCTACCTGTGACTCCACTTTCAGAGAACCGTACACTTGAACTCCAAGGTCCCTCTGTTCCACTACACTCCTGAAGGCCCTACCATTCACCATGAAACTCATACCTTGATTTGACTTTCCAAAACGCTTTTCCAAAATTCCTTAGATTCAGGAATGGTAACATCAGATTAAAATTTGGAAAATGTAACACAGCTTTTCAAGAGAGCAGGGAGAAAGAAAAGTGCAAACTACAGGCCAGTTAGCCTAACATCAATTGTTGGGAAATTCCCATGCCTATGATTAAGGAAGTCTTAACAATACATTTAGATAAGCATAGTGTGATTAGAATAAATCAACATGGTTTTACTAGATATGAGCTAAAAGGGGAGGCTGGATAAACTCGAGTTGTTTTTCCCAGAGTGTTGGAGGCTGAGGGGAGACCTGTTAGACGTTCATAAAATTATGAGAGGTGTAGATAGATGCAGAATCAGAATCATTTTCTGATTCACACTTATCTATATTAAACTCCATTTGCCATTTGTCGGCCCTCCTCCCCAGCTGATTAAGGTCCTGCTGCAATTTCTGATAACCTTCCTTATTGTCCATAATACCACCTGTTTAAATATTTTTAAAGAGTGGGGTAGATAAATTCTTGAGGTAATGGCATATAAGTTATTGAGTGCAAATGTGGAATTCAGCACACAACCACTTCAGGCATGGTTGAACTGAACAGCAGATCAGGCTGAAAAAATGAACAGCCTATTTCTGCTTTCAGTTTATATTACAGGGGCATATGTACAGGTATCCCGCACTTTTCGAAAGCTTGCTTTATGCCATTCTGCTTTTACAAAATACCTACATCTGTTTTCGCTAACCAAAATAAATCTGAAGAGGATTTTTGCTTTTATGAGAAAAGGTGAAATTTTTCCCATATAAATTAATGCTTTTTTGCTTTACGCCAGTTCGGCTTATGGAAGGTTTCATACGAACGCTCCTCTTTCGGATAGTGGGGGATACCTGTAATTGACTTTAATTTTCAATTAGACTGGATTAATTAAATTGGCAAGGGCAGTCTAATCTGTAGAAACTTGTGTAAATATTGTGAAGCAATGTCATGGAAACAAGAGGGATGAGCACTTTTTCGATTTAGTATTGCACAATAATATATGAACAGAAATTAGCCAAAAATATAAAAGCAGATTGTAAGAGCTTCCCTATGTACGAAAGTAAATACTGGTCCCTTAAAAATGGTGAACTTATTGCAGGGAAGGTAGAAATTGCAGAGAAAATGACCAAATATTTGGGTCTGCCTTTACAGTAAGATGGCACATTTCATTCAAGATATAGTGACTAAGTAGATAAGTGAAAGAAAATAATAGAAATTAATATCAACAGAGAAAAAGTACTGAAGAAATGTAACGGACTAAAATCTGACAAATCCCTGGGGCTTGATGGCCTATACCCTAGGACAGTGTTTCCCAAATCTGTTATGATCGCAGTGAGACTTGAAAATTGCTGCAATCTATCAGAGAGGACAGCAAGAGCAAAGCATGAGGGGGATGAGTCATTACTGCCTCCAAGCTGTGGCCCTTCTTGAGATCCTGAACCTTAGATTGGGAAAACCTGCCCAAGGGTTCTTAAGACTACAGAAATAATGAACATATTAGCTATGATTTTCCAAAATTCCTTAGATTCAGGAATAGTACCATCAGATTAAAATTTGGGAAATGTAACACAGCTTTTCAAGAGAGCAGGGAGAAAGAAAAGTGCAAACTACAGGCCAGTTAGCCTAACATCAATTGTTGGGAAATTCCCATGCCTATGATTAAGGAAGTCTTAACAATACATTCAGATAAGCATAGTGTGATTAGAACAAATCAACATGGTTTTACTAGATATGAGCTAAAAGGGGAGGCTGGATAAACTCGAGTTGTTTTCCCCGGAGTGTTGGAGGCTGAGGGGAGACCTGTTAGAAGTTCATAAAATTATGAGAGGTACAGATAGATGCAGAATCAGAATCATTTTCCCAGAGATGAAGTGTCTAATACATTTAAAGTAAGAGGGGGAGGTTCAAAATTAATTTGGTATCATGTTTGGTGCAACATCATAAGCCAAAGGACTTGTTCCTGTGACTATAAGACATAGGAGTGGAAGTAAGGCCATTCGACCCATCGAGTCCACTCTGCCATTTAATCATGGCTGATGGGCATTTGATCTCCATCTACCCGCACTCTCCCCGTAGCCCTTAATTCTATACAAGATCGAGAATCTATCAATCTCTGCCTTGAAGTCATTTAACATCCCAGTCTCCACTGTGCTCCGTGGCAATGAACTCCACAGGCCCACCACTCTCTAGCTGAAGAAATGTCTCCTTATTTCTATTGTAAATTGACCCCCTCTAATTTTAAGGCTGTGCCCATGGGTCCTAGTCTCCCGGCCTGACGGAAACAAATTCCCAGCATCCACCCTTTCTAAGCCATGCATTATCTTATTTCTATTAGACCTCCCCTCAACCTTCTAAACACTAATGAATACAATCCCAGGATCCTCAGCCGTTCATAGTATGTTAGGCCTATCATTCCAGGGATCATCCGTGTAAATCTCTGCTGGACACGCTCCAGTGCCAGCATGTCCTTCCTGAGGTGTGGGGCCCAAAATTGGACACAGTATTCTAAATGGAGCCTAACTAGAGTTTTATGAGTCTCAGAAGCATGTTGCTGCTTTTATATTCCAACCCTCTTGAGATAAATGACAACATTACATTTGCTTTCTTAATCACGGACTCAACCTGCACATCAACCTTAAGGGAATCCTGGACTAGCATTCCCAGACTCCTTTGTACTTTGGCTTTATGAATTTTCTCACCAGTTAGAAAATAGTCCATGCCGGTATTCTTTTTTACAAAGTGCAAGACATCGCATTTGCTCATGTTGAATTTCATCAGCCATTTCCTGGACCACTCTCCTAAACTGTCTAAATCATCCTGCAGCCTCCACACCACCTCAGTACTACCTGTCTGTCCACCTAATTTTGTATAATCGGCAGACTTCACCAGAATGCCCCCAGTCTTTCATCCAGATCATTAATATGTAAAGTGAACAGATGCAGCCCTGACACTGAACCCTGCAGGAAACCACTTGTCACTAGCTGCCATTCTGAAAATGAACCTCTTATCCCAATTCTCTGCCTTCTGTCAGACAGCCAATCCTTAATCCATGGCCATAGCTCACCTTGAACACCATGGGCCTTTACCTTAGTCAGCAATCTCCTGTGAGGCACCTTATCAAAGGCATTTTGGAAGTCTAGATAGGTAATATCCACTGGGTTTCCCTAGTCTAACCTACTTGTTACCTCTTCAAAGAATTCTAACAGGTTTGTCAGTCACAACCTCCCCTTACTAAATCCACGCTGACTTGTTCTAATCCGACTCTGCACTTTCAAGAATTTAGAAATCCAATTCTTAACAATGGATTCTAGGATTTTACCAACAACTGAGGTTAAGCTAAACGGCCTATAATTTTCCATCTTTTGTCTTGATCCTTTCTTGAATAAGGGGGTTACAACATGAGATTTTTGTATCATCTGGGATTTTCCCTGACTCCAGTGAGCTTTGGTGTGCAGCCTGGTGGCACAATGGTTAGCACTGCTGCCTCACAGCACCAGAGACCCGGGTTCAGTTCTCACCTCAGGCGACTGACTGTGTGGAGTTTGCACATTCTCCCTGGGTCTGTGTGGGTTTCCTCCAGGTGCTCCGGTTTCCTCCCACAGTCCAAAAACGTGCAGGTTAGGTGAATTGGCCACGCTAAATTGCCCATAGCGTTAGGTGCAGGGGTAAATGGGTCTGGGTGGGTATGCTTCAGATTAGATGTGCTTCAAATAAGATTAGATTAGATTAGATTACTTTACAGTGTGGAAACAGGCCCTTCGGCCCAACAAGTCCACACCGCCCCGCCGAAGCGCAAACCACCCATACCCCTACATTTACCCCTTACCTAACACTATGGGCAATTTAGCATGGCCAATTCACCTGACCTGCACATCTTTGGCCTGTGGGAGGAAACCGGAGCACCCGGAGGAAACCCACGCAGACACGGGGAGAATGTGCAAACTCCACACAGTCAGTCGCCTGAGGCGGGAATTGAACCCGGATCTCTGGCGCTGCGAGGCAGCAGTGCTAACCACTGTGCCACCGTGCCGCCCACGAACACCTTCACTATTTCCTCAGCCATGTCCCTCAGAACTCTAGGATGTAGCCCATCGGGGCCAGGAGATTTATCAATTTTTAGACCTTTTAGCTTTACTAGCACTTTCTCTTTTGTAATGGCTACCATTCTCCACTCTGCCCCCGACTCTCCCTAATTGTTGGGATAAAACAGTGTTGTGCTGTGCTGTTCTACGTTCTAATAAAAATCTTTTGACAAACTTGATGGTGGTCTTCTAAGATGTAAATGGTAAGGCAGATATAGAATATAATATAAAAATTATATATTATTATATAGAATGTAATATAATATATAATAATTTCTAAAAGACATTCAATATGGTGCTACACAAAAGGTTAAGAGGCAAGATGGAGTTGAAGTAAGATATTAGATTAGATTAGATTCCCTATAGTGTGGAAACAGGCCATTTGGCCCAACCAGTCCACACCGACCCTCCGAAGAGTAACCCACCCAGACCCGTTTCCCTTTGACTAATGCACCTAACACTATGGGCAATTTACCATGGCCAATTCAACTGACCAGCACATCACTGCATTGTGGGAGGAAACCGGAGCACCCGGAGGAAACCCACGCAGACACGGGGAGAACGTGCAAACTCCACACAGACAGTCGCCCAAGGCTGGAATCGAACCTGAGACACTGGTGCTGTGAGGCAGCAGTGCTAACCACTGAGCCGCCCTGGATAGCATGGATAGAAGATTAATCGATGGACAGGAAGCAGGGAGTGACCATAACGGGGCATCATTAGGTTGGCAGGCAGTGAATAGTGAACTGCTGCAAGAATCAGTGCTGGAGTACCAGCTATTTCTAATCTACATTAATGGCTGAGACAGAGAATAATTACTGATGATATAAAGTGAGGAGGAAAAATAAGGTATATATTTACGTTAAATAAGTAGATAGCAAGATAACAAGTGGATGATCATGTCAGAAAGTGTGAAGTTGTATGTATTGGTGCACAAAAAAAAGTGTGTGCAGGGTCAGAATTCAAAGAATAATTTTTGTTAGTGTTTTAGAGAGGCTACACCTTGGCAGTTTTGGTCTCTATGCAAAGATATACTTGCATTGCATGCAGTACAATGAAAGTTCAATAAATTGGTGTAAATGGATTGTCCTATGTTGAGAGCTGAGCAAATTGGATCTATAGTCTTTGCAGTTCAATAGGATGAGGGGCGATTTCATTGAGATTTACATTGTTCTGAAGGGGCTTGTCAAGGAAAACACTGGGAGATTAGTTTTTCTGTCCAGTGGAAACAAAAGGAGGATGGCACGGTCTTATGATAAGGGTCAATCATTTATGGCTGGGATGAAGAGAAATTATTTCACTCAATGTTGGAATTCCCTGTCCCAGAGGTCTATGGAGTCTCCATCACCTCAACACATTGAAGATTGGGACAGACATTACTTTTGGTCTTTCAGAGAATTGAGGGATATGAGGAGGAGGCAGAAAAGTGAAGTCGAAATCCAAGGTCAGCCATGATGGTAGTGAATTGTGAAGCTGGCTAGATAATTTATAGAGTCTACCTCAGCTCCTTTTTCTTGTTTCTTGTCTAGCCAATCATCCACATACCCATCTCATCCATCTGTCACCCTACCTACCTTTTCATTCACCACCTGCCAATCTACCCAACCACCTATTCAGTCACTCATTTATTTCTTCACTAATATTTGTGCTTATTTTTTTAAATTGACCTTCAGACAACTAATGCCATCCTATACAATGTTTCCACATCCCCTTCCAACCCTTATTGCTCCAGCCCTACAATGAACCTCTTCAAGGGCTTATATGCTCCGTATTTCTGAATAAGTTGGCGAGAATACAGAACAGCATTGGAGTGGGCAACATTCGAGGGAAGCAGCAATCTGATGAAAATTGCTTTCCCATGTTTGTACTTATTGAATTCGTGATGAATGAGAAGGAATCGTATTAAAATATGTAAGATTTGAAGGGTAGATTCAAAGAGATCCCCTTGTGGGAGATGGAGGACGTTAAACTCAGAGTAAGATGTCACCCATTTAAGAGAGAGAAAAGGTGGAACACATTCTCCCACAGAGTTGTTATTTTTGGAATTCTTTACTGCAGAGGACTGTCATTATGTATATTCAAGGCTGAGATAGACTGATTTTTAATCATTAAGGGAGTCAAGAGAGTAGAAAAGGCATAAAATAAAGTTAAGGATTATCTGGTCACCCATGATCTCATTGAATAGCAGTGCACACTCAATGGGCTGAATAGTCTATATCTGCTCCTGAATCTCATGATCTTAAAATCTGGTCCTCTGTGTGTGTTTTCACAGTCAAAGCTGCAAATTACACACCAGATACAGAAAGTGAGTTTGATGCTAAACAAGAAAAGAAATTCAGGTAATTAATGTCAGTCTTGAAAAATTATTTTAGAAATTCAAGGAAATGATGTAGAGTCATGGAGTTGTACAGCACAGAAACAAATGCTTTGGTCCAGCTTGTCCATGCTGACCAGATATCCTAACTTAATCTAATACCATTTGCCAGTATTTGGCCTATATCCCTATAAACCCCTCCTATTCAGATGCGTTTTAAATATAATTGTACCAGCCTCTACCACTTCCTTTGAAGCTCATTCCATACACACACCACCCTTTGCATGAAAAAGTTGCCCCCTAGGTCCCTTTTAAATCTTTCCCCTCTCATCTTAAACCTATGCCCCCTAGTTTTGGACTCCCCTATCCTGGATATTCACCCTATCCATGCCCCTCATGATTTTATAAACTTCTAAAAGGTCATCCCTCAGTCTCCAAAGCCTCAGGGAAAACAGTCCCAGCCTATGTGGGCGGCACGGTGGCACAGTGGTTAGCACTGCTGCCTCGCAGCGCCAGAGACCCAGGTTCAATTCCCGCCTCAGGCGACTGACTGTGTGGAGTTTGCACATTCTCCCCGTGTCTGCGTGGGTTTCCTCCGGGTGCTCCGGTTTCCTCCCACAGTCCAAAGATGTGCAGGTCAGGTGAATTGGCCATGTTAAATTGCCCGTAGTGTTAGGTAAGGGGTAAATGTAGGGGTATGGGTGGGTTGCGCTTCGGCGGGTCGGTGTGGACTTGTTGGGCCGAAGGGCCTGTTTCCACACTGTAAAGTAATCTAATCTAATCTAATCTAATCTATTTAGCCTCTCTCTATAGCTCAAACCTTCCCACCCCGACAACACCCTTGCAAATCTTTTCTGCACCCTTTCAAGTTTCATAACATCTTTCCTATATCAGGGATACCAGAATTGAATGCAGTATTCCAAAAGTGGCCTAACCAATGTCCTGTACTGTCTACCTGTGACTCCACCTATGTTAGCAAGTTAGTTGGAGAATAGTACTCAAGAAACTCAAACGTGACAAATCTCCAGGACCTGATGGTCCATATTCTAGGCTTCCAAAAGAGGTCACCACAACAACATTCTGGTTATGATTTTCCAAAATTCTCTTTTGTTTTATTCAGCCACGGAATGTGGGTATTGCTGGCTGCGCCATCATTATTTCCCCAGAGGGCAGTTGAGAGTTAACCACATTGCTATGCGTCTGGAGTCACGTGGGCTAGACTAGGTAAGGTTGGCAGATTTCATTCTGAAAAGGTCTTTCGTAAACCAGATGGGGTTTTTACAACAATCGATAATGGATATATGATCACCATTAAGCCAAGCTTTTAATTAAATTCAAATTTCACCATCTGCCATGTTAGGATCTGAACCCATGCCCACAGAACATTAAACTAGTAATCCAGAACTCTAGTCTAATGACCATATAATTGCATCACCCCCTTCCCTGAATGAATCTGGCATGGCCCCGGCAGATTGGAAGTTAGTAAATATAAAATCTCTATTCAGGAAAGGAAGGAAGAAAGAATACAAGAACTACAACTCATTTACCAAATGTTAAGTGTTAATGCTGTACTTGGAAAATGTAATTAGTATGATCAGAGGCAAAGCTGTTTCAAATTGGCAGGCTGTAACCTGTGGAATACCACAAGGATCAGTGCTGAGGCCTCAGCTATTTAGCTTATTTTAATGACAAAGAGACAGAGAGTAACACATCCCGGTTTGCTGACAACAAAAAGGTATGTGAGAATGCAAATTGTGAATACAATACAAAAGGACTGAGAAGTCATACAGAAAGGTTAAGTGAATGGGCAACAGCATGGCAGATGGTATATTGTTTGAGAAAGCATGAGGCTATACATTTTGGTCAGATGTTGAGTGACATGTTTGTGCTTGTACAAAGAACACAAAAAATTAGCATTCAGGTGCCAAGGCCTTTACTGCAATGGGTTGGAGTAGAGTCATAGAAATGTACAGTATGGAAACAGACCCTTCGGTCCAACCCATCCATGCCGACCAGATATCCCAACCCAATCTAGTTCCATCTGAGTACAGGAATAAGGAAATTTTGCTGCTGTTGTCCAGGACTTTGGTGAAACCATATTTGGAACACTGTGTGCAATTTAGACCTCCATATTTAATGAAAGTATAATTCTCATCGGAGGTAATTGGACATGATATAGAGTATGTTCCCTGTGATGAAGGTGCAGTCCTATGATGAGAAGCTCAGTAAACTGGATTTATAATCTCTGGAATGTAGGTGAATGAGAGTTATCTCACTGAAACGTGCAAGATTCTGAATGGATTTGACAGGGTGGTTGTAGCCAAAGGATGAGGAATCCTTGAGTTTGCTGTGTCAGGATAAGAGGCCAATTAGTTAGGACTAAGATAAGGAGAAATGACCTCACTCAAAGGATTGGGAATCTTTGAAATTCTCTGCCCCAGAGGACTCTGTTTGCTCCCTAATTAAGTACAATTGAGGCTGAGATAGACATTTGGAATTTGGAGGAATCAAAGAATATGTGGAGTTGGTGGGAAAGTGGAGTTAAAATTCAAAATCTACCATAATCACATTCATAGAACATAGAAAAGTACAGCACAAAACAGGCCCTTCGGCCCACAATGTTGTGCCGAGAATTAATCCTTATGTAAAATTAAATAACCTAACCTACACTCCCGTCAATTCACTGCTGTCCATGTGCATGTCCAGCAGTCCCTTAAATATCCCTAATGAATCTACTTCCACCACCACCACTGGCAACGCATTCCATGCATTCACAACTCTCTGCATAAAGAACCTTCCTCTGACATCTCCTCTCTACCTTTTTCCTAATATCTTAAGACTATGACCCCCCTCGTGCCAGGTAGTCCTGGCCTAGGGAAAAGTCTCTGGCTATTGACTCCATCCATGCCTCTTATTACTTTGTAAAGCTCGATCAGGTCACCTCTTTTCCTCCTCCTCTACAGAGGAACAACCAAACTTAGTCAACCTCTCTTCATAAGGCAAGCCCTCCAGTCCAGGCAGAATCCTGGTAATCCTTCTTTGCACTCACTCCAAAGCCTCTATATCTTTCCAATAGTAGGGATAAATATACATAGTCTATTCCCTGGGGTGGGGGAGTCCAGAAGTAGAAGGCATACGTTTAGGGTGAGAGGGAAAAGATATAAGAGAGACTCAAGGGGGCAACGTTTTCATGCAGAAGGTGATACGTGTATGGAATGAGCTGCCAGACGACATGATGGAGGTTAGTACAATTGCAACATTTAAAAGGCATCTGGATGGGTATATGAATAGGAAGGGTTGGGAGAGATATGGGGCAGGTGCTGGCAGGTGGGATTAGATTGGGTTGGGATATCTGGTTGACATGGACAAGTTGGACCGAAGGGTCTGTTTCCATGCTCTACATCTCTATGACGCTAATTGTCGTTTGCTGTAAAAATCCATCTGGTTTACTAATTTCTTTTTAAGGAAAGAAATCCACTATCCTTACCTGGTCTGACAATTCCTTATCCATAGTGATGTGAATAACTCTTAATTCCCTTCTGGGCATCAGTGACAAGCAACAGCAAAGTAGCAACGTACACATTCCATGAATGACTAAGAAAAAATATTCTTGTAGAGAACCAGCACAGACATGTCAAGCTGAATGGTGTCTTTCTATGCTGTAGCCATTTTATGATTCAATGAAAGGGTTTCATTTTATGATTGTATAAAATGCAAATGCTGATGTTCAGAGCAACATGGATTATAGGTGTATTTGTGACAGGAACTTAACATGCAGGCACAATAAACGATTAGGAAAACAAATGGTATGTTAATGATTATTATACGGATAACGAATACAGGAGGAAGATGTCCTTCTTTAATAAGGAAAGGCTTTAGTGGGACCAGACCTGGAGCACTGTGTTGAGTTTTTGTCTGCATAGTGAAGGAAAAAAGACTTGCAATTGAGACAGTACAGCAAAGTTTCACTAGATTGATTGCAGGAATGAAAAGGTGCCCCGTGAGAGTCTGAATAAATTGGGCTCACACTTGTGATTTGGACCAGGCCAGACCCCCTCAAAATATTTTAAGACCTTAACTTTTTCTTATTTTAAAGGCAGATGTGAGTGGATATTCCAGGTGTGATGCAGCTCGTCGAACCCCTCGGCTTTAAGCAAAGCATAATTTATTTAAACACTACAGTTGAAACTCGAACAAAAGAAAATGGAATTTAGAGTAACTTAGCTGTTGGAAAACATAATCAAACCGATACTGCAATTTAACTAAGGAACTGTTCCAATCCAGTAACATCCCATAAACACACCCCTTGGCAAAAAAGATAAATTGAAACACTGATTCTTACAGGCAGAAGTGAACAACATCCAAAGAGATTTCAGGGAAAAAGTCAGTCAGGAATCATTACTGAAGCTGCAACCTTCCTGGACTCTCAACATGTTTTCAAGTTGGACTGGAGTGTACAAAGTTAAAAATCACACAACACTGGGTTATAGTCCAACAGGTTGAATTGGAAGCACTAGCTTTCGGAGCGCTGCTCTTTGATCAGGTGGTTGTATCAGGTAACAACCACCTGATGAAGGAGCAGCATTCTGAAAGCTAGTGCTTCCAATTAAGCCTATTGGACTATAACCTAGTTTTGTGTGATTTTTAACTTTCTGGACTCTAGCATCATGTGACTGCCACGGCTAAACCAAACTAGGAAAAACCTGAACTGGGAGAACCGGCTATGCCCCTGCTATTGTTAAACGAGGCTCTTTCTAGATTCCTTGCCACCTCTGCCTTTATGAGCACTTAAAAAAAACCCAAGGACAAAATAACTTTGTTAAAGTGACAGTATCAACACACTTGCTACAATTTACAGAACTGAGAGATGATCTGATTGAAACACAGAAGATTCTGAATGGGTCTGAAATGATCAACACAGATTTTGCTGGCTGATGATCTAAAACATTAGGATAAGGGGATGATTTTTTAAGATAAAGATGAGAAGAATAATTCAAAGGATGGTGAATCTTCATAATCCTCTACTCCAGGAGATTATGAATGTTCCATTATTAAATATATTTAAGGTTGAGAGAGGCAAATATCTAAACTGTCAGGAATTCAAGTGATGCAGGAAGTGGTTGGAAATTGGAGTTGAAACTTAAGATCACATTAAGTGATAGTGTATGCTGCTCCTGTGTCTTGTATAAGTGAAAGGTTTTATAATTCTGAAAGGTTCTGATAAAATGGATATAGTAATTCGTACTTGTGGAGAAGAACAGTTCTAAACACCCTCAAAATAATCACCAAGAAATCCAATAGGGAATGAAGGCTGATAAGAACGTGGAACTTGAAATCATGGGTCATGGTTAAAGTGAATTGTGTAAGATCGTTTAAGAAGCAGCTAAACAAGCTTATGAGAAATAAGGGTCATAATTTAGGTGAGTAATGTTTGGAGGCTTGGGCAGAGCACAGAGACAAACTTAGAGGGGTGAGATAATATAGTCTGCTTCTGTGCTGTGTAACCTATGTAATATCATGTAAACTCCGAAACAACCCCATTCCATGCAGCCACTACCACCCCCCAACACACACACACGCACAAAAACTCACATAGGTAGTTAGAACCATGTGTTACAGGCACAGCCATATACTCTAAAAACCATGCATTTCCAGGCACTCACTGCTATATACATAACAACATCAGTTAACTGAATTTCGGATTATCTAAACAAGATTTCAAGGTCCAAGTATGGCTTCCTTTGTTTACAATCAGCTCAGTTATCCAAACAAAATATTTCCCGCCTGTCTCGTTCGGGTAACCGAGGTTGTTCTGTATACCCAGTGTAGAAAACAAGATCTTAGTAGCTCACTATTGTTTTTACATTTGATCAGGGGTGGAGGCATCACTGCCTGGGCCAACCTTTATTGCCCATTCCTCATTGCCCAGGGAGTGGGAAGAGTGAACCACATTGATAGGGGTTTAGTATTACATGTAGACCAGAAAAGGTAAGGACAGCAGATTCCTTTCCCTAAAGGTTATCAGTGAACCAATTTATGACAAATGACAGTCATTACATGATCATCTTGAGGCCAACTTTTATTGAATTCAAATTTCACCATTCACCATGGTTGGATTTGAATCCATTTCCGAAGAACATTAATTTAGGGTTCTAGATTGCTAGATCACTTATATCACCACTGCACAACCACCTCCCATTACTAACCTCAACTGAAGCCAATGACAACTTTATTCAATGACCTCTCTGTATCTTCTGGTATCCTCTCAGCATTGTCCATGTTGGTAGTAATAAAAATGACAGACAACCCTGCTCCTACCCAGGCAGAAAGAAGAAAATTTAGTTGAGCGCACCTTCATGTTTGACCACTCTATAAAACTAGTGGCAACCGTCTGTAGTGAATCAGAGAATGCTATAACTCAAGAATCCAGCATAACCATTAGCATGTATAATGACACTCCAGAGCAAACTGAAGTGAGGGGTCTGGCTAGCTCAGTTGGTTGAACAGCTGGTTTGCAATGCAGAGTAATACTAATAGCATGTTTTCAATTTCCACACTGGATGAGTTTACCATGAAGGATTCTCCTTCTTAATCTCCCTCCTTGCCTGAGGTGTGATGATACTCAGGTTGAACCACAACCAGACGTCTCTCTGTAATGAGAGCACACTCCTGTGGTCTCATGGAACTATAGTGACTTTAGTTTTAACCTTTAAAGCTATCTGAATCCTTACTTTAAGCCAATACACCAGGTGGTAGCAGAATTATACGGTAACAACATAAAACAATGCAAATATAACAATGTACATTGATTTTTTAAATCCCTATTTATTGTATACATTTTCATTTGTGATGAACAATGGCACAAGCGACAAATGGCAGGAAGGGTTGAAAGCTGGCAGTTCAAAATCTACACATGCATATTTTACTACTCTCTCAGTGATTGCACTTCACAAGTAATCTATCAGAATGTCAGAAACATGGATGTTAATTTGCATACAGCAAGCTCCCACAAATGGCAATATATTTTTTGTGATGTTAGCTGAGCAATAGCTAGACCTGAATGATATTCAGGTTTGGGCTGACAATGTGGTGAGTAACATTCACACCACACAAGTGGCAGGCAATGGCCATCTCTAATAAGAAACATTCTAAACTTCGCACCTTGGCATTCATTGCCAATACCATTACCGAATTCCCCACCATCAACATCCTGGGAATTACCATTGACTAAAAACTGAACTGGATATATATTCATGGCTGCAACAACAGGTCAAAGGTTAGGAACATTCAATAAGTAACTCACTACCTGACTCCCAAAGTTTGCCCAACTTCTACAAGGCATAAATTAAAATGTGATGGAATACTCTCCACTTGCTTGGATTAGTGCAGCTCCAACAACAGTCAAGAAGCTTGACACTATCCAGGATAAAGCAGGCTGCTTGATTGGCACCACATCCACAAACATTCACTGCCTCCACCACAGATGCTCAGTAGCAGCAGTGTGTTCCATCTACAAGCAGAAATGATGCTCTGCAGAAATTCACCAAGGCTCCTGAGATAGCATCTTCCAAACCTGCAATCACAATAATGTAAAGGACAAGGGGAGTTTTACATGGTAACACCACAATCTGCAAACTCCCTCGTTCCCCTAAGTTACCCACCACTCTAACTTGGAAATATTTCACCAACCCTTCATTGTTGCTGGGTCAAAATCCAGGAATTCCCTTCTTAACAGCATTATGGGTGTAGTTACACCAAATAGACTGCCATGTTTCCACGAGGGAGCTCACCACCACCTTGGAAAGGCAATTAAGAACGGACAATAAATGACAGCATTTATTGACAGCAAAGACTATACGCCCCAAATGAATAGAAAAAGATAAATATTGGCCAGGACACTAGGGTGAAATGCCCTTCTGTTGTACAAATGATGTTTTTATGTTCACCTGAGATGGCAGAGTCATAGATAGTTAGGTCCTCAGCTTAATGTCTCATTTGAAAGACAGCACCTCCTATTAAAGCTTAAACTTAATCATTGTAACAAAATTCCAATTTTTTCTTGTCTCAACAGCCAGTGAGAATGAATACTGCTGGCCTTCCTACTTGCGTTGTCGGAATGGAGAGCAGCTGGACAAAGCCTTTGTATTCTTAGACACCAACAAAGAAAAACAGAATGTGTCTGTTGGTTATATTCTTAATTCTGTGATGGCTATGTCAGCCCAGAGTGTACACACGACCCCACAGGTTACCAACTCAATAATGAGTGAACAGTGTGGCATCACGTTTGATATGACTAACCTTTTCAAAGCCACAGTCAGTACATTCTGTGTGCAGGTCACCTGCCAGGACAATACTTCGATATCATGTGATTCGCTAAACAACACTCTTAAGTGCCCACCATTCTTGGCGACAGTATGGTCCAGAACCTAATAACCTTTCTTGTGAAGGGCACTGGACATAGAGTTCACAGTGAATTAACTATGAAGCATTTTTTCCAAACGTTTTTGGAATGGGGCTTAATTAAAGACTATAATTGGACAGACATTAGAACTGTGAAGTGGTTCTCAGAAATATTGGAGACCCCATGTTTTCTAGAGAAAAAACGATTTTTTTATATGTCTCTGTTTTACGTCAGTGTGAGAGTTCAGCATAAAAACATAAGAAATAGGAGCATGAGAAGGAATTTGGCCCCTAAATCTACTCCGCCATTCAGTAAGATCATGGCTGATTGTAGCCATGACTGCACTTTCCTGTCTCAATTTCCTTTAAAATCAAAACAAACGGCATCAGATCTGAATGCCACTGAGTGTCAAGCCAAACAGCCAATGCAAGATGTTATTGAAATAAGGTTGCCAACCCTTCCCAAATTGTCCTAGCGTCTTCTGGACTTAAAAATTAATTTACTGGGTATGCATACCCAGAGAGAAAAATGGTTAGGGTATATAAAAAAAATTGGAGTTGACAGTGTGTTGCTGGAAAAGCACAGCAGGTCAGGCAGCTTTCTGAGGAGCAGGAAAATCGACGTTTCGGGCTGGAGCCCTTCGTCAAGAATGAGGAAGCCTGCTGTGTTTTTCCAGCAACCCACTCAACTCTGATCTCCAGCATCTGCAGACCTCACTGTCTCCAAACAGAATTGGAACTGGGTCCAAAAGGGCATCAGCAAAAATGATTCAATTAGGCAGCTCAGAGTTTGCTCTCATTATGCTGGTGCTCCTGGAATGGATATGCCACGAGCATGGATGCAGGGCCATAATACGTAGAAGTTCTTGCATTGAAAACTTCTAGGAATACATGCTACCATGGGTGGCAACCAATATCAAGTGCTACATGGTTCCTACTGCACGATTTATTTCTTTTCACAAATTGTTCAGTCCATGCTCTGTTCAAAAAGATTTGAGATCTCAGAATCACAGAGTTTAGAAACAGACCCTTAGGTCTAACCAGTCCATGCCGAAAATATTCCCAAATTAAAGTAGTCTGCACTTGGCCCCTATCCCTCCAGACCTTTCCTGTTCATGAACTTATCCAATTTAAAATGGATAATGGCAGTTCATTCAACACACAAACCACTGTATAAAAAAAGTTGCCCCTCGTGTCCTTTACACCTTAAAAATATGCCCCCTAGTTTTGAACTCCCCTAGGGAAAAGGTCCTTGTCATTCACCTTATCTATGCTCCTCGTTACTTTTTAAACCTTCATGAGGTCACCCCTCAACCTCCTGTGCTCCAGTAAAAAAATGTCCCAGTCTTTTCAGACTATTTTATATCTCAAACCTTCTATTCCCAGCAACATCCTGATAAAGCTCTTCTGAACCCTCTTCAGTTTAATAATATTCTTTCTATAAAGGGTGACCAGAACTGCACATAGTACTCTAGAAGCAGCCTCACCTATGTCTTTTACAACCTCGACATAACATCCCAACTCTTATACTCAAAGATCTGAGCAATGAAGGCAAGCGTACTCAATGCCTTCTTAACCACCCTGTCTACCTGTGATGCAAATTTCAAAGCATTATGTACCTAAACCCCTGAGTCTCTGTTCTACAATACCCAGGGCATTACCATCAATTGTATAAATCCTGTCCTTATTTGTATTACCAAAATGCAAAACTTCACATTTATCCAAATTAAACTCTATCTGCCATTCCTCAGCCCATTGACCCAATTGAACCATATCTCTTTGTAACCTTCTTCACTACCCACTATGCCACCAATTTTGGTGTCATCTGCAAATGTACTAACCATGCTTCCTTATTCTCATCCAAATCATTTATATAAATGATAGAACAGGAGTGGACCCAGTACCGATCCCTTTGGAACACTGACCACAGGTCTCCAGCCTGAAAAGCAACACTCCACCACTACCCTCCCTGTCTCCTACCACAAAACCAATTTTGTATTCAATTGGCAAGTTCACCCTGAATCCCATGTGATGTAAATTTACTAATTGGTCTACCATATGGAACCTTGTCAAAGAATTTACTAAAGTACAAGTAAACAATGTCTACCAATCTGCTCTCAACATTATTTCATTAAAAATGTCAAAATGTGCATCTTTGGGGTATCATTCCTGACCAATCCTATTTGTATGTTGCACTATTGATATTATACACAAAGTGAATTGTAATATATGAGAGAATTGTGGGGATTGGAACTTCAACTGATCTTACTATATGCATGGTACTTAGTATAAATACAATAATATTAAATATTTGCTCTTCCCAGTGCATTAGTCATTCACAACAAAAGCACAATCTCAAATAAAGCTGTGTAAAGTTAGAGAAATTCATAAAAATGCCAAGTATACCTAGGATCTTGTGACTACATTCTGTTTTAAACTACATTCAAAACAGAAGAACTAATATTAAAAATCTTTGATCATGGGAACAGACATTTAACTTGGACCTGTTCCACCATTGAAATAGATCATGGCTCAATCAGTGTCTTTAGTTTTTTTTAAGAGGAGAGAATTCAGGTATCTATTGCATTTTAAGTGAGGAAGTGCTCCTTGCCATCAACCTGAACAGCTTAGCTGTAATAGAAAGATTGTTCATTTATTCTGGACTCCCCATCAAAGGTAATAATTCACTCTGTCTATCAAACTATTTGGTAATTTTAAACTTTGCAATTATATCTCCCTGCAATATTTGATAGTCATGGAAATACAGACCTGATCTGTAATCTGACCTCACTACTGTACTCCATGACTGTTTATTTCCTGAAATTCTATGCACAAACCTAAGTACCTACTTTGGTGGGATCCAACGTGAGATTTATAACTTCTAGACCTTTGTCTTCAGTCAACCAGAGATAAAGGACAGCATTCCATTGGCATTTTAAATATACTTCGTATTTACATCACCAGTGATGTCTGTCTAAAAACTCTATTAGACGATAAGATGTAGGAGTAGAAGTAACTATTCCGCTCATCAATGAGATCATGGCTGATATGATAATCCTCAACTTTACTTTGCCACCTTTCTCTATAATCCTCAATTCCCTTACTGATTAAAATTGTCAACCTCAGCCTTGAATATACTTAGTGACCAAGTCTCTGCAGTAAGGAGTTCCAAACTCACTACCTCAGAAGAAATTTCTGATCTTGGTCTTAACTGGGGTGAACCTTTATGCTCTCTGTCCTAAACTCTGCCACAAGGGGAAATAATCTCTCAGCATCCCCCGAGAATCTTATGAAGTCACCTCATTCTTTTAAATTCTAATGAGTGCAGGTCCAACCTGCTCAATTTCTCCTGAAGAAAATCTCTTCAGGCCCAGAATCAACCCAGTGATGTTTTTTCTGGGTTCCCTCAAATGCTTCCTTACATAAAGGGACAAAAATTATTTACAATATTCTCAGCGTGTCAGACTAGTGTATAGAATTATCAAGAATTCCATATTTTGATGTATCATTCCCTTTGAATTATAGGCCAACATTCCATTTGTATTCCTTCTTATGCACTGAACTTGAATGGTAGCCTTTTGTAATTTATGTATCAAGGATCCTCAGATCCCCCAGTTCTGCAATCTTCAATAAATAATATTCGGCTCATGTATTCTCCTTGCCAATATACTTAGCATCACATTTTCTCACATTATATTCCATCTGCAAACTTTCAGACCACGCACTGACCCTCTGTCAATCTGTCATCCTCACCACTTGCCATCTATTTTTGTGTCATCTGCATACTTGTCTCTAGTGCATTCAATTCGTTCATCCAGGTCATCAATATATTGTGGATATTTGTGCTGCCAGCACTGATCTCTATAGCATCTCACTAAATAGAGGCTGCCATCCTGAAAATCTCCCAACCTCTCTGCATCTTCTATGAGTTAGCCAATCCTCTATCTATGCTAATATACAACCCTCATCATCACGGGTTTTTATTAAGTAGCCTTATGTATAGTACTTTATCAAATGGCTTTTGGAAATCCAAATATATTACACCTGCTAGTTCTCCTTTATCACCATGGCAAATTATAACTTAGATCTGCTAACTGGAAGATACACTTATTAGTCCAAGGCCTGTCCTTTCTCTGCCCTCCAGTTCTCTCTGGATCTTGTCATTTACTTACTTAAGACTCCAACTTCATTCTTGAAGTCCTGGTTGGGACGATGGATAGCAAGATTCTGCTACCAATTTCTTTCACTGTAGCCCAGATCCTGGTCTTGGTCTTGAAAGCCCTCTTTAAATATAATTCCATCAGGTTTGCTTTGACCAGGCCTGTCTTCAGGGCCGGTGATGGTAAATCTGCCACTTGCAGGCAGTTGAAATACTGCCAGCCTCAGTCACAATGTCCTGTAGGTCTCTCTGATCAGTCCTGCATTGTATTTCTTCATTGGTGATATCGATATTATCCCTCCCAGTGATGCCCAGGATCTTCTGTAGATGATATTAGATTAGATTCTCTACAGTGTGGAAACAGGCCCTTCAGCCCAACAAGTGCACACCAATCCTCCAAAGAAAAACCCACCCAGACCCATTTCCCTCTGACTAATGCATCTAACACTATGAGCAATTTAGCATGGCCAATCCACCTAACCTGCACATCTTTGCATTGTGGGAGGAAACCGGCGTACCCAAGGGAAACCCACACAGACACGGGGAGAATGTTCAAACTCCACACTGACAGTCGCCCGAGGTTGCAATCGAACCTGGGTCCCTGGCGCAGTGAGGCAGCAGTACTAACCACTGAGCCACCGCGCCACCCCTTTTTTTTTAAAGAGGGAGGCATTACATTTTACCCTCTTTAACTAAATTCAATCCAACACTGCTTTTTTATAATAATTTTTTCACTTCATTTTATACATCTGTTCAAGATTAAACATGGCACAAAATGTTTGCACTGCCAGCAAAACACAAATCCTCCAAACAAATGAAAGAAGTCAATACCTACCTGCTGCTCATGGTCATTCTCCTGTGAAGTTCTATGTCAAGCTAATTGAACTCCCAGCAAGCAGCTTCATCCAGAATATTTGAAGATTCAGTGTGGTTGCCTATTGAAGTTGGTTATGACTCAATCCTTCATTGGAACAGATACCACACGTAGCAAACCAGGTGTGCTGTGGTAAGTGGTAATATACACTGAAAATATTAATACTTCATTTTTGTACCTTAAACAAATGTATTTTCATAGATTCATGAGAATCAGTTCCCTTTTGTCATGAATTAAAGGTGTAATATAATTCATGTTTGCGTGAATGAAAGTAATAATTTGGCTACCTAGTTTATTGTAATTCCTTCAGGACACAATCTATTGTTCACTTGTCTATTTGTGTACAGACTGATACTTTCGTTTTCCGAGATGAATGGGAGAGTGCTGTAATTTAAGCTCTTAAAATTGTTTGGACGTTATTAAATATTGAGAAAAAGATCTCCCATGCCTGTCTTTGTTCCAAGGAATTCTGTGTCTCAAAACTGTCACAATATTAAATATAAGCTGCACTGTTACTATAAATAGAAAACAAGCATTTTTCTGAACATTTTGCACTTAAATATATCTTATATTGTTCTTCCTAGGTGTATATTATCAGCATTTATAGAATCAGTTATACACTTAAGATATTTAACATTGCAAGTCTAAGTGCTGCTAACACTGAATAATTTGTTCAAAATGTAAACCAATTTCCAATTGGTCTGCTTTTGCTTTTGAACAACAGGACCAAATACATCTCCACCCATCACTGAATCAATCATTTCCTCCATTAACTATTTCATTTATTATCAGATCTATCCATCATAAACACACTTACCTAGCTCTTTCTACCATCAACTCATTTCAACTCCTCATCCACCTCTTCCATCATATAACTCCTTCCACCATTCATTAACATCCAGGAGCCTCATCAGTTCATTACTAGATTGTTCTATTTCAGCTCATTCATTTAACTTGATTTGCACTAAGACCTTTCCATCACCCTTCCAAGTCAATTCTAGTGCTAGGTAACTTGATCATTAATTCATTTCAATAGGACTGTAGAAAGGTTACAGCACAGAAAGCGATGGTTTGGTTTATTGTGCCTGTATTTACTAAATAATCTAGCAGCCCATTCTAATCTCATTTTCCAGTGCCTGGTTCATAGCCTCGCAGATTACAATACTTCAGTTGTAGATCCAGACTCCTTTTAAGAACTGCAGATGCTGGAGATCTGAAACAAAAGCATAAATTACTGGTCAAACTTAGCAGGTCTGGTAGCATCTGTGGGGAGAATGCAGAGTTAATGTTATGAGTCTGATGATACTTAAAGTAACTTTGCAATGCTCTTCATCTTCTGAAGAGTCACTGGATTCAAAACATTAGTTCTGCTTTCTCCCCACAGATACTGCCAGAACTGCTGAGCTGCTTCAGCAATTTCCGTTGTTATTCCTTTTCAGTGAGTGGACAGTTTCCTCCTCAATCACAAAACTGGGCAACACCCATGACCCCCTTGGATGAAAATAACTTTCCTCCTGACCACTCAAATCTTTCTGCCAGCTAAGCTATTGAGTAGTGGAAGATGGGAGGAGGTGGTGATTATTGGGACAGTCAGCAACAATCTTGCACTTGTGCAAAGCCCAGAGGTGTTGTCACCGACCATGTAAACAGCGATAGCTAATGGTGCTCAGCGAATGACTGCGTAAATGACTTGGACAAGTCTGGGTGGGATGCTTTTTAGAGGGACAGTGTGAACTCGATGGGCTGAAGAGCCTGCTTCCACATTGTGGGAATTCTATGATTCTATGAAATCTAAATGTGGGCGGCACGATGGATCAGTGGTTAGCACTGCTGCCTCACTGCGCCAGAGATCTGGGTTCAAGTCCCATGTTAGGAATTGTCTATGTGGGGTTTCCTCTGGGTGGTCCAGTTTTCTCCCACATTCCAAAAGATGTGCAGGTCAGGTGAATTGGCCATGCTAAATTGCCCATAGTGTTAAGTGCATTAGACAGGGATAAATGCAGTGAAATGAGTCTGGGTGGGTTATTCTTCGGAGGGTCGTTGTGGACTTGTTGGGCCAAAGGGCCTGTTTACACACTATAGGGAATCTAATCTGTAGGAAATCTACTCTAAATAGACTCAACGGGGAAATGAGGATAAAAAATGCAATGAATTCTTTATTGCACCTGTGTTGAGAATTTGACAACACCTTTCAATCTGTGATCACTACTACCTAGAAGGCAGCAGGTGCATGGGAACACCATCACATGCAACCTCCCTTCCAGCCCACATGATTTGAAACATGATCATCCTTCACTGTCACTGGGTCAAAATCTTGGAACATCCTTCTTAACAGCATTGTGGGTGTCACTACTGCACATAGACTGCAGCAGTTAAGGGTATCTCACCACTACCTTCTCAAGGGCAATTTGAGACAGGCAATAAAATTCTGGTCCAGAATCCACAAATGAATAAATTATTAAATAAGGTGTCCACCAATAAATCCAACAGGGAATTCAGGAGAAACTTCTCACATGAACAGCAGAAAAACAAGAAATGCATTGAAATGACAATTTGCATGTCTATTAGACACTCCAAATTGCTTTACAATGAATTAAATGTTTTTTGAAGTGAACTCACCTGGCAGTCAATGTACAGTCAGAAAACTCCTCCAAACAGAAATGTGATGACGACCAAATAATCTGATATCTTTAGCAGTGAGATTATGGAACTCACTGACAGAGGTGAAAAGTACAGATGCATTTAAGGGGAATTTAGATATAGAGAAAGCAAATAAAACACATGCTGAGTAGAACTGACAAACAGGTGGAGGGAAGCTTTTTGTGGAGCATAAATACCAGCATGCATGTATGGGGCACAGGGATCCATTTATATAGAAACCTCTAATACAGGAATACTGTGAAATGGCAGACTCCATGAATAACTAAGGGTGACATTCAAGTAGATTCACACCAAATTCAGTGTTTAAAATAACTACTTTATAAATACTTATATAGCATATACTTTATTACTGAAAAGAAGTTGTCATTTTTTTGTGAATTTTGAGTGGCAAGGTAATGAAGCAAAATACAGTGAAAGCTGAATCAGGGAAGGAAATGTGTTTAGTCAAATGTAATAATGTAGTATTGTAGTCACATAGTGAAGGAACTATACATGATATAAACCATCAAAACAAGTTGTTCAGGTAATTATGAAGACCAAAATGAAATCAAAATACCATTCAAATAACTATTGTCAGACTCTGAACTCGGAACCACTTTGTTATAGAAGTGGATTGAAGGAATGAGATCAGCTGGAATGTTGCACTCATATAGGAAACATTACGACATTGTGTTTCTCAAATGAAAACTATGCTTAATGCCAACAATAATTCCATTGCAAAAAAATTGTGTTTCTTCCTTTATTGGGGTACAGCATGCTTCACCCTCTGGAGTACATAAAGATATACCACTAGGAGGCCATGTATTTGATGGCTTTTTCAAGAAGCTATCTGACTTGGCCCATTATGCTCTTTCTCCATAGCCACAAAAATGTTTCCTTTCAAATATTTTTCCTACTTACATTTGGACATTAGTATCAAATCTATCTCCACAACTTGTTCAGGCAGGAAATTCCAGATGTTCTAGATCTTAACTCACTGGGTAAAAAAAAATTCTGCTCATTGCCCACAAAACCTGAATTACTGTGTCACTGAGCCTCATATAATTGGTGATTCTTCAACAGCTATGATTGAGAGTTCAACATGCTATTCAATTACAGAACCTTGGGACAAATTCAATCTTGCCTTCACCTGAGGAGCCCTTTTCTGTACAGATTATTGTTTTGTGATTGATAGTGAGAGATCTGGATGTTCTTTTCCTGAACTCAGATGTGCTAAGCCTCACTGCTGTCCTATCTGGCCAGGCATTGGTTTGAGATGATTCAATTCTTTTAAGAATCTTTTCTCACAATTTTTACATTCTTCTGTCTTTGGTTATTTCTATCGAGTGAATCAAAATATTGATAGGATTTCAAATGTAATAGACTGGAATGTCTGCAAAATCCTGTGAGGTTACCAAGCCAATTAGAAACAAATTGATTTTACATTTGATAATTCATCAGTACTTTGACAATCTCACACAGGATGACTGATGTAGGATGTCGAAAAATGTTATTCACCTTCTCAGCTGTGGGCTGAACTTAAATGTTGGCACAGAGGGAGCATTATTCCTTACTTAGTCTGTGGGGCTTAGATAGGGACACCATAGTTGGTGGTTTAAATTGTATCTAATTCTGTGCTGTATCTTCCCAGGGAGTGTTTGATTCTGACATTGGATGCCTGAATGGAAAGTGCTTCATTCCCTAGCACAGATATTTTTCGACATGACCACCAAAAATTCAAGACAGAATCTTTTTTTGTAAAGAATGTCTTTATAAAGAGTTCTGAAATTAGTGCCATATGTTAAAATGCTTAACACCTTAAGTTGCTTGATTTCTTCCTTGCAGTGATGTGGAGATAGCTTTCAAATGACTGAACATTTCATTTCCTTCCACCCACAATGGCAGTTAGCTCAAAACAAACTGGATCCCAGCAGAAATCAAAGATTCCAGAGGCAGTTGAGTGAAACCAGGAATGTTGGAGCTTCCCCCATGTTCAACTGATGCCAATTCAATCAGGGATGACAGTCCTAGAATTCCTCTTGCAGCCACCATGTACTGAGGTCAGATACCTCAATTCAACATGCATCAAAGACCCAATCGCTGCATTGTACTGGGATGATCTGTGGTGTAGGGTATCTGTAACACATTATTCACCTTCCTCTTTAACTCTATATGCTGTCTTCTTAATACATTGCTGTCATTCTTCCATCTACCAGTGACAGGACACGAGATCGATATGCCGGTTCACAGGTGAGTTTCTTTCTGCTAGGTTGACTACTGCATACCACACTCCCCCCAAAGTCCACCTTCTGTGCTACCTCAGGCGCCCATCACTTTTGATTGGTCCCAGTTCAGATTTTGGGTCATCTGATAGAGAACTCCAGATGGTCTTTTGACAAGGTGGTAACAATGGGCATGGTGAAGGTTCAACTGTACACGTGTTGGTAGCTGACCAGAATTTGCCTACACTTTCATATATCCACAATTCAAGAGGTCTGTCAACTAGCTGTGAGTTATGGAAAGCTTCCTTTATAGCAACATCTGATGGAGGAAGATTTAGAATCCCATTGAGGTGCTGGAAATTCTGGTCCATATACTCATTGTTCGGTGGGCCGGCATGTAACCACTGGTCTTGTCCTGGATCACAGAAAGGACAAAGGAAAATTTATTTTTATTGATTAACACGAGAATAGTTGCTGTTTATGAAAGAACAGGTCTTAACTGGGGCACTTCAGCCAATAATCTCCACTACTGAGGGATTGCTGCACTATCAAAGTTACATCTCCTGGATGAGCTGTTAGACTAAGAAATGTCTGCCTTCTCAGGTGGACGCAATAAATCACACCACAATATTTGATGATTTTTGGTATCCTGGTCAATATTTATTCAGTGTTTATTCAATATTTATGCCAGTCACCTTGGCTTCCACACATCCTCCAATGCAACAGTGACTAAACATGCATATTTTATATTAATAATAATCTATTCTTAATCTAATAATTAATTTGATTGAGAAGGCATCTATCGTTGCAAAGGGGACAGTATAAATACAAACTCATTCTTTTTTAGGTGATAATAGAACAGGATCCCAAATGAAGTATTCAACTGCAGTTCAGCTTGATCTGACTAATTTTTTCATTGGGTGTAGATGTCATTGGTAAGGCAGCATTTGTTGACCATTCCCAATTGCACTTAATCTGATTGGCTAGTGAGGCGATTTCAGAATGTAATTAAGAGTGAACCACATTGCAGTGGGTCTGGAGTCACATGCAGGCCAGACCAGGTAAAGATGGCATATTTCTTCCTTAAAGAAAAGGAAGGACAAATGTGACACAAATTGTATTTTCTGACAATTGTTGATAGTTTTATAGTTGACATTACTGGATTTCAATTTCAGAATTTAGCAACATTTGCAATGGTGGGATTTGAACTAGACCATTATCCTGGGCCTCTGAACTTAACCACTACAACACCGCACACCCACATTCTCTACTCTTGCACAATAATGGTTTATTTATTTGTACCACTCACTCTTGACAGAGAATTGATTTGTTGATTTCCAATAGATCAGTGATCTAATTCTCACAAACCCCATCACAAACCAGAGACTAACTGGGGAACTCCTAGTCTAGATAGTTTCAATATGACATAGAATGTTACAGAGCTTATGAGGTAGGGTGCTGTTAGTCAACAGAAACTAGCAACCCTGTGTACTCTCAAACAGTACAGCATGACATCAGCTCTCAGTCTCTACCAATTCTGTGCTCAGAATGCTCATCATTAGAGAAACATCATGACTGAGATAGGTGAAATTGTTAGACACACCACACAATACACCAAACATTCATCTCAAGCACATAATATAGCAGTGAATGAGGCCATTCAGTACAATATGTCTCTTCAGTCATTAAGCCCCACACTTCGTCTTTTCTTCAAAGCCTGCAATTGTCCCCAACTTACATATAAGATGAAAAAACCAGAAGTGGGCCATTCAACCAGAGTAGGAGCAGAAGTAGGCCATTCGGCCAATCGAGTATGATCTGTCATTCAATGAAATCATGACTGATCTGATGATCCTTAACTCCATTTTCCTGCCTTTGCCCACAACTCAATTCCCTCACACTGCTTTCAAATCTATTTTAGCCTTGAAAATATGTAATGGTCCAGCTTCACCATTCTTCTTCTAATATTCTAGGATGCATTTTATCAGGTCTCAGGAACTTATTGGTCATTAGTTCCCTTAGCATTTTTTCCATAATGAAAAGGCTTTTTATTTTTTTTTCATTTGGTCCCATATGATTTAATAATTTTGGAGTATCTTCTACTGTGAAGACTGATGTAAAAATCCATTCATCTCCACTGCAGTTTCCTGGTTCCCCATTATTATTTCCCAACCTCATTCTCTAAGGGGTTTATGTTAACTTTGGTCCCGTTCTTTTTTACATAATTAGGGCTCTTACCGTCCATCTTGATATTACTCACACGTTTATCCTCAAATTTTATGTTTTTTTTATTGTCATTTGTTGGTTTTGAAAACATTCCAAATTTTCTGTTTTAGCACTAATAGAGTCATAGAGTTACACAGCCTAGAAACAAACCCTTTGGTCAAACCAATCCATACCAAACATAATCCCAAACTAATTTATTCCCACCGGCCTGCTCCTGGCCCACATCCCTCCAAACCTTTCCTATTCATGTACATTTCAAAATATCTTTTAGATGTTGTAATTGTACATACATGCATCACTTCTTCAGGACATTCATCCCACACGTGAACCACCCTCTTTGTAAACATTTTGCCCCTCATGTCTTTTTTAAATCTCTATCCTCTCACCTGAAAAATGTGCTCCCCAGTCTTGAAATCCTCCAATGTAGGGAAAAGACAACCACTGTTAACTCTATACCCTTCATTATTGTATAAACTTTTATAAGGTCACCTCTCACCCTCCTCAGCTCCAGTAAAGAAGGTCCAAACTGCATGTCCAACCTTGCCTTATAACTCAAACTTTCCATACCCAGCAATATCCTGAACCCTCTTTTGAACCCTCTCAGCTTAACAATATCCTTTAGAACATAGAACATTACAGATCAGAACAAACAGCTTTGGCCCTTGATGTTGCGCTGACAAGTAAAACTAATCTGAAACCCATCTAACCTACACTATTCCATTCTCGTCCATATTTCAATCCAATGACCATTTAAATGCCCTTAAAGTTGGTGAGTCTACTACTGTTGCAGACATTGCATTCCACACCCATACTACTCTCTGACTAAGAAATTATTTCTGATATCTGTCCTATATCTAACACCCCTCAATTTAAAGTTATGTCCCCTCGTGCTAGCCATCAACATCCGAGGAAAAAATCATGTCCACCCAAACCCCTGATTATCTTACATGTCTTAATTAAGTCACCTCTCAGCCGTCTTCTCTCTAACGAAAACAGCCTCAGGCGACTCTCTCTGTGGAGTTTGCACATTCTCCCCATGTCTGTGTGGGTTTCCTCCGGGTGCTCTGCTTTTCTCCCACAATCCAAAAATGTGCAGGTTAGGTGAATTGGCCAAGCTAAATTGCCCGTAGTGTTAGGTGAAGGGGTAAATGTAAGTCTGGGTCTGGGTGGGTTACGCTTCAGCGGGTCGGTGTGTACTTATTGGGCCGAAGGGCTTGTTTCCACACCGTTAGTAATCTGTATCTGTATGTCCCTCAGCCTTTCCTCATAAGGCCTTCCCTCCATACCAGGCAACTTTCTAGTAAATCTCTTCTGAACCCTTTCCAAAGCTTCCACATCCTTCCTACGTGGTGACCAGAACTATATGCAATACTCCAAGTGTGGCTGCACCAGAGATTTGTACAGTTGCAGCATGACTTCATGGCTCCAAAACTCAATCTCTGTACCAATAAAAGCTTTGCCTTCTTAACAACCCTACCAATCTGGGTGGCAATTTTCAAGAATCTATGTACATGGATCTCTCTGTTCATTTACACTGTCAAGAATCTTATCATTAGCCCAGTACTCTGCATTCCTGTTGCTCCTTCCAAAGTGAATTACCTCTCACTTTTCCGCATTAAACTCCATTTGCCACCTCTCAGTCCAGCTCTGCTGCTTATCTATGTTCCTCTGTAATCTACAACATGCTTCAGCACTATCCACAACTCTACTGACCTTAGTGTCATCCGCAAATTTACTAGCCCACCCTTCTATGCCCTCATCCAGGTCATTTATAAAAATGACATACAGCAGTGGACCCAAAACATGACTAGTAACTGAACTCCAGGATGAACATTTCCCATCAATCACCACCCTCTGCCTTCTTTCAGCTAGCCAATTTCTGATCCAAACCGCTAAATCTCCCTCAATTCCATGCCTTTGTATTTTGCAATAGCCTAGTGTGGGGAACCTTATCAAATGCCTTACTGAAATCCACATTCACCCCATCAACTGCTTCACCCTCATCCACTGTTTGGTCACCTTCTCAAAGAACTCAATAAGCTTTGTGAGGCACGATCTACCCTTCACAAAACCATGTTGACTATCCCTAATCAACTTATTTATTTCTAGATTATTATAAATCCTATCTCTTATAACCTTTACCAACACTTCACACACAAACAAAGTAGGGCTCATTAACCTATAACTACCAGGGTTGTCCCTGCTCTCCTTCCTGAACAATGGAGGAGAAAGTGAGGACTGCAGATGCTGGAGATCAGAGCTGAAAATGTGTTGCTGGAAAAGCGCAGCAGGTCAGGCAGCATCCAGGGAACAGGAGAATCGACGTTTCGGGCATAAGCCCTTCTTCAGGAATTCCTGTTCCTTGGATGCTGCCTGACCTGCTGCGCTTTTCCAGCAACACATTTTCATTCCTGAACAATGGAACAACATTTGATGTCCTCCAGTCTTCTGGCACTATTCCTGTAGACAATGACGACATAAAGATCAAAGCCAAAAGCTTGGCAATCTCCTCCCTGGCTTCCCAAAGAGTTCTAGGATAAATCCCATCTGCCCAGGGGACCTATCTATTTTCACACTTTCCAGAATTGCTAACACCTCCTCCTTGTGAACCTCAATCCTGTCTAGTCTAGGAGCCTGTATCACTTCATTCTCCTCGACAACATTGTCTTTTTCCAGTGTGAATACTGATGAAAAATATTCATTTAATACTTCCCCTATCTCCTTGGACTCCACACACAACTTCCCATTACTTTACTTGATTGGCCCCACTCTCCCTCCTGTTTGTCTCAGATCGATGACAGACTGCATTCGCATGGCACCTGCCCCATACATTGTGTCCTCACCATGCAGCAGCCCCGTCCATCAATTCACACATGGCCCCTCACAGGCTCCTGACCCCTTATCCCCAAGTTGAACATCCCACAGGGCTCCTGTTGGGATGAAGGAGCAACTGCATTACAATAGGAATACATCCTGCAGTTAGAAACCAGAGGCTGGAGAGATTGAGACAATGTCACGCCCACTTTTGTGTAGCACACACTCTCTCTCCCTCCCCACCCCAGTTCTTGTCTCTTTCGCTCTCTATGTTTCCATCTCTGTTTTGTACTCTCTCTCAATGTCCCTGTTTCTTTCTCCCCTCTGTCTGTCCCTGTGTCTTGTTTTTTTAATCTCTCTATCTATGTCTCTGTCTCTCTATCTCAGATGTAATCTTGACAATGTGCTGGGGATTGTATCTAGAAATGGAGAGACAGAGAAAACTCCACCACTGACACCATTCTCTGTCTCTCTCTCTCTCTGCTCGTCCCTCTTTCTCCCTTTTTCTCTCCGCCTGTCTCTTAGTTTCTCCCTGTCTCTCTGCTCCCACTTTATTCACCATTTCATTTTTCAAGCACTCACTCCAGTTTTAACCACTTGCTGCAGATCACATTTGCTTTGTTGAGGCAAACTATGTTGAAGGCTTGGCAGCTATTTTGAAATGCCCAAACACACCCGCGGAATGGGCCCTCTCTCATATTGGGGAATGTTGTGAGATTGAGAGTAGTTGAGATCCAATCCCACCCTGTCCTAGACTCAAGAAAGGTTAAAGGTGTTTTAAAAGATTTGCATCCAATGCAACTAAATCCAGGAGACATACCAAACAATCACATTGCAAGCATCATATGCAAAAATTGATGACAAGCTGAAGGCCTGTCAACATAATTAAATAAAGTGAACACGGAAATTACTTTAAATGACTGGCATTGGTAACAGTCATTGAGACTTTGATGGACAACGTTCAGGGCAATGTCAAAAAGGATCCACAACTGGCCTCATTGGCCTCACCAACCTGGTAATGAATTCAAGACCGATACTTAACATAGAACATAGAACAATACAGCGCAGTACAGGCCCTTTGGCCCTCGATGTTGCGCCGATCCAAGCCCACCTAACCTATACTAACCCACTATCCTCCATATACCTATCCAATGCCCGCTTAAATGCCCATAAAGAGGGAGAGTCCACCACTGCTACTGGCAGGGCATTCCATGAACTTACAACTCGCTGAGTGAAGAACCTACCCCTAACTTCAGTCCTATATCTACCCCCCCTTAATTTAAAGCTATGCCCCCTTGTAATACCCGACTCCATACGCGGGAAAAGGTTCACACTGTCAACCCTATCTAACCCCCTAATCATCTTGTACACCTCAATCAAGTCACCCCTAAACCTTCTTTTCTCTAATGAAAACAGCCCCAAGTGTCTCAGTCTTTCCTCATACGATCTTCCTTCCATACCAGGCAACATCCTGGTAAACCTCCTCTGCACCCGTTTCAGTGCCTCCACATCCTTCCTATAGTATGGCGACCAAAACTGCACACTTAACTAACTTCTGTCTGCAGAAATGACCACAAGCTTCCTGTTTCTTGCCGCTTCAACACATTACCGAGTTCCCGGCCAATATTTCTGCCTCATGCTTACTGCAGTGCTCCAGCTAAGCTCATTACACACTGGAAGAACAGCATCTCATTTTCCACTTGGGAACCCTGCTGCCTTCTGGACTTAATGTCGAGTTCAATAATTTAAGGGCCTGAGCACCTTAACCCTCATGCACCAGGCCTTGTTTTCACAAGGACTGCTACCACTGCCAACAATTCCTTGTCAGCCATTACAGTCTCCATTAGCAGCTACTGATTCTCCCAGGTTGACCATTACCTATTCCTTTTTCACCCCAACAATTGTTCTCTCTCTGGGCTCCATCTCCACCTATTTTTTCCTCCTTCCCACTCCCTTCAAACATCTTCAGCATAAATATCAACATTCTCCTAGCTACAAATCAGGTTTGAAGAAGGGTCACTAGACCTGAAACGTTAATTACTTTATATTTACAGATGCTGCCAGATCTGCTGAGTCTTTCCTATTAGTTTCATTCTTACTTAACTAATGAGGTTGGTCTGTTGGAGGCCCATTAACAGTTGCCTGTCTCCAAATCATTGACTGGTTAGGGTGTAATTCTGTCAAAACCATCTCAGGTTGGGATGCCAGATAAAATGGCTGCCATGAACCAATCCCCCATTTCAGCACACAGAGAGGTGGGTGGTTTAAATTTATTTCCATTATGCCTAACTGAGGGAAACTCTTAGAAAATCTTTCAATTGCTGAGGGAAACGGCTCTCCATTTTGAGACCTCAGCATCAGAGATGGTTTTCACAATTGATCTTTGCCTTGGTGGCTATAATATTTGCCACATGGTATGTTTTTTCTTTCAACCTGACATAATCCTTAATTTGTGGCACTGAAGAATGCACAGTAGGTCAGGCAGCATCTGAGGAACAGGATAGTCGCGACGGTCCGGGCAGGACCCAAAGTCCTGGGACTCTACTTGAATGCTGCCTGACCAGCTGTGCATTTCCTAATGTTACACTATATTGACTCTGACTCTCCAGCATCTTCAGTCCTCACTATCTCCTAGTAATCCTTAACCTCCCTGGTTAGCTTATCCCTGGAGTACTATAAGCAATGTCGGTCACTTTATTTGAGGAAATACATTATTTTATTGGAGGCAGTTCAAAGAAGATTCACTAGGATGATCCCTGGTATGGAAGGATTGTCTTATGAGCAACAATTAAACTGGTTGGGACTCAGCTCACTGGAATTTAGAAGAATTCTTAAAGTGTTTCACGCTGTAAATGCTGACAGGATGTTTCTCCTCATGGGACAGTCTAGGACCAGAAGCATAATCTGAGATCAAAGGGATGTTAGTTTAATACTGAGATGAGGAATTTCTTCTCTCAGAGGTCTCTGGGACTCCTTGTCATAGAGAGGTGTGGGGGCAGAGTCCTTTTGTATATTTAAGGCTGAGACAGCTAGGTGCTTCATCAGTAAGGAATCAAGGATTATGGGGAAAGAACAGAAACATGGAAAATGAGGAGTGCTGGCTCAGTCATGATCCTATTGCAAGGCTGAACAGCCTACTCCTATTTCTATTTTTCATGGTCTTATTATCCCTTTCCTAGAATCCTCCTTCCTCACTGGGAGATATCTTCTCAATTCTTTTAAATGTTACTCCTCAACTGTCTCTGCTGATAAACATTCCCAATCTATTCCAGCTAGCTCTGCCTTCATTTCTATGTAATTAATCAAATTCCAACCCAAATTGCTCCCTCTGAATGCTTTAATGTATTTCCTAGGAGACCCTTTACTCTGATATAATTTATTAAAACTAACCTATTTCACATTATCAGATCCAAAATAGTGTGATCCTGGTTGGATCCACAACAAATTGTTCTAGGAGACTACCCTGAACATACTCTCTGAATTCTTCCTTGTGACTAACTCTGCCAATCTGACTAACACAATCCACATGGAGATTAAAATCACCCATGATTAATCTACTGCCTTTTTCTACATGCCCTAGTTACCTCTTCGTTTATTCTTTGTCACACAGTGTAGCTACTATTAGGGGAGCTAAGGTCTACTCCAAGCAATGTCTTCTTCCTCTTTATACTTCTTACCTCCACCCATGTGGATTCTATATATTCCAACACAAGATCATTTCTTTCTATTACACTTATCCCATCTCATCCGACCAATGTCAGTCCATCACCCTTTCCTTCCTGCCTGTCCTTTTGAAAAGCCATATACCCCTGAATATTTAGTTCCAAGCTTTGATCTCCTTGTAAACATGTACCATAATGGCTATAAGGTCAGATGCACTAATTCTGCATTTATGCCATCTATTCATATATTTTGTTCGATGTGCATTCAAATAAAGGCTCAGTAATTTTGCCTTTAAACAGTTTTCTCTTTTTGGCCATATTTACTGTTATAATATTTTTGAGGAATGCTGAAATATGGGATTTTTAAAAATGAGATTAACTGAGACAGTACTGCATAGTTGAGTAAACGGTATGCTGTGCTTGTGACAGGTCAGCAGTTCCAGCCTCAAACCTTTGTAGGATTTAACTTACCTTTTCTGAAAGGTTGTTTCCCATTGTAGGCCAGGGGAACCACGAGGAACTTGGTTTCTGCCAGGAGAACCCACTGATGCAGGACCTGCACTGTCCAGCTCCCAGGCCGCAGAGGGTGGTTTAATGGGGGTTTGTAATGAGTATATTCAGCCTCTGAATCCACCATTATGTCATATGATGTTGCCACGATGTAAGTGGGGTCAATCCACACAACTGTGGCAGTCATGTTACTGCCTTTAGCCCATTTCTGCATGGCAACTGGCTCATCAAATGGCCCAATCAAACCCCCGAAGTTACGGAACAGTCGCTCCTTGGGGTCCCATTCTGTTCCCACCTGAAAAAACAGAAGAAAAAGGTTAGGATTAGCTTCTCCAGCAGTTGCACTAGGAGTATAAAAATCCAAGGTAAAGCACTGAATGAAACATACTGGCTTCCTCTCCTCTTTTACACCAATAGGCTACAGATCCAATAACAACCCACATCTATAAAACATTTTAAGGTAGAAAAAATGACCTAATGTCTCCAGTCAGGCAAAGAAAAATATTGAAACCATACCACAGAGATATCACAAATTTAATAAAATGATTGATTTAGAAGTTTAGTATCTTAAGAGGAGAGTACAAAGCAGAGAGGTTTACAGATCGATTCTTTATTACCAAGCGGGTGAAAGAATGTAAAGTTGAAATTACGATCGAATCAGACACGAACTCATAGAATCTCATAGCGGTGCACGCTCAAATATCAGAGCAGCCTCCTTTTGTTCCTCGTTCATATTAATCCCAAATTCCACTGTCCTGTTTCTCCCCGTGGTCCAGAATTAATGTGATACTGATTTTAAATATTGACCAAATTTCCATTAAAAGATACAATTGTCTCTGTCAGAAACATTCCCTGGGACAACCTGTTCCATGCTCCATTTGGTTGCAAGCCTGCTGAAGAACAAGTGACAACAGGGAACTTCTTATCCACTCACTGATTTCGCATCCAGACAAAATACTCCATTCTTTGGCAACATATCAAATCCTGTGATTAATTTAAAACCATTACTACATCTGAATTTAACTTTTTCTGCCAGTCTGGACTATCTTTTGGTTGGTATATATTAAATAGGATCATTTTGGGTAACCCATTTCAAATCTCTGTACAAAATCCATTATGTGCTTCAACACCACCATATCCTTTACAATGCAAAAACAAGACATGATAGAAATACTCAGCAGATCAGAGAGCGGCTATGAAGGGAAACGTGGGTCAATGGTTGTTCAGCAAGATATTGAGATGAAATGTTAACTTAGTCTATCTCCATACTGTATGCCTTTTGAATATTTCCAATATTTTCTGTTTTTATCTTTGATTTCTGATGCCTACATTGTTTTGCTTTTGTACAATTGCATTTATCATATACCTCTGTAATGAGCAAGATGGGCAAGGTAGGAGGGAGTGTTACATGACCAGGAATAAGAGACATATACAAGGAAAAAGTGAAAAGTGGAGTGAGTGACAGAAAGAGACAGAAATGAGGGAAGAAAGATTGGGAGGTGAGAGATAAGGGAAAGGGATAAACAGAAAAGAGTTGAGGGGAGGAGACAGGTTGGTACAAGGGAAAGAGAGAAAGAGACAGTTGGGAAGACAGAGGTGAGGAGAAGAGATGAAGGGGAAATGAGAGAAGAGGAAACTAGATCGAGAGAGGTCAGTGGAGGGAGGGAGAGAAAACAAGAAGCGAGAGAGAGACAGACAAGGGAAACACCTCTTATTTACCCTTTCCAAATCTTCAAGGTTTTAATTGTAACCATGATGTGAAGATGTGGACAAATTCAACAAACAAATGACACCAGGTTATAGTTTATTTTAAACTGCAAACGTTTGGGGCTCTGTTCCTTCCTCAGGTGTGATGGAAGGAGTGGAGGTCTGAAAGCTTGCAATTTCAAATAAACCTGTTGAAATATAACCTGGTTTCCTTTGATTTTCGACCTTCAAGGTTTTAAATACCTCTTCCCAGTTTTTCTCTGCTCTCAGGATAACAATCTCAGATTTCACAGTCTATCCATCTAACTCTCATCCCTTGTTCCTGCAACTGAAAACATTGACTGGTTTCATCAATGCACAATTAAAACAAATTGGTGTTTTTGAATAACAATTGCCTTTACCATCACCATCTGCTGCTCCAAGCTACAACAGGCATGTAAAGGTGGGGCAAGTGGGAGAATCAGTTGATTGGATCTCAGGTGTTGATCAGAGTGGTTCCAATAGCATGGAAGTTCTGTCGCTCAATCTTACTCCTGCCCTCTCACTCATATCTCCATTTTTCACTTTTCTCTTGTATGTGTCTTTTATCACTCCCTGGTCATGTCTCATTTGCTCCTCCTTTGTCCATTTCTCTCATTGCCGAGGAATATGATAAATACAATAATACAAAAACAAAACAATGAAGGTATCAGAAATCAAAGTTGAAAATAGAAAATATTGGAAATATTCAAAAGGCATGCAGTACAGAGATGGAGTAAGTTAACATTCCATCTCAACATCCTGCTGAAAGACCATTGAGCTGGGGTGGACTTAGGATTTCCTTCTGTGCCCTACACATGGCGGAGCTTGTGCTGCTATGAATTCTGCCTTTGGTCACAGAATTCAAGAAGAAATAAGAAGTGTCCGTTTAGGAAATTATATTATAAAAGTGTGGATTTGATCGCTGAGCAATCAAATTGTCTGCAAACGTTTCGTCGCCTTGCTAGGTGACACCATCAGTGCGTCTTTGATAAAGTATTGGTGGTTTGTCCCGCTTCATATTTATAGTATCTGTTTGCTGCTACTTCCAGTTCTGTAACTGAATGGTTTGTATACAGGGTCCAGTTCAATGTGCCTATTGATTGAGTTCCGGTTGTAGTGCCAGGCTTCAAGGAATTCTCTGGCGTGTCTCGGTTTTGCCTGTGCTAGGATGGCTGCATCATTCCAGTTGAATTTGTGTCCTTCGTGGTTTGTGTGGTTGGAAATGAGAGAGTGCTGGTCGGGTCTGGCGGTGGTGAACTGATGTTCATGCACTCATATGGTCAGTTTTCTTCCTGTTTGTCCTATGTAGTGTTTTTCACAGTCTTTACAGGTTATCTTGTAGATAATGTTTGTCCCGTTGGATGTGGGTGTCAGGTCTTTAACCTTTATGAGGAGCTGGTGGAAGGTGCTCACTGTTTGTGAGCCACTAAGATTCCCGGGGTCTGAGTAGTCAGGTAGTTATCGCTGATATAGCTTTGATGTATGGTATGGTTGCTATCGTGTCTAGTCATGTAGTGTTTTCTTCTTTGGGTTTGTCCATTAAGTACTGGAGGATAGTGCTCTTGGGTATCCATTACAGTAAATCGTTTGAATAGATGTTCCTGTTCTGCCTTCAAGAGTTCTGGGTTGATGCAGCGTGTCCTTGCCCATTTAAATAATGTCCTAATGCAGCTCCATTTCTGGGTGCTGGGGTGGTTGCTGTTATATTTCAGTACCTGGTCAGTACAAGTGTTCTTCCTGTACACAGTGGTCTGGAGTTCTGCGGCAGGTGGTCATTAGTGAAGCATCTGAAGATGGTTGGGCCAAGGTCACTACCCTGATGAATTCCTGCTAAGATTTTCTGGAGCTGAGGTGACTGACCTCCAACAACCACAACCATCTTTCTATATGTCAGGTATGACAGCAACCAGCAAAGAGTGTACCCCCTGAGACTCAATGATTCCAGTTTTGTTAGGGCTCCTTGATGCTTCGCTCAGTCAAATACAGCCTTGATGTCATGGGCCATCACTCTACTCACCTCTGGAATTCAGCTCTTTTGTCCATGTTTGAACCAAGGCTGTGATGATGTCAGGAACTGAATGGCTTTGCAATAAGGAGTTGAATTGAATTGAATTATTTATTTATTGTCACTTGCATTTAGCAAATAAATAGGACAAAGTGTAGTATGTCACCATGCTCTTGTGCTATTATGAGTCACAGGAGATATTAAGATACAAGTAGAAGATAACTAAAAACACAGTTCTTCCTTCTTGTGCTCTGCTCGGGGGGAGAGATTAGGAATGGGTTCTCTGGGGGAGAGATTAGGAATAGATTGAGGACGTGGGTTCAAATTCTGCCAAAGCAACTGCTGAAATGTGAATTCGAATAAAAATTTAGAATAAAAAGCTGCGTCAATTCTCTGTTAATCCTATGGGCTTTTAGCTCAAACAGTTAGAGCGTGGTGCTTACAATGCTACCGTCATGGGCTCAATCCCCATATTGGCTAACGCAGCTGCCTTCCAACTGAGACTTCTTGGATCAGTAAGTTCACACAGTCAATATGGAGAGATCACATCGAGAGTGAGACACAGCCCAAGTGAGTGTACAGTTCAGGAAATTTGGTGGCAATGTGGTCGAGGGAAAGTGATGCTTTTTCACTTGCTTTATTTTTGGCTCATGGTTTGTAATATTTATTTCAAGAGGGTTAAATGAAGCGCAGGATCATGGACCCAGAACAAAAGAAAATAGAAATGCAGTTTTAATCAGGGATAGCATGTTCAGGGGAATTGACACTGATCTCTCTGGGCAGGATTAAGTGTCCCAAAGGTTGTGTTTCTGGTTTCAGGATATTTCATCTTGGCTGCAGAGGAACTTGGAGAGGGAGGGGAAAGATTCAATTGTCGGATCCACATAGGTACGAACAATATAGGGAGGAGGAGGAAAGAGGTTCTGCTGAGGGAATATGTACAGTTGGAATTAAATTAAAAAGCAAAACCAAAAAGGTAATAATCTCTGGATTATTACTTGAGCCACAAGCAAATTGGCACAGGGTAACATTTCAACGGTCAAGTTCGGCTTCGGATCTTCGGGTGAATGTCCTACAAGGTAGACTTCAAGATACACAACAATACACAGTCGCTGATAGGTACCCATGAGGATGGCCTTAACTGGGATCTTGGGTTCATGTCACACTACAGGTGACCCCACTACATATGCTCACACAAACACTGGCACACATACACAGGCCCTCTCTCTCTCTCTCACTCACACACACACACACTCCTGTGCACACCCTCTCACACGCATTTTTTTCAATTCCTACTTTGGAAATAGAACCAGTCTTACTCCAGGTTGGGATACAAACAAACTCTAAGCTCACACCTTTAATGCATTATCTGAGCTCAAATGTCACTGTTTTTTATCCATTGATAAAACCTCAAGCTATCTCAGGATAATGACTTGAAAGAAATTCTGGAATTTACATATAATCAATCAAAGCCTGCATTCCCATTATAAGTGATTAAGGACTTAACAGCAATCTACATCTGTCTAATGCATTGATCAGTTGTATGATACTTTGATCTTTTACTTATAAATTGTGTCCCATATTCCTGCCCCATTTGCTACCTGATGAAGGAGCGGCACTCGGAGAGGTTGTACCTTCAAATAAACCTGTTGGAGTATAGCCTGGTGTTGTGCAATTTTTAAGATTAAAGAGATAAACAGATGGCTCAAATATTCGTATAGGAGAAACAGATTTGAATTCGTGGGACATTGGCATCAGTACTGGGGAAGGAGGGAGCTGCTCTGATGAAATGGGCTCCACCTGAATCAAGCTGGGACCAGAGTCTGGGCGAATCACAAAACAAAATCTTTTAAATTAAAAGTGGAAAAGGTGGGCTCAGTTACACGGAAAGTATAGCAAGAGTGAAAGGAGAGCAGGGCTCAACAGAGGTTCTTAAAGTTTCTAGAACAAGTAATAGGAGAGAAAAGTATGAAGAGTCAAAACGTGTGGCGCTGGAAATCACAGCAGGTCAGGCAGCATCCGAGGAGAGGAGGATCAATATTTTGGGCATACACCCTTCATCTGGAATATGGAGAGGGAAGGGAGCTGAGAGATAAATAGTGGGGTGGGGTGGGGCTGGGGGGGGAAGGTAGGTGGAAAGGCAGTAGGTGGATGCATGAGCGAGATAATTGTGGTAGGTTGATGGGAGGGAGCAGCAGAAAGGTGGGAAGGTAGATGGACAGGTAAGACAGGTCAAAAGGGTGATTCCAACTTGGAGAGTTGGATCTGGGGGGAAGGAGAGATTTGGAAACTGGTGAAGTCAATGTTGATACCATGTGGTATCTGACCCAGAAGATGAGACGTTCTTCCTCCAGTTGGGCGTTGGCTTTGATTTGGCAGTGGAGGCTTTGCATATCTTTGGGGGAGTGTGAGAGGGAATTGAAGTGGTTGGCCACAGGGCGGTAGGGTCGACTCTCCTGCTCCTTGAATGCTGCCTGACTTACTGTGCTTTACCATCACCACATGTTTGACTCTTTTCATACTTTCTCTCCTACATCTGCAGTCCTCACTTTCTCTTAGAAAGTATGAAAAGGCTTAGGAATCTAACTTCAGGCACAGCTGATAAGGGAAAACTATGACAAGGCGGTATTCATCGCTTGACTGAGGATGCTGTGCTTAAAAATGTGTGCAGTATTTGAAACAAAGTAAAGGGATTTGTTGTAGTGTACAGATTGAAATTAGCAGGTGCAATGTTGTGGGTATCAGGGCAGGGAACTAAATATTCAAGGAAACGTGTCTTATGGACAGGTCAGGCAGATGGACAGGACTTTTTTACATTCATTCATGGGATGAGGGCATCCCTGGCTGGGCCTGCATCTATTGCCCACCCCTAATTGCCAAGAGGGTAGTTAAGAGTCAACCTCATTGCTGAGTCTGGAGTCACATTTAGGTCAGACCAGGTAAGAACAGGGTACAGAAAAAGGTTTACCAAGATGTTGACTGAAATGGGGGATTTTAGCTATGAAGAAAGGTTAGATAGACTGGGTTTTTTTTCACCAGAGTGCTGGAGGTTGAGGGGCGACCTGATGGATGTTTGTAAGATTATGAATGGCATGGATAGAGTGAAAAGTATAAGGCTTTTTCCCAGGGTGGAAGGGTCAGTTCCAAGGTTCAAGGTGCACGGTGGGGGGAACACTTTAAAAGAGGTGTGTGAGGCAAGGTTTTCACACAAAGGGTGATTAGTGCTTGGAAAACACTGCCAGAGGAGATGATGGAAGTGGACATAAATAGCAGCATTCAAGAAGCACTTGGCAGAAAACATGAAAAGTAAGGGAATAGAGGTATGTGGATCCTGTAAGTGAAAATGTGTTCGTACAGAAGGGCAAAATGGGTTGGCGCAGGCTTGGAGGGCCAAAGGGCCTATTTTTGTGCTGCATTGTTCTCTGCTCTAAAAGAGATAGGCAAATGTGGACATTGGACTGCTGGGGAAGATGAAGCAGAAGTACTGATGGGGAACAAAGAAGTGGCAGAAGTACTGAATAGATACTTCACATCAGATTTCACAATGGAAGACATGAGTAGCATACCAGAACTTCGAGAGAGTTGGGGGCAGAGGAGAGTGCAGTGTCCCTCACTTAGGAAAAGCTGCTGGGGAAGCTGAAAGGTCTGAAGCTGGATAAATAACCCAGACTAAATGGGCCACAGTTGAGAGTATGGTGCTGGAAAAGCACAGCAAGTCAGACAGCATCCGAGGAGCAGGAGAACCAACGTTTCGGGCATAAGCCTTTTGGGCTCCTAAAACGTCGATTCTCCTGCTTCTCGGCTGCTGCTTGATCTGCTACACTTTTCCAGTACTACACGCTTGACTCTCATCTCCAGCATCTGCAGACCTCACTTTCTCCTACGTGGACTACACTCCAGAGTTCTGAAGGAGGAAGCTGAGGAGATTGTAGAGGCATTAGTTGTCAGGTTTCAGGAATTACTGGAGTCAAGAAGGGTGTCAAAAGACTGGAAAAAGGAGGGAAGAAGGCAGAAGGTAGAAAACTATAGCCCGGTGAGCCTGGTTCTTGGTAACAGCTTTTAGAGTCCGTTATTATGGGTGAGATTGCGGAGAAATTGGAACAGCCACAGTAAAATAGGGCTGAATCAACATGGTTCCATCAAGGGTATGTCATACCTGTCAAATGTGTTAGAATTCTTTGAAGAGGCAGTAAGCAAGTTAGATAAAGGAGGAGTATTGGATGTCATCTATCTGAATTTCCAGAAGGTTTTGACAAGGCTGCTTAATAAGATAACAGCCCATGGTGCTAGAGACAAGGTACTGGAATGGATAGAGGATTGGCTGACTGGCTGAAGACAGAGAGTAGAGATAAAGGGGGTCTCAGGATTGCAGCCAGTGACCAGTGGACTTCTGCAGGGGTCCATGTTGGGACAGCAACTATCATGTTATACATTAATGATCTGGACAAAGTAACTGAGAATTTAATTGCTAAGACTGCAGATGATGCAAAGATAGGTGAAAGGACATTTAATGTTGAGGAAATGGGGAGGCTGGAGAAGGCATGGAAAGACGAGAAGAGTAGGCAAAGAAGTGACAAACGGAATACAATGTGGGAAAGTGAGAGGTTAGGCACTTTGGTGGGAAGAGTAAAGGCACTGACTATTTTCTACATGGGGAAAGGCTTTGGAAATCTGAAGCACAAAAGGATTTAGGAGTCCTAGTTCAGGATTTTTTTCAGGTTAACATGCAGGTTCAGTTAGCTGTTGGGAAGGCAAATGAAGCGTTCGCATTCATCTCGAGGGCTAGACGACAAGATCAAGATATACTGCTGAGGCTGTGTAAGACTCTGGTCAGACTGCATTTGGATTGTTGTGAGTAATTTTGGGCCCTGCATGTACAGAAGGATGTGCTGGTCTTGGAAGGAATTCAGAGGAGGTTCACACAAATGATCCCAGGGACAAAGGGCTTTCATATGAGTGGTTAAGGATTCTGCATCTGTACTCGATGGAGTTTGAAAGGATGAGGGGGACCGAAATTTACAGAATACCGAGAAGCCTGGATAGAGTGGCAGTGGAAATGTTTCTGCTACAAAGAGAGACTGCAGCCTGAGAACACAGTCTCAGAGGGAAGGAATAACAGTTTAAAACTGAAGTGAGGAGGAATTTCTTCAGCCAGAGGGTGGTTAATCTGTGGAACATACTGCTATACAGAGAAAATTCTCAGCCCAAGGAGAGTGTGCTTAATCCAAGATGGAGGATGGAAAAAAGGAGATACTCCTTTTTTTGAGGTATTTTCAAGGTTGGAACTGATTTCCTTGAATTCCTGGAGCAGTATTTACTGTTTTATGAGATATTGCATTATCTTGGAAATTTGAAAAAAAAAAAGGATCAAAACAACAGCACTTTTAAAAAAAAGTGTAAGAGAAAGAGTGAATTGGCCATGCTAGGTCAGGTCAGGTGAATTGGCCATGCTAAATTGCCCGTGTTAGGTAAAGGGGTAAATGTAGGGGAATGGGGGGGGTTGCGCTTCGGTGGGTCAGTGTGGACTTGTTGGGCCGAAGGGCCTGTTTCCACACTGTAAGTAATCTAATCTAAGTGCAGGGACTGCGAGGGAGGTGCAAACAATAGCACAGTTAACCTGCACAGCTGGCTGACCAGTCAATGAATCTTCACAGCTGACTGCCTCTACTGTTTAGAAAAGTAAACAGTAAAATAAACAGTGAAATTCACAGCTGACCTTGGAGAAACGAACATTTCTCATCGGTTTTCATTCAGGAAAAGGAGAATATTGTAGAGGAGAAGAATGAGGTAAGAGATATTGGACTAGAAAGGATCGAGGTTAGTTACGCCTAGGTGTTAACAATTCTAGAAGGAGTGAAAGTAGACAAGTCCCCTAGACTAGATGGGATTTATCCGAGGATTCTCTGGGAAGCAATGGGAGGAGATAGCAGAGCCTTTGGGCTTTGATATTTGAGTCGTCATTGTCTACAGGTTTAGTACCAGTGGACTGGAGAATTGCAAATGTTGTGCTCTTGTTCAAGAAGGGCAGTAGAGATGACCCAGGTAACTATAGACCAGTGAGCCTTATTTCTGTTGTAGGAAAGGTTTTGGAAAGGATTATAAGAGGTAAGATTTATAATCATCTAGCAAGCAACAATTTGATTTCAGATAGTCAACATGGTTTCGTCAAGAGCAAGTCGTGTCTCACAAACCTCTTAGTTTTTTGAGGTGACCAAGCATATAGATGAGGGTAGGGCAGTTGACGTGGTATACAAGAACTTCAGTAAAGCCTTTGATAAGGTCGAGAAAATGCAGAGGCATAGAATGGAGGGTGATTCAGTAGTTTGGATTAGAAACTGGCTTTCTGAAAGAACGCAGAATATGGAAAATATTCAGCCTGGAGTCCAGTTACTTAATGGTGTGCCACAAGGATCTGTTTTGGGACCACTGCTGTTTGTCATTTTTATAAATGACTTAGATGCAGGTGTAAGTGGATGGATTAGTAAATTTGCAGACAACACTAAAGTCGGTGGAGTAGTGGGCAGTTTGGAAGAATGTTACAGGTTGCAGGGGGACTTAGATACTGCAGAATTGGGCTGAGGGGTGGCAAATGGAGTTCAATGCAGATAAGTGTGAGGTGAAGCACTTTGGGAAGAATAACAGGAAGGCAGAGTACTGGGTCAATGAAAAGATTCTTGGTAGAGTGGATGAGCAGAAGGATGTTGGAGTCCATGTACATAGATCCCTGAAAGTTGCCACCCGAGGTGATAGTGCTGTTAAAAAGGCATATGGTGTGTTACGTTTCATTGGTAGAGAGATAGAGTTCCGGAGCCGCAATATCATGCTGCAACTATACAAAACGCCAGTGCGGCCCCATTTGGAATACTGCGTACAGTTCTGGTCGCCATATTTCAGGAAGGATGTGGAAGCATTGGAAAAGGTGCAAAGGAGATTTACCAGGATGTTGCCTGGTCTGGAGGGAAGGTCTTATGAGGAAAGGCTGAGAGACTTGGGTCTGTTCTCATTGGAAAGAAAAAGGCTAAGAGGGGATTTGATAGAGACATACAAGATGATCAGAGGATTAGATAGGGTGTTGTGGTTCTGTTCGCCGAGCTGGGAATTTGTGTTGCAGACGTTTCGTCCCCTGTCTAGGTGACATCCTCAGTGCTTGGGAGCCTCCTGTGAAGCGCTTCTATGATGTTTCCTCCGGCATTTATAGTGGTTTGAATCTGCCGCTTCCGGATGTCTGCAAGCGCAGCAGGTCAGGCGGCATCCAGGGAACAGGAGAATCGACGTTTCGGGCATAAGCCCTTCTTCAGGAATGAGGAAAGTTTGTCCAGCAGGCTAAGATAAAAGGTAGGGAGGAGGGACTTGGGGGAGGGGCGTCGGAAATGTGATAGGTGGAAAGAGGTCAAGGTGAGGGTGATAGGTCAGACTGGGGTGGGGGCGGAGAGGTCGGGAAGAAGATCTCAGGTTAGGAAGGCGGTGCTGAATTTGATGGATTTGACTGAGACAGGGTGGGGGGAGGGGAAATGAGGAAACTGGTGAAATTCGAGTTCATCCCTTGTGGTTGGAGGGTTCCTAGCCGGAAGATGAGGCATTCTTCCTCCAACTGTCGTTTTGTTGTGGTCTGACGATGGAGGAGTCCAAAGACCTGCATATCCTTGGTGGAGTGGGAGGGGGAATTGAAATGTTGAGCTACAGGGTGGTTGGGTTGTTTGGTCCGGGTGTCCCAGAGGTGTTCTCTGAAACGCTCCGCAAGTAGCCGGCCTGTCTCCCCAATATAGAGGAGGCCACATCGGGTGCAGAGGATGCAATAGATGATATGTGTAGAGGTGCAGGTGAATCTGTGGCGGATATGGAAGTTTCCTTTGGGGCCTTGGAGGGAGGTGAGGGGGGAGGTGTGGGCGCAAGTGTTGCACCTCCTGCGGTTGCAGGGGAAGGTGCCGGGAGTGGAGGTTGGGTTGGTGGGGGGTGTGGATCTGACGAGGGAGTCACGGAGGGAGTGGTCTTTACGGAATGCTGATAGGGGAGGGGAGGGAAATATATCCTTGGTGGTGGGGTCCGTTTGGAGGTAGCGGAAATGACGGCAGATGATGCGCTGTACATGGAGATTGCTGGGGTGGTAGGTGAGGACCAGTGGGGTTCTGTCCTGGTGGCGGTTGGAGGGGCGGGGTTCAAGGGCGGAGGAGCGGGAAGTGGAAGACATGCGGTGGAGGGCATCGTCGACCACGTCGGGGGGGAAATTGCGGTCCTTGAAGAAGGAGGCCATCTGGGTTGTGCGTTTTTGGAACTGGTCCTCCTGGGAGCAGATGCGGCGGAGTCGAAGGAATTGGGAGAATGGGATGGCGTTTTTACAGGGGGCAGGATGGGAGGAGGTGTAGTCCAGGTAGCTGTGGGAGTCGGTCGGTTTGTAGTAGATGTCCGTGTTGATTCGGTCGCCTGAGATAGAAATAGAAAGGTCGAGGAAGGGGAGGGAGGAATCTGAGACTGTCCAGGTGAATTTGAGGTCGGGGTGGAAGGTGTTGGTGAAGTGGATGAACTGTTCAACCTCCTCGTGGGAGCACGAGGCGGCGCCGATACAGTCATCGATGTAGCGGAGGAAAAGGTGGAGGGTGGGGCCAGTGTAGTTGCGGAAGATGGATTGTTCCACATATCCTACGAAGAGGCAGGCATAGCTGGGGCCCATGCGGGTGCCCATGGCTACTCCCTTCGTTTGGAGGAAGTGGGAGGATTGGAAAGAGAAGTTGTTCAGGGTGAGGACCAGTTCAGTCAGTCGAAGGAGGGTGTCAGTGGAAGGGTACTGGTCGGTATGGCGGGAAAGAAGCGGAGGGCTTTGAGTCCTTCGTGATGGGGGATGGAGGTGTACAGGGACTGGATGTCCATGGTGAAAATAAGGCGTTGGGGACCGGGGAAGCGAAAATCATGGAGCAGGTGGAGGGCATGGGTGGTGTCCCGAACGTAGGTGGGGAGTTCTTGGACTAAGGGGGACAGGACGGTGTCAAGGTATGCAGAGATGAGTTCGGTGGGGCAGGAGCAGGCTGAGACAATGGGTCGGCCGGGGCAGTCAGGTTTGTGGATTTTGGGCAGGAGGTAGAAGCGGGAGGTGCGGGGTTGTGGGACTATGAGGGTGGAGGCGGTGGATGGGAGATCCCCCGAGGTGATGAGGTTATGGACGGTCTGGGAGATGATGGTTTGGTGGTGGGGGGTGGGGTCATGGTCAAGGGGGCAGTAGGAGGAGGTATCTGCGAGCTGGCGTTTGGCCTCAGCGGTGTAGAGGTCGGTGCGCCAAACTACTACTGCGCCTCCCTTGTCTGCTGGTTTGATAGTGAGGTTGGGGTTGCAACGGAGTGAGTGGAGGGCTGCGCGTTCCGAGGGTGAGAGGTTGGAGTGGGTGAGAGGGGTGGGGGAGTTCAGGTGGCAGTTAATATCGCGGCGGCAGTTGGCTATGAAGAGGTCGAGGGCAGGTAGGAGGCCAGCACGGGGTGTCCAGGTGGATGGGGTGTGTTGGAGGCGGGAGAAGGGGTCGTCAGAGGGTGGGCGGGAGTCTTGGTTAAAGAAGTAGGCACGGAGGCGAAGGCGGCGGAAGAATTGTTCGATGTCACGCCGCGTGTTGAACTCATTAATCCGGGAGCGTAGGGGTATGAAGGTGAGGCCTCTGCTGAGGACTGATCTTTCATCCTCAGAGAGGGGTAGGTCTGGAGGGATAGTGAAAACACGGCAGGGCTGGGAGCTAGGACCTGGTGTGGGGCTGGAGCTGGGTGTGGGGGCGTGTGGGGCTGGAGCTGGGTGTGGGGGCGGTATCTGCTAATGTAGTCAACTCAGCCACATTAGGGAGATTTAAACAATCCTTAGATAAGCACATGAATGATGATGGGATAGTGTAGGAGGACGAGCTGAGAATAGTTCACAGGTCGGCGCAACATCGAGGGCCAAAGGGCCTGTTCTGCGTTGTATTGTTCTATGTTCTAAACCTGTATGGGGGAGCAGCTAACTGGCCACTTTTTCCGAAGCATAACCATCCTTTTTTTTTCCTAAATCTACAATAGTGAGCAGAGTGGTTTCTTTTGATTATATATTTCATTGAAATCTGACTCTTGATTAAACTTTAAAAATATAAAACATTGGTACTAAGTTATCCAGGAGGAATGTTTTTAGAGCAAGTAAGACTGCTATTGTGGGTCTGTAGATTGTTACGGTGCAAAGATGGCCTTTAGTAGGGTGATTGGCTCTTCCTGTCGGATGTGGGAGATTAGGGAGAGTTTCCATGTTAATGATGATTATGACTGTAGGAAGTGTGTTGGATTGCGAATCTATCAGATGCATGGATTGGATGCAGCAGCAGTTAGAGGCAATGAGCAATTTACAGAAACTAAGGGATGTGATAGATGGCATTTGTGGGAAAATAGAAAAACCATGAAAATCAGGTAGATGGGTTACCTCATGGAAAGTTGGACAAATGGGAATGTAGGCAGGGATCCCCTGTGGCTGTTCCCCTCAATAACAAGTATACCGTTTTGAATACTGTTTGGGGGGTGGGGGGTGGTGGGAAACTTATCAAGGGTAAGCCATGGGGTACAGGTGTCTGGCACAGAGTCTGTCCCTGTTGCTCAGAAGGGAAGCGGGGAAAGGAGCAGAGCATTAATCATGAGGAACTCCTTAGTTAGAGGTCAGACAGGAGGTTCTGTGTGAACGAGAGAGACTCACGATTGGTGTGCTGCCTCACAGGTGTCAGGGCTAGTGAAGCTAGTTTTCGGCATCCTTGAGGGGGAGGGGAGCAGCTGCAAGTCATGGTCCCCATAGGCACTAACGACATAGGTAGGAAAAGGGATGGGGATTTAAGGCAGAAATTCACGGAGCTAAGGTGGAAGCTTAGTGCAAGAACAAACAGAGTTGTTATTGCCGGTTTGTTGCCCGTACCATGTGCTAGCGAGATGAGGAATAGGGAGAGAGAGGTATTAAACACGTGGCTACAGGGATGGCGCAGGAGGGAGTGATTCAGTTACCTGGATAATTGGGGCTCATTCTAGGGTAGGTGGGACCTTGACAAACAGGATGGTCTACACCTGAACCAGAGGGGGCAGAGGGGGAGGGGAGGGGGGGGGGGGGGGGGGGAGGGGGGGGGGGGGGGGGAGTTTTGCTAATACTATTCGTGAGGGTTTAAATTAATTCAGCAGGGGGATTGGAAACCTAAATTGGAGTTCCAGTTTCCAGGAGGTTGAGAGTAGTGAGGCCAGAAATAAGGTTTCAAGGTCGCAACAGTGCACCTGCAAGCAGGAAGGTGATTTGAAGTGTGTCTACTTCAATGGCAAGAATAAGGTGGATGAACGTGCCACATGGTTGGTACCTGGGACTTCGATGCTGTGACCATTTCAGAGACATGGATCGAGCAGGGACAGGAATGGTTGTTGCAGGTTCTGGGATTTTGATGTTTCAGTAAGAACACAGAAGTTGATAAAAGAGGAGGTGGTGTGGCATTGTTAGTCAAGGACAACGGTAGCAGAAAGGATGTTTGGGGAGTTGTCTACTGAGGTAAGAAATAGGAAAGGAGAGGTCACCCTGTTGGGAGTTTGGTATAACCTCCAAATAATTCCAGAGACATAGAGGAAAGGTTAGCAAACATGATTCTGGATAGGAGCAAGAGTAACAGGGTAGTTGTTAAAGGGGTCTTTAACTTTCCAAATTTGACTGGAAACACGATAGTTTAAATACTTTAGATTACATTAGATTAGATTACTTACAGTGTGGAAACAGGCCCTTCAGCCCAACAAGTCCACACCGACCCACCGAAGCGCAACCCACCCATACCCACTCCCCTACATTTACCCCTTCATCTAACACTACGGGCAATTTAGCATGGCCAATTCACCTAACCTGCACATTTTTGGACTGTGTGAGGAAACCGGTGCACCCAGAGGAAACCCACACAGACACAGGGAGAATGTGAATTGAATGAAATGAGGCGGGAATTGAACCCGGGTCTCTGGCGCTGTGAGGCAGCAGTGCTAACCACTGTGCCACCGTGCCGCCCACAATCAGACAATTAGATAGGTCAGTTTTCGTCCAATGTGTGCAGGAGGGTTACCTGAAACAGTGTGTAGACAAACCAACAAGGACACATTGGATTTGGTACTGGGTAACGAACTCAGCCAGGTGCTAGATTTGGAGGTAGGTGAGCACTTTGGTGATAGTGACCACAATTCAGTTATGTTTATTTTAGCGATTGAAAGGGATAGGTATATATTGCAGCGCAAGAGTTATAGCTGTGGGAAAGGCAATTACAATGCGATTAGGCAAGACTTAGGATGCATAGATTGGGGAAGGAAACTGCAGGGAGTGGGCACAATTGAAATGTGGAGCTATTCAAGGAACAGCTCCTGCGCGTCCTTGATAAGGTGGGGAGGAAGTGGTCGAGTGGGGAGCCATGGTTTACTAAGGAAGTTCAATCTCTTGTCAAGAGATAAAAAAGACCTATGTTAGGATGAGATGTTAGGATCTATGTTAGGATGATGTGCTGTAGTTTGACTCCTGATGCCATTGATGTTTCTCAAGCCTATGTTGTTGCCAGGAAATCCATCCAGTTTAATTTCTTTCCTTCAGATTGTGTAGCAATTGTTACAACTGGGTGGCTTGCTGTGTCACTTCAGAGGGTAGTTAGGAATCAAATACCATGTTGTGTGTCCGGAGTTAGATGTAGGCCAGGTAAGGGTGCTTGAGAGTTACAAGTGAGCCAGGAAAGACTTAAAGTGAGAGCTAAGAAGAGCCAGGAGGGGACATGAGAATTCATTGACAGTTAGGATCAAGGAAAACCCTAAGGCTTTCTGTAGGTATATCAGGAATGAAAGAATGACTAGAGCAAGATTAGGGCCAATCAAGGATAGTAGTGGGAAGTTGTGCGTAGAGTCCGAGGAGATAGGGCAAGCATTATATGAATATTTTTCATCAGTATTCACAATGGAAAAAGACAGTTTTGTTGAGCATACTGTGATATAGGCTACTAGACTAGATGGGATTGAGGTTCACAAGGAGGAAATGTTAGCAATTCTGGAAAGTGTGAAAATAGTTAAGTTCCCTGAGCCGGATGGAATTTATCCTGGGATTCTCTGGGAAGCCAGGGCAGAAATTGCAGAGCCTTTGACTTTGATCTTTACGTCATCATCGTCTACTGTAATAGTGCCAGAAGACTGGAGGATAGCAAATATTGTCGCTTTGTTCAAGAAGGGGAGTAGAGACAACCCTGGGTTGTGGGTAAGGTGTTGGAAAAAGACATAAGGAATAGGATTTTTAATCATCTAGAAAGGAATAAGTTGATTAGGGATAGTCAACATGGTTTTGTGACGGGTAGATTGTGCCTCACAAACCTTATTGAGTTCTTTAAGAAGGTGACCAAACAGGTGGATGAGGGTAAAACGATTGATGTTGTGTATATGGAATTCAGCAAGTCGCTTGATAACGTTCCCCACAGTAGGCTATTGCACAAAATATGGAGGCATGAGATTGAGGGTGAATTAGCGGTTTGGATCAGAAATTGGCTAACTGAAAGAAGACAGAGGGTGGTGGTTGATGGCAATTGTTCATCCCAGCGTTCAGTTACTAGTGATGTACCACAAGGATCTGTTTTGGGGCCACTGCTGTTTGTCATTTTTAAAAATAACCTGGATTTGGGCATAGAAGGCTGGGTTAGTACATTTGCGGATAACACTTAAGTCGGTGGAGTTGTGGATAGTGCTGAAGCATTTTGTACTTTACAGAGGGATATAGATAAGCTGCAGAGGTGGGCTGAGAGGTGGCAAATGGAGTTTAATGTGGAAAAGTGTGAGGTGATTCACTTTGGAAGGAGCAAAAGGAATAAAAAGTACTAGGCTAATGGTAGAACTCTTTGTAGTTTAGATAAGTAGAGAGATCTCGGTGTCCATGTACATAGATCCATGAAAGTTGCCACCCAGGTATATAGGATTGTTAGGAAGGCATACGGTGTGTTAGGTTTTATTGGTAGAGGGGTTGCGTTTTGGAGCCATGAGGTCATGCCGCAACTGTACAACTTTGGTGCAGCCACACTTGGAGTAATGTGTACAGTTCTGGCCACTACATTATAGAAAGGATGCGGAAGCTTTGGAAAGGGTTCAAAGGAGTTTACTGGGATGTTGCCTGGTACGGAGGCAAGATGTTCTGCAGAAAGGCTTATGGGCTTGAGGCTGTAATCTGAGATGAGGAGATCCATTGAATTGGAATTACAGAATGCCTACAGTGCGGAAAGAAGCCACTCAGCCGAGCAAGTCTGCAGTGACCTTCTGAAGGGCATCCCACACAGACCCAACCAACCGCCCTCGCGCCCCACAATCCCCACCCCCCCCCAACTCTGCACATCACCAGATACTACAGGGCAAATTAGCACAGCCAAATCTTTGGATTTAGGATGAAACTGGAGTATCTGGCAGAAACTCATGCAGACAAATTCCACACAAACACTTGCCCAAGGCTGGAATCAAACCTGGGCCTCCTGGCAGTGAGGCAGCAGTGCTAAGCCACCATGCTACCCTGAATTTGAATGACAAAATTTATTCACTTCACTTCTTCACTGGTTGCAAAGTCAAGAAACCAGCGGATGCTGAATTGTTAAGTATGACCACTGCATTATGCAACACTGAAGGAATGAAGGGAATAGGAGTGCAGACAGGGAAAATGGAGTTGATGTAAAACTTCAGCTATTATCTTATTTAATGGTAGAGAAGGCTCCAGTGGTTGATTAACCTACTTCTATATCTACTTTCTGTATGAAACATGGCCCCTCAGGTCCTTTTTAAATCTTTCCACTCTCACCTTCACCTGTGCCCTCCAGCTTTGGACTCCCCCACTCAAAGAAAAAGACCTTAGCTATTCACCCTATCCATGCCACTCATGATTTTATAAATTACTTTAGCTTCCAATGCTCCAAGGAAAAAAAAACCCAGCCTATTTAGCCTCTCCCTATAACTCAAACCCTCCTATCCTGGCAACGTCCTTTCAATATTTTCTGCCCCTTCTCCAGTTTAACAACATCTCTCCTATAAAAGGGTGACCAGAATTGTAGAGCTGTAACATGATGTCCCAACCCCTATGTTCTCACCTGTTTCCTTGAAGAGTGCACAGTGCTGCAAGCATTTTGCTGTGGTGAATCAATGATTGATGCAGTGCCAAATGTGTTGTGTTCTTCATTTTGTACCGTCCTGCAAAAATATCTTGTACTGAATAACTGTGTGAAACAGGATTTGTTTCAAGCATTGTTAACATAGAACAGTATAGCACAGGAATGGGCCCTACGGCCCACAATGTTGTGCCAAGCTTGATGCCAAATTAAACTAATCCCTTGGTCTATATCCCTCCATTTCTTGCATATTCATGTCCTTATTTAAAAGTCCCTTAAAAGCCCTAATTGTGTCTGCCTCCGCCATGGAGGATGGTGGCGAGGCAGGTGGTGAATCCGCAGCAGGACTCTGGCTTCGGTGGCAGCTTCCGACCGGTATTCCAGTAGCCACAACATGGCAGTCTTGCGGCAGTACTGTCTTTTCATGAACCCAAGAACCAGGAATCGAACTAAGATGGAATTTGTCTTAATTCTTTTTTAAAATTTATTCTTGTCAATGCCTTCTGTTGTTAATTCAGGTGCTGTGATAACTTAAACACTTTTATAAAAAAATACAAGTGACAATGAATGACTATTCTATTCCATTCTAACTACTTTTCAGTGCCTGTTCAAGTAAGAAAAATGCTGTGAAACTGAGATAGATATTTCAGAAGTAATTGAACCAACATCTCTGCCAACATGTCCCACTGTTGTAACATCTAAGACAGCATGCACCATGTCTGCTGCAGAGCTTGTCAGAAGCTCAAGACATGCTTTATGACCATTTGATCCTTCTGCAACTTGCAAAGATCAAAGCCGCTGCTTGTCGAGGGAGTTATTCAACTAGCAATGAACAGGGAACCTAATCTTATAATATCTAACACAAGCTGCTTTTGAATAGTGATGCAACAATACAGAGATTCCTCCCCATTTAAAAAAAAATAAATTTGAAGGCTGAAGCAGCCAGTCCCAGTTTCTTCAACAAGCTGTACCTACCCTAGGACTGAGGCAACAAAATTTCATTCTTAATGATTCCTTCATGTCTAAGTGCCAGATTTATCTGCTGCTCTTGGCTTTGACGACCTGTGTGCAATTTAATACAGATCGAATGCTTTCCATCAAAATTGGAGATGCTAGAACAAATTTTGTAGAAAACTGCGCATGGAACTACATTTGAAACTGAGAAAACCTAGTTGTTACTTTGTTTCCAGTCACTCCTCTCACTATCCCAGGGATTGATGACAGTGCAGTCGAAAATGACCTGCCTGGTACCAAGGTTCCCTCCCTTCTGACCGTGCTATTCCCCCATTCACAGATTCCGTTTTTTTGGAGGTGGAGTCAATGCAGTGTGAGTATTGCACATTTTGATTTCTCATGGCCTATCTGTAATTTTTGGAATGAATTTGCCTGTTGATTTTTGAAGGAAGATGTTAATTGAGGTACGCATTGATGGAAAAATAGTATTGGAAAATGAAATAATATTTCATGTTGACTTTTCAAAAGAATGAGAAAAAGTTAAAGATGTTGGCAGACCTGCTAAGTATTTGCAGCATTTTCAGTTTTATTTTAGATTTCCAGAACCCATAGCATTTGTTCTTTTCCAGATTCATCTGCATTCAAGTACTTTAGGATATGGGCATAGTCATAGAGTGAATTTAGGAGGAATGATTACTAAGTTTGCACATGACACCAGAATTGGTGGTATAGTCAACAGTTATCTAGGATTACGAAGGGATCTTAATCAGTTGGGCCAATGGGCTGAGGAGTGGCAGATGGAGTTTAATTTGGATAAATGCGAGTCATTGCATTTTGGTAAAGCAAACAAGGTCAGGATTTATACGGTTAATGGTAGGGCCCTGAGTTGGGTTGTCAAACAGAAAGACCTAGGGGTTCAGTATATAATTCTTTGGAAGTTGCATCGTAGGTAGACAGAGTGGTTAAGGTGTTTAGCATGCTTGCCTTCATTGCTCAGAACACTGAGTATAGAAGTTGGGATGTCAAGTTGAGGGTGCACAGGACAGTTGTGAGACCACTTTTGGACTACTGTGTACAATTCTGGTAGTCCTGCTACAGGAAGGATATTATTAAATTGGAGAGGGTTCAGGAAAGATTTGCCAGGATGTTGCTGGGACTAGAGGATTTGAGTTATAAGACGAGGTTGGGACTTCTTTCACAGAAGCATAAGAGGTTAAGTGGAGAAATAGTAGGGGAGTTGAAAATAGAGTGCATATTTTTAAGGTGAGACAAGAAAGATTTAAAAGGGACCTGAGGTTCAACATTTTCACACAGTGAGTGGGTTTGTATGTGGAATAAACTGCCAAAGGAAGTGGTAGATGCAGGTACAGTTCCAACATTTAAAAGACATTTGGACAGCATGTGAATGGCAAAGGTTTAGAGGGAGAGGGACCAAACACAGGCAAGTGAGTCTCATTTAGTTTGGGAAACCTGACTGGCATAGACAAGTTAGACCTGTTTCCATGCTGTATGATTATATGACTCCATGACAAGACCTATAACTAAAGTCGAGCTTTTAGGATCAGGTGCCAAAAGAAAGTTCCACTCTCCCTTCTCTGAAGAAAACAACCTAATTAGTTTTAACTATTGTGCCATGATGACTATGAATAACTTCAAACTACTTCAGACCAAGCAAGGGGAACAATTGGTTAAGTCATTGACAAATCAAAAGTCTGAAATATGAAAAGTGTTACATTGATGTAGTAGAGACCCTTTATGAAGAGTCATAGAGATTGTCAACACAGAGAAAGGAGGTTTGTCCCATCACATCCATGGCATTCAAAAGCAGCTATCTAACTATTCTAATCCCATTTTCCAGCTCTTGGCCCATAGCCTTGTATGCCTCGGCATCGCAAGTGCACATCTAAAGACTTCTGCCTCTACCATCCTTGTAAACACTGAGTTCCAGATTTCCACCATTTTCTGGGTGAAACAGTATTATCTTTCCTCGAAACCTTCTGTCTCTAACTTGAAATAGATGCACCCTCATCATTGGTCCCTCCATCAAGGGGAAAAGTCTGTAAGCCGACTTGGAAAAGTCTATCTGTGGCCTTCCTAACTTTATACACCACAACCATGTCCCCTCTAAATCTTCTCTACTCTAATGAAAACAACGATCTATCCAATCTTTCTTCATAAATGAAACTCTCCAATCTAGGCAAATCTCTTCTGCACCTTTTCAAATGCCATCAGATCCTTTCTATAATCTGGACTCCAGAACTGCACATATTCTCACAGTGGCCATACCAACATGTTATATAATGTAGCATAACTTCCCTGTTCCTAAGTTCCTTTGCCTCGAATAATAAAGGCAAGTACACCATTTGTCTTCTTATCCACATTATCCACCTGTCCCGATACTTTAAAAGACCAGTTTCTCTGATCCTTGCTACTCACCAGGGTCCTACCATTCATCACATTTTCCCTTGCCTTAGTTGTTCTGCCCAAGTGCATCACTTCACATTTAACTGGACTGAATTCCATTTGCCACTGATTAGCCTATCTGACCAGTCCATCTATATCCTTCTATAGTCTCTTTACTATTTACCACCTCATCAATTTTTGTGTTGTCTGCAAACATATTGATCAACCTAAATTCAAGTCGACATCATTTTTGAAAACCACAAACAGCAAGGGCCCCAGTGCTAATCCCTATGGGATCCAACGGTCAGAGACTTCCAGTCAGAAAAATAACCATCAACTTGCCCCCCCCCCCACCACCAAGCTAATTTTGGATCCAATCTGCCAAATTTCCTTAGTACATATGGGATCTTATATTTGCTATCAGTTTCTTATACGGGAGCTTATCAAAAGTCTTGCTGATGTCCAAGCAGACTACATCAAAAGCATTCCCCTGATCTACATACCTGGTCATTATTGCAAAAAATCCTCAAGTTGGTCAGACATAAACTCCCCTTAACAAAATCACGTCAACTGTTCTTAATTAAGCCCTGACTTTCCAAATGCAGATGACTTCTGTCCCTCGGAACTGGTTCCAATAGTTTCTCCACCACTGAGTTTGGCCTGTAGTTTCCTTGCTTACCCCTTCCTTTTTAAATGGTACCACTCTGACTGTCCTCCACTCCTCTAGCACTTCTTCTGTGGCCACGGAAGATTTAAAAATAATTATAAGTGCCCCTGCTCTTTCACCCTTGCCTCACTCAACCACCTGGGATACATTTCATCTGGCCCTGGAGATTCATCTACTTTTAAGCCTGTCAGACTACTCAGAATCTCTTCTCTGTCAAAGTTCATTTCTTGAATTGTATCACAGACCTCCTCCCTGATTTCTGTACCCATATCATCCCTCTCAGTCGTGAATACTGACTCAAAGTGTTCATTTAGAATCCTACTTACATCCTTTGGATCCTTAGAGGCTTTACTCTTTCCCTTGTTATCCTTTTACCGTTAATGTACCTGAGAAACAAATTAGGATTTTCCTTTATGTTACCTGCCAGTGTCCTCTCATGTCCCCTTTTAACTCTCCTAAATCTTCCTCCTTAGTTTCCTCTGGCACTTGAGAGAGAGATTTACCTTAAAGTATTTGCTCCCATTACACTCTGGCCAAATCATATATGATCTTATTAAAATCAGCCCCCCCCCCAATCCCGTTGAAAACTTTGATCTCTACCCAGGCTTGTCATTTTTGATAACAATTTTGAATCTCATGGAGTTATGGTCACTTGTTCAGATGTCTGAAACACAAATAGGACAATTATAAGGCATTTACCTTATCTTTAATTGGTAATGTATCTCCTTTGGAGTGTTTGATGTGATAGCGTTGAGGGAACCTTACTCCGAATCTAACTTGATGTCATAACTGCCCTGAAGTGATTGATTTGACAGTGCTGTTAGGACTTTACTTCCTGAAGAATTTATTTGAATTATTCAATTTGCTTTTATGGATGTAGGTTTGTTCGCTGAGCTGATGGTTTGATATCCAACCTACAGCTCAGCGTGCAAACCTACACCCTAAACCTCAACCTGAGCTACAAACCTTCACAAACCTTGCATTTCCTTTTATCTTGGAATATCAAACTTTTTGTGATCAGCAGGATATTATGCTTATGCCATGAATATTATCTACAACAAATGCTTGAGCAATAAAATAAATGACTAAATAAAATTCCTTAATGCTTCAAAAAAGTTAAGGCAGGAAGTCTTATTGAGAGAAGTATTCATGGAGTAAAGACGAGCAAACAAATTAATGTAAAGTACTGCAGATAAAGACGTGTCATAAAAGTCAAAAGTTTTGGAGAAATTCAGCAGATTGACAGCACCTATGGAATGAGAAAAACAGAAATTACAGCTCTTCTTCAAAACACACTCTGCTAAGCATCCAGGAATAGAAACACCACCGGCACGGTGGCACAGTGGTTAGCACTGCAGCCTCACAGCGCCAGAGACCCGGGTTCAATTCCCGCCTCAGGCGACTGACTGTGTGGAGTTTGCACATTCTCCCCGTGACTGCGTGGGTTTCCTCCGGGTGCTCCGGTTTCCTCCCACAATCCAAAAAAAAAAGTGCAGGTTAGGTGAATTGGCCACGCTAAATTGCCCGTAGTGTTAGGTAAGGGGTAAATGTAGGAGAATGGGTCTGGGTGGGTTACGCTTCGGCGGGTCGGTGTGGACTTGTTGGGCCGAAGGGCCTGTTTCCACACTGTAGGTAATCTAATTCAAAATCATTGTGTAACTGTGACATGACCTTTGCTGTAGATAAAGTATGTGTCATACCATACATGATGTGAGATGTTATTATGACTATATATTTAATATGACTGTAAATTTTAGAGTTTTACTATTGTGAAGGGTCTTTAAAAAAAAACTAGGTCAGTTCTTCCAAAACAGTGTGTCAGTAAGCTGGATCCTCTGAAGTGTTAATGGATGACTGTTTAAACTGTGATGGTTTATGACAGATGGGATAAAAATTGAAGCAATTAGATGGTTTTTGTCCAGTACAATCAAGAATTGTCTTCAGTTTACAAAACTCAGTGAAAAACCTAGGCAGATTTGGAGGAAATTTGACTGGGCTCAGAAGCAGATATGGTTTAGCGCCTTGAATGGAATTTAGGGCAATTCAGGGAACATACAGTTACCTCAGGGAAAAAAAAGTTTAGCTTTTGAAATTTCTAGACTAGGAGTGTTTAGTTAGAAACCTGAAGAAATGCTGAGAAAGCCTAAGCTCCCTGCCTTGTGAATATTCCTAACAGAAGACTTCACCGCTTACAAGAAGAACTGCGGAGAATCAGACAACTCAAATTTTAAAAGATTTGAATAATTTCTCCACATTTCTGACTCTGAAATGGATAATGCCAGGTGACTGGATCAGACTTTGTTTTGATGTGCTTTTAGATATTTCAAATTATGTTATATATTTTGAGAGCTTGGATTCTTTGCTTTTATTTCTTTTGTGTAATGAACTTCTGGTCTGTTTTTAAAGAAACACTTCAGCCTTATGTGATGATATTTCAGCGAATGACCACCACATTAACTAAAATTTGAAAGTAATGTTCTGCAAAGCTCGATTTCATACTGAGATCTGACGTTCCCATTAATGCTATCAACTGGGATCATTACACATGGTTTTAGTTGAAGGGTTTCAAACAGACTCCACAAAGCTCCTTTGACTTACAGTGTAGATTGTCTGTTTTGTGTCCTGTAACATCAAATCCCAAATTTATGAGAAATATTCTATCATCCTAAAAGAATGTTGGGAACAAGTGCTTCATTCCCAAGTGCAACTGCCCTGATCTTGAAAGCGCAAATTCACACAAACTAAGTGAAGAATTAATATTGCAATGTCTGATTGAACCCAATTGGCAGCACAGGCCCGGTTACCTCTAGATTCTGGAGCCGGTTGAGTGCTGGACCAACATTTGCCAGTTGTAGCATGGGACGAGGTACCACCCAGCTCTCCAAGGTCTCCTTCTGATCTGTAGTCGCATTCTTAACTTGCTGCATCACTAAGTAACCTTGGAATTGGTCATCATAGAAGTAAAGATGGACAGACAGAGTATGTCCCACAGGCTCAAACCTGAAAAAAGGAAATATTTTCAGAACTTTTCCAAGGTAAACAAGCTATATAATAAACCCTGGGCTTGATTATCATTCAGCCTTCCTTCAGCACATTCAGTGCACTTACCATACTTAATCATTATAATGTCGGTAAAGGTAAAGTTGCCATATTACTACCAAACCATATGGGTGCTCTCTCATTAAAGAGAGATAAGGGTCACCATGCTAGCACAAGTCATTGACACTGTGCTAGCCCTGTGAAAGATAAATTTATTGAATGCCATTCCTTTGACTTCTGCCCACAGCCCAGTGCACAGTTCCTTTTCAGATAGTAATCCATTCCCTTTTGAAAGGGGCAGCACAAAGAACAAAGAATATTACAGCACAGGAATGGGCTCTTCGTCCCTCCAAGCCTGTGCCAATCCTGGTCCTCTATCTAAACCTGTCATCTATTTTCTAAGGATCTGTATCCCTCTGTTCCCTGCCCATTTATGTATCTGTCTAGATATATCTTAAAAGACGCTATCATGCCTGCCTCTACCACCTCCACTGGCAACACGTTCCAGGGACCCACCACCCTCTCTTTAAAGAACTTTCCACGTATATCTTCCATAAACTTTTCCCCTCACCTTGAACTCGTGACTCCTATAATTAAGTCCCCCACTCTGGGGAAAAAGCTTCTTGCTCTGTCTATACCTCTCATAATTTTGTATGCCTCAATCAAGTCCCCTCCCAACCTCTGTCTTTCTAATTAAAATAATCCTAATCTACTCAACATTTCTTCATAGTTAGTACCATCCATACCAGACAACATCCTGGTGAACCCCCTCTACACTCCAAATGTGGCCAAATCAAAGCCCTTTACAACTGTAACATGACCTGCCAACTCTTGTACTCAATACCCTGTCCGATGAAGGAAAGCATGCCACCAGAACGAAGGAACCGATACCCAGCAGGAGCAAAACTAATGTAGTGTACAAAATCCCATGCAAGGACTGCACAAAACACTATATAGGACAAACAGGAAGACAGCTAACGATCCGCATCCATGAACATCAACTAGCCACGAAACGCCACGACCAGCTATCCTTAGTAGCCACACACGCAGACGACAAGCAACATGAATTCGACTGGGACAACACTACCATTATAGGGCAAGCCAAACAAAGAATAGCCAGGGAATTCCTAGAAGCATGGCACTTATCCACAAACTCCATCAACAAACACATCGACCTGGACCCAATATACCGGCCACTACAGCGGACAGCTGAAAGTGACAACCGGAAGCTGCAGCGACAGGCCACTACAAATGCCAGAGGAAACACCACAGAAGCGCTTCACAGGAGGCTCCCAAGCACTGAGGATGTCACCTAGACAGGGGACGAAACGTTTGCAACAAAAATTTCTAGCTCGGCGAACAGAACCACAACAACGAGCGCCCGAGCTACAAATCTTCACCCAAACTTTGAACACAGAGAACCTTATCAAACACCCTACTGAAGTCCGTGCAGATGGCATCTACAACCCTTCCCTAACCAATGAACTTTATCACTTCCTCAAAGAATTCTGTTAAGTTGGTAAGACATAATCATGCTGCTGATCACGGATAAGCCCATTTTCCTTGTAATGGGAATAGATCCTATCCCTCAGTATCTTCTCCAGCAACTTCGCTATCACAGACATCAGGCTGACTGGTCTATAACTATCTAGAGCTGGAAATGTGTTGCTGGAAAAGCGCAGCAGGTCAGGCAGCATCCAGGGAACAGGAGAATCGACGTTTTGGGCATAAGCCCTTCTTCAGGAATGAGGAAAGTTTGTCCAGCAGGCTAAGATAAAAGGTAGGGAGGAGGGACTTGGGGGAGGGGCGTCGGAAATGTGATAGGTGGAAAGAGGTCAAGGTGAGGGTGATAGGTCAGACTGGGGTGGGGGCGGAGAGGTCGGGAAGAAGATCTCAGGTTAGGAAGGTGGTGCTGAATTTGATGGATTTGACTGAGACAGGGTGGGGGGAGGGGAAATGAGGAAACTGGTGAAATCCGAGTTCATCCCTTGTGGTTGGAGGGTTCCTAGCCGGAAGATGAGGCGTTCTTCCTCCAACCGTCGTTTTGTTGTGGTCTGACGATGGAGGAGTCCAAAGACCTGCATATCCTTGGTGGAGTGGGAGGGGGAATTGAAATGTTGAGCTACAGGGTGGTTGGGTTGGTTGGTCCGGGTGTCCCAGAGGTGTTCTCTGAAACGCTCCGCAAGTAGTGGCCTGTCTCCCCAATATAGAGGAGGCCACATCGGGTGCAGAGGATGCAATAGATGATATGTGTAGAGGTGCAGGTGAATCTGTGGCGGATATGGAAGTTTCCTTTGGGGCCTTGGAGGGAGGTGAGGGGGGAGGTGTGGGCGCAAGTCTTGCACCGCCTGCGGTTGCAGGGGAAGGTGCCGGGAGTGGAGGTTGGGTTGGTGGGGGGTGTGGATCTGACGAGGGAGTCATGGAGGGAGTGGTCTTTACGGAATGCTGATAGGGGAGGGGAGGGAAATATATCCTTGGTGGTGGGGTCCGTTTGGAGGTAGCGGAAATGACGGCGGATGATGCGCTGTACATGGAGATTGGTGGGGTGGTAGGTGAGTACCAGTGGGGTTCTGTCCTGGTGGCGGTTGGAGGGGCGGGGTTCAAGGGCCTGGAACTGGTCCTCCTGGGAGCAGATGCGGCGGAGTCGAAGGAATTGGGAGAATGGGATGGCGTTTTTACAGGGGGCAGGATGGGAGGAGGTGTAGTCCAGGTAGCTGTGGGAGTCGGTCGGTTTGTAGTAGATGTCCGTGTTGATTCGGTCGCCCCAGGTGGACCAGTTCCAAAAATGCACAACCCAGATGGCCTCCTTCTTCAAGGACCGCAATTTCCCCCCCGACGTGGTCGACGATGCCCTCCACCGCATCTCTTCCACTTCCCGCTCCTCCGCCCTTGAACCCCGCCCCTCCAACCGCCACCAGGACAGAACCCCACTGCTACTCACCTACCACCCCACCAATCTCCACGTACAGCGCATCATCCGCCGTCATTTCCGCTACCTCCAAACGGACCCCACCACCAAGGATATATTTCCTTCCCCTCCCCTATCAGCATTCCGTAAAGACCACTCCCTCCGTGACTCCCTCGTCAGATCCACACCCCCCACCAACCCAACCTCCACTCCCGGCACCTTCCCCTGCAACCGCAGGAGGTGCAAGACTTGCGCCCACACCTCCCCCCTCACCTCCCTCCAAGGCCCCAAAGGAAACTTCCATATCCGCCACAGATTCACCTGCACCTCTACACATATCATCTATTGCATCCTCTGCACCCGATGTGGCCTCCTCTATATTGGGGAGACAGGCCGGCTACTTGCGGAGCGTTTCAGAGAACACCTCTGGGACACCCGGACCAACCAACCCAACCACCCTGTAGCTCAACATTTCAATTCCCCCTCCCACTCCACCAAGGATATGCAGGTCTTTGGACTCCTCCATCGACAGACCACAACAAAACGACGGTTGGAGGAAGAACGCCTCATCTTCCGGCTAGGAACCCTCCAACCACAAGGGATGAACTCGGATTTCACCAGTTTCCTCATTTCCCCTCCCCCCAGCCTGTCTCAGTCAAATCCATCAAATTCAGCACCGCCTTCCTAACCTGAGATCTTCTTCCCGACCTCTCCGCCCCCACCCCAGTCTGACCTATCACCCTCACCTTGACCTCTTTCCACCTATCATATTTCCGACGCCCCTCCCCCAAGTCCCTCCTCCCTACCTTTTATCTTAGCCTGCTGGACAAACTTTCCTCATTCCTGAAGAAGGGCTTATGCCCGAAACGTCGATTCTCCTGTTCCCTGGATGCTGCCTGACCTGCTGCGCTTTTCCAGCAACACATTTCCAGCTCTGATCTCCAGCATCTGCAGACCTCACTTTCTCCTAAAACTATCTAGATTATACTTGCTACCCTTCTTAAAGAAGGGGACAACATGAACAATTCTCCAGTCCTCTGGGACCTCAACCGTTGTCAAGGATGCTACAAAGATATCCATTACTGCCTGAGCTATTTCCTCTCTCGCTTCCCTCAGTAACATGGGATAGATCCCATCCGGACCTAGATACTTGTCCACCTTAATGCCTTTTAGAGTATTCAACACTTCCTCCCCCCTTATGCCGACTTGACCTAGAGTAATGAAACATCTATCCCTAATGAAACATCTGTCATGTCCCTCTCCTCAGTGAATACCATAGCAAAGTACTCGTTAATAAACTCACCAATTTTCTCTGACTCCACGCATAACTTTTCTCCTGTGTCCTTGAGTGGACCAACTCTTTCTCTAATTACCCTCTTGCTCCTTATATATGAATAAAAGGCTTTGGGATTTTCCTTAACCCTGTTGCTAAAGATATCTCAAGACCCCTTTTAGCCCTCTTAATTCCTCGTTTCAGATTGGTCCTACATTCCCAATATTCTTCCAAAGCTTCACCTGTTTTCACTCACCTAGACCTTATGTATACTTCTTTTATCCTCTTAGCTAGTCTCACAATTTCACCTGTCATCCATGGTTCCCCATTCGTACCATCTCTATCCTCATTTTCACAGGGACATGTCTATCCTGCGCTCTAATCAATCTCTCTAAAATCCTCTCACATATCAAATGTGGAATTACCTTCCAACAGCTGCTTCCAGTGCATTCCCCAGCTCCTGCCAAATTTTGGTATAGTTGGCCTTCCCCAATGTAGCACTCTGCTTTTAGGACCACTCTTGTCTTTGTCCATGAGTATTCTAAAAATTACATAATTCTGGTCAATATTCCCAAAGTAATCCTCTACTGAAACTTCAACCACCTGACCAGGCTCATTCCCCAGCACCAGGTCCAGTATGGCCCCTTCCTGATTTGGACTATATATACTACTGTAGAAAACCTTTCTGGATGCTCCTTATAAATTGTGCTCTCTCTAGACCTCCAACACTGAGTGAATCCCAGTCAATGTTGGGAAAATTAAAATCCCCTATCACCACCACCCTGTTGCTCCTACATCTTTCCAAAATCTGTTTATATATTTGTACCTCTACCTCAGGCTCGATGTTGGGAGGCCTGTAGTACAGCCCCAACACAGCACCCTTCTTATTTCTGAGCTCTGCCCATATTACCTCACTGCTCAAGTCCTCCATTGTATCCTCTTTCAGCACAGCTGTAATATCCTCTCTGACCAGTAATGCAACTCCTCTACCCCTTTTACCTCTCTCTCTATCCCACTTGAAGCATCTATACCCTGGGATATTTAGTTTCTAATAATGCCCTTCCCTCAACCAAGTCTCAGAAATAGCAATAACATCGTATTAATCCAAGCCCTAAGTTCATCTGCCTTATCCACTACACTCTCGCATTAAAACAAATGCACTCACACCACCTGTCACTTTGTGTTCATCATCTGCTCCCTGCCTATTCTTCCCTTTAGCCATGCTGACTTCATTATTAGTCACTTACAGGCTTTAGTTACTACCTCCTTACTGTCCACTGACCTCCTCATTTGGTTCCCATCCCCTTACCACATTAATTTAAACCCTCCCCATAGCATTAGCAAAGACACTCCCAAGAACATTGGTTCCAGTCCGGCCCAGGAGTAGACCCCCAGAACTGGTCCCAATGTTCCAAAAATCTGAACCCCTCCTGCCTGCACCATCTCTCAAACCCCGCATTCATCCTGCCTGTTCTTTCACTTCTTCTCTGACTAGCATGTGGCGCTGGTAGCAATCCTGAGATTACTATCTCTGAGGTCCGACTTTTTAATTTGGCTCCTAACTCCCTAAATTCTGTTTGTTGGACCTCATCCCGTGTATTTACCTATGTCATTGATGCTTGTGCACACCACGACAGCTGGCTGCTCATCCTTACCCTTCAGAATGTTCTACAGCCAATCTGAAACACTCCTGACCCGTGCAGCTGGGAGGCAACATATTATTCAGGAGTCTCATTTTCGACCACAGGACCACCTATCTCCTTCCCTTACAATGAATCCTTTATGACTATAGCCCTTCCTCTTTTTCCTCCCCTTTTATACAGCAGAGCCAGCCATGGTGCCATGAGCCCGGTTACTGCTGCTTTCCCATCTGGTGTTGAGGAATGAGCCTGGTCAGGTGCTTGAAGTTTCAGTAGGGGATTACTTTGGAAACAGTGATCACAATTCCATAAGTTTTAGGAGGGAGAAGACCGCAGAGGACACTTGCACTGCTTTCCTGCTTTTTCTCTGCCTTTTGGTCACCCATTCCCTTTCTCCCTAGCAATCCTAATTTGCTCTGTGATCAATTCACTAAAGTGCTAATCACGACCCCCTCAGAATTGTGTATGCTCCAAAGTTGAGTCCATCCACATCTCCAGAGCCGTCATGCAGTCTAACAAGAGTTGCAGCTGGACACACTTCCTGCATACAAAGGAGTCACGGACATCAGCCACGTCCCCGAGTTCCCACGTTGAGTAAGAGAGCATAGCACGAGTTATTTTCCCAAAAGACACAGTTTCAGGGAATGCTTTGGACGCATCGATAATTGTTTGAAAAAAATTGGTTCCAATTTTGATTTTAGACATTAAAACCTTCTGAGAAAGTTCTTTAAAAGCTGGTATTCGAATTGAAGGTGCAGATTTAATTGAAGTTTGATGTTTCTCTACAAACTTGCATGTCTATTAAAATTTGACAACGTCTTTACATGACCCTAGCCAATGAAAATGATTTAATAATATAGCTTCTGCTTTCCAAATAGCAAATGACCTGCCATTGAAATTTCATGAGCCACTCGCAAAATTAGTTACGATACTCGGATGCAGCTACTACCTGAAGAATTACTGCCCATTCCCCATCAGCTGTTTTTTATCCAAGTGTTAACCATTTTATCATTAAGACTTCCCTTGTCAAGGTCGGAAGTCACACAACACAAGGTTGAAGCAGCACTCTGAAAACTCGTGATTTCAAATAAAGCTGTTGGACTATAATCTGGTGTCATGTGACTTCAGACTTTGTCCATTCCAGTCCAACACCAGCATCTCCACATCATTCCTTTTCAAGTAATAACATTCCATTATTGTTATAATTCCTTTTCTGAGTAGGCTGTTTTGCATAACTCTTTCAATTCAGAATTTCCTTGCTGCATTTTGATTAAAGAAAATGGGCTAAACATATCAGCCTCATTCTCTTTATCTTCATCCTTTTTAGTCAAATTGACAAAATGTTTATCAGATAACTGAATTTGCAAATTAACTCACTCTTTCATGGACTCTTTTTCTTCCTGATTAAAGCTTTATGTCTAAGAGCTAGTCACAACACAAGAAACAATTCAGACAAGTCTTTTTGTAAAATGTTGGTTTATTTTACCTCCATGAGTTCTTCTACCACCCTCGGTAAATCTAATATTCTTGAGCCCATTAGGTCACTTCCTAAGTTAATGTCAATTCCCTGTATAGAAATTTGTTTCACTCCTTGAATTATCACTTATGCACTGACCAAGTCATTCTTTAATCTTACTCGCACATTGAGACTGGTTTATAATTTTTGGAAATACCTCCAATTAATATTTTCTCCTTTTTCAATCCACCTGGAACACAAATCACATTAGTGCTAACATCAGTGACTTACTTAGTCCACTGTCTCTCAGTATCCTTATTGGGTTTACCTCCTTAATTTTAAGAAAACACTTCCCCTTTGATTCTTCTTATCAATCTTTGAAAGATAACTCTTCTGACCCATCTCTCCCTTACAAGAAAATATGTTATTTTTATGCCTCTGCTCCAGGTTCAGTTCTGAAGACCCCTTAGGTTTTGCTGTTCCCACATTTAGTCTCCCATTTAATATCTAGCAATTAGCTCTGTTACGTCCAATCTTATTGCAACTAACGCTTCTTCATTTTTTCACATCACGTTTTGGTTCCAGTTTTTCTTCTTTCTTTGATATTCTTCTGATGGTTCTCTAAAACTAATATGTCATCTATCTGTAGACTTTCTATGCCTCCAACTCACTTGATGATTTTCATATGTCTGCTTTCCCACTTGTAACTGTCTATAGGAAATATCATAGGTAACTGCCAAAACTGCTAATTTTCTGATCTTGAATACCCGAGGCTCATCTGAATAAGGTTTTGTTCTAATTTGCGAAATTGCTATCTCTAAATTCTTCCATAACCATAATTTCCCTTTAAACATTATGTGAGAGGTAATTTCGGTTTAAACTTTAAGATGTGCCTGGACCACAGACTGATCTATAATAAAAGACAAAACTTTTGTTTCTTTTCTAACAACCATTTTATATACTCAAAAGTAGAATAGTTTAAATTGTGCAGAATGCTGACAATTTGTGAGCGATAGTAAAAACAAGCAGGCTCTTGATTGATGAAGCCATTCACACAGCAGGGAAGGATAAGTCCTTGACTGATAAGACTGCTAGCACAGACAGAGAAGAATAAGTCTTTGACTGATAAGACTACAGGGTGAGAAAAACAACAACTTTAGAGACTCTGAAGACATTTGTTGCAGACTTTGTGATAAAAATAATGATGTTTTTAAGAATGTGAACCTCATGGCTTGTTGGAGCCAAGGAGAGGAGGGACTTGTGCTGTATATAATGGGAGACTTTGTAAGCCTCAGCGCGCCTTTTCTTTAAGGGTGCCCGACTCTGCAGACTTGACTTGTTAATAAAACTTTGTTTTCCTGAATTTGTCTAGAGCGATTATTGAGAAGCGATTTTCGTTTCTAACACATTATCTCTGACTTTAAGTGATCCTAACCACTGATTCCATATCTTTCCTTTTTCCACTGAAATATTCACAAGTGTCTGATTCATTTTCTTTCTTGTCGTCCTAAATTTCAACTATAAAACTTCCAGCAAAGTTCATAAGCTTCGTGTGTTGCCTCTTTGACAGTTTTGTACACTGAAGATTGTTCTTCTGACAAGCTGGCATACACTGTCATAGCTGTACCTCTCAAAACACTGCACCATTAAAACCCTGTTTTTGCCACTCCATCTGCACAACTACCTTCTCAAATGAGGTAAAATACTTATTGACTCCATCCTCATTAAATTTAAGTGAAGATTCTTGGGTAAATCAAATCCCTTATTTACATCATAATCACTATTCAAACTGCTACTTTCTACTGCATTCTAGTTTTTTTTTGACTAACTCAGTTGCTATACCCTTTGGACTTCAGGTCTTCTTAATTCCATCCTCCTTCACACTTCTCTCTACTCTTTTTTCATTACTCTGTTTTCCTTTTCCCTCAATTCCAAGTCTTTTCATTTACCTTTCTCTTGTCATTTTTTTTTCATTTCTAACTACATCTTAGCTAATTTCAGTTGTGATCTCTGAATTCCAGGTTTCCTTCCTATCAATTCTAAATAGATTACACTCATTTGAAGTATCTTATCTATATGAGATCCTGCTTTTTTTGAGTCATTCATGGAATGGGGGCATTGCTGGTTAGGCCAGCCTTTATTGCCCATCCCTAATTGCCCAGAGGGCAGTTAAGAGTCAATCACATTGCTGTGGATCTGGAATTATGTATAGGCCAGACCAGGTAAGGATGGCAGTTTCCTTCATTAAAGGACATTAGTGAACCAGATGGGTTTTTCTGACAATTGACAATGGACTCAGTCATCATTAGACTCTTAATTCCAGATACTTACTGAATTCAAATTCCATCGTTTGCAATGGCAGGATTCGAATCCTGCTCCCCAGAATATTGCCTGGGTCTTTAGATTAACTGTTCAGCGATAATACCATGAGGACACTGCCTAAAAAGCTTTTACATCTACTATAATGTATGTGTTCAATCCTTCAGTTTAGCTTTAAATCAAGATTTTAAATGATTCACTATTATATTTTCCACTATCAGAAAACTCTTAATAGTGTCCAAAGCTACTGTCAAATTTTGTGCAATAAACTTTAAGCCCAGACCTACACTGTAACCATTTCTTGAACAAGCAAGATACAGATCCTTTGTGAATCCAGGGGATTCAAAGATTCCAGATGAGCTTCTATTTGTTGTGACCCCAACAGATGTTATGCAAGTTTGGTATCCGAGTTGACCCAGAAGAAGGCATACATTAGGTTTAAGCTATCGGGCTCAAGTGAATTTCTAGATGAGCACAAAATGTGTAGGAGCAGACTTAAGAGAGAAATCAGAAGAGCAAATAAAGGGTATGAAATGATCCAGCAGGGAAGGTTAAAGATAATCACAAAAGGTTCTATAGCTATACTCAGTAAGAGTAAAAGGGTGGCTAGGGAAGGAATAGGTCCCCTTAAAGATTAGCATGGTCATCTACGCGTGGATGCACAGGAGATAGGGGAGAATTTTAAAGAGTAATTCTCTTTGGTGTTAACTGAGGAGAAAATCATGGATGCTAAGGCAATGAGGGAAGCAAGTGGAAACAGTTTGGATTGCAAACATATCACCAGAGAGGAGGTGTTCACAGCCTTTAAGTCCTTAAGGTGGATAAATCCCCTGGGCTGATCAAGCCCATTCTGGGATGCTGTGGGAGGCGACGGAATTGCAGAGGCCCTTGCAGAGATTTTTGCCTCATCTTTAGCCACTGGGGGTGTTCTGGAAGACTTGATAGTGGCTTATGTTCCATTTTTTAAGAAAGGTAGCAAAGACAAGCCAGAGAACTACAGGCCAGTAAACCTGACATCAGCAGTATGCAAGTTGTTGGAAAGGATACGGAGGGATAGGATCAACTAACATTTGGATAGTCAAGGCCTGATTAGGGATAATCAGCATGGATTTGCCAGGGGGAAGTCATGTCTGACAGATCGTTTAGAGTTTTTCAAAAAACAACCAAGAGGATAAGATGATGGTAGGGCAGTGAATGTTGTCTATATCAACTTTAAGAAGACCTTTGACAAAGTCCCGCACGGCAGTGTTGTCATGAAGGTTATGTCACATGGGATCCAGGAAGAACCACCTAACTGGATTCAAAGTTCACTCGATGGTAGGATGCAGAGGATAATGATTGAAGGTTGTTTCTCAGACTGGAGGCCTGTGAGTAGTCGGTGAAGGAACCTGGAGTTTGCACATTCTCCCCATGTCTGCTTGGGTTTCCTCCAGGTGCTTCAGTTTCCTCCCACAGTCCAAAGATGTGCAGGTCAGGTGAATTGGCCATGCTAAATTGTCCATAGTCAGAGGGAAATGGGTCTGGATGGATTACTCTTCGGAGGGGTCTGTGTGGACTTGTTGGGCCGAAGGGCCTGTTTCCACGCTGTAGGGAATCTAATCTATATGAATGACCTGGATGTGAATGTACAAGGCATAATTACTAAGTTTGCAGATGATATAAAATTAGAAAGTATTGGTGAAAGCAAGGAAGTTATCAAAAATTACAGATGGATCTTGATCAGATGGGGAAGTGGGCTGAGGATTGGCAAATGCAATTTAATATAGATAAGTGAGGTATTGCAATTTAGAAAGTCAAAACAAGGTAGGACTTATACAGTAAATGGTAACATCCTGAGGAGTGTTGGGGAACAGAGAGACCTAGGAATACAAGAGCATAGTTCTTTGAAAGAGGCGACATAGATGGACAGGGTGGTGAAGAAAGCATTTAGCATGCTGGCCTTCACCACGCGAGGCACTAAGTATAGGTGTTATGTTACAGTTGTTACAGGGAAAAGGCTTTGTCTATTTATCCTATCCATGCCTTTCATAATTTGCAAACCTCTATAAGGTCACCCCTCAATCTTTGACGCTCCAGGGAAAACAGCCCCAGCCTGTTCAATCTCTCCCTATAGCTCAAATCCTCCAACCCTGGCAACAGCCCTGTAAATCTTTTTTGAACCCTTTCAAGTTTCACAAATCCTTCCAATAGGAAGGACACCAGAATTGCATGCAATATTCCAAAAGTGTCCTAACCGATATCCTGTACAGCCGCAACATGACCTCCCAACTCCCGTACGCAATACTTGGACCAATAAAGCAAAGCATATCAAATGCCTTCTTCACTATCCTGTGTACCTGCCACTCTACTTTCAAGGAGCTATGAACCTGCACTCCAAGGTCTCTTTGTTCAGCAACACTCCCTAGGACTTACCATTAAGTGTAAAAGTCCTGGTAAGATTTGCTCTCCCAAAATGCAGCACCTCACATTTGTCTACATTAAACTCCGCCTGCCACTCCTCAGTCCATTGGCCCATCTGTGCTGACTTTCTTCGCTGTCCATTACACTTCCGATTTTGGTGTCATCTGCAAACTTACTAACTATATCTCTTCTGCTCACATCCAAATTACTTACATAAATGATGAAAAACAGTGGACCCAGCACTACTGGTCAAAGGCCTCCAGGCTGAAAAGCAGTCTTCCACCATCACTCTCTGCCTTCTACCTTCAAGCCAGATCTGTGTCCAAATGGCTAGTTCTCCCTGTATTTCATGAGATCTAACCTTGCTAACCATTCTCCCATGGGAACCTTGTCGAATGCCTTAATGAAGTCCACATAGATCACGTCAACCGCTCTGTCATGATTTCCCATGCACAAAGCCATGTTGATTATCCCTAATCAGTCCTTGTCTTTCCAAATACATGTACGTCCTGTCCCAAGGATTCCCTCCAACATCTTGTCCACCATTGATGTCAGGCTCACCAGTTTATAGTTCCCTGGCTTGTCCTTACCACTTTTTCTAAATAATGACACCACGTCAGCCAACCTCCAGTCTTCCGGCCCCTCACCTGTGACTATTGATGATACAAATACCTCAGCAAGGAGCCCAGCAATCACTTCCCTAGCTTCCCACAGACACCCTTCCATCACTACCCTCTGTCTTCTATTGGGTAAGCCAATTCTGAATCCACGCAGCCAAATCACCATGGATCCCATGCATTATAATCTTCTGGATTATCATGAGGGACTTCGCCAAAAGCCTTACTAAACTCCATGTAGTTAACATCCAAAGAACAAAAGAAAATAACAAAAGAGAAGCACAGGAACAGGTCCTTTGGCCCCCAAGCCTGTACTGATTGTCCTGCCCTAACTAAAAAAAAAACCTTCTGCCCTTATTCGGTCCATATCCCTCTATTCCCTCCCTATTCATGCAACCATCAAGATGCCTCTAAATGTCACTAATGTGCCTGCTTCCACCCCCTCTTCTAGCAGTGCATTCCAGGCTCCTACTACTCTCTGCGGGGGGACCTGGAATCAGGGGATGTACAGTCAGTATGGATAGAGCTGAGAAATTCTAAGGGTAAAAACACCCTCTTGGGAGTTATCTACAGGCACCCAAACAGTAGTCTGGATGTCGGATGTAAGTTGAATCAGGAGCTGAAACTGGCCTGTCGCAAAGATGTTACTACAGTTGTTATGGGGGATTTCAACATGCAGGTAGACTGGGAGAATCAGGATGGTATTGGACCTCAAGAAAGAGACTTTGTGGAGTGCCTCCGAGATGGATTCTTGGAACATCTGGCGCTAGATCCTACCAGGGAGAAAGCAATTCTGGATCTCGTATTGTGCAACAAACCAGAATTGATCAGGGACCTCGAAGTGAAGGAGCCATTGGGAAGTAGTGACCACGATACAATAAGCTTCAATCTGCAATTTGAGAGGGAGAGGGGACAATTGGAAGTGACAATATTTCTGTTGAATAAAGGGAACTATGGAGCTATGAGGGAGGAGCTGGCCAAAGTTCAATGGTGCAATACCTTAGCAGGGATGACAGTGGAGGAACAATGGCAGATATTTCTGTGTATAATGCAGAAGATGCAGGATCAGTTCATTCCAAAAAGGAAGAAAGATCCTAGGAGGAGGCATGGGTGGTCGTGGCTGATGAGGGAAGTTAAGAAACATATAAAGTTAAAAGAGAAAAAGTATAACATAGCAAAGATGAGTGGGAAAACGGAGGACTGACAAACATTTAAAGAACAACATAGGATTACTAAGAAGTAATTACGCAGAGAAAAAATGAGGTACCAAGGTAAACTGGCCAATAATATAAAGGAGGATAGTAAAAGCTTTTTTAGGTATGTGAAAGGCAAAAAAATGGTTAAGACTAAAATTGGGCCCTTGAAGACAGAAACAGGGGAATATATTATGGGGAACAAAGAAATGGCAGAAGAATTGAATTAGTACTTCAGATCTGTGTTCACTGGGGAAGACACAAGCAATCTCCCTGAGGTAACAGTGGCTGAGGGACCTGAACTGAAGGGAATTTATATTTGCCAGGAGTCGGTGTTGGAGAGACTGTTAGGTCTGAAGGTTGATAAGTCACCGGGGCCTGATGGTCTACATCCCAGGGTACTGAAGGAGGTGGCTCGAGAAATCATGGATGCTTTGGTGATTATTTTCCAGTGTTCGATAGATTCGGGATCAGTTCCTGCGGATTGGAGGGTGGCTATTGTTGTACCACTTTTTAAGAAAGGTGGAAGAGAGAAAGCAGGAAATTATAGACCAGTTAGTCTGACCTCAGTGGTGGGAAAAATGCTGGAGTCTATATAAAGGATGAAATTATGACACATCTGGATAATAGTAACAGGATAGGTCAGAGTCAGCATGAATTTATGAAGGGGAAATCATGCTTGACTAATCTTCTGGAATTTTTTGAGGATGTAACTCTGAAGATGGATGAGGGAGATTCAGTAGATGTAGTGTACCTGGACTTTCAGAAAGCTTTTGATAAAGTCCCACATAGGAGGTTAGTGAGCAAAATTAGGGTGCATGGTATTGGGGGCAAAGTACTAACTTGAATTGAAAGTTGGTTGGCTGATCGGAAACAAAGAGTAGTGATAAACGGCTCCATTTCGGAATGGCAGGCAGTGACCAGTAGGTACCGCAGGGATCAGTGCTGGGACCGCAGCATTTTACAATATATATTAATGATATAGAAGATGATATTAGTAATAACATTAACAAATTTGCTGATGATACTAAGCTAGGTGGCAGGGTGAAATGTGAGGAGGATGTTAGGAGATTACAGGGTGACCTGGACAGGTTAGGTGAGTGGTCAGATGCATGGCAGATGCAGTTTAATATGGATAAATGTATGGTTATCCACTTTGGTGGCAAGAACAGGAAGGCAGATTACTACCTAAATGGAATCAATTTAGGTAAGGGGACAGTTCTTGTACACCAGTCAATGAAGGTAAGCATGCAGGTACAGCAGGTAGTGAAGAAGGCTAATAGCATGCTGGCCTTCATAACAAGAGGGATTGAGTATAGAAGCAAAGAGGTTCTTCTGCAGCTGTACAGGGCCCTGGTGAGACTACACTTGGAGTATTGTGTGCAGTTCTGGTGTCCAAATTGAGGAAAGACATTCTGGCTATTGAGGGAGTGCAGCGTAGGTTCACGAGGTCAATTCCTGGAATGGCGGGACTACCTTACGCTGAAAGACTGGAGCGACTGGGCTTGTATACCCTTGAGTTTAGAAGACTGAGAGGGGATCTGATTGAGACATATAAGATTATTAAAGGATTGGACACTCTGGAGGCAGGAAACATGGGAGGACAGAGTTTAAAAATATGGGGTAGGCCATTTAGGACAGAGATGAGGAGAAACCTCTTCACCCACAGAGTGGTGGCTATGTGGAATGCTTTGCCCCAGAGGGCAGTGGAGGGCCAGTGTCTGCATTCATTTAAGAAAGAGTTGGATAGAGCTCTCAAGGATAGTGGAATCAAGGGTTATGGAGATAAGGTAAGCACAGGATACTGATTAAGGATGATCAGCCATGATCATATTGAATGGTGGTGCAGGCTCGAAGGGTAGAATGGCCTACTCCTGCACCTGTTGTCTATTGAAAAACCTCCCTCGCACATTCCCTTAATCCTTCCTCCTCTCACCCTGAACCTGTGCCCTCTTGTAATTGAAACTTCAACCCTGGGAAAATGCCTCTGACTATCTACACTATCTATGCCTCTGATAATTTTGTAGATCTCTCAGCTGCTGTTTTTCTGATGAAAATAATTCCAGTCTTTTTAACCTTTCCTCATAGCCAATAACCTCGAGACCAGACAACTTCCTGGTGAACCTTCTCTGCACTCTCTCCAAAGATTGCACATCCTTCTGGTGGTGTGGCGACCAAAACTGCACACAATATTCCCAAAACCTAACAAGGGTTTTATAGAGCTGCAACATGGTTTACCAACTCTTGTGTTCCATGCCCAGGCCAATGAAGGCAAGCCTTCTGTTATGACACGGAGGGCGAACCCCTCTGCTAATTCAAACCAAACACCCAGAAAAGCTCACCTCACCTCGTAATCTCTTAAGTGTGAGTGAGTGAAAGAGAACTCTTAACTTCCATTTTTAAGGAAAAATAACAATTAACTAAACAAAACTACTTACAAACTGAACACTCGTTCCCTTAACTGAACACAATCTTATTAACATGCTGTTCCAATAACACAATTATTAAATATTATATTAACTTAATCTCAAGTCGACACAGTCTCTGTCCTCTTCGCTGTCTTCAAGCTTCTGTCTGCTGATCTCCCTGGGTCATCTTCTTACTTTTTACTGCTTTTACGGGATTAGGTACTTCTTGATAAATAGTGTCTTCTAATTTCTTTGAGAGCAAGCTGTTAGATGGGCAGTTGGCTCTCCAGCACGACAGCAGTCGTTCTGCTGTTCAGTGGTAGTTGCTTGGATAAATTTTCAAAATGCCTGCATTTTTATACCCCCAACATCGTTCCTTCCCATTGTCCGATGTTGTCAAAACAATAAATTCAAACTCAACTGGGTTTTAGTATCCTGGGCATAATTTGAAGTAATTGGTTAAATTTGAATTGCTGTCAAAACTGCAACCAAAACTCAGGTAACTGTTACATGTATCTATTTTTGAACAGCTCGTCTCCTAGCCTTTCCATGCGGGCAGCTGAGCTTGCACTTTAAGTTTACTTCAATCTTCAGAAAGCACTCTCCATTTTAAAGTGAACATACATGCTTTCGACTTCGTAATACTTCTTAATCACCTTGGTCACCTGAGTTGCCACTTTTAGGGAGCTGTGGACCTGCATGTCGAGATCCACTGCTCTACCCGCATCAATCGGCTTTGTCATCTCCTCGAAAAATCGAATCAAGTTAGTTAGACATGACCACCTCTTCACAAAGCCACGCTGACTGTCCCTAATTAAGCCACGCTTTTCCAAATGCACAAAAACCCAAACGCTAAGAATTCTCTCCAATAGCTTCTCAACAACCAACGTGAGACTACAGTTTCCTGGACTGTACCTATTTCCCTTCTTAAACAGAAGAACAGTATTAGTTACTTGCTAGTCATGTAGGACCTTTCTAGTGGCTAGCGAGGATACAAAGACCTTAGTCAAGGCCCTAGCAATCTCTCTTGCCTCTCTCAATAACTTGGGGTAGATACCATTGGGCCCTCGGGACTTAACCACCTTTATGTTGTTCAAGGCACCTAACACCACTTCTTTTTTGAACTGAAAATGACCCAGCATATTAGCGTGCTCCAAACAAATCTCACGATCCTCTATATCCTTCTCCTGGCTGAATACCAACACAAAGGACTCACTTAGGGTCTTGCCCACATCCTCTGCCTCCAAGCACAAGTTTATCTTTAAGTGGTCTTAGCTTCTCCCTAGTTATCCTCTTAGTTTTTAAATGTATGCAAAGAATGTATGCCTTGGAATTCTCTTTAACTATACTTGCCAAAATCATTTCATGGCCACTTCTTGCTCTTCTAATTCCCTGCCTGAGTTGTTTCCTGCTTTCTTTGCATGCCTCACGGGCTCGGCCTGATTTTAGCTTCCTAAACCTTATATGGGCGGCACAGTGGTTAGCACTGCTGCCTCACAGCGCCAGAGACCCGGGTACAATTCCCAACTCAGGCGACTGACTGTGTGGAGTTTGCACATTCTCCCAGTGTCTGCGTGGGTTTTCTCCGGGTGCTCCGGTTTCCTCCCACAGTCCAAAGATGTGCAGGTCAGGTGAATTGGCCATGCTAAATTGCCCGTAGTGTTGGGTAAATTTAGGGGAATGGGTGGGTTGTGCTTCGGTGGGTCGGTGTGGACTTGTTGGGCCGAAGGGCCTGTTTCCACACTGTAAGTAATCTAATCTAATCTTATTTCTGCTTCTTTTTCCTTTTGACTACATTCACAACCTCCCTCATTATCCAAGGATCCCTTACCTTGCCATCCTTGTCCTTCTTCCTTACTGAAACATATCAGTCCTGAACTCTCCTCAGCAGGTCTTTAAGCAATTCCCATATGTTGAATGTGGATTTGCCTAATAACAGCTCCTCCAGTTAACATTCCCAAGCTCCTGCCTAATACTGATGTAATATGCCCGAAACGTCAATTCTTCTGTTCCTTTGATGCTGCCTGACCTGCTGCGCTTTTCCAGCAACACATTTTTAAGCTCTGATCTTCAGCATCTGCAGTCCTCACTTTCTCCTAGCAATTCCCTCTCCCCCAATTTAGTACATTCCCACAAGGTGCTGACCTATCCTTATTCGTAGCAATTTTAAAACTTAAGGAGTTGTGATCACAAGGTGTATTTTAGCTACTCTTTTCCTTTTTGCATACTTGCAGACGCTTTTACTGCCATGTTATGTATTTAATGTGGTTTTCTCTGTAACTCTTGCCTTTTCATTTTCGCTGAAGTCACCTTTGGATGCTTTCCATAAATTTCCCAATCTATTGGCCTGCCACTAACCTTCATAAATCTATATGCAACATCATCCTTAAGTTCCTTAGTTCATAGAATCACAGAATCCTACAGGGGAACAGGCCATGAGGCCCAAAAGGTCAACACCAACTCTCCGATGAGAAACCACCTACTGATCAACATTTTTACCCCCAGTGCACCTAACTACACATCCCTGAACATTATGGGCAATTTAGCATGACCAATTCACCTAACCTGCACATGTGGGAGAAACCTGGAGCACCCAGAGGAAATCCACGCAGAAATGGGGAGAATGTGCAAACTCCACATTGACAGTCACCCTAGGCTGGAAGTGAACTTGGGTCCCTGGTGCTGTGAGGCAGCAGTACTAACCACTGAGCCACCGTGCCGCTAATGAGCATCCATAGATGATACATCCTTCTCAAAGTGTCTTTGGTGGCACACTTTAGTTTACCCAGGGTCTTATAGTGGCAACATGCTCATTTATAAGCATGCTGTAGCCAGTGCTATGTGTGGTGATGGTATTACTGCCTGCCATTGACATGTCTGTCAACACGAGTGTTTAATCAAGCTCTGGGATGAGACTCAAATTCAAACTTCTAGTTAAGAGGCAGGGATGCACCACCAGGCATTCCCTCAAATCTTTACAACCATTTAAAAAGGAGAACTATACAGTTAGCACTGGCCCATTAGAGACAAAGACAGGAGAAACCGTCATTAGAAATGATACAATAACAGAAATGTTGAACAAATAAAGGCTACATTTTCCCCTTGGAGACCGGTACCATGAGTTGGGCAGTTCAAACTGCACATTTCTGAGTTCTAAGTCAGCAAAATCTTTCTAGAATTTGGTATCCAGGAATCAGAGCTGGGCTAGAATTGGGAACGCTGCCCACAGATGCACGATCAGGGGGCAACAGAAGCAGGTTGGTTAGAAAGCCAGTTGGCTCACGAGAATATTGTACCAGTATATGGTCGTTGGGGCCCCAGATCCTCATCCCCTTAAACTCATTCACGGCTCAATTCCTCATGCCTCCAATATATCTTTAACACCCACTTTTCCAGTATTTATTCTCTATAGCACAATTTGTCAGAAAAAAGTAAACAAGGAATTATGGGTGCGTTAATCTGATATCCGTGGTCAGGAAAAATGCTGGGACTTATTAGTTAAGAAGCTTTAACATTTATTAAATAAATAAATAAATAAATATGTATCATTAGACCATTAATTCAATCCGATTCATTGCTGATTTACTTAATGCCTGCTACCTTATTGGTCAAAGAATATAGAGTGGAACTAAGATGGACCTTGTCTTTCTTTTTAACCAATGCCTTGTTATTAATATAGGCACGGTGGCATGGCAATTTAAACACTTTTCACTGTATATTTTTGCAAAAATACAAGTGACAATAAATCACTATTCTACTTTTCAAGAAATTCACTATATTTCTGACAATCCGCCAGACATGCATCTACTGATACTCTTGTAGTCTGTCTACTTCTCTTGATCTTCTGTTCACTTTCTCATTACGCCATCACAATGTTACTGAATATTACACCCATGCCTGGTATCAACATACTTCCCACCAAATTGTATGCTCCATGCTCTAGTCTCGAGACGCCAAAATCAACTTCAGTGTTCTTACAATAAAACAATAAATGAAGGATGCTGAAGAGGGTTTTTAAAAGGGTAACTGGACCCAAAGTAACTCTCTTTTCTCTCCACAGATGCTGCCAGACCAGCTTGAGTTTCTCTTTCAATTTCTGCTTTTTGTGTGTTTCAGTGTTCTTAACTCAGCTGAAGCAAATTAAATGTGCAAATGCCAGTTGGCCAGTGAGACATGATTACTGTCATACCTGCAACGGTCATCTGTTCCTGGTTGCTGCAATGCCTGCACTTTGCTCAGGCCAAGCCTGAAGAAAGCCATGTAGCTGGTAATTGTAACATCAGTGAGGCTGCTCCACCCATCCATCTGATCAAAGACATTTTCCCAGTAGGCTTTCAGAGCTGGTGTCCCTGGAGGGTAACTGCCATACAAGTGGGAGTCCAATATATCAATCACCTCCTGGTTAACTGATGATTCAAACTTCCGAGCAAAAAATGTTGGCCTGGTCATTTGCTGTGAATAAAGATGCAAAAAAACTTCGTCAATACTGTGAATCAGGTAGGACAATAAAATGTCTCTTTCAAATGTGCATCTTAGAATAGTTACAGTACAAAAAGAGGGTATTTAGTTCACCACATCCATGCTGGCTCTCTGCAAATGTGGTTACCTGATCACACGTTGCTGCCTTTCCCTCTGTAGCCCTCCCAATATCTTTCATTTGATAACCAATTCCCCTTTGAAAGCCTCAAATGTACTTGTTTCTACCATACTATCAAGCTCTAAATCCAGATCCTAACCACAGGATCCACAAGAAAAATGTTAATGTGTGACCTTTGCTACTTGTGTCAATAGGAGGAGAAAGTGAGGTCTGCAGATGCTGGAGATCAGAGATGGAAATGTGTTGCTGGAAAAGCGCAGCAGGTCAGGCAGCATCTAGGGAACAGGAGAATCAACGTTTCGGGAATTAGCCCTTCTTCAGGAATGAGGAAGGTTGGTCCAGCAGGCTAAGATAAAAGATAGGGAGGAGGGACTTGGGGGAGGGGCGTCGGAAATGTGATAAGTGGAAAGAGGTCAAGGTGAGGGTGATAGGTCAGACTGGGGTGGGGGCGGAGAGGTCGGGAAGAAGATCTCAGGTTAGGAAGGCGGTGCTGAATTTGATGGATTTGACTGAGACAGGCTGGGGGGAGGGGAAATGAGGAAACTGGTGAAATCCAAGTTCATCCCTTGTGGTTGGAGGGTTCCTAGCCGGAAGATGAGGCGTTCTTCCACCAACCGTCGTTTCGCTGTGGTCTGACGATGGAGGAGTGCAAAGACCTGCATATCCTTGGTGGAGTGGGAGGGGGAATTGAAATGTTGAGCTACAGGGTGGTTGGGTTGGTTGGTCCGGGTGTCCCAGAGGTGTTCCCTGAAACGCTCCGCAAGTAGGCGGCCTGTCTCCCCAATATAGAGGAGGCCACATCGGGTGCAAAGGATGCAATAGATGATATGTGTGGAGGTACAGGTGAATCTGTGGCGGATATGGAAGTTTCCTTTGGGGCCTTGGAGGGAGGTGAGGGGGGAGGTGTGGGCGCAAGTCTTGCACCTCCTGCGCATGCAGGGGAAGGTGCCGGGAGTGGAGGTTGGGTTGGTGGGGGGTGTGGATCTGACGAGGGAGTCACGGAGGGAATGATCTTTATGGAATGCTGATAGGGGAGGGGAGGGAAATATATCCTTGGTGGTGGGGTCCGTTTGGAGGTGGCAGAAATGGCGGCGGATGATGCGCTGTACATGGAGGTTAGTGGGGTGGTAGGTGAGGACCAGTGGGGTTCTGTCCTGGTGGCGGTTGGAGGGGCGGGGTTCAAGGGCGGAGGATCGGGAAGTGGAAGAGATGCGGTGGAGGGCATCGTCGACCACGTCGGGGGGGAAATTGCGGTCCTTGAAGAAGGAGGCCATCTGGGATGTGCGTTTTTGGAACTGGTCCTCCTGGGAGCAGATGCGGCGGAGTCGAAGGAGTTGGGAGAATGGGATGGCGTTTTTACAGGGGGCAGAATGGGAGGAGGTGTAGTCCAGGTAGCTGTGGGAGTCGGTTGGTTTGTAGTAGATGTCCGTGTTGATTCGGTCGCCTGAGATAGAAATAGAAAGGTCGAGGAAGGGGAGGGAGGAATCTGAGACTGTCCAGGTGAATTTGAGGTCGGGGTGGAAGGTGTTGGTGAAGTGGATGAACTGTTCAACCTCCTCGTGGGAGCACGAGGCGGCGCCGATACAGTCATCGATGTAGCGGAGGAAAAGGTGGGGGGTGGGGCCAGTGTAGTTGCGGAAGATGGATTGTTCCACATATCCTACGAAGAGGCAGGCATAGCTGGGGCCCATGCGGGTGCCCATGGCTACTCCTTTCGTTTGGAGGAAGTGGGAGGATTGGAAAGAGAAGTTGTTCAGGGTGAGGACCAGTTCAGTCAGTCGAAGGAGGGTGTCTGTGGAAGGGTACTGGTCGGTACGGCGGGAAAGAAGGAAGCGGAGGGCTTTGAGTCCTTCGTGATGGGGGATGGAGGTGTACAGGGACTGGATGTCCATGGTGAAAATAAGGCGTTGGGGACCGGGGAAGCGAAAATCATGGAGCAGGTGGAGGGCATGGGTGGTGTCCCGAACGTAGGTGGGGAGTTCTTGGACTAAGGGGGACAGGACGGTGTCAAGGTATGCAGAGATGAGTTCGGTGGGGCAGGAGCAGGCGGAGACAATGGGTCGGCCGGGGCAGTCAGGTTTGTGGATTTTGGGCAGGAGGTAGAAGCGGGAGGTGCGGGGTTGTGGGACTATGAGGTTGGAGGCGGTGGATGGGAGATCCCCCGAGGTGATGAGGTTATGGACGGTCTGGGAGATGATGGTTTGGTGGTGGGGGGTGGGGTCATGGTCAAGGGGGCAGTAGGAGGAGGTATCTGCGAGCTGGCGTTTGGCCTCAGCGGTGTAGAGGTCGGTGCGCCAAACTACTACCGCGCCTCCCTTGTCTGCTGGTTTGATAGTGAGGTTGGGGTTGCAACGGAGTAAGTGGAGGGCTGCGCGTTCCGAGGGTGAGAGGTTGGAGTGGGTGAGAGGGGTGGGGGAGTTCAGGTGGCGGTTAATATCGCGGCGGCAGTTGGCTATGCAGAGGTCGAGGGCAGGTAGGAGGCCAGCACGGGGTGTCCAGGTGGATGGGGTGTGTTGGAGGCGGGAGAAGGAGTCGTCAGAGGGTGGGCGGGAGTCTTGGTTAAAGAAGTTGGCGCGGAGGCGAAGGCGGCAGAAGAATTGTTCGACGTCACGCCGCGTGTTGAACTCATTAATCCGGGAGCGTAGGGGAATGAAGGTGAGGCCTCTACTGAGGACTGATCTTTCATCCTCAGAGACGGATAGGTCTGGAGGGATGGTGAAAACACGGCAGGGCTGGGAGCTAGGACCTGGTGTGGGGGCGGGGTTAGGTCTGGGGGCGGGGATGGAGATCGGTCTTGTGTCAATAACCTTAAATGCTGTCCTCTGGTTTTCCATCTTCTGCCAATGGCAACATTTTCTCTCTATTTCATTCTTCTCCAGCTTCAGCAGTCTATCCATGTAATGTCCTCAACCCTTGTACCTTTCTCCTGAATCTTTTCTGTACCCTCTAAATGTCTTCACATCTTCCCAAAAATATGATGCACAGAAGTGGACACGATACTCCTGTTGAGTTATAATTCTCTCTTTGATTTTGTATCAAGAGTGTGATGCTGGAAAAGCACAGCAAGTCAGGCAGCATCAGAGGTGCAGGAGAGTCAATGTTCAGACAAAAGCCCTCAGACTCGATCCTCCTATTTATAAAGCTCATGATGTCATGTGCTTCATGAAGCACTTCAACAACGTGACCCGCCAGCCTTCAATATGTCTCCACATCATCTACTCCTGTATCCCTTTGGAAGTATACTCTCTCCTATATTGCCTCTCCTCATTCTTCCCACTAAACAGAAACATTTCACACTTCTGTGTTTTAAATTTCAATTGCCACTCGTTCTTTCCCACAAGTCTGTCTTTTATTTTAAAGTTAAAAATTACACAACACCAGGTTATAGTCCAACAGGTTTAATTGGAAGCACACTAGCTTTCGGAGCAACGCTACAAAAGCTAGTGTACTTCCAATTAAACCTGTTGGACTATTACCTGGTGTTGTGTGATTTTTAACTTTGTACACCCCAGTCCAACACCGGCATCTCCAAATCATGACTTTTATTTTAAAGCTGACCATTGTCTTCTTCACAGTTCACAAAATCTTTTAAGTTTTGTGTCTTCTGCAAATTTTGAAATTGTGTCCTGCCGAATCAAGTCGAGGAAAGAAAAGCCAACCCTGGGAAACCCCGCTACATCTATTTTGTAAATCAAACAACGACCACTACAGTAATTTCCCGTTCTACACTGGCTCACTTGATGTTGTTTCATGTAAACATTGTGGAGGCAACAGGGAGTGCATACTCTTTTAAAATCATGCAAATTCAAGATCTTCTGACTTGCAACTCTTGCACAAGTGACAGCAATAGCATTATCTGAGAATTGGGAAGGAGACAAAAGAAAAACTGCCTTATTTCACAGGAGTGCATCATAAACAAATTTAATCACTAGCAATCTCACCAAAGCAAAACTAGCAACCATCATTTTGGAAGACTGTCATTTTCTTTCTTGAAATACTATCCATTATTAAACAGTATTTTGAGAGATTTAGCCTGTTGTAATTATTACTTTTTTCTAAAGCAAATTATAAATAAAACTGAAGCCTCTTCCAAAACACATTTCCACTAGTAGTGACTGGACAGGGGGAATATGATAAGACATTTGCACCCTGATATCTCTGACAAAAGTGCAAAGACATGCCAAATTAAAATAGTTTGATGCAGGCATTTCCTTAATTTTGGACTTAATCCAAAATCAGAAGAGAATAAAAGCAAAATACTGTAGATGACAAAATCTGAAATAAAAGTATCTGTGAAAAGAGTTAAAATTGAGATGGTGGTTTTTAATGCTGCAGGCAAAGGCAGCAGAGGAGCAAGTAGGGAACCAGTGAGATTGAATAGAGCAAAAGACATACAGAGTACTAATTATGGTGAACTGGAGACAGATTTATAAATCTAATGCAAAAAATAGGTACAAAAAGGAAAAAGGGATATATTCTACTGAGACCAAAGTCAGCAAACCACATGACCATCTCCCTTTGCACTTCTCTCTGCTCTCTTTGCATTACTCTCTATCTTTTTCTCAACTACAAGTATTTTTATTTATCCTTCTCAAAGTCATGTTTTTCATTTCTAAGTTATCTTAGTTAATTCCTAATTTAGTTCATTTCCATCTTAGTTCATTCTCAGTTTCAAGTTTCCTTCCTACCAATTCTAAATAGGCCACAATCGTCTTAAGTATCTCATCCTTATAAGATCCTGCTTTCATGTCTACCTTCAATACATCAGCTCAATCACTCAGTTTAGCTTTACTCAGATTTTAAATAAATCATTGCCATATCTTTGACTTTCAAAGAAGTCTTAACAGACTTCAAATTTTCAAGCAATAAGCTTCATCACAACACAGCTGATTTAAGCCCAGAACCACTCTAGCTGCTATTGTAACAAGAAAGACACAAATCCTTTGTCAATCCAGTGGATGCAAAGATTCCAGATGAGCATCCATTTGTTGTGAACCTAGTAGATATTACAACCAGGTAAGTCAGATCTCAGACAGGAATATGGCTTGATAGATCAAAACTTCATTTGTTTTGGTTTAGCAAAAAGGTGAAACATAAGCAAGCCAAGTTGCCAATTTTGCTTCAACAACAAAATAGAAGTTTATTAGAAAAGAAACTAAAATAAAGTAGACAAAACTAAATATAAATAATATAAACTCAAGGATTTAAAGCACACAGTAAAACTATAAATCCCAAACACTCATTTATAAAATTGAAAACAACCAAAACTGCGTCCAAAAGGCCCTGTTGCTAATTTCAAAACACTACTCCTGATAAAGTCCCCAAAATATCACTTGTAGAATATTCTCACAAAGATCTAACATATTGTTTTAAATCACTGTGACTTTAGCTGTTAAATTGGAATTGCATAAGCCTCTTCCTGGAATTATCGTAATTTTATATAGCACACATACAAGCTCTTTGACCAACTCCATCTACGCCAACCATCAAATACTCAATCATACCATTCAGAACATAGAACAATACAGCGCAGAACAGGCCCTTCGGACCTCGATGTTGCGCTAACCTGTGAACTATTCCAGCGTGTCCCCCTACACTATCCCATCATCATCCATGTGCTTATCTAAGGATTGTTTAAATCTCCCTAATGTGGCTGAGTTGACTACATTAGTAGATAGGGCATTCCACGCCCTTACCACTCTCTGAGTAAAGAACCTGCCTCTGATGTCTGTCTTAAATCTATCACCCCTCAATTTGTAGTTATGCCCCCTCGTACAAGCTGACGTCATCATCCAAGGAAAAAGAATTTCACTACCTACCCTATCTAATTCTCTGATCATCTTGTATGTCTCTATCAAATCCCCTCTTAGCCTTTTTCTTTCCAATGAGAACAGACCCAAGTCTCTCAGCCTTTCCTCATAAGACCTTCCCTCCAGACCAGGCAATATCCTGGTAAATCTCCTTTGCACCTTTTCCAATGCTTCCACATCCTTCCTGAAATATGGCGACCAGAACTGTACGCAATATTCCAAATGGGGCCGCACTAGCGTTTTGTATAGTTGCAGCATGATATTGCGGCTCCGGAACTCAATCCCTCTACCAATGAAACCTAACACACCGTATGCCTTCTTAACAGCACTATCACCTCGGGTGGCAACTTTCAGGGATCTATGTACATGGACTCCAACATCCTTCTGCACATCCACTCTACCAAGAATCTTTTCATTGACCCAGTACTCTGCCTTCCTGTTATTCTTCCCAAAGTGCTTCACCTCACACTTATCTGCATTGAACTCCATTTGCCCCCTCTCAGCCCAATTCTGCAGTATCTAAGTCCCCCTGCAACCTGTAACATTCTTCCAAAATGCCCACTACTCCACTTACTTTAGTGCCGTCTGCAAATTTACTAATCTATCCACCTATGCCTGCATCTAAGTCATTTATAAAAATGACAAACAGCAGTGGTCCCAAAACAGATCCTTGTGGCACACCATTAAGTAACTGGACTCCAGGCTGAATATTTTCCATCAACCACCACTCACTGCATTCTTTCAGAAAGCCAGTGTCTAATCCAAACTGCGAAATTACCCTCAATCCCATGCCTCTGCATTTTCTCCAAACATTTACCTGCACCATTCGCAACCCTTCAGATACTGAAGCAACCCATACACAAATGCAGCAAGATCTGGACAATATCTAGGCTTGGGCCGACAAGTGGCAAGTAACATTCATAGAACATAGAACAATACTGTGCAGAACAGGCCTTTTGGACCTCGATGACGAGCCGACCCGTGAACTATTCTCAGCTCGTTCCCCCTACACTATCCTAGCATCAGCCATGTGCTCATCCAAGGATTGTTTAAATCTCCCTAATGTGGCTGAGTTAACTACATTGGCAGATAGGGCATTCCACGCCCTTACCACAGTCTGAGTAAAGAACCTGCCTCTGACATCTGTCTTAAATCTATCACCCCTCAATTTGTAGTTATGCCCCCTCGTACAAGCTGACGTCATCATTCTAGGAAAAAGACTTTCACTGTCTACCCTATCTAATCCTCTGATCATCTTGTATGTCTCTATCAAATCCCCCCTTAGCCTTCTTCTTTCCAATGAGAACAGACCCAAGTCACTCAGCCTTTCCTCATAAGACCTTTCCTCCAGACCAGGGAACATCATGGTAAATCTCCTCTGCACCTTTTCCAATCTTTCCACACCCTTCCTGAAATATGGGGACCAGAACTGTACACAATATTCCAAGTGTGGCTGCACTAGCATTCTGTATAGTTGCAGCATCTTAAGAACCTACAAAGGATAGTAATAACAATTGAGAAGATCATCCGGGTCTCTCTTCCGTCCATTACAGAAATTTACACCGCAAGGCAAAGAGCACTGTGGAAGATGCCACACGTCCTTCATTCAAATTCTTCTCTTTCCTGCCATCTGGCAAAAGATACCAGAGCATTTGGTCTCTCACAGCCTGACTATGCAATAACTTTTTCCCCCAAGCCATCAGGCTCTTTAACACTGTATAATCACATTCTATTACATTTGCAATTTTCAAAAGGACTTTTTGAATTGCTGCTAAAATAATCTTTTATTAATGATCATTCATTGTTACATTGTAATTTGGCCACTACTGTGCCTGTGTAATTTGGCCACCACTGTGCCTGATGTTTTGTCTTGTCAGGAAATACTATGCTGTTTTGCACTTTTCGCTGTCCCGTGTATGACTGCACTCTCGTGTGTTCATATAGCACCTCGGTCCCAGAGGAACGCTGTCTCGTTTTTATTGCACCAGCTATATATGGTAGAAACGACAAATAAAGCTACTCTACTGTTAAGACTACAAGATTAGCAGCAGAAATGGCCAATGGTTATGAGTTGGCTCATAAATCAAAGTCTGGCTTCCGACATCACTTTCAATCTGTCAGGAAATTGGAGAAAAGAGAAATCCTCAAGTGGTAAAGAAAAATGAGATCCCATTGAAGATAGTAAGGACAGTTTACCACAGGGGAAAAAGGAAATCCATGAGGGGGAAAGAGAGTAAAAAACGCTCATGTGTTTTCAGTGTAATAAAGTAGGTCACATGAAGTTGGAGGGTTGATGGTTTAGAAAAAGTACTGGGAAAATGGATGTAAGAAAACAGAATAAGCCAGTGAGCTTTGTTGAAGTGGTAAAGGAAAGCACACAAAGCTAAAAGGCTGTAAAAAAATACATAACCTAGTTAGAGGTTTGTTGAGAAGATTATTTGCATATTTACCCATGTATGCCAGGAAGGGAGCAAATAAAGAAATTAAAATTTTAAAAAGCACCGGAACAAGCTAATCTTTGATGGTGAGAGATGAAGAGATATGTAATTCAAAAGGAATATTGCCAGAAAAAGTTGTAAAATGTAGAATTCGTGAGCGACAACTGCAGTGCTCAATTATAGGAAGTGAGAATGGAGAGTCTGGTGGAAAGTGGTGAGAGAGTAATAGAGAGATTCTGAGTACCAAAAATACAGTTTATCCTTGGTAATGATATAGGTGGATTACAGGTGGGAGTGATGCCTAACGTGATTGAAAAGCCAGTAGAAAATCAATAACCGAGGTATTACAGGAAGTATATACTGGGATTTTTCCTAACTGTGTGATAACAAGGTCACAAATCCACAGGTTGAAACTGCAGGAGGAATCAGCTTAGAAGAATGGGCAAGGAAGCAGCAGATGGAGTACAACGTGGGAAAGTGTGAGGTCATGCACTTTGATAGGAAAAAGAAGCATGGACTATTTTCTAAATGGGGCGAAGATTCAGAAGTCAAGTGCAGAGACTTGGCGTTCTAGTCCAGGAATGTCTCAAGGTAAACTTGCAGGTTGAGTCGGTAATTAGGAAGGTAAATTCAATGATAGCATTTATTTTGAGAGGACTTGAATATAAAAGCAGGAATGTTCTTCTGAGGCTCTATAAGGCTCTGATCAGGCCACATTTGGAGAACTGTGCGCAGATCTGGACCCCATATGTCAGGAAGGATGTACTGGCCCTGGAGTGTGTTCAGAGGAGGTTCATGAGAATGGTCCTAGGAATGAAAAGCTTTACACGTGTGGAACATTTCAGGACTCTGGGTTTATACTCAATGGAGTTTAGAAGGATGGGGGGGATCTAATTTAAACATACAGAATACTGAATGGTCTGGACAGAGTAGATGTTGAGAAGATATTTTCATTGGTAGGAGAGACTAGAACCCAAGAGCATAACCTCAGAGTAAAAGGAAGATCTTTTAGAACGGAGATAAGGAGAAACTTCTTCAGCCAGAGAGTGGTGAATCAATGGAATTCATTGCCACAGAAGGCTGTGGAGGCCAGATCATTGAGTATATTTAAGACTGAAATAGATAGCCTCTTGAGTATCAATGGGATCAAGGGTTACAGGGAGAAAGCAGGAGAATGGGGTTAAGAAACTTATCAGCCATGACTAAATGGCACAGCAGACTCGATGAGCTGAATGGCTGCTCCTATGTCTTATTGTATTATGGTCATAATCAAGATAAGGAATTATAGAGACCATTTCTGATCAAATGGTTGAGAAAAAACAAGAACATGTGGAGGGCAAAGTGGGTATTTTTAATTCAGTGAAATTAGCTGAATTAAATGAGAAAGATGAACTAAAGCAATTGTATATAAAAGAGGAATCTGAATGGATCCCAGAATGTTATTTTCTTAAAAATTACATCTTGATGAGCAAATGGAGACCATCATATATTCAGACGGTTGAGAAATGGACAGAAGTTCATCAAGTTGTATTAACGGTGGGTTACAGAAAGTAAGTGTTGTGTGTAGCATGTGAATTACCAGAAGGAGACAGTAAGCTCGGCAAATGCTACAAGTCAAAGTCAATAGGTGTGAAGCTGGAAGAGCACAGCAGGTCAGACAGCATCCAAGGAGCAGGAATATCAACATTTCGACCCAAAATGTTGACTTTCCTGCTCCACAGATACTGTCTGACCTGTTGGGCTCTTCCAGCTTCACATATATTACCAAATGGTGTTCTAGTTTATGGTGTTCCAGTTTAAAGTCATACCATTTGATTTGAAAATTGCACATTTCAAAGATGAACTAATAAAGTCCTTTTAGGATTACCCATGTGTGTGGTGAACATGGATGATCTGGTAATTTTTAATCAGATTTGGAAGGAACATTTGAAGCATGTATCGGAATAGCTTGATCAACTTCAGGAGGCAAGTTTGGTGATAAACCTGGGTAAGAGTGAGTTCACAAAAATTCAAGTTACATTCCTGGGCCATATCATTGGACATGCAAAGATGGCCCCATGGGATGTTAAAACAAAGATTACTAGGGAGTTTCCCACACCATTGAAGAAGAGATAAGTACTACAATTCCTGGGACCGAGTGGGTTTTATAGGAAGCTTGTACCGAATTTTAGCAGTATGGTTGCATCACTGACTGACTGGTTGAAGTGGTACAGAAAATTTCAGTTGATGGAGGAATGTCTGAAGGCATTTCAAGGCCTGAAAACTGCATTAATTACTGCCCCAGTGTTAGCTACACCTAATTGCAGAGAGAAAGTGAAGGCTGCAGATGCTGGAGATCGGAGCTGAAAATGTGTTGCTGGAAAAGCGCAGCAGGTCAGGCAGCATCCAAGGAACAGGAGAATCGACCTTTCGGGCATAAGCCCTTCTTCAGGAATGAGGGAAGTGTGTCCAGCAGGCTAAGATAAAGGTAGGGAGGAGGGACTTGGGGGAGGGGCTTTGGAAATGCGATAGGTGGAGGGAGGTCAAGGTGAGGGTGATAGGCCGGAGTGGGGTGGGGGCGGAGAGGTCAGGAAGATGATTGCAGGTTAGGAAGGCGGTGCTGAGTTCGAGGGATTTGACTGAGACAAGGTGGGGGGAGGGGAAATGAGGAAACTGGAGAAGTCTGAGTTCACCCCTTGTGGTTGGAGGGTTCCCAGGCAGAAGATGAGGCGCTCTTCCTCCAACCGTCGTGTTGCCATGGAGGAGTCCAAGGACCTGCATGTCCTTGGGGGAGTGGGAGGGGGAGTTAAAGTGTTGGGCTACGGGGTGGTTGGGTTGGTTGGTCCGGGTGTCCCAGAGGTGTTCTCTGTAACGTTCCGCAAGTAGGCGGCCTGTCTCCCCAATATAGAGGAGGCCACATCGGGTGCAGCGGTTGCAATAGATGATGTGTGTGGACATGTAGGTGAATTTGTGGCGGATATGGAAGTGTCCCTTGGGGCCTTGGAGGGAAGTAAGGGGGGAGGTGTGGGCGCAAGTTTTGCATTTCTTGCGGTTGCAGGGGAAGGTGCCGGGAGTGGAGGTTGGGTTGGTGGGGGGTGTGGACCTGACGAGGGAGTCACAGAGGGAGTGGTCTTTTCAGAACGCTGATAGGGGAGGGGAGGGAAATATATCACTGGTGGTGGGGTCCATTTGGAGGTGGCGGAAATGATGGCGGATGATACGTTGTACATGGAGGTTGGTGGGGTGGTAGGTGAGGACCAGTGGGGTTCTGTCCTGGTGGCGGTTGGAGGGGCGGAGCTTAATGGCGGAGGAGCGGGAAGTGGAGGAGATGCGGTGGAGGGCATCGTCGACTACACCTAATTACACAAAGCCATTCAAAGTGGTGATTGATGTTACTGACCTAAGTGTTGGTTCTGTAATCTGATTTGATTTATTATTGTCACAAGAGCTGAGGTACAGTGAAAAATTTTGTTTTGTGTGCAATACGGCAGATCATACAATACAAAGTGTATGAGGGCAATAGGACAGAACAAGGAATACAACGTTATGGCTTTAGAGAATGTGCACCAAAGAGAGAGATCAACATTAAATTTGAAATTTGAGAGGTCCATTTCAGAAGTCTAACTTTCCAAGGCAGCAAGAAGTATAGATGGAGTCAATGGATGGAAGGTTGGCATGAGTGAAGGACTGGGTTGCGTTCACAACTCTCTGTAGTTTCTTCCAATCCTGGGCAGAGCAATTGCCATATCAGGCCGTGATGCATCCGGTCAGAATGCTTTCTATGGTGCAATTATAGACATTTTGTTGTGGGAGATGAGGGAGAAAATTACAGGGGCTCTGACGCAAATTTTTTAAATGTCTCTCGCCACAGGGGAGGAGCCAGAGGCCTGGAGGACAGTTAATTTCATTCCATTTTACAAGAAAAATAGGAGAGATACACCAGGGAACAATGGTGAATCAGGGTACAGTGAATCTAACATCAGTTGTAGAGAAACTACTGGAGAAAATGGTGAAAGAGAAATTTAATTTCCGTTTAGAGAATCACAGAATCCATACATTACAGATGCAGGTCCATCAAGTCGATACTGATCCTCCAAAGATCATCCCACCCAGACCCAACCCCTATCCTATTCCTGTAACCCTGCAATTCCCATGGCTAATCCAGCTAGCCTATATATCCCTGGATACAATGGGCAATTTAGCATAGCCAATCTACCTAACCTGCACATCTTTGGACTGTGGGAGGAAGCTGCTGCACCAGGAGGAAACTCAAACAGGACCAATGTGCAAACTCCACACAGTCACCCAGGGTGGAATCAAACCCGGGTCTCCGACACTGTGAAGCAGCAGTGCTAACCACTGAGCCATTGTGCCACCCCAGAGGTAAGATTTGATCAGGGACTGTCAACCTGGTTTTATCATAGAACATAGAAGAATACAGCGCAGTACAGGCCCTTGGGCCCTCGATGTTGCGCCGATCCAAGCCCACCTAAACTACACTAACCCACTATCCTCCATATACCTATCCAATGCCCTCTTAAATGCCCTTAAAGAGGGAGAGTCCACCACTGTTACTGGCAGGGCATTCCATGAACTAACGACTCGCTGAGTGAAGAACCTACCCCTAACATCAGTCCTATATCTACCCCCCCTTAATTTAAAGCTATGCCCCCTTGTAATACCCGACTCAATACGCGGGAAAAGGTTCATACTGTCGACCCTATCTAACCCCCTAATCATCTTGTACACCTCAATCAAGTCACCCCTAAACCTTCTTTTCTCTAGTGAAAACAGCCCCAAGTGCCTCAGTCTTTCCTCATACGATTTTCCTTCCATACCAGGCAACATCCTGGTAAACCTCCTCTGCACCCGTTCCAATGCCTCCACATCCTTCCTATAGTATGGCGACCAAAACTGCACACAATATTCCAGATGCGGCCGTACCAGAGTCTTATACAACTGCATCATGACCTCAGGACTCCGGAACTCAATTCCTCTACCAATAAAAGCCAGTACGCCATATGCCTTCCTCACCGCACTATTTACCTGGGTGGCAACTTTCAGAGATCTGTGTACATGGACACCAAGATCCCTCTGCTCATCCACACTACCAAGTATCCGACCATTAGCCCAGTACCCCATCTTTTTGTTATTCTTCCCAAAGTGAATCACCTCGCACTTAGCTACATTGAATTCCATCTGCCACCTTTCTGCCCAGCTCTGCAGCTTCTCTATATCCTGCTGTAACCTGCCACATGCTTCCTCACTGTCAACAACTCCTCCGACTTTCGTGTCATCCGCAAACTTGCTCACCCAACCTTCTAACCCCTCTTCCAGGTCATTTATAAAAATGACAAACAGCAATGGTCCCAAAACAGATCCTTGCGGAACACCGCTAGTGACGGCACTCCATGAAGAAACTTTGCCATCAACTACTACCCTCTGTCTTCTTCCATCCAGCCAATTCCTAATCCAAACCTCCAACTCACCCTCAATGCCATATCTCCGTATTTTCTGCAGTAGCCTACCATGGGGAACCTTATCAAACGCCTTACTAAAATCCATATATACCACATCTACCGCTTTCCCCTCATCAACCTCCTTCGTCACCTTTTCAAAGAATTCAATAAGGTTTGTGAGGCACGACTTGCCCTTCACAAAACCATGCTGACTATCCTTGATCACATTATTCCTATCTAGATGTGCATAAATCCTATCCCTTACAATTCTCTCTAAGACTTTGCCCACAACAGAAGTGAGACTCACCGGCCTATAGTTACTAGGGCTATCCCTACTCCCCTTTTTGAACAAGGGAACCACATTTGCTATCCTCCAGTCTTCTGGGACTACTCCTGTAGACAAAGAGGACATAAAAATCAAGGCCAATGGCTCTGCAATCTCCTCCCTTGCTTCCCAGAGAATCCTAGGATAAATGCCATCAGGCCCAGGGGACTTATCTATTTTCACCTTTTCCAGGATTTCCAACACCTCTTCTCTACATACCTCAAAGCCATCCATTCTACTTATTTGTGCCTCAGTATTCTCATCGACAACAATGCCCTGTTCCTGAGTGAATACTGAAGAAAAGTATTCATTCAGTGTCTCCCCAATCTCTTCCGCCTCCACACGCAACTTCCCCCTACTATCCTTGACTGGACCTATTCCTACCCTAGTCATTCTTTTATTCCTAACATACCTATAGAAAGCCTTAGGGTTTTCCCTAATCCTATCTACTAAGGACCTTTCATGTCCCCTCCTTGCTGCTTTTAGCTCTCTCTTCAGGTCCTTCCTGGCTACCCTATAACTCTCAATCGCCCCAATTGAACCTTCACGTCTCATCTTGAGATAGGCCGCCCTCTTCCATTTAACAAGGGATTCCAATTCCTTATTAAACCACGGCTCCCTCGCACGACCCTTTCCTACCTGCCTGACAGGTACATAATTATCAAGGACACTCAATAGTTGCCCCTTGAACAAGTTCCACATATCATTTACACTCTTGCCTTGGAGTCTACTTTTCCAAGCCACACATCCTAAGTCATGCCTCACCGCATCATAATTTCCCTTACCCCAGCTATAATTCTTGCCCTGTAGTACACACTTATCCCTCTCCATCACGAGTGTAAAAATCACCGAATTATGGTCACTATCCCCAAAGTGCTCACCTACCTCTAATTCTAACACCTGGCCTGGTTCGTTACCCAGAACCAAATCCAGTATGGCCTCACCTCTTGTTGGCCTGTCTACATATTGTGTCAGGAAACTCTCCTGCACACATTGAACAAACACTGACCCATCTAACGAACTTGATCTATAGCTTTCCCAATCAATATCAGGAAAGTTAAAGTCCCCCATAACAACCACCCTATTACTTTCACTCATCTCCTGAATCACCTTCCCAATCCTTTCTTCAATGATTCTAGGGAGGTTACGCCTAACAAATCTGGTAGAAATTTGAGGAGATGACCAAGTACTTCAGTAATTGTAGCACATTTGATGGAGTTTATATGGACTTCAGCAAGGCCTCTGACAAGGTCCCACAGGGGAAAATGGGTAAAAGTTCAGAGGATCCAATGTAACTTGGCAAAGACACCTCAGACACTGCCTGACTTGCTGTGCTTCTCCAGTGCCACACTTTTCTACTCTGACCCACCAGCATCTGCGGTTCTCGCTTTCTTCCGGTACTCCAACTATGGCCTAATTAATATTCTGTACAACTCCTACAGGATCTCGTTGCTCTTGTAAACTAGGCCTTGACTGATAAAGACAGACTTCTTTTGGTTTCATAACTGCAACTAACTTATTCTGTCACCTTCAGGGACCTGTGGGAAAGCACCCCAAGATCCCTCTGTTCCTTTGAGCTTCCCAGTCACTTGCCATTCATTAAGCACTCCTTGCTTTGTTCCTTCTTCTAAATCACATTATTTAAAAGAATGAAATTCCATCTGGAGTACTGTGTGCAGTTCTGGTCACTGCACTATAGGAAGGATGTGATTACGCTGAAGGGGATACAAAGGAGATTCACCAGGATGTTGCCTGGGATAGGACATTGCTGAAAAATGTGTTGCTGGAGAAGCGCAGCAGGTCAGGCAGCATCCAAGGAGCAGGAGAATCGACGTTTCAGGCATAAGCCCTTCTTCAGGAATGAGGAGGGTGTGCCAACCAGGCTAAGATAAAAGGTAGGGAGGAGGGGGACGGAGGTTAAGGTGAGGGTGATAGGCTGGAGAGGGGGGTGGGGGCGGAGAGGTTGGGAAGAAGATTGCAGGTCAAGAAGGTGGTGCTGAGTCCGAGGGTTGGGACTGAGATAAGGTGGGGGGGGGGACATGAGGAAACTGGAGAAATCTGCATTCATCCTTTGTGGTTGGAGGGTTCTAGGCGGAAGATGAGGCGCTCTTCCTCCAGGCATTGTGTTGCCATGGTCTGGCGATGAAGGAGGCCAAGGACCTGCATGTCCTTGGCGGAGTGGGAGGGGGAGTTAAAATGTTCAGCCACAGAGCGGTTGGGTTGGTTGGTGCGGGTGTCCCAGAGGTGTTCTCTGAAACGTACCGCAAGTAGGCGGCCTGTCTCCGCAATGTAGAGGAGGCCACATCGGGTGCAGCGGATGCAGTAACTGATGTGTGTCGAGGTGCAGGGGAATTTGTGGCGGATATGGAAGGATCCTTTGGGGCCTTGGAGGGAAGTGAGGGGGGAGGTGTGGGTGCAAGTTTTGCATTTCTTGCGGTTGGATGATGTGGAGGAAAAGGTGGGGGATGGTGCCAGTGTAGCTGCGGAAGATGGACTGTTCCACATATCCGACGAAGACGCAGGCATAACTGGGGCCCATGCAGATGCCCCTGGCTACTCCTTTGGTTTGGAGGAAGTGGGAGGATTGGAAAGAGAAGTTGTTCAGAATGAGGACCAGTTCAGTAGGTCGACAGAGGGTGTCAGTGGAAGGGTACTGGTTGGTTCAGCGGGAAAGGAAGAAGCGGAGGGCTTTGAGGCCTTCGTGATGGGGGATGGAGGTGTATAGGGACTGGATGTCCATGGTGAAGATAAGGCGTTGGGGGCCGGGGAAGCAAAAATCATGGAGGAGGTGGATGGCGTGGGTGGTGTCCCGAACGTAGGTGGGGAGTTCTTGGACTAAGGGGGACAGGACCGTGTCGAGGTATGCAGCGATGAATTCGGTGGGGCAGGAACAGGCTGAGACAATGGGTCGGCCGGGGCAGTCAGGTTTGTGGATTTTGGGCAGGAGGTAGAAACGGGCGGTGCGGGGTTGTGGGACTATGAGTAGCAGGTGGTTGGACCTGGCGTTTAGCCTTAGCAATTTAAAGATCAGTGCGCCAAACTACCACCGTGCCTCCCTTGTCTGCCGGTTTGATAGTGAGGTTGGGGTTGGAGCAGAGTGAGTGGAGGGCTGCACGTTGCGAGAGTGAGAGGTTGGAGTGGGTGAGAGGGGTGGATAGGTTGAGGCGGTCAGTGTCGCGGCAGCAGTTGTTTAGTGGTGGGAGATGGGGTCATGGTCAAGGGGGCTAAACTCTAGCTTGCGGACACCTCCTCCCACTGCCCCCTTGACCATGACCCCACCTCCCACCACCAAACCATCATCTCCCAGACCATCCATAATCTCATCACCTCAGGGGATCTCCCATCCACCGCCTCCAACCTCACAGTCCCACAACCCCGCACCGCCCGTTTCTACCTCCTGCCCAAAATCCACAAACCTGACTGCCCTGGCCGACCATTGTCTCAGCCTGCTCCTGCCCCACCGAACCTATCTCTGCATACCTCAACACGATCCTGTCCCCCTTAGTGCAAGAACTCCCCACCAAACATTCAGGACACCACCCACGCTCTCCACCTCCTCCATGATTTTCGCTTCCCCAGCCCCAACGCCTTATCTTCACCATGGACATCCAGTCCCTATACACCTCCATCCCCCATCACGAAGGACTCAAAGCCTTCCGCTTCTTCCTTTCCCGCGAACTAACCAGTACCCTTTCACTGACACCCTCCTTCGACCTACTGAACTGGTCCTCACTCTGAACTTCTCTTTCCAATCCTCCCACTTCCTCCAAACCAAAGGAGTAGCCATGGGCACCCGCATGGGCCCCAGCTATGCCTGCCTCTTCGTCGGATATGTGGAACAGTCCATCTTCCGCAGCTACACTGGCACCAGCCCCCACCTTTTCCTCCGCTACATCGATGACTGTATCGGTGCTACCTCGTGCTCCCACGAGGAGGTTGAACAGTTCATCCACTTTACTAACACCTTCCACCCCGACCTCAAATTCACCTGGACCGTCTCAGACTCCTCCCTCCCCTTCCTAGACCTCTCCATTTCTATCTCGGGCGACCGACTCAACACGGACATTTACTATAAATCGACCCAATCCTACAGCTACCTAGATTACACCTCCTCCCACCCTGCCCCCTGTAAAAACGCCATCCCATATTCCCAATTCCTTCGCCTCCACCGCATCTGCTCCCAGGAGGATCAATTCCAATACCGAACAACCCAGATTGTCTCCTTCTTCAAAGATCACAATTTTCCCTCAGACGTGGTTGACGATGCTCTCCACCGCATCTCCTCCATTTCCCGCTCCTTCGCTCTTGAACCCCGCCCCTCCAATCGCCACCAGGATAGAACCCCACTGGTCCTCACCTACCACCCCACCAACCTCCAGATACATCGTATCATCCTTCGTCATTTCCGCCACTTCCAAACAGACCCCACCACCAAAGGATATATTTCCCTCCCCTCCTCTATCAGCATTCCAGAAAGACCTCACCTTCCGCAACTCCCTCGTCAGGTCCACACCCCCTACCAACCCAACCTCCACTCCCGGCACCTTACCCTGCAACCGCAAGAAATGCAAAACATTGCACCCACACCTCCCCCCTCACTTCCCTCCAAGGCCCCAAGGGATCCTTCCATATCTATCACAAATTCCCCTGCACCTCCACACACATCATTTACTGCATCCGCTGCACCCGATGTGGCCTCCTCTACATTGCGGAGACAGGCCGCCTACTCGCGGAACGTTTCAGAGAACACCTCTGGGACACCCGCACCAACCAACCCAACCGCCCTGTGGCTGAACACTTTAACTCCCCCTCCCACTCCGCCAAGGACATGCAGGTCTTTAGCCTCCTCCATCGCCAGACCATGGCAACACAACACCTGGAGGAAAAGCGCCTCATCTTTCGCCTAGAACCCTCCAACCACAAGGGATGAATGCAGATTTCTCCAGTTTCCTCATGTCCCCTCCCCCAACCTTATCTCAGTCCCAACCCTCGGACTCAGCACCGCCTTCTTGACCTGCAATCTTCTTCCCAACCTCTCCGCCCCCACCCTCTCTCCAGCCTATCACCCTCACCTTAACCACCTTCCATCTATCGCATTCCAAAAGACCCTCCCCCAAGTCCCTCCTCCCTACCTTTTATCTTAGCCTGGTTGGCACACCCTCCTCATTCCTGAAGAAGGGCTTATGCCCGAAACGTCGATTCTCCTGCTCCTTGGATGCTGCCTGACTGCTGCGCTTTTCCAGCAACACAATTTTCAGCTCTGATCTCCAGCATCTGCAGTCCTCACTTTCTCCTGGCTTAGGGCATTTCAGAGATAAAGAGGGGCTAGAGAAATTTGGGTTGTTTTCTTTAGAACAGAGAAGATGGAGGACAGACCTGATAGATGTGGGTGGCACAGTGGTTAGCACTGCTGCCTCACAGCGCCAGAGACCGGGTTCAATTCCCACCTCAGACAACTGTCTGTGTGGAGTTTGCACATTCTCCCAGTGTCTGCATGAGTTTCCTCCGGGTGCTCCGGTTTCCTCTCGCAGTCCAAAAATGTACAGGTTAGGTGAATTGGTAATGTAGGGGAACGGGTCTGGGTGGGTTGCTCTTCAGAGGATCGGTGTGGAATTGGTGGGCTGAAGGGCCTGTTTCCACACTGGAAGTAATCAAATCTAATCTAATCTAATTTAAACATTATGAGGGGCATGGAGAGGGTGAATACAAAGCAGCTGTTCCCCTTTGCTGAAGGGTTAATAACAAGGAGGCATAATTTTGAAGTGAATTTGTGGAAAAAGGTTATGGGGATCTGGCATGCATTGCCTGGGAGGGAAGTTGAGCCTGGTAACCGAGACAACCTCACAACCTTTAAAAATTACTTGGATGAGCACTGAAGTGTCATAACATTCAACGCTATAGGTTTAGTGCAGCAAAGTGGGATTAATGCAGGTAGTAGTATATTTAGTGGTACAGACTTGGTGGTCTGAAGGGCCTCTGCTGTACTGTATGATTCTATGAACATGCAGATTCGCTGCATTTGTTTCAATTCAACAAAATAAAGGTAATTATTTACTGATTAATTTCTGAACCAGAGTCAATCTGCCTGCTTTAAAATTTAAACAAAGCACAGCAAACAACTTTAACAAGCGGATGCACCATGGCAATACCTCTACCGATCAAAGTTCACTTGCAAGCCAATCAGCAGTCACTTCTCATGAAGAATTATGTTGTTTTGTTTTTTTCTTGAATTGGTATCCTTGCAAAATGTCCTGAAAATTTTTAATGAAATATGTCTTTAGTCAGCCATATTCAAGTTTCTGATTATCAGAGAGTGCCTCCACTTGATAAATCCTATATCTCTTGCAAATTCTGTATACCTTTCCCACTAGTCAGTGATTGACAGATCAAATTTAGCAGTGTCATGCTACTTTGATCATTTGTGAACTCCAAGCATATAGATTTTGCACATAATCTTTCTGGAAGTCCTCTCCAGGTGCATAATGTCCTCTTCTTAGTCAATACTGCTATCTCATTTCTTTCCTCCCCTATCCTCCCTTAATACTTGTATCTTAATACATTTAGTATCCAGTCTTGTTCTTTAGTAAACCAAGTCTCTCACATTACCATGTCATTTCCAAGTCACAGATGTGTATATATCTCTTTCTTACCACACTGTGTAATTGCATACAACCCAATTTAGACATCACTACACTCCGTCTTACTCTGACCATACCTAATACTCCTATTTCCTACTCTACTTTCATCTTTTTCTCCCAGTTCCCTATGAAGGAAATAGCTTTGCAAGTGTGACTGGTTACTGTCACAATCCTACACTAAATTTTTGATTTTGCAATTACATAGTTATAATTGCCCTGCACACATTTTTGGTTGTTGGGTCATTGACTGGCTTGAGACAGGACCCCACCATTTTCTGGAAGAAATTTCCCTTCCAAGAGCTGTTGGCTAATCAAATTGTCGGCAGCTCTCTTGTCTCAGCAGTGCCACGAGCAGGTAAGGGTAACAGATTTCCTCCCCTGCATAAAACTCGAAATAGCTTTTTTGTTAAAACTCCCTCCAACAGCTTCATGTTCAGTTCACCATGGTTCTTCCTTACTACATCCCAAACTTATGACCAATATCAACAGGAATGACAGACAGCAGGGAAATGGGAATACAATGACTTGCAAGTTCCCCTCCAAGCCACACACTCACCTGACTAAGTAAAAACAGAAAGAACTGCAGGTGCTCTAAATCAAAACAAAAATAGAAGTTGCTGCAAAAGCTCAGCAGGTCTGACAGCATCAGTTCAGAGAAATCAGGATTGACGTTTCAGGTCAAGTGACTCTTCCTCAGAACTAAGTAAATGGTTCTTGACAACTTTAAATTCTGGAACTCTATCAGTACCTTCACCAATGGGCCACAGCAGTTAAAGGTGGCTCATCACCAACTTCACAAGACAACATAAGGTCAAGCAGCCTTGGCAGTGATACCTACTCACAAATTAATATAAAAATCTCTTAACTGATATCAGATTTCTTCCCCCCGAAAGATTAGACAATTAAAATTATCAAACCAGGTTTGTAATTCAAATTCTCTAAATTACTGGACCACTTACAGGATCATAACATAAATGCCTTGCAGGGTCAAGCCAAAGCTTCCACTTAAAATCTTTCCTCCATTGGAACGTATTGTGTGTGTGGGCAGCTAAAAGAGGCCCACTTTACCTGAAGTCTTATGAAGTCCTGTGGCTTGAAGTCATTTGGTGAGCAGCCACACCAATCCACAATGTGCTTGTACTGGCACTTGCAGCCAAGCTTTCGGTTCCAGTTGGTGACCCGCAGATTGTTGTCCACCAGTGTCTCGCACATGTGGCTGTTTTCCAGCACTGTGTGGAAGAATGACTGTAGAAGAGAGGAGATAACAAAAAGTCACTAACACAACGTGAATACATGCGCAGTAAACTTGAGGTTCAGGAAATCACCATGAGATTATCTTGCAACACTTTGTGCAATTTTTAGATTTTTTTTTTAGATTACATTACAGTGTGGAATGATTTGGACCTTCTAGAGCACTGGGGAAGCTGTGCCATCATTAACTTCAAACTAATATTTTTGAGCAGTTAAAAAGGAGACAAAAATATAAAATGAGAATGAGAAAAAGAAGATGCTGATTGCCACTGGACTATACTGGGAGCCCAGTGACCCAGAAACGTAGATTTAAAGAAGCACTGTGGCTCAGTGGTCAGCACTGCTGCCTCGCAGCACCAGGGACCCAGGTTCAATACCCACCTTTGGTGACTGTCTGCACACCTTTGGATTGTGGGAGGAAGCCAGAACACTCGGAGGAAACCCACACAGACACTGGGAGAATGTGCAAACTCCACACAGACAGTCACTAAATGTGGGTATTGAACCCATAGTGTTAGATGCATTAGTTAGGGGTAAATGTAAGAGGATAGGCTACTCTTTAGAGGGTCAGTGTGGACTTGTTGGGCCAAATGGCCTGTTTCCACACCGTAGGGAATCTAATTTAAAGTATGATCCAATTAGTAATGAAGAGTTCGTGAAGGAATCTGTTTTGTACAGCAGTATATTTGTGTTAAACTCTATTTTATAATAACTTCTGCAGTCAAGATATTTAAAGGCAGGAAGACAACAACATAATGTGTACAAAGGTTACTACAGCATTCCCAAAGCCTGTCTAGAAGATAGAAGATGATCAGAGGATTAGATAGGGTAGACAGTGAAAGTCTTTTTCCTAGGATGATGATGTCAGCTTGTACGAGGGGACATAACTACAAATTGAGGGGTGATAGATTTAAGACAGATTTCAGAAGCAGGTTCTTCACTCAGAGTGGTAAGGGTGTGGATCGCCCTACCTGCCAATGTAGTTAACTCAGCCACATTAGGGAGATTTAAACAATCCTTGGATAAGCACATGGATGATGATGGGATAGTGTAGGGGAATGAGCTTGGAATAGTTTACAGGTCGGCGCAACATCGAGGGTCGAAGGCCTGTTCTGCTTTGTATTGTTCTATGTTCTAGAAAACCCTTTGATTCACTTTATTTAAAACAACTAAAAATTTAGTTCTTTTTTGTCTTGATATACCCAATAGCTACACTCCTTCAGGATAATAATATTTATCACATCAGGAACCTTTCATTAAAGGATAGTAATGGAAGATTTTACAAGTGTTATGGATGCAAAGGTTGATGGATCAGTGACACCTTTCTTTTATTCTTTCCTGGGATGTTAACAATGCTGACAAAGTCAGCATTTGTTGCCCGTCCTTAATTGCAACAATCACTTTCTTGAACCACTGCAATACATCAGGTGTTGGTACTTCTACAGTACTGTTAAATAGTTGTAGGATTTTGACTCAGCTAAAGTGAAAGAACAATGATGTAGTTCCAAGGCAGGATTGTGTGTGGGGAAGGTAACCTCTAGTTGGTAGTTTTCTCTTGTATCTGTTGCCTTTGACCTTTCAGTCATTGATCTCAAAAATTTTGTAAGTTGGTGTTGGAGGGTTACTGCAGTACATCTTGTCGATGGTACACATTGCTGCCATATTGTGTTGGCAGAAAAGGGAGTGAGTGTGGATATAAGCACTGCACTTGAGGAAATTGTGAGGAGACAGTGGAAGAAATCTGAAGGGGCTAGCTATATAGAGAAGTATACAGACTTGAGTGACAGACAAGTAGTGGAAAAGGAGTCAGAGAAAATTGACATAAGATGGCGAGGCAGAGATAAAGAGAGAGACTGTGAGAGAGAGGAATCGGAACAGAGGGGATTGGAGAACTGGACTTTACAAAGTAGTGCATTACAAATTCTACCAGCTAAAAGACTATAGGATTCTATCACAATATCAGCACTTGTCCTGCAGCAATTTAATGCGAGGAACAGTGATAATTGCTTTAAGGCAAGATTTCTGGCCCTAAGGCAGTAGGAAATTCCATCTTAGAGAGCTGCAGGACAAACAAATGGCTGCCAGTTCTGTAGTCCCGGCAGTACCAGATGGAAGCAGTGGCCACTTCTATCACACCAAAGCGTTCAAAAGTTCGAACTTGAAACTTTCAGGGAGGGATCTTGGCAGGCATTGAGGGGTTCTCCACAATGGAGAATTCTATCAATGCCTGATGCAAGCATGTGCAACTAAAACCACTGGGCATCCTGCTTAGCACTGACCTCACTTCATGATGGATACAATATTGGACTTTAAGTGACCAATAATGGGACAACGAAGGCCCTAAATAGAGTCAAAGGCAAGCTGCTTGGTAACTCCCCTGCTCTGTAAAATTTCAGACAAGACAAGGTAGGCCAGAGCAGACCGCTGGAGCAGACAGAAACAAGAAGACAGTAGTGACAGCAAGAGTGAGAAACTGAAAGGGCAGCAGAGAGATAGACAGAGGGGGAGAAGGAGAGAGAGAGAGTGGCTGCAAAAGAGATGCAGAGAGATGAAAATTCAGAGAGTGCAACTGAGAGTGAGCAAGAGAGATCAAGTGATAAGAGGGCTAGAGAGAGGAAGAGGACGAGGGGGAGAAAAAAATACAGATCTAGATAGAGAGAAAGTGAGAGACCCAGAGAGAATGAGGGAGACAAATGGTGTGCTGGAATCAGAGAGAAAAGAGCCATGCCAAACAGAGAAAATAGATTGCAATAAACAGAGCTAAATTTCCCACCTAATGGAACAGTTCTTAGCTCTCAAGTCCTGCCACAGCTAGTTGTGAATGGTGGTGCTCAATTAAACAACTAACAAAAGGAGGTTTCACAAGCATTAGATTATCTACAGTGTGGAAACAGGCCATTTGGCTCAACAAATCCACACCGACCCTCCGAAGAGTAACCCACCCAGACTCATTTCCATTTGACTAAGGCACCTGACTCTATGGGCAATTTAGCATGGCCAATTCATCTAACCTGCATATTTTTGGATTGTGGGAGGAAACCAGATCACCTGGAGGAAACCCATGCAGACAAGGGGAGAATGTGTAAACTCCATACAGACAGTCAACTGAGGCAGGAATCAAACTCAGGTGCTGTGAGGCAGTAGTGCTAACCACTGAGCCACTGTGCCACCCATTCCATCCTCAATGATAAAGGAAGCCAGTATTTCAGTGGAATATACAAGGCTGAAGTACTTGCATCCATGTTCAGCCAGAAGTGCCAAGTGGATGATTGATGTTGGTCTCCCAGCATTACAAGGATACAGCTGACTGTAACCCTAACCCTATCACAGTCTTCAACCAATTCAATTCACTCCACATGATATGAAAAAAATTGCTAATACTTATGCTGGGTGCTTGAAATTGAAAATGCTCCATTACCAAAGACTAACCTCCCCAGGTTGAAATTAAAAATCTCTGCTTCCATCAGCCCTTACCTCAGCTGGAAGTAGCGTGTACCAGTAGAACCGTTTTAGCTGAGTGACCAGCTCGTCCTGTGTGTTCACCACATAAGCCACAAACTTATGAGTCAGAGCGAACCAGTCAGAACCACCGTCCACTATAATGCCTTCAGGGATCTGCCTGTCTCCGAGGCGCCACATATGGTTGTCACATTCATGGAATATTCGATCTAAGCCTTGTTTCTTGATGAACCTGGAAATAACAGAGACTATAACTGAATTAATGAAGAAAGAAAAACATGCATCTCTATAGTACCTTTATCAAGCTTAGAACATTCCAAACTGTCTTGTATAATAACTGTTTTAATTGTTACAACTCATTCAAGCCCGGCTTTTCCAGGGTTGTCACAAAAATTAATGATTTGCTAAAGTACACAAACATATACCTGACTTCAGACCTCGAGGATGATAGAAAGCATAAATCTGTTTTCTGTAGTGAATAAGAATGACTATTCCAGATAATTACACTCTAACTACAGGTAAAATAGTATAAACTGTTAGAAACTGTCAGCTTTAATAATACTAATTAAAACTCTAGTACAGACAAACATAAAGGGAAACACAGGGGAATACTGGAAAGACAGTCCAGTGATCTTTGATCCCAGGTTCTGTGGCTGAGATGATCTTTATGACTCTTCTACTGGTTCAATCGTCTTTCTCCAGTTTCCTCCACTGGTTGGTGAGAGACACAACCAGACACCAACCAGTTGGTGACTGATGCACTTATAAAAACAACATCTCTGAATTATTAGTTAAAAGTTACAGTATACAACCACTATGAGTCAGACAGATCTACAGCAGAGAAAAAGGCCCTTTGTCCTATCGTGTCCATGCCAGTCAAAAATTCTAACACTGTTAAAAATCACACAACACCAGGTTATAGTCCAAAAGGTTTATTTGCAAGCACTTGCTTTTGGAGTGCTGCTCCTTCATCAGGTGGTTGTGGTTCTAACACCATTTTCCAGCACTTGGCCAATAGCCTTTTATGCATTGCAAAAGCACATCAAAATATTTATGAAAATAGTTATGAAGATTTCTACCTCCAACACCTTGACAGGCAGTGAGTTCCAGATTCCCACCACCTTCTACCCCATACTTTATATTTTTGCTCCCTAGTCATTGATCCCTCCACCAAGGGAAAAAGCTTCTTCTCATCTACCCTACTTATGCCCCTCAGCATCTTAATTATGTCTCCTCTCAATCTCCTCTGCTATAAGGAAAACAACCCCACTCTCTTCATAACTGAAACTTTCCATTGCAGGCAACATCCTGTTAAATTTCCCTCAGTGGTTAGCACTGCTGCCCCACAGCGCCAGGGACCTGAGTCCAGCTACAAATGACTGCCTGTGTGGAGTTTACACATTCTCCCAGTGTCTGCATGGGTTTCCTCTGGGTGCCCTGGTTTCCTCCAACAATCCAAAGCCATGCCGGTTAGGTGAACTAGCCATGCTAAATTGGCCAGTATTCAGCAATATGTAGGTTAGGTGCATTAGTCGGAGGTAAATGTAGAGTAATAGGGTAGGGGATAATCTACAGTTTGGATACAGACCATTTGAGGAGAAAGTGAGGTCTGCAGATGCTGGAGATCAGAGATGGAAATGTGTTGCTGGAAAAGCGCAGCAGGTCAGGCAGCATCTAGGGAACAGGAGAATCGACGTTTCGGGCATTAGCCCTTCTTCAGGAAAGCCCTGAAGAAGGGCTAATGCCCGAAACGTCGATTCTCCTGTTCCCGAGATGCTGCCTGACCTGCTGCGCTTTTCCATACAGACCATTTGGCCCAACAGGTCCACACCAACCCTCCGAATGATGATGCACCCAGACATATTCCCCTACCCTATTGCTCTACATTTACCCCTAACACATCTAACCCAGGAGGGAACTTGCTAGTGGTGGTGTTCCCATGTACCTGCTGTCCTTGCCCTTCTAGATGGAAGCAGTTGTGAATTTAAAAGGTGCTATCTCAGGATGTTTGGCAAATTTCTGTGGTGCGTCTTGTAGATAGTACACACTGCTGCAACTGAGCAGCAGCGATGGATGGAGCGGACAATTGTGGATTTGGTTTCAATCAAGTGAACTGTTTTATCCTAGATGGTGTCAAGCTTCGAGTGTTGTTCGAGCTGCACCCATCCAAGCAACCAAGGAGTATTCCGTCACATTCCAGACTTCTGCCTTTTTGAAAGTGGACAGACTTTGAGAGACAGGCTTTGACAACCCTTTGTTGTGGTTCTGTTCGCCGAGCTGGGAATTTGTGTTGCAGACGTTTCGTTCCCTGTCTAGGTGACATCCTCAGTGCTTGGGAGCCTCCTGTGATGCGCTTCTGTGATCTTTCCTCCGGCATTTGTAGTGGTTTGTCTCTGCCGCTTCCGGTTGTCAGTTCCAACATTCCAACAGGCTGTCTTCCTGTTTGTCCTATGTAGTGTTTTGTGCAGTCCTTGCATGGGATTTTGTACACTACATTGGTTTTGCTCATGCTGGGTATCAGGTCCTTCACTCTGGTGAGTTGTTGTCTGAGAGTGGCTGTTGGTTTGTGTGCTGTTATGAGTCCTAGTGGTCACAGTAGTCTGCCTGTCAGTTCGGAAATGCTCTTGATGTATGGTAGTGCAGCTAGTCCTTTGGGTTGCGGCATGTCATCGTTCCGTTGTCTTTCCCTTAGGCATCTGTTGATGAAATTGTGCGGGTATCCGTTTTTGGCGAATACATTGTATAGGTGTTCTTCCTCTTTTTGCAGTTCTGGTGTACTGCAGTATGTTGTGGAACTTTTGAACAGTGTCTTGATGCAACTTCTTTTGTGTGTGTTGGGGTGGTTGCTTTCGTAGTTCAGGACTTGGTCTGTGTGTGTGGCTTTCCTGTATACCTTTGTGGTGAATTCTCCGCTCAGTGTTCTCTGTACCATCACGTCTAGGAATGGGAGTTTGTTGTCCTTTTCTTCCTCTCTAGTAAATCGGATTCCTGTGAGTGTGGCGTTGATGATCCGGTGTGTGATCTCTATTTCTGTGTTTTTAATGAGTACAAAGGTGTCATCTACATATCTGACCCAGAGTTTGGTTGAATTTGCGGTAAGACTGTTTGTTCTAATCTTTGCATTACCGCTTCTGCTATGAGTCCAGAGATGGGTGAGCCCATGGGTGTGTCGTTGATTTGTTCATATATTTGGTTGTTGAATGTGAAGTGTGTTGTGAGGCACAGGTCCAGTAGTTTGTCCACTACATAGGACAAACAGGAAGACAGCTAACGATCCACATCCATGAACACCAACTAGCCACGAAACAACACGACCAGTTATCCTTAGTAGCCACACACGGAGATGACAAGCAACATGAGTTCGACTGGGACAACACGACTATTATAGGACAATCCAAACAGAGAACAGCTAGGGAATTCCTAGAGGCATGGCACTCATCCACAAATTCAATCAATAAGTACATCGACCTGGACCCAATATACCGACCACTGCAACGGACAGCTGGAACTGACAACTGGAAGCGGCAGTTTCAAACCACTACAAATGCCGGAGGAAAGATCACAGAAGCGCTTCACAGGAGGCTCCCAAGCACTGAGGATGTCACCTAGACAGGGGACGAAACGTCTGCAACACAAATTCCCAGCTCGGCGAACAGAACTACAACAACGAGCACCCGAGCTAAAAATCTTCTCACAAACTTTGAAGAGATTCCCTTTTCCTGTCTGTAGCAGATTTTGCCTAATGCACTATATTAAACACTTTTCTAATGGCCAATCCCCTTGTTTTATCTTTTCCTCTTCAAGTTACAGTCCAACCTCGAAAGGAAATGTTATCCAACATTTGGAAACAGCACAGCCAAAACCACCAAACTATCAAAAATGACTATGTAACTGAAGGACGTTATTCGGTATAAGACATGTTTAGAAGTCTAATTCTATCTTTTATGTGCGTCTTATGTCAACTGTATTTTGCCGAACTTCTGAATATTGGTATTTGCAGGTACATAAAGCAACACAGGCTTGCAATCAGCTTGCAACATCACTAAATAGTGGGATTGAAGTAATTTACTTGCCAAATAAAAAGTCAGGAGGGTGTGTTACTTGCTACAGAATGCTTATCCTCTGTTTTTGCAGTCACTGTGTTTGTGTCGAGTCCAGGGGTTTCTGGTCAATATTGACCAGTATGATGATAGTGGAAGATTCAGTAATGGTAACATCATTGATTGAATGTCATGGGTACTGATTATATTGCCTGTTTTTGGAGACGGTCATAGCTTGGCATTTGTGTGGTGCAAGTGTTACTTACCATTTGTAAAGAAGTTGGATATTATTCAGATCTTGTTGCATTTGAACATGAACTGTTTCAGTATCTGAGGCAAAGTGAACGGTGCTGAACATTGTTACATCAGCAATGAACATCTCCACTTCTGACCTTATGATGGAGGGAAGGTTATTGATGAAGCAGCTGAAAATAGTTGGGCCGAGAACACTAACTTGAAGAACTCCTGTAGCAATGTCCTGGAGCTGAGATGACTGACATCCAGCAACCACAACCATCTTCATACGTGTCAGGCATAACTCCAACCATCAGAGAGTATGCCCCAACACCCATTGATTCCAGTGCTGTCAGGACTCCTTGAGGCCATATAACGAAGTAGAAGAATAGTAAGAGGAAGGGTTGGCCAACTCAAGATCAAAAAGGAGATCTATGAATGGAGATGAGTTTTTTTTTAGATTAGATTACATACAGTGTGGAAACAGGCCCTTCAGCCCAACAAGTCCACACTGCCCCGCCGAAGCGCAACCCACCCATACCCCTACATTTACCCCTTACCTAACACTACGGACAATTTAGCGTGGCCAATTCACCTGACCCTGCACACCTTTAGACTGTGGGAGGAAACCGGAGCACCCGGAGGAAACCCACGCAGACACGGGGAGAACGTGCAAACTCCACACAGTCAGTCGCCTGAGGCGGGAATTGAACCCGGGTCTCTGGTGCTGTGAGGCAGCAGTGCTAACCACTGTGCCACCGTGCCACCCAAAGAGGTAGTAAATGAACAGACTGCATCTGTCTTTATCAGGAAAGAAGATGCTATTGAAGTCATAACAGAACAGGAGGTAGCTGAAACACTGGATGGGCTAAAGGTTTATAAAGAGGAGGTATTTAAAAGGCTGGCTGTACTTAAAGATGATATGTCCCCACACTCAGAAGGGATGAATTTGAGGATTCTAAGTCAAAGGCACTAGCGGCTTTAATCTTACAATTTTTCTTAAATTCTGAGTGGATGGGAAGGTGGTGAGGTGTCAAAGGAGTGATAAATTATAGATATTACTTGCAATTATAACCTGGTGGTCAAAAAGGTTTTAGAATTGATAATCTAGAATAATTAAGCAGTCACTTGGAGAGGGCTAGATTAAGTCAGAAATACCAGCACAGATCTGTGCAAGGTGAATTGTGTTTAACTAACTTGAATGACTTTGTTTTGTTGTGTTAACAGAGAAGGCTGATCATGATAATACAGTTGATGTGGTGTACGTGGATTTCCAAAAGTTATTTGAGAAAGTAAAGCTTTGCCAGCAAAATTGAAACCGATAGAGTAAAATTGACATTTACATTAAGTTGGTTAAGAAACAAGACAACAGTGGTGAACAACTGTTTTTTGAACTGGAGGAATAACTGGGGTTCTCAGGTGTCAGGATTTGAACCACTGCTTTTCTTGACATATTTTAATGGCAAATTTGGGTGGACAGGGCATAAAATGTCAAGTGAGAGATTCAGTTTTATTTATCTTACAGTACAAAAGCATTTAGTTTCTGGTAAATCATTATCAGCCACTAGATCCTCCCCAACCTTGCATTTAGTCATTTGTCCAATTTTGTAAATTGCATTTTAGAAAAGATGTGAAGATATTAGAGTGAACAGAGATGAAAACAGCATGAGATCAGATCCAGTGATGAGGTAGTTTACTGACATGGATAAAATGTTGTTCTCCTCAAAGAAGATTACATTGAGAGATTTGGTAGAGGCATTCAAAATCAGGAGGGAACAAGAACTGGAGGGGTTGAAATTAGGTGAATTGTTCCTTCAGCGAACCAGCATGAAAGATCAGTCAAATACCTTGACAGGCACAGAGTCATAGAGACGTACAGCACGGAAACAGACCCTTCGGTCCAACCCATCCATGCCAACCAGATATCCCAACCCAATCTAGTCCCATCTCCAGCACCTGGCCCATATCCCTCCAAGCCCTTCCTATTCATATACCCATCCAGATGCCTTTTAAATGTTGCAATTCTACCAGCCTCCACCACTTCATCTGGCAGCTGACTCCATACACGCACCACCCTCTGCATGAAAAGGTTGCCCCTTAGGTCTATTTTACATCTTACCCCTCACACCCTAAAATTATGCCCTCTAGTTTTGGACTTGCCCACCTCAGGGAAGAGACTTTGTCTACATATCCTATCCATGCCCGTCAAGATTTTATAAACCTCTATAAGGTCACCCCTCAGCCTCCGATGCTCCAGGGAAAACAGCAACAGCCTATTCAATCTCTTAGCCAGTTTTGAGAAGATTTGTAGCTCAGGCCGAGGTTCTGGATGTAGATTGGAATTCTACCAAGACACACATTGATTTGGATCCCATTTACCACCCCCGAGAAAAAGAACAGGAAATGACATTACCACCAGAAATGACATCAACACAGGAAATGATGTCACCAACCCAAGGAAACCCGAACATAGAACAGTACAGCACAAAACAGGCCCTTCAGCCCACAATGTTGTGCTGACCACTGATCCTCATCTATGCACCCTCAAATTTCTGTGACCATATGCATGTCCAGTAGTCTCTTAAATGTCCCCAATGACCTTGCTTCCACAACCCCTGCTGGCAACGCATTCCATGCTCTCACAACTCTCTGTGTAAAGAACCTGCCTCTGACATCCCCTCTATACTTTCCTCCAACCAGCTTAAAACTATGACCCCTCATTTCTGCCCTGGGAAATAGTATCTGGCTATCGACTCTATCTATGCCTCTCATTACCTTGTATACCTCAATTAGGTCCCCTCTCCTCCTCCTTTTCTCCAATGAAAAATGTCCGAGCTCAGTCAACCTCTCTTCATAAGATAAGCCCTCCAGTCCAGGCAGCATCCTGGTAAACCTCCTCTGAACCCTCTCCAAAGCATCCATATCTTTCCTATAATAGGGCGACCAGAACTGGACGCAGTATTCCAAGTGCGGTCTAACCAAAGTTTTATAGAGCTGCAACAAGATCTCACAACTCTTAAACTCAATCCCCCTGTTAATGAAAGCCAAAACACCACATGCTTTCTTAACAACCCTGTCCACTTGGGTGGCCATTTTAAGGGATCTATGTACCTGCACACCAAGATCCCTCTATTACTCCACACTGCCAAGAATCCTATCCTTAATCATGTACTCAGCTTTCAAATTCAACCTTCCAAAATGCAGCACCTCGTATTTATCCAGATTGAACTCCATCTGCCACCTCTCAGCCCATCTCTGCATCCTGTCAATGTCCCGCTGCAGCCTACAACAGTCCTCTATACTGTCAATGACACCTCCAATCTTTGTGTCGTCCGCAAACTTGCTGACCCATCCTTCAATTCCCTCATCCAAGTCATTAATAAAAATTACAAACAGTAGAGGCCCAAAGACAGAGCCCTGTGGAACACCACTCACCACAGACTTCCAGGCAGAATATTTTCCTTCTACTCCTAATCACTGTCTTCTGTTGGCCAGCCAATTCTGTATCCAGACAGCTAAGTTCCCCTGTATCCCATTCCTCCTGACCTTCTGAATAGGTCTACCAAATGCCTTGAACTTTTCTAGTCACATCCTCAAAGAACTCGATAAGGGTTGTGAGGCATGACCTGCCCCTCACAAAGCCGTGTTGACTGCATTTAATCAAGCCATGCTCTTCCAGATGGTCATAAATCCTATCCCTCCGAATCCTTTCTAACACCTTGCAGACAACAGATGTGAGACTTACTGGTCTGTAATTGCCGGGGATTTCCCTATTTCCTTTCTTGAAGAGTGGAATTACATTTGCTTCTCTCTAGTCCTCAGGTACGACTCCAGTAGAGAGCAAGGATGCAAAGATCTTTGCAAGTGGCGAAGCAATTGCATTTCTCATATAAATAGAAAGCAGGAAACACCAGCAGTGCTTCGTCTAGAGACTCACTGAAGATGTTACCTAGTATACTGATGAAACGTCTGAAAATGAACCTTCCAGCTCAGCAAGCAAACCTATATGGGCGGCACGGTGGCACGGTGGTTAGCACTGCTGCCACGCAGCGCCAGAGACCCGGGTTCAGTTCCCGCCTCAGGCGACTGACTGTGTGGAGTTTGCACATTCTCCCCGTGTCTGCGTGGGTTTCCTCCGGGTGCTCCGGTTTCCTCCCACAGTCCAAAGATGTGCAGGTCAGGTGAATTGGCTATGCTAAATTGCCTGTAGTGTTAGGTAAGGGGTAAATGTAGGGGTATGGGTGGGTTACGCTTCGGCGGGTCGGTGTGGACTTGTTGGGCCGAAGGGCCTGTTTCCACACTGTAAAGTAATCTAATCTAATCTAATCTAAAACATCCTATTCAACCTCTCCCTTTAGCTCAAATCCTCCAACCTGGCAACATCCTTGTAAATCTTGTCTGAACCCTTTCAAGTTTCACAACACTTTTCCAATAGGAAGGAGATCAGAATTGCACACAATATTCCAACAGTGGCCTAACCAATGTCCTGTACAGTTGCAACATGACCTCTCAACTCCTGTACTCATTACTCTGAGCAATAAAGGAAAGCATATCAAATGCCTTCTTCACTATCCTATCTACCTGTGACTCCACTTTCAAGGAGCTATGAACCTGCACTCCAAGGTCTCTTTGTTCAGTAACACTCCCGAGGACCTTACCTTATAAGTCCTGCTAAGACCTGCTTTCCCAAAATGCAGCACCTCACATTTATCTAAATTAAACTCCATCTGCCACTTCTCAGCCCATTGGCCCATCTGGTCAAGATCCTGTTGTAATCTGAGGTAACCTTCTTTGTTGTCCACCACAGGTCCAATTTTGGTGTCATCTGCAAACTTACTAACTATACCTCTTATGCTCACATCCAAATCATTTATAGAAATGATGAAAAGTAGTGGATCCAGCACCCATCTTTGTGGCACTCCACTGGTCACAGGCCTCCAGTCTGTAAACCAACCCACCACCACCCTCTGTCTTCTACCTTTGAGCCAGTTCTGTATCCAAATGGCTAGTTCTCCCTGTATTCCATGAGATCTAACCTTGCTCACCAGTCTCCCATGGGGAGCCCTTATCGAATGCCTTACTGAAGTCCACACAGATCACATCTACCGCTCTGCCCTCATCAATCCTCTTTGTTACTTCTTCAAAAAACTCAATCAAGTTTCTGAGACATGATTTCCCACGCACAAAAACATGTTGACTATCCTTAATCAGTCCTTGCCTTTCCAAATACATGTATACTCTGTCCCTCAGGATTCCCTCCAACAACTTGCCCATCACCGAGGTCTGGCTCACTGGTCTATAGTTCCCACAGAGTTCTAGGGTACACCTGATCAGGTCCTGGGGATTTATCTACTTTTATGCATTTCAAGATATCCAGCATTGGCTCCTCTGTAATGTGGACATTTTTCAAGATGTCACCATCTATTTCCCTCCATTCTAAATCTTCCCTGCCCTTTTCCACAGTAAATACTGATGCAAAATACTCATTTGCTATCTCCCCCATCACCTGCGGCTCCTCATAATGGCCACATTGCTGATCTTTGAGGGCCCTATTCTTTCCCAAGTTACCCTTTTGTCCTTAACGTATTTATAAAAACCCTTTGGATTCTCCTTAACTCTATTTGCCAAAGCTATCTCATGTTCCCTTTTTGCCCTCCTGATTTCTCTCTTAAGTATACTCCTACTGCCTTTATATTCTTCGAAGGAATCTCTCAATCTATTCTGTCATTTCCTTAACCAAACCCTCAATTCCTTTAGTCATCCAGCATTCCCTATACCTACTAGCCTTTCCTTTCACCCTGACAGGAATATACTTTCTCTGGACTCTCGTTATCTCATTTCTGAAGGTTTCCCATTTTCCAGCCATCCCTTTACCTGCGAACATCTGCCCCCAATCAGCTTTTGAAAATTCTTGCCTAATACCATCAAAATTGGCCTTCCTCCAATTTAGAACTTCAACTTTTAGATCTGGTCTATCCTTTTCCATCACTATTTTAAATCTAATAGAATTATGGTCGCTGGCCCCAAAGTGCTCCCCCACTGACACCTCAGTCACCTGCCCTGCCTTATTTCCCAAGAGTAGGTCAAGTTTTGCACCTTCTCTAGTAGGTACATCCACATACTGAATCAGAAAATTGTCTTGTACACACTTAAGAAATTCCTCTCCATCTAAACCTTTAACACTATGGCAGTCCCAGTCGATGTTTGGAAAGTTAAAATCCTCTACCATAACCACCCTATTATTCTTATAGATAACTGAGATCTCCTTACAAATTTGTTTCTCAATTTCCCTCTGACTATTAGGGGATCTGATATCTCAATTCCACCCAAATAATTTCCCTGGATGTATTTCTCGGAATATCCTCCATCAGTACATCTGTAATGCTATCTCTTATCAAAAATGCCACTCCCCCTCCTCTCTGGCTTCCTTTTCTGTCCTTCCTGTAGCATTTGTAACCTGGAACATTTAGCTGCCAGTCCTTTCCATCCTTAAGCCATGTTTCTGTAATTGCTATGATATCCCAGTCCCATGTTCTTAACCATGCCCTGAGTTCATCTGTGTTCCCTATTACACCTCTTGCATTGAAATAAATGCAGCGTAACTTATCAGTCCTACCTTGTTCTCTGCTTTGTCCCTGCCTGCCCTGACTGACTTGCCTTTGTTCTCAACTGTACTAGTCTCAGATTGATCTCTTTCCTCACTATCTCCTTGGGTCCCACCGCTCCCCCCGACCCCCGCTGCCCCCGCCCACCACCATCTTACTAGTTTGAATCCTCCCGAGCAGCTCGAGCAAATCTCCCCTTCCAATTTAGGTGCAATCCGTCGTTCTTGTGCAGGTCACTTCTACCCCAAAAGAGTTTCCAATGATCCAAAATGTGAATCTTTTTCCCAAACATCAGCTCCTCAGCCATGCATTCATCTGCTCTATCCTCCTATACCTGCCCTCACTAACTCGTGGCACCAGTAGTAACCCAGATATTACTACTCTCGAGGACCTCCTTTTTAAATTCCTGCCTAACTCTCTGTAATCTCCCTTCAGAATCTCAACCTTTTCCCTTCCTATGTCGTTGGTTCCGATGTGTGCAAGGGCAAGATTCGTGAACCATAGATGACAAGAGAAATTGTACGACTAGCCAAGAAAAGGGAAGCGTACATAAGGTCTAGGCAGCTAGGAACAGAACGGGCCCTTGAGGAATATCGGAAGAGTAGGACAAGTCTTAAACGAGGAATCAAGTGGGCAAAAAGAGGTCATGAAATAGCCTTAGCGAGTAGAATTAAGGAGAATCCTAAAGTATGTGTTATTCTTATATAAGAAGCAAGCGGGTAACTTGGGAAAGGATTAGTCCGCTAAAGGATAATGAAGGAAGGCTATGTGTCGAAGCTGAGGGAATAGTTGAGATTCTGAATGATTACTTTGCACCAGTGTTCACTCAGGAGAGGAACATGTCGAATCTTGAGATTAAAGATATAAGTTTGATTAGTCTGGATCACGTTGACATAAATAGGGAAGATGTATTGGGTAGGCTAGAGGTTATTAAGGTGGAAAAATCCCCAGGACCGGATGGGATCTATCCCAGGTTGCTGAGGGAGGTGACAGAGGAAATAGCTAGGGCCCTGACAGATATCTTTGTGGCATCCTTAAATACAGGTGAAGTGCCGGAGGAATGGAGGGTTACTTATATTGTCCCCCTGTACAAGAAGGATAGTAGCGAAATTCCGGGTAACTACAGACCACTGAGCCTGACGTCGGTGGTGAGAAAGTTGCTGGAGAGGGTACTGAGGAATAGGATCTATTTATATTTAGAAAAGAATGGGCTTATCAGTGATAGGCAACATGGTTTTGTGTGGGGGAGATCGTGCCTTACCAACTTAATAGAGTTCTTTGAGGAAGTGACCAAGTTGATAGATGAAGAAAGGGCTGTAGATGTCATATACATGGTCTTTAGTAAGACGTTTGATAAGGTTCCCCATGGTAGACTAATGGAGAAAGTGAAGTCATATGGTGTGCAGGGTGTTCTAGCAGGTGAGAGGTGGAAAGTTTAAGGGGGATACACATAGCAAGTACTTCACACAGAAGGTGGTGGGCGTCTGGAACGCGTTGCCAGCTGAGATGGTTGAGGCAGGCACGGTAGATTCATGTAAGATTCGTCTGGACAGATGCATGAGTAGGTGGGGAGCAGAGAGATACAGATGCTTAGGAATTGGGCGACAAGTTTAGACAGTAGACTTGGATCGGCTTAGGCTTGAGGGCCAAAGGGCCTGTTCCTGGGCTGTAAATTTTCTTTGTTCTTGTTCTTGTTCTTGGCTCTTTGACCTCCTGCTGGTCCCTCTTCCCCTTGAAAACATTCTGCACCCACTCTGAGACATCCTTGATCCTGGCACCAGGGAAGCAACACACCATTCTGATTTTTCGCTGCTAGCCACAGAAACGTCTGTCTGTATCTCAGACTAGAGAGTTCCCTAACACAATCGATCTCTTGGAACCTGACGTACCCTTCACAGCCTATCCCAATACCAGAAACTTGGCTGTTCATGCTGCATTCCCCTGAGAATCCATCACCCCCTACATTTTCCAAAACTGCATACTTGTTTGAAACCGGGATAGCCATAGCATTGTCTGCCTGGAGTTAACCCATCTATGTGACTGTATCTGCGACTTTTCTCCTTCCTATAATTGCCATCCATCACATTCCCTTCCTCTTGAAAATTGCTCCCATTGTTTCTAACTGTCTCTCCAACCGATCCATTCGATCGGATAGGATTCACAATCAACGGCATTTATTGCAGAGAAAATCCTCACTAACCCGTAAATTCTCCCTAAACTCCCACATCCGACAAGAAGAACATATCACTCTACTAAAGGCCATTTTTGCTTCTTTCAATCTCCAGACCCGGAAAATAGCACTGTCTTATTCCTTACAAAACACTGCTCAAGGTTAAATTAATACTTATGGCTTATATTTTAAGTTTAATCAAGGGAATATCTCAGTAAAACATAGAATCAAGAAAGAACCCACTCTACTCACTACTGCAGACCTACTATAAAGCCATACTTAAAATATCCACTTAACTGTTTCTGTGCTGTGACCTCTCCCAAAGAGGTGCCTCCAAGATTAGTTGTCAATTTCACTGTTTGTTAATTTTTCAGTGATACATAAATTCAAACAGCAAAGTCAGTAACTGTGCAGGTTCACTGCTCTGTTGGTTAGCAATGTGAATCTCGATCTCAATCTCTCTCTCTCTCTATTCCTCTGCCTTTTAAAAGTGCTGTTGTTTTGATGGGTTTTTTTCTCCAAAGTTCCAAAACAATGCAACAGCATTTCAAACAGTAATTGTTGTTCCTGGAATTCGAGGAAAATCACCTCCAACATCTAAAGTACCTCAAAAAAGGAGCAGCTGTTACAGCCAGAATTTTTTCCCGTCCTCCATATTGGACTACCCAGAATCCAATTGTTCTCTAGTACTATTCCAATGTTCCTCACTGGTTAGGGTGACGCATTATTGGTTCTGTTCTTTCAGTCTCTGCACAATAGGAAAGATGTCGAGAAAGTGAGGGCTGCAGATGCTGGAGATCAGAATCAAAAAGTTTGACGCTGGAAAAGCACAGGTCAGGCAGCATTCGAGGAGCTGGAGCATCAACGTTTCAGCATAACAACTTCATCAGGAATGAGCCCTGATGAAGGGCTTATGCCTGGAACACCAACTCTCCTGCTCCCCAGAGATTACATGGCCTGCTGAGCTATCCCAGCGTCACATTTTTTGACTATACGAAGGATGTGTTTGCACTGAACAGGATGCAGAGGAGATTCACTCGAATATTGCCTGAGATGGAGAACTTTAGCTATGAAGTTGGAAGCTGGATAAGGTTCTTCAGCTGCATTGTAGTGTCCCTACTTCTGGGCCAGAAGGCCTAGGTTCAAATCCCACCTGCTCCAGAGGTGTGTCTGAAGAGGTTGATTGAAAATACCGATTAAACTTGTTTTTTTTTGAAGCAGAGAAGGTTGAGGGCGAACCTGATAGAAATATATAAGATTATGAGGGGTGTGGACAGGGTGAATAGAAAGCAGCTGTTTCCTTTTGTCGAAGAGTCAAGAGCAAGGGGGTATAATTTTAAAGTAAAAAGCAGGAAGTTTAGAGGGGATTTGAGAAAATTTTTTTCATTGACTGTGGTGGGGTCTCGAATACATTGCTTGAAATGGTAGTTGCAAGAAGAAACTAAATTAAAAAGTGAATTAAAAGGTACTTGCATGAACATCTGAAATGTCATAACTTTCATGGCTATGGCCTACTGCTATAAAGTTAGACCACTATGCATTTGGCAGTACAGACTTGTTGGGTCAAAAGGCCTGACCTGTACTCTACGGTCTTATCACTCTGCTGTTGTTGCTGCACTATTATTAGCTTGTATTTTCAGCAATTTATGTTGCACAGTGTTTTGAAGTGAAATAGCGAGGGAAATGTCTAACTGCTCAAAACATGAAGTGCTGTGTGACAGAGCACTCTGTTGAATGAATACTATTCACCAGAGAAGCTCCCAGTCAGTGACTGTCTACTGATTGACAATGAAATGATCCATTATCTGAAAGAAGCTACCTCCCTTTCAAGACGGCAAAATATGGAGATCAGCAGTTCTCTAAAGACTGGGAATAATAGGGTTGATGAAGCCAAAACATAAACAAGTTTAGACTCAGAGTAATACAGCACGGAATCAGGCCCTTCGGCCCAAACTGGACCATGCCAACCAACTAAGGCAAGACCAACTGAGTGATAATGGTCAGAGACTCACTAGTTAGGGCATAGACAAGCGTTTCTGTGCCGCACTTAAGATTCCAGGTGGGAGGTTGCTCCCTGGCGCCAGGATCAAGGACATCTCTGAGCAGTGGCTTGAGAATCTTAAGGGGGATGGTGAGCAGCTAGAGGCTGTTGTGCACATGAGTGCCAACATATGTAGAAATTGGGAATGCAATAAAATGGGGGAGAGCAAATTACATCAGTATTAGACAGGAGCTAGAGAATCTTAACTGGGAGGAGCTGTTATCAGGCAAGTCCACATTTGTCATATGGGAATTGTTTAAAGACCTGCTGATGAGAGGTCAAGACTGGCAAGTTCCAGGAAGGAGGAAGGGCGAGGATAGCAAGGTCAGGAAACCTTGGATAATGAGAGATGTTCTGAATTTAGTCAAAAGGAAAAGAGTATATTGTTATAGACCAGGCCCGACCCCCTAGAAATATTTTACCAAGGTAACCTAGACGCTAACCTTTTCTTATTTAAAGGCAGCTGTGATGCAGCTGGTCAAACCACTCTGTTTTAAGCAAAACCAACTTTATTTAAACACTACAGTTGGAACACAAACAAATCACAATTCAGAATAACTTTACTATTGAAAAACTTAACCGAACTGATACAGCAACTTATTTATGAAGCTGTCCCAATCCAGTAGCATCCCATAAACACACCCCTCCAAAGCTCCAGGGAAAACAGCCCCAGCCTGTTCAGCCTCTCCCTGCAGCTCAGATCCTTCAACCCTGGCAACATCCTTGTAAATCTTGTCTGAAGCCTTTCAAGTTTCACAACATCTTTCCGATGGGAAGGAGACCAAAATTGCACACAATATTCCAACAGTGGCCTAACCAATGTCCTGTACAGCCGCAACATGACCTCCCAACTCCTGTACCCAATACTCTGACCAATAAAGGAAAGCATACCAAATGCCTTCTTCACTATCCTATCTTCCGGCGACTCCACTTTCAAGGAGCTATGAACCTGACCTCCAAGGTCTCTTTGTTCAGCAACACTCCCTAGGACCTTACCATTAAGTGTATAAGTCCTGCTAAGATTTGCTTTCCCAAAATGCAGCACCTTGCATTTATCTGAATTAAACTCCATCTTCCACTTCTCAGCCCATTGGCCCATCTGGTCAAGATCCTGTTGTAATCTGAGGTAACCCTCTTCGCTGTCCACTACACCTCCAATTTTGGTGTCATCTGCAAGCTTACTAACTGTACCTCTTATGCTCACATCCAAATCATTTATGTAAATGACAAAAAGTAGAGGGCCCAGCACCGATCCTTGTGGCTCTCCACTGGTCACAGACCTCCAGTCTGAAAAACAATCCTCCACCACCACCCTCTGTCTTCTACCTTTGAGCCAGTTCTGTATCCAAATGGCTAGTTCTCCCTGTATTCCATGAGATCTAACCTTGCTAATCAGTCTCCCATGGGGAACCTTGTCGAACGCCTTACTGAAGTTCATATAGATCATATCTACTGCTCTGCCCTCATCAATCTTCTTTGTTACTTCATCAAAAAACTCAATCAAGTTTGTGAGACATGATTTCCCACTCACAAAATCACGTTGACTATCCCGAATCAGTCCTTGCCTTTCCAAATACATGTACATCCTGTCCCTCAGGATTCCCTCCAACAACTTGCCCACCACCGAGGTCAGGCTCACTGGTCTATAGTTCCCTGGCTTGTCCTTACCACCCTTCTTAAACAGTGACACCACGTTTGCCAACCTCCAGTCTTCCGGCACCTCACCTGTGACTATCGATGATACAAATATCTCAGCAAGAGGCCCAGCAATCATTTCTCTAGCTTCCCACAGAGTTCTCGGGTACACCTGATCAGGTCCTGGGGATTGATCCACCTTTAACCGTTTCAAGGCATCCAGCACTTTCTCCTCTGTAATCTGGACATTTTGCAAGATGCCACCATCTATTTTCCTACAGTCTATACTTTCCATATCCTTTTCCACAGTAAATACTGATGCAAAATATTCATTTAGTATCTCCCCCTTTTTCTGTGGCTCCACACAAAGGCCGCCTTGCTGATCTTTGAGGGGTCCTATTCTCTCCCTAGTTATCCTTTTATCCTTAATATATTTGTAAAATCCCTTTGGATTCTCCTTAATTCTATTTGCCAAAGCTATCTCATGTCCCCGTTTTGCCCTCCTGATTTCCCTCTTAAATATACTCCTACTTTCTTTATACTATTCTAAGGATTCACTCGATCTATCCTGTCTGTACCTGACATATGCTTTCTTCTTTTTCTTAACCAAACCCTCAATTTCTTTAGTCATCCAGCATTCCCTATACCTACCAGCCTTCCCTTTCACCCTGACAGGAATATACTTTCTTTGGGTTCTTGTTATCTCATTTCTGAAGATTTCCCATTTTCCAGTCGTCCCTTTACCTGCGAACATCTGCCCCCAGTCAGCTTTTGAAAATTCTTGCCTCATACCATCAAATTTGGCCTTTCTCCAATTTAGAACTTCAACTTTTAGATCTGGTCTATCCTTTTCCACCACTATTTTAAAACTCATAGAATTACGGTCACTGGCCCCAAAGTGCTCCCCCACTGACACCTCAGTCACCTGCCCTGCCTTATTTCCCAAGAGTAGGTCAAGTTTTGCACCTTCTCTAGTAGGTACATCCACATACTGAATCAGAAAATTGTCTTGTACACACTTAAGAAATTCCTCTAAACCTTTAACACTATGGCAGACCCAGTTGAATGTTTGGAAAGTTAAAATCCCCTACCATAATCACCCTATTATTCTTACAGATAGCTGAGATCTCCTTACAAGTTTGTTTCTCAATTTCCCTCTGACTACTGGGGGGTCTATAATACAATCCCAATAAGGTGATTATCCCTTTCTTATTTCTCAGTTCCACCCAAATAACATCCCAGGATGTATTTCCGGGAATATCCTCCCTCAGCACAGCTGTAATGCTATTCCTTTTCAAAAATGCCACTCTCCCTCTTCTTTTGCCTCCCTTTCTATCCTTCCTGTAGCATTTGTATCCTGGAACATTAAGCTGCCAGTCCTGCCCATCCCTGAGCCATGTTTCCGTAATTGCTATGATATCCCAGTCCCATGTTCCCAACCATGCCCTGAGTTCATCTGCCTTCCCTGTTAGGCCCCTTGCATTGAAATAAATGCAGTTTAATTTATTAGTCCTACCTTGTCCCTAACTGTATGACTCACTTCTGTTCTCAGCTTAACCCGTCTCAGATCGATCTCTTTCTTCACTATCTCCCTGAGTCCCACCCCCCCCCCACCTTTACTAGTTTAAATCCTCCCAAGCAGTTCTAGTAAATTTCCCTGCCAGTATATTAGTCCCCTGCCAATTTAGGTGCAATCCATCCTTCTTGCACAGGTCACTTCTACCCCAAAAGAGATTCCAATGATCCAAAAATGTGAATCCTTCCCCCATACACCAGCTCCTCAGCCAAATGTTACAGAAAAGTATACAGTTAATGGCAGGACTCTGAACAGAATTGATGTACAGAAGGATCTTGGGGTTCAAGTCCATAGCTCCCTGAAAGTGGCTACGTAAGTAGGTAGGGTGATAAAGGTGTCAGGCATGTTTGCCTTTATTGGTTGGGGAATTGAGCACAAGAGTCAGGATGTCATGTTGTAGCTTTATAAGACTGGCTTGGCCACACTTAGAGTATTGCATTCAATTCTGGTCACCATATTACAAAAAGGATGTGGAGGCTTTAGAGAGGGTACAGAAGAGGTTTATGAGGATGCTACCTGGAATAGAGGTTTTGAGCTATAAGGAGAGGCTAGAAAAACACAGGTTGTTTTTTCCAAGTGGCAGAGGCTGATGGGATATCTGATAGAAGTCTATAAAATTATGAAATGCATAGATAGGGTTGACTGTTTAATACTAGGGAGCATGCATTTAAGGTGAGAAGGGCAAGTTCAAAGGAGACGTGAGGGGGCAAGTTTTCTTTTTACACAGAGTGTTGTAGAATTCTGGAAAGCACTTGCAGGGGTAGTGGTGATACAGATTCATTAAGGACACTTAAGGGACTTTTAGGTAAGCACATGAGTATGCAAGGAATGGAAGGACATGGACATAGGCATAAGGGATTAGTCTCATTTGGGGTCACGTTTGGCACAACATCATGGGCTGAAACGCCCATTCCTGTGCTGTCCTGTTTTGTGTTTATTTCCTATGGAGCAAGCCCTATTTTGACAGCAATAGTTGCCATTTACTAGTAAGTCTTCGTTCACTAAATACTGAAAACCTTCAGGCACTGAAACAGGTTTTCATTGCAAGAAATGATGGGATTACATTAAAAGGAGAGATTCAGCAGTTTAGGCCTTTATTCTGTTGAATGTAGAAGAATGAAAGCTGATCTCATTACAACTTATAAAAATCCTTAAAGGGCTTGAATAGGGAAGTGCAGAAAGGATCCACATGCTGGGGACATAATCTCAGAGAGGAAAGCTGTTCTGGACCAAGGAGAGGAAGAATGTCTCCACTCAGAAGGTTGTGAATTCTGCAATTCCCTAACCCATAGGACTCTGTAAGGTGAGTGTGTTCAAGATAATAGACTAATAGTCATTAATGAGCTCAAGAAATATGGAGATAGTGCAAAAAAATGACGTTGTGGCGGATGATCAGTGGTTAGCACTGCTGTCTCACGGCACCAGGGCCAGATTCAATTTCAGCCTTGGGCAACTGCCTGCATGCACATTCCCCCGTGTCTACATGGGTTGCCTCCAGGTCCTCCAGTTTCCTCTCATGGTACAAAGATGTGCAGGTTAGGTGGACTGGCCATGCTAAATAGTGTCCAGGGATGTGCAGGAAATGCAAGTTTATATGGATAGGGTCTGAGGGGGATGCTCTTCGGTGGGTGTCGGCCGAATGACCTGCTTCCACACTGCAGGGATTCTATGATAGAGAATGACAGATCAAATTTAAGCAGCTGAATGGTATACTCATGCCCCCACATTCCTACATGTGCTAATAAATGTGTGAGACAGTGAGGAAAACAGATGGCAGATGGGGAAAATGCTAGCTAATATGTTGGCAGGGTGGGTAGGATATTTTGATCATATCATGAGGAGTCAGAAGATGGGGTTGGAGTAAGAAGTGGTTTAGGAGTGGTCAGTGTAGTAATTATAACAAGGTCAGCCAAGTGGACCTCAAAGAATGTGAGTTCTCTGATGGGGGCTGTTAATCTGGTCCAATCAGGGAGCTCTGGCTGACAGATATAAACAGGAATGTCCCCTTCACTGTTTTGATCACACAGCACTGCCCTTTGATGTGAAGGGCAGTGTTTGTCACTGGCCACCCGGGTGTTTTCCTATCTTCCTGGTGGTGGAAATTTAAAAAAAAATAAACAGGAATGTCAGAGCTCTGTTCACTCAGAGTTGGCTCTGAGGAAGCTGGGTCAGTGTCAAGGACTCTTTACGTATAAATAAAGTATGTTTTGGTAACGGTATACTGGCCTCTATGGAGTTACTTCAGTCTGAGTTGAAGACATTTGTGGAACGTCCTTACAAGCCGGGGAATTCTCCATTCGAAGGGTACATTTCCTAGGCAAAACCCACATTATCAGTGTATTTCCTAGTTTTCCCAATGTATATCACTGGAGATAGATCCAGTCTTTGATTAATCAGAGACTGGAAGATGTGGACCATAGAGTGGGACTGGAGAAACACAAGAGTCTTCCTCTCCGAAAGAACTTACTAAACCAGTTGGATCTTTACAAGAAATCAGACATGCTAGATATAGTGAGTTTAATTTCACATGCTGCTTTGTACAAATACCAGCAAGCTTCCCCAAGTTCACCATTCAAGACAGGTGCTGCAGATTATTTAGTGGCCCAAAATTTCTTCACAATGCTCATATCTTACAATGTGTCCGCAAATTAAATTGGTATCCTCACTGATTCACCCTCTTGCTAACCTAGGTATGTAGAAACCAGTAATAGTGTGCCCACCATTGTAACCCAGTGGCTAAGTGAGTAAAATTAACTGGTATGCAGATCAGGAAATCCCAAATCAAGAAATTCCAGACTACATTATCCTAGTTTGTGCTTTCATAAACACACACATTTTCTGATATGCAATATTAACTAATTTTTCCATTTCATATTATGCAGAACAGATCTTAAAGTTGCTAAATTTCACTAACACTTTGGCCTTACATGCAGTCACAAGTTAAACATAGGTGAGGAAAATCCACTTTTGTTCACCCATTACTAGATCCAGTAGGCCTTGAAATGCTCTCAATGTCCAATCCATAACCCACTGGAATTGCTGATCTCTCTGACATCAGGCTAAAATTTGATCATTATTTATTTCAGCTTCTCACCTTTACTATATTGCAATGCCTTCCTGAGGTCATCCCCTTTCCAGTTGACTAACTTATACTCCACTATAAAGTGTCTCACACTATAAGTTAGTCTCAAGACCCTCCCTGTGTCACTTCGTGGACTATAGTGCAGTAACCAGAGCTAAAAGCAGCACTCAAAGTTCAGTGTAACTTTAATTTTAGTTTGCCTTCCAATTTAACCAGCAGGACGGTTCAGTAAAGGATTCTGCAGATGGGTCACTGGTCGCGAAATGTTAACTCTGCTTTCTCTCCACAGAGACTGCCAGATTTTCTGGGTTTCTCCCATAATTTCTGTTTTTGTTTCAGCATTAAACTTGTTCAGATAATATTGCTCCGCAACGAATTGGTTTTGAGATCTACTGATAACTTCTATGCGTGGCAACAACTTGGACTTCATGTACACAGTCTATCCAGTTTAGTCTTCCTAAGCACAACAGCAATCACAGTTCGCACTCAGGGCCTTAGACTTTCATTTGGTTTAACCTTGACAGTACAAGACCTATATTGCTGGCCCAGCTGAAATGCTCCAATTGCATTCCTGGTTCCACCCTCCACTATGACCTATCACCTTTACCCCACGTCCATCCACCTATTGCACTCTCAGCTTCCTTCCCTCCAGCCCCACACCTCTCCCACTTATCTCCCTACCCCCGAGGTACCCAGCCTCAGTCCTGATAAGGGCTTTTTCCCGAAACATCGATTTTCCTGCTTCTTGGATGCTGTGCTTTTCCAGCACTACTCTAATCTTGATCTAATCTCTAATACCAGCATTTGCAGTACCCACTTTCGCCTGATTGATTGAAACCAGTTCACTCAACACAGCCCCAGGTTATAACAAGATTTGCCATAACCTGCAGCGGTTCAGCCAGTTTTGGCTCGTACCTGGCATTATCCCGGCCATGCGATTTCAGAAAATTTTTCTCTCTATACCTGGACAGGAATCCCACCAGCTCATCATTTGTCCTGTGAAATAGAAGAGTTAAAACAGTTAGCAATATAAGAAAAGAGTTATAATCTTTTACATCTAAACTCCACTATTAATACTAGTTAAAATGCAGGATCTAGTTACTATTTAATCTGCTGGATTACTTAGATTACTTACAGTGTGGAAACAGGCCCTTCGGCCCAACAAGTCCACACCGACCCGCTGAAGCGCACCCACCCAGACCCATTCCCCTACATTTACCCCTGCACCTAACACTACGGGCAATTTAGCATGGCCAATTCACCTAATCTGCACATTTTTGGACTGTGGGAGGAAACCGGAGCACACGGAGGAAACCCACACAGACACGGGGAGAATGTGCAAACTCCACACAGACAGTCGCCTGAGTCGGAAATTGAACCCGGGTCTCTGGCACTGTGCCACAAAAGGCTGAACCATTGCCCACAAAAGGATAGTGACCTTTTTCAAATTTCCAGCTTCATCAGTATTTTGCTTTGAAAGTTTAGGGAATGATCTTTTTACAACTTGGTTACCATCAATCTCTCCCAGTTGGGCGGGATACAGATTAAAGCACCCTCTAAACAGTCCCCATCGAACACTCCCAGGGCAAGTACACCATGAAGTTAAGTACAGAGTAAAGTTACCTCTAGACAGTCCCCATCAAACACTCCTAGGGCAAGTACACCATGAAGTTAAGTACAGAGTAAAGTTACCTCTAGACAGTCCCCATCAAACACTCCTAGGACAGATACAGCACAGGGTCAAATATGGAGAAATACACTAACCCCATCACAGTTAGATATCAAAGTAAACCTCCCTCCATTCTGTCCCAATAATTGAATTCAGCACCAATCTTTGAAGTACACTTTTCAGGTATATGATTTTTTTTCTACTGAAAATGTGTTGCTGGAAAAGCGCAGCAGGTCAGGCAGCATCCAGGGAACAGGAGAATCGACGTTTCGGGCATAAGCCCTTCTTCAGGAAGTTCCTGAAGAAGGACTTATGCCCGAAACGTCGATTCTCCTGTTCCCTGGATGCTGCCTGACCTGCTGCGCTTTCCCAGCAACACATTTTCAGCTCTGATCTCCAGCATCTGCAGTCCTCACTTTCTCCTCAAAGATTTTTTTTCTACGTCCAACACCAACCATCTTAACTGAATCATTAACGTAACAATGAATTAACACATTTGGACAGAACCTATTTTAAATTGGCCTGATTATTTCCCTAGGACTTCACAAAATCCAGTAACTTTTCTAACTATACTGAAGAAACCAAATACAGGACAATGTAAATTACTGAGAAGAGGATTTTAGAAGAACTGAACCCCGGGAGCGCTGGGCAACAGTGGTTAGGCATTGCTGCCTCATAGAGCTAGGGGTCCTGGTTCAATTTCACCCTCAGTCGACTGTTTGGGTGGAGTTTGCACATTCTCCTCTTGTCTGTGTGGGTTTCCTCTAGGCGCCCTGGTTTTCTCCCACAGTCCAAAGATGTGTAGGTTGGGTGGACTGGCCATGCTAAATTGTTCATCATGTTCAGGGATATACTGGCTAGGTGGATTAGCCATGGAAAATGGAGGGCTACGGGATAGGGAAGAGTGGTTTCGGTGGAATGCTCTTTGGAGGGTTGATGTGGACTCGATGAGCCAAATGGCCCACTTCCACACTGTGACTGGGATTCTAAGGTTCTATGAACCCACTCGACCAATCCTTGGAATGGTGAGGGCTGTCTTATGAGGAAAGATTGAACAGGATAGGCTTGTAGTTTAGAGGAGTAAGAGGTGACTTGTTTGAAACCTAGAAGATCCTGAGGGGCCTTCACAGGCTAGCTGTAGAGAGGATGCTTACTCTTGCAGGAGAATCTAGAGCAATGTTTGAAATTCAGTGATCACTTAACTAAAACAGACATGAGGCTTATTCTTTTTGAGTTTTGATAGTCTTTAGAACTCTCTTCCTGGAAAGCCAATGTTAGCAGAGCCCTTAAATATTTTTAACTCACGGGTATACAGATTCTTGTCAAGCAAAGGGGTGAAACAGTGTCAGGACAGGCAAAAATACAGACTTGAGGATACAATCAAATCAGTCAGGAGGAGGCTTCGAGGACTATCTGACCAACTTCTGCTCCTAACTTCTATGCATTTATCATTCTATAACAATAATCTCATACTAATCCCTCAGTAAATAGAGCAGAAGTAGTAACAATTGGCCAGAACTTAAAACTATCATTGGAAAAATATTATCGTCTATTATAAAGGATGTTATAGCAGAGCAGAAATATCAAAGCAGAATCAGCATACCTATACGAAGTGGAAATTATATCTGACAAATCTATAGAATTCTCTGAGGTGGTAAGAAGCAAGATAAAAGGGAAGCAGTGGATGTAATACATTTGAATTTTCAGAAGATGTTTGATAAGCTACAATACATTCGGCTACTTAATAAGAGCCCATGGTATTGAAGATAGTATACTGGCATGGATAGAAGATTGGCTAACGAATAGAAAACATCGCTTTCGTCTCATCTGGGTTTTCTGAGATTAAAGACAAAGCTATAACTCTCACTCTCGCTAAATCACCCTTCAGAGGTAAATCAACTCCATACATGGGTAATTTCTTCACTACCTCAACCACCACTAGTCCAGACAACAAGTCACACTCCGATAAGACTTTGACTTTGACTATGCTATCCACCCATCCCATTTGCCAACATTTCAGTTTTCATTGAACTCCCAGCAAGAAAGCTTGAGGAGCACGAGTATCCCTGAGAATAATCTCAGCAGGTCTGGCAGCATCTGTAAGGAGAGAAAAGAGCTGATGTTTCGAGTCTAACTGACCCTTTGTCAAAGCTTTGACAAAGGGTCAGTTAGACTCGAAACATCAGCTCTTTGCTCTCCTTCCAGATGCTGCCAGACCTGCTGAGATTTTCCAGCATTTTCTCTTTTGGTTTCAGATTCCAGCATCCGCAGTAATTTACTTTTATCCCTGAGAATAATTATAGGCTTGGATGGTTCATTTGAAGAGAAAGGATTAGTTCCTTCAGATAACAACCTTTCATATCTCTGACCTACCCTATGCACTACTTCTATACACAGAATTTTTAACTCCTTTAGTTATAATTAAATGTGATGGGTTTAGTTTAGTTTTGGACTCCACAATCTCAAATAAATCCAATGGCTTCCCTAGCAACTGCCAGCATTTTGAATGAATGAGCCCCACTTGCTACAATGGAAACACATCGGCTTTCAATTCCTACCTCTACCCTCAGGCCTTCAGACCTGAGGAGGAGACATCGATACTATCCATTGTTACGAAGTTGAAGGCGTGGTACTGAACCTTTAAGAGAGTGAATGCTTCACCTGTCATGTGACTGATAGCAGTCACAGAGGGTGCTGGAAAATCGAAACATGTAACATATTGTGATAACCTAGATATCTCCTTGTTTTCACAGCAGCTCAAATTTAACCAGTATAAATTAAGCCCCAAGACACTAAAACTCAATCGAGTTCAAATTTTACTGTTTTGACAATATCGAACCAATGAGACGATCTGATGTTTTGGGGTATAAAAAGCAGGCATTTTGGACATTTAGCCAGAGAAAGAGCACCTTCTGCAATCAACAGACTGCTATTCAAAACACTCTCTAAAAGGCATCTTTTGCATATGAAATATCTGTGCAGCAGAAGACCAAAGACAACCCAGGGACATTTGCAAACAGAGGAGAATTGACACTCAAAGCCATCTGGTTTTGAAAACTGATTTGCTGTAAATTTAATAGAGGTTTTATTGGATCAGTATATTGTTATAGAATGGGACGTAGATAAATCACTAAGACAAAGGAGGCTTAGAATTGTAAATAATTGTTGCATTGGAGTTAAGAAATAAAATTGCAATTTTTTTCTTTAAACAGTGGAATTTAGGTAGTTCTCTGTCATTCATACTTTAACAGATACAAGGTGAGGTGATCTTTTCCGTGCGTTTGGTTTAATTAGCAGGAGGGCTCACCGCCATGTTGTAACACCATGTCTTACCTTGGCTACTTGCCTTTCTTTCACTCTTCCACTTTCTATTCATTTCAAACTTATTGGGGTAATGGGAAAAAAAACTTTCCTTTTTAATGATTCAGCTCATTATCGTCAGCCATTATTATTGCTCATCTCACAGTTTTGCAATGCTTTGCTCCTCAACATGGATTCTTATTGTGAAAGGCAGTGAGTTTTTAAATTCTTCAAGGAGAATAATCAAGAGCTTCATGACTGTTTTCAGCTTCTAATGCTCATTTCAACCTGTCAAAATTACTTTGCTTAAGCTTACAAATTCAATACGGATTTGCCCAGGCTTCTTCCTTAAATACTAGAATCTTGGCCTCTAAGCCTCAGGCTCAAACACCTATGCAGCCAATGTAGTTTTCTTTACTGTGCCACAATCCCAACAAAGCTCTCTGACAGTGAAGTATAAATTTCCTGCGCTTTTTTGTGAACTTACTCTGCACGGATATTGTCCAGTCGTCTTTTCCCAATTAATTTCTGGCTATTTTTCAAATGACATGAGGAATGCCTCCACATCCATTTCCTCAAATTTGGTACAGCTTGTGCAAACTTAAACATTTTCTTACTGGACTTTAAATTATGACTCAAATTCTCTCCACTGCAATCTGCATCAGCTCCTATTTCAAGTGCATCTTTTCAAGCTAATATTTATATTCTCTTTGCTTCATCTCTTTCTTGCAGTTTTAATTTTAATTTTCTCATTTCCATTCTTGTCAATCCTATTTCCTCATTTTTCTTCTGCTTTTTCCTTGTCTTCTTATACCATTTGAGTTTCTTCATTTTCTCCTCATGCTCAAGTTGCTCTGACCAGAACTGAATATCACCTAACTTCACTACCCAGATACTTGATTGCTCCTGTACTTCCTCTAAGCAGCTATGCTGGTACCTCGATTGCTTCCGTCTTCCTTAGCTCTGCCAGGCAATGCTACCTTCACTTTCTTTGCAAAGTCAATCGGCCTGAGTTTTAACTGCCAGGGATAAAGTTGCCACATGATGCAAATCCTTTACCATTTCCAGTGTCATGTCTTAAATGCAGCACAGAACCTGTAGTTTTCTTTCACTTGCGCTAATTACAAACACCACATCCCAAATCCTCAATCCCTGTGCCTGAAATCAAACGTGGACAAACACCCCCCACACCCCACATTTTGTTACATCTCACTGGGTTAGCATACAGGAAATCAATTCCCACCATTCCCAGAGCCATAACAAAAGTTTAAAATGTTTAGAAGTACTCCAAATTCCCCAATTTACCAGTCCTCTAAACCTGGATTGACAAAAAACTTAGCAATTACAATGAGTGTCAAGCAACTTGTTATTCAACCAGTTTTTTTCCCAATTTAGTAAGTAATCAGAAGTACAAGGGAAAAAAAAATGGTCTTGACAAGCTCCCTTGTTCAAAAAGGGAATCAAAATATAGATGATAGGCCAATTAACTTAACAGCTGCCACTAAGAAAATGTTATAGTCTATGTATGTAAGAGCAAAACATTTAGAAAAACATAACACAGTGAAGTAGAGACAACATGGCTTCATGAAAGGGAAATCAGACATATTTACTACAACTCTTTGAGGAGTCAACAAATAAGATAGATAAAGTGGAACAAGTATCAGTGGAATCGGTGGAAAGCAGGTAGGAAGGCAGAATCATTAAAAATAAGCATCGACATTCATCGGGTAAGAGGGAAGGCATGGTCTATTGGCCTTTACCTCAAAGTGAATGGAGTATAAAATGGTTCGTTTTGCTAAAACTAAACCAGGTATTAGTTAGACCACAACTATAATACGGAGAGCAGGTTTGGTCCCCTTATTTGAGCAAAGACAAAATGGCAGTGAAGACCGCCTAGAAAATGCTCACTAGATTGATCCAAGATATGAGGGACTTTCACTAGATCAACATTTTGCTTCAGTTTTCACAGCAGATTGTGCTACATTAATATTATTAAGTTGGAGAGGCTTCAGAAGAGATTCACCAGGATGTTACCAGGAATGGAGGGTTTGAGTTAAAAGGGGAGACTGGATAGGTAGGGACTTTTTCCACTGGAGAACAGGAGGTTGAGAAGTGACCATGTGAAGGTTTATAAAATCATGAGACGTACAGGTAAGTTGAATGGTATGTGTCTTTTCCCTAGGGTGGGGAATTTCAAGATTTGGGGGCATATTTTTAAGGTGAGAGGGGAAAGGTGTAAAAAGACATGATAGGCCATTTTATTTGCACACAGAGTGGTTTGTGTGTGAACTTCTAGAGGAAATGGTGGATGTAGGTACAGTTGTAACATTGTTAAAGATATTTAGATAAATAAATGAATAAGAAATGTTTGGAGAGATATAGTCCAAGCATAGGCAGACGGGACTAACTTGGTTTGGGATTATGGTTGGCATAGATTGGTTGGATTGAAAGGTCTGTTTCTGTACTCCATGACTCTACTATTTACTCAATAGTAACAGGTAATGGAGAGATTATAGAAAAGGGAGAAGTTTAAGACAATCATTAGGGTAAAACTACTGGGATTGAAGGCAGACAAGTCCCCAGGGCCTGATGGGTCTTAAAAGAACAGGCAGTAAAGATATTGAATCCACTAGTTACAATATTCCAAAATTCCCTTGATGTGAGAATGGTTCCAGCTGATTGGAAAAATGCTAATATAATTATTGTATTACATTTTTATATTACCCCTTATTCTAAAAAGGGAGGCATAGAAATTAGGAAACTAGAAATTTAGCATGCATGGTGGGAAATTGTTAGAACCCATTTTAAAAGTCAAAACTCAATCCATCAGAGCCAGCATTGGTTTTATGGAGGGTAAATAATGTTTAACAAATTTTCTGTGTAGCAAGCAAGGTAGATGATGGGGAGCATGTAGATATAGTATGTCTGCACTTCCACTAAGCATTTAATAAGTTCCTGCAAAAAAATGGTTAACAAAAGGTAATGGGGATCAGAGTAATTTATTAGCTTGGATAGAATATTGGCAAATCAACAGAAATCAGAGATTCGGGATAACTGGGTCTTTTTCTGATTGGCAAGATATCGGGTTTGGTCCACAGACTATTTATAACATATATTAATGACTTGGATGCAGGGATAGATGTACTATAGCCAAATTTATGGAAGACACTAAAATAGGTGGGAATGTCGGTTGCAATAAAGAAATAAAAAATCTATAAATGGATATGGTTAGGTGAATGCCAAAATTTGGTGAAATAAGTTTAACATGGATAAGAATGAGATTATCCATTCTGTTTGGAGGAATAGATAAGTTAATTATCGAAATTGAGATAAACTTCAGAGTGATTTAGAAGTCCTCATACATGAATTACAGAAAACTAACATGCACATACTGGAGGTAACAAGGATGGTAAATGAAATTTTAGCATTTAATACCAAATAAAGGAATAGAGCACAAAAGGAGGAAAGTGTTGTTGCAACTGCACAAAACACTCATGACACTACGGCTGGAGTATTACGTATAATTCTGGTGCCCTTACTTGGGGAGGAATGTCGTTTGATTAGAGGTAGTTCAGAGGGGGTTCAGTAAATTGACTCCAGAGATGAGGGCTGGAAATGTGTTGCTGGAAAAGCGCAGGTCAGGCAGCATCCAGGGAACAGGAGAATCGACGTTTCGGGCATAAGCCCGAAACGTCAATTCTCCTGTTCCCTGGATGCTGCCTGACCTGCTGCGCTTTTCCAGCAACACATTTCCAGCTCTGATCTCCAGCATCTGCAGACCTCACTTTCTCCTCCAGAGATGAGGGATTTGTCTTATAAAAATAAAGATTGATGTAAAGAATGAATCTTATGTTAAAAGGGATTTGTCAAGATTTAAAAGAGTAATTGTTATAGGGAACTCTTCTGTCAGAGGCACAGACAGGATTAAAGGTTAAGAACATCTCAAAACATTGAAGCATATTGTCAAAGGGGAGACGGGGAAGCCCGAAGTTGTTGTTTTGCAGGAATTACATATTCAGGGATAGGGTTAAGGTTTTGCAGAGTGAATATAAGAGGTTAGGTAGAAGGTTAAAAAACAGTACACAAAAGTAATAATCTCTCGTTTACTTCCGGTGCCAAACTCTAAAGAGGGAAGGAATAAAAAAGCGCAGGTAAATCAATGGCCGAAGAGGTGATGCAATATGCAGGGATTCGGTTTCTTGGATTATTGGGATCTTTTCTGGGACAGAAGACACCTGTTCAAAAAGGATAGACTTCAGCTAATCTGGAAAGTGACCAATATTCTGGTGGGGAGATTTGCTAGTTCTATTTCAAGACCCTTTAAACTTTTAGAGAAGGGTGAAGCCCCCTTCCTAAGTAACAGTGAAAATAGAATGATGAGGATAGGTTTGAATCAGAAAAGAGCAATTTAATTAGAAAAGACAGACAAAGGCAAGTCACAGAATGAAGTAACTCTGAAGAATTAAACTGCAAGGGAGGAAGGGAAGAGATTGCAGAGCCATTGGCCTTGATTTTTATTTCCTCGTTGTCTACAGGAGTAGTGCCAGAAGATTGCAGGATAGCAAATGTGGTTCCCTTGTTCAAGAAGGGGAGTAGGGATAACCCTAGTAACTATAGGCCGGTGAGTCTCACTTCTGTTGTGGGCAAAGTCTTAGAGAGAATTGTAAGGGATAGGATTTATGAACATCTGGATAGGAATAATGTGATCAAGGATAGTCAGCATGGTTTTGTGAAGGGCAGGTCGTGCCTCACAAACCTTATTGAATTCTTTGAGAAGGTGACTAAGGAGGTAGACGAGGGTAAAGTGGTAGATGTGGTATATATGGATTTTAGTAAGGCGTTTGATAAGGTTCCCCATGGTAGGCTACTGAAAAAATACGGAGGTATGGCATTGAGGGTGAGTTAGAGGTTTGGATTAGGAATTGGCTGGCTGGAAGAAGACAGAGGGTAGTAGTTGATGGCAAAGGTTCATCTTGGACCTTGGTGTTCTTGGTGTTCCGCAAGGATCGGTTTTGGGACCATTGCTGTTTGTCATTTTTATAAATGACCTGGAGGAGGGGCGAGAAGGTTGGGTGAGCAAGTTTGCGGATGATACGAAAGTCGGTGGAGTTGTTGACAGTGAGGAAGGATGTGTCAGGTTACAGCGGGATATAGATAAGTTGCAGAGCTGGGCAGAAAGGTGGCAAATGGAGTTCAATGTAGGTAAGTGTGAGGTGATTCACTTTGGTAAGAGTAACAAAAAGATGGGGTACTGGGCTAATGGTCGGATACTTGGTAGTGTGGATGAGCAAAGGGATCTTGGTGTCCATGTACACAGATCTCTGAAAGTTGCCACCCAGGTAAATAGTGCGGTGAAGAAGGCATATGGCGTACTGGCTTTTATTGGTAGAGGAATTGAGTTCCGGAGCCCTGAGGTCATGTTGCAGTTGTATAAGACTCTGGTGCGGCCGCATCTGGAGTATTGTGTGCAGTTTTGGTCGCCAAACAATAGGAAGGATGTGGAGGCACTGGAACGGGTGCAAAGGAGGTTTACCAGGATGTTGCCTGGTATGGTAGGAAGATCGTATGAGGAAAGGCTGAGGCACTTGGGGTTGTTTTCATTGGAGAAAAGAAGGTTTAGGGGTGACTTGATAGAGGTGACAAGATGATTAGGGGTTTAGATAGGGTTGACCATGAGAACCTTTTTCCACGTATGGAGTCAGCTATTACGAGGGGGCATAGCTTTAAATTAATGGGTGGTAGGTATAGGACAGATGTTAGGGGTAGATTCTTTACTCAGCGAGTCGTGAGTTCATGGAATGCCCTGCCAGGAGCAGTGGTGGACTCTCCCTCTTTATGGGCATTTAAACGGGCATTGGATAGGCATATGGAGGATAGTGGGCTAGTGTAGGTTAGGTGGGCTTGGATCGGCGCAACATCGAGGGCCAAAGGGCCTGTACTGCGCTGTATTTTTCTATGTTCTATGTATTTATTTCAATGCAAGACAGCCTGCAGGTAAATCTGATGAACATAGAACAGTGCAGCATAGTACAGGCCCTTCTGCCCACTGTGTTGTGCCGAGCATTTATCCTACTCTAAGATCAACACCCCTCAATTTGCTGGACAAGCACATGGATGGCAGTAGTCGTCTAAATGTCCGTAATGTCTCTGATTCTACTACCATCGCTGGCAGTGCATTCCACACACCCACCACTCTCTGCAAAAGAACCTACCTCTGACATCTCGCCTACAGCTTCCTCTAATCACTTTAAAATTATGACCCCGCGTGACAGCCATTTCTGCCCTGGGGAAAAGTCTCTGGCTATCTACTCTACCTATGCCTCTCATTACCTTGTACACCTCTATCAAGTCACCTCTTTTCCTTCTTCTCTCCAGTGTAGAAGCCCAAGCTCACTCAACTTCTCTTCACAAGACAAGCACTCCAATCCAGTTAGCATCCTGGTAAATCTTCTCTGCACCCTCTCAAAAGCATCTACATCCTTTCTAAAGTGAAACAATCAGAACTGGACACAATATTCCAAGTGTGGTCTAACCAGGGTTTTATAGAGCTGCAGCAAAACCTCACGACTCTTAAACTCAATCCCCCTGTCAATGAAACCCAAAACGTTATATGCCTTCTTAACAACCCCATCAACTTTGGTGATAAGGATATGGGACTGGGATATCATAGCTTGACAGAAACTTGGCTGAGGGACGGACAAGACTGGCAGCACAATGTTCCAGGTTTTTGGTGGTATTAGATGAAGAGAAAGAGAGGCAAGAGAGGAGAGCCAGCGGCATTTTTGATTAAGACAAGCATTACTACCTTAAATAGAGAAGATATTTCTGAGGGGTCATTTAGTGAAATGATATGGTTTGAAATCATCTTGATGGGATTGTAATGTACAACTGCCAAATAGTCAGAGGGAAATTAAGAAGCAAATATGTAGATAGATCTCAAATATCTTCAAGAATAATAAGGTTGTAATAGTAGAAGATTTTAATTTACCAAACAGTGACTGGGACTGCAGTAGTTTTAAAGGTTTAGATGGTGAAGAATTTGTTAAATGTGCTCTGGAAAATTTTCTTTATCAATACGTAAATGTTCATATTAGAGAATGAGCAAAACTTGACCTTCCCTTGGGAAGTAAGGCAAGGAAAGTGTTATGAAGTTGAAGATGTGTACTGTTCCTTTTAAGAGAGAGCCACAGATAGACAGGATAATGAAGGTGGTATTTGGTATACTTGCCTTCATTGGCCAAAGCATTGAGCATAAGAGCTGGAGCGTTACGTTCGGTTGTACAGGACATTGGTGAGGCCACTTTTAGAATATGGTGTACAATTCTGGTCCTGCAGTAGGAAAGGTGCTGTGAAACTTGAAAGGGTGCAGTCCTAACTTACAAGGATGCTACTCTGGGATTCGAGTATTTGAGTTCTAGGGAGCAGCTGAATACAGGCTTTTTCCTTTGAGCTTTGGAGGCTGAGGGGTAACCTTAGAGAGGTTTATAAAATCATGAGGGTCATGAATAGCAAAAGAGTTTTTCCTATGGTGGGGGAATTCAAAACCCAAGGGCAGAGGATTAAGGTGAGGGGTAAAGATTTTTTAAGGACCTGAGGGGTACTTTTTTTCATGTAGTGGGTGGTGCACATGGGGAACAAGCTGACAGAGGAAGTGGTGGAGATGAGTACAATTACAACATTTAAAAGGTATCTGGGCGGGTACACGAATAGGAAGGATTTAGAGGGATACAGGCCAAATGCTGGCAAATGGGAATAGATCTGAGTGAGATATCTGGTCAGTGCGGACAACTTGGCCCGAAGGGCCTGCTTCCATGCTGTATGACTCTATGACTCTTGTTACGACACAGCAGTGATTAAACCAAACTCTCAGAAAAGCTCACCTCGCCTCGTAATCTGTTAAAATGAGTGATAGAGAACTCCCAAATTCTATTTAAAGAAAATGACATCAATTTATTTTTAATGCTAAAACTGAACATAAACAACAACCATTCACAACTCTAAGCCACCTTTCTCTTAACTGCTTATTACCTGCCTCCAACTCTATAACAATATAATGTTCCAATAAAACACATTAAAATTACATCAACTTAATTTCAAAACCATACAGCAGCTGATGTCTTTGATGTCTGTCTTCTTCTAGCTGAAGATCTCCCTGAGTCTTTTTTCCTTTTTACTGTGATTATGTTTCATTTGAATAGGTACCTTTGATAGAGAGTGTTTCCTAATTTCTTGGATCTGTGTTGATGGCAGTTCATCTCTCTGATTTTCAGTATGCCTGCCTTTTTTATCTCCCCAACATAGTATCGTCTCATTGGGTCGATGTTGGCAAATCAATAAATTCAAACTTGATTGGATTTTACTATCCTGGAGCAAAGTTTAAACTGATTGGTTAAATTTAAATTGTTGTCAAAACAGCAACCAACTCAGGTATCCATTTCACAGCCAAATGCTATATATTTTCAATTTTCCAGTACACTCAGATTGCTATCTAGTCATATCACAGGTACTTATAAGCTCTCAATGCAGAACAGCATTCACTCTCTCGTAAAGGCACAGTACACACCTTCAACTTCATAACACTCTTAAGAGAAACTGAGCAGTTCCCCCATACCTATCACATTCCCAGCTACCTCCCCCCCCCCCCCCCCCCCCCCCCCCCCCCCCCCAACTCCACCCTCCTCCCATTTATTTCTGAGCCCCCCTGGCTCACAAGCCTCATTCCTGATGAATGGCTTATGCCCTTATGATTCTCCTGCTCCTCGAATGCTGCATGACCTGCCAGATTTTCTAATCAGTAAGGAAACCAAGGATTAAAGGGAAAAGACAGAAAACAGGAATTGAAGATTATCAGATCACCCATGGTCAATGAGTTGAATGGCCTGCTTCTGCTCCTATATCTTATTGTCTAAGCTATGGACCAATCAAACCTTACAGTTGGAAAGCTTATTCATCAGTTTGGAACAGAATGGTACAGTGGCTCAGTTGCCTCAAAGTGCCAGGGATCCAGGTTCAATTCCGTACTGGGATGACGGCATCTGTGTGGGTTTCCACCAGATGCTCCAGCCTAGGTGGATTCGTCATACTAAATTGTGTTCAGGGATGTGCAGACCACATGGATTAGCCATAGGAAATGCAGGGTTACAGGGATAGGGTAAGGGGTGGGTCTGGATGGGATGTTCTCAGGAGGCTCAGTGTGGAGTTGACGGGCTTAAAGGTTCATTTGTGAAACTAACTGCACAGACATCCTCAGCAGCAAAACTCCAAGAAGCAGAAGACACCCTCCAAGGCAAGTTTTGATCAAGGGGAAAGTTATAAAAAGAAGAAATGTTGTTCTGTTAAAAGAAAGTCAGATAGTATGCACTAAAACCACATGACTCATGGAATAAGGGACTTTCTTTCACCCTCCCAAAATTGCTATTCTGAGAAACCTGTGCAAGAAAAACACCACCGGCTCATCACATTTGTCAGGTCTAACCTCAGGTGTTGACTATTTGCTTCAGTAACAAAGAATTCAACAACCGGCCCTGACACCATATCATAAAGATGTATTTTTTCTACAAGCATTCTTTTTTCTCATCTACCTTAACACTGATCTCTGTAATTTTTTTAACATTAACTTTATCTCATTAGCCTTAAGGAACCTTCAGTAATCGCTGAGAAAAATGACACTAATGAAAGAACAGTGCACCAAACTAAAGGGTACCAAATAGGAAATCATTAATTTCACCTTCCCATCATTCAAAGACACTGACCTGGTGGGGTAGTCAGTGGCACTTAGGTTGATAAAATAGTCCCAGTCCCAATCTGTCATTTCCAGTAGATCTTTCATGCAGTGCAGGTACATCTTCAGCAGACTTGCCCCTCCCCAGATTGTAACCATTCGCCATGGGGTTATCCGGATGTTCGGGTATTGCTGTGACAGCTTCAGTGTCTCTCTGTGCAGGTAATTGGAACGCTGCAAGTTCAGAATAGCAAAATGATATGTAAAGGCTTCAAAAATTGGAAAAAAAAGCCAATTTACACACAGCATGCTCCCTCTAACAGTGTAGAATCCAAAGACTCCCTACAATGTGGAAGCAGGCCATTCAGCCCATCAAGACCACACCTATTCTCCCACCCAGGCCCACCCCCATACCCTATCCCTGCATTCCCCATGGCTAACCCATACAGCACATCCCTGGACACTATGGCAATTCAGCATGGCCAATCCAAATAATTTGCACATCTCTGGAATGGGGAGGAAACCAGAGCACCTAGACAAAACCCACGCAGACACAGAGAGAATGTGCAAACTCTATGCAGATAGTCGCCCAAGAGTGGAATTGAACCCGGGTCCCTGGCACTGTGCCACTCAGTAGTAAGATAACGAACCAGACAATCTGCTTGATGGATAAATGCTGGGAGGAGAACAACCATCCCTTCTGTGACATCTTTAAAATGGTGAAATGTTCCAAGGTGCCAAACAGGACCAGCATGAATTTTTTGCATAAAAGGAGACCACATCACTCATTGAATCTGTGGTGGCTCCCCTCCAGTCTTACTCCTCCACTCGATCTCTGTAGTGGACAAATTATTGTAGCGTGTCCTTCTGAATTCATTAAATCTTTCACCACACTCAGACATCATTTTCTCGTCATGATTATTATTGGGCAAAATTATGAAGTAACATTGGAACAGATGATCCAAACTTAAGTCAAGTGTTGAGTGGCTCAGTATCCTAAAGGAGGTGAGAGGGGTTTGGAGAAAGAATTCCAAATGTAAAACCTAGGCAGCTGAAGGCACAGCCATCAATGGCGGTGATAATTAGATCAGAAACGTATAAGAAAGTAGACATGTACCGCAGTAAACTTCCCTGTTCTCTTCAAGAGTGCCATGAAATCTTTACGTGTAGGTGCAGACATTGGATAGGTTATTATCAAAACTTAAGTTAACTCAAGAATGTGATTGGAAAGACGTTCTGGGATTTACATATCAATGAACCAAAACCTGCCACCCATTCTAAAAGATGAAAGACTTAACAGCTATCTAAGTTTGTTCAATATATCGTTTCAGTTACACTACACTGAGATCTTTTGTTATAAATTCTGTGTCTTACGATCCTGCTCCACAGCTACCTGAAGGAGCAGCGGTCCGAAAGCTAGTATTTTCAAATAAACCTGTTGGAGTACAACCTAGTAAATGAAATCTTTAGATCAACATATATCAAAGTGGGTACTTGGTTTAATGAAAGGTGGGCTAAGAAGCTGTCTGAATAAGTAAACAGCCCCAGTAGTCCACTGTTGAACAACACAGAGGGTATATAAAGGTAATATGTAAATATTGTAAATATGTCCTTTCAATTTTGGATACTGTTGGGGGGATGACTTACCAGGGGAAAGCAGTGGGGCACCTGCTGCTCAAAAGGGAAGGGGGAAGAGGAGCAGAGCAGTAGTCATTGGGGACTCGATAGTTAGGGGGACAGATAGGAGGCTCTGTGGGGATGAGAGAGACTCACGGGTGCCAGGGTCCGTGATGTCTCTGATCGTGTTTTTGGGATCCTTTGGGGAAAGGTAGAGCAGCCCCAAGTAATGGTCCACATTGACACCAATGACATAGGTCGGAAGAGAGATGGGGACTTGAGGCAGAAATTCAGGGAGCGAGGATGGAAGCTTAGAGTTAGGACAAACAGTTGTTTTCCCTGGTTTGCTGCCGTTGCCACGTGCTAGTGAGGTGAGGAATAGGGAAAGGAGTTGAACACGTGGCTACAGGGATGGTGCAGGAGGGAGGGTTTCGGGTTTTTGGATAATTGGAGCTCTTTCTGGGGTAGGTGGCACCTTTACAAGCAGGATGGTCTTCATCTAAACCAGAGGGGTACCAATATCCTGGGTGGCAAATTCGCTAAAGCTATTAAGGAGGATTTAAACTAATACAACAGGGGCATGGGAACCAAGATTGTAGGACAGGTACAGAAGAGAATGAGAGTAGGGAGTTCCAAGATCAAGTATCTGACACTGGCAAGCGAGAACCTGGTTTGAAGTGTGTGTACTTCAACATGAGGAGCATCCGAAATAAAGTGGGTGAACTGGCAACGTGGGTTGGTACCTGGGACTTCGATGTTGTGGCCATTACGGAGACATGGATAGAGCAGGGACAGGAAAGGCTGTTGCAGGTTCCGGGATTCAGATGTTTCAGTAAGAACAGACAAGATGGTAAAAGAGGGGGAGGTGTGGCATTGTTGATCAGGGACAATATTACAGTTGTAGAAAGGATGTTTGGGGACTTGTTAACTGAGGTAGTATGGGCTGAGGTTAGAAACAGGAAAGGAGAAGTCACCATGTTGGGAGTTTTCTATAGGCCTCCGAATAGTCCCAGAGATGTAGAGGAAAGGATAGCAAAGATGATTCTCGATAAGAGGCAGGGTAGTTGTCGTGGGAGACTTCAACTATCCAAATACTGACTGGGATCACTATAATACGAGTACTATAGATGGATCAGTTTTTGTCCAGTGAGTGCAGGAGGGCTTCCTGACACAGTATGTAGACAGGCCTACAAGGGGCAAAGCCACTTTAGATTTAGTACTGGGTAACGAGGCTGGCCAGGTGTTAGATTTGGAAGTAGCTGAGCACTTTGGAGACAGCGATCACAATTCTGTCAGGTTTACTTTAGTGATGGAAAGCGATAGGTGTACTCCACCGAGCAAGAGTTACAGCTGGGGGAAGGGAAATTACGATGCAATTAGGAAAGATTTAGGAAGCGTAGAATGGGGAAGGAAACTGCAGGGGATGAGCACATTAAAAATGTGGAGCTTATTTAAGGAAAAGCTCCTGTGTGTCCTAGATAAGTATGTACTTGACAGGCAGGGAGGAAGATATAGAACGCGTGAGCTGTGGTTTTCTAAGGAAGTGGAATCCCTGGTCAAGAAGGAGGAGGCTTATGTTAGGACAAAATGTGAAAACTCAGTTAGGGTGCTTGAGGGTTACAAGTCAGTCAGGAAAGACCTAAAAAGAGAGCTCAGAAGAGCCAGGAGAAGACATGAGAAGTTGTTGGCAGATAGGATCAGGGTTAACCCTAAGGCTTTTCATAGGTATGTCAGGAATAAAAGAATGACGAGAGTTAAATTAGGGCCAATCAAGGATAATAGTGGGAAGTTGTGTGTGGAGTCAGAGGACATAGGGGAAGCACTAAATAAATATTTTTCAATAGTGCTCACTATAGAAAATGAAAATGTTGGAGCGGAAGATAGAGATACTTGCATCTAGACTAGAAGAGATTGAGGTTCACAAGGAAGAGGTATTAGAAATACTGCAGAGTGTGAAAATAGACAAGTCCCCTGGGCCAGATGGGATCTATCCTAGGATCCTCTAGGAAGCAAGGGAAGAGATTGCCGAGCCTTTGGCATTGATCTTCAAATCATCATTGTCTACAGGTATAGTGCCTGAGGACTGAAGGATAGCAAATGTGGTTCCCTTGTTCAAAAAGGGTAGTAAAAACAACCCTGGTAATTACAGACCAGTGAGCCTCACTTCAGTTGTTGGTAAAGTGTTGGAAAAGGTTAGAAGAGATAGGATTTATAACAATCTAGAAAGAATAATCTGATCAGGGACAGTCAACACGGTTTTGTGAAGGGTAGGTCGTGCCTAATGAATCTTATTGAGTTTTTTGACAAAGTGACCAAATAGGTAGATAAGAGTAAACAGGTTGATGTGGTGTATATGGACTTCAGCAAGGCGTTCGATAAGGTTCCCTACAGTAGGCTATTATACAAAATGCAGAGGAATGGGATTGTGGGAGACATAGCAGTTTGGATCAGTAATTGGTTTGCTGAAATAAAACAGAGGGTTATGGTTGATGGAACATGTTCATCTTGGTATCCAGTTACCTGCGGCGTACCGCAAGGGTCGGTGTTGGGTGACTGCTGTTCGCCATTTTTATAAATGACCCGGATGAGGGCTTAGAAGGGTGGGTTAGTAAATTTGCGGACAACGCTAAGGTCGGTGGAGTTGTAGATAGTGACGAAAGATGTAGTAAGTTGCAGAAAGACATAGATAAGATGCAGAGCTGGGCTGAGAGGTAGCAAATGGAGTTTAATATGAACAAGTGTGAGGTGCTACACTTTGGACGGAGTAATCGGAATGCAAAGGCTAATGGTAAGATTCTTGGGAGTGCAGATGAACAGAGAGATCTCGGTGTCCACGTACACAGATCTCTGAAAGTTGCCACCCAGATTGACAGGGTTGTTAAGAAGGCATACAGTGTTTTGGCCTTTATTAGAGGGATTGAGTTCCGGAACCAGGAGGTTATGCTGCAGCTGTACAAAGCTCTAGTACAGCCACACTTGGAGTATTGTGTACAGTTCTGGTCACCGCATTATAAGGAGGATGTGGAAGTGTTGGAAAGGGTGCAGAGGAGATTTACTAGGATGTTGCCTGGTATGGAAGGAATGTCTTACAAGGAGAGGCTAAGAGCCTTGAGGCTGTTCTCGTTAGAGAGAAGATTGAGAGGTGACTTAATAGAGACATACAAGATAATGAGAGGGTTAGATAGGGTGGATAGGGAGAGCCTTTTTCCAAGTATGGGGACGGCAAACACGAGGAAACACAATTTTAAAGTGAGGGGAGATGGGTATAAGACAGATGTCAGAGGTAGTTTCTTTACTCAAAGAGTAGTAAGGGTATGGAATGCTTTGCCTGCAACGGTAGTAGATTCACCAAATTTAAGTGCATTTAAGTCGTCATTGGACAGGCATATGGACGTACATGGAATAGTGTAGGTGGGATGGGCTTCAGATTGGTATGACAGGGCGACGCAACATCGAGGGCCGAAGGGCCTGTATTGCGCTGTAATGTTTTATATTCTAAAGGCATGGACGAAGTACCATGTAAAAGACTCATTTGGAAAATGGACGCATATGTATTTAAGAGACATTGATAACTTGGATACAAATTTTCTGGAGGCTTGGAATCCAAAAAGCACGAATGAACAAATGTTGTAGTGATTGCAAAGTGGAATCCTATGGAGTATGTTTGCTTTGGTTCATTTACATATACAAATGTAGAGCATCGACGTCTGGGTAAGAATATATGTTCCAAACTTGTGGACGTATATCAGAATGTAGCAAATTTATAGTGAACAAGAATGTAGCAAATTTAGGAGAGCCCCACTTGTGAAATGATAATGAAAAGCAAATTGAAGAAGAAATACCTACATTTATACGGAGTATTTTCACGATTACCAGATGCCTCAAAGCACTCTGCAGTCAATTAATTACTTTTGAACTGTAGTTGCTGTTGTAACCATTTGCAATCAACAACATCCCACAAACAACAAGGCAATAACAGCCAGATAAAGAGTATTTTTTGAGATATCAAGTGAGGGACAAATACTGGCCAAGATACTGGGAAGAACTGCCCGCTCTGTTTAAAATAGAATCATGAAATCTTTCAAATTCATCTGAGCTGACACGAAAGCATCATTATTTTTCTATTTGTCCATGCTTTTCTAGCTAGGCCAGCATTTATTATCCATCGCTGACAACCCTGGAAAGGTAGTGGTGAGCTGCTTTTCAAGCATCTGCAGTTCGCGGGGTGTAGGGCACTCAATGTTATTACAGAGGACATTTCAGGGTTCTAACACACTGACAGTGAAGATGTGGAGGTGGCAGTGTTGGACTGGGGTGGACAAAATTAAAAATCATACAACACCAGGTTATAGTCCAACAGGTTTATTTGAAAGTACTAGCTTTCAGAGCACTGCTCCTTCATCAGGTATATAGTTACCTGATTAAGGAGCAGCGCTCTGAAAGCTAGTACTTCCAAATAAACCTGTTGGACTATGCCCTGGTGTTGTGTGATCTTTAATTAGTGACAGTGAAGACACTGCAATATAGTTCCAAGACAGGATGGTTTCTGGCTTGGAGGGGAACCTGCATGTAGTTATGTTCTCATACATCTACCGTCTTTGACCTTCTAGGTGATGGAGGTTATTGGGTTTGGAAGGTGTTGTCAAAGGATCCATGGTGAGTGACTACAGTGGATCTCTTATAATCGGACTACTGACACTGTGTGCACGGTTGATGAAAAAGAAACTGAAAAGGAACAGCTGCATTTATATAGAGCACTTACATGATTACTGTAAGTCTCAGCATTTTACAGCAAATTAATTACTTTTGAAGAGTAATAACTGCATTGGTGAAGGGAGTGAATGTTGAAGATGATAGATGGATTGCCCATCAAATAGGATACTGCTTCATCCTGCATGGTTTCAAACTTCTTGAATGTGGTTGGAGGTTAGAAGAGAGTATTCTAGCACACTTCTAACTTCTGCCTTGCACATCGTGGACAGGCATTAGGATGACAGGAAACCAGTTGCTCACTATAGAATACCTTGCCTCTGACCTACTCTTGCTGCCATAAAATTTATTGCTTCTAGTCAATAGTGGAGGATTCTGCAATTGCACATCAAGAGGAGATGGTTACATTCATTCTTAAAAAGGACATTGCAATGTCCTGGGCTCCCCCTTCATTGGAGACTGAGGTACTTGTGCAGTCTCATCTCGTGTGCACCACTATTTATGACTGGATATGGCAGCACTGCAGAGCTTAGATCTGATCCACAGTTGCAAAGTTACTCAGCTGTGTCTAGTTCATGTTCCTGGAGTTGGCTCGTGATTAGTCCTGTGCCGCAGCTTCATCAGGTTAACATCTAACTTGTGGCATGCCTGGTGCATCACCTGGCATGACAATGATAGCATGGGAGTAGGCTAGGCCATGAGGGTGCAGATTGTGTTTGAATACAATTCTGCTCCTGATGGCCCACAGTGCTTCATGGATGTCCAGTCTAGAGGTGCTATGACCTGTCCAAAGTCTGACATATTTAACATGGTTAAAAATCACACAACATCAAGTTATAGTCCAACAGGTTTATTTGGAAGCACTAGCTTTTGGAGCACGGTTAAGATCATGTTCACAGAATCACGCCCCCCTCCACATATCCCACTGTCACCATTCCCGGCCCCCAGAACCCTGAGGGGAATACCACCCCTGCTTATGACTCTACCCCCATTCCCCCCACCATCACACCCACTCCAGTTACTGGCTCCGCCCCCACTCCCAGCTCCACACCCACACCAGATCCCAGCTCCCAGTCTTGCCAAGTTTTCACCATCCCTCCAGACCTTCCCCTCACTGAGGACGAACGATCAGTCCTCAGCAAAGGACTCACCTTCATCCCCCTCCGTCCACACATCAATGAATTTAATACACCCCGTGACGTCAAACACTTCTTCCGCTGCCTCCGCCTCCGAGCTTACTTTCACAATCAGGACTCCCGCCCACCTTCCGAGGACCCCTTCGCCCACCTCCAACACACTGCGTTCACCTGGACACCCCGCGCTGGCCTATTACCTGCCCTCAACCTCTTCATTTCCAACTGCCGCCAGGACATTAACCGCCTCAACCTGTCTATCCCCCTCCCCCACTCCAACCTCTTACCCTCACAACGCGCAGCCCTCCACTCCCTCTGCTCCAATCCCAACCTCACCATCAAGCCAGCAGATAAAGGGGGGCGCAGTGGTAGTCTGGCGCACTGACCTCTACACCGCTGAAGCCAAACGCCAACTCAAGGACACCTCTTCCTACCGCCCCCTTAACCATGACCCCACCCCCCATCACCAAACCATCATCTCCCAGACCATACAGAACCTCATCACCTCAGGAGATCTCCCACCCACAGCTTCCAACCTCATAGTCCGGGAACCCCGCACTGCCCGGTTCTACCTCCTTCCCAAGATCCACAAGCCTGACCACCCTGGCCGACCCATTGTCTCAGCATGCTCCTGTCCCACTGAACTCATCTCTACCTACCTCGACACAGAACTATCCCCACTAGTCCAGGAACTCCCCACATACGTTCGAGACACCACCCACGCCCTCCACCTCCTCCAAGACTTTTCCCAGCCCCCAATGCCGCATCTTCACCATGGATATCCAATCCCTCTATACTTCCATCCAACATGACCAGGGCCTCCAATCCCTCCATTTTCTCCTCTCCCGACATCCCCAACAGTACCCTTCCACCGACACTCTCATTCGTTTGGCCGAACTGGTCCTCACCCTTAACAATTTCTCCTTCGAATCCTCCCACTTCCTCCAGACCAAAGGGTAGCCACGGGCACACGTATAGGCCCCAGCTATGCCTGTCTCTTTGTTGGCTACGTAGAACAGTCGATCTTCCATAATTACACCGGCACCACTCCCCACCTCTTCCTCTGCTACATTGATGACAGCATTGGCGCCACCTCGTGCTCCCGCGAGGAGGTTGAGCAATTCATCAACTTCACCAACACATTCCACCCTGACCTTAAATTTACCTGGACCATCTCTGACACCTCCCTCCCCTTCCTGGGCCTCTCCATCTCCATTAATGACGACCGATTTGACACTGACATTTTTTACAAACCCACCGACTCCCACAGCTACCTGGATTACACCTCTTCCCACCCTACCTCTTGCAAAAATGCCATCCCGTATTCCCAATTCCTCCACCTCCGACGTATCTGCTCCCAGGAGGACCAGTTCCAACACCGAACACAACAGATGGCCTCCTTCTTTAGAGACCGCAAGTTCCCTTTCCACATGGTTAAAGATGCCCTCCAACGCATCTCGTCCACATCCCGCACCTCCGCCCTCAGACCCCACCCCTCCAACCGTAACAAGGACAGAACGCCCCTGGTGCTCACCTTCCACCCTACCAACCTTCACATAAACCAAATCATCCGCCGACATTTACGCCACCTCCAAAAAGACCCCACCACCAGGGATATATTTCCCTCCCCACCCCTTTCCGCATTCCACAAAGACCGTTCCCTCCGTGACTACCTGGTCAGGTCCACGCCCCCCTACAACCCACCCTCCCATCCTGGCACCTTCCCCTGCCACTGCAGGAACTGCAAAACCTGCGCCCACACCTCCTCCCTCACCTCTATCCAAGGCCCTAAAGGAGCCTTCCACATCCATCAAAGTTTTACCTGCACATCCACCAATATCATTTATTGTATCCGTTGCTCCCGATGCGGTCTCCTCTACATTGGGGAGACTGGACGCCTCCTAGCACAGCGCTTTAGGGATCATCGCTGGGACACCCGCACCAATCAACCACACCGCCCTGTGGCCCAACATTTCAACTCCCCCTCCCACTCTGCCGAGTACATGGAGGTCCTGGGCCTCCTTCACCGCCACTCCCTCACCACCAGACGCCTGGAGGAAGAACGCCTCATCTTCCGCCTCGGAACACTTCAACCCAAGGGCATCAATGTGGACTTCAACAGTTTCCTCATTTCCCCTTCCCCCACCTCACCCTAGTTCCAAACTTCCAGCTCAGCACTGTCCCCATGACTTGTCCTACCTGCCTATCTTCTTTTCCACCTATCCACTCCACCCTCCTCCCTGACCTACTCACCTATTGTACTCTATGCTACTTTCTCCCCACCTCCCCCCCTCCTCTAGCTTATCTCTCCACACTTCAGGCTCCCTGCCTTTATTCCTGATGAAGGACTTTTGCCCGAAACGTTGATTTTACTGCTCCTCGGATGCTTCCTGAACTGCTGTGCTCTTCCAGCACCACTAATCCAGAATATACACACACACACACACACTCTATCACATACACTCATACCCACACGCTCACATTCACACTCAATTTGTCGCTCTTCCATGCACACACATATAAGCTTATGGGTGAATTTGTTTTTGCACAATTACATTTTATTTTACTCCAAAACTGCAGAAATCCATGTAAAACTCTGTAAAATGTTTCAGAGGGTTTGACAGTCTGACATAGCAGTGGGACACACAGATTTCACACCTTTTGTTTAAAAAGCTGAGCTATCTTCAGAACGTAATTTAAAGTAGTTCTGGGATTTACATATCAAAGAACAGAAACCAGCAGATCCCATTATAAAAGATAAAAGTTTTAATCTAAGATTGTTTACTGTATCACATCTCCATGACAGTGGCTATAAACTCTGTGAGCCTGATCTTAAACTCCACAAGGGGCGGCACTCCAAAAGCTATTGCTTCCAAATAAACCTTTTTTAATTAGATTAGATTACTTAGATTAGATTACTTACAGTGTGGAAACAGGCCCTTCGGCCCAACAAGTCCACACCGACCCGCCGAAGTGCAACCCACCCATGCCCTTACATTTACCCCTTACCTAACACTACCGGCAATTTAACAGTGGTTAGCACTGCTGCCTCACAGCGCCAGAGATCCGGGTTCAATTCCCACCTCAGGCGACTGACTGTGTGGAGTTTGCACATTCTCCCCGTGTTTCCTCCGGGTGCTCCGGTTTCCTCCCACAGTCCAAAGATGTGCAGGTCAGGTGAATTGGCCATGCTAAATTGCCCGTAGTGTTAGGAAAGGGGTAAATGTAGGGGTATGGGTGGTTTGCGCTTCGGCGGGGCGGTGTGGACTTGTTGGGCCGAAGGGCCTGTTTTCACACTGTAAAGTAATCTAATCTAATCTAATCCTCTAAACCTTCTGCCCCTTATCTGAAATCTATGCCCCCTAGTCATTGATCCCTCCATCAAGGAGAAAAGTGTCTCCCTATCTACCGTATCTATGCCCACCATAATTTTATACATCTCAAATCATGTCCCCTCTCAATCTCCTGGGCTTTAAGGAAAACATCCTCACACTGCTCAATTTCTCTTCATAACTGAAAATCTCTAACCCAGATAATAAACTGGCAAATCTCCTCTGCACTCTCCCCACTGGTATTATATCCTTCTGATAATATTGATTTCAGAATTTCAACACTCTAGCTGTGGCCTCGCATAACCTCCCTGCTCTTAAACTCTATGCCTCGGTGAATAAAGGGGAAGTATACCGTATGGCTTCTTAACCACTTTATCCACCCGTCCTGACACTTTAAGGGACATGCCCACTAAGGTCCCTCTGATCACATCTGATCACCAGTGCCTCCCAGGGTCGTATCATCCAACAAAGAACACAGAACTGTACGACACAAGAACGGGCCCAGCTTTTTCAAGGAGAATTCCAGATCATCACCACTGTGAAGGGTATGTAAGTTAGTTTGATTTTAGAGTAGGATAAAAGGTCAGCACAATATCAAGGGCCAAAGGGCCTGTACTGTGCTATACTGTTCCATGTTCTATGTTCGAAAATACTTCCTGAATTCATTCCGAATGATCTAGTTCTAATTTCAAGTTTGCGTGTCACACCACTCTGGAGACTTTTTCCCCAATTTCTTTGGTATTTTAGACACTGTTATGAGTTCAACCATCTAAATTCAGAAAATGTCGACCCTAGTCTGTTACCATTTTAGTAAACCTGTAGTAACTCCCTTCCTAGTTCATTATTCCTTGGGCTTGATGCCCCTTTGCCCCAATTTCGCCTTGCATTATGCTCGTCCTTTCTAACTTGTATCCAGGTTTGTAACCATGTCAGTACTGTTTAACATTTGTCCAAACTGTGCAATACGTGAATGGTCTTTTCAGTATGAAAACAACCAGTGACCAGGGCATTTGTGAATATCAGTAATGCAGGAGCACCAACCTTGTCCACATGGATGTAATAAAAGTGGTACTGATGATAGATGGCTTTGATCAGCCGCTTCAGCTGCCTGAAGGCTCTACCATGAACGACGAGCATATATACAATTCTTACTGGGGTTTGGATTGATGCCACATCCACACTGCTGTCGTCCCACTGGATGTTGTTGTTAGGTTTCCCTACAAAAAAACACTTAAATTAGTACAATAATGACAGGTGGACTTGAGTCTAAAGAAATCCTTCATAGCTTCCTTTCAATTCACTTCTCCCACAGTGAGGTTGAATCAATAATGATAATGGAGTTGAAAAGCAAGGAAGTTATGAAAAATTAGGTCTCAGATGAGGAACAGTCCCCAATTCTGGGCACTGTTTTAGGAAAGACATGAAGGCCTCGGTGAAACTGGGGAGAGAATTTACTGCAGTAATGGGGGGAGAAAACCAACAAAAAGCTTCAGTTACTCAGACAAATTGCAGAAGCTGGAAATGTTCTTACAGCACAGAATGTTAAAGGGAGATTTGATAAAAGCATTCAAAATGATAAGGCAGTTTCATTCAGCTAACATAGGTCATAGAGGATTCAAGCAAATAAAATATTCAATTGAAAGAAAAAAATTATTAACAGTAATGCAGCGAGTTGTGAGCTAGAATGTGATGCCTGAAGGTGTGGTGGCCATTGATTTCAATAGTGACAATCAAGGGAACTGGATAGATACATCAAAATAAACCAAGAACAACACAGTAGTGGAACGGGTCCTTTGGCTATCTAAGCCTGCTCGGGCTTACTTTGCCCTTCCATACTGTCTTCACTTACAGGATCTGGATCCCTCTACCTTCTTCTCATATATGTATTCAGTCAAGTGCTTCTTGAATGTTGCTAATTGTGTCTGCTTCCACCACCATCTTTGGCAGCACATTCCAGGCACTCGCTACCCTTTGTGTGAAAAAGTAGCCTTAAACATCTCTGTTAAACTCACCTCCCCCAACCCCACCTCTATTGCACCATGAACGTCTATCCCCTAGTAATTGACCATTCCATGCCTCACATTTTCCACTCTATCCATGACATTCACAATCTTATAAACATCTATCAAGTTGCCCCTCCGCCTCCTGAGTTCCAGTGAAAATAAATCCAGTTTATCCAACCTTTCTTCATAGCTAAAATCCCACATATCAGGCAACATCTTGGTAAACCCTGGCTGTACCCTCTCCAGAGGAGCCACTTCCTTCTGGTACTGTGGTGACCAGAACTGTACATAATATTCTAAGTGTGGCCTAACTAAAGTTATTAAGTGCAGCATAACTTGTCTATCCTTATACTCAATGCCTTTTCCAATGAAGGCAAGCCAGCCATTGCCTTTTTTAACTACTTTACCTACCTGTTCTGCCATCTTCAAAGACCTGTAGATCTGGACATCCAGATCCCTTTGCAAATCAATACTCCCAAGGGTTCTGCCATACACTGTATAAGTTCTACCTGTACTTGACCTTCCAAAATGCATGGATTACACTCCATCTGCCATTTTTCTGTCCATGCCTCCAACTGATCTATATCCTGCTGTGTCCTCTAACAATCCTCCTCACTATACACAACTCCACTAACCTTTGTATCGTCTGAAAACTTACCAATTTAACCAGCCACATTTTCTTCCAAATCATCTTTGTAGCCCATGGACAGCAGAAGTCCTAGCACTGATCCCTGTAGAACACCACCAGTCACAACCCTTCATTCCGAAAAGCATCCTTCCACCACTACTCTCTGTCTCCTAAGCCAGAACTAAGCCAGTTCTGCATCCATCTTGCCAGCTCACCCCAGATACCATGTGACTTTACCTTCAGTTCCAGTCTGCCATGTGTAAAGCAATGAGAAAACAGCAGCCGTGTTCAGACTAATTGAATTTTAAAAATTATTTCAAATGCAGATGGTCCTTGTTGGCATCACATTTATTGTCTATCCATAACTGCCCTTGAGAAGATGGTGCCCTCTTGAACTGCAGCAGTCCATGTGGTGGATGCAGTCAATAAAGTGTGGAGCTGAAGAAAGCAGCATCAGAGGAGCAGGGGAGTTGATGTTTCAGGTGGGGACCTGTCTTCAGGAAGGTTGATTCATCTGCTCCTCTGATGCTGCTTGACCTGCTGTGCTTTTAACAGCTCCAAACTTTATCGATTCTGACTTTCTAACATCTGCAGTTCTCACTACCTCCATGTGGTGTATGCACACTCACAATACTGTGAGGGAAGGAACCGCAGCATGTTCACTCAGTGACAATGAAGGGACAGCAATAAAATTATCAGGCAGGAATGGTGTACCACTCGAAGATAAACTTGCAAATGGTGGTGTATCTGAATTAGGGAGTTGTGGATAATAAGAAAGGATATCAAAGAATGCAGCAGGATATAGTTCAGTTTGAATATTGGACAGAAAAATGGCAGTTGGAGTTTAATCTGTAGAAGTCTGAGGTAATGCATTTTAGGAGGTCAACTGTGAGAGGAACATATGTTGTAAATGGCTAGACCCAAAGGAATAGTGATACACAGAGGGATTTGAACATAGAACATAGAACAATGCAGCACAGGAACAGACCCTTCATCCCACAATGTTGTGTCTAATTAAACTAATCTCTTCTGCCTCCCCTTGGTCCAGATCCACTTTTGGAATATTGTATGCAGTTCTGATCTTCTTCCCATAGGAAAGATGTTGCGAAACTTGAAAGGGTTCAGAAAAGATTTACAAGGATGTTGCCAGGGTTTGAAGATTTAAGCTACAGGGAGAGGCTGAATAGGCTGGGGCTGTTTTCCCTGGAGAATCAGAGGCTAAGGGGTGACCTTATTAAAGGTTTATAAAATCATGAGGGACATGGACAAGGTAAATAGACAAGGTCTTTTCCCTGGGAGGTGGGAGAGTTCAGCGCTAGATGGCATAGGTTTAGGGTGAGAGGGGAGAGATTTAAAAGGAACCTAAAGGGCAACTTTTTCACTCAGAGGGTGGTGCATGTATGGAATGAGCTGCCGGGGAGAGGTGCAATTACAACATTTAAAAGGCATCTGGATGGGTATATGAATAGGAAGGGTTTAAGAGGGATATTAGCCAAGTGCTGGCAAATGGGACTAAATTAATATAGGATACCTGGTCAACATGGCTGAGTTAGACCGAGGGGTCTGTTTCTGTGCTGTGCATCTCTATGACTGCCTTATTGTATCTGTCCCCACCATCATCCCTGGCAGCATTATCCAGATACCTACCACTCTGTTAAAAAAAACACTTGTTCCCTCACATTTCCTTTGAGCTTTCTCCATCCTGCCTCAAATGCATGCCCCCGAGGATTCAACACGTCAATTCTGGGAAAAAGATTCTGATTGTCAACCCTATCTATGCATCTCATAATTTTGTCAACTTCTATCAAGTTTCCCCTCAGCCTTCGATGCCCCGGAGAAAACACCCAAGTTTTTTTTCTGAACCTCTCCTTATAGTTCATGCCCATTATACAACACCAGGTTATAGTCCAAAAGGTTTATTTGAAATTACAAACTTTCAGCGTGCTGCCCCATCACTAAAGGACAACGAAAATTACAGCACACAAACGGGTCCTTCAGCCCTCCAAGCCTGCGCTGATCCAGATCCTGTATCTAAAGCTGTCAGCTATTTTCTAAGGATTTGTTCCCCTCTGCTCTCTGGCCATTCATGTATCTGTCTAGACATATCTTAAATGATGCTGTTCTGCCCACCTCTACCACCTTCACTGGCACACATTCCAGGCACCCAGCACTCTCTGCATAAAGAACTTTCCATGTATGTTTCGTGACCCCTAGTAATCGAGTCCCCCGGTCTGGAAAAAGCTTCTTGCTATCCACCTTGTCTATACCTCTCATGATTTTGTAGACCTCAATCAGGTCCCCTAATCGACTCAATCTCTCTTCATAGCTAGCGCCCTCTATATCAGGCGACATCCCACTGAACCTCCTCTACACCCCCTCCAAAGCATCCACATCCTTCTGATAATGTGGCGACCAGAACTGTATGCAGTATTCCAAATATGACCGAATCAAAGTCCTATACAACTGTAATATGACCTGCAAATTCTTGTACTCAATACCACGTCCGATGAAGGAAAGCTTGCCATACGCCTTCTCGACCACTCTATCGACCTGTGTTGCCACCTTCAGGATACAATGGACCCGAACACCCAGATCTCTCTGCACATCAGTTTTCCCCAGTATTTTTCCATTTACCGTACAGTTCACTCTTAAATTGGACCTTCCAAAATGCATCACCTCGCATTTGCCCGGATTGAATTCCATCTGCCATTTCTCTGCCCAACTCTCCAATCTATCTATATTCCTCTGCATTCCCTGACAATCCCCCTCATTATCTGCTATTCCACCAAACTTCATATCATCTGCAAACTTGCTAATCAGACCACCCATACCTTCCTCCAGGTCATTTATGTATGCCACAAACAAACAGCATGGATCCCTATGGAACACCACTGGTCACAGTTAGAACATAGAACATAGAAGAATACAGCGCAGTACAGGCCCTTTGGCCCTCGATGTTGCGCCGATCCAAGCCCACCTAACCTATACTAACCCACTATCCTCCATATACCTATCCAATGCCCGCTTAAATGCCCATAAAGAGGGAGAGTCCACCACTGCTACTGGCAGGGCATTCCATGAACTTACGACTCGCTGAGTGAAGAACCTACCCCTAACTTCAGTCCTATATCTACCCACCCTTAATTTAAAGCTATGCCCCCTTGTAATACCCGACTCCATACGCGGGAAAAGGTTCACACTGTCAACCCTATCTAACCCCCTAATCATCTTGTACACCTCAATCAAGTCACCCCTAAACCTTCTTTTCTCTAATGAAAACAGCCCCAAGTGTCTCAGTCTTTCCTCATACGATCTTCCTTCCATACCAGGCAACATCCTGGTAAACCTCCTCTGCACCCGTTCCAGTGCCTCCACATCCTTCTGATAATGTGGCGACCAAAACTGCACACAATATTCCAGATGCGGCCGCACCAGAGTCTTATACAACTGCATCATGACCTCAGGACTCCGGAACTCAATTCCTCTACCAATAAAAGCCAGTACGCCATATGCCTTCCTCACCGCACTATTTACCTGGGTGGCAACTTTCAGAGATCTGTGTACATGGACACCAAGATCCCTCTGCTCATCCACACTACCAAGTATCCGACCATTAGCCCAGTACCCCATCTTTTTGTTATTCTTCCCAAAGTGAATCACCTCACACTTAGCTACATTGAATTCCATTTGCCACCTTTCTGCCCAGCTCTGCAGCTTCTCTATATCCTGCTGTAACCTGCCACATCCTTCCTCACTGTCAACAACTCCTCCGACTTTCGTATCATCCGCAAACTTGCTCACCCAACCTTCTAACCCCTCTTCCAGGTCATTTATAAAAATGACAAACAGCAATGGTCCCAAAACAGATCCTTGCGGAACACCGCTCGTGACGGCACTCCATGAAGAAACTTTGCCATCAACTACTACCCTCTGTCTTCTTCCATCCAGCCAATTCCTAATCCAAACCTCCAACTCACCCTCAATGCCATATCTCCGTATTTTCTGCAGTAGCCTACCATGGGGAACCTTATCAAACGCCTTACTAAAATCCATATATACCACATCTACCGCTTTCCCCTCATCAACCTCCTTCGTCACCTTTTCAAAGAATTCAATAAGGTTTGTGAGGCACGACCTGCCCTTCACAAAACCATGCTGACTATCCTTGATCACATTATTCCTATCCAGATGTGCATAAATCCTATCCCTTACAATTCTCTCTAAGACTTTGCCCACAACAGAAGTGAGACTCACCGGCCTATAGTTACTAGGGTTATCCCTACTCCCCTTTTTGAACAAGGGAACCACATTTGCTATCCTCCAGTCTTCTGGCACTACTCCTGTAGACAAAGAGGACATAAAAATCAAGGCCAATGGCTCTGCAATCTCCTCCCTTGCTTCCCAGAGAATCCTAGGATAAATGCCATCAGGCCCAGGGGACTTATCTATTTTCATCTTTTCCAGGATTTCCAACACCTCTTCTCTACATACCTCAAAGCCATCCATTCTACTTATTTGTGACTCAGTATTCACATCGACGACAATGCCCTGTTCCTGAGTAAATACTGAAGAAAAGTATTCATTCAGTGTCTCCCCAATCTCTTCCGCCTCCACACGCAACTTCCCACTACTATCCTTGACTGGACCTATTCCTACCCTAGTCATTCTTTTATTCCTAACATACCTATAGAAAGCCTTAGGGTTTTCCCTAATCCTACCGACTAAGGACCTTTCATGTCCCCTCCTTGCTGTTCTCCATTTAAGAAACTTTCTTCCACTACTACTCTGTCTCCTGTTGCCCAGCCAGTTCTTTATCCATCCAGCTCGAACACCCTGAACCCCATGAAACTTCACTTTCTCCATCAGTCTGCCATGGGAACCTTATCAAATGCCTTACTTAAGTCCATATATATGACATCCCGTCCTTCAAGATGGTCTTCAAGATACACAACAACACAGAATGAGCAGAAACTGATAGCCAAGTTCCGGCCCCATGCAGATGTCCTCAACCATAATCCTGGGTTGATGTCATGCTACATGTAACCCCATCATACTGTTCTGTGTAAAATCTTCTTTACGGTTCTGTTTTGACACCATCACCTTGATTATCTGTTACTATCTCCCTATCTTAATTAGTTTGTACAGTTTTGGATTACTTGTTATTTTGATTAGACCCTCGCCATGCAACTCATTATACTTAATACGTTATTCCAGCCATTTGGTTTGTCTCGAGCACCATTCTATTTTTGATTTTTGGTTATTATTAATCGGATCACAGGTCATCCCTTCACTTGCTGTTCAGCTGTTGACACTTTACTCACACCAATACACATTTCTGACCACCTGCAAGGACTTGTTATTCAACCTGTTGATACTCCACTCACACTATTCTTAATTACCTGTAATGATCTTGCCATTATCTCTCTGCATATAAATTCTGTGCCTTCCCTCCACTTCATTTGACGAAGGAGCAGAGCTCCGAAAACCTGTTTGATGATAACCTGGTGTCATGTGACTTCTGACTTGTCCATATTTGTACAGATCAAAACGTCATCTGCCATTTCTCCGTCCAATTTTCCAACTGTTTTATATCCTGCTGCGACCTTTGATATCCACAACTCCATGTCATCTGCAAACTTACTAATCAGACTATGAATGCATGTATATATAGAGACAAAAAGAGAAGTGAATCCCTTTGGCCCTCCAAGCCTGTGCCAATCATACACTAACTAAACTAAAACACAAACCTTCGGTCCTTATTTGATCCATATCTCCCTATTCATGTAACCATGCAGGTGCCTCTTAAATACCACCATTATGCCGCTTTCACCACCTCTTCTAGCAGTGCATTCCAAGCTCCTACCACTCTGCATGAAAAGCCTCCCTCGCACATCTGCCTTAAAGTTTCCCCCTCTCACTTTGAAACTGTGCCCCCTTGTAATTGAAACTTCAACTCTGCGGAAAAGCTTCCGACTATCCACACTATCTACGCCTCTCATAAATTTGTAGACCTCTGTCATGTCTCCTCTCAGCAACTGTCCTTCCAGTGAAAACAGTCCTCGAAAAAAGTTGATTTTGAAACACAAACAGAAACAGAGAAAACAAGTACTGTTATTAAGAGGAACAAAACAGTTACTTGCTGTGAGAAAACGAAGCACTGTTTGACAACCAAAAATGATGCTAGACAGAGTTCAGTTTCTGTTCGAAAGGAAAGGGACAGAACAAACGGGACTGTTAAAAATCTAAACCTAATTGAAATGGAGAAAAACTGCAGAAAGCTGAAATACAGAAAGACTTGCTTGTGCATGAAACACAGAAAGCTACCATACAGGTTCAACAGCTTAATAGAATGCTGGCACCTATTTCAATGGGGTTGGACTGTAAGAGTCAAAAAGTCTTACTGCAAGAGTACAAAGTGCTGGTTAGACCACATCTGTCCTGTTGAGGAAAGTTCTGATCCCCTTATTTAAGGAAAGATATTTCATTGGAGGCAGCTCAAAGTTTCACTAGGGTGGAAAGCCAGGAGCACTCAACTCCAAACCTCTAGACAAGACAGATAAACTCAAGAGGCTGTCCTGAACTTCAAGACAACATTTGAATGAGATTAACATTGAGGAGCCCCAGCAAAACTGAAGTCGATGGGTATCAGGGGTAAGTCTTTGGTGGTTGGAGTCATACTTAGAATAAAGGAGGATGGATGCATTTGTTGGAAGTTGATCATCTCAGGAGTGACTCAATGTAACCTCTGAGCCCAACCATCTTCAGATGCTTCATCAATGACTTTCCCTCTATCATAAGGTCAGAAGTGGGGATGTTCACTGATGATTGAACAATGTTTACAGCCATTCATGAAGCAGCCTGTCCCCATATGCTACAACATATGGACAGCATCCAAGCTTGAGTTGCTGACAAGTATCAAGCAACATTCACACCACACAAGTGCCAGAGATGGTAATCATCTCCTGTAAGAAAGAAGCTGTTGACATTCAATGGCATTACCATCACTAAATCCATCACTGTTAGTATCCTGGGGAATTACTATTGAACGGATCTGGGTCAGCCATATAAATACTGTGACTACAAGAGCAGGTCGGAGGCTCAGAATTCTGCAGCAGTACCAGTAATCATGACCATCTACTAGAAACAAGTTGGGACTGTGTTGTAATATTCGCTACTTGCCTGGATGAGGGCAGCTTCAACTTTGCTTAAGAAGCTTGACACCACCCAGAACAAAGAAGTCTGCTTCACTGTCACTACATCCACCATTTTGAAACTTACACTAATGGTGACAACGTGTTTCATTGGAGAGATGCACTGCAGTAATTCGCCAAAGCTCCTCTAACAGTAACTTCCAAATTCGAGTTTGCACATTCTCCCCATGTGCGCATGGGTTTTCTCTGGGTGCTCTGGTTTTTTCTAATTTTTTCATAGGATGCTTGGGCATACATTTACTGTCCATCCTAATTGTCTTTGAGAAGTTGGTGGTGGTGGGCTACTTTGTTTAATACCTGTAACTTTTTGGTGAAGATACCCACCGTGCTGTTACAAAAGGATCCAAAAGATGTGCAGTTTAGGTGGATGGCCATACTAAATTGCCCATAGCATCCAAGATTGTGTAGGTTAGGTGGGTGATCCATGGAAATGCAGGGTTACAGTGATAGGGTCAGGAGATAGGTCTGGATGGGCTGCTCTTTGGAGGATTGGTGAGGACTTTGAGGCACAGAGTCATAGAGAAGTACAGCACGGAATCAGACCCTGCGGTCCAACTCATCCATGCCGACCAGATATCCCAACCCAAATCTAGTCCCACTTGCCAGCATCCGGACCATATCCCTCCAAACCCTTCCTATTCATATAACCATCCAGATGCCTTTTAAATGTTGCAATTGTACTAGCCTCCACCACATCCTCTGGCAGCTCATTCCATACACGTACCACCCTCTGCGTGAAAAAGTTGCCCCTTAGGTCTCTTTTATGTCATTCCCCTCTCACCTTAAACACTCTTCAATATGATCATAGTTGGTCATTCAACTCAGTACCCTGTTCCTACTTTTTTTCTAAACCCTTTGATTCTATTAGACCTAAAATTATATCTAATTACTTCTTGAAAACATGAAATGGTTTGGCCTCATCTGCCTTCAATGGCAGACAATTCTACTGGCTCACTAGTCTCTGGGTGAAGAAATTTCTCCTTAGCTAAATCCTAAATGGTTACCCCACATCCTTAGACTGTGACACCAAATTCTGGATTTCCTGGTCATCAAGAATATTCTTCCTAAATTCATTTTTTCAAAATTCATTTGTGGGACTTGGGCTTGGTTGGCTGGCCAGCATTGATAGCCCATCCTTATTTGTCCTTGAGAAGGTGGTGGTGAGTTGCCTTCTTGAATTGCTGCAGTCCACTTGCTGTGGGTTAACCCACAATGCTGATAAGGAGGGAATTCCAGGATTTTGGCTCAACAACTGTGAATAAACGGCAGCATATTTCCAAGTCAGGGTGGTGAGTGGCTTGGAGGTGAACTTGCAGGTGGTGGTGTTCCCAAATACGCGCTGCCCTTGTTCTTCGAGATTGAAGTGGTCGTGGATTTAGAAGTTGCTAAGGATCTTTGGTGAATTTCTGCCATGCATCTTATAGATAATACACACTGCTGCTACTGAGCACCAGTGGTGGCGGGATTGAATATGTGTAGATGTGGTGCCAATCAACAGGTTGTTTTGTCCTGGATATTGTCAAGCTTCTTGAGTGTTGTTGGAGCTGCAGCCATCCAGGCAAGTGGGTAGTGGTCCATCACAATCCTGACTTGTGCCTTGTAGATGGTGGATAGACTTTGGGGTGTCATGAGGTGAGTTGCTTGCCGCAGTATCCCTAGTCTCTGACCTGTTCCTGTAGCCACTATGTTTTTGTGGTGAGTCCAGTTGAGTTTCTGGTCAATGCTAACCCCAAGGATGTTGACAGTGGGGGATTCAATGCAATACCGTTGAATGTCAAGGGGCTGTGAAATTCAACAGTATGGTCCTTTTTGAGTTGTATATGCTTATATGAGCAACCCTTTATTCTTCTAACCTCCAGTGAATATAGCCCAAACTAATCCAGTCTCTTTTCACACATCAGTCCTGTCATCGCAGGAATCTATCTGGTAAACTTTTGTTGCATTCCCTCCATAGCCAGAACATCCTGCCTCAGATAAAGAAGTCAAACTGCACAAAATATTGCAAGTGCGGTCTCACCAAAGACCTGTAAAATTGCAGCAAGACATCCCTGCTCCTATTCTCAAATCCTCTCACTACAAAGACCAGCATACCATTTGGCTTCTTCACTACCCACTGCACATGCATGCTTACTATAGCAACTAGTGTTGCACCTTTCCCTTTCCCAATCTATCACCATTCAAATAATAGATCCCCTGCCAGTTTCTGCTACCAAAGTGAATAATCTCACATTTATTCACATTATACTTCACATCTGCCTACTCTCAACTTGTCTAAATCAGAACAATAGCACCTCTGTCGCCTCCTCACAGTTCACCATCTCACCAAATTTTGTGTTATTTGCAAACTTAAATACATTATATTTAGTTCCCTCATCTAAATAGTTAACAAGTATTGCAAATAGCTGAGGTCCAAGCACCATTCCTAGTCATAGAGATCCTGAGCATGGAAAAAGGCCCTTTGGCCTATCACATCCACACTGATCAGAAACAAACATCTAACGTGATTTTAGAGAAGATTTGTAGCTCGGGTTGTGGATCAGGTTGCAAGTTTCCTTGCTGAGCTGACAGATTTGTTCTTAGACGTTTCGTCACCAGGCTAAGTCACATCATCAGTGCGCTGGTGATGTGTCCCAATTGCTATTTATGGGTCTTGGTCTGTTGTGTGGGTGATATACTTCCAGTCCTTTTTCTGACGTTAACAGACATATCGATTTGGACCCCATTTACCAACCTCTCAAAAAAAGAACTGGAAGTGATATCACCCCCAACAACAGACCAAGACACATAAATAGCCAGTGGGACAGAACGCCAGCGCTTCACTGGAGGCTCACTGATGATATTACCTAGCGTAGTAATAAAATGTCTGAGAACATATCTACCAGATCAGTGAGCAAACTTACAACCTGACAAACATCTAAGTAAGTCTAAAGATGTGCAGGTTAGGTGGATTGACCATGCTAAATTGCCCATAGTATCCAGAGATGTATAGGTTAGGAAATGCAAGATTAAGGGGTTAGGGTAGGGGGTGGATCTGGGTGGGATGCTCTTTGCACAGTCGGTGTAGAACTCAATGGCCAGCTTCTTCACTATAGGGATTGTATGAACTAGTCACAGGCAAGTAAGTTGAAAATGGCCAAGACCAATAAGGACTTTGATGTGGAATTGAGTTTTGGATGATACTAGAAAGAATACAGCTTACTTTAAATGGAGTTAGTAACTGTAACTAGTAGAATTGTGATAAATCCAAGATAATTTAATTTCAAGATAATTATAATGTTTAAATTACTTAACAACCTCAATTTTTAATTAAATGAACATTGCAGCCGAAACTGGAAATATTTCACCCGGTCACTTTGGATATAAATCCACTTCAGGGGCTGCAAGTCAATACATTCATAAAATAGAACATGTTCCCATTCCACACCAGTAAAATTCATCATCTCATTGAACTCAAAATTTAACAGTAAAGATTTGGATGGAAAGAGCTTATGCAATTTTGTAGAAGGAAGTTGAACATTATTGTTGCATTATACCTGAGAGATGACAGGAGCGAGGTATAGTGTGTGGCATCAGTCTCCCAGCCTGGTGTAAACAGACAACATTGGCAATTTCTTGCTGGCACTGCTGAGTGCTCGCCCTGGCTAATGCAGACAAGGCATCCTTCCCCATGATGTCACAGTTGGGTGAGAAGCCATTGCTGGTGGATTGGGGAGCTCCTCCCACACTGCCGATGTCCCCATTCTTCAATTCCACTTTCACTTCACTGGTGTTTCTGCTGCTGAATGGATCATTTTGGATGGTATCACTGTAGTGGACTTTTGGAGGGATTCTGTGCCGTGCTGAAGGTTTGCGTCTCACTAAACTAGTCCTCAGTACGCTAGCAGTGCTACCCGGCTGCTCCCTACTTGCTCTCCATGGGCTCAACCGTCGGCTGGATCCCAGATGCCTTCCATCAGAACTGTCCACTTCATTGCTGTCTGGCAATTTGGTTCTCTTCTCCCTCCCCTTCTGTGAACAAAGAAAAAAACCATGCCCATTATATATCCAGTCAAAAATCCAGCAATAATTAAAAGGTTGCACAACTACCAAAACTCCCACTTTATTAATGGTTATCACTGTTGCTTTTGATCTTTAAGAGACTTCCATAAATCTGTCAATTGCTCACCCAGAATGCTCCATTCATTTTTTTCAGAATGATCACCACACAACCACTGCAAACCTATTCTTCATCTTAGCAACATTGAAATGCAAACATTTCACACTTTCCGTTTCACACACAAGCCGCAGAACTGTGAAACTCATTTCTCTCAGTCTACTCTTCTCACCTTAATCTTCAAAGTTGGTGCTAACTAAGCCAACATTCTGACATGCTTCCTTCTCTCAACCAACTTTTCATGTTCGGGAATTTTACTGTGAGAGCTTTGTCCATTCACAGTTTCTTAATTCAAAGACAATTCTTCAAAACTAAATTACAGAGGCCTTAAAGATGCTTAACGTAAACAATCAATATCTCTGTCTGTGATACCTGTCTTGTGACATCCTCTGATAGTTCCATTCCCGTGTGATCTCACGTTATAAGAAAATTGCATTACAAGAAAATCACGTAATAACAGCACCATTTAAACCAATGGAACAAGAATTACATTATAGCCAATACAGGTAAGGAAAGCTTGCATCCGACAAATAATGGTCTAAATTCTTCAACTGCATTATAGCCAATTCGCGTTATAGCAGAATCGACTGTACAAGCACATAGGTGCCTGTCAATGTGTGACTGACCCCTAAAATGCTTGAAAGTTAAGGCTGAAAAATTGCAGGCTGCAATAAAATTATATACCAATCCTATAACAAATATTCCTTCTCAGGAATACACAAAAATGACTCACTAAGATTCTTAACAAACGCAAGAGCTTTAGTATTTTCTCAGTACAAGTTATGAGAAAACTCTGCACCCACTACATTCTCACTTGCGAATAGCATTTTTTGGAAATTAACAAATAAATTTTTACAGCTGCACTTGAAAAAAGTGATCAGGAGCAATGTAGACCACTGAAACAGATATTGCTCAGACTTACAATAAATATAAAGAAATAACAAACTGTTACAATAATGACTTGGTACCAGTAATCACAGTAGAGACTGAGGTCATGCCAGACATCACATGGAAATTAAACACTGAATGAGCAACAGATGCTCACTGAAACTAACTTCAACAAAATGAGAGGAAAGAAAAAAACGATGATGCTAAACAGTGACAACCACTGGGCACCAGAGGCTAGCAAATCAGGTTTTGAAACGTGATATGAACATTGTAGATGCCCTCATTGTAATCTTAACAATATTCTCTCAAATCAAGAGTCATTCTTTTAAATTTGAAATTGTGCATGTCCCTCTGCTACTTAAGGAACGTAACAGAAAAAGCACAGAAGTACATCTTGATTACTATAACGTGTAATTGAAAATTATGACAGTCCATAATGAAATATATAAAATTAAAATAAATGGCAACTATACCAAAGATCCTTAATCAATGTGTCGGATCAACCATAAAGTAGAGGCAGAAGCAGGTTATTCAGTCCATCGAGTTTGCTCCATCATTTAATAAGAACACGGCTAAGCTGATGATCCTCAACATCATTTCCCTGCCTTTTCCCCAACAATCTTCAATACCATTGCTGATTAAAAATCTGTCTATCTCAGTCTTGTATAGATTTAATGATGCAGCCTCATCAGATCTCTGTAGTAAAGAATTCCACAGATTAATAAACAAGAAATTCTTCTCATCTATGCACAACCCGTTATTCTGAGATTATGATCTCTGACCCCAGCTTCACCCACAAAGGGAAAAATCCTTTCTGTATCTACTCTGTCAAGTCCTCTGAAAATCTTGTATGTTTCAACAAGGTTGCCTCACATTCTTCAATGTCCCAATCTACTTGAACTCATTTTGTAAGACAATCGCTCCAACCCTGTCACAGCGTAGCATATCTTTGCTGGACTGTCTCCAAATCCATTATATCTTACCTCAGATAAAGGGCCCAAACCTGTTCACAATATCCAAGCTGTGGTCTGACAAGTATCTCATATAGCTTCAGCAAAACCTTCCTATGTTTATACTCCATTCCCTTTGAAAGAAAGGCCAATATTCCATTTGCCTTCCCTATTACCTTCTGAACCTGTATGCGAGCTTACTGTGATTCCTGGACAAAATCCCTCTGCTGTACAGTCTTTCTCCATTTAACAAATGCGTATGCCCATGACAGTATCTTCAAGAACACTGCACAGTTCCTTGTGGAGACAAAGTCCTACCTGCACATTGAGAATAACCTCCATGTTGTGTGCCCCTAATACCGTGTTAAATGGGACAGACTTTGAACAGATCTAGCAACTCAAGTCTGGGCATCCATGAGGTGCTCTGGGCAATCAGCAGCAGCAGAATTGTACTCCAGCACAATCAGTATCCTCTTGGCCCAGATATCCCCTACTCAAGCAATACCATTGAGCCAGGGGATCAACCCTGGTTCAATAGTGTGTGCAGAAGAGCATGACAGGAGCAGCATCAGGCCTACCTGAAGATGAGGTGTCAACTTGGTGAAGCCACCAAAAAGGACTAGTTGCATGCCAAACAGCATAAGCAGCAAGTAATAGACAGAGCTAAACGATCCCATAATCAACAGACTGGATCAGAGCTCTGCTACATCCAGACATGAATGGTGGTGGATGATTAAACAACTCACTGGAAGAGGCTACTCCATAAAAATATCCTCATACTCAAATGGTGGAAGACCCCAAAACATCAGTGCAAAACATAAGGCTGAAGCTTTTGCAGCAATCTTTAGCCACAAGTGCCAAGTGGATGATCCATCTCGGCCTCTTCCAGTGGTTCCTAGCATTATTGATACCAGTTTTAGCCAATTCAATTAGCCAATTCCATGTGATATCAAGAAATCGTTGGAGACACTGGATAATGGAAAGGCTATGGACTCGGACAACATTTTTGAAATAGTACTGAAGACCTGTGCTTCAGAACATGCCGCTCTCCTAGCCAAGCTGCTCCAGTACAGTTACAACATTGGCTTCTATTCAACAATGTAGAAAATTATCCAAATTTGTCCTGTACATAAAAAGGACAAATCAAACCCAGCCAATTACCGCCCATTAGTCTACTCTCAATCATCAGTAAAGTGATGGAAGGTGTCATCAAACATGCCATCAAGCAGTACCTACTCAGCAATAACCTGCTCAATGACACCCAGTTTGGATTCTGCCAGGGCCACTCAGCTCCTGACCTCATTAAAGCCTTGGTCATGGATAGAAGAACTGAATTCCAGAGGTGAGGTGAGAGTGACAGCGCTTGACATCAAGGCTGCATTCAATCAAGTGTGGCATCAAGGAGCCCTGGTAAAACTTAAAAAAAAAGGGAATCCAGGTGAGAGAATGTGTAGAGGGTATGAGCAGGTAGGGAAAGAGTTGAGTTTTGAATTTTGTGAAATAAGTGGATCAGCTGAGCATGACTCAGATCAGATAAGAACTTGCAGTTAACAATGGGGTGCTGGAAGCAAAGGTAATGGGTTAACAAGGTGAAAAGTATTCATTATGTAAAGCCAGTTAAGGTTAAGAACATTATTGTGTAACAGTAGATGGCTTAACCTCTACTATTGACACTCACTCTTCGTAATGATCACCCAGTTAATATGTATGTTGCCATATCTGGATGCTCCTCCCTGTAAAATGACTACATAGTTCATTAAGAAATTGCTGTTCGAGAGAGAAGACCGAGAACTCATGTCTCTGTGCACATGGATGATCATTCTCTCTCCCTCCAGGGCCCAGAATAAAGATGAAGAAGGTAAAACTATACTGTGTCTCTGAGCGTTTTGCTTTGACTGGGGCGGAGGCAAACCCTCTGGTGGTTAGAGTCATACATAACTTTAAGTCCAACATACTTGAATTACGGCCAACATTCCATTAACTTTCATGACTACCTGCTGCACCTATGCACAAGTAGTGTGTGTTTCTTGCACATGCTTTGTGTTGCAGCCTTTTGCAGTTTTTTCTCCCTTTAAATAATAGTTATTTTGTTCTTCTGTCTGTAAATATATACCTTACTTTAAAGACAGAAGGCTGGCTGGGACTCTGGATGGATTCAGCACTCAAAACCCTGTGGTGACTCTGTAACCCGAGCAGGGGGGGGTGGTCACGTGACATCCCCGGCTCGCACCCGGGAGAGTGCGGGGCGGTCACGTGACGTCCCGTTTCGCGCCCCGGAAGGGTGAGGGCGGTCACGTGACGTCCCGTTTCGCGCCCCGGAAGAGGGCTGTCGGTCACGTGATGTTCCGTTTCGCGCCTCAGAGATGGGTCGAGGAGGTCACGTGATGCTCCGTTTCGCGGGCAAAAGAAGGTCACGTGGGGTCGGACATCTAGGAATGCGAGGAGGCGGGGAATGGAGTCAGAGCAACACCCAATCAGAAGATAATTCTACCTCAGTGTTTATATGACGTTTTTTATGGTATAAAAGACTGGGGCAGGGACAAAACGAGGTCTTTCTTTTTGAACTGGCACACTTTTGTAGTTTGTCAGGGACAAAGAGGTTTAGACCCAGAGCTCTGAATGCTTTGTTCACTTACTGTGTAAAATAAATTAAGAGTGTGAGACCGAATATCTTCTCCTATTGCTTCATTTAAAAGAACACGCAGGACTTGGCTCACACATAGGAGAAAGTAACTTTAAATTGGTAGATTGAGCCAGAGTCCAACATGTCCAAAATGAACAACTTCATATTTTCACCTGTTGTACACCTCGTCCCACCCTTTTTTGTCGATTTACTTAACATATCTGTATCTCTCTGTAAATTGTTTACATCACTGCCTCAATCTGCCTTTCTATATATTTTTGTCAACTGCAAATTTGGCTACAATTCTTTTGCTTCCTTCCTCCAACTTATTAATATATATTGCGGCTCCTGCACTGATCTCTTGCGAAAACCACTGATTACAAATCACCAGCCTGAAAAGAAACCTTTATCCCCACTTGTTGTTTTCTGCCCATTAACAAATTCTTTATTCATGTCATATGCAACCTCCAATACTATGGGCTCTTACAACTTATTTAAGGAAGAATGTTAATGCACTGGAATAGTGCAAAGGAGGTGGTGCGATAGCACCAACATCGGCAAGTTTCCTTCCATGATCTACACCACTTCAGCTTGGAAATTTTCATTGTTCCTATGCTGGAAAATCCTGGAGCTCTAGCACTAACATCACTGTGAAAGGACCCCTCACCAACAACAGTGGGCTCAAGAAGGCAGCTCATCATCCTCTTGTCCAAGGAAAATACGGTAGGGTCTTTAAAATTGATTAGCTGCTGTTTTAGTGTGTTGGTGAGTTTGTGGGCCAAGGGGTCCGAGTAGTCTGGCAGTCATTTCTAACCTTATACAGACAACGTGCAAAACTAATGTCAGTTAGAAAATACCTTGCAAGAACTGGAACAAACACTACTTTGGACAAACAAGCAGAAAACTTGCCACGAGGATACATGCACATCAACTAACCACAAAACTAAACGGAGAAAGTGAGGACTGCAGATGCTGGAGATCAGAGCTGAAAATGTGTTGCTGGAAAAGTGCAGCAGGTCAGGCAGCATCCAAGGAGCAGGAAAATCGACGTTTCAGGCATGAGCCCTTCTTCAGAAAATGAGCCCTGAAGAAGGGCTCATGCCCGAAACATCGATTCTCCTGCTCCTTGGATGCTGCTTGACCTGCTGCGCTTTTCCAGCAACATATTTTCAGCACAAAACTAAATGACCCACTCTCACTAGTATCCTTACACAAGGATAAGGAAGGACACCACTTCGACAACACATCCATCCTAGGAGAAGCCAAACAGAGACTCACACAAGAATTCCTAGAAGCATGGCATTCCAAACAAAACTCCATCAACAGACTGACGGGCAGAGGGGGTGGGGTGGCCATGTTGGTAAGGGATAATATTCAGTGCCTTGTGCGGGGAGACCTAGAATCAGGTGATGTAGAGTCAGTATGGATAGAGCTGAGAAATTCTAAGGATAAAAACACCCTCTTGGGAGTTATCTACAGGCCCCCAAACAGTAGTCTGGATGTCGGATGTAAGTTGAATCAGGAGCTGAAATTGGCCTGTCGCAAAGATGTTACTACAGTTGTTACGGGGGATTTCAACATGCAGGTAGACTGGGAGAATCAGGATGGTATTGGACCTCAAGAAAGAGACTTTGTGGAGTGCCTCCGAGATGGATTCTTAGAGCAGCTGGTGCTGGAGCCTACCAGGGAGAAGGCAATTCTGGAACTCGTGTTGTGCAACGAACCAGAATTGACAGGGACCTTGAAGTGAAGGAGCCATAGGGAAGTAGTGACCATAATATAATAAGCTTCAATCTACAATTTGAGAGGGAGGGGGTACAATCGGAAGTGACAATATTTCTGTTGAATAACGGGAACTATGGAGCTATGAGGGAGGAGCTGGCCAAAGTTCAATGGTGCAATGGTGCAGGGATGACAGTGGAGGAACAATGGCAGATATTTCTGTGTATAATGCAGAAGTTGCAGGATCAGTTCATTCCAAAAAGGAAGAAAGATCCTAGGAGGAGGCATGGGTGGCCATGGCTGATGAGGGAAGTTAAGAAACAGAAAAAGTTAAAAGAGAAACAGTATAACATAGCAAAGATAAGTGGGAAAACGGAGGACTGGCAAACTTTTAAAGAACAACAGAGGATTAGATTAGATCAGATTACAGTGTGGAAACAGGCCCTTCGGCCCAACAAGTCCACATCGACCCGCCAAAGCGAAACCCACCCCTACCCCAACATTTACCCCTTACCTAACACTACAGGCCAATTCACCTGACGCTGCACATCTTCTGGATGGTGGGAGGAAACCGGAGCACCGGGAGGAAACCCACGCAGACACGGGGAGAACGTGCAAACTCCACACTGTCAGTCGCCTGAGGCGGGAATTGAACCCGGGTCTCTGGCACTGTGAGGCAGCAGTGCTAACCACTGTGCCACCGTGCCGCCCAAAGAAGTAAATTACTAAGAAGTAAATACGCAGAGAGGTACCAAGGTAAACTGGCCAATAATATAAAGGAGGATAGTAAAAGCTTTTTTAGGTATGTGAAAGGCAAAAAAATGGTTAAGACTAAAATTGGGCCCTTGAAGACAGAAACAGGGGAATATATTACGGGGAACAAAGAAATGGCAGAAGAATTGAATTGGTACTTCAGATCTGTGTTCACTGGGGAAGATACAAGCAATCTCCCTGAGGTAACAGTGGCTGAAGGACCTGAACTGAAGGGAATTTATATTTGCCAGGAATTGGTGTTGGAGAGACTGTTAGATCTGAAGGTTGATAAGTCCCCGGGGCCTGATGGTCTACATCCCAGGGTACTGAAGGGAGTGGCTCGAGAAATCATGGATGCGTTGGTGATTATTTTCCAGAGTTCAATAGATTCGGGATCAGTTCCTGCGGATTGGAGGGTGGCTAATGTTGTACCATGTTTTAAGAAAGGTGGGAGAGAGAAAGCAGGAAATTACAGACCAGTTAGTCTGACTTCAGTGGTGGGAAAGATGCTGGAGTCTATTATAAAGGATGAAATTACGAAACATCTGGATAGTAGTAACAGGATAGGTCAGACTCAGCATGGATTTATGAAGGGGAAATCATGCTTGACTAATCTTCTGGAATTTTTTGAGGATGTAACTCTGAAGATGGACGAGGGAGATTCAGTAGATGTAATGTACCTGGACTTTCAGAAAGCTTTTGATAAAGTCCCACATAGGAGGTTAGTGAGCAAAATTAGGGCGCATCGTATTGGGGGCAAAGTACTAACGGATTGAAAGCTGGTTGGCTGATCGGAAACAAAGAGTAGTGATAAACGGCTCCATTTCGGAGTGGCAGGCAGTGACCAGTGGGGTACTGCAGGGATCAGTACTGGGACCGCAGCTTTTTACAATATATATTAATGATATAGAAGATGGTATTAGTAATAACATTAGCAAATTTGCTGATGATACTAAGCTGGGTGGCAGGGTGAAATGTGAGGAGGATGTTAGGAGATGATTACAGGGTGACCTGGACAGGTTAGGTGAGTGGTCAGATGCATGGCAGATGCAGTTTAATGTGGATAAATGTATGGTTATCCACTTTGGTGGCAAGAACAGGAAGGCAGATTACTACCTAAATGGAATCAATTTAGGTAAAGGAGCAGTACAAAGAGATCTGGGTATTCTTGTACACCAGTCAATGAAGGCGGCACGGTGGCACAGCGGTTAGCACTGCTGCCTCACAGCGCCAGAGACCCGGGTTCAATTCCCGCCTCAGGCGACTGACTGTGTGGAGTTTGTACGTTCTCCCCGTGGCTGCGTGGGTTTCCTCCGGGTGCTCCGGTTAACTCCCACACTCCAAAGATGTGCAGGTCAGGTGAATTGGCCATGCTAAATTGCCCGTAGTGTTAGGTAAGGGATAAACGTAGGGGTATGGGTGGGTTGCGCTTCGGCGGGGCGGTGTGGACTTGTTGGGCCAAAGGGTCTGTTTCCACACTGTAAGTAATCTAATCTAATCTAATCTAAAAAGAAGGTAAGCATGCAGGTACAGCAGGTAGTGAAGAAGGCTAATAGCATGCTGGCCTTCATAACAAGAGGGATTGAGTATAGAAGCAAAGAGGTTCTTCTGCAGCTGTACAGGTGAGACCACACCTAGAGTACTGTGTGCAGTTCTGGTGTCCAAATTTGAGGAAAGACATTCTGGCTATTGAGGGAGTGCAGCGTAGGTTCACGAGGTCAATTCCTGGAATGGCGGGACTACCTTACGCTGAAAGACTGGAGCGACTGGGCTTGTATACCCTTGAGCTTAAAAGACTGAGAGGGGATCTGATTGAGACATATAAGATTATTAAAGGATTGGACACTCTGGAGGCAGGAAACATGTTTCCGCTGATGGGTGAGTCCCAAAGCAGAAGACACAGCTTAAAAATACGGGGTAGACCATTTAGGACAGAGATGAGGAGAAACGTCTTCACCCAGAGAGTGGTTGCTGTGTGGAATGCTCTGCCCCAGAGGGCAGTGGAGGCCCAGTCTCTGGATTCATTTAAGAAAGAATTGGATAGAGCTCTCGAGGATCGTGGAATCAAGGGTTATGGAGATAAGGCAGGAACAGGATACTGATTAAGGATGATCAGCCATGATCATATTGAATGGTGGTGCAGGCTGGAAGGGCAGAATGGCCTACTCCTGCACCTGTTGTCTATTGACTTGGATCCCATTTACCAGCTTCTGAGAAAAAGAACAGGAAATAGCATCACCATAGGAAATGATGCCACAACATGATCAGGATGTCACCTAATCTAGTCTCACTTACCAGCACGCAGCCAATATCCCTCCAAACCCTTCCTATCATATACCCATCCAGATGCCTTTTAAATATTGCAATTGTACCAGCCTCCACCACTTCCTCTGACAGCTTATTCCATAAATGTACCACCCTCTGTGTGAAAACGTTGCCCCTTAGGTCTCTTTTATGTCATTCCCCTCTCACCCATGCCCTCTAGTTCTGCACCTGCAGCCGCCCCCCCTCCGCCCCCACACTCTAGGGAAAAGACTTTTTCTATTTATCCTATTCATATCCTTCATGATTTCATAAACGCCTATAAAATCACCCCTCAGCCTCCAATGCTCCAAGGAAAACAGCCCCAGCTTACTCAACCTCTCCCTATAGCTCAAAACCTCCAAACCTGGCAACATGCTTGTAAATCTTTTCTGAACCCTTTCAAGTTTCATAACATTCTTCCGATAGGAAGGAGACCAGAACCCCGCTTCTAAAAGTGGCCTAACCAACTTCCTGTACAGCCGCAACATGACCTCCGACCTCCAAAACTGAATACTCTGACCAATAAAGGAAAGTTCACCAGTGCCTTCTTCACTATCTTATCTATCTGCGACTTCACTTTCAAGGAGTTTTGAACCTGCACTCCAAGGTCCCTTTGTTCAGCAACACACCCTAGGACCTTATCATTAAGTATATAAATTTGCTAAGATTTGCTTTCCCAAAATGCAGCACCTCGCATTTATCTAAATTAAACTCCATCTGCCACTCCTCAGCCCACTGGCCCATCTGATCAAGATCCTGTTGTAATCTGGGGTAAGCTTCTTTGCTGTCCACTACACCTCCAATTTTGGTGACAGTTGTAAACTTACTAACTATGCCTCCTATGTTCACATCCAAATCATTGAGATAAATGACAAAAAGTAGTGGACCCAGCACCGATCCTTGTAGCGCTCCACTGGTCACAGACTTCCATTCTGAAAAACAACCCTTCACCACCACCCTCTGTCTTCTATCTTTCAGCCAGTTCTGCATCCAAATGGCTAGTTCTCCCTGTATTCCCTGAGATCTAACCTTGCTAACCAACCTCCCATGAGGAACCTTGTTGAACACCTTACTGAAGTCCATATAGATCACATCCACCACTCTGTCCTCATTAATCCTCTTTGTTACTTCTTCAAAAAAATCAGTCAAGTTCGTGAGACATGATTTCCCATGCTTAAAATGTGTTGCTGGAAAAGTGCAGCAGAGCAGGCAGCATCAAAGGAGAAGGAGAATCAACGTTTCGGGCACAAGCCCTTCTTCAGGAATGAGGAGGGTGTGCCAAGCAGGCTAAGATAAAAGGTAGGGAGGAGTGACTTGGGGGAGGGGCGTTGGGAATGCGATTGGTGGAAGGAGGTCAAGGTGAGGGTGATAGGCCAGAGAGAGGGTGGGGGCGGAGAGGCCGGGAAGAAGATTGCAGGTCAAGAAGGCGATGCTGAGTCTGAAGGCTGGGACTGAGAGAAGGTGGGGGAAGGGGAAATGAGGAAGCTGGAGAAATCTGCATTCCTCCCCTGTGGCTGGAGAGTTCCTAGGCGGATATGAGTGGCTCTTCCTCCAGGCATCGTGTTGCCATGGTCTGGCGATGGAGGAGTCCAAGGACCTGCATGTCCTTGGCGGAGTGGGAGGGGGAGTTAAAGTGTTCAGCCATGGGGTGGTTGGGTTGGTTGGTCCAGGTGTCCCAGAGGTGTTCTCTGAAACGTTCCGCAAGTAGGCGGCCTGTCTCCCCAATATAGAGGAGGCCACATCGGGTGCAGCGGATGCAATAGATGATGTGTGTGGACATGTAGGTGAATTTGTGGCAGATATGGAAGTGTCCCTTGGGGCCTTGGAGGGAAGTAAGGGGGGAGGTGTGGGCGCAAGTTTTGCATTTCTTGCGGTTGCAGGGGAAGGTGCCGGGAGTGGAGGTTGGGTTGGTGTGGGGTGTGGATCTGACAAGGGAGTAGTGGAGGGAGTGGTCTTTCCAGAACGCTGATAGGGTTGGGGAGGGAAATATATCCTTGGTGGTGGGGTCCGTTTGAGGTGGCGGAAATGACGAAGGATGATCCGATGTATCTGGAGGTTGGTGGGGTGGTAGGTGAGGACTAGTGGGGTTCTGTCCTGGTGGCGATTGGAGGGGCGGGGTTCAAGGGCGGAGGAGTGGAAAGTGGAGGAGATACGGTGGAGAGCACAGTCAACCACGTCTGAGGGGAAATTGCGGTCTTTGAAGAAGGAGGCCATCGGGGTTGTGCGATATTGGAATTGGTCCTCCTGGGAGCAGAAGGAATTGGGAATATGGGATGGCGTTTTTACAAGGGACAGGGTGGGAAGAGGTGTAATCTAGGTAGCTGTGGGAGTCAGTCAGTTTATAGTACACGAGTCGTTCGCCCGAGATAGAGATGCAGAGGTCTACGAAGGGGAGGGAGGTGTCTGAGACGGTCCAGGTAAATTTGAGGTCGGGGTGGAAGGTGTTAGTGAAGTGGATGAACTGTTCAACCTCCTCGTGGAAGCACGAGGTAGCGCCGACACAGTCATCAATGTAGCGGAGGAAAAGGTGGGTGCCAGTGTAGCTGCGGAAGATGGAATGTTCCGCATATCCGACGAAGAGGTAGGCATAACTGGGGCCCATGCAGATGCCCATGGCTACTCCTTTGGTTTGGAGGAAGTGGGAGGATTGGAAAGAGAAGTTGTTCAGAATGAGGACCAGTTCAGTAGGTCGACGGAGGGTGTCAGTGGAAGGGTACGGGTTGGTTCAGCGGGAAAGGAAGAAGCGGAGGGCTTTGAGGCCTTCGTGATGGGGGATGGAGGTGTATAGGGACTGGATGTCCATGGTGAAGATAAGGCGTTGGGGGCCGGGGAAGCAAAAATCATGGAGGAGGTGGAGGGCATGGGTGGTGTCCCGAATGTAGGTGGGGAGTTCTTGGACTAAGGGGGACAGGACTGTGTCAAAGTACGCAGAAATGAGTTCGGTGGGGCAGGAGCAGGCTGAGACAATGGGTCGGCCGGGGCAGTCAGGTTTGTGGATTTTGTGCAGGAGGCAAAAACAGGCGGTGCGGGTTTGTGGGACTGTGAGGTTGGAGGCAGTGGATGGGAGATCCACTGAGGTGATGAGATTATGGATGGTCTGGGAGATGATGGTTTGGTGGTGGGAGGTGGGGTCATGGTCAAGGGGGCAGTAGGAGGTGGTATCTGCGAGCTGGCATTTAGCCTCAGCAATATAAAGATCGGTGCGCCAAACTACCACCGCGCCTCCTTTGTCTGCCGGTTTGATGGTGAGGTTGGGTTGGACCGGAGGGAGTGGAGGGCTGCACATTCCGAGGGTGAGAGGTTGGAGTGGATGAGAGGGGTGGAGAGGTTGAGGCAGTCAATGTCACAGCGGCAGTTGGCTATGAAGCGATCGAGGGCGGGTAAGAGGCCAGCACGGGGTGTCCAGGTGGATGGGGTGTGTTGGAGGCAGGAGAAGGGGTTGTCAGAGGGTGGGCGGGAGTCCTGGTTGGAGAAGTAGGCGCGGAGGCGAAGGCGGCGGAAGAATTGTTCGATGTCTCGCCGTGTGTTGAATTCATTAATCCGGGAGCGTAGGGGGATGAAGGTGAGGCCTCTGCTGAGGATTGATTTTTCATCCTCAGAGAGGGGTAGGTCTGGAGGGATGGTGAAAATACGGCAGGGCTGGGAGCTAGGACCTGGTGTGGGGCTGGAGCTGGGAGTGGGGGCGGGGTTAGGCACGGGGGCGGGATTAGGCACGAGGTAGAGATTGGCGATGGGGCGGAGACACATTCGGCGTGGTCGGTGTGTAGGCGAGTGACGTCACTGGGGGCGGAAGGAGAGGCTGCGACTGCAACTCCGGGGGCGGAATTGGCTGCGGCGAATGCAGAAACGGTGTTGTTCCTGGTGGCTGTGGACCCCGCGGAGACTGCGAATCTGTCGGCGATGATCTTCCTGGCGATCATGGAGGCGGTTGTCTGGGCGGCGATCGCGGAGGTTGCATGGTCGGTGGGGGCGGATGTGACATCATGGTTCGCGGCGGCAGTTGCTGCAGCGGCTGCGTGGTTAATGGCGCCTGAGCGCTTCCGGAGGCCGATGGAAGATTCTGGAACGGTTGAGGAATCCGGAGTTTGGGGGTAAGTACATGAAAGTTTTTGGTACTTACTGTCTTTAATTTCCAATATGGCTAGGAAGAACTGTTTGTTTAGTGTATGGATTCTTCTGTGGATGAAGAACAGTAGAGGACCTTTACAGGTCTGTGAGAGTGTTGTCCTGAGCTGGGGCAGGGCTGACTGCAGGGAATGTAAGTAGCGGCGCATGGCTGCAATCGTGGACCGGAGGATCCGGAGGGAGGTCTGTTGCTGGAGGCAATTTCCCCTCACTAAATACTCATTTAGTATCTCCCTCATCTCCTGTGGCTCCACACAAAGGCCACCTTGCTGGTCTTTGCGGGGCCCTAGTTACCCTTTTGTCTTTAATATATTCGCAAAAATCTTTTAGATTCTCCTTAACTCTATTTGCCAAAGCTATCTCATGTCCCCTTTTTGCCTTCCTGATTTCCTTCTTAAGTATACTCCTACTGCCGTTATACTCTTCTAAGGATTCAGTCAATCTATCCTGTCTGACATAAGCTTCCTTCTTTTTCTTAACCAAACCTTACATTTCTCTAGTCATCTCGCATTCCCTACTCCCACCGGCCTTTCCTTTCACTCTGACAGGAATATACTTTCTCTGGACTCTCATTATCTCATTCCTAAAGGCTTCCCATTTTCCAGCCGTCCCTTTATCTGCAAATGTCTGCCTGCAAGTTCTTGCCGAATACCATCAAAATTAGCCTTCCTCCAATTTAGAACTTCAACTTTTAGATCTGGTCCATCCTCTTCTATCACTATTTTAAATCTAATAGAATTATGGTCGCTGGCCACAAAGTGCTCTCCCACTGACACCTCAGTCACCTGCCCTGCCTTATTTCCCAAGAGTAGGTCATGTTTTGCACTTTCTCGAGTAGGTACATCCACATACTGAATCAGAAAATTTTCTTGTACACACTTAACAAATTCCTCTCCATCTAAACCCTTAACATTATTGTGCTTCCCGTCGATGTTTGGAAAGTTAAAATCCCCTACCATAAGCACCCTAATATTCTTACAGATAACTGAGAGCTCCTTACAAATTTGTTTCTCAATTTCCCTCTGACTATTAGGGGGTCTATAATACAATCACAATAAGGCGATCTTCCCTTTCTTATTTCTCAATTCCGCCCAAATAACTTCCCTGGACATATTTCCGGAATATCCTCCCTCACCACAGCTGTAACACCATCCTTTATCAAAAACACCACTCCCCTTCGTTTCTTGACTCCCTTTCTGTCCTTCCTGTAGCATTTGTATCCTGGAACATTAAGCTGCTAGCCCTGCCCATCCCTGAGCCATGTTTCAGTCATTGCTATGATATCCAAGTCCCATGTTCCTGAGTTCAGCTGCCTTCCTTGTTAGCCCTCTTGCATTGAAATAAATGCAGTTTGATTTATCAGTCCTACCTCATTCTCTGCTTTGTCCCTGCCTGCCCTGACTGTTTAACTCGCTTCTTTTCTCAAATGTACCAGTCTCAGATTGATCCCTTTCTTCACTATCTACCCGAGTCCCACACTCCCACCTTACTACTTTAAATCCTCCCGAGCAGCTCTAGCAAATCTCCCTGCCAGTATATTAGTCCCCTACCAATTCAGTTGCAATCCATCCTTCTTGTACAGGTCACTTCTACCCCAAAAGTGATTCCAATGGTCCAAAAATGTGAATCCTGCTCCCATACACCGGCTCCTCAGCCACACATTCAGCTACTCTATCCTTCAAATAAACCTGTTTGACTATAACATGGTGTTGTGTGATTTTTAACTTTAAAGTGGTGTTGTACACCCCAGTCCAACACCAGCACCTCCAAATCATGACCATCGACACCATTAACTGCCAGCTCAAAGTGGAGAGAAACTCCAAGAAGATCACACGTATCGAAACAGACATCAAGTTTCTGCAGAAATGCAGAAAAGCAGGAACGATCCCAAAAGGATTACGGATCACGAACCCACTCAAGTTGATCTACAACACAGACTACACGGAGATACTTTGCCTCAATCATCTTGTGCACCAACTTACAGCAGAGGCTGCCACAACCTTGAAATTAAGATGGAGTCTATACGCTCAGCCTGCACCCAGGATACAGTAGTTACAGGACATTGCTAAACAGGCAAGGTGGCAATACTACACCACGTACATATACACACAAACAAGAAGCTGGAGAAACTTGGCATCACCACTTGTAGCCAAGCCCACCTGGGCACCACAGTGGAAAATGTTATCATCACCGGGAAGTCGATCGTTAACTTATCAGACTATACCCTTCAACTGGAAGAGATTGAAGTTCTTAGAAGGGGTTCCACCAAAATGGACCCCATTGGTCCTGCAACAGACACGGAGGGATTCATCAAACGAATGAGACGCCAAGAATTCTATCAAGATGCTAGCAGTGATCCCAACAACAAATTGGAACAGTCATCACAGGGATCCGTAGAGGGATGACCAAAGGAGTGAACTTGGACCCCACTGGAGCGCTGCTGCCCTGGGCTTGACATGTATGCTCAAACCGTCAGGAAATATATAAATGCCAGATTCATCAGCCATATCCACAAAATGCAACACCATCCTTGCTCTCAAAACCAATTACAACATTGTTATCAAACCAGCAGGTAAAGAGGGGCCATTGTCATTCAGAATAGAACAGATTACTGCAAGGAAGTGTACCGACAACTGAACTACCAGGAACACTGCAGGTAACTACCAGCCGATCCGACCAAAGTGCACAACCATGAACTAAACACATTGATCAGGACTTTGGACCCAGTTCTCCAGAGTTCCCTACACTCACTCATCCCACATACTTCTCGCATAGGCAACTTCCGAAGGTACACAATGCCAACACACCAGGACAACACCATACAACACTATCATGGCGGATGCTGCAAGAAGTGTCAGAATGTCGATACAGATACCACCATTTCACATAGGGACACCATGTACGCGGCAGATACTCATGTGGCTCAGCCAACGATGCCTATCTCATACACTGCAGGCAAGAACGCCCCAAGGCATAGTACATTGGCAAGACCAAGCAGAGGCTACGGCAACGGATGAATGTACACTGCACAACAATCAACAGATAGGAGTATTCCCTCCCACTTGGAGAACACTCCAGCAGTCTGGGACATTTGACCTCGGACTTTCAGGTGACCATCCACCAAGACAAAGTTTGGGACAGGCAACAACACAAAGTGGCAAAGCAGAGGCTGATAGCCGAGTTCAGTACCCAACCGGGACCTTGGGTTCATGTCACACTACAGGTGACCCTAGTGCACTCTATATATATATATATATATATATATATACATACACACACACACACACACAGCTACAGACCCATACACTCACGCAAACCCTCTCTCATGTTCACACACACACCCACACTCATACCCACAATGCACCCTCTGACTTATACCCCTTTACACCCTCACACATACACGCACTCTCACAGACACGACACTCATACCCCACCCCCCAAACACGCACATACACCTCTCATGCACACACATGCATAAGTTTGTATGTGTGAATTTGAGCTTGCAGAAATACATTTTATTTTGCTCAAAATCTGCATGAATCCATGTCAGATTCTGTAAATGTTTTTTAGAAATAGTATCTGTAACTTCACTTTCTCCATTAGTTTACCCATGGGGAATCTTATCGAATGGATTACTAAAGTCCATGTATATGACATCAACAGCCCTTCCTTCATCTAACAATTTGGTCACTTCCTCAAAGAACTCCATTAAGTTGGTAAGGCATGACCTCCCCCACACAAAACTGTGCTATCACTGATAAGTCTACTCTTTTCTAAATATAAATAGAACCTATCCCTCAGTACCTTCTCTAGCAACTTTCTCACCACTGACGTCAGACTCACTGGTCTGCAGTTCCCTGGAATATCCCTACTACCCTTCTTGTACAGGGGGACACACATGAGCAACGTTCCAGTCCTCCGGCACCTCACCTGTGTTTAAGGATGCCACAAGGATATCTGCCAGGGCCCCAGCTATTGCCTCTTTCACCTCCCTCAGCAACCTGGGGTGGATCCCATCTGGTCCTGGGGATTTGTCCACCTTAATAACCTCTAGCCTACGCAATACATCTTCCCTACTTATGCCAACGTGATCCAGACTAATCAAACTTCTATCTTTAATCTCAACATTCATCTTGTTCTTCTCCTCTGTGAACACTGATGCAAAGTAATCATTCAGAATCTCACCCATTCTCTCAGGTTCAACACACAGCCTTCCTTCCTTTTAGTGGACCAATCCTTTCTCTAGTTACCCGCTTGCTTCCTATATAAGAATAAAATACTTTGGGATTCTGCTCGCTAAAGCTATTTCATGACCCCTTTTAGCCCGCTCGATTCCTCATTTAAGACTGGTCCTACTTTTCCGATATTCCTCCAAAACCCATTCTGTCTTAGCTGCCTCGACCTTATGTATGCTTCCTTTTTCCTCTTGGCTAGTCGTACTATTTCTCCTGTCATCCACGGTTCACTAATCTTGCCCTTCCTATCCTTTGCAGGATAGGCATGTCCCATTGAAGGCACTATCTTTGAAAGCCTCCCACCTATCAAATGTAGACTTCCCTTCAAATAGCTGTGTCCAATCCACACTTCCCAGCTCCTGCCTAATTTTGATATAATTGGCCTCGGCCAAGTTTAGTACTCTTCCCTTAGGACCACCCTCATCTTTATCTACAAGTATTCTAAAACTTACAGAATTATGGTCACTGTTCCCAAACAAATCCCCCACCGCAACTTCTACCACTTGGCCTGGTTCATTCCCCAACACCAGGTGTAATATGGCCCCTCTCCTCGTCGGACGATTGACATACTGTTCTAGAAAACTCTTCTAGATGCTTCTTACTAATTCTGCCCCATCCAGACCTCTGATGCTAAGTATACCCCAGTCAATGTTGGGTAACTTAAAATCGCCCATCACCACTACTGCCTCTACATTTTTCCATAATCTGTTTACCTATTTGTTTTTCTATCTCATGCTCACCTTTGGGAGGCCTATAATACAGCCCCAACAATGTAACTGCACCCTTCTTATTTCTCACCTCCACCCATAATGCCCTCTATTGTGTCCTCCTTTAGCACAGCCGAGACTAGTAATGCAACTCCACCCCCACTTTTACTTCCCTCCCTGTCCTGTTTGAAGCATCTATATCCTGAAACATTTAGTTGCCAATCATGCCCTTCCTTCAACCAAGTCTCTGTGATTGCAATAACGTCATACTTCCGGGCACCAATCCAAGCTCTAAATTAATCTACCTTACCACTATACTCCTTGCATTAAAGTAGATGCATTTCAGGCCACCAGTTCTTTTACACTCACCTGCTCTCTGCTTACGCTTCCCCTTATTAATGCTATCTTCATAATTCTTACAGCCTCCACCTCCTGTCTACTTGTTTTCTCTTCTGGTTCCTAGCCCCCTGCCACATTAGTTTAAAACCTCCTCAACAGCAGTAGCAATAAACTCCCCCAAGGACATTGGTTCCAGTCTGGTTCAGATGTATACCGTCCATTTTGTAACAGTCCCACCTTGCCCAGAACCAGTCCCAATGTCCAACAAATCTGAAGCCTTCCCTCCTACATCATCCCTCAAGCCATGTGGTCATTCTGTCTATTTTTTCATTTCTACACTGGCTAGCATGTAGCACTGGCAGTAATCACGAGATCACTACCTTTGAGGTCCTCCTCTTTAACTTCTCTCCTAGCTCCCTGAATTCTTCTTTAAGGACCTCATCTCGATTTTTACTTATATGCACCAAGATAACTGGCTGTTCACCCTCTCCTTTTAAGATGCTTTGCAGCTGATCAGTTACATCCCTGACCCGAGGACCTGGGAGGCAATATACCATCCGGGAGCCCCTTTTTCGGCCACAGAACCATCAATCTACCCCCCTTACAATAGAATCCCCTATAACTATGGCCCTATGAGTCTTTTTTCCCACCTTTCTGAACAGCAGTACCCGCCATGGTGCCATGATCTTGGCAACTGCTCATCTTTGTATCATCTGCAAACTTACTAAACCACTCATCTACATTTTCATCCAACTCATTTAGACATCACAAACAGCAGAGGTCCCAGTGTGGATCCCTGCAGAATACCAGTCACAGACCTCTAGCCTGAAAATTACCCTTCCACCAGCATCCTCCACCTTCTATGGGCAGTCAATTCTGAATCCAAGCATCCAAGTTACAATGGATACCATGCATCTTCTCAATGAACTAACCTTGTCAAAAGCCTTGCTAAAATCCACGTGCACAATATCCACAGCTCTAACCTCATTGATCAGCTTTGTCACCTCCTCGGAAAATTCAACCAAGTTAGGAAGGCATGTGGAACACTCAGCTTCATTGGCAGAGGTATAGAATACAGAAGTAGAAATATAATGATGAAACTGTTCACAACACTAGTGAGGCCACATCTGAAGTATTATGTGCAGTTCCGGTCACCAAATTACAAGGAGGACATTACTTCTCTGGAGACAGTACAGAGAAGATTTACTAGAATGTTACCAGTGTGAGAGAATTGTAGCTACAAGGAGAAATTGGAGAGGTTAAGTCTGTTTTTCTTGGAACAGAGAAGGCTGAAGGGTGACATGATTGAGGTGTACAAAATTGTGAGAAGAGGTACAGTAGACAAGTGGAACCTGTTTCCCTTAGCAGACAGTTCAAAACCAGTGATCACAGTTTCAAGCTGAGTCGCAAGGGTTAGAGGGAAAAATATTTTTACACAGAGTATGATGGCTGTTGAAATTTGTTAGTGATGGAAACAGATGCCCTAAACTCTTTTAAAAGGTACCATCGGTGCTATAACCTGTAGAACTATGGGCCTTATTCAGGAAAACAGGATTAGTTTTTGGGTGTCTTTGTCTTAGCTCCCTTCTGTGCTGTGTCATTTCTGTGGTTCTATTCCTTTTTTTATACAGCCTCCACAGTGTGGAAAGGCTGAGGCACTTGGGGTTGTTTTCATTGGAGAAAAGAAGGTTTAGGGGTGACTTGATAGAGGTGTACAGGATGATTAGGGGTTTAGATAGGGTCCGACAGTGAGAATCTTTTTCCACGTATGGAGTCAGCTATTACAAGGGGGCATAGCTTTAAATTAAGGGGGGGTAGGTTCTTTACTCAGCGAGTCGTGAATTCATGGAATGCCCTGCCAGTAGCAGTGGTGGACTCTCCCTCATTATGGGCATTTAAGCAGGCATTGGATAGGCATATGGAGGATAGTGGGCTAGTGTAGGTTAGGTGGGCTTGGATTGGCACAACATCGAGGGCCGAAGGGCCTGTACTGCGCTGTATTCTTCTATGTTCTATTTGGCCCAAAACATTCACGCCATTGCTCCGAAGAATACTCCATCCAGACCCATTGTCCTATCCTATTCCTGTAACCCTGCATTTCCCATGGCTAACACACCTAATCTAAACATCCCATGGCCAATCTACTTAACTTGCACATCTTTAGACTGTGGTTGGAAATTGGAGCACCTAGACATGGGGAAAACGTGCAAACTCCACACAGATAGTCACCCAAGACTGGAATCAAGCACGAGTCCCTTTCATTGTAAGACAGCAGTGCTGGCCACTGAGCCACCGTGTCACTCCATATTTGCCTTCCAAGTTATCGATGTGAGCATTTTGTGATTCATGAATGACGACTGCAAAATGTATTGTAGTTAGCTGCAGTCTTTCTCCATTTTAATAATATTTAGCTCCTTCCATCATCCTGCAAAAGTACATACCTCACAGTTCCCCTCATTATATTCTATTTGCCAAGTTTCACCCAGTTGCTTAACCTGTCAACATCCATGTAGATATTTTTGGTGTCATCCACACCACTTGCCTTCCCACCAACTTTTGTGTTATCCACAAACCTGGCTACAGAACATTCACTTTCCTCAAAGTCATTCATATACAATGCAAACAACTGTGGTCTCAGCACTGATCCCTAAAGCATACTTCTATTTACAGGTTACCATCCTGAAAATGCCCACCTTTTCTCCATTCTCGGACTTCGTCAGCTAATCCTCTAGCCATGGTACCATAATACCCCATAACCATGCAATGTTAGCGTATTAAACAGCCTAATGTATGGTACCTTATCAAATGCCTTCTGAAAGTCCAAGTATGCCACACCAACTACTTTCACTTCAGATATCCTGCTTGCTCCTTTTTTAAAGTGTTTTAATAAATTTGTCAGGCACGATTTCCCCTTTGTGAAGCCACTCTGGCTCTGATAAATCATATTACGTAATCTTAAATGTTCAGCTATTGCATCCTTTATAATAGACTCTGGCATTTTCCCAATAACAGATACTAAACTAACTACAGTTTTATTTGTCTACTTTCCTTTATAAATAAAGATTTCCAATCCTCTGGGAATTTTCCAGAATCTAAGGATCCCTGGACGATTACTCCTATACTCTGTAAAATTTTCTTTTAATATTCCAGAATGCATCCCATCAGGTCCAGGAGACTTATCGGTCTTTATGCTGGCACCTCATCAATTTGGAAAATTAACTAGTTATGTCCTGTATACAAAAAGCTGGATAAATTGGAACAAACCAATTACCACCCCACTCTCAATCATCAGTAAAAAACGATGGAAGGTGTCGTCAACAGTTCTATCAGCAGCTCTTGCTTAACAATAACCTGCTCATTAACACTCAGTTTACATTTTCCAGGGCCACTCTGCTCCTAACTTCATTACAGTTAATTCAAACATGGACAGAACAACGGAATTTCAGAGGCTTCAACTTCAAGTCCACATTTAACCAAGCATGGCATCAAAGAGTCCTCGGAAGACTCAATGGGAATTGGGGAAATCCCTCTGGTGGATAGAGTCATACTTGGTTGTAGTTGCTGGTCAGTCATCTCTCATCAGGAATTTCTCCAGGGTATCCTTGGCTGATCTTCAGCTGTTTCATCGATGACCTTCTCTCTATCATAAGATCAGAAGTGGAAAATGTTTGCTGATGATTTCATAAAGTTCAGCACTATTCACAACTCCTCAGATACTGAATCAGTCCAAGCCCAAATGCAGCACAACCTGGAAAATATCCAGTTTTGTGTTGCGAGGTAGCAAGTGATAATCATGCCACACAACTACAATGACCATCTCCAACAAAGGAGAATCTAACCATTGCTTCTTGACATTCAATGGCATTACCATCACTGAATCACTCAGTATCAAACATCCTGGAGTTTCCTTTAACCAGAAACTGAATTAGACTAGCCATATCAGTACTGCTGTTGCAACAGCAGTACTAAGGCTACAAATCCTGCAGTGTGTAACTCACCACGTAATTCCCTGTCCAATATCTACAAGGCACAAGTCAGAAATATGATGAAACACTTTGCACCTGCCCTAGACGAATGCAGCTCCTTCAGCACATGAGAAACATGGCACCATCAAAGACAAAACAGCCAGGGTGAGTGGCATCACGTCCACAAATATTCACATGCACCACCATCAATGTTCAGCAACAGCAACACACACTGCAATAACTGACTAAGGTTCCTTAAACAGCAACCTTCAAACCAACAACCACCACCACTGAAAAAATAAAGGCAATAAATATATTGGAACACCTCCAATTGAAAATTCCCCTCTGAATCACCATACTGACTTGGAAATAATTACCATTCCTTCATAGTCACTGGATCAAAGTCCTGGAACCCCTTCCCTAAAACAAACGAGTTATAGTGATTCAAGAACAGAGTTCATCACCACCTCCTCAAGGGCAATTAGAGATAGGCCATAAATGCCGGTTCAGACAGTGATGTCCACATTCTATGAGTGGAAGGTAACTTATGGAAGATATGTGGCAAACAAAGAGGGAATACAGCAGACATAAAGAGGAAAGAGAACAGTGGGATTCCAATGTCAAAAAGTTTAAGTATGTTGTTGCTTTGTCTTTCACTTCAAATGATTCAATGATCAGAACTGACCTTACCGACAGAACTGAGCTAAAGGCAATTTTGGTAGATCCATTCTACTTTGACCAATGGGAGCTGAGAGTGGTTCCAGAAAAAAATGCACGGGCTGCCTGAAAAGAACTAGCTATGTCCTTGAAGGGAAGGAAGTGATATTCTGCTTGTAAGAATGAACCACCTAAAATATTCAATGAGTCATTGTTGTATCTACTATTGGATATGTAATTTATAGTTACGACTAATCATAACCTCCTGTTATATTATATCAATTCAGACTCACGCCATAGTAAAAATTACAAAAAGTGTCAAGTCCAATAATTTCTTAATTTGAGGATTGTTCAGCCCTAATAGGGATTGTAACAGTAGTAAGAGGTGGGGAGGATCTGAGCATGGACAAAGGGGTAAGATACAATTAGATACACAGGCAAGGCTAAAATACTCGACAAATACTTTATAAAAGCAAAATACAGTCAATTCTGCCATAACGCGGTAGTTTCATTCTCATACAGTGCTGTGTTTAAGAAAATTACATAATAGGCACACCACTTAACGGGGACGGAATCGTGTTATAACCAAATATGCTTCAAACGTTCGCACTTTAGAAACAACGTCCCCAATTCGTCAATAGCGTTATAGCGAATTTGCAATAACAAAACGTATGTTGTAGCAGAACAGATGCTGGAAATCTGAAATAATGAAGCAGAAAATGCAAGAGAAACTCAGCACATCTGATACCATTGGTGAAAAGAGAAACAGAGTTAATGTTTGATCCAAATATGAATTCTTCAGAACTGAAAGTGACAGAGACAGAGGAAGAGGAAGACCAAGTGGAACAGATAGTGAGGATACCCAGAGCAAAAGACAAAGGGACTGCTAACCTGGATAGATATACTGATAGGAAAGGTTTAGAAGGATATGGGCCAAATGGGGCTAGGTCAGATTGGGATGTCTGATCTGCACGGATGAGTTAGACCAAAGGGTCTGTTTCCGTGCTCTATGACTTTGATGGTGGCAAAGGAGAAACTGATATGTTAAATCGATATAAATGGTGCAAAAAGGGAATATGGGTCAGCTCTGCTAAGAACAAAACCAACAAGGTATAAACAAGACATTGGGGGCGGGACTGCAATCAAAATGGGACTCAGAGATCATGTCCTAAAGTTGTTGAAATCAATACTGAGTCCGAAAGCCTGTAAAGGACCTAAGTGGAAAATCAGGTGTTGTTCCTTTAGCTTGTGTTGAGTTTCGATGGAACACTGCAGCAGGACCAGAATACAAGGTGCTAGTGTGTAAGCAAGATGGCTTATTGAAATAGCAAGCAACAAAAGAGTCAGGACTGTTCTTATGGATATAGTGGATGTGGTCACCCAGTCTGCATTTGGTCTTAATGTAAACACTTCCAAGCTCCTGCCCCTTGTTTGTGTCTTGTTGTTTTGTTCTTAGCTAAATGAACCAATTTTCTCCTTTTCACTTTTATATTTCTGTGTTTTTAAATCACAATCTCTCCTTTACTACTTTTAGCACTCCCTTTATCTTTTGGGCACCTTCACCACCTGTTCCACTCACTTCTCCTGACAACAGCATAAAAGCCATCATTTTCCCAGCCCTTTCAGTTCAAAAGATAAGTCATATTGGGCTAGAATGGTGAACTTTGTTTCTCTTTCCACAGATGCAGCCAGACCTGCTAATTTGCTCCAACATTTTGTACTTGTACTATCAAATACTTTGCTTCAGTTACCGTGAAAGAGCCTGCTCACAAAAATCTGCATTGCACAGATGGAGCAGGCAATAGACGAGGTGCAAATTGGTAAATAAGAGAATGGATAAGCCATTTGGTCCAGATGGCTTTCAACCAAGATTGCTAAGGAAATAGGGCTGGCAATAGCAGAAAGGTTTGAAATAATAATTCAATCTTCTCTAGATATAGGGAGGTGTCAGCAGATTCAAGATCGGAAAATGTGACAGTCGTATGGAAGAAATTCTGAGAGGAAAATTTTTCAACTAGAGCTCAGTCAGTTTAACTTTGGAGGTGGGCAAAAATTTAGAATTTATAATCAGGAAAAAATAATCAACACGGACTTGAAAAATAGTCATTTAATTAAGTATAGGCAGCACGGATATGCAAAATATAGAAAGATCATAAATGATTGATGTCACTAATTTTTTAAAAATCAGAGAAGGTTGAAGAGAACGCAATGGGTGTTATTTATACGGATTTTAAGAAAGCCTTTGACAAAGTAACACAAAGGTTGGTTAACAAAATGGAAGCCCATAAAGCAGAAGAATGTGTCAGCTTGGATTTTCAAAAACTTAGTCAGCACTGTGGCTTGTGGTACTTGGCTGGTTTTTCTGACTGCAGTAAGGCAGACAATGGTATTCCCCGATGCTAGGACCACTGCTTATTTGATGTTAATAAATAATTTAGAATACAGAACAAAATTTAAAAATTTGATAACAATTCCAACTTGAAGATGCAGTCGTGAGGATGATACCAATCGGCTACAAAAGGATACAGATGGATTGTTTGAGTGGGTTGACAGGTTGTAAATGGAATCGAATGGAGTGAATATGTGAAGTGATGTGTTTTGGCCAAAAGGAGAGAGAGAGGCAATTTAAATTAAATGGCACAGCTGTAGATGATATACAGGGAGAGAGAAACCTGAAGTTTTTTTCAGTAGAAGCGTTTTTACCCAGAGAGTAGTAAATATGTGGAACTCTCTAGTACAAATGAATTGCTGAGATGAAAAGCACTGAAGTGGAATCTAGCTAAACACAGGGGAAAAAGGGTATGTGAATAGGGCTAAAATAAGAGAGGTGGGAGGAGGATTGTGAGAGCATAGCCAGTGACATAATTTGATGTTAATTACATGGCACAGAGTAGAAATTTTGAACATTGAAACCAAATGCAAGGCAGGTCATTGGGTCCTTCAAGCCTGCTTCACCAAGCAACATAGAGACAGAGATATACAGCACAGAAACAGATCTTCAGTCCAACTTATCCATGCCTACCAGATATCCCAAATTAACCTAGTCCCATTTGCTCTTGGCCCATATCCCTCGAAACCCTACTATTCATATGCCCATCCAGATGTCTTTTAAATGCTATATTGTACCAGCTTCCATCATTCCCCCGGCAGCTCAGTCCATACACACACCTCTCTTCGCGTGAAAAACTTGTCCCTTAGGTCCCTATTAAATCTTCCCCCTCTCATTATAAGCCTATTTCCTCTAGTTCTGGACTCCCCCACATAAGGAAAAAGACCTTGTCTATTTACCTTATGCATGCCCTCATGATTTTATAAACCTCTGGAAGGTCACCACTCAACTTCCAATGCTCCAAGGAAAACAGTCCCAGCCTATTCAGCCTCTCCCTATAGCTCAAGTCCTCCAACCCTTGCAACATCCTAGAAAATCTTTTCTGAAGCCTTTCAAGTTTCACAACATCCTTTCTATAGGAGGGAGGCCAGAATTGCACACGAAATTCCAGAAGTGGCCTAAACAATGTCCTGTACAGCTGCAACATAACCAATATGATCATGGTTGACCGTCTCTCAATGCCATATTCTCACTTTCTCCTCAAGGTTTTTAAAATCTAAAAACACATCTATCTTACTCAAACCTATTCAATGGCCTAGCTTCCACAACCTTCGGTAGTAGTGAATTCCACAGGTTCACTACCCTTGTGAGTGAAGAAACCGTCTCAGTCTCAAATGGTCTATCCTGAGTCAGTGTCCCCTGTTCTAGACTCTCCAAACAAGGGAAACATCCCCTCTTGCATCTAGTTTGGCCAACCCTGTTAAAATTGTATATGTTGCAATTAAGTACCCTCTGATCCAGATTCAGGACCCTCATTTCGTATTTAGCTACTTCACTCCCCATTTTGACGAAGAATTTTATCCAATTAAGATTATTCTTTCCTCAAGGGACCGTGCACAAGGTTACTATGCCTCTCTCAGTCACCTGTTCTTTCTCTGATTCCTAAAACACCATCACATGCAGAGTCCAGGAAATCCTTCTTCACACTATCAGCCCAACAAGCCCACACTGACCCTCCGAAGAGCAACCCACCCAGACCCATTCCCCGATATCAAACACTACGGCAATTTAGCATGGCCAATTCACCTAACCTGCACATTTTTGGACTGTGGGAGGAAACCAGAGCACTCGGAGGAAACCCACGCAGGAGAATGTGCAAACTCCACAAAGACAGTTGCCTGAGGTGGGAATTGAACCCGGGTCTCTGGCGCTGTGAGGCAGCAGTGCTAACCACTGTGCCACCGTGCTGCCCACATGGCACAGTGCCTTCTCTTAGATTTCTACCACTGTTGGAGGCCTATAGAAACCTCCAACAATAATAGCAAATGCTTTCAAAATCTATAATGATATAGAATATACTATCTGTTCATTGAGAGGAAAGGCAGTGTGAGTTTGCATACATATAATCAAAACTTGGTGCTTATGCTTGTGAATTGGGATCACAATTGAGAGTCTTTCTTTAAAGAACAATGTACATTGCTTTAACTAAGATGCACTCCACAGCCAGGAATAGTCCAAACTGATACTGCAATCTCAAAATGTTAGATTAACTAATCATGGCCATTTTTGTCTGCCAGAATAAAAGATATTCTACAAACACTGAAACCAAAGGGGACAACAACTAAATATCAAAAAGTGTTAACATTAATACGGAACACTGATCCAAAGGTTGTGAGTTATTATGAATAAATTGCAAGAATGAGGAAGGCTTCTTGATGGGATGAAATGCTCATAGCATGCTTCAACCTCAGTGAAAGTCATAGATTATAACTGTTGAAACTTACATTGTGCACTAAGACGAATTTTATGACCGGGACTAGTATAACACCAGGGACAAGTCTGCCACTGTATAATACTGAGATACAATAGATGTGGGAATGGGTATATCATTCTGTAACCCATTAGGGTATAGCTCCCATGGGTACAGAACAAGAGAAAGAGTAAGTGAGAGTGTTAACACAAGGAGAATGAGAGGAGCATTGAGGACATGATCAGCAAAGAGGTGGAAGAAATGAGAATATTAATAGTGAGAGAGAATAGCAGCAAAGGTATTAACAATAAGTAAAAGAGAGTATGAAGCAGTAGGGACATTAACAGAAAGTGGACGAGGGCAGGGCAGGAGAGTGAAGCCAGTAGTGGGATCATTAATAGTGAAAGTGGTTGCATTAGTGAGGTTAACAGGAGAGTGGAGGCAGTAGGGATGAGTGATTTCATAGTAGCGTTATTAATCGGGAGAGTGGGGCGTTACTAGGGTCATTAAAAGGAAAAGGAAGAGTGGAGACAATCGTGGATTATTAATAGCGAGAGGACAGGCAGTAGTAGGGATATTAATGGGGAGAGTGGTGCAGTAGTGGTTTGGTGAATGGGGAGAGAGTGGGTCCAGTAGTGTTTTTTTTCAATTCACTTGTGGGATGTGGACATCGCTGGCTGGCAAACACTTATTGCCAATTCTTTGTGCAGTAGGTTGCAGTGAGCTTCCTTCTTGAACTGTGGCATTTCATGTGCTATAAGTTCACCCACAATACCCAAGTCTTCAATACTATTGCCAGAATGTTGTCAGGGCCCATAGCCTTTGCAGCGTCCGTGCCTGCAAACTTTTCTTGATATCACAGAGTGAATCGAATTAGCTGAAGACTATATCTGTTATTCTGGTGACCAGTGGAGACCGAGATGGATCATCTACTTGGTACTTGCAGTGCCTCCAGCCATTTCTTGATATCATGTGAAGTGGATCAAATTGGAAGATCTAATGGGCACTTCTGGCTGGAGATTGCTGTGAATGATGTTGGCTTCTTCCATCATTGAGGGATAGGATATTTGTGGATCCTCCTGCTCCAGTGAATGTTTTCTTGTCCAGCACCATTCACGATTGGATATGACAGGACTGCAGAGCTTAGAACTGATCTGATGATTGTGGGATTGCTTAACTGTCTTTCACTTCCTACTTATGCTGTTTGGCATGGAAGTAATCCTCTTTAGTAGCTTCACCAGATTGATATCTCATTTTTAGGCATTCGTGGTGCTGCTCCTCACATGCCCTCCAGCATACTTCACTGAACCAGGGTTGATTTGGTGGCTTTCACGGCAATGCCTGACCATGAGGTTGAAGATTATGTTGGAATAAAATTGCTGCTGCTGTTGATGGTCCACAGAGCTTCATCGATGCCCAGTCTTGAGTTGCTAGATCTGTTCAAAGTCTGTTGCATTGAGCACAGTGACAGTACAATACAACAAGATGGAGGGCATTCTTACTGCAAAGACAGGACTTCATCTCCACAAGGACCATGTGGTGGTCACTCTTACCAATGCTGCCACGGACAGATGCATCCACAGCCAACAGAATGAGGTCAAGTACATTTTCCCTCTTGCTGGTTCTCTCAACACCTGCGCAGACCCAGTCACATAGCTATGTCCTTTAGGACCCGACCAGCTTGATCAAGAGTGCTGCTGCCAAGCCACTCTTGATGGTAAACTTTGAAATCTCCCACCTAGAGTATCCTTTACACCCTTGCACCTTCAATGCATCCTCCAGGTGTTGTTCTTCAGCCGAGGGAGGACAGTACACGGTAACGTTTCCTTGCCCATGTTTAACCTGAAGAAATCATGGGATCCAGAGTCAATGTTGAGGCCATTTCAGAAAGCAGTTGAGTTTCAAACACATCACTGTGGATCTGCAATAACATGCAAACCAGACCAGATGAGGATGGCAGATTTCCTTAGCTGAAGGACATAAGTGAACCAAATAGGTTTTTCCAACAATCAACAATGGTTTCACGATCATCAGTAGATTCTCAATTTCAGATATTTCTTATTGAATTCAAACGCCATCATCTCAAACATAAGCTGAGTTTCTGGATTAACAGTCTAGCAATATTACCACTAGGCTCGCTAAATCAATGAGAAGAGTGGGGACAGAAGCATGTGAGAACTGGGTATGTTTGTTGATGATTGCACAACTTGTAGTCATTTGTGTCTCTCAAATATAGAAGCAGTCTGTTTCCACATGCAGCAAGACCTGGATAATGTTGAGGCTTGATTTGATAAGTTGAGAGCTACATTCGAGCCACACAAGTACCAGACAATGGCCAACTCTCAAAGATTCCTCCACTCCGTGGGCGGCACGGTGGCCCAGTGGTTAGCACTGCTGCCTCAGTGCCAGAGACCCGGGTTCAATTCCCGACTCAGGCGACTGACTGTGTGGAGTTTGCACATTCTCCCCGTGTCTGCGTGGGTTCCCTCCAGGGGCTCCGGTTTCCTCCCACAATCTAAAGATTGAATCTCCACTGCCCATCCAGCGGAAATTACAAATGTAGTGGAATACTCCCCATTTGCCTGCATGAACAATGCAACGCTCGACAGACTCAACACACTCCTGGACAAAACAGCCCACTTGACTGGCATGTTATCCACCACTTTAAACACTTACTCCATCCACTGCCGCTGTCCAGTTGCAGCAACGTATACGATCTACAAAATGCACTGCAGTAACTTACCAAACTTCACCGCAGTAACTCACCAAAGTTCTATCTTCCAAACCCACAATTTCCACCAACTGAAAGGACAAAGATACCACTCCAAGCCACTCATCTTCTGCCTTGGAACTTTATTGCCATAGCTGTTCAATTGGAGAGTTAACTAAAGGCTTTTCCCAAAGTACTTAGTAATGAATGAATTACTTTCATAGTACAAGCAATATTGTTTCAAACACAGCTGCCAAATTCATTACTACCACGTTCCAACAAACACTAAATACGGTCTAACTCAGCAGTTGTTTTGAAGCAGCACATCATCCAATTTACTTCAAGCAGTACCACAGGAAAAGGGCGGAATCAATCTTTTAAGTATTAACAATATAAAAATCTAACAGTATACAATGGCAGTTCTCTTGACAGCACACCAACATCAGCCACCAATAAGCAGCACAGTATTTTATTTTAAAAGTAAATATCATTCAGTAAATCCCAAAAGGTGTTTACCACATCCATCACATCACAGCTGATGCTACTTGTTTTGACTGTTCACTGCAAGAGGTCCAGTGGTAAACGAGCATTACCAAGGTCTGTTAAGAGTGATGCTTGTACCCCCGTCAAATCTCTCAATCTGCAGATGCAATCTGACACTTGAGAACTGCTTTTAAAAATATTTTTAAAATTAACCTCACGCTTTTAAAAAAATTCAAAAACCACATGATTTGATGAGACTGCTATCTACCACTTGTGATCATAAAGTTTATTCTCATCACAACCCTCTGACACCTCTGTCCTTCAATCTCAACCTTTTTATCTCTTCTGCCCAAACTCCGAGCTGCTCTAGCAGTTATCCCAGCCATGCTCCACAGTACAATCATGGATCACTTACCATGCCCACATTCTTTGAAAGCAATTCAACTACGACTGGAGGGCAAATGACAACCGTGAGCTCATAGATTACAATCCCAAACCAATCAATATCTGTCCAACGACAGGTTATGAATGTGCCAAAACTTCAAAAGGGAGCATAATTTAAAAATAAGAGGTCCACATAGGTCCAAGATGAGGATTTTGTTTAACTCAGAGGGTCATAAACCTTTGGAATTCTCAACCAGAGGGCTGTGGAAGCTCAGTCATTGAATATGTTTAAATTGATACATTTCTAATGACCTTACGAGGATGGAGTGGTTAAAAAGCATTTAAGAGTTCGATCAGGCATAATCATACAGATCGGCAGGACAGGGCTGATAGACAGGACAATCAGAGTAGTAATCTCAAGATTGCTACCGGTGCACGGGCTAGTGAGGCGAGAAACAGAGAGTGAGTGCGGCTGAACTCAGGGCTGAAGAGCTGGTGTAGGAGGGAGGGCTTCAGATATGTGGATCACTGCGATACCTTCTGGGGAAGGTGAGACTTTGTACAAGGAGGATGGGCTGCATCTGAACTGGAGGAGTACCAATACCGGGGCCAGGAGGTTTGCTAGAGCACTCCAGGAGGGTCTGTACTAGTTTGGCAGGGGATGGGAACTGGAGCTATGGATGAGTAGCTAGTGAACAGGCAGATACAGCATGCAGAGAGTCTGAGGAAGGATAGACAGGTGACAGGGCAAAGTTGCAGTCAGTGTGATGGGTTGAAGTATCTATTTTAATGCAAGTAGTATCAGGAATAAGGGTGACGAACTTACAGCATGGATTTTACATGGAGCTACAGTGCTGTGGCCATTTCGGAGACTTGGATATCACAGGGGCAGGAATGGTTATTGGATATTCCAGGGTTTAGATGTTTCAAAAGGAATAGGGAGGGAGGTAAGAGAGGTGAGGGAGTGTCATTGCTAATCAGGGATAGTATAACATCTGCAGAAAGGGAGGTCGTCGAGAAGCGTTTGTCTACAGAGTCAGTATGGATGGATGTCAGAAACAGGAAAGGAGCGGTCACTTTATTCGGAGTTTTCTATGGACCCCCAATAGCAACGGAGGAACAGATTGGGAGGCAGATCTTGGAAAGGTGCAGAAGTAACAGGGTTGTGGTCATGCATGACTTCAACTTCCCTAATTTGGAACCTCCTTAGTGCAAATAGTCTGGACACACAATATCTGATTTTGTCAGGTGTGTCCAGGAAGGATTCCTTACTCAATATGGAGAGAGGCTAAAGTGATGACTGCAGATGCTGGAAATTCCTGATGAAGGGCTTTTGCCTGAAACATCGATTCTCCTGCTCCTCAGCTGCTGCCTGACCTGATGTGCTCAATAAGTAGATAGGCCAATGAGAGGGGAGGCCATATTGGATTTGGTGCTTGGCAAAGAACCAGGTCAAGTGTCAGATCTCTCGGTGGGAGTACATTTCTCTGATAGCGATCACAACTCTCTGACCTTGACTATGGTCAAGGAGAGGGACAAGAGCAGACGGTATTGGAAAGTATTTAATTGGGGGAGGGGGAATTACAATGCTGTTAGGAGCATAACCTGGGAGCAGATGTTCTCAGGGAAATGCATGACAGAAATGTGGAGGCTGTTTAGGGAGCACTTGCTGGGAGTGCTAGATAGGTTTGTCACACTGAGTCAAGGAAGGGATGGCAAGGTGAATGTACCTTGAATGACAAGAGATGTGGAACATCTAGTCAAGAGCAAGAAGGAAGCTTACTTAAGGTTGAGGAAGCAAGGATCAGACAGGATTCTAGAGGGTTACAAGGTAGCCAGGAAGGAACTGAAGAATGGAGTTAGGAGAGATAGAAGGGACCGTGAAAAAGCCTTGGCTGGTAGGATTAAGGAAAATCCTAACACGTTCTACACTTACATGAGGAACAAGAGGATGACCAGAGTGAGGATAGGGCCAATCAGGGACAACGGAGGGAACTTGTGCCTGGACTCGGAAAAGATGGGGAGGTCCTCAATGAATACTTTGCTTCAGTATTCGCTAGTGAGAGAGACCTTGTCATTTGTGAGAATAGCGTGAAACAGGCTGATACACTCAGACAGGTTTATGTTAAGAAGAAGGATGTGCTGGAAATTTTGAAAAACATGAGGATAGACAGGATATACCCTAGATTACTACAGTAAGTGAGGGAAAAAATTGCTGTGCCTTTGGCAATGATCTTTGCATCCTCGCTGTCCACTGGAGTAGTACCAGATGATTGGTGGGTGGCAAATGTTATTCCCTTATTCAAGAAATGGAGTAGAGATAATCTTGGGAATTACAGTCAGTCTTACGTCAGTGGTGGGCAAATTATTGGAGAGGATTCTGAGAGACAGGATTTATGATTATTTGGAAAAGCATATTTTGATTAGAGGTAGTCAGCATGGCTTTGTGAGGGGCAGGTTATGCCTCACAAGCCTTACTGAATTCTTTGAGAATGTTACAAAACACATTGATGAAGATAGAGCAGTGGATGTAGTGTACATGGATTTTAGCAAGGTGTTTGATAAGGTTACCTATAGTAGGCTCATTCAGATGGTAAGAAGGCAGGGAAACTTGACTGTCTGGATACAGAATTGGCTGGCCCATAGAAGACTGATGGTGGTAATAGGACAAAAGTATTCAGCCTGGAGCTCGGTGACCAGTGGTGTTCCGGAGGAACCTCTGCTTTTTGTGATCTTTATAATTGATTTGGATAAGGAAGTAGAAGGGTGGCTTAGTAAATTTGCCAATGACACAAAGGTCGGTGGAGTGGCAGATAGTGTGGAGGGCTGTTGTAGGTTGCAGAGCTGGGCTGAGAAGTGGCAGATGGAGTTCAACCTGGAAAAGTGTGAAGTGGTTCCTTTTTGATGGTCGAATTTGAATGCAAATTACAGGGTTAAAAGCAATATTCTTCGCAGTGTGGAGGAAAAGAGGGATTTTGGGGCTCTACGTCCATGGATCCTTCAAAGTTGCCACCCAAGTTGATACAGTTGCTAAAAAGGCATATGGTCTGTTGGCTTTCATTAGCAGGGGTATTGAGTTTTAGGGCCACAAGGTTATGCTGCAGCTCTATAAAACCCTGGTTAGACCACACTTGGAATATTGTGTTCAGGTCTGGTCACCTCATTATAGGAAAGATATGGAACTTTTGGAGAGGGTGCAGAGGAGATTTACCAGGATGCTGCCTGGACTGGAGGGCATGTCTTATGAAGAAAGGTTGAAGGAGTTAGGGCTTTTCTTATCGGAGCGAAGAAGGATGAGAGGTGACTTGATAGAAGTATATAAGATGATGAGAGGCGTAGATAGAGTGGATAGCCAGAAACATTTTCCCAAGGCGGAAATGATGGGGGACATGATTTTTAGGTGATTGGAAGAAGGTTTGGAGGAGATGTCAGAGGTAGGTTCTTTACACAGAGTGTGGTGAGTGCATGGAATCCACTACCAGCAGTGGTAGTAGAGTCAGATTCATTAGGGACAATTAAGTGACTCTTGGATAGGCACATGGATGATAAAAATGTAGGGTATGTAGGTTAATTTGTCAGATAAAAGGTTGGCACAATATCGAGGGCTAAAGAGCCTTTACTGTGCTATACTGTTCTATGTCCTATGAACGTTACTTGCCGAAGCTTAAGCCTGAATAATGTATAGTTCTAATTGCATTTGAACATGGACTACTTCAGTATCTGAGGATACTGAGGATTTGTAAATGGTGCTAAACATTGTGCAATCTTTGACAAATACCCCCACTTCTGACTGTACAATGGACGGAAGGTCATTGATGAAGCAGCTGAAGCTGGTTCATCCTCAGACATGACCCAAAAGAGCTCATGCTGAGATGCCCTGGAGCTAAGATGACTGATATCTAATAGCCACAACAGTTTTTTTCCTTACTTTTGCAAATTGGTTGTGTATTAGAGAAATGAGAATTGTATCATTAGATGTACTTTAGGATTTGAGAAGATACTGGAAACAATTTTCTTTTGAAGAGGCTTTATTGGAATAACCTGCTGGATATACAACCTGAAAGTATTTTGGAAACAGATTGGTAATAATTTTCAAAGAAGACATAGATTCATATTTTAAGGGGGAGAAAAACTGTACTAAGTCATCCCCTAGATTGAATTTCCCAGGGCACTTTCATATGTCTTCCAGCCATCTCATATCTTCAGCACTGGTTTCCATTAGGTACAGCAATCATTTTCCTTAGTACCAGTTAACCTTGAATTGAATTCCCAATACTTTATCTGAGTAATGAATTTATCTATCCAGTCATATTTCAACAACAGCATCTTGCTTGTTAATACTTCATAAATTATTATTTTTGAAGCTCTGGACTCTAATTTAACTGCAAGTTTCTCTCAGTTAACTCCATCAAACGTATCACTTTCCTAAAACTACCTATGTCATTGATGCTTATGTGAACCACAATCATTGGAACATCATACTCTTCTCCAGACAGAAGGAATGTCTCAAACCTGAGCATAAAATGCAGCACAGCTAACTTGCTCTCACAAGCAGAGAGATGTCCACCTGTTGTGAGAAAAACTTTCTTATGTCTGTCTTAAATGGGTGACTCATTACTCTTAGGAGGTGACACCTTGGTTTAGTCTCTTCCAGAAGATAAAACTTCCTCTCCACATCCACACTATCAACCTGCAAATTTCTCCCATAGAAAGTAGTTGAGGACAAAACATTGACTGTTTTCAAGGAGGAGTGAGATATAGTTCCTAGAGCTAAAAGGATCAATTGAAATCAGGAGAATAGATTACTGAACTGGATGAGCAGCCGTGATCAAGTTGAATGACAGAGAAGGCTTGATGGATCGAACAACCTACACCTGCTCCCCTTAGCCATATACAGAGGAACCTCGATTATCCAAACGAGATGGGCAGGCACTATTTCACTCAGGCATTTGAGTATTTGGTTAATCGATTCAATGCTTTTTCTCGGAGGCTCGGAGTTTTCTATTAAGTCTACTCCCCGTTCAGGAGATAAGGCAGCAGCACAGCACCCCAAACCCCGTCCAAACCCACCCGCACCCCCCAAACACTGACCAACCCCCAAATCCCATCCAACCCCGCCCCCCGCCCACCCCTAACAAACACCGCCCCCCCCGCCCAACACTGCCTCCCCACCTGCCCCAAAAACCCCGTCTAACACCGCCCCCCCACCCAGCCCCAAACCCTGTCCAACACCACTCCCCGCCTGCCCCCCAAACATCACCCCCGCCCACCCCCAGCCCCTCTCTGGGCAGCCAGACTGGAAACAAACAACAAGAGAGATGCTGCTGCTACTGCCTTTTGGGGGGGGGGGGGTCAGTCTCCAAATAGCGAGCGCATGCGCACATGCACTCACACATACCCACACCCACACACTGTTTTACAGCAACCTTTTGACAGGACAATGTTGGAGAGATTACCTGGGGAAGGGGGGCGCGCGGTTTAGGGTACACACTTGTGTAGAACTCCAGGAAAAGTGTGGGAAGAGAGAGAGAGGGAGAGAGGTCAGTCACTTAGAGATGGTGCCTGCGCTCCCATCAGTCCAGGACTGTTCTCGGCAGTACTTTTAATCACTGTAAACAAAAGACGTGATCAGTGTTGGAAACACGTCTTTGATGCAATGCTTCTGTCGGGACCTCGTGATCTCCTTTGCACAATCTGGTTTTCGGATCAAATGATATTCGGATAATCTAGGTTCCCCTGTATTTTCTAACAGAAGGAGAAGTAAACTATAGGCCAGTTAGCGGAAAGTCTGTAATTTAGAAAATGCTAGAGTCCATTCAAAAAGAAATAGTAGGACAGTTGGAAAATCTTAAAATAATCAAACAAAAAAGCCAGCTGGAATCAATTACAAGATTTCTCCAGCAATTACAGAAACTTAGAAAAAAGTTATCAAATGCTTCCAACTGAATGAAATCATCTAAAAATCCTATCACCGCACAGCCAGTTATCCCAGATTTGCAAAGTTTTGGGGTGAGGGTGCACATTATTGAAAATAAAAAGTCTGAAATGCTCATAACACAGAACAAAATGGCAGCATGTCAAACTGAGAAGGGTTGTACAGGATATTGGTGAAGCCATATTGGTGAAGCCACTTTTGGAGTCCTGTGTACAGTTCTGGCTGCCCTGCTATAGGCAGAATATTCTTAAATTCGAGAGGATGCAGAAAAGATTTACAAGGATGTTGCTGGGACTGGAGTTATAAAGAGAGGCTGGGACTTTATTCACTGCAATGTAGATGGTTGAGGGGTGACCTTATAGAGGTTTATAAAATCACAAGGGACGTAGATAAGATCTTTTCCCTATGGTAAGAGATATTGAAGCAGGAGGATGAGAATTCAGTTGTTCTGGTCCCTGTTCGGACAAACAACATATGCAAGGCTAGGAAGGACTAACTGTTTGGGGATTATCAAGCAATAGGAAAGAAATTAAGGAACAGGTCTGAAAGGGTCATAATCTCCTGATTACGGTCTGAGCCACATGCAAATTGGCTTCGGGACAAGAAAATCAAGAAAGTAAACTCGTGGTTTAAAGAGTGGTATGAGAACGAAAGTTCCATTTCATGGGGTATTGGCATCAGCTTTGGAATTGGGAGGGATCTGTACCAATAGAATGGTCTCCAATGAACCAATCTGGAACCAATGCTCTCGCGAAAAGGATAAACAGTGTGGTCACTAGCACTTTAAACTAGCCATAGAGTGATAGAGTCAAGGAAAGGGTAAAACAGCAGGAAGTATAATGGTAAATAGAAAGGAAAGAAGCAGGTTAACGTGTGCTGGAGGGTTTAGATTAGATTAGATTAGATTACTTACAGTGTGGAAACAGGCCCTTCGGCCCAACAAGTCCACACTGCCCCACCGAAGCGCAACCCACCCATGCCCCTACATTTACCCCTTACCTAACACTATGGGCAATTTCGCATGGCCAATTCACCTGACCTGCACATCTTTGGACTGTGGGAGGAAACCGGAGCACCCGTGACGCAGACACGGGGAGAACATGCAAACTCCACACAGTCAGTAGCCTGAGGCAGGAATTGAACCCGGGTCTCTGGCGCTGTGAGGCAGCAGTGCTAACCACTGTGCCACCGTGCCGTCCACATGTTTAACTACATAGCAGATTATGAAGGAAGTTAAAAGGAAGAATCACTCAGGAGATATTATTAATGACATGTTAGAATTCAAAAAGCGGGTGTAAAAATTAGCATAAAGGCACTTTATCTGAATGTTCGCAGCATTCAAAATAAGGTAGATGAGCTAACGGCACAAATCATGAATGAGTATGATTTAGTAGCCATTACGGAGATATGGTTGCAGGATGGTCATGACTGGGAGTTAAATATCCAAGGGTATCAGGCTATTCAGAAGGACGGACAGGAGTGTAAGGGATGTGGTATAGTTCTGGTATTTAGGGATGACATCAGGGCATTGGTGAGAGATGATATAGGTTCTGTGGAGAATAAGGTTGAATCTATTGGGGTGGAAATTAGAAATTCTAAGAACAAGTCACTGAGAGGCTAGTCTATAGGCCACCAAATAATAACATCACATTGGAACAAGCAATGAACAAAGAAATGACTAATGCCTCTAAAAACGGTACAGCAATTGTCAAAGGGGATTTTAATCAACATGCAAATTGGTCAAAACAGGTCGGTCAGGGTAGCTTGGAGGAGGAGTTCATTGAATGTATCTGCAATAGTTTTCTTGAAATGCATGTAATGGAACTGACAAGGGAGCAAGCTATCCTAGATCAGGTCCTGTGTAATGAGACAGGAATAATTAATGATCTCGTAGTAAGGGATCCTCTTGGAAGGAGCGAATATAGATGGAAAGAGAGAAGATAAAATCCGATACCAGGGTCCTGTGCTTAAAAAAGGAGACGATAACAAGATAGGGGAGGAGTTGGTTAAAATAGACTGGAAGCAAAGACTTTATAGTGGGACAGTTGACAAACAGCAGAGGACTTCCAAAGCAATTTTTCAAAGTGCTCAGCAAAAGTATATACCAGTGTAAAGGAAGGACTGTAGGACAAAGGGTAATCTGCCATAGATGTGTAAAGAAATAAGACAGGCTATCAAATTGAAAGAGAAGGCATACAAAGTGGCAAAGACTAGTGGGAAATTAGAAGATTGGGAAAACTTTTAAGGTCAACAGAAAGCCACAAAAAAGGTATGATGAAAAAATAGATTATGTGAGTAAACTAGCTCAGAATATGAAGACAGATAACAAAAGTTTCTACAAATAGATAAAACAAAAAAGTATGGCTAAGAAAAACATTGGTCCTTTAGAGGATGAGAAGGGAGATTTAGAATGGGATATGAGGAAATGGACAGGGCATTGAACAGATATTTGTGTCGGTCTTCACAGTGGAGGACACTAATAACATGCCAGTAACTGACAAGGAGACTAAGGCAGGTGACAACCACCTGATGAAGGAGCAGTGCTCTGAAAGCTTGTGCTTCCAAATAAACCTGTTGGGTGATGTTTAAGGTAGGTGAGGACCTAGAAACGACCATTATCACAAAAGAGGTTGTGAAAGCTAATGGAGCTAAAGGTAGACAAGTTTCATGGTTCTGATGGAATGCATCCCAGGTTACTATAAGAGATAGAGGGAGAAATAACAAATCCCCTTGTGTTAATTTTCCAAAATTCAGTGGATTCTAGGGCAGTTCCAGCAGTGTGGAACTGTTTAAAAAAGGGGGTAGTCAAAAGATGGAGAATTGTAGACCAGTTAGATTAACTTCTGTAGTGGGGAAAATGCTAAAATCTATTCTCAAGGAAGAAATAGCAAGAACCCGAAATGTAGATGGAAATTGTCCCATTCGACATCACAGCATGGGTTCATGAAAGGCAGGTCAGCCTTAACTAATTTACTGGAATTCCATGAAGACATTACAAACCTGGTGGACAACAAAGACTCAGTAGATGGGACATATCTAGATTTACAAAAGGCATTAGACAAGGTGCTGCACAAAAGGCTGCTGCATAAGTTAAAGATGGAATTATGGATAATGTTTTAACATGGATAGAGGACTGGTTAAATAACAAGAAGCAAAGAGTGGGGATAAATTTCCAGCTTTTCTGGCTGGCGACCAGTGGATTGTGTTGTGCCTCAAGAATCAGTGTTGGGACTGCAATTATTCACAATTTACATGGATGATTTGGAGTTGGGGACCACGTGTAGTGTGTCAAAGTTTGCAGATTACATTAAGACGAGTGGTAAAGTATGCAGAGCAAGATTGATAGTTTAAGTGAGCGGGCAAAGGTCTGACAGATGACGTACAATGTTAATAAATGTGAAGTCATCCATTTTGGTAAGAATAACAGTAAAAAGTACTATTATTTGATTGGTAAAAAAATTGAAACATGTTGCTGTGCAGAGACACCTGGCTGTCCTTGTGTGTGAATCACAAAAGGTTAGTCAGCAGGTAATTAAGAAGACAAATGGAATTTTGTCCTTCTTTGCTAAAGGGGCTGAGTTTAAAAGCAGGGAGGAGGTTATGTTGCAGCTGTATAGGGTGCTGGTGAGACCACACCTGGAGTACTGCGTGCAGTCTTAGTCTCCTTACTTGAGAAAAGGATGTACTAGCACTGCAGGAGAGGCAGAGGAGGTTCACTAGGTTGATTCCGGTGTTGAGGGGGTTGGTTTATAAGGAAAAACTGAGTAAACTGGGATTACATTCATTTAGAAGAATGAGGAGGGATCTTATAGAAATATAACAAATTATGAAGGGAATAGATAGTTTAGAAGTAGAGAGAATGTTTCCAATGGTGGGTGAAACTAGAATAAGAGAGCATGGACTCAAAATTGGGCAGAGCAGATTTAGAACTGAGTTGAGGAGGAACTTCTTCACTCGGAGGGTTGTGAATCTATGGAATTCCTTTCCTAGTGAAGTAGTTGAATGTTTTTAAAGCTAAGATAGATAATTTTTTTAACAGTAATGAATCAAGGGTTGTGGTGAGAGGGCAGATAAGTGGAGCTGAGGCCACAAAAAGATCAGTGATGATCTTACTGAACAGCAGGAAGGGCTCGAAGGGCCAGATGGCCTACTCATGCTCCTGGTTCTTATGTTTTTATATTCAAAACTAGAGGGCATATTTTTAGGTGAGAGGAGAAAGATTTTAAAAGGACCTGAGACTTTGCCCACAGAGGGTGGTTCACCTGTGAAATAAACTGCCAGAGTTATTAGTACAATTACAACATTTACTAGACATTTGGACAGGTACATCATCAGCAAAGCCTGAGAGAGATATGGGCCAAATGTAGGCAAGTGGTCCTAGTTTAATTTGGGAAATAGGGCTGGAACGATGAGTTGGGCCACAAGATCTGTTTCCATGCTGTACAGCTCTATGATTCAACATGATTGTGAAAGTTTGACAAATTTGCTAGAGTCCTTTGAGGATATAACAAGCACAGCTGATAAAGGGGAACCAGTAGACACAGGACTTCCAAAAGCCAGATGTCACATAAAAGATTTTGCATAATGTAGGAGCACAAGGTATTAGGAATAATATATTAGCAAGGATTGAAGATTGGTTAGCATCCAAAATGTCAAAAGTTTGGAATTATTTTTTCTTCCCCAGATTGGAAGGGCAAAACTAGTACAGTGTCATAAGTAATAGTCCTAGAACCTCAATTTCTACCTATACCAACAACTTGGGATGGGGGTTGAGCAGAGTATCATGCATCCAAATTTTTTGATGATAGAAAATAAGTGAGAGGGCATGGTCTGATGAGTACATAAGTTATCTACAAAGGAATAAGATAGGTTGAGTGAATGGGCAAATTCTTGGCAAACAAGTTTAAACTGAGGTCATGACTTTGGCAGTGATATCAAAAGACAGATAATAATTTAAATAGAAAGCGACTCCAAGCCATGATCTTGTTAATTGCAATGACAGGCTTAAGGAGCTGATTGGCACGCGCCTGCTCCTATTTTCTATGTTCTTCTGATTACTATAGCACTTCTGTTGCATATTTCACTAAATTCCTATTTAATGCCATATCCAACTGTATTACAACTGTTCAGAGGCCCACAGAGAACTCTCACTGACATTATTACCCTTAGTGCTTCTTAGTTCCACACAGTTAGATTACACACCTGGATTTCCTACACCAATAATCTTTTCTCACTCTTGTATTTCACAAACATCACCACCTCACCTGCTTTTACATTTTGTTTGTCCTTCCTAAAGACTGAATACCCCTGGATGTTCAGTACCTAGCCTTGATCACTCTGTAGCCATGTCTCTATAATCACAATCACATTTGTATCAGTTTACAAGTAAATGTTCATTTGTCTACCTTGCTGCAAAGGCTCCATGCATTCAGATATAATATCTTTAGACTCAGAATCCCTACAATGTGGAAAACTGTTAAACTTTTCTTTTGTATGCCAGCTTTCTTTTTACTACTAACCCTTTTCTGTCTTCCAATTTTGCTTTCTACTTTTTCATCTTTCATTTCCACATTTATTTCTATCATTCATCTCCCTGCTGAAGTTCCTATGCCCTGTCATTAATTAACATAGACCACAAAAATCATGTGAACCAAAATGGAGTCCTGTGGAACACCACTGGAAATCACTCTCAAAGTCTCAGACCAATTCAGCCCATTAATACCATTTGCAAAAATATTTAATTATTTACTCATTATTTCCTGACAGCCAATTTTGGATCCAATTCACCACACTCCTATGGGCTTTAATTCATAAGTCATCCATGTCAATTGCCTTATTAAAACCCATGTAAACAACATCCCCATCACTTCCCTCATCAATCCTCCCTGCAACTTCATCAAACGATTCAACTAATAAAGTACAATCTTCTCCAAAACTACACTGACTATCCTTGAATAATCCATGCAGTTACAACAGCTAATAACTCAATATTGATTATCATAATTTGCCCAAAACCTTTGCCAATCACCTCATCTACAACCCTCGTGATTTAATAAACCTCAACCTCCTGATAGGCCAAATTACAGATCAATCCCTTGTACCTTGCAATCCTCATCTGTATCTAGTGAGGATTGGAAAATGATCCTCAATTAAGAACAGAAATCCAGATCTTGCCTTCACACAGTGCTTATTTTAACCAATTTTTCACACTCCTCTCCAACTAAAATGTCTGCTTCACCCCCTCTCCTTTGTAAAAACAGAGGTAAAATACTCATTAAGAACCCTGCCCACATCCTCTGCACACACCCACAGTTATCCTATATATCAGGTTGTAGGTTTGCTCGCTGAGCTGGCAGTTGTTTTCAGATGTTTTGTCACCATGCTAGGTAACATCCTCAGTGAGCCTCCGAGGAAGTACTGGTGTTCTCTCCTGCTTTCTATGTGTGTGTCTTGGTCTCTTAAGGCGGGTGATATAATTTCCTTTTCCTCAGAGGTTGGTGAATGGAGTCCAAATCAATGTGTTCCTTATTGGAGTTCTGGTTTGAATGCCGGCCTTTCTGAATTCCCATGCGTGTCTCTGTTTAGCCTGTCCTATGATGGATGCATTGTCCCAGTCAAAGTGGTGTCCTTCTTTGCCTGTATGTAAGGATACTAGTGACATGGTGGCTAGTTGGTGTCCATGTATCCTGGTGGCTAGTTTTCTGCCTGTCTGTCCGATGTAGTGTTTATTACAGCCTTCGCATGCTATGTTGCAAATGACATTCATTTTGCTGGTTGTTGATATAGGATCCTTCAGGTTCATCAATAGCTGTTTCAATGTGGTAGGTTTATAAGCTACCATGATGCCAAGGGGTCGGACTAGTCTGGTAGTCATCTCCAAGATATCTTTGATGTATAGTAATGTGGCCAGAGTTTCTGGGCATGCTGTGTCTACTTGTTTGGGTTTGTTGTTTAAGAATTGCCGGACTGTGTTTATCAGGTACCCGTTCATCTTGAATATGCTGTATAGGTACTTTTCTGCTGCTGCTTGTAGTTTCTGGGTACTGCAGTGTGTTGTGGCCCGTTTAAACAATGTCCTCATGCCGCTCCATTTGTGGGTGTTGGGATGATTGCTTCTGTAGTCAAGTATCTGTTCTGTGTATGTTGCTTTCCTATAGACCCTGGCCTGCACTTCCCCATTAATATTCATTTCACTGTGACATCCAGGAAGGGGAGTCTGTTGTTATTCTCCTCCTCTTTTGAACAATTTGTGCCAGTAAGGACGTTGTTGATGATGTTGTAGGTTTCCTCTAATTTGTTCCATTTTGTGATGACAAAGGTGTCATCCACATAGCGGCGAAAGTTTGGGTTGGATCACGGGGAGGGCTGTTCATTTGAGTCTCTGCATTACTGCTTCTGCTAAGAAGCCTGATATTGGTGATCCCATGGGTGTTCCATTGATTCGTTTGTTGGTTTTGTCATTGAAGGTGAAGTGGGTAGTGAGGCACAGATCTACTAGCTTGAGGATGTTGTCCTTCCTGATGAAGTTGGTGCTGTCTGGTGTTTGTGTCCTTGGTTTGCTTAGTAGTGCAGTCCAGGCCGATGTTAATTGATGTGAATAGGGCCGTTACATCAAAGGAGACCATTATTTTGTCCTCTTCTCCCTGTGTCTTTGATGATCAGGAATTCTTGGGTGTAGTGGATGGATCGGCATGAGTCTTCTACTAGTTTTTCAGTGGAGTTCCTTTGCTAGTCTGTGTGTCAGTGTGCCAAGGAGTGAGACTATGGGTCTGAGGGTGGCCTCTGGTTTGTGTACCTTGGGTAATCTGTAGAAGCAGGGTATGTTGAACCATCAGGTTTCATTTTTTGGAGATCCGTCTTGTTAATTTGGCCTGATTTATTAAGTTTCTTCAATGTAGTTGTGGTATAGTCACCAGGATACACAAATACCAACTAGCTACCAAAAGACACGCTCCACTATCTCTAGTATCCTTACACAAAGACAAAGAAGTACACCACTTCAACTGGGACAACACATCCATCTTAGGACAGACTAAACAGAGACACACATGGGACTTCCTAGAAGCCTGACATTCAAACCGGAACTCCATCAATAAACACGTCGATTTGGACCCCATTTACCAACCTCTGAGGAAAAGAATTGGAAATGATAACACCGCCTGAAGAGACCAAGATACATAAACAGAAAGTGGAACAGAACACCAGCACTTCAACGGAGACTCACTGATGATGTTACCTAGCATTGTGACAAAACATTTGAAAACAAACCTGCCAGCTCAGCGAACGAACTTACAACCTGAACCTCAACCAGAGCTACAAATCTTCTCAAAAATCGCAAATTATCCTATATATCTCTGATATGCCCAATTCTTTTATTTTGATGTTATGATAAAAAATCTCTGCATTATCTTTAATTTCACCATCCAATATTTTGTCATATCCGCCCTTTGCTTTCCTAATTTCTTTTCTCACTTCAACCCTGTACTTTCTATACTCCTGTAAGCTTCCTAAAGTATTACTTTCTTATGTGATTGTCATAAGCTCTATTTGTTCTGCTTTATCCTCTTCTGTATACTTCTGAATAATCAGGGGCTTTGGTATGGGAGTATTACCCATTTCTTTTTTGGAGAGATGTCTGTCAATTATTTTAAATCTGTACCCTCTTGTTCTCAAACCTTCCACCAATGACAGTTTCTCCCTGCCCATTCTGAGCAGACATATGGATTTTGAACATCTCTAATAAGTTTCCATTTAAACTTCTGTTTTCCAAAAAAAACTGTCCCAACTTCTCCTATCTATTTTCCCCAGTTCTAGAAATACACTCGAATTGCACACAGCTACTTACCCAGTGAAAGTTGCATCTTTAACCCATCGATTCCCATACCAACCCCGTCCTCACCAGCCTCCCTTAATATCTCTTGACTCACAAGCATAAAAATCAATTTAATTCAATCCTTGCCTGACAACATTCCATCAAGGAGAAAGTGAGGACTGCAGATGCTGGAGATCAGAGCTGAAAATGTGTTGCTGGAAAAGCGCAGCAGGTCAGGCAGCATCCAAGGAACAGGAGAATCGACGTTTCGGGCATAAGCCCTTCTTCAAGAATGAGGAAAGTGTGTCCAGCAGGCTAAGATAAAAGGTAGAGAGGAGGGACTTGGGGGAGGGGCGTTGGAATTGCGATAGGTGGAAGGAGGTCAAGGTGAGGGTGATAGGCCGGGGTGGGATGGGGGCGGAGAGGTCAGGAAGAAGATTGCAGGTTAGGAAGGCGGTGCTGAGTTTGAGGGATTTGACTGAGACAAGGTGGGGGAAGGGGAAATGAGGAAACTGGAGAAATCTGAGTTCATCCCTTGTGGTTGGAGGGTTCCTAGGCTCCCAGGCAGAAGATGACATGCTCTTCCTCCAACCGTCGTGTTGCCATGGTTTGGCGTTGGAGGAGTCCAAGGACCTGCATGTCCTTGGTGGAGTGGGAGGGGGAGTTGAAGTGTTGGGCTACGGGGTGGTTGGGTTGGTTGGTCTGGGTGTCCCAGAGGTGTTCTCTGAAACGTTCCGCAAGTAGGCGGCCTGTCTCCCCAAAACAGAGGAGGCCACATCGGGTGCAGCAGATGCAATAGATGATGTGTGTGGAGTTGCAGGTGAATTTGTGGCGGATATGGAAGTGTCCCTTGGGGCCTTGGAGGGAAGTAAGGGGGGAGGTGTGGGCGCAAGTTTTGCATTTCTTGCAGTTGGAGGGGAAGGTACCGGGAGTGGACCAACATCCCCATCACCTTAGTAAACCAACACCTTCCACCCCGACCTCAAATTCACCTGGACCGTCTCAGACTCCTCCCTCCCCTTCCTAGACCTTTCCATTTCTATCTCGGGTGACCGAATCGACACAGACATTTACTATAAACCGACTGACCGACCGACTCCCACAGCTACCTAGACTACACCTCCTCCCACCCTGCCCCCTGTAATAACGCCATCCCATATTCCCAATTCCTTCGTCTCTGCTACATCTGCTCCCAGGAGGACCAGTTCCAAAACCATACAACCCAGATGGCCTCCTTCTTCAAGGACCGCAATTTCCCGCCAGACGTAGTCGACGATACCCTCCACCGCATCTCTTCCACTTCCCGCTCCTCTGCCATTAAGCTCCGCCCCTCCAACCGCCATCAGGACAGAACCCCACTGGTCCTCACCTACCACCCCACTAACCTCCATGTACAACATATCATCCGCCGTCATTTCCACCACCTCCAAACGGACCCCACCACCAGGGATATATTTCCCTCCCCTCCCCTATCAGCGTTCCGAAAAGACCACTCCCTCTGTGACTCCCTCGTCAGGTCCACACCCCCCACCAACCCAACCTCCACTCCCGGCACCTTCCCCTGCAACTGCAAGAAATGCAAAACTTGCGCCCACACCTCCCCCCTTACTTCCCTCCAAGGCCCCAAGGGACACTTCCATATCCATCACAAATTCACCTGCACCTCCACACATGTCATCTATTGCATCCGCTGCACCCGATGTGGCCTCCTCTATATTGGGGAGACAGGCCGCCTACTTGCTGAACGTTTCAGAGAACACCTCTGGGACACCCGGACCAACCACCCCGTAGCCCAACACTTCAACTCCCCCTCCCACTCGCAATCCACCAAGGACATGCAGGTCCTTGGACTCCTCCATCGCCAGACCATGGCAACACGACGGTTGGAGGAAGAGCCTCATCGTCTGCCTGGGAACCCTCCAACCACAAGGGATGAACTCAGATTTCTCCAGTTTCCTCATTTCCCTTCCCCCTACCTTGTCTCAGTCAAATCCCTCGAACTCAGCACCGCCTTCCTAACCTGCAATCTTCTTCCTGACCTCTCCGCCCCCATCCCACTCCGGCCTATCGCCCTCACCTTGACCTCCCTCCACCTATCGCAATTCCAACGCCCCTCCCCCAAGTCCCTCCTCTCTACCTTTTATCTTAGCCTGCTGGACACACTTTCCTCACTCCTGAAGAAGGGCTTATGCCCGAAACGTCGATTCTCCTGTTCCTTGGATGCTGCCTGACCTGCTGCGCTTTTCCAGCAACACATTTTTAACACTCCATCAACCCTGACAATAAATTAAACTACTGTAATTGAATGCCCTGCTATCAAAGAACAGAAAATGATATAGCACAGAAATTGGCCCTATCAGCTCATAGGGGTTACATTGACTTGAAATTGCCTGGACGAACCATATGAGTGCTGTCGTTGCACCATGTAACTCACCTCCGAAAGTCTCACTGCTTGTCCACCAACCACAAAACACAAGTAAGGTGGATGATGGAAAACTCCCCAATTACCTCGGTAGTTCAATTCTAACAGGACTCAAGACACTTAACAGCATCAAAGACAAAACAGCTTGCTTGACTGGCAACACATTCACTCCCTCAATCATCGACGCTCAGTGACAGCAATGTGTACCATCAACAAGATGCATGACAGCCCTGCAGAAATTCACTAAGGCTTCAGACAGCACCTTTCAAATCCACTACCCTTATCACCCAAGATGACAAGAGTAGCAATTACATGAAGGCACCACCACTTGCAAGTTCCCCTCCAAGCCACTCAAAGAAATGCATCACCGTTCCTTCATTGTCACCGGGTCTAAATCCTGGACTCCCTCACTAACAGTATTGTGATTGTACCTCCAAAATTTCAACTGCAATAGCTCACCACTTTGATAATGAAAAATAGGTAATAAATGTTGGCCCAGCCAGCCACATGACATACATTAATAAAATAAACCCCACTTTACTTTTACAGCTCTGTGCTCTCACTTTCTGCTCACTAATTCAGGCTTCTCTTTCCTCCACGAGCACATCCTTCATTTTCCATTGAAAGTTAACCCCAGTTTCTGTCGATTTTCAAAAGCAAAGTGACTAATTCTTTAATCCCACTTTCTGCATGGTAAATCTTGTTAATCAAAAAGCTCCAAGTATTTATAGATATCCCACTATCGTTCTTCAACTTCCCTTCTCTTGAACACAAATGTTATCCTTCTGAAAAATCCCACAGCCACTCAAATTCTCCTGCGCTTCTCCCATCTCTGTCTTTTCACTCCAGTTCCTCCTGCTTCATCATTTCCATCCCAACTTTGCCCCTTCAAACTCCATTTATCATGCTTTGCCTATGTTAATGCAGGGAGGAGGGAGGAATAATAAGTCGAGGTGAAGGTTGAGCGAGTTGGGCCAGTGCTCATTAGAATTTCAAAGGATAAACAGCATCTTAAAGGACTTGACAGGATAGAATACAGAGTGGTTGTTTCCACTTTATGGAAGAGACTAGGTCTAGAGGGCATAATCTCAGAATAAGTGGTTGCCCAATTAGGAAAGAGATGATGGGGAATGCCTTCTCTCAGAGCACAGAATACTGTTGAGGCCAAATTATTAAAATAATTGAAGGCAGAGATAGAAAGATTTTTAATCAATTAAGAACTTAAGCAATATGGGCGGATGGCAGGAAAGTGGAGTTAAGGAATCAGATCAGCTGCAATCTCATTGAATGGTGGAACAGACTTGATGGACTGAATGGTGTACTTCTCCTAATGTTATATAATCTTATTTCTCCCAGACCCATTCATTCTCATTGATTGTTATCTCCCTTTTCAGAATCTCTAGTTCATCCTCACAGTTGATGTCAGCCCAGTCTCTCTCTTTCTCTGTTCCTGTTTCAACATTATTTCTTAAGTCCTCTTTCTTTCTCTTCCCTCAGTGCTATTCCTTTCTCCTTGCACTTTCTGCCCTGTCCTGATTCTCTCTCCCTCCATTTATCTCCTCTTCCTCCCAAATCCCTCCATCCGTCCATCCTCTCCCACTTTCTGGGTCACCCTCTCCTCTCTCTCTGTCCCCCCACCGCCTTCCAACACTACCATTCCCCATTACTCCTTCACCCCAAACCCTGATCATCATCTGCACTCCTTGCTCCATCTACCTTTACCAGACACCCCCCCCCCACCCCACACACACACACACTCCCCGCCCTAGCCCACACCCCTGCCCTTCCCTTACCCCATTCCCAATCTTTCCACGTCTCAACCCCCTCCATGACCTTCCATCCTCCCGGCCTTCTCCATCCTCCTTAACGCACCACACTCTTCCTTCTCCCATCCCTGTCCTAACGGTTCCCTTTACCAGACTCCGACCCGCCCCCGGTGCCTCACCTCTGCCTCCTCACTCTCCAGGCCGCTGAAGGTCCACACTGCCAAACTCTGCACCACCAGAATGGCGACTGCAGCGGCCGCGGCCGCCCGGAATCTCCAAGCGACTTTCCGAGGCCTCAACCTGACCACCATCTTCCCCAGGAGCGGGACCGCGCGCAAGCTCGCTCCCGCGGACACACAGCCGACCCGCGGGTGCCCGAGAGCGCGGCCCCGTGCCAATTACCTCACGCCGCCGACTAGAGGGCGCGCACCCCACTGCCTTCCCCTCTCCACAACATGGCGCGCGCTTTGTCTCCCTGTCCTCCCCGGTCCACCCCCCAAGCTAGCCCTGTCACCCACACACCCTGGCCTCCGTGTCCTCAGGCGGAAGTGGGTACTGCAGATGCTGGAGATTAGAGTGGTGCTGGAAAAGCACAGCACGTCAGGAGCAGGGAATTTTCCTGCTCCTGGATGCTGTCTGACTTCTCCCGTCTCTCTCTCTGTTAACCCCTTCCATTCCCCCCTCCCCCCACAATAAAGTTGGCAGCGGATCCTAAAATGAGAGCATAATTCCTCATTAATATCACCAATTAAATAGGGGCCATTGTCAGAGTATAGGCAAAAAGGAATACCAAAGGGGGGAGTAATTTTCTTGAGTAAAATATTTACAACAGTTTTGGCAGTAGCATTGGAAGTGAGGTAAGCTTCAACCCATCTAGAAAAAACATCAACAATGACCAAAACATACTTATAGTGCTGACACCTTTGCAACTCAATGAAGTCAAGCTGAAGGGTTTGGAAGGGCCCTTCAGAGAGGCCTTGGACCACAATAGCTTTTCAGAGTCAGAGGCATCATCCTTTAAGGTAACAACATCTTTAATGGTTGGCATTAATTTGTCAGAGATCGACTCACCCTTGTCAGAACTTTCAGTCTGGCTCATCATTTTAGGCACAATCATAAGATGGCTGCGAGAGGCTTCTTTTGTGGCCTCATCATCAGCACAGCTACCAATGCCAACAGGGGATTGGCCAGTGGTATGGGCAGGACGTTTGATAACAGAAACCTGTGGGATATAGGTAAATTAATGTTACTTCTGCAATTCTGCAATTATAATTGATTATATAAAAGTAAATGAACTCACACCAGTGTGTAATTGTTTTAGCCAAGAGCTGAGTCAACAAGAATGGAAACAATGTGGAGGCAATATATATTTGTTTTTGTATTAGCTAAAAATGTATGCAAGAAAGAAACGGGACTGCAAGACAATGGTAGATATTACGGGCGAATAGATAAAATGCTGTGAAGAGAGGCAGTTAAATTAGATATGCCTGTATAAACAGTAGGTATAAACATCTGTTTCCCACTTTTACAGAAACACAGGAACAAACCCCAATTAAAAGGGCTTAGTGATAAGATGCTGTGAGGGGCAGCACAGATGGAGGGAGTAGATAATGGTAAGCAAAGGATGGGATGAGGTCAAATGGCCTTGAGAGGTCAGAAATAAGCATTTTGTCACAGACAAGGCCGGATAAGGCAAGAGATAAACAGGAGTAATGGGGCCAGTCTGAGGGAAGTGGAGGATGTAAACAGGGGAGGAGCAATGTAAAACAAAAGAAACCAAATTATATAAATATTGTGTATGAATTGAATTTGGGTTGTGTATGTCCTCTGCCTTATAGGCACTGGACATCACACCCACTTGCAAGTGTGAAATAAATGACACTTACTGATTCAGATCTTGTCTTGGACTGAAATTATTGAAGTGAGTGAGCTTTGTTTCTCACAAACCTGTTTTGGGAGCATAAGTGTGGTTAAAAGCTCCAAGACGAGCTGGCAGTGAGAAACGGGAGTACCTGAAGACATCAAAAACCCTCTATTTTTCCAGAGCTGACCAAAATCACGCACAACCATGAAAGCATAGTGGGAGTCAGTGTAAATGTTAACACAAAGGCTCATCCTGAGGGTGCAGGCACGGATCAGGGCAAAAAGCTCAGCTTGTTCGGCAGAAAAGGGAGTCTAAAAAGAAACTGATTCCAGGACGGAGCCATGGTCATCAACTATCGCATAGCCTGAGAGGTGAGTACCTGTATGGTCAGTAGGACTACCATCAGTGAACATATTGATGTCAGGGTCTGGGATAGGGGCATTAGAAAGATCTGGATGAATTTGGATGTCCTCATTGATGAGGAGAAAACAGTCATGATCTGGAGTGGATAAGGGTGGTGTGGGAAATCAGCAGGATTAATGGTGGTACGGTACTTAAAAGGAGTTGTTGAGGAGGTAAATGTTGAGTTTGCAATTGTCCTAACAGGGCGATCAGCACATGAGAACTGTAGACGACGATGTCCTGCTGAAGTGTGTGGTTTTCTGCAGACTGCAAACTAAGATACATAGTGGTAAGGATCTGAGTACAACAGGGATGTCCTAAGGCAACAGAGTCAAGTTTAGTAGAGAGATAGGCAATTGGGCAGTGTCGGTCGCCTCATCTTCTGCCTCGGAACACTTCAACCCCAGGGCATCAATGTGGATTTCAACAGTTTCCTCATTTCCCCTTCCCCCACCTCATCCTAGTTTCTAACCTCCAGCAACACGATCCCCTGACTTGTCCGGACTTGTCCGACCTGCCCAGCTCCTTTTCCACCTATCCACTCCACCCTCTCCTCCCTGACCTATCACCTTCATCTCCTTCCCCACTGACCTATTGTACTCTATGCTACTCTATCCCCACCCCCACCCTCCTCTAACTTATCTCTCCACGCTTCAGGCTCTCTGCCTTTATTCCTGATGAAGGGCTTTTGCCCGAAACGTCGATTTTGCCTGTCCTCGGATGCTGCCTGAATTGCTGTGCTCTTCCAGCATCACTGATCCAGAATCTGGTTTCCAGCATCTGCAGTCATTGTTTTTACCTCGGTCTCCATGTTGTTGAGTGAGAACTGAGGAAGCACAGTCTTCCAGAATAGTGCAGTAAAGTTGGAAAGGTCTGTCATAGAAGGGTATTCCCAAAGCTCGAGCTTGTGACAAGGCTTGATAAAGTTTGTCAAAGGCTTGTTTTGCCTCTGAGGAGAGCTCGAAGGTACCTTCATAGGAAGTAAAAGGGGTCAACATTTTAATGAGGAGGGCAGCGTTAGGGATCATTTTGTCGGCAGAAGTTGACCATGCCCAGCCATTGGCAAACTTGTTTCACAGTTGTCAGGACGGGGAAGTTGACAATAGGAGTGATGCGGCTCTGTTCAAGAGAGCGTGAATCAGCTGACAGGATGAAACCTAGGAACTATACCTGGCATTGTGCAATTGAGACATTTTTGAGAGACAACATAACCCAGACGTTTCAGATAGTTGAGGTGGAGAACGACATAGAGCAGTTAGATTCTTCATCTAGACTGGCAACAAGGAGGTCGTCTACATATTGTATCAGTGCAGACCCACCTGTGCGGGTGAGAGACCACAATTGTTTCTGTAAGGCTTGAGAGAAAGGGTTGGAGAGTGTATGAAGCCGAAGGTAGTCGAATCCACGTCAGCTGCTGTCCATTAAAAGGTAAAGGCAAATAGGTACTGACTTGTCTTCATGAAGGGGTAGAGAGAAAAAAGCATTTTGCAGGTCAACAACAGTGAAAGATTTAGCATCTGATGGTATCGAAGCTAGAATGTGAGCTGGGATGCATTGGGACCAATGCATGAAGAGACTATACAATAGCACTGATAGCTTTTAAATCTTGAACCAGTCTATACTGGTCTGGCTTGCCAGGTTTTGGGACAGCCATAATTGGAGTTTTACAGGGTGACTTGGCAGAGAAAGACATCAATTAGAGCAGCGAGGTTTGGTATTGCCTATTGTTTCAGTGGATATTAGCAAATGGATGGTAGAGTAATATTTGGTTTTAGAGCAGTCTGAAAGGGTTCACATTCCGTAAGTCCAACATGGGAGGATGTTCAGCCAATACATCAAGCGGACCAAATCAAGGACATTCAGACTTTCATGGTGCAGGAGTATGGCCCGATGAGGTATGATTTTGACAATAGAGGATAGTCATCCCTTATTGGAGTGTTTGCAGATCATAGCAGTGTGGGTCAGTCCTGGTGATTGCACAGTGGACCAAAGGGCCCAGGTCTTTAGCATGATGAGGCACATTGACCTTCCGGGTGATGTGAGGGGCTGAGGTATCTGCCTGTTTGCATAGGTGAGCAGGTATTTGAACAGAATCTGCTTCACCCTCTGGCCGGGTGACCCGAGCCAGGATCTGTAAAGTCCATTCAGTACCAATGAAATCCCTGAGAAAACCTTCAAGGGATTGGTCTTGGCCTGTCTGATCGTAAGCAAGGGCGACATGACTTCCAGAACTTTGAGGGTCAACATTAAGTGACCACCATTGAGATTTAGTGGACACGTACAGCTGGCGTTCAACTGAGTCAGAGTCAAGTTGGACACCATCAGGGGAACAGACGAATTTGATTTCAAAGGTACACAGCAGATCTCGTCCCATTAGATTGTAGGATAACGTGGCAATGATCACAAAGCGGTAGTGCAGGGAATAGCCTTGGAAATAGACAGGAACCAGATCAGAAACTGGATAACGATGGGTTTCTCCTTGGAACCCAGATAATCTTTGGGTCTTCTTAGAGATTGGAAGGTTCATGTCGGATTTCACTGCAGATATTGAGGCTCCCTTGTCAATCAGAAGTGCATACCATCTGTTTTCAACTTTAAGACTGTAGGTTCCTGCTTGTAAGACACAGGCTGCAAAGGAAAGTTATGCAGTCATTGGGAAAAGGTTATTTTGCGAAAAATAATGTTGCCCTCTGCCTCTCACTTGTGGCAGAGGGTGATTATTATTAGGGGGTCTCCTCTAGTTGTCATAAGGGTCCTGTGGGATATAGGTAAAGTAGTATTACTTCTGCAATCATAATTACTTATGCAAAGTAAATGCACTCACACCAGTGTGTAATTGTTTCAACCAAGGGCCGAGTCAACAAGAATGAAAACTATGTGGAGGAAATATATAATTGTTTTTGTATTAGCTATAATGTGCATACAAGAATGAGCCATGCTTGCAAACAACGATAGATGTTACAGACAAATAGATAAGGTGCTGTGAGGGTGTAGGTTAAGCCAGATATGCTTGTACAAGCAGTAATTATAAGCATCTGTTTCCCACTTGTGCAAAAACACAAAAACAAACCCCAATTAAAAGGTCATAAGGATCAATATGGTTGGGGAAAGGGAGGAAATGTCACAGGTGGGGGAAGTAGATAGTAGTGAAGGAGGATACATCTGACAATGGGCCACAGCAGGATGTGGTGAAATAGCCAAGTAAAACTTGTACTTTGTTATGCACAAGGCCAGATAAGGCAAGAGATAAACAATAGTAATGGTTTGGAGTAGTGAATCCTATATTTATACTTGGTGGGCGGCACGGTGGCACAGTGGTTAGCACTGCTGCCTCACAGCGCCTGAGACCCGGGTTCAATTCCCGCCTCAGGCGACTGACTGTGTGGAGTTTGCACATTCTCCCCGTGTCTGCGTGGGTTTCCTCCGGGTGCTCCGGTTTCCTCCCACAATCCCAAAGATGTGCAGGTTAGGTGAATTGACCATGTTAAATTGCCCGTAGAGTTAGGTAATGGGTAAATATAGGGGTATGGGTGGGTTGCGCTTCGGCGGGTCGGTGTGGACTTGTTGGGCCGAAGGGCCTGTTTCCACACTGTAATGTAATGTAATCTAATCTAATCTAAACTCTGGGTGCCTTATTCCAGGCACCACGCTTGCAAGCATGTAATAAACATACTGATTGCTTCAGATCTTGTCTCGGACTGAAATTATTGAAGTGAATGAGTTTTGTTTCTCGCAGGTCCTGAGGGTAATTTCCATATCCGCCCCCTTGGCTTCCCCTGTTGCCCCTTTAGACGCCCAATGAAAAGGATGGCCACAACTAAAGCAGCCTCGGGTCGGGCAGTCATGAGCCAAGTGATATGGGTTGCCACAATTTAAACAGCTCTAAGAGAGTTGTCTGGAGGGACCTCCCGCCCACACTCACAACCGTGGCCTCGAATGGGTGTAGGGTCATCACTGCAATGCACAAGTAATTCTTGAGAAGTCTCTTCTTGGACAACAAATTCCGACTTTACGTGGGTTGTGTCTTGTCTGCACTCTGGTATTTCCACAAGGCCTTAACAGAACAATGGAGTTGATTGGGATTAGCGTCAACCCAGACGAGGTTATTTGTCTTGACTGCAGTCAGCAGACAGTTCAATAACATGGAGTTATATTTAGCATTAGCAACATGGAAACTCAAGGTCTGATCCTCAGAATAGGACTTATAATTTTCTTGGAAGTGTTCAAGAAAGTCTTCAGCAGACTCCTTACTTTTAGGGCGAAGTTTGAGGATATGAGTAAGGTCAATAGGTTTTGCCAGCATGACGAATGCAGCGGCAAGGATATCACCCTGTCACTACTGATCCTGAGCTACCGCATTGGCAAGGACAGCAAAATCATTATAACCAACGTGTTCAGTGAAACAGGCATATTCAGTGCAGATAAGGATCTATTGAATAAGGGCCCAAAGGCCTTGGGCAATGCCGTCATAACTTTAATGGTGGTGTTAGGGAAATCAACAAACTGTTGAGGAGCCTTGTGGTGGTCTGGTGCATTATTGAGAATGGACATAATTTCATGGGGCTTCCAGGGACAGTAAAAACGGATAGTAGTGTTTTGATCGGCAGTGCCAGCCTGTGGATTCAACAGTTCTATCATGGGAACATGCCCGGAGCGGGTATTTCATCTCCCGAGTCCTCAGAAGAGAAACTCAGTTGGACAAGTTGTGGCAAGGCAAGGTGAGACTTTTTAAAGGGATCGGCGAGATCTCGATTTTTGTTGACTGCGAGTATTCCAAGCAACAGGGTCTGTAAACTGAGGAGGGAGCAGAGGAAGAGGTGTGGCTACGGCATCAGCGTACGTCTGAGGACGAGCTGCAGCTGCCGAACTAACAGAGATCTGAGGAGTATGGAGAAAAGCAGCGATAGTGGGGGTGAATCCAGTCGGGAGAACGACAATCCAGCGGCAGGGGAACAATGGGGATTTGAGAACTAGGTGCAACAAGTTTGATAAGCTATGGGGAAGAGGCTGGGGCAGGGGGCACTTGACTTGTCGATCCAGCAGGGACTAGAAATAGCCGGGGCTGCATTAAGATTCGCTTGCAGGTTAGGTGGGCGTGGGCGAGGTGGTGGCAGTGCAAGGCACGGATAGGAATACCAATCACCTAAATCTGAATTTTCGTTGTCTCCCCCACCCAAACCAAGGCCAACCATCGAACTACATAGTCCTTTTTGTTTATCAGTCACCGATGACTTTTTTTGTTTCTGTTGACATTTGACTCGAACACATTCGTGTTTGAGGACCTCAATTGATTTCATGGGACCATTATTAGTCAATTCAGTTCCCAATTTGGTGGCAGTATCCTGCCATGAACGCAAGACCGATTCTTTGTGACTTTCACAACAAAATTGCCGCCACAACCCAATCAATTCTTTTGTTTTGAGCCCAGGTTTTGTCACCAAATCAATTGCTGGGCTGATTTAACCAAGTGAGTATTTTCAGGGCCACCAAGTGGCTACTGCTCATCACCCAATGTCGTATTTAAGGCACCAGAAAGTTTTTGCAGGCTTTCAGACTTTTCTGGATACTTTTCACATAGTTTCACCATTGAAGACGGATCTTCTGTCTTGTCTCTATTATTACCCATCTGAAAACAACCTTCCTTCAATAATCCCAACTGAAGATCTTCACTATTCAACAACCCGGCAACAAACAACAAAACTAATGAGTTCCACAAACCTTTCTTGACTTTCCAAACCCTCCAACAGTCTCGTTATAATGTATCGCAATACTTTCTTATTTAGTCTTTCACACAATTTGAAAATCAATTTAGACAACACCAATTTGACCGAATCTGAATCCCCAACTCATTTGAAGTACTTCTTTATTCAGATCCCTGACCTGTTAGTGGAGTCCTCAACTCTCTTCTGGATGCCCGAACCACAAGTCCCAGACTCCTTTTCTTTTTACAATGAATTCTTACCAGAATCTATCCTTTTTGGATTGGAACTAGACAATAAACAGCGAGGGGTCGGGTCGAGTCAACCACAACGTGAATGAGTGGAAAACCAAACGGAGAAAATACTCATGTCTGGCCAGCCGATTCCTCTACACTCAATAGTGGAGGATTCAAAGCTCTTACACTGCTGTCCACAATCCATCTGTACCATACTGAAGGTGGCTGCACAGGTGGATAGAGTGGTCAAGAAGGCATATGGTATGCTTGCCTTCATCGGACAAGGTATTGAATATAAGAGCCGGCAAGTCATGTTAACATTGTACAAGACATTGGTTCGGCCGCATTTAGAATACTGTGTATATTTCTGGTCGCCACATTACCAAAAGATTGTGGATGCTTTGGAGACGGTGCAGAGAAGATTTACGAGGATGTTGCCTGGTACGGAAGGTGCTAGCAATGAAGAAAGGTTGAGTAGGTTAGGATTGTTTGCATTAGAAGAAAGGAGATTGAGGTCTACAAAATCATAAGGGGTATAGACAGGGGAGGGAGAGAGAGAGAGAGAGACAGACAGAGATCTCCCTCCCCCGCGTGAGGGATTCAATAGCGAGAGGTGGAAAATTTAAGGGGGATGAGATTGGAAAGTACTTCACACAGAGGGTGGTAGGTGCCTGAAACGTGTTGCCAGCAGAGGCAGGCATGGTACAGTCATTTAAGGTTCGTCTGGACAGATGCAAGAGTAGGTGGAGAGCAGAGGGATACAAATGCTTAAGAACTGGCGATAGGTTTAGACAGTGGATTTGGATTGGCTCAGCCTTGGAGGGCAGAAGGGCCTGATCCTGAGCTGTAAGTTTTCTTTGTTCTTTGAATCAGAGTCACGGAACCAGATGAAGATCTGGACCCCCCCCCCCCCCCCACCCCGGCAGGGTCTCTCGGTTCCGCGATTGATCAATAAACACTTGCATTCAGTCTGGCTGTTAAGACTTCACTCTTTATTTTTCATATGGTCCGACACAGAGCATCCAGAAATACAGAGGTTATGCACTTCCGTGTTCCTCGGAGGAGCTGCGCACATGGCTTAAAATAAAGACATGTTTATATTTTTCTTAAAAGGGTACAGGCCATGATCGCAAAGTACATTCAAACAATTACCAATCAATACACAATCCTGCTTTATTTGACAGTTACTATGTCCAATGATACTTTATTTTCCAACACGTAGGCCACTCTTACCTCACTATACGAGCCATTGCACCTGCACTTGACGGTCAGTTAGGATAGCTAGAAATGTCTTATCCAGTCTAGTTATCTCTATGCTGTAAAGGGCGTGTTATCTGCTAATCTCTATTGAAGCAGACTGTGGTTAGTCACTTATGCAGCTATAGCAGAATTAGCAGTTAGTAACTGAAACGCCATTTTATGCAGTTGACTGCATCTGTGGGATATGCATCCCAATCCAGCTCCTTGAAGACCGCATTAGGGAACTGGAGCTGGATGAACTTCGGATCATTCAAGAGGTGGAGAGGGTTATTGAGAGGAGTTACAGGGAGGGAGTCACAACTCAGGTAAAAAAAGGTAGATGGCTTACCGTCAGGGAACAGAAAGGGAATCAGCAAGCAGTGCAAGGATCTCCTGTGGCCATTCCCCTCAACAATAAGTATAGCTTTTTGGATACTGGTTTTTGGGGGGAGGGGGAGAGGAGCGACTTACCGGAGTACGCAATGGGGCCCGGTCTCTGGCATAGAGTCTGTCCCTGTTGCTCAGAAAGGAAGGGGGAGGTTGTACATGGAGTCAGAGGAGATAGGGGAAGTGTTAAATGAACATTTTTAGTCAATATTCACACCAGAAAAAGACAATGTTGTCAAGGAGAATACTGAGAAGAAGGCCACTAAACGGGATTGAGGTTCATGAGGAGGTGTTAGAAATTCTGTAGTGTGAAAATAGATAAATCCCCAGGGCTGGATGGGATTTATTCTAGGATTCTCTGGGAAGCCAGGGAAGAGATTGCAGAGCCCTTGGCTTTAATCTTTGTCATTGGCTACAGGAATAGTACCAAAAGAGTGGAGGATAGCAAATGTTGTCCCCTTGTTCAAGAGGAGGAGAAGAGAGAACTCTGGTAACTATAGACCAGACAGCCTTACTTCGATTGTGGATAAAGTGCTGGTAAAGGTTAGAAGAGAGAGGATTTATAATCATCTAGAAAGAAAGAAATTGATTAGGGATAGTCAACAAGGTTTTGTGAAGGGTAGGTCATGCCTCACAAACCTTAGAGTTCTTTGAGAAGGTGACTAAACAGGTGGATGTAGGTGAAGCCGTTGATTTGGCATATATGGAATTCAGTAGGGCATTTGATACGGTTCCCCAAGATAAGCTACTACACAAAATATGGAGATATAGGATTGCGGGTGATTTGGCAGTTTGGGTCAGAAATTGGCTAACAAAGACAACAGAGGATGATGGTTGATGGAAACGTTCATCAGGAGTTCGTTTACTCGTGGTGTACCGCAAGGATCTGGTTTGGGGCCACTGCTGTTTGTCATTTTTATAAACGACCTGGATGAGGGTGCAGAAGGATGTGTTAGCAAATTTGTGGATGACACTAAGGTCAAAGGATGTTGCAGGTTACAGAGGTGAGATACACAAGTTGCAGAGCTAGGCTGAGAGATGACAAATGGAGTTTAATGCAGAAAAGTGAGAGGTGATTCACTTTGGAAGGAGTAACAGGAATCCAGATTACTGGAAGAATAGTAAGATTCTTGGTAGTGTAAATGAGCAGAAATCTCGGTGTCCATGTACACAGATCTCTGAAAGATGCCATCCAGGTTGATAGGGCTGTTCAGAAGGCAGATGGTGTGTTAGCTTTTATTAATAGAGGGATTGAGTTTCAGAACCTTGATGTTGCAGTTGTACATAACTCTGTTGTGGCCACACTTGGAGTATTGCATGCAATTCTGGTCACTGCATTATAGGAAGGATGTGGAAGCTTTGGAAAGGGTTCAGAGGAGATTTACTTGGATGTTGTATGGTATGGAAGGAAGGTCTTACAAGGAAAGGTTGAGGTGCTTAATTGAGACACAAGATAATCAAAGGATTGGATCGGGTGGATAGTGAGAGTCTTCTTCCGAGGACAGTGGAACATAAGGGTGCACAGCTTCATATTGAGGAGTGATAGATCTCAGACAGATGTCAGAGGTAGTTTCTTAATCAGAGTAGTAGGGGGCACGGCATGCACTGCCTGCAACAGTTGTATACTCGCCAATTTTACGGACATTTAACTGGTATTGGCATATGGACAGTGTAAGTTAGATGGGCTTCAGATTGGTTTCACAGAGTGGTGCAACATCGAGGGCCAAAGAGCCTGTACTGCGCTGTAATGTTCTACCTTTTACATGAAATGTCTAATACCTGTACGAGGAGCATGCATTTAAAGTGGGAGAGGGAGGATTCAAAGGAGATGTGAGAGGCAAATTTGTTTTTTTTATACAGTGGTGGAGTCTGGAACACACTGGAAGTGGTGGTGGTGGAGACAGATACAATAGGGGTGTTTAAGGAATGTTTAGATAACACATGAATGTGCAAGGAATGGAGGGATATGAGCCAAGGGCAGGCAGAAGGGATTAGTTTAATTTGGCATCATGTTCGGTACAACATAGTGGGACGAAGGGCCCAATCCTGTGCTGTACTGTTCTATGTTCTCGTCACTCTATTGGATCCTAACCAGACTTTTGAAAAACAAATCCCAGAGTTTTTTTAAAGCCTAAGATAAATGACTTAATTATTTACTAAAATTAAACAATCTGATTAACATCTGTGCTTGAAATCCAAAGCTTTTGTTTTCCGTCCCCATTCACATAAAAGACAAACACAGTCAAGGGAAAAATAAAGTTACAAAATCGGCTAAATGGCTTTCATGTTGTGTTGTTTCACAGGTATAACTGTGGATTCCTTGTTACTTTTTCTGAAATTTGATCTGGATCACCATCATTTACCTCGCCAAAGACAGCAATACATCTAACTCAGTTTTGTACTATTTGGGCTTTACGATGGGTAACATGAGTCCACATGGACAGCAGCTCAAGAAGGCACCTTACCATGACCTTCTCAAGGTCAATAAATACTGGTCAGTCAGCAACACCCACATTCCACGAGCAAATAATCCATAAACTGAACTTGGTAATATCTGGGAACGTTTGTGAATATCTTCTGCACCTCTCTAATGCCAACACATCTTTCCTAAAGTGTGGTGCCCAGAACTGGTTGCAGTACTCCAGTTGAGACTACATCAGTGTTTTATACCAGATAATGTAAGAGGTTAATTTTAGAAGGTAAACTTCCTTGTTTTATATGCTGTGCACCTATTAATGAATCCTAGGATATAGCATATTTTATTAACTGCACTTTGAACCTGCCTCAACACTTTCAATGATCTATTTTGACATGATTATCGGGTTTTTAGATTAGATTCCCTACAGTGTGGAAACAGGCCCAACAAGTCCACACCGACCCTCCAAAGAGTAACCCACCCCCCCTCTGACTAATGCATCTAACACTTTGGACAATTTAGCATGGCCAATTCACCTGACCTGCACGTCTTTGGATTGTGGGAGGAAACCGGAGCACCCGGAGAAAACCCACGCAGAAACAGGGAGAAAGTGAAAACTCCATGCAGACTGTTGCCCGAGGCTGGAATCAGACTTGGGACCCTGGTGCTGTGAGGCAGCAGTGCTAACCACTGAGCCACCGTGCCACCCATATTTAAAGTTAATGTTTTCAAAAGGGCACAAAGAATCTTACAAAATGATTCCCAGATTCAGATAACCATCCTTGTGGATTCAGCAATATCACTTGAATTGGCACACCACACAATTCAAACTCTACTGTGAGTAATTGAGGATTAGGACAAAGAAGTTGTTCACCCTCTTAACTTGGTTCTAACAACATATAAAACACAAGTAAGGTGTATCGAGTCTGTGTGGAATATTACAAGAGAATTTGTACTATTTTAACCTTTTCAGTCTGCTCTTAATTTTATGAAGATATGTAAACAGAAATTAAGGTTACCTGTAAGCTCAAATAGTTATGCGGGGATACAATAAGATTGCAATACAGTGTTCAGCAAAAGCAAAGGAAAAGAGGGGGTGAGTGTGACAGTCTGATTAAAGAACACATTGGAATCAAAAATTTTGTTTGGAATTGAGAAGCAAAAAGGGGGCAATTGACACTACTAACAAATGTCTTAATCTCAAAACAGAAAGAGAATAATCTGTATTGAAGTCACAAATCAGCAAGGATTAGAGAACTTTAAAACTTTTTATTTCAAAAAGGGCACCTCTACCCCAAAATGTCAATGTCCTTTATGCACCACTCCCACCACCCATACTAACACACACACTTTTGATGCCTTCCCACCTGAAAAATGCGAGACATACCTCACCCCAATCACTACTGTTGTTTTCACTGAGATGTTTGCAGCCTCAGCAGTGGTCTGTTGAGACTACTAGAATTGTTGAATTAACCAAGATTGGCCAACAGTCCTTGCAGTCAGGATTTACTGTTCACAAAGGGTCCAATGCTCAACAGTTTAATTTCCCTCCCCCCCCCTCAATATGTCACTGCTGTAGAGTAGGCTTTTTAAATATCAATTCGTTTGGAACACACTTTTCTTCCAAGGCTGGTTTGATGAACAGGACAACCCAAATAAAGTTTAGCCCAGTTGGTTTCAGTTAGTAATAGAGAAGGGCATCTAAAGTATAACTTTTAAATTTGAGAAGTACTATTCTCTATCAGATGAGAGGGGATAATAGCCAGGGTAAAATGGAACCAAAGAAAAATCCATAATAACAGTGATCTTTAAAGAAGTCACAGTTCAGATACAGAGGGCTGCATTGCAACAACAGAAATCAGAAAAAACAGAGCTTATAATTCAAAGTAGTGGAGCTATTCCAAACAGCATTTCATCTTATCCTTTTGCAATGAGCAAGAACCTGGATGGCTAAAATCAAACAATTTTTCTGCTAGCAACTTCAACCTGCTCCTATATTCTAAATGCTTATGGTTGGAGTTAGGAACTCCATCAAATCCATACATCGCTCCCCACCAAGCCGCAGCTATAGTGCCAGTAGAATCACTATCACCCCCATGGAAAACCGCTCGATTACAAAGCTCTCTCCAGGAATTGCCTGAGCCCAAGATGGCATCATAAGCAATCATGGGAGCATCATGCCCGCTTGCCCCACCCCAGCCCGAATAGCTAATAGAGGTATAGAATTTGTCACGTTCCATCACATCGTACGGAACTGGGAAAATTGGCTTGGATACCCCATCCAGAATGCCTCTATCCTGAAGGTACTTCTTCCACTGGTTTTCAAAGTAGGACCTGAAAGGAAAAAAAATGTGATGAGGTATTCAATATTCTAAAGATTTTATTCTCCATAATGATGTATATCAAGAAAGACCACAATTTTCACAAGTTCTGGACAGCGCAAAGCATCAAAAATATCTTATTGATTGTAAGAAGTGCATGGGGAAACAGTGATTAGATTAGATTAGATTACTTACAGTGTGGAAACAGGCCCTTCGGCCCAACAAGTCCACACCGCCCCGCCGAAGCGCAACCCACCCATACATTTACCCCTTACATAACACTACGGGCAATTTAGCATGGCCAATTCACCTGACCTGCACATCTTTGGACTGTGGGAGGAAACCGGAGCACCCGGAGAAACCCACGCAGACACGGGGAGAACGTGCAAACTCCACACAGTCAGTCGCCTGAGACGGGAATTGAACCCGGGTCTCTGGCGCTGTGCGGCAGCAGTGCTAACCACTGTGCCGCCCAATCACTGGACCAGTAATCTAGGGACAGGTTTTAATTTTACCATGGCAGCTGGTAGAATTTAACTTCAAAAATAAATTTGGAATGGAAAGCTAGTCCTGATAATGGTGACTATGACAATAATCATCAATTATTATTCACCTACATCCTTTAGGTCAAAAATTTAGGTTACAGTCAAACGGGTTTATTTGAACAAGCTTTCGAAGGTGAAGTGAAGAGAGCATCTAGGCATAGACTTTATAATCAGAGGCATCAAAAGATCTCACAAATAGTGTGAGTGGAGTGTTGACAGGTAGGATAATAGATCTCTGCAGGTAGGATAATAGATCAAGAGTGTTGGTGTGAGTAAAGTGTCAACAACTGAATAACAAGTGAAGGGATGACCTATCATAAATATATTTCAGGAAGGAAATCTGCTGTCCTTACCTGGTTTGGCCTACATGTGACTGCAGACATGTTTGATTCTTAATTGCCTACTTGCTTCAGATCAATTAGGGGTGCCCATTTCCAATGAAAAAAAAGATAAAAGTTCTTTGTCACAAAGGAGACGTGACAGCCAATTTGTGGCTAGTTGAATGAAGGATAATGGCCTGAAGCCTGAACTGAATTGCAGTATTGGATCACTTATGACCATTCAAGAAAAGGTAACTAGAACCTCATTTCAGTGTCTCATGCAAAAAAGTCAACCCTTAGCAGCATATCAACCACCACTCAAACCTCCCCAAACCCCACCACAGAAGAATACAACAGGATATGGAATGCACTGCCTAAAATTATGGTGGAGACAGGCAGAATTGAACCATTCCAAAGGGCATTGATGAGTATTCAGATATAAATAGTATGCAAGGGGATCTTGGCACTGGGTAAAGATGCTCATTTGAAGGGCCAGAGTAGGCACAATGGACCAAATGGCCTCCTGCCATGCAGTAGTAACTCTGTGATTCTAACACTGAATTGATATGCCAGTTTTGATTTGTGTGGCGGAGGTGGGTACTGCAGACGCTGGAGATTAGAGTCAAGATTACAGTAGTGCTGGAAAAGCACAGCAAGTCATGCAGCAGGAGGAGCAGGAAATCGACGTTTTGGGCAAAAACCCTTCATCAGGAATCAATTTGATTGGTGTGTTCATGTCTGCCTGACAGGACCTTCGCTAAAATGTGTATCCAAAGAACACTGCCTGTGAAAATACAGCATCTCTACAATTCAGCTTAGATTGCTAGCTGGCATCCATTACCGCAATGATCTAGATGTTACAGTACAGACCTCTGAGGAGTTGTTCTTCACACGAAGGAAATGCACATTTTTGCATTTCAATTTCATCTGTCTGGCAAACCCAGTAATTCCAGAGAGATGAAGAAAGCATTATGAAGCAGATTATTAAGAAGCATGTTAACACCATGAAACCATGCAAATATCAGCCTCAAGCCTCTCACGGAGCACTTACAAAATGAAGAATGAATACTACACATACCATTCAGCCAGATTTTCAGAAACATAGTGCCCAGCATTTTCTACGTAACTCTTTGTTTTCTCCAACACTTCCATCAGGCCTGCTCCCCAACTTTCTATGGGTTTATCATTCACTGCATAAGCTGTGAACAAAGCTGCAACTACTGAGCCCAGATAGCCAGTTGGATGATGGTGAGTCATTCGGCCACTCTCGACAGCTACTTCAATCAGCATCTGTAACTCATTGGGATGAGGAAATCGCAGTCCAATACACATAGCCCTCATTGCTGCACCACATCCACCTCCTTTAGGATTGAATGGGATTTTCCAGCCATCTGAACGACCTGGCCTCAGTAACCTGACTGCATTCATGCAAGTCAAACCTGGCAAAACATAATAGACATAGTGCAGAACATTAACTCCTTTTATGAATAGAAGAGTTAATTCTTATTACTAATGAGAGAAACCCCAATATATAGATAAAAAAGTAAACTGTCATTTTCCAGTTATTTACCTTAACCAAACTGAGCAACTTGTTAAAAGTGACCCAATCTAAACCAAATTCAAACATGATTTCAGAACATGAAGATAATATCAATGAGATATACATTTTTTTTTTAAAAGGAATTTCCATTTTTAATGGGAGTCAGTTGGCTGAACAGCTGATTTGTGATGTTGACCCCAGTCTCGTCGGCTCAATTCCCACACTGGCTGAGGTCACAATGAAGGTCCTATCTTCTCACCTGAGGCGTGGTGATCCTCAGGTCACCACCAGTCATCCATCTTTCTCTTTCTGTCTCTGAAAAAGCAGCCCAGTGATCCTTTAGAACTCTAGGAACTTTATATTTTTGAACAAGATGGAGGATGGGAAAAAATGTCTGGCTGTAACAGCTGCTCCTTTCTTTGGTGTATTTTAGGTGCTGGAGGTGATTTCCTCTAATTCCAAGAGCAGCAATTACTGTTTTATATGCTGTTGCATTGTTTTGGAAGTTTGGGGAAAAAAAGTTAAAACAACAGCAGTTTTAAAAGGGAGAAGAACAGACAAAGGAAGCACATGGTGAAGTCAGTGTAGGGGAGGGGGAAGAGAGAGAGAGAGAAATAAACTGACAGAGCAGTGAACCTGCACAGTTCCTGCCTTTGCTGTTTGAATTCATGTATTGCTGGACATTGGAATGCATCTGGAAAAATTAGCAAACAGTGAATTTCACAACTAATCATGGAGGAACTTGTTCGGGCGAAGTTCACAACACAAAATCAGATAAGTTAATCATTGTTTTAAGTCTGTCCAAGAGAAAGGCTGCAGCAGTGAGTAGAGTGGGTTCTTTCTTGATTATATGTTTTTGGAGATAAGTCTCTTGATTAAACTGAAAATATAAGCCATAACTATTCATTTAACCTGGGACAGTGTTTTGTAGAGGAATAAGACGGTGTTATTTTCTGGGTCTGTAGATTGTGAAGGAGCAAAAATGGCCTTTACAATGATATGTACTTGTCAGATGTGGGAGTTTAAAGAGAATTTAAGGGTTACTGCAGATTATATCTGTAATAAATGCTGTTGGATGCAAATCTTATCAGATCGAATGGATCAGTTGGAGACACAGTTAGAAGCGATGAGGAATTTGCAACAGCAACAGTATGTGATGGATGGCAGTTCTAGGAAAGGTGGGGGGGGGGTGTGGTGGAGGGGAATCTCAGATACAGACACATAGATGGGTTAACTCCAGGAAGGGTAAGAGAGGTACACACCTAGGGCAGGAGTCTTTTGGGGATATACCCATTTCAAACACATATGCAGTTTTGGAAAATGTGGGGGTGATGGATTCTCTGGGGAACGTAGCACTAACAGCCAAGTCTTTGGTATGGACACTGGCTCTAACGCAACGAGGGATATGTCAGGTTCCAAGAGATCAATTATGTTAGGTGATTCTGTAGTCCAAGGTACAGACAGATGTTTCTGTGGCCAGCAGCGAAAAAGCAGTGGTGTGTTGTTTCCCTGGTGCCAGGATCAAGGATGTCTCAGAGAGGGTGCAGAATGTTCTCACGGGGGAGAGGGGCCAGCAGGAGGTCATTGTCCACATTGGAACCAACGGTATAGGAAGGAAAAAGGTTGAGATTCTGAAGGGAGATTACAGAGAGTTAGGCAGAAATTTAAAAAGGAGGTCCTCAAGGGTAGTAATATCTGGATTACTCCCAGTGCTACGAGCTAATGAGAGCAGGAATAGGAGGATAGAGCAGATGAACGTATGGCTGAGGAGCTGGTGTATGGGAGAAGGATTCACATTTTTGGATCATGGGAATCTCTTTTGGGGTAGAAGTGACCTGCACAAGAAGGATGGATTGCACCTAAATTGGAAGGGGACTAATATACTGGCAGGGAAATTTACTAGAACTGCTTGGGAGGAGTTAAACTAGTAAGGTGGGGGTAGTAAGGTGGGGGGGGGGGTTGGGACCCAGGGAGATAGTGAGAAAAGAGATCAATCTGACACTGGTACAGTTGAGAACAGAAGTGAGTCAAACACTCAGGGGAGGCAGGGACAAGGTAGGACCAATAAATTAAACTGCAGATATTTCAATGCAAGGGGCCGAATAGGGAAGGCAGATGAACTCAGGGCATGGTTAGGAACATGGGACTGGGATATCTTAACAATTACAGAAACATGGCTCAGGGATGGGCAGGACTGGCAGCTTAATGTTCCAGGATACAAATGCTACAGGAAGGATAGAAAGAGAGGCAAGAGAGGAGGGGAGTGGCATTTTTGATAAGGGATAGCATTACAGCTGTGCTGAGGGAGGATATTCCCGGAAATACATCCTGGGATGTTATTTGGGTGGAACTGAGAAATAGGAAAGGGATGATCACCTTATTAGGATTGTATTATAGATCCCCTAATAGTCAGAGGGAAATTGAGAAACAAATTTGTAAGGAGATCTCAGCTATATATAAGAATAATAGGGTGGTTATGGTAGGGATTTTAACTTTCCAAACATAGACTGGGACTGCCATAGTATTAAAGGTTTAGATGGAGAGGAATTTGTTAAGTGCTTACAATACAATTTTCTAATTCAGTATGTGGATGTACCTACTAGAGAAGGTGCAAAACTTGACCTACTCTTGGGAAATAAGGCAGGGCAGGTGACTGAGGTGTCAGTGGGAGAGCACTTTGGGGCCAGCGACCATAATTCTATGAGTTTTAAAATAGTGATGGAAAAGAATAGACCAGATCTAAAAGTTGAAGTTCTAAATTGGAGAAAGGCCAAATTTGACAGTATGAGGCAAGAACTTTCAAATGCTGATTGGGGGCAGATGTTCTCAAGTTAAGGGACGGCTGGAAAATGAGAAGCGTTCAGAAATGAGATAACGAGAATCCAGAGAAAGTATATTCCTGTCAGGGTGAAAGGAAAGGCTAGTAGGTATAGGGAATGCTGGATGACTAAAGAAATTGAGAGTTTGGTGAAGAAAAAGAAGGAAACATCTGTCAGGTATAGACAGGATAGATCAAGTGAATCCTTAGAAGAGTATAAAGGAAGTAGGAGTATATTTAAGAGGGAAATTAGGAGGGCAAAACGGGGACATGAGATAGCTTTGGCAAATAGAATTAAGGAGAATCCAAAGGGTTTTTACAAATATATTAAGGACAAAAGGGTAACTAGGGAGAGAAGAGGGCCCCTCAAAGATCAGCAAGGCGGCCTTTGTGTGGAGCCGCAGAAAATGGGGGAGATACTAAAATGAATATTTTGCATCAGTATTTACTGTGGAAAAGGATATGGAAGATATAGACTGTAGGGAAATAGATGGTGGCATCTTGTAAAATATCCAGATTACAGAGGAGGAAGTGCTGGATGTTTTGAAACAGGTAAAGGTGGATAAATACCCAGGGCCTGATCAGGTGTACCCAAGAATTCTGTGGGAAGCTAGAGATTGCTGGGCCTCTTGCTGAGATATTTGTATCATCGATAGTCACAGATGAGGTGCCGGAAGACTGGAGATTGGCAAACGTGGTGTCACTGTTTAAAAAGGGCGGTAAAGACAAGACAGGGAACTACAGACCAGTGAGCCTGACCTTGGTCGTGGGCAAGTTGTTGGAGGGAATCCGGAGGGACAGGATATATATGTATTTGGAAAGGCAAGGAGTGATTATGGATAGTCAACATGGCTTTGTGCATGGGAAATCATGTCTCACAAACTTGATTGAGTTTTTTGATGAAGTAACAAAGAAGATTGATGAGGGCAGAGCAGTAGATGTGATTTTTTGGACTTCATTAAGGTGTGCGACAAGGTTCGCCATGGGACACTGATAAGCAAGGTTAGATCTCACGGAATACAGGGAGAACTAGCCATTTGGATATAGAACTGGCTCAAAGGTAGAAGACAGAGGGTGGTGGAGGAGGTTGGATTTCACACTGGAGGCCTGTGACCAGTGGAGTGCCACAAGGATCAGTGCGGAGTCCTCTACTTTTTGTCATTTACATAAATGATTTGGATGCAAGCATAAGAAGTACAGTTAATAAGTTTGCAGATGACACCAAAATTGGAGGTGTAGTGGACAGCAAAGAGGGTTACCTCAGATTACAACAGGATCTTGACCAGATTGGCCAATGGGCTGAGAAGTGGCAGATGGAGTTTAATTCAGATAAATGTGAGGTGCTGCATTTTGGGAAAGCAAATCTTAGCAGGACTTATACACTTAATGGTAAGGTCCTAGGGAGTGTTGCTGAACAAAGAGACCTTGGAGTGCAGGTTCATAGCTCCTTGAAAGTGGAATCGCAAGTAGATAGGATAGTGAAGGCGGCATTTGGTATGCTTTCCTTTATTGGTCATAATATTGAGTACAGGAGTTGGGAAGTCATGTTGCAGCTGTACAGGACATTGGTTAGGCCACTGTTGGAATACTGCATGCAATTCTGGTCTCCTTCCTATCGGAAAGATGTTGTTAAATTTGAAAGGATTCAGAAAAGATTTACAAGGATATTGCCAGGGTTGGAGGATCTGAGCTACAGGGAGAGGCTGAACAGGCTGGGGCTCTTTTCCCTGGAGCGTCGGAGGCTAGGGGGTGACCTTATAGAGATTTACAAAATTATGAGGGGCATAGATAGGATAAATAGGCATAGTCTTTTCCCTGGGGTCGGGGAGTCCAGAACTAGGTTTAAGGTTAGAGGGAAAAGATATAAAAGAGACCTACGTGGCAACTTTTTCACGCAGAGGGTGGTATGTGTATGGAATGAGCTGCCAGAGGAAGTGGTGGAGGCTGGTACAATTGCAACATTTAAGAGGTATTTGGATGAGTATATGAAGAGGAAGGGTTTGGAGGGATATGGGCTGGGTGTTGGCAGATGGGACTAGTTTGGGTTGGGATGTCTGGTCGGCATGGACGGGTTGGACTGAAGGGTCTGTTTCCATGCTGTACATCTCTATAACTCTAAGAAAAATCATTATTGATCCATGTAGTGGTATGTCAAGTGCCCAAGTGGTGGCATAGGAGGAGCAGCCATTCAGCCGCTCAAGCCTGCTCCACCATTGAATAAGATCATGTTCGATCTGTGGGCCAACGCCATATGCCTGCCCCAGGCCCATATCCCTTGATATCCTGATTTAAATTTAACAACTGAATTGGAATCAACTGCCATTTAAGGAAGACAGCTCCAAACCTCCACTACTCTTTGCATGTTGAAGTGCTTTCTAACATATCTCCCAAATGGTGTAGCTCAAATTCTTAGACTATGCCCCCAGATTGAAAATCAAATATTGAAAATTATTCCAACTTTGTATTTTCCTATTCATCTGTGGGATGTATGCATTGCTCGCTGGCCAGCATTTATCACCCTTGAGAAAGTGCTGGTGAGCTGCCTTCTTGAACCGCTGTACTCCATCTGCTTTGGGTTGACCCATAATGCGGTTTGGGAGCAAATTCCAGGATTTTGACCCAGCAACAGTGAAGAAACTTCCAAAGTCAGGATGGTAAGTGGCTTGGAGGGGAATTTGAAGATGGTGGTGTTCCCATGTATCGGCTATCTTTGTCCTTCTAGATGGAAGTGGTTGTGGGTTTTGAAGGTGCTATCAGAAGATCTTTGGTGAATTTCTACAGTGCATCTTGTAAATAATCCACAATACTGAGTATTGTATATTAGTGGTGGAGGGAGTGTGGTTTGTGCATGTGCTGCCAATCAAGCGGGCTGTTTGGTCCTGAATGATATCAAACTTCTTGAGTATTTTTGGAGCTGCACCCATCTAGGCCTGACTTGTGCCTTGTAGATGGTGGACAGGCTTTTGTTGATGAGGCAGGAAGCTCAGGAAATGAGTTACTCACCACAGCATTCTTGGCCTTTGACTTGCTTTTCTAGCCATAGGTTTATGTGGTGGGTCCAGCTGAGTTTCTGACCAATGGCAATCCCCAGGATAAAATACAGAACTGTCTAGCATAGGAACAGGCCCTTCAGCCCACGAATGTTTTGAATCATAGACTCCCTACAATGTGGAAACAGGCCATTTGGCCCAACCAAGTCCACACTGACCCTCCGAAGAGTAACCTACCCAGACCCATTCCCCTACCTATATATTCTATATTTACCCCTGAATAATGCACCTAACCTACACATTCCTGAACACTATGGGCAATTTAGCTTGGCCAATTCACCTAACGTACACATTTTTGGATTGAGAGAGGAAACCAGAGCATCTGGAGGAAACCCACATGGACACGGAGAGAATATGCAAACTGCACAAAGTCACCAGGGGCTGGAATCGAACCCAGGATTCTGACGCTGTGAGGCAGCAATGCTAACCACTGAGCCATTGTGCCAACCAAACATGACAGCAAATTAAACTAATCCTTCTATCTGCCCTTGGTCCATATCCCTCCATTCCTTGCATATTCATGTGTTTATCTAAAAGTCCCGTAAACACCCCTATCATATCTGCCTCCACCACCACCCTGGCTGTGCGTTCCAGACTCCTACTACATATTGTATGAATAAATATGCCCCTCACATCACTTATAGACTTCTACCAGGTCTTCCCTCAGCCTCTGCCACTCCAGGGACAAAAAAATCTAAGGTTCTCTACCTCTCCTTATAAATCATACCCTCTAATGTAGGCAGCATCCTGGTAAACTTTTCTGCATTCTCTCCAATGCCTCCACATTTTCCTGTAATGTTGCGACCAGAACTGAATGCAATACTCTTAAATGTGGCCTAAACAAAGTCTTATTAAGCTGCAACGTGACATCCTAACTCTTGTACTCAATTCCCATAACCAATAAAGACAAGCGTGCCATATGCCTTCTTTATTACTCTATCTATTTGAGTGGCCACTTTCAGATAACGATGGACTTGAACCCCAAGATCCCTCTAAACATCAATGCGTTTCAGGATCCTGGCATTAATTGTACACTTTTCCTTAACATTTGATCTCCCAAAGTGCAGCAACTCACTTACCCAGATTACACTCCATCTGCCATTCCTCCACTCATATCTGCAGCTGATCTATAACCCGTTGTATCGTTTGACAACCGGTTGATAGTGGGGAATTCCATGATAGTAACACCATTGAATATCAAGAAGCACTGGTTATATTGTCTCTTATTGGTGATGGTCATAGCTGCTATACATGGAGCATGAATTTTACTTGCTACTTGTCAGCCCAAGTCAAAATATTTCCAGATCTTGGTGTATTTGAACATGGACTGCTTCAGTCACTGAGGAGTCGCAAATACTGCTGAACACTCAATCATCAACAAACACTCTGAGCTTATCACGGAGGGAAGGTCATTGATGAAGCAACTGGAGGTGGTTGGGCTGAGGATACTACGGAGGAATTCCGACAGAGATGTCCTTGAGCTGAGATGGTTGTGATTGTTGAAGATCAGCCATCTTCTTATATCAGGAGAAAGTGAGGACTGCTTTGCTGGAGATCAGAGTCAGAAGGTGTGGTGCTGGAAAAGCACAGCCAGTCAGGCAGCATCCAAGGAGCAGGAAAGTCGACGTTGAACATAAGCTCTTTTTATATGCCAGGAGTGGAGAGTTTGCCTCCGATACCAGCTTTGCTAAGGCTTCTTGATGCCACACTTGGTTGAATGCAGCCTTGATGTTAAGGACTGTCACTCTCACTTCACCTCTGGAATTCAACTTTTTTGTCCATGTTTGGACCAAGGTGCTAATGAGATCAAGTGCTGAATAGCCCTGGTGGAACCCAAACTAGGTGTCACTGAGCAGGTTGTTGCTGAGAAGGTGCTGCCTGATAGCACCATTGATGACAATTTCCATCGCTTTACTGATGATTGAGAGTAGACTGATGGGGTGGTAATTTGCCAGATTGAATTGGTCCTGCTTTTTATATACAGGGCATAATTGGGCAAGGTTTTACATTGTTGGATAGATTCCAGTGTTGTAATTGTACTGGAACAGTTTGGCTACGACAGTGACAAGTTCTGAAGCACAAGTCTTGCTGGAATATTATCATGATCCATAGTCTTTGCAGTATCCAATGGCTCCAATTGTTTCTTGATATCACACATATTGAATCAAATTGGCTGAAGACTGGTATCAGTAATGCTGGCGACCACTAGAGGAGATATAGAAGATAATCAGAGGGTTAGACAGGGTGTACAGCGAGAGCCTTTTTCCTCAGATGGTGATGATGAGCACAAGGGAATGTAGTTTTAAGTAGAGGGGTGATAGATATAGGACAGATGTCAGAGGTAGTTTCTTTAGTCAGAGAGTAGTAGGGGCGTGGAATGGACTGTATACTCGCTAACTTTAAGTGTGTTTAAATGGTCATTGGATAGACATATGGATGAAAATGGAATAGTGTAGGTTAGATCGGCTTCAGATTGTTGCACCAACTTGCGAAACCATTGAGGGCCAAATGGCCTGTAACTGCACTGTAATATTCTAATGTTCTGAGGCTGAGATTGATCAGTACTTCTGGTTGAAGATTGCTGCAAATGATTCAGCTTTATATTATGCAGTTATGTGCTGGGCTTTTCCATTATTGAGGAGGAGGGGATTTGTGGAGTCTCCTACTCCAGTGAATTGTTTAATCATCACTTTTAACTGGACAAGGCAGTACTGCAGAGCTTAGACCTGTTGGTTGTGGGATAGGATTGCTTAGCTCTGTCTATCACTTACTGCTTATGTTGTTTGGCATGCAAGTAGTCCGGCTTCATAGGTTCACTAGGTTGACACCTCATTTTCAGACGTGATCTGTGTGGAATTCAGGGTGGTGTTCGACAAGGTTCCTAGTGATAACCGGTCAACAAGGTTAGATCTCGTGGAATACAGGGAGAACTAACTATTTAGATACAGAACTGGCTCAAAGGGGGATGTTGGAGGGTTGAAGTGTTTGACCAGTGGTGTGCCACAAGGATCTGTGCTGGGTCCACAGTTTTTCATCATTTATATAAATAGTTTAGATGTGAACATAGAAGGTATAGTTAGTAAGTTTGCAGATGACACCAAAATTGGAGGTGCAGTGAACATCAAAGAAGGTTACCTTATAGTACAAGGGGACCTTGATCAGATGAGCCAATGGGGCAAGGATTGGCAAATTGAGTTAAGGACATAGAACAATCGAAAAGTACAGCACAGAACAGGGCCTCTGGCCCACAATGTTGTGCCGAGGTTATTCCTAACCTAAAATAAAAAACCTAACCGCTCACCCCTCAATTCACTGCTGTCCATGTGCATGTCCAGCAGTCGCTTAAATGTTCCTAATGACTCTACTTCTACCACCACACTAACAACGCATTCCATGCATTCACAACTCTCTGTGTAAAGAACCTACCTCTGACATCTCTATACCTTCCTCCTAATATCTTAAAACTATGACCCCTCGTGCCAGTCAGTCCTGTCCTGGCGAAAAGTCTCTAGCTATTGACTCTAGCCATGCCTCTCATTACCTTGTCACCTCTCTTCCACCTTCTCTCCAGTGTGGTCTCACCAGGGACTTGTTGAGTCATAGAGATGTACAGCATGAAAACAGACCCTTCAGTCCAACCCATCCATGCCGACTAGATATTTCTACCCAATTTAGTCCCACCTGCCAGCACCCGGCCCATATCCCTCCAACCCTTCCTATTCATATACCCATCCAAATGCCTCTTAAATGTTGCAATTGTACCAGCCTCCACCACATCTTCTGGCAGCTTATTCCATACACGTACCACCCTCTGTGTGAAAAAGTTGCCCCGGAGATCTCTTTTATATCTTTCCCCTCTCACCCTAAACCTATGCCCTCTGGTTCTGGACTCCTCGACCCCAGGGAAAAGATTTTGTCTATTTATCCTCTCCATGCCTTTCATAATTACCCCTCAGCCTCTGAGGCTCCAGGGAAAACAGCCCCATCCTGTTCAGCGCCCCCCTACAGCTCAAATCCTCCAACCCTGGCCACATCCTTGTAAATCTTTTCTGAATCCTTTCAAGTTTCACATTGTTCTGATCGGAAGGAGACCAGAATTGCACGCAATATTCAAACAGTGGCCTAACCAATGTCCTGTACAGCTGCCACATGACCTCCCAATTCCTGTACTCAATACTCTGACCAATAAAGGAAAGCATACCAAATGCCTTCTTCACTATCCTATCTACCTGCAACTCCACTTTCAAGGAGCTATGAACCTGCACTCCAAGGTCTCTTTGTTCAGCAACATTCCCTAGCACTTACCATTAAGTGTATAAGTCCTGCTAAGATTTGCTTTCCCAAAATGTAGCACCTCGCATTTATCTGAATTAAATTCCATCTGCCACTTCTCAGCCCATTGGCCCATCTGGTCCAGATCCTGTTGTAATCTGAGGTAACCCTCTTCGCTGCAAACTTACTAACTGTACCTCTTATGCTTGCATCCAAATCATTTATGTGTATGACAAAAAGTAGAGGATCCTTGTGGCACTCCACTGGTCACAGACCTCCAGTATGAAAAAAAACCCTCTGCTACCACCCTCTGACTTCTACCTTTGAGCCAGTTCTGGCTAGTTTCCCCTATATTCCCTGAGATCTAACCTTGCTAACCATTCTACCATGGGGAACCTTGTCGAATGCCTTACTAAAGTCCACATAGATCACATCTACCACTCTGGCCTCATCAATCCTCTTTATTGCTTCCTCAAAATAAAACTCAATCAACTTTGTGAGACATGATTTCCCACGCACAAAACCATGTTGACGATCCCTAATCAGTCCTTGCCTTTCCAAATACATGTACATCCTGTCCCTCAGGATTCCCTCCAACAACTTGCCCATCACCGACATCAGGCTCACTGGTCTACAGTTCCCTGGCTTGTCCTCACCACCCTTCTTAAACAGTGGCACCACGTTAGCCAACCTCCAGTCTTCCAGCACCTCACCTGTGACTATTGATGATACAAATATCTCAGCAAGAGGCCCAGTAGCTGCAGCAAAACCTCGCAGCTCTTAGGCTCGACACCCCTGTTAATGAAAGCCAAAACATCATATGCTTTCTTCACAACCCTAACCACTTGGGTGTCAACTTTGAAGGACCTATGTACTTGAACACCAAGATCCTGCTGTTCCTCCACACTGTCAAGAATCCTGTCTTTAATCCTATATTCAGCTTTCAAGTTCAACTTTGCAAAATGCATCACTTCGCACTTATCCCGGTTGAACTCCATCTGCCATTTCTCAGCCCAGCTCTGCATCCTGTCTATGTCGTGCTGCAGCCTGCAATAGCCTCAGTACTATCAATGGCACCTCCAACCTTTGTGTCATTTACTAACCCACCCCTCAACCTCCTCATTTATAAAATCTATAAAGAGCAGCGGGCCAAGAACAGAGCCCTACAGGACATCACTCACCACTGACCTCCAGGCAGAATACTTTCCATCTACAACCACTCTCTGCCTTCTGTCAGCCAACCAATTCTGAATCCAAATAGCCAAATCTCCCTGTATCCCGTACCTCCTGACTTTATGAATGAACCTACCATGGGGAACCTTATCAAATGCCTTGCTGAAGTCCATATACACCATATCCACTGCTTGACCTTCATCGACCTGTCTTGTCACCTCCTCAAAGAACTCAGTAAGATTAGTTAGGCATGACCTGCCTCTCACAAAGCCATGCTGACTGCCTTTAATCATGCTACGCTTTTCCAAATAGTCATAAATCTTATCCCTCAGAATTCTTTCCAAAACCTTGCTGACCACAGACGCAAGACTGACTGGTTTGTAATTGCCAGGGATTTCCCTATTACCTTTCTTGAAAAGAGGAACAACATTCACCTGCTTCCAATTCTCCAGTGAAGAATAAGGAAGCAAAGACCTTCACCAGCAGCTTACCAACCTCCTTTCCTCGCTTCCTGGAGCAGCCTAGGATAAATCTGGTCTGGCCTAGGGACTTATCAATTTTAATGTTTGCCAAAACGTCCAACACATCAACTTCATCAATCTTGATCTGTTCAAGTCTGTATCCCAGCTCCTCAAAGTTCTCATTCACAACAAGGTCCCTTTCCTTAGTGAAAATTGAAGCAAAAAAAAAAACTCATTTAGGGTTTCCCCTATCTGTTCAGACTCCATGCACAAGTTCCCTACACTATCCCTGATCGGCCCTACCTTCTCCCGATCATTCTCTTATTCCTCACATATGAGTAAATATAAACAAATTTGAGGTGCTGCATTTTGGAAAAGCAATTCAGGGCAGGACTTATACACTAAATAGTAAGGTCCTGGGGAGTGTTGCTGAACAAAGAGACCTTGGAGTGCAGGTTCATAGCTCCTTGAAAGTGGAGTGGCAGGTAGATAGGATAGTGAAGGCGGCGTTTGGTATGCCTTCCTTTATTGGTCAGAGTATTGAGTACAGAAGTTGGGAGGTCATGTTGCAGCTGTACAAGACATTGTTAGGCTACTTTTGGAATATTGCATGCAATTCTCCACTCTTTCCTCTAGGAAGGATGTTGTGAAACTTTAAAGGGTTCATAAAAGATTTACAAGGATGTTGCCAGGGTTGGAGGTTTTGAGCTATTGGGAAAGGTTGAATAGGCTGGAGCTATTTTCCCTGGAGCATTGAAGGCTGAGGGGTGGCCTTATAGAGGTTTATAAAATCATAAGGGGCATTGATGGCATAGATAGACAGACTCAGTATTTTCCCTAGGGTGCACAAATCCAGAACTAGAGGGCATAGATTTAGGGTGAGGGAGAAAAAAATTTAAAAGAGACCCAAGGGACAACTTTTTCACACAGAGGGTGGTTCGTGTATGGAATGAGCTGCCAGAGGAAGTGATGGAGGCTGGTACAATTAGAATAGTTAAAAGGCATTTGGATGAGTATGTGAATAGGAAGAGTTTAAGAGGGAAAGAGGCCAAATGCTGCAAATGGGTCGAGATTAGTTTTGGATATCTGGCCGGCATGGATGAGTTGGACTGAAGGGTCTGTTTCCATGCTGTACATCTCTATGGCTCTATGATCTTGCATTGTTCCTGGCATGCCCTCCTGCACTCTCCATTTCTCTTCACAGATGCCACCAGACCAGCTGAGTTTCTCCAGCAATTTCTGTTTTCATTTGATTCTTAGATGCCAGAGGTTAGGTAGCAAAAACTGGCAAAGATACATTATCTAAATGTTGTTGATTGCAAAATGGGGAGTTGCAATGAAACTTGGGTATCCTCTTACATCAGCTGCTGAAAGTAAGCATGCTGATGCAGCAGGTGAAAAAGGTAAATGGGACAGAATTTTTTAAAAAACTCAGATGCTGGAGATTTGAACAAAAACAGAAACTGCTTGAGAAACTCAACCAGTCTAGCAGAATCTGCAGACAGAAAACAGAGTTGACGTTGAGTCCAGTGACCCATCTTCAGATCAGTCCAAAGATGTGCAGGTTAGGTGAATTGGCCATGCTAAATTGCCCGTAGTGTTAGGTAAGGGGTAAATGTAGGGGTATGGGTGGGTTGCGCTTCGGCGGGTCGGTGTGGACTTGTTGGGCTGAAGGGCCTGTTTCCACACTGTAAGTAATCTAATCTAATCTAATCTGATATGTTGACCTTTATAGCAAGACATTTTCAGTTTAGGAGCTGGGATGTCTTGCTACAACTGTACAAGGCATTGGTAAGACCACACCTGGAGTAGCAGCACTGGTCTCCTCATCTGAAAACAGATGTTCTGGCTATTGAGCAAAGAAGGTTTACCAGACTGATTCCTGGGATAATGGGACTGATGTATGGGGAGTGACTGATTAGTTAGAATAGTAGAAATCATAGGATCAGGTAATTTGATCCAAGTCCACACCGACCCGCTAAAGAATATCCCACCCAGAACACCTCCCCAATCCTATTATTCCATATTTACCCCAGACTAATGCATCCAACCTACACATCCCTGAACACTATGGGCAATTTAATATGGCCGATTTACCTAACTTCCACATCTTTGGACTGTGGGAGGAAACCGGAGGAAACCCACACAGACATAAGGAGAATGTGCAAACTCCACACAATCACCCGAGGCTGGAATCGAACCCAGGTCCCTGGTGCTGTGAGGCAGCAGGGCTAGCCACTGTGCTGCCCTAATATGGTTAGGTCAGTATTCACTAGAGTTGAGAAGAATGGGGAGGGGGGGGGGGAATCTCTTAAGAAATCTATAAAATTCTAATAGGATGTTCTCAATGAATGAGGAATTCAGAACTGGGGGTCACAGGGAAGGCCTTTTTGAAAAATACAAGGAGCAATTTCTTCACTTAAAGAGTAACGAAACTGTTGAGGCGAAAATATTATGGACTTCCAAGAAAGTCGTAGGAATAGTTCTTAAGACGAAAGGGATCAAAGGATAGCAGGAATGTGGGAATATTGAAAAAGGACCATTATAGATTGCTAAGCTTGCTGGCACATTATATTTCATCAACTTAGAATTAAAGCTTACTTCAATGACAAATATCAATTAAGCTGTCAGCAGTTGTAACTATTGCAAAGGCCACCTCCATCCCTCGTTTAAAGTGTAACCACAATGAGGGTGACACCAGATACTGAATTATAGCAAAGGAGACAATGAAAGGTTAGTTCCTATAGTTAACCCCGATAAGACAACATTACTCAAAAATGAATGTTAATTGTATAATGTTGTTCTTCTTATTGACCAGATAATACTAACAGTATTGAGGAGGCAGTTGAAAAGTGATGAACTCTATACTATGATGCAAGTCACTTTAATCATATGGTCACATGGAACTTGCTTATGAGAGTGTATAAAAACCCTGCTGTAACTGATGATCATTGGAAATGCTCGCCTAGCTTTTGACTGGGCACCCTCCTCTTGAATACAAGCAAAAAAGGGCAGCACGGTGGCTCAGTGGCTAGCACTGCTGCCTCACAGCACCAGGGACGCATGCTCGATTCCAGCCATGGGTGACTGTGCGTGGAGTTTGCACATTCTCCCAGTGTCTGCGTGGGTTTCCTCCAGATGCTCCAGTTTCTTCCCACAGTCCAAAGATGTGCAGGTCAGGTGAATTGGCCATACTGAATTGCCCACAGTGTTAGGTGTATTAGTCAGAGGGATATGGGTCAGGGTGGTTTCCTCTTTGGAGGATCAGTGTGGACCTGTTGGGCCAAAGGGCCTGTTTTCACACTGTAGGGAATCTAAACTAATCTAACCTAATCAAAATAAAAGCAATCTCACAGTCACGTATCCTTTACGTGTGTGTTAAGGGTCAACCTAAGTCGAGATTTAACAGTAAAAAACAGGTACAAGATACTGAGTTGGATCAGAACAGAAATTCCTGGGGAAATTCAGCAGGTCTGGCATCATCTGTGGGAAGAAAGCAGAGTAAATATTGAGTCCATTGGCCCTTCATCAGAACAGCTAGGAAAACACTGTTTATGCTGAAAGTGCAGTTGAGTGTGGGGCTGGGGAGAGAGGTGGGTGAATAGGTGAAGGTGGAATCCAGAAAGACAATGATATGAATGGGGTATACAAACTGGATTATTGAAAGCAGACCAGGACAGACGTAAAGCTTAATAACTGTTAATAAGAGTTAATAGAAATGAGTGAGCTATATTGAATGCAACCTATATAACATGATAATATGCCTAAGGAGTATGACCATGCTCAATGTAACCCGTCATAACAGGACCAGATGCGGGGCCAGTAGAAAACATGGAAGAATGGAATCAGGTTCAAAAGTTATTTGATTCAATGTTGAGTCCAAGAGGTTGTAGGGTCCTCAAGTGGAAAATAAGATGTTGTTCTTCAAGCTTGCGTTGAGGCTCACTGGAACACTGCAGCATGCCTGTGATAGAAATATTGACCAGAGAACACTGTGATGCATTGAAATGTCAGGCAACTGGAAGCTCAGAGTTATTTTTTGGAGAGAACTCAAGTTTTCTGCAAAGCAGTACCCTGTCTGCATTTCGTATCTTCGCCTATGTTTTTCTGTTTCTTTTTCAGATCTCCAGCATCCACAGTTCTTTGTAGTATTTTACTGAATCAGATGATCAGTCACGATCTTGCTGGAAGGCAGATAGAGTCATAGAGATGTACAGCACAGAAACAGACCTTCGGTCCAACTTGTCCATGCCGACCAGACATCCCAACCTAATCTAGTCCCACTTGCCAGCACCCAGCCCATATCCCACGATATTTTAATTACAACAGCTTGCAATACCTGGCATATGTAAACAATAGCAACACAGTTTAGATAAACCACTAAGGTTATTTAGAAATTAAGTTTTGAGAGGAGGTGCGTTTTACAACTAAGAAATCTAGAATAACAATCTCTGAAAATGATTGTTGGTACAAGAGATTTTATTCTTCAGGGAGCTTAGAAAAAACTGCAAAAATATTTTGAACAACCACTATTTGCTCTAGCAAGCAAAAAGTCGTTAACCATAAGCTCCTTCCCAATACAGGGAAGAGAATACACATTCCATACCACAATAACGGAGACATTTTACACTCTAACAGCAAAGGCAATGCATTTGATTCCAATTCTATGCCCTTGTCCTCTCCTCAACCCCAATTATCAGAAACAACCACTTCACAAAATGTAAAACTAATAATATGGAAGGTGAGTTATTCAAACACATTGGTCAAGTTCAAAACAAGATAAATTTTATCATCTGTGCTAGCCTTATTGAATAGATTTAATTATGAAGGCTACTGATCTGAGTTTCTCCATATTTACTCCATCTTCACTGATTGGAGGATTGGTTACCAGATTATAGAGATTTAAGATAACTAACACAAAGCCAAAGACGACAAATACAAATTTTTCTGAAGTTACGATTATCAGTAAAATACTGCCTGAAAGGTCAGTGGAAGTAGACTCTGATAATTTTCAAAAGTGAATTAGACATATACTGCATAAGAAAAAAAAGTGAGCGCAATGGGAGAGGAGTAAGGAAGTGGGACTAACAACACCTTAAAGAGCCTACAATGGCATGATGAGCTGAATGGACTCCTATTGTTCTGTACATATAATTCAATGGAAAATATTATCAAGTTGAAAGGTTTTGGATATTGCAAGCTATTTCAGAATTAAAAACCACAACACCAGGTTACAATTCAACAGGTTTATTTGGAAGCACTAGCTAGTGCTTCCAAATAAGCCTGTTGAACTATAATCTGGCATTGTGTGATTTTTAAACTTTGTACACGCCAGTCCAATATTGGCATCTCCAAATTATTATTTCAGAATGAGTAATAGTCAGAAATTCATCCATCACAAATCATAAGATGAAGTCAGAAAAACAAACTAGCAAGGTAGCAGCGATACTGTACCATGTTTCCAATGGATGAACCTCAAGAGCCAGCTGTGCCAAAAGCAAAATAAAAATGTTCAAAAGAACAATCCTATTTGCATTCTTGTGAGAAAACCAAATGGAAACAGATTGTTGTTAGCAAACCAAAATAAACCCAATTGCACAGATTAACAGAAAGAATGAAAGCTTAAAAATGTGTTGCTGGAAAAGCGCAGCAGGTCAGGCAGCATCAAAGGAGAAGGAGAATCGACATTTCGGGCATAAGCCCTTCTTCAGGAATGAGGAGGGTGTGCCAAGCAGGCTAAGATAAAAGGTAGGGAGGAGGGACTTGGGGGAGGGGATTGGGAATGCGATAGGTGGAAGGAGGTTAAGGTGAGGGTGATAGGCCGGAGAGGGGGTGGGGGCAGAGAGGTCGGGAAGAAGATTGCAGGTCAAGAAGGCGTGCTGAGTCTGAGGGTTGGGACTGAGAAAAGGTGGGTGGAGGGGAAATGAGGAAGCTGGAGAAATCTACAGTCATCCCTTGTGGTTGGAGGGTTCCTAGGTGGAAGATGAGTCGCTCTGCCTACAGGCGTCGTGTTGCCATGGTCTGGCGATGGAGGAGGCCAAGGACCTGCATGTTCTTGGAGGTGTGGGAGGGGGAATTAAAGTGTTCAGCCACGGGGTGGTTGGGTTGGTTGGTGCGGGTGTCCCAGAGGTGTTCTCTGAAACGTACCGCAAGTAGGCGGCCTGTCTCCCCAATGTATAGGAGGCCACATCGGGTGCAGCGGATCCAGTAAATGATGTGTGTGGAGGTGAATTTCTGATGGATAATGAAGGATCCCTTGGGGCCTTGGAGGGAAGTGAGGGGGGAGGTGCTGGCGCAAGTTTTTCATTTTTTGCAGTTGCAGGGGAAGGTGCTGGGAGTGGAGGTTGGGTTGGTGGGGGGTGTGGATCTGACAAGGGAGTCGCGGAGGGAGTGGTCTTTCCGGAACACTGATAGGGGTGGGGAGGGAAATATACCCTTGGTGCTGGGGTCCATTTGGAGATCCTTGGCCTCCTCCATCGCCAGACCATGGCAACACGACGCCTGGAGGAAGAGCGACTCATCTTCCGCCTAGGAACCCTCCAACCACAAGGGATGAATGCAGATTTCTCCAGCTTCCTCATTTCCTCTATCCCCACCTTTTCTCAGTCCCAACCCTCAGACTCAGCACCGCCTTCTTGACCTGCAATCTTCTTCCTGACCTCTCCGCCCCCACCCCCTCTCCGACCTATCACCCTCACCTTAACCTCCTTCCACCTATCACATTCCCACTCCCCTCCCCCAAGTCCCTCCTCCCTACCTTTTATCTTAGCCTGCTTGGCACACCCTCCTCATTCCTGAAGAAGGGCTTATGCCCAACACGTCGATTCTCCTTCTCCTTTGATGCTACCTGACCTGCTGCGCTTTTCCAGCAACACATTTTTAAGCTCTGGTCCCCAGCATCTGCAATCCTCACTTTCTCCTAGAAATAATGAAAGGTCAAGACAATAGGTACCAGAGCAACAAACAGGAAATTAAAACAGGGATCAGTGAAATTTATGTAAACAGTATGATATTCCATATCGGTGAAATATTGCAACATTATTAATTCAGCAATGTTGCCTGAGTGGACAGCAGAGGTAAAAACAATGACTGCAGATGCTGGAAACCAGGTTCTGGATTAGTGCTGCTGGAAAAGCACAGCAGTTCAGGCAGCATCCAAGGAGCAGTAAAATCGATGTTTCAGGCAAAAGCCCTTCAATCAGAGAGTTAACTTGTATTAGACATTAGTTTCAACCACAATGCATGCCAATTCAGAAAAAATTCTGAAGAAATAAATTAGCGATAAATTAGCGACAACTTCTCTCTTGCCTGTTGCAATAAGATCATCCTAAGATAACTTCACAATAGCAGGACAAGTTGACAAGCCAGTTATGAAAGTGCATGGGTACCTCATGTTTATAAATAGAGAAATAGAATGGAAAAGGATGGACACCATGGACACAATAGTTTAATCATGATCACCACAGCTGGAGTATTGTGGAAAATTCTAAGCACAACATTTCAGGAATGCATCAAAAGCCACATAAAAGAAAGTCAAAAGTAGTTTATGGAATCAAGGGGCTCCAGCAATTTTAAAATTTTAGAAACGTTAGGACAATTTCCTTTGGACAGGATATTAGTAAGAGGTGACCAATAAAGATTTTCAAGATGATGAGAGGCTTTGATTGAGTAGAAAGAGAAACACTATTCCCGCTGGCAATTAGGTCAATAACCACAAGCCATAGATTTAAAAATCACTGGTGGAGCAGCAACTGTGGAGATAAGAAATTTTATTCTCAGTTGTCACAATCTGCAACACTATCTGAAAAAAAAAAGTAAAATCTAACTACTTGGACATTTTAAAAGCCAGATCCAGAACTACCTCAGTAAATGAAATTACTGGAATATAGACGAAAAGCAACATATAGGATGAACTACGCTTCTAAAACAAAAAGCTGTACAAACATGACAAGTTGATTGGACTCCTGCACGTTTAAGTAGAAAGGGCTGTGGAGTAGGATCTGGGTTCTACAATAGGAGAAAGCACATGGAGCCAGAAGAAAACTAAACCATGCTGTTACAGAGAATTTTTTTTACATGTTTCAGAAGCAAGCATCACAAGATAACAAGCACATTCAAACATCATGGAATTAGAGGATGTGTTTGTATATATTTCACCAGATATCAAAACACTTCCCGGCCTAAAACCGTACAAATAATCTATAGCATCCATTAAGTTAAAAGGCACCATGTGGGAGAAGGTTGTGCCCCAGAGGACAAGGAATGTCCTGCATTTGATATTTTTATAAACACTCTTCAGGGTGACAGCAAGTGCTGAAACCTAACTTCTAAATTGCTAGCTATTTCCTTACAAATGCAAGGTGATTCCACAGATACCGAAATGTATGAACCTGTGACACCAATTCAAAATACTGTACTTCAATAGAAAAGGAAACTATTAATTTTTGAATAAACTACACTCCAGTACTTACTATCCACAAGCGCATCCCAGCTCTGTATCAGTGGGTTGGTCATAAAGTATATTTTTTACATAGACTTCACTATTGCATAAGTAACATTTATGCTTTTATATCTTCACCTTAATTTACAACCAAAAAGCCACACAGTCAGGAGGTTTAACTGTATTGAGGCATATTTTGCCAGTTAGTGTACAAAACTATAGTGCTTTTCCAAACAGTACTTTCCAAGAACACTGGTGGGACACAGTATTGTTTTGAATCGGCTTATGCCGCATATTTTACTTAACCACACAATGACTTAGTGCTTCTTAGGTTATTAGATCGGTAGTCTAATTGCCCAAGTAGTCAGGTCCTCAAAGAGCAACAAGCCATAACAAGGAAGCAATTTTTACACAAAAATATGGTATTATTAAAACTTCTAGCTGACCATGTACTGTTTTAACAAAATAAACTGGAAATTTTTCTACAAAATATTTTTGTCTTGGCAGAGGCACTTCAGTTGAGGGTCTTTCCTGATAATCTTTATTCAAAATTCTCATTAGAAAACTATAATTAGTTGGAATGACAACAGAAAAATACACATCAGCAAAACTGGAAAGCAATTTAAACAATGATGGGTGAAACAAAAACTATTACTTGTGTGAATTTTTAAAACAGAACTGATGTAATGTTCAGGGTCTAGATTAGAGTGGTGCTGGAAAAGCACAGCAGGTCAGGCAGCATCTGAGGAGCAGGAAAATCGACATTTCGGGCAAAAGCACTTCATCATTTCCTGATATGTTGGCTATTTAGGGTGTAAGGCAATAAATACAGTATTAAACTTTGTAATGGACCTAAAGCCTGTTTGTTGTATTTTCAATTAGATAATTGTAGTTTGCGTTCCTCATCGTTTATTGGCATGCTTAAGCACAAAAGACCTATAGAACGGACTGAGCGCAAAAGTGAGATCGAAGTCTGGCGATACCTATTGTTCTTTCTCTTCGTTTAAATATAACTATGCTTTTATAATTGTAATGGACTCTTTGAGGTCCTTCGCAGTACATGTTTGATGGGAGTGCTGTGCAGTGAATAAGTAACATTGCTTCCAAAGTATAGAGAACAACCTGAAGATGTGCTTTTTTCCGTATGGTTTTTGGAAAGTTCTGCCTGCCTCAACAGGCCAGACTCATTGCCTGTACTTGCAAAACTGTTCCTGCAGCTGTGTAATATGCCCTAAAATGTAAAGACAGATACAGCAGCATTGGCTGTTGCAACACCCAGGTGGGAAAAAAATTACTGAAAATTCGTGGGGTGGGGGTAACCTTGATAAGTTTATTTTAATTAAAATTTTCTTTATATATCTCTTGAAAAACAGGTATTTTTTCAATGGTTATAGACAGACAATAATTTTACATTAGCAAGCTTTACTCTCCTCAGACAGTTTTTGTTTTAAGCCTAGTTGTCATCAGGCTCAAAAGGTCTGATGGCCTTTTTCTCTTGCTATATTCTAAATTTCTATATACAGCACTGGCTCACAATCAGTGAGTATCATTTCTCACCATTGTCAGGTATAGAGAACAAAAACAGAAATTGTTGGAGAAACTAACAGGAACATACTGTCTCTGATCTCTCCTTATCTCATTTTTGAAAGCCTCCTATTTCCAGTCACCCCTTTAACTGCAAACAGTCTATCCCAATCAGCATTTGAAAGTTCCAGTCTCATACCATCAAAATTGGCTTTACTCCGATTTAGAACTTTTATACAAGGCCTATCTTTTTAAATAACTATTTTAAAACTAATAAAATTGTGAACATGGGTCCTGAAATTCTCCCTCATTAACACTTCTGTCACTTCAATCGGCTTGAAACTTTTTCTCTCCACAGATGCTGAGTTTCTCTAGCAATTTCTGTTTCACATCTTCAGCATCTGCTGCTCTTTCTTTTATTTCAGTGAAACATTCAATGTCCTCTGTACCCTCCTGGCCCACACAGTTAGTGCCCGCTCTCCCCCGACAGTCGGTGTTACTTTTACCTGCTGCTCTCCCGGTCATGTCCTTCATGCTTTGTTGGTATTCCACAGCCAGTCTGCTGTAAAGTTCCTGTCGGTTTTCCTCCGACACGGAGCTGGCCGTCAGAGCCTGGGCTGTGGCCAAGTGCATGACCGTGTCATCACTAACCCTCCAGCCAGACACATTGATGCCGTCCAATCCACCCAGCTCCTGCAGCTCTTTGTGAATCCGCTGACCGCTTGTACAGAATTCCCAGCTCTCATTACGAAAGCCGAGTGCATCTCCAACGCCGCTCAACACCATCGCAGCGACATACCGCTGCAGTAAAGGATCCATCTTACCGCCGCCAGGTGAAAGGAGGCGACCGAGCATGCGCCCCACCGGGTGGCTGCCGGTGACCGAGCATGCGCCCCACCGGGTGGCTGCCGGTGACCGAGCATGCGCCCCACCGGGAGGCTGCCGGACCGAGCATGCGCCTCACCGGGTGGCTGCCGGTGACCGAGCATGCGCCCCACCGGGTGGCTGCCGGTGACCGAGCATGCGCCCCACCTGGAGGCTGCCGGTGACCGAGCATGCGCCCCACCTGGAGGCTGCCGGTGACCGAGCATGCGCCCCACCGGGAGGCTGCCGGTGACCGAGCATGCGCCCCACCCCGAGGCTGCCGGACCGAGCATGCGCCCCACCGGGAGGCTGCCGGTGACCGAGCATGCGCCCCACCTGGAGGCTGCCGGTGACCGAGCATGCGCCCCACCCCGAGGCTGCCGGACCGAGCATGCGCCCCACCGGGTGGCTGCCGGTGACCGAGCATGCGCCCCACCGGGAGGCTGCCGGTGACCGAGCATGCGCCCCACCGGGAGGCTGCCGGTGACCGAGCATGCGCCCCACCGGGAGGCTGCCGGTGACCGAGCATGCGCCCCACCGGGAGGCTGCCGGTGACCGAGCATGCGCCCCACCGGGAGGCTGCCGGTGACCGAGCATGCGCCCCACCGGGAGGCTGCCGGTGACCGAGCATGCGCACCACCGGGAGGCTGGCGCCGTATGAGTAGTGACTGTGGTAAATGTGGTGTATTCGCCTGGTCCAAAAGAGAAAATGCTGGAAAATCTCAGCAGGTCTGGCAGCACCTGTAAGGAGAGAAAAGAGCCGACTTTTCGAGTCTAATTGACAAGCTGGTCGCTCGGATTCCATCTGCTCTCATCGAATAGCATCCGAGCAGACTGACTGTGCCCAATATAACTCTCCAATCTAAATAGATATTTAACAGGGTTCATGATGAGAGGAGCTGACCGTTGGAATCTTCAATTTCTCAGGCAATTCCTGAAGACTATATTATGCCAGTGATTACTCCCATGACAGGGACAGAATGGGATTAGAGACAAAGTAAAGCAGCTTCTATTTTTTAATACTGAAATTAAAGCTACCTTGACAGTGTCACATCAAACACTCCCAAGACACAGACAACACACGGTTAGATAGAGTAAAGTTTACTGTATTAAAGTGAAAGGAAAGCTCCTTTAAACTGACCATATCAAAGACTCCTAGGACAGGGACAGCAGGAGATTAGATACAGAGTAAGGCTTGCTCTATTAAACTGATAATGAAGCTATCTTACACTTCCAGGTCAGCTCGGTGCAGATTTGATGTAAGCCTCCTTTTAAACTGAATGTGAGAGTAAATTCAAACTGAAAGTAAATGGAAAATAAAGGCCCCTCGACACTGACGTCATCAAACACTCCACCGACAGCAAGAGGGTAGATATACAGAGTAAAGCTGCCTCTATTTTTTACATTGAAATTAAAGCTGCTCTCCAGATTGTACCCATTAAACAGAGACAGCTTGAAGTTAGACGCCAATAAAACTTCCACCTTCTCTTTTAAACTGAAAGTAAAGCTTGTTGGATGCTGTCACAATCAAACACACCCAAGGAGTTGAACAGCACTGGGTTGGTGTTGAATGTAGCTCCCCTATATCGTCCTCATCAAACATGCCCAGGACGGTGCAGCACAGGATGAGATCAAGAGTGAAGTTCCCTCTTATCTTTTAAAATGAACTAATGCTCCATCCACTTTCTCCAAATCAAATACTCCGAGTACAGGTACAGCACGGGATTAGATACAGAGTAAATCTTTACCCTTTAAAATAAAAAAAAACTATTATTTTAAACTGAAAGCCATAGAGTCCTACAGAACAGAGACAGGCCTGTTTGGTCCATGCCAGCCAAAATGTGCATACCCTCTAACCTGCACTTGGCCCATAATCTTACAAATCTTTCCTTTCCATGTATTTGTCCAAATGCCTTTTAAGTGTTGTTCATGTACCCGCCTCAATCACTTCTGCTGGCAGCTTATTCCATATGCATACCACTCTCTGTGTAAAAACGTTGCCCCTCAGGTACCCTTTTATTCTTTCCTTTAAACTGATGCCGTCTAGTCCTTGATTCCCCAATCCTGGGAAAAAGACTGAATGCAGTCACCCTATCCATGCCTCTCATGATCTTGTACACCTCTGTACTGTTTCCCCCCTCAGTCTCCTATGCTCTTGTATACTTTGTAAACCTCTATAAGGTCACCCCTCAGCCTCCGAAGCTCCAGGGAAAACAGTCCCAACCTGTTCAGCCTCTCCCTATAGCTTGAGTCCTCCATCCCTGGCAACATCCTTGTAAATCTTTTCTGAACCCTTTCAAGTTTCACAACATCTTTCCAATAGGAAGGAGATCAGAACTGCATGCAATATTCCAAAAGTGGTACAGCTACAACATGACCTCCCAACTCCTATACTCAATACTCTGACCAATAAAGGAAAGCATACCAAACACCTTCTTCACTATCCTATCTACCTGCGACTTTCAAGGAGCTATGAACCTGCACTTCAAGGTCCCTTTGTTTAGCAACACTCTCTAGGACCTTACAACTAAGTGTGTAAGTCCTACTAAGATTTGCTTTTCCAAAATGCAGCACCTCACATTTATCTAAATTAAACTCTCAGCCCATTGGCCCACATCCAGATCAAGACCTGGATGTAGGTTTGCTTGCTGAGCTGAAAGGTTCATTTCCAGATGTTTTGTTACCCTACTAGGTAACATCTTCAGTGGGCCTCAGGTAAAGCAAAGCTGAAAATTCCTGCTTTCTATTTATATGTTGAGTTTCTTTGGGTTGGTGATGTTATTTCCTCTGGTGAAGTCACTTACTGTTCCTTTTCTCAGGGGGTAGTAGATGGTGTCTAACTCGATGTGTTTGTTGATAGAGTTCCGTTTGGAATACCATGCTTCTAGGAATTCTTATGTGTGTCTTTGTTTGGCTTGACCTTGGATGGATGTGTTGTCCAAGTTGAAGTGGTGTCCTTTCTCATCTATATTTGAGAATACTAGTGAGAGAGGGTCATGTGTTTTTGTGGCTAGTTGATGTTCATGTATCCTGGTGGCTAGTTTTCTGCCTGTTTGTCCAATGTAGTGTTTGTTACAGTCCTTGCATGGTATTTTGTAAATGACATTAGTTTTGCTTGTTTCTGTATAGGCTCTTTCAAGTTCATTAGCTGCTGTTTTAGTGTGTTGGTGGGTTTGTGGGCTACCATGATGCCAAGGGGTCTGAGTAGACTGGTTGTCATTTCTGAGCTGTCTTTGATGTAGGGGAGAGTGGCTAGGGTTTCTGGACATGTTTTTTTCTGCTTGTTTGGGTTTATTGCTCAGAAATTGGCGGACTGTGTTCATTGGGTACCCATTCTTTTTGAATAGGCAGTATAGGTGATTTTTCTCGGCTCTGCATAGTTCCTCTGTGCTGCAGTCTGTGTTGGCTCATTGAAATAATGTTCTAATGCAGCTTCATTTGTGGGTGTTGGGATGATTGCCTCTGTCCGTATGTGTTGTTTCCCCGTAGACGCTGGTTTGAAGTTTCCCATTGGCTGTCCACTCCACTGTGACATCTAGGAATGTTGTTTTCCTCCTCTTTCGTGAATTTTATGCCAGTAAGGGTATTATTGCTGACTTGAAGGTTTCCTCTAATTTATTCCATTTAGTGATGACAAAGGTGTCATCCACGTTGCGGACCCAAAGTTTGGGTTGGATGGTTGGCAGAGCTGTTTGTTCAAGTCTCTGCATTACTGCCTCTGCTAAGAACCCTGATATTGGAGATCCCATGGGTGTTCCATTGGTTTGTCTGTAGGTTTTGTTGTTGAAGATGAAGTGGGTGGTAATGGATAGGTCCACTAGCTTGATGATAATGTACTTGTTGATGAAGTTAGTAGTGTTTGGTGTATGTGTCTTTGGTGCTGAAAACGTGTTGCTGGAAAAGCGCAGCAGGTCAGGCAGCATCCAAGGAACAGGAGAATCAACATTTCGGGCATAAGCCCTTCTTCGGGCTTATGCCCAAAACGTCGATTCTCCTGTTCCTTGGATGCTGCCTGACCTGCTGCGCTTTTCCAGCAACACTTTTTCAGCTCTGATCTCCAGCATCTGCAGTCCTCACTTTCTCCTCGTATGTGTCTTTGGGTCTTCTAATAGTGTAGTCAGTATTTCCATGGCCAGGTTAATGTTGATTGATGTAAACAGGGCTGTTACATCAAAGGAGACCATTATTTCATCCTCTTCTATCTTAGTGTCTTTGGTCGTCTTCAGGAATTCTTGGGTGGAGCGGATGGAGTGGTGTGAGTCTTCTACAACGTATTTTAGTCTTTGGTGTAGCTCCTTGGCCAATCTGTAAGTTGGTGTTCCAGGTAGTGAGACTATAGGTCTGAGGGGGAGCTCTTGGTTTGTGAATTTTGGGTAATCTGTAGAAGTGTGGTGTGTTGGATCCATTTAGTTTCATTTTTTGGAAGTCGGTCTTATTTATATCTCCAGATTTCTGAAGTGTTTTGAGTAGGGCTGTGATTCAGTTCTCTAGTTGTAGGTTGGGTCTTTCGTCACTTGTTGGTAAGTATTGGTTTCTGTAAGTGATGCGTTCACTTTTTCAATGTAGTCTCTTCAATTTAGAATGACTATCAAGTGTCCTTTGTCTGCAGGTAGGATAACAATGTTTTTATCTTTTTTAGTCTTTCTCATGCCTTCCTTTCTTGTGTATTGAGTGTGTTTCCTTTCTTTTTTCTGCTTAATGTTGGTACGACTGCCTATCTGATGGTTTGCTGGGTTTCTTCTGTGAGTTTGTTGTCTTTTAGTGTTGCTTCTAATGCTGCTAAGAAATCTTTCTTGTCAACATCCTGGCAGTTGTAATTTAATCCTCTTACTAAGATGGTTTTTTCAGTGTCTGTTAAGGGTTGGTCAGATAAGTTTTTTATCCATGCTTCTGTGTTGTCCGTGTTGTTACTTTGTGTAAGTTTGTCAAGTTTTTTTTTCAGGTCTAGTTTGTGTGCATCGTTAATCATTTCTCTAAGCATTCTGCGGCCATTTTGCTCTACTATTCTTATGGCTAGTGGAGGGGAGGTGTTAAGGGGAGGTTTGTAGTGAAGACTTTTTTTTGTTTCCTTAGGCATTCGTGCAGGAAGTAAGCTGTTCGTGGATGGCATTCTGTCAGATGGCATTCATTTCCTATTTTTGGGCCAGTTTTAGCGTTTTGCGCCCATAGGTCTTAGCGAGTTTTGAGAGGATTTGTAGCTCAGGTTGAGGTTTTGAATGTAGGTTTGCTCGCTGAGCTGCAAGGTTCATTTCTAGACGTTTCGTTACCCTACTAGGTAACATCTAAGGAACAGGAAGTGACTTCACCACAGGAAATAACATCACCATAGGAAATGACATCACCAATCCAAAGAAACCCAAACATATAATTAGAAAGCAGGACGTTTCAGCATTGCTTTGCCTGAGGCCCACTGTAGATGTTACCTGGTAGGGTAACGAAATGTCTAGAAATGAACCTTATAGCTCAGCAAGCAAATCTACATCCAAAACCTCAACCTGAGCTATAAATCTTCTCAAAACTCACTGACCAAGACCTGCTGTAATCTGAGGTAACCTTCTTCGCTGTCCACTACACCTCCAATTTTGGTGTCATCTGCAAACTTACTAACTATACCTCTTATGCTTGCATCCAAATCATTTATATAAATGATGAAAAGCAGTGGACCCAGCGCCGATCCTTGTGGCACTCCACAGGCCTCCCTTCTGAAAAACTACCCTCCACCACCACCCTCTGTCTTCTACCTTTGAGCCAGTTCTGTATCCAAATGGTTAGTTCTCCCTGTGTTCCATGAGATCTAACCTTGCTAACCAGTCTCCCATGGGGAACCTTGTCGAATGCCTTACTGAGGTCCATATAGATCACACCTACTGCTCTGCCCTCATCAATCCTCTTTGTTACTTCTTCAAAAAGCTCAATCAGGTTTGTGAGACATGATTTCCCATGCATAAAGCCATGTTGACTATCCCGAATCAATCCTTGCCTTTCCAAACACATGGACATCCTGTCCCTCAGGATTCCCTCCAACAACTTGCCCACCACCGATGTCAGGCTCACTAGTCTACAGTTCCCTGGTTTGTCCTTATCACCTTTCTTAAACAGTGACACCATGTTAGCCAATCTCCAGTCTTCCACCACCTCACCTGTGACCATCAATGTTCTACTGAATCTTTCCAACAATTCCTGGTCTTTTATCCTGATTTCTGCAGCTTCTTGGTTTTCCTGCTTAATTTTAATCATAGTCTAACATTAACATCAGCTATAGATTTAGAATATTAAACTCACTCTTTCATGATAATTAAGATCAGCTACATATCCAGAATATTAAAGTCCTGTACAAAGTTCAGAATATTAATTACTAGTCCAGTGACAGGGGTCATTAACAGATGTTGCAGTTCCAGAATATTAAACACCAATCTGTTAACTGGGAATAATAACAATAGTGACAGATCCAGAAAATTAATATCCTGCTCAGAGACTGGAATCATTATGATCAGGTGCAGATCCTGCTGAATCTTTCCAGCAATTTACGGTTTTCTTCCAGAAAAGTAAACTTCTGCATAACCACAGCTTTCATTGACATCAGCGACAGATCTAGAATATTAAAATCCCGCTCAGTGACAGGGATCACTAACATCAGCAAAAGATTTGGAAAACCGAATTTCAGACAGGTACCATTAACTTCAGCAACAGATTCCCAGACTATTAAAATCCAGCCCTGTTAAAGGGATAATTAAGATCAGCAATATATTCAAAACATTACAATCCAGCACAGTGAGAGGGATCATTAACATCAGAAACAGAGCCGCTGCAACTCAGTGAATGGGATAAGTAACTTCAATTGCACAGTGGCTCTGTGCTTGGCACTGCTACCTCACAGCACCAGGGACCCAGGTTAGATTCCAATCGCGAATGACTTTCTGTGTAGAGTTTGAACATTGTCCCCATGTCTGCGTAGTTTTCCTCCCACAATCCAAAGATGTGCAGGTTTGGTGAATTGGCCATGCAAAATTCCCAGAACGTTCAGGGATGTGTAGGTTAGGTGCATTAGTCAGGGGTAAATGTAGGAAAATGAGTCTGGGTTGGTTACTCGTCAAATGGTCAGTGTGGACTTGTTGGGCAAAATGGTCTGTTTCCACACTGTAGGGATTCTATGATTCTAATGACAGATAAGCGGTGCACTTGTGGACTTTGTGTCTGTACGCGATGGAGTTTACAGGATGAGCAGGAATCTCATGCAGTGTCTCAGTAACTGCCTTGTTTGCCAAAGCTTTGGCAAATTATTCTTTCTTGATGAACACCAAATGCAAAGGACTCATTTAATATCTCAGTCAAGTCTTCTGTGCCAACCAATGAAAATCTGTTTTGGTCCCTAATTGACGGCATAGTTCCTCTGACAACCCTTTTATTATTAATATACCTACAGAATTTGCCCATCTATTTTAAGTGTCAATTCCATTTCCACTATTCCTGTTACTTCCCTTGCAGTCATGGAAGTTATTGACTCACAGTGTTAATTATTGATGTATAGTGATGTCAGGCTAATTAATTAATGTCAAGGAGTGGCACTAAGGTAGCAAGTTATTTTGCAAAATTAATCACATGCACTTCCCAACAGGAATCACAAGATGGTGATCAGGAGTGGGAACTTTAGTTATTGTTAGCCCCACTATCGCCTGCCTGCACAAGTCAATGAGCCTTAAGGACAAATGTAGCATTTCAACTGCAGATCAACTCACATTAAGTGTCTCCAAACTCAAAACTGATATTGCATCTTACCCGCTAAACAATTTATTGGTTGTCCCAAAGTTATGTTTCAGAAGAAAGGCACATGAAACAAAATACATTCAGAAAATAATTTTCATTCTAATTGTCTAAGTTATTTACTTTATTTCCAAATTTCATTTGAGATTCTGGTGATTGGAACAGTAGAAAATATTGCGTAAATGTGTGAACTTAATAGGCCATATTTTGGGTTATTATTATAAAGATCTTACGAGTATTGGCCATTATGATAAAATATTATTGATAAAAAATTATGATAAAAATGTTGAAAACATTTCTACTTCCAATTTGCAAACACATAACATGGAAGATTACATACCTGTTGACATACAGTCAAAGTCAGAAGCTGTCAGGTCTATTAGTTTCTTGCCCTCATGTTCTGGTGGGCCAGCACAGAAAACATTTGTCACAGTGGCATTTATGCTCTTCAGCCAAGTGGTCATCCATTTTGTTTTACAGTCACATTGGAGCTCATTCCCACGTAAATCTCTAAACAGTTAAAGAAAGTACTGAATGAATATTCGTAATGGGAAATCTCCACATTTCATTATCCATGAAGAGTGACCACACCATTTGGATTGCACCTGTGATTAGTCTATCCTTACTTTGGACAAATATTACCTTTTTTTCACCATCACAGGGTCAAACTTCTGGAACTATCAGCTCTGTAAGTGTATTTTAATATGAACTGCAGCAATTTGAAAATGCAGTTTCCACATCCTGTCCATGTCTAATGATATGGCCTAGGAATGTGACTTAGCCAAGTTTATTATCAATCGAAAAGTGTGCCACTGGAAAGATCTCACTTTCTCTTAGGTTTATCACCAAGCCTACCTTCTGAAGACAGATTTACAGATTACTTACAGTGTGGAAACAGGCCCTTCGGCCCAACAAGTCCACACCGACCCGCCGAAGCGCACCCACCCATATACCCATTCCCCTACATTTACCCCTGCACCTAACACTATGGGCAATTTAGCATGGCCAATTCACCTAATCTGCACATTTTTGGATTGTGGGAGGAAACCGGAGCACCCGGAGGAAACCCACGCAGACACGGGGAGAAGTGCAAACTCCACACAGACAGTCGCCTGAGGTGGGAATTGAACCCAGGTCTCTGGCGCTGTGAGGCAGCAGTGCTAACCACTGTGCCACCGTGCCGCCCACAAAGACAATTGAATAATTAGATGAAAATCCCTATCTTCTGACAAATCCAGCTTAGAAATATAAGATAATTATCCCACCTTTTCAATTCAGTCTTCCAAATTTGGGATAGGATACAAATTGGATTTCATAACTGAATTTACTTTGTGATAGTCTGTACATAATCATTGAGTGCCATTTGATTTAGATACCATTAATATGGGTGAACTCCATTTGCTGCAACTCACTTTGATTATTGTTGTCTCTGGTCATGTTTTCAATCTCTTTTTAAACGTGCGCTAACTTCAGAGGTTTAAGCCTGTAAGAATTTTGCTTAATTTGAAAAGCACTTCCTACATCTACATCATGCATAATCAGTTTATACTTCCCATTTATTCCCCATATCTACCCATGTGTTTGTAATAATACTTTCAGGTCAGTTTGATTTTCCTCCGAATGGTAACTCAATAATTTTTCCCAAATTCTGAGAACTTCCTCATTATCCAATTTAACTTTTGAAATGTCAAATTCAGAATTATCTGGATTTGGTTCTTAACTCATTGTTATAATAAGTAAGACATTTTCCTTCTGCTTTCCTTGCCAAACAAAATATGGTTTAAGTTTATTCACATGACAGACTGAGTTTTCCTTCTACCTAGTGTTCTTATCAAATAATTCACCTTCCTTAATTTCCTTTCAATTTGGTAACCTTGCCTTTAAATGTTCACCCACCACTGCTAGTAATATTCCTAGTGTTGGATAAAACAACCAGTAATAGTGATAATCATCCTTCCTAGTTATCTCCTCTGACAGTGACACAAACACCTCATTAGTTCTACCTCCCAACCTTACTTGATTCAACAATACCCACATAGCCGGTGGCCATTCCATTTCTTTAGCCACTTTCTCATATGAAATGAAAAAGTCTTCGACATCCTTCTGGTTGAACATAAACAATTCTTGGACATCCTTCAAACCACAACAAAATGAAAACAAATTCATCAAATGTCACTCAGTGAGTTCTAAGGCAAACAGCTTTTGTAGAAAAATTAATTTCAAATACAGTTAGACTTCCTATTGACCCGCTCTAACCCAGCTGAAGTCTCTGAACTCATTTGATTCGAACTATCTTCCCCAGCTCCACACTGAGTGAGATTGGGACAAGCAGCAGCAGCAGCACACACACACAGACACACACACACACACTCTCCAAACCTCTGCCTCTACCAAGAAACGGTGACTCAACCTTCAAACAATAACTTTACTGTCTATCCCTGGCACACAAGATCGTCCAACCTGAGCCAAGCCTCTTTGTACACCAAATGCAGTCTCAGGAAAACAAGGAGATTACATCCAGGTTCCTAAACAACCAACAAGCATTTGCTAATCCCTGAGTGACAATTACAAATTCTTTCACTGGAAACTTGTTCACTTCTGTTAAAAAGCTAATTGCAATGAAAAGGAGGACCATTGGATTTTTGTCAGTAATTATGCTTGTAACTCAATTGATTTTGAAATGAATCTGACTTCAAAATCAGAGACCAAAACAGGGAATTTTAAAATCCAAAAAGTAACAATAAAACAAAGAACTATGGATGCAGGAAATTTGAAACAAATAGAAACAGGAATTGCTGGAGAAATTCAGCATCTGCAGAGATCCCTTCGCAAATGCAGACAGGCTGGCCCAGTTCTCCAGCAATTTCTGTTTTTGCTTGATCTAGATGACAGTAGGTATAGCTAAGAAACAGAATATATAAATGATCTAGTGATCATTTAGTAGAAAACATTGGAACTTTGGGCTTCTGCTGGTCAATTTCCTTTTCTACTATTCAATTCAGAATATTATCTCACTATGATAAGAGAACCATGCATTCACTGTATGACTGTATGTATTCTTCAGCTCTGGAGGAACTGCCTTACCCAGGTTTAAATGTTTATCACTGTATTGTACGCTGATAGACTAGCAGACCAACAAGATAACAGTATGGTCAGTTGGATGCAAGAGCAGTAGAAACAAAACTGAGTAATCAAAAGCACCTTTTATTGTAAGGGTTGGAATTAATTATTGAAGAAGACTTTAATTCTAAGTTGACTAAATATAATGTCTCAGCAAGCCTAGCAATCTACGCTGATCCTTTTTTCTGTATTTCCATGCTGTCCTTACTTCCCCACTCAATCCTGACCTCCCATTCCTCGCACATTTGTCATTTCCCAAATCCATGCCCATCTTACACTGAATTCCATGTCTGAATTATTCCACTAGAATTTCTACTGTTGCCACAATATCAAAGCTGTTATAATCAAAGTATCAAATTATGTCTTATATGATAGACTTATATGGTCAAAGTGAAAAAGCACACATTACCAGGTTATAGTCCAACAGGTTTATTTGAAAATACAAGCTTTCAGAGCAATGTTCCTTCATCATGTAGCTAATGGGACAGGATCATAGGACACAGAATTTATAGTAAAAGATCAAAGTGTCATACAACTGATGTGATGTATTGAACAAACTTCGATTGCTGTTACACCCAGCACTTTTCCTTGCCACCGCAAGAGGTGTAAAACCTGCACCCAAACCTCCACCCCCTCAGTTCCATCCAAAGCCCCAAAGGATCCTTTCACATCCTACAGAGATTTTCCTGCACCTCCACACACATCATCTACTGTGTCCCTTGCTCCTCTACACTGGAGAGACAGGATGCCAACTTGCGGAATGTCTCAGAAAACATCTCTAGGACACACGCACTAAACAACCCCACCATCCTATGACCAAACACTTCAGCTCCCTTCCGACTCCACCAAGGAAGTACAAGTCTTGGGCCTCCTCCTCTGCCAGAGTCTAGCCACCCGATGCTTGGAGGAAGGATGCCTCATCTTCTGCCTTGGGATCCTCCAACCACACGGGATCAATGTTGATTCCATTAGTTTCCCCTCCCCCCACCTTATCCCAGATCCAACCCTCCAACCCAACACTGCCCTCTTGAACTGTCCTACCTGTCCAGCTTCCTTCCCACTGATCTGCTTCACCCTCTACTTTGACCTATCACCATCACCCCCCACCTATATCCACCTATCGCATTCCCAGCTACCTTCCCCCCCCCCCCCCCCCCCCCAGCCCACCTTCCCCTATCATTTATCTCTCAGCCCTCTTGGGCCCCCAACATTCCGAAACATTGACTCTCCTGCTCCTCGGATGCTGCCTGACCGGCTGTGCTTTTCCAGCACCACACTTTTTGACTCTGATCTGCAATATCTGCAGTCCTCACTTTCTCCCTCAATTCATTAATATGTAAATACCAGAAGTTCTTTCAAGTTGTACTCCTGGCGAAAATTTAAGATTTCATTAAAAAGAAGTGACATCTCAGCTCAGACAATGCATTAAATGTGTGAGATTAGAGTGTCTTTGTATTCCTACCTTGAGTCAGACCAGTTCTATTTCCAAGGTAATAATTTATAATATGTTACTGACTGCCTATAGATTGTATTTGTGATTTGCACATGAAAGAAGTGAAACAATCATGGTATTCTAACAGATGAAAGGCTTAACAGACAATCAATTTTTCAATGTATAATTTCAGTTACATCACACTGTAAATTTTTGCTATAAATTCTGTGTGTTAGGATTGAGCCCTCCTGATGAAGGAGCAACGCTCCAAAAGCTAGTGTACTTCCAATTAAACCTTTTGGACTATAACCTGGTGTTGTGTGATTTTTAACTGCCTACAGATTGTGTGCTTTTTGAACAAAATAGAATATGTCTGCAAATTCAAATCTGCAAGTACAAATTCATCCTATAGACATACATGTATGTGTGCACACATATGAAGGAGACAGAGAGTGTCTCTGTGTGGGAGAAAGGGAGTGTGTGTGTGTGCATGCCCAAGTATGAAGGAGTGTATGATTGTGTCAGGGTATGCATGTGAGTGTGAGGGTCTGTGCCTGAGAGAGAGTGTTTGTTTGAGAGAGGGTCTGCATGTGTGCGTGAAGGTGAATGTGTCTAAAAGTGTGTTTATACAGTGTAGTGGAGTCACCTGTAGTGTGACATGAACCCAAGATCACGGTTGAGGCCATCCTCATGGGTACCAAATTTGGCTATCAACCTCTGCTCAGCAACTTTACATTGTTATGTATCCCGAAGTCCACCTTGGAGGATGGTCAGCTGAAGATCCAAGGCGCTTGAACGCTGAAATGTTCCACGACTGGTAGGGAACATCCCAGTCTAGCAAAAAAGTGGTGACAAGAGTAATTATCCTATTCCTCATCACCTCTCTCAACCTGTCTACAGTCTTTAATACCATCATCCCCTTACTAAGCCTCTCCAGCTGGGTGGCTCTGCAGTCTCAGATTCCTTTCTTACTAATTTAATTGAAGTCAGAATCACTTGTCATTATTTGAGTTATGTTTTTATGCATCCGCCATGTAAGTGATCAGTGTTTAGTGGATGCCAGTACATTGAATAAATTTAAAGAGACAACTAGATTTTCAATTAGTAATGGGTTGAAGGGTCATGGAGAGCCAACAGGAAAGTGGAGTTGAGGGCAGATGGGATCAGCCATGATGGTACAGTATTAAATATTGAAGCAGCCTCTGAGGGCCAAATTCTCCTGCTTCTAGTTCTTATGTTCTTCTTTTATGTCAATTATGATTCTACAGGAGCTCCACTGCCCACCACTAACCAGAGAAAGAGGAAGCTTATTGCCATCTCAGGGCAACTATTCAGGGGATGGTATCAGTTAACAAATGATCAGACCAGAATTGGCTGCTCACCAGGCAAACTTGTGAACTCTATGAATCTATGTCTCTGAACTTTGACAACAAATATTCTATTATTGCATCATCACAACTATCTCTTACAGAGCAAAAGGTGACTGTCATAGACTTAATGGGCTGAGGGGCCTTTTTCTTTGATTTCATAAGACCTCCCAATTACAACAGCCTTTCTGAATGGGGAAGAAAATTTGACCAGAAACGTAGGTCGGGACAATGTGTGTGCTTACTACTATGCTTACTACAATTTGTGTCCTTACTACTGCCCCTAGGTTGCGTAGTTAATGAGCAGTGAACTTGTGCTATACTATATAACTTCCATATTTCATTGGGATACATTAGACTTATTCGAATGAACAGGTGTTCTCTATGGCCATGAATAAAAGTTAGTTAATTGCTCAAGGTCTCCTCTTCTGACTATCTTGTTTAAACAATTCCACATATGATTTACTTCTCGCCAACTATTGGCATAACCGGCATGACCTCTATTTTATTAGTCGAGAGCGTGGTGCTGGAGACTGCTGAAACTGTTATGCATCCTGATGAAGGACTTTTGCCTGAAACATTGATTCTCCTGATCCTCGGATGCTGCCCGACCTGTTATGCTTTTCCAGCACCACACTCTTGACTCATAAAATAGAGGTACAGGTAAATTTCTGACTGATGTGGCAATATTCTTTCGGGCTTTGGATGGAGGTACGGGGAGTGGTGTGGGCACAGGTTTTGCACTTCCTGCCATGGCAGGGGAAGGTGCCAGGAGTGGGGTGTGGGCTGATGATGGTGGGGGCGGGGGGGGGGGGGGGGAGGGGGGGGGGAGGAGGTGGGGGGGGATGCGTGGACCTGACGAGGGAGTCATGGAGGGAATAGCATCTCTGCAACTTCCAGAGAGACCATTTCCTCTGTGAGTTCCTCATCAGGTCCATGCCCCCCCCCCCCACGAGCTTCTGGAAAGACCATTTGCTCTATGACTCCCTCGTCAGCTCCATGCCCCACTCCAGCCCACACCCCACTCCTGGCATTTTCCCCTGCCACCACAGGTAGTGCAAAATCTGCACCCAAACCACACCCTTCACCTTCATCCAAGGCCCCAAAGGATCCTTCACCATCCAACAGAAATTTACCTGTACCTTCACCAATGTCATCTACTGTATCTAAGGCACCTAACGTGGTCTTCTCATCGGGGAGGCAGGACGCCTAGTTGTGGATCATTTCAGAGAACATCTCTGATACCTGCACCAACCAACCCCACTGACTGCTGGCTGAACACTTCAACTCCCCCTCCCACTCCATCAAGGACATGCAGGTCCTGGGTCTCCTCTACCACCAAACCCTTTGCACTTGATGCCTGGAGGAAGAACGTCTCATATGCTGCCTTGAGACCCTGCAACCACATGAAATCAATGCGGATTTCAACAGTTTCCTCATTTCCCTCCCCCTACTTTATTCCAGTCCCAAGCCTCCAACTCAGCACCGTCTTCCTTACCTGTCCATCACGTTTCCCATCTATCCGTTCCACCTTCCTCTCTGACCGATCACCTTCTCCCTCACATTCATCCCTATTGCATTCTCAGCTACCTTCCCTCCAGCCCCATCCCTCCTCCCATTTATTTCTCAGTACCACCACCCTTGCCACACGCCTCATTCCTGATGAAGGGCTACTGCCTGAAACCTCAATTCTTCTGCTCCTTGGATGCTGCCTGCTGTGCTTTTCCAGCACCACACTCTCGACTCTGATCTTTAGCATCTGTAGTCCTCACTTTCCCTTCCTCTGTCTTACGAGGTTTTCTTGAACCTGTTGCTATTTTAAGAACCTGATTCAGGTTCCCCTTGGGCCGACCTATGAGGAATGTTCCTGAGCCTGTTGTGAGTTTGATTTGCGTGAGTCTGATTTTTTTTGTTCTTCTTTTAAATTTGTTTTTTTTTTTGAAAACAAGAGGAGGGAGAACGACAGAGTTAAAATATTGGAAAGCTGCGCGATCTGGTCCGGAGTTAACATGTTGATTCCTTTTTAAGGGAAAGACACTGTGGGAAGACATGATCCAGAAAGACCATAGTCAGTGAGCTGCAGGGATCATTAGAAGCCGACCTGTGGCAAGACAGTATCGGCAAGATTAATTTCTAAATTCAGATGACCTTGAGTTATTGACAGTTGTGTCTTCGCCTGTTCGTCTTTGTGTGTGTTGTTCATTTTCTTTTGCAGGTTACAGACATGGACCGGTGATGTTCTGATGGGATTAATGAGTTCCAAACTCCTGCCAGAAAGGCTGCCCCCGGGGGACAAGTAAATTTTGCCTCGCTGAGCAGGGCTGCCCGCTCTGGGTGCTGTCTCGAGGGAAGCACAGAGTAAATATGTTTGAATCTGAGAATGCCATGGTAAACATGTTTGAATCAAGAGTAAGGTAGGAGATACGCTGGTCCTGCCAGGTCACCAGCCGGTATTGTTTGAGAAATGAAATATAGAGGATGGTTGCTGCATCTGTCTCGTCCAAAAAAAAAGAAAGCTGACCAGGACAAAATTGCTGTTAGAAATGCTGATACAATTCCTTCTACTCGGCCACATGATACTAGTGACAGTACTAAATAGGGTCCTAGGGTTCGGACAAAAAAGTGCTGCTGAAAACATTTTAAGATTTCCAAAGTTAGTAAAAAAGAACCTTCCCCCAGGTTATGACAGGTGAAACCCAATTTGATAAGCCTTGGATCCACTCTGAGGTCTGTGATATGCTTCAAGATGAATTGAAGGTTTTGAATTGAATTTATTGTCATATGTATGGAGGCACAATGAAAAGCTTTGTCTTGCGAGCAATACAGGCAGAACACATAGTTAAGTAGCATAGTTAGTAAATAATAGGTAAACAGCAGCAAAAGCAAAAACACTGGTATAGGCGAATGTTAAGAGTTTGTGAGTCCATTCAGTATTCTAACAACAGTCAGGTAGAAACTGGCTGGTGCATGTGCTCAGGCTTCTGTACCTTCTTCCCGATGGTAGAGGTTGTAGAAAAACATTGCCAGGGTGGAAAGTGAATTTCCAGTTTATTTTGATGACTCTTGAAATATCTTGGTCACTTGTTCGGTTTCCATCTCTCAATTAGAGACAATGATTATATCAGTTAATATTTTTATATTAAAAAATGTATTAGCTCTGAATGATGAAATCAAAATTAATTGTCAAGATTGACTGGTTTTCTATATTTATACATTGTCAGTGATCTGTGTCATTGCCTCATGGTTAATTTGAATCATGGCTGTATTGATTAATTATTAATTAAAGAATGGAAGGATAAAGCAATTAGTAAATGGAAAGATAACTTACAGGCCAATTGATGGAATTATGCATGTGCAGCAGATGGAATGCCCAAAAGCTGGGAGAAGTTAAAAGCTGAGTGTGAATGAGTAGATGGGAACAGGAGAAACAGTGTAAGGCTATTAAGGTTGAGGAGCATATTTAAGTTAAAGCAACAGTGCTGTAAAATAAAAAGAACCTCCATTTTACTCAGAATCCTGAGCCTGTGTCTGGCATATCGACCCTATTTGAGTGAGTGGATGAGGATTTTTCCTGAACATCTCCTGATAGTCTGCAGCACAGCCCCCGATTATAACCCTTCCCTTACTCTGAAGATGAAGGGTCCAGTATCGGTAACCAGCTTTATAGCCGAGAAAACTGGGGGGAGAGGCCTGGGCCATCCCAGGAATCAGAGTAATGTTAATGAACCAAGCCCCTGACCGCAAGGTGAAACCAGCCCAATTTGCTCAATATGTCCAAAGAATAATACAGATGTAAAGGCAGCAAAATTCTGGGAGTGGCCTGAATAAGAATTTTTTGTATCATAAGACTGAAATAAGTGGCCAGCTATGAAATGAAAATGGTATACAGCCCACAAATGAAGAGTAATTGAGAATTTGATTCACCTTTGTTTAACGCTCTGCTTTTGCCATGTATTCCATGTATCCAAGTTACAGGTAAATACCTATATGCCGTGGGCCAGACCTGACAGGGTTGATTGAGACCAGCATACCCACTGAGGGTGAAACCTACCTCAGATGCCTGCTCAGCAACCACTGCTGAGCAACCTGTTCCTGAGGGGACCTTGGGAAGCGGGGGGGGGGGGGGGGCTGCAGGCAGCCCCCAATGCTAAACCTTTGGGACTGGGAAAAAAACAGTGAAGTCCCCCAGGGACAAATAGTGGGATCTTGCTTTAGCTGTGGAAATATGGCCACTGGAGATCGAAGTTTCTTAACATTACCTTGAAGGTAATGCAGGGATCGACATGCTTGCATCCTCGCAAAAGGAAAATCTGCAAATATATACACTGTCTCTGGTTGTGCTGATTTTTCATGGACCATGATTGCGGAGCCTTGTGGGATTTAACCTCCACGGGACAACCTAATAGTAATGCTGTTTTCTCCAACCAGTATGGCGGTTATCAAAATGTTTGGCTTACGCTGAGGCAACTGATAGTCTCCGAAGGAAATGGGCGAATAGATGCTGCCGCCAAGCAGGCAGCCTTACACCCCATCCTTCTGGTCCCATTGGGACCCCAGCAAAACCTGGTTACAGACAATGTAAGGATGGTATGCCAGACCCGGGTAAGATATAGAAGATACAGGAAGCCCCTGCTGAAGAGCACAAACTATGGACTCAAATGGGGTGCTCCCTCAATACTGAAACCAAAATGTGGGTGACCCCCGTTGGACCAGTTTATGTTCCTTCTTTGCTACTGCCTATTTTCATTGATTATGTGCATTATTGTATACACTTGAGCAAGAGGGAATAGTTAATATTCTATTACAAACTTGGTGACACCCAGATTTTCAGAAAGCAGCTGAGAAAAGAGCTGAAGTGTGTTTAATTTGTAAACAAAAGGACGAATGCTGTAAAAGGGATGCCCTACATTTGTTGAATCACTTCTTTGTCTGGTGGGCCTTTTACTTGTCTACAACTTGCTTTTATTGAATTACTTTGAATACATTGTTATGAATATTACCTAATAATAGTATTTAGTAGATGAACAGAAACCATCCCAACGACTGATACTGCTGCCACAACAGTGGTGGACAAGTGGGAAATATCTATATCAGTTAATCAAAACTCTTCAAAGTTTACATTCACTGGTATGCCAAGCCTAAGAATCAGGACCGGGGCAAATTGAAGTCTAGGTGGAAAGGCCTGTTCCTAGTCCTGCCGGCCACCCGTTCAGCAGTCAAGGTCAAGGGGAGGCCGCATGGATGCACGGGATGTAATGCAAAAGAGCTCCACCCCTGGAGGAACACCAGAAGACCCTGTCAGATACACCTGTTCAGCATCTGACCGCCAATGGCTCAGCCTGATCGTTCTGCCTTTTCACTCCTCTCTTTCTTATCTTTCTTTCACTATGTTTGCTTGGGGCACTATAGATAGCTTAATAACTTCCAGTAAACAGGAATTACATTTTAATACTTTTCTTTATGCACAGATGGTCAACCACTGTAGCTGCTGGGTATGTGTCCATATCCCCATCTGTCCCTAACTCGCATCAAACGAGCCCTTACACAATTTGAGTGACTTGCAGCTTTCTTTTCCCCTGCCTTTGGAGCTGCCCAACTAGAAATTGAAGTAACCCTGCAGACAATCCTGTGCTTGGTTCAGTTCATTGTTGTGGCCCTCCTCTCCAGCGATCCCACAGATGCCTAGATTCCCTTTCCTGATGAAACCCCCAATGGTGATTCCCAGTCTCTGGAGCCTTTTGTCCCTTTTGGACTATCTGTCCAATCTCCCACCCTCACCTTCTGACAATCCCCTGGCTCTGGGTATATTTCCCCTTTTGCTGACACCTCCAATCTGTTCTTTTGAAAAAAAGAGGAAGGATTGTGGAAGAAAATTTGACCAGAATTGACACAAAAATGAGTGGAAACCATTTTTGTCACAAAGAATCTTTGCAGTAAACGTAGTCTGCAAATTGCTGTTTGTGCCCTGGCTGAGGAACCTTGTTTTGATAACATGACCTTGCAGCTGCAGGCTGACCCTGTTCCTTTGGCCCCTTAGACACAGCTCTGCTTCACATATTATGTTCTTTAAGCCCTTATCAGTTGTCTTTGCCTAGCTGAACCTGCAATATAAGATGACATTCACTTTTGTAGACATTAAGAAATTTATGTCTGGATAATGTATGTGGATCTTACAACTACTTGAAACAAATTCATTGGCAAGATTGGTTTGCGGCTCCAACAACGCAGAATAGAATTGCTGCGACGCAGACTTTGTTCTTTTTCATTCTGCACTATCAGTTTACAGAATCTTCTTGCCTTCCCTAGATTCAATCACCCATTAACGAAGAATCAATCTTTTAGGGGACCTGTTTTTTGACAGTCCCTTCACTGAATTCACATTCATGAAACCAGGAGAGGCACTGCGAAACCTACAAGTTCCACGGAGCAGGAGCTGGTAGAACACAGCAAGTCAGGCAGCATCAGGAGGTGGAGAAATCAACGTTTCAGGACACTGCGGTTTTGTTTTTGTCTCTAACTTGGATTCCAGCATCTGCGGTTATTTTGTGTCACTCGAGACCCAGCTGATAGACAGCAGCTCCAGGCTCAACACCAGGAATGTGGGCGGGACCACATGAACATGCGCTCAGCTGCTTCTCCAACCAATCGAGGTGAAGGAGGGGCGGGGCTATTTGGCGACGTAGCCATTCCGACAGGAGCTTCTGCGCAGGTGCAGCGGTATCGGTCTGAGGGCGAGTGATAGAGGTAGTTGGTTGGGAACGAAGAGCGGGAAGCAAATGGAGGCAGTGTAATATGGGAGGTTTCATAGGAATCCAGTATAGGCTGCCAGACCCGAAGTAGAATTTTCTGGTCCTGCCCTCGCAGCAAAAGGAAAGCGGCCGTGGGCTTCAGCCCTGGCACAGCCACCATTTTTATTGGGAGCAATGTTGTGCCGGATGTATCCGTGATCGCCATCTTTATAGGGGGCAGGGTGCGTGCGCGCGCAGCCCTCAGTGTGGGGCCAACAGCGAGGAGAGAACCGGCGAATTCTTTACCTTTCCTGGATTATTCTCCTTCACTGGTAATGAAGGATTCTTTCATGTAAAATGATCTCCTAGGACATTGAATGTGAAGGATTTGCAGACAGGAAATTCACAACAAACAGCGCGTCAAGATCTGACAGTCACTTGATTCATTAGCATCTGACTTACATCATTGGCTTATTTGGACCGAAAAAAGGTTTGTCTGTTGTGTCGCTGTAAAAAGAAATCAACCCAATATATGTTTTTCCCAAAACACTAAATGTCCATCCTCTAATCTTCGTGTTACCATCTAATAGAAACAGATTTTTCTTTGTCTACCTTCCCTAACCTTGATTCGGAGATGCCGGTGTTGGATTGGGTTGGACAAAGTTAAAAATCACACAACACCAGGTTATAGTCCAGCAGGTTTAAATCCTGTTGGACTATAACCTGGTGTTGTGTGATTTTTTATCTTCCCTAACCTTCTTGATATCTTGTAATCTGTATCAGATATCCCCTAAACTCCTTTTCTTCAAGCAGAACCATGCCAGTTTGCCAAACCAACTTTGGAATTGTTCCCCTTTTCCAGAAACAACTCTGGTAAATATCCTCTCGTGAACCCTCACATCCTTCCTGAAGTGTGGTGACTGGAACTGGACGCAATATTTGGGTTGTGTCCTAATTAGAGCTTTATGAAGGGTATCTTTACCTTTTAGAAGAAAGTGAGGACTGCAGATGCTGGAGATCAGAGCTGAAAATGTGTTGCTGGAAAAGCGCAGCAGGTCAGGCAGCAACCAGGGAACAGGAGAATCGACGTTTCGGGCATAAGCCCTTCTTTACCTTTTCCCTGGGTTTGTCTCATTACTTCTATTTCTGAATCTCACGATCCCATAAAATTTGCACATTGCTCTCTCAGTATGACCTGGCACCCTTAAAGATTTGTGCACATTAGCCCCCAAGTATCTCTGACCTTGCATGCTCTTTCAATCTGTGCCATTTGGTATATATTCACTCTCCCCTATTGTGCCTTTCAAAAATGCATCACATCTGTGTATTCCAAATAAGAGTCATATTCAATCAAATCTGTTTCTCTCTCCACAGATTCTGTCAAACTCCACTGAGATTTTTTCAAGCACTTACTGTTTTAATTTCATGTGAGGAATATATTTTTGGAATTTAAAAGATTGAGAGGCGATTTGATCAATGTTTTCATGCTATTAATTGAAATTGGTAGGATCAACAGAGAGAAACTATTTCCATTGTTTGGGGAAGGCCATGGTCTGAAAATGGGAGCCGAGCATTTAAGAAGCAAAAGAGGAAACCATTTGTCTAGTTAAGTCAGTACAAGTTTGAAACTCTATTCATGAAATGGGAGTTCATGTGGGGCCAGTGTTAAGTTTAAATTTAACATTGATAGATTTTTTCAACTGAAAGGGTAAAGAGGCAAGTGTCACAAATCAGCTCTGGTGGGAGAGGTTCAAGTAGCTAACTGGCTAACTCCCAGAATCTTAGAAACTTACAAGATGGAAAGAAGAATTCAACCCTTTATGTTGTGCTGTCTTTGGAAGAAAGTAATATTTAGCCCCACACACCCATTTTCTTTTTTAACTGTATACATTCCTCATTCTTAAATACCTGTCAACTCTTTTTCAAAATTATTTATAGATTGTTTTCTGCACCTTTTTCTGGTCAAATGTTCCAGATCCTCACAACTCTCTGTTACTAAAGAAGTTGGTGAGCTCCACATTGAATCTGGAAGTTTATAAACTGAAAGGTGAGCTGCTGTTCCTTGAGCTCCCATTCACTCAAACAGTTTAGGAGCCTGAGGATAGAGAGGTCAGAGTTGGACTGGAGCAGAGAATTAAAATGACAGGTGACTGAATCTCAGGATTCTCAATCTGAGCCATGGTTTTTCAATTAAATGATCATCCAATCTGTGATTGCTGCTCACAATATAGAGCAATCCACTTTGTGACCATTGAAAATGTAACTGGACTGCACAAAATACAAATAAATCACTTCAGTTTCAACTTTCCAAATCTTGAGAACAACCTGAAAAAGCATATATTATATAAAGAATAAATGCTAACAACGTAAGATAAATTACCAGGATATGCAATTCTGCCCCAATTGTAGATTTTTGTTTAAATAGCAGAAATAAACTGCAACCATTAGAATCAGCACAATTTATTCCTGCATGTCATTTACAGCAAAATCCAACTTCAATCCTCAATGATAAATTTGTTGCTATCTACTAAGGTTGGATGTTTGAATAAATACTTTTAAGCACTCTTGAACTGTGATTAGTCTGTCTCCAGTGTGCTGTGACTTGGCTGTAACACATGCACAACGTTGGAGAAACTCAGCAGATCTACCAGAATCTATGGAGACAAAAACAGCTATTCCTGGGCTTCTAAAGAAATGTCATATCAGACTCTATCCTGAATCCCAGGAATAGCTGTTTCTCCATCCAGAGATAGAGTCAGATGCTGCCAGACCTGTTGAGTTTGTCTAGCATTCTGTATTTGTTTCAGATTTACAGCATCCACAGTATTTTGGCATTTGTCCTGTGTCTTGGATATGATGGGTTCTCCATGCACTAGCTGCTCTTGTCTTTCTATGTAGGAGGGTTTAGGTGGTCCTGACCAATATTTGATAGAGTTACAGTTGGGAAAATCTGTCATCTTTTCTCCTCATCTCTTGCTCACACTTTCTCTCCACGAAGGTCCAAGTCCGGTGCAATTCCAGACTGGATGGTAGCATGATGGACGTGAATGAACTAGTTGAGTTTTTATGATAATCCAGCTGTTTTCAAGGTTATTTTCCCTTTGTTAAATTTGTTTTACAGGGAATTGAATAGGGAAGATTTTCATGTTAGAAGTTCAGACTGAAGCGCCCAATACATCAGGACCGGAATGTCATTGGATTTAGATTATGGAAAGCAGGAGCACTGTTCACAGTGAGGAGAAAACATACACATGTTCTGTGTGTGGTCGAAGATTCATCCGATCATCTGGCCTGTCAAGACACAAAGTCTCTCACAGTGAGGCAAAACTATGGAAATGTCAGGACTGTGGGAAGGGATTCAGTTACCCATCTGAGCTGGAAGCTCATCGACGCAGTCACACTGGGGAGAGACCATTTATCTGCTCTAAATGTGGGAAGGGATTCATTCAGTCATCTCACCTGCTTACACATCAACGGGTTCACACTGATGAGAGACCTTTTAAATGCTCTGACTGTGGGAAACATTATAAAAGTTTCAAGGAATTGATGTCCCATCAAGGCATTCATACTGACAAGAAATCATTCAGGTGTTCTCACTGTGGAACTGGGTTCAGACGATCATCTCAACTCACTGTACACCAGCGCATTCACACTGGAGAGAGGCCATTCACCTGCTCTGAGTGTGGGAAACGATTCATTCAGGTATCCAACCTGCAGAGTCACCAGCGAGTTCACACTGGGGAGAGACCGTTCATCTGCTCAGTCTGTGGGAAGGGATTCATTAATTCATCTAATCTGTTGATACATCAGCACGTTCACACTGGGGAGAGACCATTCACTTGCTCCACCTGTGGGAAGGGATTCATTCGATCATCGCACCTGTTGAGGCACCAGCGAGTTCACAAATAACGACATTGATGGGGTTTTATTGTGAATCACATTTGGGACTAAATTATAGTAATAGAAGCAGGAGTAGGCCATTTGGCCCATCGGGCCTGCTCTGCCATTCATGAGGATCATGGTTGACCTATCTATTATCTCAGCTCCTCCTACCTGCATTATCCCCAAACCCTTAATTCTCCTACCATGCAAAAACTCATCGAACTGTGTCTTGATCTATTTGATGAAGCTGCATCTACTGCTTCCTTGGGCATAGAGTTCCATAGATTCACTACTCTCTGGGAAAAGCAGTTCCTTTTCATCTCTGTCCTAAATCTACTCCCCCTAATCTTGAGGCCATGTCGCCTTAGTCCTAGTCTCACCTATCAGTGGAAACAACTTGTCTGCTTCTATCTTATCTATCCCTTTCATAATTTTGTATGTTTCTAAAGATCCCCTTCTCATTCTCCTAAATTCTAGCGAGTATAGTTCAGATGGCTCAACCTCTCCTCGTAGCGTGACCCCCTCATCTGACGGATCAACCTTGTTAACCTCCTTTGCACCACCTCCAAAGCCAGTATATCCTTCCTCAAGTAAGAAGACCAGAAGTACACACAATACTCCAGGTGCAGCCTCAGCAACACCTTGTAGAATTGCAGCAGAATCTCTCTGCATGTAAATGCAATCTCTCCAGCAATGAAAGCCAATATACCATTTGCTTTCCTGATTACCTGTTGCACCTGCAAATCAATTTTTAGTGATTCATGTACGAGTACTAAGTCCCTCTGCATAACAGCATGCTGCAATCTTTCACCATTTAAATAATACTGTGACCTACTATTTTTACTTCCAAAGTGGATAACCTCACATTTGCCAACACTGTACTCCATCTGCCAGACCCTTGCCACTCACTTAACTTATCTAAATATCTCTGCAGACCCTGCACATCCTCTGCACAGTTTGTGTTTCCACTAAATTTAGTGTTAACAGCAAACTTGGATATGTTACACTCGAGTTTCTCTTCAAAATCATTTATGCATATCATGAACAGTTGTGGGCCCAACACTGACCCCTGCAGTACCCCACTCAGCACTGTTATCCAACCAGGAAACACCAATTTATCCCAACCCTCCACTTTCTATTGGTTAACTAATCCCCTATCCATGCTAGTACATTCCCTGCAACTCCATGCATTCTTATCTTATGGGTTAACCTTTTATGCGGCACCTTATCGAACGCCTTCTGGAAATCCAAGTATACAACATCCACCTGTTCCCCTCCATCCACCATGCTTGTTACATCCTCAAAGAACTCTAGTAAGTTTGTGAAACATGACCTTCACTTCCTGAGTCCATGTTGTGTTTGCCTGATGGAACCCTTTCCATCCAGATGTCTCACTATTTCTTCTTTAATGATAGCCTCCAGCATTTCCCAACTACAGATGTTAAACTAAAGTGGCCTATAGTCACTTGCCTTTTGCCTACATCCTTTTTTAAATACCGACGTGACATTCGTTGTCTTCCAGTCTCACAGGATCTGCCTGGAGTCCTGTGAATTTTGGTAAATTACCACTAGCGCATCAACTATAACCATCACCATTTCTTTCAGCAACCTGGGATACATTCCATCAGAACCTAACGGCTTATCCACTTTTCGACCCTCAAGTTTGCTCAACACTTCCCCTTTAGAGATAACAATTGAATTGAGGTTGTCACCTCCCATCGTGCTCTTAACATCATTCTTTGGCATGTTTGACACATTTGCCACTGTGAAGACTCAAACCTTTGGCTGTTACAGCATTACCCAGTATTGATTCCCCTTTGTCATCTTGCAAGGGTCCTATGTTCAGTTGAGCCACCCTTTTCTGTTTTATACATTTATAAAAACTTTTCCAAACAGTTTTTATATTCTGAGCTGGTTTGCATTCATAATCTATCTTTTTTTATTGCTTGCTTTGTGGTTCTTTGTTGCTTTTTAAAGTTTTCCAATCTTCCTGTTTCCCATCTCTCTTCACTACTTTGTAAACCTGAACTTTTAATCGGATGCCTTTCTTTATTTCCTTGGTTATCCAAGGCTGGTTGTTCCTACCCTTGCTATCCTTGTTTTTGACCAGAATATACTTTCCTTGAGCACTGTGAAAAATCTCTGAAAGTTTTCCACTGATCCTCAACTGTTCCAACATATAACTTGTGTTCCCAGTCTAATTTAGCCAACTCCTTCCTCATCCCATTTTAGTCTCCATTGTTTAAGCATAATACGCTGGATTTGGATGATAGGGTGTAGATTTGCTCACTGAGCTGTAGGTTTGATATCCAGACGTTTCATTACCTGGCTAGGTAACATCATTAGTGGCGACCTCCAAGTGAAGCAAAGCTGTTGTCTCCAGCTTTCTATTTATATGCTTGTCCTGGATGGGGTTCCTGGGGTTTGTGGTGATGTCATTTCCTGTTCATTTTCTGAGGGGTTGATAGATGGTAGTCCGCAGATTCCTCAAGAACAAACCACAACAAGCAGACCAAATACAGCCAGAAACCCTAACCACCTTACCATACATCAAAGAAGTTTCAGAAATGATAGCCAGACAACTAAGACCTCTCGGAATCCTAGTAGCACACAAACCCACCAACACTCTCAAACAAAAACTAACAAACTTAAAAGACCCAGTACAACCCATGGACAAAACCAACGTCATCTACAAAATTCCATGCAAGGACTGCGACAAGCACTACGTAGGACAAACAGGAAGAAAGTTAGCCACCAGGATACACGAACACCAGCTAGCCACAAAAAGACACGAACCTCTCTCCCTCGTAGCCCTACACACAGAGGAAAAAAACCACCATTTCGACTGGGACAGCACATCTATCCTGGGACAGGCAAAGCAAAGACATTGCAGAGAATTCCTAGAGGTCTGACACTACAACCACAACGCCATAAACAAACACATAGATCCAGTTACCATCTATCAACCCCTCAGAAAACGAACAGGAAATGACATCACCACAAACCCGAGGAATCCCATACAGGACAAACATATACATAGAAAGCAGGAGACAACAGCTTTGCTTCACTTGGAGGTCGCCACTGATGATGTTACCTAGCCAGATAATGAAACGTCTGGATATCAAACCTACAGCTCAGCGAGCAAACCTCCACCCTAAACCTCAACCTGAGCTACAAACCTTCACAAACCTTGCATTTGGATGATACTATTTCACTCTCCATTTGTATCAAAATTTAATCACTGTAATCACTGTTTCTGAAATGATCCTTAACTATGAGATCATTAATTTTACCTGTCTCATTACACAGGACCATAGAGTCATAGAGATGTACAGCATGAAAACAGACCCTTCGGTCCAATCCGTCCATGCCAACCAGATATCCCAACCCAATCTAGTCCCACCTGCCAGCATCCGGCCCATATCCCTCCAAACCCTTCCTATTCATATACCCATCCAAATGCCTCTTAAATGTTGCAATTGTACCAGCCTCCACCACTTCCTCTGGCAGCTCATTCCATACCCGTACCACCCTCTGTGTGAAAAGGTTGCCCCTTAGGTCTCTTTTATATCTTTCCCCTCTCACTCTAAACCTATGCCCTCTATTTCTGGACTCCCGACTCCAGGGAAAAGACTTTGCCTATTTACCCTATCCATGCCCCTAATAATTTTATAAACCTCTATAAGGTCACCCCTCAGCCTCCGACTCTCCAGGGAAAACAGCCCCAGCCTGTTCAGCCCCTCCCTATAGCTCAAATCCTCCAACCCTCCAATCATTGTAAATCTTTTCAGAACCCTTTCAAGTTTCACAACATCTTCCCGATAGGAAGGTGACCAGAATTTCACACAATATTCCAACAGTGGCCTAACCAATGTCCTGTACTGCCACAACATGACCTCCCAACTCCTGTACTCAGTGCTCTGACCAATAAAGGAAAGCATACCAAACACCTTCTTCACTATCCTATCTTCCTGCGACTCCACTTTCAAGGAGCTATGAACCTGCACTCCAAGGTCTCTTTGTTCAGCAACACTCCCATTAAGTGTATAAGTCCTGCTAAGATTTGCTTTCCCAAAATGCAGCACCTCACATTTATCTGAATTAAACTCCATCTGCCACTTCTCAGGCCATTGACCCATCTGATCAAGATCCTGTTGTAATCTGAGGTAACCCTCTTCGCTGTCCACTACACCTCCAATTTTGGTGTAATCTGCACACTTACTAACTGTACCTCTTATGCTCGCATCCAAATCATTTATGTAAATGACAAAAAGTAGAGGACCCAGCCCGACCCTTGTGGCACTCCACTGGTCACAGACCTCCAGTCTGAAAAACAACCCTCCACCATCATCCTCTGTCTTCTACCTTTGAGCCAGTTCTGTATCCAAATGGCTAGTTCTCCCTGTATTCCATGAGATCTAAACTTGTTAATCAGTCTCCCATGGGGAACCTTGTCGAATGCTTTACTGAAGTCCATATAGATCACACCTACAACCAGCTGTAAGATTGCACGCTCCCTTGTATGTTTGGTAACATGCTGTTCAAGAACGTTATCGTGGATGAGTTCGATGAAGTCCTCTTCAAGACTGTCATTCCATTCTTACATGCGTCAGAATATTCATTGTTACCTGTTTCTGATGAAATTAATAAAGAGCAGACAGTTAGAGGAAGACTTTAGTGAAAGAAATTAACATTAAATAACGTATCAAGTCTGTTTGAAATCTTTATTAGTTTCATTCTTAGGGGTCTCTTGCTCCCTCGCCTCCATCATCTACAGTTACAACAACAAATAAAAAGCAAGGAAACAAGCTCTTTGATCCAACTTGTACATGCCGACTAAGTTTCCCAAACCAAATTAATCCCATTTGCCTGCATTTGACCATATCCATCTAAATCTTTTCTATTCATGTACCCGTCCAAATGTTTTTTAAATATTGTAACTAATCCTGCATTTACCACTTCCACTGGCAGTTCATTCCACATTTGAACCACCCTCTGCATGAAGACTTTGCCACTCCAGTCCCTTTTAAAACTTTCTTCTCTATTAAAATTATGCCCTCCATTCTGAAGTCGCCTACTATAGGAAAATGAACTTTGCTACTCACCTTATGTCTGCTGCTCATGATTTCCCAAAAATCATGAATTTCATAAAGCTCTATAAGGTAACACTTCAATTCCTACACAACAGTGAAAAAAGTCCCAGCTTGTGCAGCCTCTCTGTATAACTCAAACACACCAGTCCCTGTAACATCATTCTAAATGTTTTTTGTATCCTTTCCAATTTAATAATATTATTCCAAGGCGGAGTGACCAGAACTGTGCATAGTACTCCAAAAGTGGCCTCACCAACATCCTGTAGATCCGCAACATGACATCCCAACTCCTATATGCAATGGTCTGAGCAATGAAGGTAAGTGTGCCAAACACCTTCCAAACCATCCTTGTCTACATATGATGCAACTTTTAATGAACTACATACATGAACTCCTAGATCTCTCTGTTCAACAAGGGTCCTCCCATTAACTGTATAAATCCTGCCCTTGTTAGTGTTACAAAAATGGAACACCTTGTTTTTGCCTAAATTAAACTCTATCTGCTACTCCTTGGCTCAATTGATCAAGATTGCTTTGTAATCTCAGTTTGGAGACACTGGTATTGGACTGGGGTGTACAGAACTAAAAGTCACACAATGCCAAGTTATAATCCGACAGATTTACTTGGAAGCACTAGCTTTCGGAGCGCTGCTCTTTCATCAGCTTTTCCACAACCTGTTAGACTATAACCAGGTGTTGTGTGATTTGTAATCTTAGATAGCCTTCCTCACTCTATTATACCACCAGTTTTGGTGTCATCTGCAAACTTACTAACCATGTTTCCTATATTCTGTGAAATCATAGAATCCCAACAGTGTGAAAACCGGTCCTTCAGCCCAACAAGTCCACACCAACCCACTGAAGAGTAACCCACCCAGAACAACTCCACTACCCTAATATTCTATATTTACTCCTGACTAATGCACCCAATCTACACATCCCTGAGCACCATTGGCAATTTAGCATGGCCATTCACCTAACCTGCACATCTTTGGATTGTGGGAGGAAACCAGAGCACCTGGAGAAAACCCATGCAGACACAGGAAGAATGTACAAACTCTACACAGACAGTTGCCCGAGGCTGGAATCCTACCCAGGTCCATAGTGCTGTGAGGCAACAGTGCTAACCACTGAGCCACCATGTCATCCTAAATCTCCTGCAAATCATTCATATAAATTACAAACAACAGTGGACCTAGCATGGATGCCTGTGGAACACCCTGCTCACAGGTCTCCAGTCTGAAAAACAATCTGCTACTACCACCTTCTGTATCTTACTGCCAATGTAATTTTGTATCCAATTGGCAAACTCTTTTTGAAACTACCTTTACTAAGCAGTCTACCATGTGAACCCTTGTAAGTCTGTGTAGGCAGTGTTGAATATGAGAAGCTCATGAAGCTCCTTTGTCACCAAGATTGAAATGATCTGATTAGCTGCCTTTGCTGTTTCTCATATTCAGCAAAAGAACAGTGCGTTGACTCTTATAGACAATATTATTTGTTTACTGAACATAACTAATATTAGAACAATAAAGTATATTATGAAAAAGAAGAAATTAAATCATATCCTGTCCTGCTAGAGCTTGGTCAGGCTCCACATGGTGATGTCTTCTTCTTCTTGCGATGGTCTTGGAGGTGTCTTCTCTTTCGGTGGTTATTCTCAAGTTACTATTCTCCAGTTACTGCTCGAGTTACTGCTACTGAGGGTGATTTTGCAGTGATTCCTTTACTCCAGTTTTCATGGCCTTTTGGAAGGGTCTTGACTATCTTCCAATGGATCGATCAGGTTCAATCACCCATGTGTTGGCACGCTGATGGCAGGGTGGTCCTTAAGTATCCATTCCTGGCAGTGCTGGGTGCATGTAGCCTCCTCCAAATCAGGGTGCAAGGCGCCTCCGAATCTGATACACACCTTGATGTTTCCGATTGTCCCGAAGACGACATTCCATTGTCCCATTCAAAGCCAAATTCAGGTGTGTATGATAGAGTCTGCAGCTACCAGTTTGCTTGCAAATTCTCTGTGGGGAGCTGCAGCCTGTCTGGATTCTGCAGCATGTTGGTTGACACAATCACTTTAGTTAAGGCTAGCTTCATTTCCCAGCATGCTTTAGTCCTTGTCCGCTTTATCAAATTCATCATAAATTTATCACTGAGCGGTCTGTCCAACCACAGTGGCTAAAGTAGAAGCTGTGTTTGCAAAAACATAGTAATGAAGACGTAGAAATCTGAAATAAAAAACTAAAAATGATGGAGAAACACAACAGGTTTGGCAGCATTGTGGGGAAAGAATCAATGTTATCATTTTGAGTTCAATATGACTGTTCTCTTTTCTCAGACCTGCTAATTTTTTCCAGTATTTTATTTCTATTAACTGATATCCTTAAAGTTATGATTAGTTTAAGAACTAAACTCTTCATTTTCTCACTGTCATCACCCATCCTAAAAAAATCCTGATTCAAGTCTTTACAAATTACCATCCTCTCTCTAAACTCTCCAAAGTCCTCAAGGATCTCTTTTTATGTAATGTAAGATGTGAGATTTATACATATCAAAATGTCATTTATTTTTGAGTTTTGACTTTTGAATTTGAATATAGTTTTGTTATTAGAAATATTTCATTTATTTATCTGAGCCATTGTGATTTCTTTTAAAACAGATTGTAAGAGAAAGTCTAAAATAAAACAAAGAACTTCAAATATTTGAGATCTGAAACTAAAACAGAAATTGCTGGTGAAACTCAGTAGATTTGGCGGCATTTCCGTGGAGAAGGTGAAGTTAACAATTCAAGTCTGTTGACTCTTCAGAAGAGTTTCCCATGCTAGCCAAACAGAAACTATCTTTGCAAGAGTGACATACTGCAGGTGGTGACCTGCAATTTCTGTTTTTGTGAAAGACTTCAGAGAATATTGTTTTTGCTTACAAGCAAACAAACTAAACAGGGGTACATTCAGCTTGGGAAGTGTGGAAAGTCCATGGTTTATTTTTCCTTTTGATTAGGGAAAACACCTATTTCTTGTGGTTTTTATTAATTTCAGTTAGCTGCAGGATTTTTGTCTGAAGATGGAGGTGTAAATCCATTGCTCTTGAGAAAGGAAGAAGATAGTTTAGAATTGTTCAAATTTAAAATTGTAGGTTACCTTAGTGAATGCAATTTTGTTAAAGTTCCAGACCAGATATTTTTAATTCAAACTCTGAAGATGTTATTTGAAACTAGGAAAATTTGGGCTTGTGTGGAGTTTACGTTCAATAACCTTTAAATGTGTGTTATAAGTAAATAATTTGGTTTATTTTATCTTCATTTCTTTTGCACAGTCTGTTTTATTGTTACACAAAATCAGTGGACCAGCTTGTTAAAACCAAGAAAATCAAAATATGATGCGTCAAGCCAGATGCAGTATGACTTATTTGGTAATCATGATGAGGAGGTGCTGTTGTTGGACTGGAGTGGACAAAGTAAAAAAAAATTGCACAACACCAGTTACTTCCAAAAAAACCTGTTGGACTAGAAGCTGATGTTGTGTGATTTTTCTTTGTTTTATTTGGTAGTAACATAAGGTGGGATCTATTTCTCGTCTGCATACTGCTACTCAGTGACTGAATTCGAAAGCATTTGAACATTGACAATGCCTCATTACCATCCTTCTGCATTCCCTCATTATTACGAAATTATCAAACTGCCTATCCCACATTCAGTACTGGATGAATAAAAATTTCCTACAAATAAAATATGAGAAGACCAAATCTATTATTTTATGTTGCAACTATAAATTATGTTCCCTCGCAATTGAGTCCATCCCTCCCCCACTGTAGGGATTCTATGATTCTAATGGTCTGAGGCTGAATCAAACTTCACACAATCTTAGGGTCATATTTGACCCCAATGTTATGTTCCACACCATCCCCAATAGCAAATGTTGTAATCTCCAGAACTCACCTGCCTCAAACACTGCCACACTTTATTTGCTGCCGAAACCCTCAGGCTTGATGATTCTGATACATTCCTCTCTCACTCACTCCACCTCCCTCTGGAAACATGGAACCATCCATAACTCTGCTGCTCAAGTGCTTTCTCATCAAGTCTTATTTACCTAGCATCCCATCTCACCAGCTTATATTGCTTCCTCTTTAAACAATGCCTCAATTTTAAAATTTGCATTATTGTTTCAAATTAATCAGTGGCCTGGTCTTTCCTTGTCTCTGTATCTGCCTGTCGAACAACCTCAGACACCTGCACTCCTCTTATTCTGACATGTTCAGTCTCCTTGATTTAAATTTCTCCACAATTGGTAGCTTTGAAACTTGCTCTGTTAATAGAGGGTCAATAAACAAAACCATATTTTGACAGTAAGAGGCAAGAGGATGAGCGTGGATTTAAATGAGTATCTTGAAATCACTGGCTGAAAGGGTAGCAGAGGTAAGAAGCAAAAACTAAAGAGAAAGATGAAGGAGTTGAGGTTCAGTTAGCTGACAACTTGTTTGATGTAATGAAACAATTCCTGGTGAAGGGCTTATGTCCAAAACGTTGACTCTCCTGCTCCTCAGATGCTGCCTGAGCTGCTGTGCTTTTCCAGCACTACACTTTTTGACTCTGATGTCCAGCATCTGCAATCCTCACTCTCTCAATGTTTGATGTAATGGTACAGAAGAAACTTGAACCGGTAGAGGGTTAGACAGAGGTGTTTAATCCTGAAAGGCTAATGGACTTACAACAGAAAGATGAGGCAATAAAAGATACATATTATGATGCACACCCAGAAAAGGAATCAATGTATTCCCATGGGTTATTATCTTAAGGATGGAATCTGAAGATGAAAATGGGACCACAGCAGGTTAGTGCAGAGGAGAAATGGGCGGAAGTGCTTCAGATAGTGTTGCTCGTGGCGTACAGGCAGGAAGTATTACAGGTAGCACATGAATTGCCAGTAGGAGGTCACTGAGGTGTGAGGAAGGCCCAGGCTAAGGTACAAAATCAGTTTATTGGCCTGGGCTGCATAAGGATGTGGTTGAATTTTGCTGTACCTGTAAAATATGCCAGAGAATAGAAAAGCCACAAGAAAAACATTTGTTAGTTACTGTCCCACCAAATGGTATGGATCTTGATGTTCCTCAAAATACATTAAATAATGAGGAAGTCCTTGAAAGGTTTGAACAAAGAAAATTACAGCGTAGAAACAGGCCCTTTGGCCCTCTAAGCCTGCGCTGACCCAGAGCCTGTATGTAAACCTGTCTCCATTTTCTAAGGATCTGTATCCCTCTGTTCCCTGTCCATTTATGTATCTGCCTAGATACATCTTAAATGATGCTATCGTGCCCGGCTCTCCCACCTCCGCTGGTAACGCATTCCAGGCACCCTTTGCGTAAAGAACTTTCCACGCATCTCTCCCTTAAACCTTTCCCCTCTCACTTTGAACTCGTGACCCCTAATAATTGAGTCCCCTACTCTGGTGAAAAAGCTTCTTGCTATCCACCCTTTTATATCTCTCAATCAGGTCCCCTGTCAACCTCTGACTTTCTAATGAAAATCATAGCTACCACTCTCCATACCAGGCAACACTGTGGTGAACCTCCTTTGCCCCCTTTCCAAAGCATCCACATGTTTTTGGTAATGCGGCAACCAGGGGAAAGTTAGGACTGCAGATGCTGGAGATGAGAGTTGAGAGTGTGGTGCTGGAAAAGCACAGCCGGTCAGGCAGCATCCGAGGAGCAGGAGAATCGATGTTTCGGGCTTAAGCCTTTCTTCAGGAATCATGTAGCAACCAGAACTATTCGCAGTATTCCAAATGTGACCAAACCAAAGTCCTATACAACTGTAACGTGACCTGCCAACCCTTGAACTCAATACCCTGCCCAATGAAGGAAAACATGCCGTATGCCTTCTTGACCACTCTATTGACCTGTGTTGCCACCTCAGGGTACAGTGGACCTGAACACCCAGATCTCTCTGTACATCCGTTTTCCCCAGGGCTTTTCCATTTACTGTATAGTTCGCTCTTGAATTGAATCTTCCAAAATGCATCACCTTGCATCTGCCACTTCTCTGCCCAATTCTCCAATGTATGTATTCTGCTGCATTCTCTGACAGTCCCCTTCACTATCCCCTTCACTATCCACCAATCTTAGTGTCATCTGCTAACTTGCTGATCAGACCACCCATACTTCCTCAAGATCATTTATGTATATTACAAACAACAGTGGTCCCAGCACGGATCCCTGTGGAACATCACTGGTCACAATTGTCCATTTTGAGAGACTCCCTTCCACTCCCTGTCTTCTGCTGCCCAGCCAGTTCTCTATCCATCGAGTTAGTACACCCTGGACCCCTGGTAACTTCATTTTCTCCAAAAGCCTACCATGTGTAACCTTATCAAATACCTTCCTGAAGTTTGTTGCAGCAGTATGAGGACATAGGCAGGAATAGAATGGGGAGGACCAAAACTATTGTGCATGAAGTAGGGAATGCAATTCTGGTAAAAAAAAACACCCCTACAAGCTTAATCCTCTCAAAAACCACACAGGTCCAGGAGGAGATAGATGCGATGCTCAACAAGACATCATTGAACCAAGTCAGAGTGAGTAGACATGACTCAACGATAGTGTGGACTATTGGAAGGTCAACATCATAACAAAATCAGATTCCTATCCAGTACCAAGGTTGAAGGACTGCATAAGGAAAGTTGGACAAGCCATTTACATCACAAAGTTGAACTTGCGTGTGGTTATTGGCAGGTACCTTTATCAGAGAAAGTGAAAGAAATTTCTGCATTTGTAACCCCAAATGGACTATATCAATTCAAAGTGATGCTATTTGGAATGAAGAATGCACCAACCACATTCCAAAGACACATGAACAGAGTTGTGGCTGGATTAACAAATTATGAAATTTATCTAGATGAAGTACTGGTCTTTAGATATTCATGGAAATAGCACATGGTGTAGTTGGCACAGCTCTTTGAACAATTGCAAAAAGCAAAATTGGTTGATAAACTTAAAGAAAACAGAATTCGTGAAGGCAGAAGTGATGTTTTTGGGACAGTACATCGGACATGAAATGATGACCTCAAGGAACAAAGGTCATCAAGGAATTTTCACGACCATCCTTGAAGAAAGAGGTGCTTCGATTGGTTACCAAAGAAGAACATGAAATTACGGTGGACAGAATAATGCCAGGAGGCATTTGAGAATTTAAAAGCTGTATTAACCATCGCACCAGTTTTTAGCTACACCAAATCTTTCTGAAACCCTTCAAAGTTGCAATTGATGGTAATGGTATAGGGGTTGGAGCTGTATTGATGCAGGAAGATTATGACGGAAGTGAACGGCCAATTGGTTAGTTTTCAAAGAAATTCAATATCCACCAAAGAAAATACTCCACTATGGAAAAAGAATTATTGAGTTTAGTATTGACCTTCCAACATTTTAATGTTGATGTGACGAGCAATGTGTCGGAGACAGTTGTGTAAGTGGACCACAGCCCCTCACTTTTTGGAAAGATTTAAAGACTAGTTCATTGGAGTCTTATGTTACAGACTGTTAATTTACAAATTGTACATGCTTTGGGTCATAAAAATATGATTGCAGATATGTTATCGTGGATTTAAAAGAAAAGTTATACATTAGGCTGGACTGTATTGATTCCAATGTTATATATCTGTGCAGAATTAATATGAAAGGCATAACTTACATTAATGACATGTATTTAATAGTAAGAATTGGAGGAAAAAAATGAAAAAAAAGATGGCTCATTTTTTCTTAAGGGGGGAGGTGTTACGAAGTCGAAAGAGTGTATGTTCACTTTAAGGTAGAAAGTGTTTTCTTAATTTTTAAAGTAACTTTAAAGTGCAGCCACAGCAGCAGAACAGAACAGCTAAGAGACGGACTGCTCCAAAATGTAGCAACTGGCTGCGAAATGGGTACCTTGAGCTTTGATTGCTGTTTTGACAACAATTCAAATTTTATCAATTATTTTAAATTACGCCCAATTGAGTTTAAATTTATTGTATTGACACCATCAAATCAATGACAAGGTATGATTTTGGAGGGGACTAAAAATGTGGGCATTTTGAAAATTGGTCAGAGCAGCTGTCACGAACAACAGAGAAACTGCCGTAGAGCTGGAGAGCTAACTACCTATCTAACATCTCAAAGAAATAAGAAGGCCCTTTTCATCAGAAGGTACCTTTTCCTGTAAAATCAGGAAAAAGTAAGAAGGTGACCCAGGGAGATAGGCAGATGGAAGATTGAAGACCGCGGAGAAGACAGTGTGGATTTGAGATTAAATTAATGTAATGTTTAATAATTGTGTTATTTGAGCAAGGGTTTTGTAGAATTATGGCCAGATAGTAATTAGTTAAGAAAGAGGGGGCTTGGATTTGTTAATAGTAATTGTCTAACATTCTGTTAGGAAAATAAGTTGTTTTTTTCTTTAAATAGTAGAAATTAGAAGTTGTCTTTCATTCCCACACACTTTTAACAGATTACAAGGTGAGGTGAGCTTTTCTGTGTGTTTGGCTTTAATTAAAAGAGGGTTTCAGCCTTCACGTCATAACACTACAGTGTAGCAACAAGAACTGCACTCAGTACTCCAGCTGTCACCTAATTAGCATTACATACAACTTCATCATAACTTTCTTGTTCTAGTATTTAATGGCTTGATACATAAATGCATGTATCCCTTCTTAGCCACCTTATCAATCTGTCCTGTTTCTGTGGAAATGCACACTGAGGTCCCTTAGATACCCTGTATTTGCTAGGGCCCTACCATTCAAACTGTACTTCACCCTGCCTTGTTAGTTCTCCCAAGATGCACTACTTCACACTTTTCCGTATTAAGTGTTATTTGCCACTGTTCAGCTCATCTGACCAGCCTGCCTTAGTGACGACCGACTTGACACTGACATTTTTTACAAACCCACCGACTCCCACAGCTACCTGGATTACACCTCTTCCCACCCTATCTCTTGCAAAAATGCCATCCCGTATTCCCAATTCTTCCGCCTCTGCCGTATCAGCTCCCAGGAGGACCAGTTCCACCATAGAACACACCAGATGGCCTCCTTCTTTAGAGCCCGCAATTTCACTTCCCACGTGGTTAAAGATGCCCTCCAACGCATCTCGTCCACATCCCGCACCTCCGCCCTCAGACCCCACCTCTCCAACCGTAACAAGGACAGAACGCCCCTGGTGCTCACCTTCCACCCTACAAACCTCCGCATAAACCAAATCATCCGCCGACATTTCCGCCACCTCCAAAAAGACCCCACCACCAGGGATATATTTCCCTCCCTACCCCTTTCCGCCTTCCGCAAAGACCGTTCCCTCCGTGACTACCTGGTCAGGTCCACGCCCCCCTACAACCCACCCTCCCATCCTGGCACTTTCCCCTGCCACCGCAGGAACTGTAAAACCTGTGCCCACACCTCCTCCCTCACCTCTATCCAAAGCCCTAAAGGAGCCTTCCACATCCATCAAAGTTTTACCTGCACATCCACTAATATCATTTATTGTATCCGTTGCTCCCAATGCAGTCTCCTCTACATTGGGGAGACTGGGCGCCTCCTAGCAGAGCGCTTTAGGGAACATCTCCGAGACACCCGCACCAATCAACCACACCGCCCCGTGGCCCAACATTTCAACTCCCCCTCCCACTCTGCTGATGACATGAAGGTCCTGGGCCTCCTTCACCGCCGCTCCCTCACCACCAGACGCCTGGAGGAAGAACGCCTCATCTTCCGCCTCGGAACACTTCAACCCCAGGGCATCAATGTGGACTTCAACAGCTTCCTCATTTCCCCTTCCCCCACCTCATCCTAGTTTCAAACTTCCAGCTCCACACTGTCCCCTTGACCTGTCCGGACTTGTCCGACCTGCCTAGCTCCTTTTCCACCTATCCACTCCACCCTCTCCTCCCTGACCTATCACCTTCATCTCCTCCCCCACTCACCTATTGTACTCTATGCTATTTTCTCCCCACCCCCACCCTCCTCTAGCTTATCTCTCCATGCTTCAGGCTCTCTGCCTTTATTCCTGATGAAGGGCTTTTGCCCGAAACGTCAATTTTGCTGCTCATCAGATGCTGCCTGAATTGCTGTGCTCTTCCAGCACCACTGATCCTATATCTTCTGTAGTCTAACGCTTTCCTCCTCGTTACTTACTGCTTTTTATGTCAGCTGCAAAGTTACTGATCAACCCTCCTACATTCATATTCAGATTGTTCATGTTCACAATGTTTGGTGGGGGGAGTGGCATGGTGGCTCAGCGATTTGCACTGCTGCCTCACAGCACTGGGGATCTGCATTCAATTCCAGCCTTGAGTGACTGTATAGAGTTTGCACATTCTCCCTGTGTCTGTTTGGGTTTCCTGCAGGTGTTCTGGTTTCCTCCCATAGTCCAAGGGTATGCAAATTAGGTGGATTAGCCATGCTAAATTGCCCTGTAGAATCCAAGGTTGTGCAGGCTGGGTGGATGTTTCCATGGTAAAGTGCAGATTTAGGGGACAGGATGGGTGGGGCTAGGTCTGGGTGGGATGTTCTTTGGAGGGTTGGTGCAAAAATAGACTCAAAGACCTTCTTCTGCACAGTAGGTATTCAACAAGGTACACCACCGGGCATAAGCTTCCAGTCACAAAAGCACACTTCATATTTATATGAACTTTATATTTCCCTGGTTACATGCTCTTATTATTTTGACCAGTCTCTAATGCAAGCCTTTATGGACAGCCTTTCTGAAGTCCATGTGGACTATATGCTCAGGATGAAGGAGCAGCACTCCGTAAGCTAGTGCTTCCAAATAAACCTATTGGACTATAACCTGGTGTTGTGTGATTTTTAACTTTGTACATCCTCAGCAGTCACCTTGAACATACGTATAGTCAACTCATCAAAAAAGCTCAAACCTGTCCAACCTAACCTATCTTTGCTACAGCCATGCTGAATATCTTTGATTAGTCTGTTCCATGAATGCTTCCCTATCAGTGATATTAGACTCACAGGCCTGTAGGTTTCTGGTTTATGCTTTTTGACTAATGGTACCATATTCGCTCTCCTTGAGTCATCTGCTGCCCCTCCTCTGACCATGGAGATTAGAAAATTAATGTCAGAGCCTCCGGAATCTCCTTCCACACCTCCCCTAGGTACCTCTTATCTGGATCTGGGGACTTGGCCAATTTTGACCCAATAAGACTGCGCTACCTCCTCCATCTGAACTGTAATTTGTTCCAGTATGTTACAGTCCACTTTCCTGAATTTGGTAAATAATACATTATTCTTATCCATCATGAATATGGATGTAAATGACTCATTTAAAGCCTTTGCCTACATCTAGGCTCCATCCTCAGATTGTTGCTGAGATTCCTAACGAACCTCAATCTATTCCTTGTTGTCTTTTTGTCTCTTAATAGGCTTATAAGTTGCCTTTGAATTTACCCACCAGGGTAAATGTCCTTTGTTAGCTTTTCTAATTTTTTTACAGAAACCTCCTGCACTTTCTACACTTATCTAGGGTTTTTGGTGTTCATAGATCTAAGGATCTGTATCCCTTTGCTCCTTGCCTATTCATGTATCTCCTGAAGAATGGCTTATGCCCGAAATGTCGATTCTCCTGCTCCTCGGATGCTGCCTGGCCTGCTGCGCTTTTCCAGCACACTTTTCAACTCTGGTCTCTAGCATCTGCAGTCCTATCTGTCTAGATACATCCTGAATGACACTATTGTGCTCGCCTCTACCACCTCCGCGGGCAACTCATTCCAGGCACCCACCGCTAGGTTCACTAGGGTATTCTGGCAGCCTGGTCTGCCACCCAGGTGGATAGTGCTATTAAGAAGGCATATGGTGTGTTACATTTCATTCGTAGAGGGATTGAGTTCCGGAGCTGCAATATCATGCTGCAACTATACAAAACGCTGGTGTGGCCACACTTGGAATATTGTGTACAGTTCTGGTCCCTATATTTCAGGAAGGATGTGGAAGCATTGAAAAAGGTGCAAAGGAGATTTACCAGGATGTTGTCTGGTCTGGAGGGAAGGTCTTATGAGGAAAGGCTGAGAGACTTGGGTCTGTTCTCATTGGAAAGAAGAAGGCTACGGGGGGATTTGATAGAAACATACAAGATGATCAGAGGATTAGATAGGGTAGATAGTGAAAGTCTTTTTCCTAGGATGATGACGTCAGTGTGCACAAGGAGGCATAACTACAAATTGAGGGGTGATAGATTTAAGACAGATGTCAGTGGCAGGTTCTTTACGCAGAGAATGGTAAGGGCGTCGAATGCCCTACCTGCTCAGCCACATTAGGGAGATTTAAACAATCCTTAGATAAGCATGTGGATGATTTTGAGATAGTGTAGGAGGACAAGCTGAGAATAGTTCACAGGTTGGCGCAACATCGAGGGCTGAAGGGCCTGTTCTGTGCTGTATTGTTCTATGTTCTATATTGCCTGGTATGGAGGGTGCTAGCTATGAAGAGAGATTGAGTAGATTAGAATTATTTTCAGTAGAAAGACGGAGGTTGGGGGGGAACCTGATTGAGGTCTACAAACTCATGAGAGGTATAGACAGAGTGGATAGCAAGAAGCTTTGGGAGACTCAGTTACTCGGGGTCATGAGAGAGGAAAAGCTTAAGGGAGATATGCATACAAAGCTCTTTATTCAGAGGGTGGTGGGTGCCTGGAATGAGTTGCCAGCGGAGGTGGTAGAGGCGGCCACGATACTGTAATTCAGGATGTATCTAGACAGATAGATGAATAGGCAAGGAGCAAAGGGATACAGATCCTCAGATGAACACCAAAAACCTTAGATAAGTGTAGAAAGTGCAGGAGGTTTCTTTAAAAAAAATTTAAAAAAGCAAACAAAGGGCATTTTGAAAAAAGCTGGTGGGTAAATCCAAAGGTAATTTATAACCCAATAGAGACAAAAAGACAACAAGGAATAGATTGAGGTTCGTTAGGAATCTCAGCGACAATCTGAGGATGGAGCCTAGATGTAGGCAAAGGCTTTAAATAAGTCGTTTACATCCATATTCATGATGGATCAGAATAATGTATTATTTACCAAAATCAGGAAAGTGGACTGTAACATACTGGAGCTGAAAATGTGTTGCTGGAAAAGCGCAGCAGGTCAGGCAGCATCCAAGGAACAGGAGAATCGACGTTTCGAAGAAGGGCTTATGCCCGAAACGTCGATTCTCCTGTTCCTTGGATGCTTCCTGACCTGCTGCATTTTTCCAGCAACACATTTTCAGCTCTGATCTCCAGCATCTGCAGCCCTCACTTTCTCTCTGTAACATACTGGAATAAATTACAGTTCAGATGGAGGAGGTAGAGCAGTCTTACTGTGTTAAAATTGGCCAAGTCCCCAGATCCAGATAAGAGGTACCTAGACTGCTAGGGGAGGTGTGGAAGGAGATTCCGGAGGCTCTGACATTAATTTTCTAATCTCCATGGTCAGAGGAGGGGCAGCAGATGACTCAAGGAGAGCAAATATGGTACCATTAGTCAAAAAGCATAAACCAGAAACCTACAGGCCTGTGAGTCTAATATCAGTGATAAGGAAGCATTCATGGAACAGACTAATCAAAGATATTCAGCATGGCTGTATCAAAGGTAGATTATGTTGGACAGGTTTGAGCTTTTTTGATGAGTGAACCTCCTCTGCACCCTCTCCAAAGCATCCACATCCTTTTAGTGATGTGATAACCAGAACTGTACACAATATTATATGTGGCCGAAACAAAGTCCTATACAACTGTAACATGATCTGCCAACTCTTGTACTCAATACGCCATCCAATGAAAGAAAGCATACTATATGCCTTCTTGACCGCTCTACTGACCTGCATTGCCACCTTCATTTCTCCTGGACATCCAGATCTCACAGTGAGTGGATTTATCTTAGTTGAAGGACAAGAAGAGGCAATATATAATTAATGATAAAAGCAAGTGATTGTGCAGGGACAGAAGGACCTCAGCTTCCTATGCAAAGAATTTTCAGGGTGTCAGTATATGTTAAGTGAGCAGTTCACAAAGCAAATTGGATCTTGCGCTTCATGAATAACTGTTCTTAAGTACGAAAGGAAAGTTTTAATGAACATTTATAAAGCTCTGAGGTGTCAGTGGGGGAGCACTTTGCAGCCAGCGACCATAATTCTATTCGTTTTTAAATCGTGATGGAAAAGGATAGACTAGATCTAAAAGTTGAAGTTCTAAATTGGAGAAAGGCCAATTTTGACAGTATTTGGCAAGAACTTTTGAAAGCTGATTGGAGACAGATGTTCGCAGGTAAAGGGACAGCTGGAAAATGGGAAGCCTTCAGAAATGAGATAACAAGAATCCAGAGGAAGTATATTCCTGTCAGGGTGAAAGGGAAGGCTGGTAGGTATAGGGAATGCTGGATGACTAAAGAAATTGAGGGTTTGGTTAAGAAAAAGAAGGAAGCATATGTCAGGTACAGACAGGATAGATCGAGAGAATCCTTAGAAGAGTATAAAGGAAGTAGGAATATACTTAGAGGGAAATCAGGAGGGCAAAACGGGGACATGAGATAGCTTTGGCAAATAGAATTAAGGAGAATCCAAAGGGTTTTTACAAATATATTAAGGATAAAAGGGTAACTAGGGAGGAAGAGGGCCCCTCAAAGATCAGCAAGGCAGCCTTTGTGTGGAGCCACAGAAAATGAGGGAGATACTAAATGAATATTTTGCATCAGTATTTACTGTGGAAAAGGATATGGAAGATATAGACTGTAGGGAAATAGATGGTGACATCTTGCAAAATGTCCAGATTACAGAGGAGGAAGTGCTGGATGTCTCGAAACGGTTAAAGGTGGATAAAACCCAGGACCTGATCAGGTGTACCCGAGAACTCTATGGGAAGCTAGAGAAGTGATTGCTGGGCCTCTTGCTGAGATATTTGTATCATTGATAGTCACAGGTGAGGTGCCAGAAGACTGGAGGTTGGCAAACGTGGTGCCACTGTTTAAGAAGGGCGGTAAAGACAAGCCAGGGAACTATAGACCAGTGAGCCTGACCTCAGTGGTGGGCAAGTTGTTGGAGGGAATCCTGAGGAACAGGGTGTACATGTATTTGGAAAGGCAAGGACTGATTCGGGATAGTTAACATGGCTTTGTGAGTGTGAAATCATATCTCACAAACTTGATTGAGTTTTTTTAAGATATAACAAAGAAGATTGATGAGGGCAGAGATATAGATGTGATCTATATGGACTTCAGTAAGGCGTTCGACAAGATTCCTCATGGAATACAGGGAGAACTAGCCATTTGGATGCAGAACTGGCTCAAAGGTAGAAGACAGAGGGTGGTGGTGGAGGGTTGTTTTCAGACTAGAGGCCTGTGACCAGTGGAGTGCCACAAGGATCTCTACTTTTTGGATGCAAGCATAAGAGGTATTGTTAGTAAGTTTGCAGATGACACCAAAATTGGAGGTGTAGTGGACAGTGAAGAGGGTTACCTCAAATTACAGCAGGATCTGGACTAGATGGGCCAATGGGCTGAGAAGTGGCAGATGGAGTTTAATTCAGATAAATGCGAGGTGCTGCATTTTGGGAAAGCAAATCTTAGCAGGACTTATACACTTAATGGTAAGGTCCTCGGGAGTGTTGCTAAACAAAGAGACCTTGGAGTGCAGGCTCATAGCTCCTTGAAAGTGGAGTCGCAGGTAGATAGGATAGTGAAGGTGTTTGGTATGCTTTTCTTTATTGTTCAGAGTATTGAGTACAGGAGTTGGGAGGTCATGTTGTGGCAGTACAGGACATTGGTTAGGCCACTGTTCGAATATTGTGTGCAATTCTGGTCTCCTTCCTATCAGAAAAATGTTGTGAAACTTGAAAGGGTTCTGAAAAGATTTACAAGGATGTTGCCAGGGTTGGAGGATCTGAGCTACAGAGAGAGGCTGAACAGGCTGGGGCTGTTTTCCCTGGAGCGTCGGAGGCTGAGGGGTGACCTTATTGAGGTTTACAAAATTATGAGGGACATGGATAGGATAAATAGGCAAAGACTTTTCCCTGGGGTTGAGGAGTCCAGAACTAGACGGCGTAGGGTTAAGGGTGAGAGGGGAAAAGTATAAAAGAGACCTAAGGGGCAACCTTTTCACGCAGAGGGTGGTACGTGTATGGAATGAACTGCCAGAGGATGTGGTGGAGGCTGGTACAATTGCAACATTTAAGAGGCATTTGGATGGGTATATGAAGAGGAAGGGTTTGGAGGGATATGGGCTGGGTGCTGGCAGGTGGGACTAGACTGGGTTGGGATATCTGGTTGGCATGGACGGGTTGGACTGAAGGGTCTGTTACCACGCTGTACATCTCTACGACTAAGTTTGGAGACTGGCTATGAGTTTTCCAATTAGGTCTACAGCAATCTGGCCAATTTACTCCAGAATTGTCTTAGTGGCAAGAAGCAGAGAGTGGTGGTCGAGCTTGCCAGATAGTCCTATCAGTGACAAATGGAAGCTCATCCTAAACAGAGGTAATACTGTCTAATCCGCCATCACAGCCCCTTATTTGCTCCCGTTGAACACAGGACCAGCTGCTCCGGCTCAGATATTGAGTGTTGCCCCACGCATTCCTTTTGGTCCGCAGCTGCTGTACGTCAGCCAGTTGCTTTGCGAGCTGGTGCATGCGGAGTGACGGGGCTGAGTTGCGATGTCGCGGAGGCCAGGTGTTTCTGGAACACGCCCCAACATCTCCCATTACGGTCCTCCAACCCCAACCACTCCCCCTTGGTTCTCCAGCCCCACCCCCAACCCCGCCCATTACGGTCCTCCAGACCCACCCGCAACCTCCGCCCATTACGGTCCTCTAGACCCATCCCCAACCCCGCCCATTACAGTCCTCTAGACCCATCCCCAACCCCGCCCATTACAGTCGTCCAGCCTAACCCCCCAACCCCGCCCATTACGGTCCTACAGCCGCACCCCAAACCCGCCCATTACGGTCCTACAGCCGCACCCCAACCCCGCCCATTACGGTTCTCCAGCCCCACCCCCGAATCCCACCCATTATGGTCCTCCAGCCCCACCCCCAACCCCGCCCATTACAGTCCTCCAGCCCCACCCCCAACCCCGCCCATTACGGTCCTCCAGACCAACCCACCAACCCCACCCCCCAACCCCACCCATTACGGTCCTCCAGACCAACCCACCAACCCCACCCCCCAACCCCACCCATTACGGTCCTCCAGACCCACCCACCAACCCCACCCATTACGGTCCTCCAGACCCACCCCCCAACCCCGCCCATTACGGTCCTCCAGCCCCACCCCCCAACCCCGCCCATTACGGTCCTCCAGCCCCACCCCCCAACCCCGCCCATTACGGTCCTACAGACCCACCCCCCAACCCCGGCATTACGGTCCTCCAGCCCCACCCCAACCCCACCCATTACGGTCATCCAGCCCCACCCCCAACCCCGCCCATTACGGTCCTCCAGCCCCACCCCCAACCCTGCCCATTACGGTCCTCCAGCCCCACCCCCAACCCTGCCCATTACGGTCCTCCAGCCCCACCCCAACCCTGCCCATTACAGTCCTCCAGCCCCACCCCCAACCCTGCCCATTACGGTCCTCCAGCCCCACCCCCAACCCTGCCCATTACGGTCCTCCAGCCCCACCCCCAACCCTGCCTATTACGGTCCTCCAGCCCCACCCCCAACCCTGCCCATTACGGTCCTCCAGCCCCACCCCCAACCCTGCCCATTACGGTCCTCCAGCCCCACCCCCAACCCTGCCCATTACGGTCCTCCAGCCCAACACCTCCCATTGCTTGGAGAAGATTTATTTGAAAACGCCAGTTTTCGGAGAGCTGCTCCTTCGTCAGGTCGAGTGAGAAAGTTAGACCTTAGACACAAAATTTACAAAGGAAAAGATCAAAAGGGTCATCAATGTGATGTGAACGAATTGAACATACCTGAGATGCCTCTTGAATGGAGGTGCAGGTTTCGATTGATTAATATGCAAATCACAGACTGCGTATCACGTCACTGCCCTCAAAAAAACTTAGGATTTTATCAGTAAAAAGATTAATGTAATTTGGACGTGAGTCTTGTTTGAACTGTCTTAACCTGCAGTTAGACTAGTTTTATTTCCAAAGTAGGAGATTTCCACGTATGGAGTCAGCTATTACGAGGGGGCATAGCTTTAAATTAAGGGGGGGTAGGTATAGGACAGATGTTAGGGGTAGGTTCTTTACTCAGCGAGTCGTGAGTTCATGGAATGCCCTGCCAGTAGCAGTGGTGGACTCTCCCTCATTATGGGCATTTAAGCAGGCATTGGATAGGCATATGGAGGATAGTGGGCTAGTGTAGGTTAGGTGGGCTTGGATCGGCGCAACATCGAGGGCCAAAGGGCCTGTACTGCGCTGTATTCTTCTATGTTCTATGATAAAATGCCACGTGGAATGATTGTCTAAAAATGGTGTGCTTTTTGGACAAAAGACAATATATTTGCAAATACAAATTCACCCAACAAAATTATATGTGTGTGCGTGTCTGTGAGTTAGAATTGTAGGAGAGAGAGAGTGTGTGTGTGTGTGTGTGAGTGAGAGAGAGAGATGAAGGGAGAAAATGTGTGTGGGAGAGAGTGTCTGTGTGAGATAGTCAGACAGAGAGAGAGAATGTCTGTGTGTGAGAGAGAGAGAAAGTCTGAGTGAGGGAGGCAGAGAGAGAATGTGTGTGTGACAGGCAGAGAGACAGAGTGTGTGTCTGAGGCAGAGAGAGAGAGTGTGTGTGTGAGTGAGTGGCGGAGAGAGTGTGTATGTGAGTGATTGGCGGAGAGTGTGTGTGTGAGTGAGTGGCCAAGAGAGAGTGTGAGTGAGTGGCGAAGAGAGAGTGTGTGTGTGAGTGAGTGGCGGAGAGAGTGTGTGTGTGTGTGTGTGAGAGTGGTGGAGAGAGAGAGTGTGTGTGTGAGTGGGGGGTGGAGAGAGAGTGTTTGTGTGAGTGGTGGAGAGAGAGAGTGTATGTGTGTGTGAGTGAGTGGCGGAGGGAGAGTGTGTGTGAGAGTGGCAGAGAGTGTATGTGAGTGGGTGGCAGAGAGAGAGAGTGTGTGTGAGTGAGTGGCGGAGAGAGTGTGTGTGTGAGTGGCAGAGAGAGTGTGTGTGTGAGTGGCAGAGAGAGTGTGTGTGTGAGTGGCGGAGAGAGAGTGTGTGAGAGTGGCGGAGAGAGTGTGTGAGTGAGTGAGTGGCGGAGAGAGAGTGTGTGTGAGTGAGTGGCGGAGAGAGAGAGTGTGTGTGAGTGAGTGGCGGAGAGAGTGTGTGTGAGTGGCAGAGAGAGAGTGTGTGAGAGTGGCGGAGAGAGTGTGTGAGTGAGTGGTGGAGAGAGTGTGTGCGTGAGTGAGTGGCGGAGAGACAATGTGTGTGAGAGTGATTGACCGAGAGTGAGTGTGTGAGAGTGAGTGGCGAAGAGAATGTGTGTGTGCGTGAGTGAGTGGCGGAGCGAGATTGTGCGTGAGTGAGTGTGTGAGTGAGTGTGTGTGTGACTGAGTGGCAGAGAGAGTGTGTGTGAGTGGTGGAGAGAGAGTGTGTGTGTGAGTGAAGGGTGGAGAGATGTGTTTGTGTGAGTGGCAGAGAGAGAGAGTGTGTGTGAGTGGCGGAGAGAGTGTGTGAGTGGCGGAGTGAATGTGTGTGTGAGTGGTGGAGAGAGAGTGTTTGTGCGAGTGGCAGAGAGTGTGTGTGTGGCAGAGAGTGTGAGAGTGAGTGGCGGAGAGAGTGTTTGTGAGAGTGAGTGGCAGAGAGAGTGTGTGTGTGAGTGGTGGAGAGAGAGAGTGTGTGAGTGGGTGGCAGAGAGAGAGTATGTGTGCGTGTGAGTGGTGGAGAGACAGTGTGTGTGTGAGAATGGGTGGCGGAGAGAATGTGTGTGTGCGAGTGAGTGATGGAGTGAGTGTGTGAGAGTGAGTGGTGGAGAGAGATTGTGTGTGTGAGTGAGTGGCGGAGACAGTGTGTGTGTGAGTGGTGAAGAGAGAGTGTTTGTGTGTGAGTGGCGGAGAGAGTGGGTGTGAGAGTGGTGGAGAGAAAGAGTGTGTGTGTATGAGTGGGGAGTGGAGAGAGAGTGTTTGTGTGAGTGATAGAGAGCGAGAGTGTGTGTGTGAGTGGCGGAGAGTGTGTGTGTGTGTGTGAGTGAGTGGCGGAGAGAGTGTGTGTATGTGTGAGTGGCGGAGAGAGTGTGTGTGTGCGAGTGAGTGGCGGAGAGACAATGTGTGTGAGAGTGATTGACGGAGAGTGAGTGTGTGTGAGTGAGTGGCGGAGAGAATGCGTGTGTGACTGAGTGGCGGAGAGAGTGTGTGTGTGTGTGAGTGGCGGAGAGAGTGTGTGTGTGAGTTAGTGGTGGAGAGAGAGAGTGTTTGTGTGAGTGGCAGAGAGTATGTGTGTGAGTGACAGAGAGTGAGTGAGTGAGTGGCGGAGCGAGATTGTGCGTGAGTGAGTGGCGGAGAGACAATGTCTGTAAGAGTGATTGACGGAGAGTGAGTATGTCTGAGTGGCGGAGAGAGTGTGTGTGAGAGTGGTAGAGAGAGAGAGTGTGTGTGTGTGTGAGTGGCAGAGAGTGTGTGTGTGAGTGAGGGGTGGAGAGAGTGTTTGTGTGAGTGGCGGAGAGAGTGTGTGTGTGTGAGTGACGGAGAGAATGTGTGTGTGAGTGATGGAGAGAGAGAGTTTTTGTGTGAGTGGCAGAGAGTGTGTGTGTGAGTGGCAGAGAGAGATTGTGTGAGAGTGAGTGGTGGAGAGAGATTGTGTGTGAGTGAGTGGCGGAGACAGTGTGTGAGTGAGTGGCAGAGAGAGAGTGAGAGTGAGTGGCGGAGAGAGAGAGTGTGTGAGAGTGAGTGGCGGAGAGAGAGAGTGTGTGGCGGGGAGAGAGAGAGTGTGTGAGTGAGGGGTGGAGAGAGAGTGTTTGTGTGAGTGGTGGAGAGAGAGTGTGTGTGTGTGTGAGTGGCAGAGAAAGTGTGTGTATGTGAGTGAGTGGCGGAGAGAGTGTGTGTGTGCGAGTGAGTGGCGGAGAGACAATGTGTGTGAGAGTGATTGACGGAGAGTGAGTGTGTGTGAGTGAGTGGCGGAGAGAATGCGTGTGTGACTGAGTGGCGGAGAGAGTGTGTGTGTGAGTGAGGGGTGGAGAGAGAGTGTTTGTGTGAGTGGTGGAGAGAGAGAGTGTGTGTGTGTGAGTGGCAGAGAAAGTGTGTGTATGTGAGTGAGTGGCGGAGAGAGTGTGTGTGTGCGAGTGAGTGGCGGAGAGACAATGTGTGTGAGAGTGATTGACGGAGAGTGAGTGTGTGTGAGTGAGTGGCGGAGAGAATGCGTGTGTGACTGAGTGGCGGAGAGAGTGTGTGTGTGAGTGAGTGGCGGAGGGAGTGTGTGTGTGAGTGAGTGGTGGAGAGAATGTGTGAGAGAGTGGTGGAGAGAGAGAGTGTTTGTGTGAGTGGCAGAGAGTATGTGTGTGAGTGACAGAGAGTGAGTGAGTGAGTGGCGGAGCGAGATTGTGCGTGAGTGAGTGGCGGAGAGACAATGTCTGTGAGAGTGATTGACGGAGAGTGAGTGTGTCTGAGTGGCGGAGAGAGTGTGTGTGAGAGTGGTAGAGAGAGAGAGTGTGTGTGTGTGTGTGAGTGGCAGAGAGTGTGTGTGTGAGTGAGGGGTGGAGAGAGAGTTTGTGTGAGTGGCGGAGAGAGTGTGTGTGTGTGAGTGACGGAGAGAATGTGTGTGTGAGTGATGGAGAGAGAGAGTTTTAGTGTGATTGGCAGAGAGTGTGTGTGTGTGAGTGGCAGAGAGAGATTGTGTGAGAGTGAGTGGCGGAGACAGTGTGTGAGTGAGTGGCAGAGAGAGAGTGAGAGTGAGTGGCGGAGAGAGAGAGTGTGTGAGAGTGAGTGGCGGAGAGAGAGAGTGTGTGGCGGGGAGAGAGAGAGTGTGTGAGTGAGTGGCGGAGAGAGAGAGAGTGTGAGAGTGAGTGGCGGAGAGAGTGTGTGTGTGAGTGAGGGGTGGAGAGAGAGTGTTTGTGTGAGTGGTGGAGAGAGAGAGTGTGTGTGTGTGAGTGGCAGAGAAAGTGTGTGAGAGTGACAGAGAGTGTGTGAGAGTGGCAGAGAGTGTGTGTGAGTGGCAGAGAGTGTGTGTGAGTGGCAGAGAGTGTGTGTGAGTGGCAGAGAGTGTGTGTGAGTGGCAGAGAGAGTGTGTGTGAGAGTGAGTGGTGGAGAGAATGTGTGTGTGAGTGGTGGAGAGAGAGAGTGTTTGTGTGAGTGACAGAGAGTGTGTGTGTGAGTGGCAGAGAGTGTGTGTGTGAGTGAGTGGCGGAAAGAGTGTGTGTGTGAGTGAGTGATGGAGTGAGTGTGTGAGAGTGAGTGGTGGAGATTGTGTGTGAGTGAGTGGCGGAGAGAGAGAGTGAGAGTGAGTGGCGGAGAGAGTATGTGTGTGTGTGACTGGTGGAGAGAGAGAGAGAGTGTGAGTGAGTGGCGGAGAGAGAGTGTGTGAGAGAGAGAGTGTGAGGCGGGGAGAGAGAGAGAGTGTGAGTGAGTGGCGGAGAGAGAGAGATTGTGAGTGAGTAGTGGAGAGAGAGAGAGAGTGTGAGTGAGTGGCGGAGAGAGAGTGTGAGTGAGTGGCGGAGAGAAAGTGTGAGTGAGTGGCGGAGAGAAAGTGTGAGTGAGTGGCGGAGAGAGAGAGAGTGTGAGTGAGTGGCGGAGAGAGAGAGTGTGAGTGAGTGGCGGAGAGAGAGAGTGAGAGGCGGAGAGAGAGAGTGTGAGTGAGTGGCGGAGAGAGAGTGTGTGAGTGAGTGGCGGAGAGAGAGAGTGTGAGAGTGGCGGACAGAGAGAGTGAGAGTGAGTGGCGGAGTGAGAGAGAGAGAGAGTGTGAGAGTGGCGGAGAGAGAGAGTGTGAGTGGCGGAGAGAGAGAGATTGTGAGTGAGTGGCGGAGAGAGAGAGATTGTGAGTGAGTAGTGGAGAGAGAGAGAGAGACAGAGTGTGAGTGAGTGGCGGTGAGAAAGTGTGAGTGAGTGGCGGAGAGAAAGTGTGAGTGAGTGGCGGAGAGAGAGAGTGTGAGAGTGTGTGGCGGGGAGAGAGAGAGAGAGTGTGAGTGAGTGGAGGAGAGAGAGTGAGTAAGTGAGTGGCGGAGAGAGAGAGTGTGTGAGTGAGTGGCAGAGAGAGAGAGAGTGTGAGTGAGTGGAGGAGAGAGAGAGTGTGTGAGTGAGTGGCAGAGAGAGAGAGAGTGTGAGTGAGTGGAGGAGAGAGAGTGAGTAAGTGAGAGGCGGAGAGAGATTGTGTGTGAGTGAGTGGCGGAGAGAGAGAGAGTGTGTAAGTGGCGGAGAGAGAGAGAGAGCGTGTGTGAATGGCGGAGAGAGAGAGAGTGTGTGAGTGGCGGAGAGAGAGAGAGAGTGTGAGTGGCGGAGAGAGAGAGAGAGTGTGAGTGAGTGGCGGAGAGAGAGAGAGTGTGTGAGTGGCGGAGAGAGAGATTGTGAGTGAGTGACGGAGAGAGAGAGTGTGAGTGAGTGGCGGAGAGAGAGTGTGAGTGACGGAGAGAGAGAGTGTGAGTGAGTGACGGAGAGAGAGTGTGTGTGAGTGGCGGAGAGAGAGAGAGAGTGTGAGTGGCGGAGAGAGAGAGTGTGAGAGTGAGTGGTGGAGAGAGAGAGTGTGTGAGTGGCGGAGAGAGAGAGTGTGTGAGTGGCGGAGAGAGAGAGAGAGTGTGAGTGGCGGAGAGAGAGAGTGTGTGAGTGGCGGAGAGAGAGAGAGAGTGTGAGTGGCGGAGAGAGAGAGTGTGAGAGTGAGTGGTGGAGAGAGAGAGAGTGTGAGTGAGGGAGTGGCGGAGAGAGAGTGTGTGAGTGGCGGGGAGAGAGAGTGTGTGTGAGTGGCGGAGAGAGAGATTGTGAGTGAGTGACGGAGAGAGAGAGTGTGAGTGAGTGGCGGAGAGAGAGAGAGTGTGTGAGTGGCGGAGAGAGAGAGAGAGCGTGTGTGAGTGGCGGAGAGAGAGTGTGAGTGAGTGGCGGAGAGAGAGATTGTGAGTGAGTGACGGAGAGAGAGAGTGTGAGTGAGTGGCGGAGAGAGAGAGAGTGTGAGTGAGTGGCGGAGAGAGAGAGTGTGAGTGAGTGGCGGAGAGATAGAGAGTGTGAGTGAGTGGCGGAGAGAGAGAGTGTGAGTGAGTGGCGGAGAGAGAGAGTGTGAGTGAGTGGCGGAGAGAGAGAGAGTGTGAGTGAGTGGCGGAGAGAGAGAGAGTGAGTGAGTGGCGGAGAGAGAGAGTGAGAGGCGGAGAGAGAGAGTGTGAGTGAGTGGCGGAGAGAGAGAGAGTGTGTGTGAGTGGCGGAGAGAGAGAGTGTGAGTGAGTGGCGGAGAGAGAGAGTGAGAGGCGGAGAGAGAGAGTGTGAGTGAGTGGCGGAGAGAGAGAGAGTGTGTGTGAGTGGCGGAGAGAGAGAGTGTGAGTGAGTGGCGGAGAGAGAGAGTGAGAGGCGGAGAGAGAGAGTGTGAGTGAGTGGCGGAGAGAGAGTGTGTGAGTGAGTGGCGGAGAGAGAGAGTGTGTGACTGGCGGAGAGAGAGTGAGCGTGAGTGGCGGAGAGAGAGAGTGTGAGAGTGAGTGGCGGAGAGAGAGAGATTGTGAGTGAGTGGCGGAGAGAAAGTGTGAGTGAGTGGCGGAGAGAAAGTGTGAGTGAGTGGCGGAGAGAGAGAGAGTGTGAGTGAGTGGCGGAGAGAGAGAGTGTGAGTGAGTGGCGGAGAGAGAGTGTGAGAGTGAGTGACGGAGAGAGAGAATGTGTGAGTGAGTGGCGGAGAGAGAGAGAGTGTGAGTGAGTGGCGGAGAGAGAGAGAGTGTGAGTGAGTGGCGGAGAGAGAGTGTGAGAGTGAGTGACGGAGAGAGAGAATGTGTGAGTGAGTGGCGGAGAGAGAGAGAGTGTGAGTGAGTGGCGGAGAGAGAGTGTGAGTGAGTGGCGGAGAGAGAGAGTGTGAGTGAGTGGCGGAGAGAGAGTGTGAGTGAGTGACGGAGAGAGTGTGAGTGAGTGGCGGAGAGAGAGAGTGTGAGTGAGTGGCGGAGAGAGTGTGAGTGAGTGGCGGAGAGAGAGAGTGTGTGTGTGGCGGAGAGAGAGAGAGAGAGTGTGAGTGAGTGGCGGAGAGAGAGAGTGTGAGTGAGTGGCGGAGAGAGAGTGTGAGTGAGTGATGGAGAGAGAGAGTGTGAGTGAGTGGCGGAGAGAGAGAGTGTGAGTGAGTGGCGGAGAGAGAGAGTGTGAGTGAGTGGCGGAGAGAGAGAGTGTGAGTGAGTGAGTGGCGGAGAGAGAGTGTGAGTGAGTGACAGAGAGAGAGTGTGAGTGAGTGGCGGAGAGAGAGAGTGTGTGAGTGAGTGGCGGAGAGAGAGAGTGTGAGTGAGTGGCGGAGAGAGAGAGTGTGAGTGAGTGAGTGGCGGAGAGAGAGTGTGAGTGCGTGACGGAGAGAGAGAGTGTGAGTGAGTGGCGGAGAGAGAGTGTGAGTGAGTGGCAGAGAGAGAGTGTGTGAGTGAGTGGCGGAGAGAGAATGTGTGAGTGAGTGGCGGAGAGAGAGAGTGTGAGTGATTGGCGGAGAGAGAGAGTGTGAGAGTGTGTGGCGGGGAGAGAGAGAGTGTGAGTGAGTGGCGGAGAGAGAGAGTGTGTGAGTGAGTGGCAGAGAGAGAGAGTGTGTGAGTGGCAGAGAGAGATAGAGAGCGTGTGTGAGTGGCGGAGAGAGAGCGTGTGTGAGTGGCGGAGAGAGAGAGTGAGTGGCGGAGAGAGAGAGTGTGAGTGAGTGGCGGAGAGAGAGAGTGTGAGTGAGTGGCGGAGAGAGAGAGTGTGAGTGAGTGGCGGAGAGAGAGAGTGTGTGAGTGGCGGAGAGAGAGAGAGAGTGTGAGTGAGTGACGGAGAGAGAGTGTGAGTGACGGAGAGAGAGTGTGAGTGAGTGGCGGAGAGAGAGAGTGTGAGTGAGTGACGGAGAGAGAGAGTGAGTGACGGAGAGAGAGAGTGTGAGTGAGTGGCGGAGAGAGAGAGAGTGTGTGAGTGGCGGAGAGAGAGAGTGTGAGTGAGTGGCGGAGAGAGAGAGTGTGAGTGAGTGACGGAGAGAGAGTGTGAGTGAGTGACGGAGAGAGAGAGTGTGAGATAGTGGCGGAGAGAGAGAGTGTGAGTGAGTGGCGGAGAGAGAGAGTGTGAGAGTGAGTGGCGGGTAGAGAGAGAGAGAGAGTGTGAGTGAGTGGCGGAGAGAGAGAGTGTGAGTGAGTGGCGGAGAGAGTGTGAGTGAGTGACGGAGAGAGAGAGTGTGAGTGAGTGACGGAGAGAGAGATTGTGAGTGAGTGAGTGGCGGAGAGAGAGTGTGTGAGTGAGTGGCGGAGAGAGAGAGTGTGTGAGTGGCGGAGAGAGAGAGTGTGAGTGAGTGACGGAGAGAGAGTGTGAGTGAGTGAGTGGCGGAGAGAGAGACTGAGAGAGTGAGTGGCGGGTAGAGAGAGAGAGAGAGTGTGAGTGAGTGGCGGGTAGAGAGAGAGAGTGTGAGTGAGTGGCGGAGAGAGAGTGTGAGTGAGTGGCGGAGAGAGTGTGAGTGAGTGACGGAGAGAGAGTGTGAGTGAGTGACGGAGAGAGAGAGTGTAAGTGAGTGAGTGGAGGAGAGAGGGAGTGTGAGTGAGTGGCGGAGAGAGAGAGATTGTGAGTGAGTGGCGGAGAGAGAGAGATTGTGAGTGAGTAGTGGAGAGAGAGAGAGAGTGTGAGTGAGTGGGGGAGAGAGAGAGTGTGAGTGAGTGGCGGAGAGAGAGAGTGAGAGGCGGAGAGAGAGAGTGTGAGTGAGTGGCGGAGAGAGAGTGTGAGTGAGAGGCGGAGAGAGAGAGAGAGTGTGAGTGGGTGGCGGAGAGAGAGTGTGAGTGAGTGGCGGAGAGAGAGCGTGTGAGAGTGGCGGAGAGAGAGAGAGTGTGAGTGAGTGGCGGAGAGAGAGAGTGTGAGTGAGTGGCGGAGAGAGAGAGTGTGAGTGAGTGGCGGAGAGAGAGAGTGAGAGGCGGAGAGAGAGAGTGTGAGTGAGTGGCGGAGAGAGAGTGTGTGAGTGAGTGGCGGAGAGAGAGAGTGTGAGAGTGGCGGACAGGGAGAGTGAGAGTGAGTGGCGGAGTGAGAGAGAGAGAGAGTGTGAGAGTGGCGGAGAGAGAGAGTGTGAGTGGCGGAGAGAGAGAGATTGTGAGTGAGTGGCGGAGAGAGAGAGATTGTGAGTGAGTAGTGGAGAGAGAGAGAGAGACAGAGTGTGAGTGAGTGGCGGTGAGAAAGTGTGAGTGAGTGGCGGAGAGAGAGAGTGTGAGAGTGTGTGGCGGGGAGAGAGAGAGAGAGTGTGAGTGAGTGGAGGAGAGAGAGTGAGTAAGTGAGTGGCGGAGAGAGATTGTGTGTGAGCGAGTGGCGGAGAGAGAGAGTGTGTGAGTGAGTGCCAGAGAGAGAGAGAGTGTGAGTGAGTGGAGGAGAGAGAGTGAGTAAGTGAGAGGCGGAGAGAGATTGTGTGTGAGTGAGTGGCGGAGAGAGAGAGAGAGCGTGTGTGAGTGGCGGAGAGAGAGAGAGTGTGTGAGTGGCGGAGAGAGAGAGAGTGTGTGAGTGGCGGAGAGAGAGAGAGAGTGTGAGTGGCGGAGAGAGAGAGAGAGTGTGAGTGAGTGGCGGAGAGAGAGAGAGTGTGTGAGTGGCGGAGAGAGAGAGAGAGTGTGAGTGAGTGGCGGAGAGAGAGAGAGTGTGTGAGTGGCGGAGAGAGAGTGTGAGAGTGAGTGGCGGAGAGAGAGAGTGTGAGTGAGTGGCGGAGAGAGAGTGTGAGTGACGGAGAGAGAGAGTGTGAGTGAGTGACGGAGAGAGAGAGTGTGAGTGAGTGAGTGGCGGAGAGAGAGAGTGTGTGAGTGGCGGAGAGAGAGAGAGAGTGTGAGTGGCGGAGAGAGAGAGTGTGAGAGTGAGTGGTGGAGAGAGAGAGAGTGTGAGTGAGGGAGTGGCGGAGAGAGAGTGTGTGAGTGGCGGGGAGAGAGAGTGTGTGTGAGTGGCGGAGAGAGAGATTGTGAGTGAGTGACGGAGAGAGAGAGTGTGAGTGAGTGGCGGAGAGAGAGAGAGTGTGTGAGTGGCGGAGAGAGAGAGAGAGCGTGTGTGAGTGGCGGAGAGAGAGTGTGAGTGAGTGGCGGAGAGAGAGATTGTGAGTGAGTGGCGGAGAGAGAGAGATTGTGAGTGAGTAGTGGAGAGAGAGAGAGAGACAGAGTGTGAGTGAGTGGCGGTGAGAAAGTGTGAGTGAGTGGCGGAGAGAAAGTGTGAGTGAGTGGCGGAGAGAGAGAGTGTGAGAGTGTGTGGCGGGGAGAGAGAGAGAGAGTGTGAGTGAGTGGAGGAGAGAGAGTGAGTAAGTGAGTGGCGGAGAGAGAGAGTGTGTGAGTGAGTGGCAGAGAGAGAGAGAGTGTGAGTGAGTGGAGGAGAGAGAGAGTGTGTGAGTGAGTGGCAGAGAGAGAGAGAGTGTGAGTGAGTGGAGGAGAGAGAGTGAGTAAGTGAGAGGCGGAGAGAGATTGTGTGTGAGTGAGTGGCGGAGAGAGAGAGAGTGTGTAAGTGGCGGAGAGAGAGAGAGAGCGTGTGTGAATGGCGGAGAGAGAGAGAGTGTGTGAGTGGCGGAGAGAGAGAGAGAGTGTGAGTGGCGGAGAGAGAGAGAGAGTGTGAGTGAGTGGCGGAGAGAGAGAGAGTGTGTGAGTGGCGGAGAGAGAGATTGTGAGTGAGTGACGGAGAGAGAGAGTGTGAGTGAGTGGCGGAGAGAGAGTGTGAGTGACGGAGAGAGAGAGTGTGAGTGAGTGACGGAGAGAGAGTGTGTGTGAGTGGCGGAGAGAGAGAGAGAGTGTGAGTGGCGGAGAGAGAGAGTGTGAGAGTGAGTGGTGGAGAGAGAGAGTGTGTGAGTGGCGGAGAGAGAGAGTGTGTGAGTGGCGGAGAGAGAGAGAGAGTGTGAGTGGCGGAGAGAGAGAGTGTGTGAGTGGCGGAGAGAGAGAGAGAGTGTGAGTGGCGGAGAGAGAGAGTGTGAGAGTGAGTGGTGGAGAGAGAGAGAGTGTGAGTGAGGGAGTGGCGGAGAGAGAGTGTGTGAGTGGCGGGGAGAGAGAGTGTGTGTGAGTGGCGGAGAGAGAGATTGTGAGTGAGTGACGGAGAGAGAGAGTGTGAGTGAGTGGCGGAGAGAGAGAGAGTGTGTGAGTGGCGGAGAGAGAGAGAGAGCGTGTGTGAGTGGCGGAGAGAGAGTGTGAGTGAGTGGCGGAGAGAGAGATTGTGAGTGAGTGACGGAGAGAGAGAGTGTGAGTGAGTGGCGGAGAGAGAGAGAGTGTGAGTGAGTGGCGGAGAGAGAGAGTGTGAGTGAGTGGCGGAGAGATAGAGAGTGTGAGTGAGTGGCGGAGAGAGAGAGTGTGAGTGAGTGGCGGAGAGAGAGAGTGTGAGTGAGTGGCGGAGAGAGAGAGAGTGTGAGTGAGTGGCGGAGAGAGAGAGAGTGAGTGAGTGGCGGAGAGAGAGAGTGAGAGGCGGAGAGAGAGAGTGTGAGTGAGTGGCGGAGAGAGAGAGAGTGTGTGTGAGTGGCGGAGAGAGAGAGTGTGAGTGAGTGGCGGAGAGAGAGAGTGAGAGGCGGAGAGAGAGAGTGTGAGTGAGTGGCGGAGAGAGAGAGAGTGTGTGTGAGTGGCGGAGAGAGAGAGTGTGAGTGAGTGGCGGAGAGAGAGAGTGAGAGGCGGAGAGAGAGAGTGTGAGTGAGTGGCGGAGAGAGAGTGTGTGAGTGAGTGGCGGAGAGAGAGAGTGTGTGACTGGCGGAGAGAGAGTGAGCGTGAGTGGCGGAGAGAGAGAGTGTGAGAGTGAGTGGCGGAGAGAGAGAGATTGTGAGTGAGTGGCGGAGAGAAAGTGTGAGTGAGTGGCGGAGAGAAAGTGTGAGTGAGTGGCGGAGAGAGAGAGAGTGTGAGTGAGTGGCGGAGAGAGAGAGTGTGAGTGAGTGGCGGAGAGAGAGTGTGAGAGTGAGTGACGGAGAGAGAGAATGTGTGAGTGAGTGGCGGAGAGAGAGAGAGTGTGAGTGAGTGGCGGAGAGAGAGAGAGTGTGAGTGAGTGGCGGAGAGAGAGTGTGAGAGTGAGTGACGGAGAGAGAGAATGTGTGAGTGAGTGGCGGAGAGAGAGAGAGTGTGAGTGAGTGGCGGAGAGAGAGTGTGAGTGAGTGGCGGAGAGAGAGAGTGTGAGTGAGTGGCGGAGAGAGAGTGTGAGTGAGTGACGGAGAGAGTGTGAGTGAGTGGCGGAGAGAGAGAGTGTGAGTGAGTGGCGGAGAGAGTGTGAGTGAGTGGCGGAGAGAGAGAGTGTGTGTGTGGCGGAGAGAGAGAGAGAGAGTGTGAGTGAGTGGCGGAGAGAGAGAGTGTGAGTGAGTGGCGGAGAGAGAGTGTGAGTGAGTGATGGAGAGAGAGAGTGTGAGTGAGTGGCGGAGAGAGAGAGTGTGAGTGAGTGGCGGAGAGAGAGAGTGTGAGTGAGTGGCGGAGAGAGAGAGTGTGAGTGAGTGAGTGGCGGAGAGAGAGTGTGAGTGAGTGACAGAGAGAGAGTGTGAGTGAGTGGCGGAGAGAGAGAGTGTGTGAGTGAGTGGCGGAGAGAGAGAGTGTGAGTGAGTGGCGGAGAGAGAGAGTGTGAGTGAGTGAGTGGCGGAGAGAGAGTGTGAGTGCGTGACGGAGAGAGAGAGTGTGAGTGAGTGGCGGAGAGAGAGTGTGAGTGAGTGGCAGAGAGAGAGTGTGTGAGTGAGTGGCGGAGAGAGAATGTGTGAGTGAGTGGCGGAGAGAGAGAGTGTGAGTGATTGGCGGAGAGAGAGAGTGTGAGAGTGTGTGGCGGGGAGAGAGAGAGTGTGAGTGAGTGGCGGAGAGAGAGAGTGTGTGAGTGAGTGGCAGAGAGAGAGAGTGTGTGAGTGGCAGAGAGAGATAGAGAGCGTGTGTGAGTGGCGGAGAGAGAGCGTGTGTGAGTGGCGGAGAGAGAGAGTGAGTGGCGGAGAGAGAGAGTGTGAGTGAGTGGCGGAGAGAGAGAGTGTGAGTGAGTGGCGGAGAGAGAGAGTGTGAGTGAGTGGCGGAGAGAGAGAGTGTGTGAGTGGCGGAGAGAGAGAGAGAGTGTGAGTGAGTGACGGAGAGAGAGTGTGAGTGACGGAGAGAGAGTGTGAGTGAGTGGCGGAGAGAGAGAGTGTGAGTGAGTGACGGAGAGAGAGAGTGAGTGACGGAGAGAGAGAGTGTGAGTGAGTGGCGGAGAGAGAGAGAGTGTGTGAGTGGCGGAGAGAGAGAGTGTGAGTGAGTGGCGGAGAGAGAGAGTGTGAGTGAGTGACGGAGAGAGAGTGTGAGTGAGTGACGGAGAGAGAGAGTGTGAGATAGTGGCGGAGAGAGAGAGTGTGAGTGAGTGGCGGAGAGAGAGAGTGTGAGAGTGAGTGGCGGGTAGAGAGAGAGAGAGAGTGTGAGTGAGTGGCGGAGAGAGAGAGTGTGAGTGAGTGGCGGAGAGAGTGTGAGTGAGTGACGGAGAGAGAGAGTGTGAGTGAGTGACGGAGAGAGAGATTGTGAGTGAGTGAGTGGCGGAGAGAGAGTGTGTGAGTGAGTGGCGGAGAGAGAGAGTGTGTGAGTGGCGGAGAGAGAGAGTGTGAGTGAGTGACGGAGAGAGAGTGTGAGTGAGTGAGTGGCGGAGAGAGAGACTGAGAGAGTGAGTGGCGGGTAGAGAGAGAGAGAGAGTGTGAGTGAGTGGCGGGTAGAGAGAGAGAGTGTGAGTGAGTGGCGGAGAGAGAGTGTGAGTGAGTGGCGGAGAGAGTGTGAGTGAGTGACGGAGAGAGAGTGTGAGTGAGTGACGGAGAGAGAGAGTGTAAGTGAGTGAGTGGAGGAGAGAGGGAGTGTGAGTGAGTGGCGGAGAGAGAGAGATTGTGAGTGAGTGGCGGAGAGAGAGAGATTGTGAGTGAGTAGTGGAGAGAGAGAGAGAGTGTGAGTGAGTGGGGGAGAGAGAGAGTGTGAGTGAGTGGCGGAGAGAGAGAGTGAGAGGCGGAGAGAGAGAGTGTGAGTGAGTGGCGGAGAGAGAGTGTGAGTGAGAGGCGGAGAGAGAGAGAGAGTGTGAGTGGGTGGCGGAGAGAGAGTGTGAGTGAGTGGCGGAGAGAGAGCGTGTGAGAGTGGCGGAGAGAGAGAGAGTGTGAGTGAGTGGCGGAGAGAGAGAGTGTGAGTGAGTGGCGGAGAGAGAGAGTGAGAGGCGGAGAGAGAGAGTGTGAGTGAGTGGCGGAGAGAGAGTGTGTGAGTGAGTGGCGGAGAGAGAGAGTGTGAGAGTGGCGGACAGGGAGAGTGAGAGTGAGTGGCGGAGTGAGAGAGAGAGAGAGTGTGAGAGTGGCGGAGAGAGAGAGTGTGAGTGGCGGAGAGAGAGAGATTGTGAGTGAGTGGCGGAGAGAGAGAGATTGTGAGTGAGTAGTGGAGAGAGAGAGAGAGACAGAGTGTGAGTGAGTGGCGGTGAGAAAGTGTGAGTGAGTGGCGGAGAGAGAGAGTGTGAGAGTGTGTGGCGGGGAGAGAGAGAGAGAGTGTGAGTGAGTGGAGGAGAGAGAGTGAGTAAGTGAGTGGCGGAGAGAGATTGTGTGTGAGTGAGTGGCGGAGAGAGAGAGTGTGTGAGTGAGTGCCAGAGAGAGAGAGAGTGTGAGTGAGTGGAGGAGAGAGAGTGAGTAAGTGAGAGGCGGAGAGAGATTGTGTGTGAGTGAGTGGCGGAGAGAGAGAGAGAGCGTGTGTGAGTGGCGGAGAGAGAGAGAGTGTGTGAGTGGCGGAGAGAGAGAGAGTGTGTGAGTGGCGGAGAGAGAGAGAGAGTGTGAGTGGCGGAGAGAGAGAGAGAGTGTGAGTGAGTGGCGGAGAGAGAGAGAGTGTGTGAGTGGCGGAGAGAGAGAGAGAGTGTGAGTGAGTGGCGGAGAGAGAGAGAGTGTGTGAGTGGCGGAGAGAGAGTGTGAGAGTGAGTGGCGGAGAGAGAGAGTGTGAGTGAGTGGCGGAGAGAGAGTGTGAGTGACGGAGAGAGAGAGTGTGAGTGAGTGACGGAGAGAGAGAGTGTGAGTGAGTGAGTGGCGGAGAGAGAGAGTGTGTGAGTGGCGGAGAGAGAGAGAGAGTGTGAGTGGCGGAGAGAGAGAGTGTGAGAGTGAGTGGTGGAGAGAGAGAGAGTGTGAGTGAGGGAGTGGCGGAGAGAGAGTGTGTGAGTGGCGGGGAGAGAGAGTGTGTGTGAGTGGCGGAGAGAGAGATTGTGAGTGAGTGACGGAGAGAGAGAGTGTGAGTGAGTGGCGGAGAGAGAGAGAGTGTGTGAGTGGCGGAGAGAGAGAGAGAGCGTGTGTGAGTGGCGGAGAGAGAGTGTGAGTGAGTGGCGGAGAGAGAGATTGTGAGTGAGTGACGGAGAGAGAGAGTGTGAGTGAGTGGCGGAGAGAGAGAGAGTGTGAGTGAGTGGCGGAGAGAGAGAGTGTGAGTGAGTGGCGGAGAGATAGAGAGTGCGAGTGAGTGGCGGAGAGAGAGAGTGTGAGTGAGTGGCGGAGAGAGAGAGTGTGAGTGAGTGGCGGAGAGAGAGAGAGTGTGAGTGAGTGGCGGAGAGAGAGAGAGTGAGTGAGTGGCGGAGAGAGAGAGTGAGAGGCGGAGAGAGAGAGTGTGAGTGAGTGGCGGAGAGAGAGAGAGTGTGTGTGAGTGGCGGAGAGAGAGAGTGTGAGTGAGTGGCGGAGAGAGAGAGTGAGAGGCGGAGAGAGAGAGTGTGAGTGAGTGGCGGAGAGAGAGAGAGTGTGTGTGAGTGGCGGTGAGAGAGAGTGTGAGTGAGTGGCGGAGAGAGAGAGTGAGAGTGAGTGGCGGAGAGAGAGAGTGTGTGACTGGCGGAGAGAGAGTGAGCGTGAGTGGCGGAGAGAGAGAGTGTGAGAGTGAGTGGCGGAGAGAGAGAGATTGTGAGTGAGTGGCGGAGAGAAAGTGTGAGTGAGTGGCGGAGAGAAAGTGTGAGTGAGTGGCGGAGAGAGAGAGAGTGTGAGTGAGTGGCGGAGAGAGAGAGTGTGAGTGAGTGGCGGAGAGAGAGTGTGAGAGTGAGTGACGGAGAGAGAGAATGTGTGAGTGAGTGGCGGAGAGAGAGAGAGTGTGAGTGAGTGGCGGAGAGAGAGAGAGTGTGAGTGAGTGGCGGAGAGAGAGTGTGAGTGAGTGGCGGAGAGAGAGAGTGTGAGTGAGTGGCGGAGAGAGAGTGTGAGTGAGTGACGGAGAGAGTGTGAGTGAGTGGCGGAGAGAGAGAGTGTGAGTGAGTGGCGGAGAGAGAGAGTGTGAGTGAGTGGCGGAGAGAGTGTGAGTGAGTGGCGGAGAGAGAGAGTGTGTGTGTGGCGGAGAGAGAGAGAGAGAGAGTGTGAGTGAGTGGCGGAGAGAGAGTGTGAGTGAGTGGCGGAGAGAGAGAGTGTGAGTGAGTGGCGGAGAGAGAGAGAGAGTGTGAGTGAGTGGCGGAGAGAGAGTGTGAGTGAGTGATGGAGAGAGAGAGTGTGAGTGAGTGGCGGAGAGAGAGAGTGTGAGTGAGTGGCGGAGAGAGTGTGAGTGAGTGGCGGAGAGAGAGAGTGTGTGTGTGGCGGAGAGAGAGAGAGAGAGAGTGTGAGTGAGTGGCGGAGAGAGAGTGTGAGTGAGTGGCGGAGAGAGAGAGTGTGAGTGAGTGGCGGAGAGAGAGAGAGAGTGTGAGTGAGTGGCGGAGAGAGAGTGTGAGTGAGTGATGGAGAGAGAGAGTGTGAGTGAGTGGCGGAGAGAGAGAGTGTGAGTGAGTGGCGGAGAGAGAGAGTGTGAGTGAGTGGCGGAGAGAGAGTGTGAGTGAGTGACGGAGAGAGTGTGAGTGAGTGGCGGAAAGAGAGAGTGTGTGAGTGAGTGGCGGAGAGAGAGAGTGTGAGTGAGTGGCGGAGAGAGAGAGTGTGAGTGAGTGAGTGGCGGAGAGAGAGTGTGAGTGAGTGACAGAGAGAGAGTGTGAGTGAGTGGCGGAGAGAGAGAGTGTGTGAGTGAGTGGCGGAGAGAGAGAGTGTGACTGAGTGGCGGAGAGAGAGAGTGTGAGTGAGTGAGTGGCGGAGAGAGAGTGTGAGTGAGTGGCGGAGAGAGAGTGTGAGTGAGTGGCGGAGTGAGAGAGTGTGTGAGTGAGTGGCGGAGAGAGAATGTGTGAGTGAGTGGCGGAGAGAGAGAGTGTGAGTGATTGGCGGAGAGAGAGAGTGTGAGAGTGTGTGGCGGGGAGAGAGAGAGAGTGTGAGTGAGTGGCGGAGAGAGAGAGTGTGTGAGTGAGTGGCAGAGAGAGAGAGTGTGTGAGTGGCAGAGAGAGATAGAGAGCGTGTGTGAGTGGCGGAGAGAGAGCGTGTGTGAGTGGCGGAGAGAGAGAGAGAGTGGCGGAGAGAGAGAGTGTGAGTGAGTGGCGGAGAGAGAGAGTGTGAGTGAGTGGCGGAGAGAGAGAGTGTGAGTGAGTGGCGGAGAGAGAGAGTGTGTGAGTGGCGGAGAGAGAGAGAGAGTGTGAGTGAGTGACGGAGAGAGAGTGTGAGTGAGTGGCGGAGAGAGAGAGTGTGAGTGAGTGACGGAGAGAGAGAGTGAGTGACGGAGAGAGAGAGTGTGAGTGAGTGGCGGAGAGAGAGAGAGTGTGTGAGTGGCGGAGAGAGAGAGTGTGAGTGAGTGGCGGAGAGAGAGAGTGTGAGTGAGTGACGGAGAGAGAGTGTGAGTGAGTGACGGAGAGAGAGAGTGTGAGATAGTGGCGGAGAGAGAGAGTGTGAGTGAGTGGCGGAGAGAGAGAGTGTGAGAGTGAGTGGCGGGTAGAGAGAGAGAGAGAGTGTGAGTGAGTGGCGGAGAGAGAGAGTGTGAGTGAGTGGCGGAGAGAGAGAGTGTTTGTGTGAGTGACAGAGAGTGTGTGTGTGAGTGGCAGAGAGTGTGTGTGTGAGTGAGTGGCGGAAAGAGTGTGTGTGTGAGTGAGTGATGGAGTGAGTGTGTGAGAGTGAGTGGTGGAGATTGTGTGTGAGTGAGTGGCGGAGAGAGAGAGTGAGAGTGAGTGGCGGAGAGAGTATGTGTGTGTGTGACTGGTGGAGAGAGAGAGAGAGTGTGAGTGAGTGGCGGAGAGAGAGTGTGTGAGAGAGAGAGTGTGAGGCGGGGAGAGAGAGAGAGTGTGAGTGAGTGGCGGAGAGAGAGAGATTGTGAGTGAGTAGTGGAGAGAGAGAGAGAGTGTGAGTGAGTGGCGGAGAGAGAGTGTGAGTGAGTGGCGGAGAGAAAGTGTGAGTGAGTGGCGGAGAGAAAGTGTGAGTGAGTGGCGGAGAGAGAGAGAGTGTGAGTGAGTGGCGGAGAGAGAGAGTGTGAGTGAGTGGCGGAGAGAGAGAGTGAGAGGCGGAGAGAGAGAGTGTGAGTGAGTGGCGGAGAGAGAGTGTGTGAGTGAGTGGCGGAGAGAGAGAGTGTGAGAGTGGCGGACAGAGAGAGTGAGAGTGAGTGGCGGAGTGAGAGAGAGAGAGAGTGTGAGAGTGGCGGAGAGAGAGAGTGTGAGTGGCGGAGAGAGAGAGATTGTGAGTGAGTGGCGGAGAGAGAGAGATTGTGAGTGAGTAGTGGAGAGAGAGAGAGAGACAGAGTGTGAGTGAGTGGCGGTGAGAAAGTGTGAGTGAGTGGCGGAGAGAAAGTGTGAGTGAGTGGCGGAGAGAGAGAGTGTGAGAGTGTGTGGCGGGGAGAGAGAGAGAGAGTGTGAGTGAGTGGAGGAGAGAGAGTGAGTAAGTGAGTGGCGGAGAGAGAGAGTGTGTGAGTGAGTGGCAGAGAGAGAGAGAGTGTGAGTGAGTGGAGGAGAGAGAGAGTGTGTGAGTGAGTGGCAGAGAGAGAGAGAGTGTGAGTGAGTGGAGGAGAGAGAGTGAGTAAGTGAGAGGCGGAGAGAGATTGTGTGTGAGTGAGTGGCGGAGAGAGAGAGAGTGTGTAAGTGGCGGAGAGAGAGAGAGAGCGTGTGTGAATGGCGGAGAGAGAGAGAGTGTGTGAGTGGCGGAGAGAGAGAGAGAGTGTGAGTGGCGGAGAGAGAGAGAGAGTGTGAGTGAGTGGCGGAGAGAGAGAGAGTGTGTGAGTGGCGGAGAGAGAGATTGTGAGTGAGTGACGGAGAGAGAGAGTGTGAGTGAGTGGCGGAGAGAGAGTGTGAGTGACGGAGAGAGAGAGTGTGAGTGAGTGACGGAGAGAGAGTGTGTGTGAGTGGCGGAGAGAGAGAGAGAGTGTGAGTGGCGGAGAGAGAGAGTGTGAGAGTGAGTGGTGGAGAGAGAGAGTGTGTGAGTGGCGGAGAGAGAGAGTGTGTGAGTGGCGGAGAGAGAGAGAGAGTGTGAGTGGCGGAGAGAGAGAGTGTGTGAGTGGCGGAGAGAGAGAGAGAGTGTGAGTGGCGGAGAGAGAGAGTGTGAGAGTGAGTGGTGGAGAGAGAGAGAGTGTGAGTGAGGGAGTGGCGGAGAGAGAGTGTGTGAGTGGCGGGGAGAGAGAGTGTGTGTGAGTGGCGGAGAGAGAGATTGTGAGTGAGTGACGGAGAGAGAGAGTGTGAGTGAGTGGCGGAGAGAGAGAGAGTGTGTGAGTGGCGGAGAGAGAGAGAGAGCGTGTGTGAGTGGCGGAGAGAGAGTGTGAGTGAGTGGCGGAGAGAGAGATTGTGAGTGAGTGACGGAGAGAGAGAGTGTGAGTGAGTGGCGGAGAGAGAGAGAGTGTGAGTGAGTGGCGGAGAGAGAGAGTGTGAGTGAGTGGCGGAGAGATAGAGAGTGTGAGTGAGTGGCGGAGAGAGAGAGTGTGAGTGAGTGGCGGAGAGAGAGAGTGTGAGTGAGTGGCGGAGAGAGAGAGAGTGTGAGTGAGTGGCGGAGAGAGAGAGAGTGAGTGAGTGGCGGAGAGAGAGAGTGAGAGGCGGAGAGAGAGAGTGTGAGTGAGTGGCGGAGAGAGAGAGAGTGTGTGTGAGTGGCGGAGAGAGAGAGTGTGAGTGAGTGGCGGAGAGAGAGAGTGAGAGGCGGAGAGAGAGAGTGTGAGTGAGTGGCGGAGAGAGAGAGAGTGTGTGTGAGTGGCGGAGAGAGAGAGTGTGAGTGAGTGGCGGAGAGAGAGAGTGAGAGGCGGAGAGAGAGAGTGTGAGTGAGTGGCGGAGAGAGAGTGTGTGAGTGAGTGGCGGAGAGAGAGAGTGTGTGACTGGCGGAGAGAGAGTGAGCGTGAGTGGCGGAGAGAGAGAGTGTGAGAGTGAGTGGCGGAGAGAGAGAGATTGTGAGTGAGTGGCGGAGAGAAAGTGTGAGTGAGTGGCGGAGAGAAAGTGTGAGTGAGTGGCGGAGAGAGAGAGAGTGTGAGTGAGTGGCGGAGAGAGAGAGTGTGAGTGAGTGGCGGAGAGAGAGTGTGAGAGTGAGTGACGGAGAGAGAGAATGTGTGAGTGAGTGGCGGAGAGAGAGAGAGTGTGAGTGAGTGGCGGAGAGAGAGAGAGTGTGAGTGAGTGGCGGAGAGAGAGTGTGAGAGTGAGTGACGGAGAGAGAGAATGTGTGAGTGAGTGGCGGAGAGAGAGAGAGTGTGAGTGAGTGGCGGAGAGAGAGTGTGAGTGAGTGGCGGAGAGAGAGAGTGTGAGTGAGTGGCGGAGAGAGAGTGTGAGTGAGTGACGGAGAGAGTGTGAGTGAGTGGCGGAGAGAGAGAGTGTGAGTGAGTGGCGGAGAGAGTGTGAGTGAGTGGCGGAGAGAGAGAGTGTGTGTGTGGCGGAGAGAGAGAGAGAGAGTGTGAGTGAGTGGCGGAGAGAGAGAGTGTGAGTGAGTGGCGGAGAGAGAGTGTGAGTGAGTGATGGAGAGAGAGAGTGTGAGTGAGTGGCGGAGAGAGAGAGTGTGAGTGAGTGGCGGAGAGAGAGAGTGTGAGTGAGTGGCGGAGAGAGAGAGTGTGAGTGAGTGAGTGGCGGAGAGAGAGTGTGAGTGAGTGACAGAGAGAGAGTGTGAGTGAGTGGCGGAGAGAGAGAGTGTGTGAGTGAGTGGCGGAGAGAGAGAGTGTGAGTGAGTGGCGGAGAGAGAGAGTGTGAGTGAGTGAGTGGCGGAGAGAGAGTGTGAGTGCGTGACGGAGAGAGAGAGTGTGAGTGAGTGGCGGAGAGAGAGTGTGAGTGAGTGGCAGAGAGAGAGTGTGTGAGTGAGTGGCGGAGAGAGAATGTGTGAGTGAGTGGCGGAGAGAGAGAGTGTGAGTGATTGGCGGAGAGAGAGAGTGTGAGAGTGTGTGGCGGGGAGAGAGAGAGTGTGAGTGAGTGGCGGAGAGAGAGAGTGTGTGAGTGAGTGGCAGAGAGAGAGAGTGTGTGAGTGGCAGAGAGAGATAGAGAGCGTGTGTGAGTGGCGGAGAGAGAGCGTGTGTGAGTGGCGGAGAGAGAGAGTGAGTGGCGGAGAGAGAGAGTGTGAGTGAGTGGCGGAGAGAGAGAGTGTGAGTGAGTGGCGGAGAGAGAGAGTGTGAGTGAGTGGCGGAGAGAGAGAGTGTGTGAGTGGCGGAGAGAGAGAGAGAGTGTGAGTGAGTGACGGAGAGAGAGTGTGAGTGACGGAGAGAGAGTGTGAGTGAGTGGCGGAGAGAGAGAGTGTGAGTGAGTGACGGAGAGAGAGAGTGAGTGACGGAGAGAGAGAGTGTGAGTGAGTGGCGGAGAGAGAGAGAGTGTGTGAGTGGCGGAGAGAGAGAGTGTGAGTGAGTGGCGGAGAGAGAGAGTGTGAGTGAGTGACGGAGAGAGAGTGTGAGTGAGTGACGGAGAGAGAGAGTGTGAGATAGTGGCGGAGAGAGAGAGTGTGAGTGAGTGGCGGAGAGAGAGAGTGTGAGAGTGAGTGGCGGGTAGAGAGAGAGAGAGAGTGTGAGTGAGTGGCGGAGAGAGAGAGTGTGAGTGAGTGGCGGAGAGAGTGTGAGTGAGTGACGGAGAGAGAGAGTGTGAGTGAGTGACGGAGAGAGAGATTGTGAGTGAGTGAGTGGCGGAGAGAGAGTGTGTGAGTGAGTGGCGGAGAGAGAGAGTGTGTGAGTGGCGGAGAGAGAGAGTGTGAGTGAGTGACGGAGAGAGAGTGTGAGTGAGTGAGTGGCGGAGAGAGAGACTGAGAGAGTGAGTGGCGGGTAGAGAGAGAGAGAGAGTGTGAGTGAGTGGCGGGTAGAGAGAGAGAGTGTGAGTGAGTGGCGGAGAGAGAGTGTGAGTGAGTGGCGGAGAGAGTGTGAGTGAGTGACGGAGAGAGAGTGTGAGTGAGTGACGGAGAGAGAGAGTGTAAGTGAGTGAGTGGAGGAGAGAGGGAGTGTGAGTGAGTGGCGGAGAGAGAGAGATTGTGAGTGAGTGGCGGAGAGAGAGAGATTGTGAGTGAGTAGTGGAGAGAGAGAGAGAGTGTGAGTGAGTGGGGGAGAGAGAGAGTGTGAGTGAGTGGCGGAGAGAGAGAGTGAGAGGCGGAGAGAGAGAGTGTGAGTGAGTGGCGGAGAGAGAGTGTGAGTGAGAGGCGGAGAGAGAGAGAGAGTGTGAGTGGGTGGCGGAGAGAGAGTGTGAGTGAGTGGCGGAGAGAGAGCGTGTGAGAGTGGCGGAGAGAGAGAGAGTGTGAGTGAGTGGCGGAGAGAGAGAGTGTGAGTGAGTGGCGGAGAGAGAGAGTGAGAGGCGGAGAGAGAGAGTGTGAGTGAGTGGCGGAGAGAGAGTGTGTGAGTGAGTGGCGGAGAGAGAGAGTGTGAGAGTGGCGGACAGGGAGAGTGAGAGTGAGTGGCGGAGTGAGAGAGAGAGAGAGTGTGAGAGTGGCGGAGAGAGAGAGTGTGAGTGGCGGAGAGAGAGAGATTGTGAGTGAGTGGCGGAGAGAGAGAGATTGTGAGTGAGTAGTGGAGAGAGAGAGAGAGACAGAGTGTGAGTGAGTGGCGGTGAGAAAGTGTGAGTGAGTGGCGGAGAGAGAGAGTGTGAGAGTGTGTGGCGGGGAGAGAGAGAGAGAGTGTGAGTGAGTGGAGGAGAGAGAGTGAGTAAGTGAGTGGCGGAGAGAGATTGTGTGTGAGTGAGTGGCGGAGAGAGAGAGTGTGTGAGTGAGTGCCAGAGAGAGAGAGAGTGTGAGTGAGTGGAGGAGAGAGAGTGAGTAAGTGAGAGGCGGAGAGAGATTGTGTGTGAGTGAGTGGCGGAGAGAGAGAGAGAGCGTGTGTGAGTGGCGGAGAGAGAGAGAGTGTGTGAGTGGCGGAGAGAGAGAGAGTGTGTGAGTGGCGGAGAGAGAGAGAGAGTGTGAGTGGCGGAGAGAGAGAGAGAGTGTGAGTGAGTGGCGGAGAGAGAGAGAGTGTGTGAGTGGCGGAGAGAGAGAGAGAGTGTGAGTGAGTGGCGGAGAGAGAGAGAGTGTGTGAGTGGCGGAGAGAGAGTGTGAGAGTGAGTGGCGGAGAGAGAGAGTGTGAGTGAGTGGCGGAGAGAGAGTGTGAGTGACGGAGAGAGAGAGTGTGAGTGAGTGACGGAGAGAGAGAGTGTGAGTGAGTGAGTGGCGGAGAGAGAGAGTGTGTGAGTGGCGGAGAGAGAGAGAGAGTGTGAGTGGCGGAGAGAGAGAGTGTGAGAGTGAGTGGTGGAGAGAGAGAGAGTGTGAGTGAGGGAGTGGCGGAGAGAGAGTGTGTGAGTGGCGGGGAGAGAGAGTGTGTGTGAGTGGCGGAGAGAGAGATTGTGAGTGAGTGACGGAGAGAGAGAGTGTGAGTGAGTGGCGGAGAGAGAGAGAGTGTGTGAGTGGCGGAGAGAGAGAGAGAGCGTGTGTGAGTGGCGGAGAGAGAGTGTGAGTGAGTGGCGGAGAGAGAGATTGTGAGTGAGTGGCGGAGAGAGAGAGATTGTGAGTGAGTAGTGGAGAGAGAGAGAGAGACAGAGTGTGAGTGAGTGGCGGTGAGAAAGTGTGAGTGAGTGGCGGAGAGAAAGTGTGAGTGAGTGGCGGAGAGAGAGAGTGTGAGAGTGTGTGGCGGGGAGAGAGAGAGAGAGTGTGAGTGAGTGGAGGAGAGAGAGTGAGTAAGTGAGTGGCGGAGAGAGAGAGTGTGTGAGTGAGTGGCAGAGAGAGAGAGAGTGTGAGTGAGTGGAGGAGAGAGAGAGTGTGTGAGTGAGTGGCAGAGAGAGAGAGAGTGTGAGTGAGTGGAGGAGAGAGAGTGAGTAAGTGAGAGGCGGAGAGAGATTGTGTGTGAGTGAGTGGCGGAGAGAGAGAGAGTGTGTAAGTGGCGGAGAGAGAGAGAGAGCGTGTGTGAATGGCGGAGAGAGAGAGAGTGTGTGAGTGGCGGAGAGAGAGAGAGAGTGTGAGTGGCGGAGAGAGAGAGAGAGTGTGAGTGAGTGGCGGAGAGAGAGAGAGTGTGTGAGTGGCGGAGAGAGAGATTGTGAGTGAGTGACGGAGAGAGAGAGTGTGAGTGAGTGGCGGAGAGAGAGTGTGAGTGACGGAGAGAGAGAGTGTGAGTGAGTGACGGAGAGAGAGTGTGTGTGAGTGGCGGAGAGAGAGAGAGAGTGTGAGTGGCGGAGAGAGAGAGTGTGAGAGTGAGTGGTGGAGAGAGAGAGTGTGTGAGTGGCGGAGAGAGAGAGTGTGTGAGTGGCGGAGAGAGAGAGAGAGTGTGAGTGGCGGAGAGAGAGAGTGTGTGAGTGGCGGAGAGAGAGAGAGAGTGTGAGTGGCGGAGAGAGAGAGTGTGAGAGAGAGTGGTGGAGAGAGAGAGAGTGTGAGTGAGGGAGTGGCGGAGAGAGAGTGTGTGAGTGGCGGGGAGAGAGAGTGTGTGTGAGTGGCGGAGAGAGAGATTGTGAGTGAGTGACGGAGAGAGAGAGTGTGAGTGAGTGGCGGAGAGAGAGAGAGTGTGTGAGTGGCGGAGAGAGAGAGAGAGCGTGTGTGAGTGGCGGAGAGAGAGTGTGAGTGAGTGGCGGAGAGAGAGATTGTGAGTGAGTGACGGAGAGAGAGAGTGTGAGTGAGTGGCGGAGAGAGAGAGAGTGTGAGTGAGTGGCGGAGAGAGAGAGTGTGAGTGAGTGGCGGAGAGATAGAGAGTGTGAGTGAGTGGCGGAGAGAGAGAGTGTGAGTGAGTGGCGGAGAGAGAGAGTGTGAGTGAGTGGCGGAGAGAGAGAGAGTGTGAGTGAGTGGCGGAGAGAGAGAGAGTGAGTGAGTGGCGGAGAGAGAGAGTGAGAGGCGGAGAGAGAGAGTGTGAGTGAGTGGCGGAGAGAGAGAGAGTGTGTGTGAGTGGCGGAGAGAGAGAGTGTGAGTGAGTGGCGGAGAGAGAGAGTGAGAGGCGGAGAGAGAGAGTGTGAGTGAGTGGCGGAGAGAGAGAGAGTGTGTGTGAGTGGCGGAGAGAGAGAGTGTGAGTGAGTGGCGGAGAGAGAGAGTGAGAGGCGGAGAGAGAGAGTGTGAGTGAGTGGCGGAGAGAGAGTGTGTGAGTGAGTGGCGGAGAGAGAGAGTGTGTGACTGGCGGAGAGAGAGTGAGCGTGAGTGGCGGAGAGAGAGAGTGTGAGAGTGAGTGGCGGAGAGAGAGAGATTGTGAGTGAGTGGCGGAGAGAAAGTGTGAGTGAGTGGCGGAGAGAAAGTGTGAGTGAGTGGCGGAGAGAGAGAGAGTGTGAGTGAGTGGCGGAGAGAGAGAGTGTGAGTGAGTGGCGGAGAGAGAGTGTGAGAGTGAGTGACGGAGAGAGAGAATGTGTGAGTGAGTGGCGGAGAGAGAGAGAGTGTGAGTGAGTGGCGGAGAGAGAGAGAGTGTGAGTGAGTGGCGGAGAGAGAGTGTGAGAGTGAGTGACGGAGAGAGAGAATGTGTGAGTGAGTGGCGGAGAGAGAGAGAGTGTGAGTGAGTGGCGGAGAGAGAGTGTGAGTGAGTGGCGGAGAGAGAGAGTGTGAGTGAGTGGCGGAGAGAGAGTGTGAGTGAGTGACGGAGAGAGTGTGAGTGAGTGGCGGAGAGAGAGAGTGTGAGTGAGTGGCGGAGAGAGTGTGAGTGAGTGGCGGAGAGAGAGAGTGTGTGTGTGGCGGAGAGAGAGAGAGAGAGTGTGAGTGAGTGGCGGAGAGAGAGAGTGTGAGTGAGTGGCGGAGAGAGAGTGTGAGTGAGTGATGGAGAGAGAGAGTGTGAGTGAGTGGCGGAGAGAGAGAGTGTGAGTGAGTGGCGGAGAGAGAGAGTGTGAGTGAGTGGCGGAGAGAGAGAGTGTGAGTGAGTGAGTGGCGGAGAGAGAGTGTGAGTGAGTGACAGAGAGAGAGTGTGAGTGAGTGGCGGAGAGAGAGAGTGTTTGAGTGAGTGGCGGAGAGAGAGAGTGTGAGTGAGTGGCGGAGAGAGAGAGTGTGAGTGAGTGAGTGGCGGAGAGAGAGTGTGAGTGCGTGACGGAGAGAGAGAGTGTGAGTGAGTGGCGGAGAGAGAGTGTGAGTGAGTGGCAGAGAGAGAGTGTGTGAGTGAGTGGCGGAGAGAGAATGTGTGAGTGAGTGGCGGAGAGAGAGAGTGTGAGTGATTGGCGGAGAGAGAGAGTGTGAGAGTGTGTGGCGGGGAGAGAGAGAGTGTGAGTGAGTGGCGGAGAGAGAGAGTGTGTGAGTGAGTGGCAGAGAGAGAGAGTGTGTGAGTGGCAGAGAGAGATAGAGAGCGTGTGTGAGTGGCGGAGAGAGAGCGTGTGTGAGTGGCGGAGAGAGAGAGTGAGTGGCGGAGAGAGAGAGTGTGAGTGAGTGGCGGAGAGAGAGAGTGTGAGTGAGTGGCGGAGAGAGAGAGTGTGAGTGAGTGGCGGAGAGAGAGAGTGTGTGAGTGGCGGAGAGAGAGAGAGAGTGTGAGTGAGTGACGGAGAGAGAGTGTGAGTGACGGAGAGAGAGTGTGAGTGAGTGGCGGAGAGAGAGAGTGTGAGTGAGTGACGGAGAGAGAGAGTGAGTGACGGAGAGAGAGAGTGTGAGTGAGTGGCGGAGAGAGAGAGAGTGTGTGAGTGGCGGAGAGAGAGAGTGTGAGTGAGTGGCGGAGAGAGAGAGTGTGAGTGAGTGACGGAGAGAGAGTGTGAGTGAGTGACGGAGAGAGAGAGTGTGAGATAGTGGCGGAGAGAGAGAGTGTGAGTGAGTGGCGGAGAGAGAGAGTGTGAGAGTGAGTGGCGGGTAGAGAGAGAGAGAGAGTGTGAGTGAGTGGCGGAGAGAGAGAGTGTGAGTGAGTGGCGGAGAGAGTGTGAGTGAGTGACGGAGAGAGAGAGTGTGAGTGAGTGACGGAGAGAGAGATTGTGAGTGAGTGAGTGGCGGAGAGAGAGTGTGTGAGTGAGTGGCGGAGAGAGAGAGTGTGTGAGTGGCGGAGAGAGAGAGTGTGAGTGAGTGACGGAGAGAGAGTGTGAGTGAGTGAGTGGCGGAGAGAGAGACTGAGAGAGTGAGTGGCGGGTAGAGAGAGAGAGAGAGTGTGAGTGAGTGGCGGGTAGAGAGAGAGAGTGTGAGTGAGTGGCGGAGAGAGAGTGTGAGTGAGTGGCGGAGAGAGTGTGAGTGAGTGACGGAGAGAGAGTGTGAGTGAGTGACGGAGAGAGAGAGTGTAAGTGAGTGAGTGGAGGAGAGAGGGAGTGTGAGTGAGTGGCGGAGAGAGAGAGATTGTGAGTGAGTGGCGGAGAGAGAGAGATTGTGAGTGAGTAGTGGAGAGAGAGAGAGAGTGTGAGTGAGTGGGGGAGAGAGAGAGTGTGAGTGAGTGGCGGAGAGAGAGAGTGAGAGGCGGAGAGAGAGAGTGTGAGTGAGTGGCGGAGAGAGAGTGTGAGTGAGAGGCGGAGAGAGAGAGAGAGTGTGAGTGGGTGGCGGAGAGAGAGTGTGAGTGAGTGGCGGAGAGAGAGCGTGTGAGAGTGGCGGAGAGAGAGAGAGTGTGAGTGAGTGGCGGAGAGAGAGAGTGTGAGTGAGTGGCGGAGAGAGAGAGTGAGAGGCGGAGAGAGAGAGTGTGAGTGAGTGGCGGAGAGAGAGTGTGTGAGTGAGTGGCGGAGAGAGAGAGTGTGAGAGTGGCGGACAGGGAGAGTGAGAGTGAGTGGCGGAGTGAGAGAGAGAGAGAGTGTGAGAGTGGCGGAGAGAGAGAGTGTGAGTGGCGGAGAGAGAGAGATTGTGAGTGAGTGGCGGAGAGAGAGAGATTGTGAGTGAGTAGTGGAGAGAGAGAGAGAGACAGAGTGTGAGTGAGTGGCGGTGAGAAAGTGTGAGTGAGTGGCGGAGAGAGAGAGTGTGAGAGTGTGTGGCGGGGAGAGAGAGAGAGAGTGTGAGTGAGTGGAGGAGAGAGAGTGAGTAAGTGAGTGGCGGAGAGAGATTGTGTGTGAGTGAGTGGCGGAGAGAGAGAGTGTGTGAGTGAGTGCCAGAGAGAGAGAGAGTGTGAGTGAGTGGAGGAGAGAGAGTGAGTAAGTGAGAGGCGGAGAGAGATTGTGTGTGAGTGAGTGGCGGAGAGAGAGAGAGAGCGTGTGTGAGTGGCGGAGAGAGAGAGAGTGTGTGAGTGGCGGAGAGAGAGAGAGTGTGTGAGTGGCGGAGAGAGAGAGAGAGTGTGAGTGGCGGAGAGAGAGAGAGAGTGTGAGTGAGTGGCGGAGAGAGAGAGAGTGTGTGAGTGGCGGAGAGAGAGAGAGAGTGTGAGTGAGTGGCGGAGAGAGAGAGAGTGTGTGAGTGGCGGAGAGAGAGTGTGAGAGTGAGTGGCGGAGAGAGAGAGTGTGAGTGAGTGGCGGAGAGAGAGTGTGAGTGACGGAGAGAGAGAGTGTGAGTGAGTGACGGAGAGAGAGAGTGTGAGTGAGTGAGTGGCGGAGAGAGAGAGTGTGTGAGTGGCGGAGAGAGAGAGAGAGTGTGAGTGGCGGAGAGAGAGAGTGTGAGAGTGAGTGGTGGAGAGAGAGAGAGTGTGAGTGAGGGAGTGGCGGAGAGAGAGTGTGTGAGTGGCGGGGAGAGAGAGTGTGTGTGAGTGGCGGAGAGAGAGATTGTGAGTGAGTGACGGAGAGAGAGAGTGTGAGTGAGTGGCGGAGAGAGAGAGAGTGTGTGAGTGGCGGAGAGAGAGAGAGAGCGTGTGTGAGTGGCGGAGAGAGAGTGTGAGTGAGTGGCGGAGAGAGAGATTGTGAGTGAGTGACGGAGAGAGAGTGTGAGTGAGTGGCGGAGAGAGAGAGAGTGTGAGTGAGTGGCGGAGAGAGAGAGTGTGAGTGAGTGGCGGAGAGATAGAGAGTGCGAGTGAGTGGCGGAGAGAGAGAGTGTGAGTGAGTGGCGGAGAGAGAGAGTGTGAGTGAGTGGCGGAGAGAGAGAGAGTGTGAGTGAGTGGCGGAGAGAGAGAGAGTGAGTGAGTGGCGGAGAGAGAGAGTGAGAGGCGGAGAGAGAGAGTGTGAGTGAGTGGCGGAGAGAGAGAGAGTGTGTGTGAGTGGCGGAGAGAGAGAGTGTGAGTGAGTGGCGGAGAGAGAGAGTGAGAGGCGGAGAGAGAGAGTGTGAGTGAGTGGCGGAGAGAGAGAGAGTGTGTGTGAGTGGCGGTGAGAGAGAGTGTGAGTGAGTGGCGGAGAGAGAGAGTGAGAGTGAGTGGCGGAGAGAGAGAGTGTGTGACTGGCGGAGAGAGAGTGAGCGTGAGTGGCGGAGAGAGAGAGTGTGAGAGTGAGTGGCGGAGAGAGAGAGATTGTGAGTGAGTGGCGGAGAGAAAGTGTGAGTGAGTGGCGGAGAGAAAGTGTGAGTGAGTGGCGGAGAGAGAGAGAGTGTGAGTGAGTGGCGGAGAGAGAGAGTGTGAGTGAGTGGCGGAGAGAGAGTGTGAGAGTGAGTGACGGAGAGAGAGAATGTGTGAGTGAGTGGCGGAGAGAGAGAGAGTGTGAGTGAGTGGCGGAGAGAGAGAGAGTGTGAGTGAGTGGCGGAGAGAGAGTGTGAGTGAGTGGCGGAGAGAGAGAGTGTGAGTGAGTGGCGGAGAGAGAGTGTGAGTGAGTGACGGAGAGAGTGTGAGTGAGTGGCGGAGAGAGAGAGTGTGAGTGAGTGGCGGAGAGAGAGAGTGTGAGTGAGTGGCGGAGAGAGTGTGAGTGAGTGGCGGAGAGAGAGAGTGTGTGTGTGGCGGAGAGAGAGAGAGAGAGAGTGTGAGTGAGTGGCGGAGAGAGAGTGTGAGTGAGTGGCGGAGAGAGAGAGTGTGAGTGAGTGGCGGAGAGAGAGAGAGAGTGTGAGTGAGTGGCGGAGAGAGAGTGTGAGTGAGTGATGGAGAGAGAGAGTGTGAGTGAGTGGCGGAGAGAGAGAGTGTGAGTGAGTGGCGGAGAGAGTGTGAGTGAGTGGCGGAGAGAGAGAGTGTGTGTGTGGCGGAGAGAGAGAGAGAGAGAGTGTGAGTGAGTGGCGGAGAGAGAGTGTGAGTGAGTGGCGGAGAGAGAGAGTGTGAGTGAGTGGCGGAGAGAGAGAGAGAGTGTGAGTGAGTGGCGGAGAGAGAGTGTGAGTGAGTGATGGAGAGAGAGAGTGTGAGTGAGTGGCGGAGAGAGAGAGTGTGAGTGAGTGGCGGAGAGAGAGAGTGTGAGTGAGTGGCGGAGAGAGAGTGTGAGTGAGTGACGGAGAGAGTGTGAGTGAGTGGCGGAAAGAGAGAGTGTGTGAGTGAGTGGCGGAGAGAGAGAGTGTGAGTGAGTGGCGGAGAGAGAGAGTGTGAGTGAGTGAGTGGCGGAGAGAGAGTGTGAGTGAGTGACAGAGAGAGAGTGTGAGTGAGTGGCGGAGAGAGAGAGTGTGTGAGTGAGTGGCGGAGAGAGAGAGTGTGACTGAGTGGCGGAGAGAGAGAGTGTGAGTGAGTGAGTGGCGGAGAGAGAGTGTGAGTGAGTGGCGGAGAGAGAGTGTGAGTGAGTGGCGGAGTGAGAGAGTGTGTGAGTGAGTGGCGGAGAGAGAATGTGTGAGTGAGTGGCGGAGAGAGAGAGTGTGAGTGATTGGCGGAGAGAGAGAGTGTGAGAGTGTGTGGCGGGGAGAGAGAGAGAGTGTGAGTGAGTGGCGGAGAGAGAGAGTGTGTGAGTGAGTGGCAGAGAGAGAGAGTGTGTGAGTGGCAGAGAGAGATAGAGAGCGTGTGTGAGTGGCGGAGAGAGAGCGTGTGTGAGTGGCGGAGAGAGAGAGAGAGTGGCGGAGAGAGAGAGTGTGAGTGAGTGGCGGAGAGAGAGAGTGTGAGTGAGTGGCGGAGAGAGAGAGTGTGAGTGAGTGGCGGAGAGAGAGAGTGTGTGAGTGGCGGAGAGAGAGAGAGAGTGTGAGTGAGTGACGGAGAGAGAGTGTGAGTGAGTGGCGGAGAGAGAGAGTGTGAGTGAGTGACGGAGAGAGAGAGTGAGTGACGGAGAGAGAGAGTGTGAGTGAGTGGCGGAGAGAGAGAGAGTGTGTGAGTGGCGGAGAGAGAGAGTGTGAGTGAGTGGCGGAGAGAGAGAGTGTGAGTGAGTGACGGAGAGAGAGTGTGAGTGAGTGACGGAGAGAGAGAGTGTGAGATAGTGGCGGAGAGAGAGAGTGTGAGTGAGTGGCGGAGAGAGAGAGTGTGAGAGTGAGTGGCGGGTAGAGAGAGAGAGAGAGTGTGAGTGAGTGGCGGAGAGAGAGAGTGTGAGTGAGTGGCGGAGAGAGTGTGAGTGAGTGACGGAGAGAGAGAGTGTGAGTGAGTGACGGAGAGAGAGATTGTGAGTGAGTGAGTGGCGGAGAGAGAGTGTGTGAGTGAGTGGCGGAGAGAGGGAGTGTGTGAGTGGCGGAGAGAGAGAGTGTGAGTGAGTGACGGAGAGAGAGTGTGAGTGAGTGAGTGGCGGAGAGAGAGACTGAGAGAGTGAGTGGCGGGTAGAGAGAGAGAGAGAGTGTGAGTGAGTGGCGGGTAGAGAGAGAGAGAGAGTGTGAGTGAGTGACGGAGAGAGAGAGAGTGTGAGTGAGTGTCAGAGAGAGAGAGAGTGTGAGTGAGTGGCGGAGAGAGAGTGTGAGTGAGTGGCGGAGAGAGTGTGAGTGAGTGACGGAGAGAGAGTGTGAGTGAGTGACGGAGAGAGAGAGTGTAAGTGAGTGAGTGGAGGAGAGAGGGAGTGTGAGTGAGTGGCGGAGAGAGAGAGATTGTGAGTGAGTGGCGGAGAGAGAGAGATTGTGAGTGAGTAGTGGAGAGAGAGAGAGAGTGTGAGTGAGTGGGGGAGAGAGAGAGTGTGAGTGAGTGGCGGAGAGAGAGAGTGAGAGGCGGAGAGAGAGAGTGTGAGTGAGTGGCGGAGAGAGAGTGGAAGTGAGTGGCGGAGAGAGAGTGTGTGAGTGAGTGGCGGAGAGAGAGAGTGTGAGTGAGTGGCGGAGGGAGAGAGAGAGAGAGTGTGAGAGTGGCGGACAGAGAGAGTGAGAGTGAGTGGCGGAGGGAGAGAGAGAGAGAGTGTGAGAGTGGCGGACAGAGAGAGTGTGAGTGAGTGGCGGAGAGAGAGATTGTGAGTGAGTGGCGGAGAGAGAGAGTGTGTGAGTGAGTGGCGGAGAGAGAGAGTGTGAGTGAGTGGCGGAGAGAGAGTGTGTGTGAGTGAGTGGCGGAGAGAGAGTGTGAGTGAGTGGCGGAGAGAGAGAGTGTGTGAGTGAGTGGCGGAGAGAGAGAGTGTGAGTGAGTGGCGGAGAGAGAGAGTGTGAGTGAGTGGCGGAGAGAGAGAGTGTGTGAGTGAGTGGCGGAGAGAGAGAGTGTGAGTGAGTGGCGGAGAGAGAGTGTGTGTGAGTGAGTGGCGGAGAGAGAGTGTGAGTGAGTGGCGGAGAGAGAGAGTGTGTGAGTGAGTGGCGGAGAGAGAGAGTGTGTGAGTGAGTGGCGGAGAGAGAGTGTGTGAGTGAGTGGTGGAGAGAGAGTGTGTGAGTGAGTGGCGGAGAGAGAGAGTGTGAGTGAGTGGCGGAGAGAGAGTGTGTGAGTGAGTGGCGGAGAGAGTGTGAGTGAGTGACGGAGAGAGAGAGTGTGAGTGAGTGACGGAGAGAGAGAGTGTGAGTGAGTGAGTGGCGGAGAGAGAGTGTGTGAGTGGCGGAGAGAGAGAGTGTGTGAGTGGCGGAGAGAGAGAGAGAGTGTGAGTGGCGGAGAGAGAGAGAGAGTGTGACTGGCGGAGAGAGAGAGAGAGTGTGAGTGGCGGAGAGAGAGAGAGAGAGAGTGTGAGTGGCGGAGAGAGAGAGAGAGTGTGAGTGGCGGAGAGAGAGAGTGTGAGAGTGAGTGGCGGGGAGAGAGCGAGAGTGGCGGAGAGTGAGAGTGTGAGTGAGTGGCGGAGAGAGAGAGTGTGAGTGAGTGGCGGAGAGAGAGTGTGAGTGAGTGGCGGAGAGAGAGAGTGTGAGTGAGTGGCGGAGAGAGAGAGTGTGAGTGAGTGGCGGAGAGAGAGAGTGTGAGATAGTGGCAGAGAGAGAGAGTGTGAGTGAGTGGCGGAGAGAGAGTGTGTGAGTGAGTGGCGGAGAGAGTGTGAGTGAGTGACGGAGAGAGAGAGTGTGAGTGAGTGGCGGAGAGAGAGAGTGTGTGAGTGGCGGAGAGAGAGAGAGAGTGTGAGTGGCGGAGAGAGAGAGAGAGTGAGTGGCGGAGAGAGAGAGTGTGAGAGTGAGTGGCGGGGAGAGAGCGATAGTGGCGGAGGGTGAGAGTGTGAGTGAGTGGCGGAGAGAGAGAGTGTGTGAATGAGTGGCGGAGAGAGAGAGTGTGTGAGTGGCGGAGAGAGAGAGAGAGTGTGAGTGGCGGAGAGAGAGAGAGAGTGAGTGGCGGAGAGAGAGAGTGTGAGAGTGAGTGGCGGGGAGAGAGCGATAGTGGCGGAGGGTGAGAGTGTGAGTGAGTGGCGGAGAGAGAGAGTGTGTGAGTGAGTGGTGGAGAGAGAGAGAGTGTGAGTGAGTGAGTGGCGGAGAGAGAGAGATTGTGAGTGAGTGGCGGAGAGAGAGAGATTGTGAGTGAGTGGCGGAGAGAGAGAGTGTGAGTGAGTGGCGGAGAGAGAGTGTGAGAGTGAGTGGCGGGTAGAGAGAGAGAGAGAGTGTGAGTGAGTGGCGGAGAGAGAGAGATTGTGAGTGAGTGGCGGAGAGAGAGAGTGTGAGTGAGTGACGGAGAGAGAGAGTGTGAGTGAGTGGCGGAGAGAGAGAGTGTGAGTGAGTGGCGGAGAAGGAGAGAGTGTGAGTGAGTGGCGGAGAGAGAGAGTGTGAGTGAGTGACGGAGAGAGAGAGTGTGAGTGAGTGAGTGGCGGAGAGAGAGAGTGTGAGAGTGAGTGGCGGGTAGAGAGAGAGAGAGAGAGAGTGTGAGTGAGTGGCGGAGAGAGAGAGATTGTGAGTGAGTGGCGGAGAGAGAGAGTGTGAGTGAGTGACGGAGAGAGAGAGTGTGAGTGAGTGAGTGGCGGAGAGAGAGAGTGTGAGAGTGAGTGGCGGGTAGAGAGAGAGAGAGAGAGTGTGAGTGAGTGGCGGAGAGAGAGAGAGTGTGAGTGAGTGGCGGAGAGAGAGAGAGTGTGAGTGAGTGGCGGAGAGAGTGTGAGTGAGTGACGGAGAGAGAGTGTGAGTGAGTGACGGAGAGAGAGAGAGTCTGAGTGAGTGGCGGAGAGAGAGAGTGTGAGTGAGTGGCGGAGAGAGAGAGAGAGAGGCGGAGAGAGAGAGTGTGAGTGAGTGGCGGAGAGAGAGTGTGTGAGTGAGTGGCGCAGAGAGAGTGTGAGTGAGTGGCGGAGAGAGAGTGTGTGATTGAGTGGCGGAGAGAGAGAGTGTGAGAGTGGCGGACAGAGAGAGTGAGAGTGAGTGGCGGAGGGAGAGAGAGAGAGAGTGTGAGAGTGGCGGAGAGAGATCGTGTGTGAGTGGCGGAGAGAGAGAGTGTGAGTGAGTGGCGGAGAGAGAGTGTGAGTGAGTGGCGGAGAGAGAGAGAGTGAGTGAGTGGCGGAGAGAGAGTGTGAGTGAGTGGCGGAGAGAGAGAGTGTGAGTGAGTGGCGGAGAGAGAGAGTGTGAGTGAGTAGTGGAGAGAGAGAGAGAGAGTGTGAGTGAGTGGCGGAGAGAGAGAGTGTGAGTGAGTGGCGGAGAGAGAGTGTGAGTGAGTGGCGGAGAGAGAGAGTGTGAGTGAGTGGCGGAGAGAGAGAGTGTGAGTGAGTGGCGGAGAGAGAGAGTGTGAGTGAGTAGTGGAGAGAGAGAGAGAGAGTGTGAGTGAGTGGCGGAGAGAGAGAGTGTGAGTGAGTGGCGGAGAGAGAGTGTGAGTGAGTGGCGGAGAGAGAGAGTGTGTGAGTGAGTGGCGGAGAGAGAGAGTGTGAGTGAGTGGCAAAGAGAGAGAGTGTGAGTGAGTGGCGGAGAGAGAGAGTGTGAGTGAGTGACGGAGAGAGAGAGTGTGAGTGAGTGAGTGGCGGAGAGAGAGTGTGTGAGTGAGTGGCGGAGAGAGTGTGTGTGTGGCGGAGAGAGAGAGAGAGTGTGAGTGAGTGGCGGAGAGAGAGAGTGTGAGTGAGTGGCGGAGAGAGAGAGTGTGAGTGAGTGGCGGAGAGAGAGAGTGTGAGTGAGTAGTGGAGAGAGAGAGAGAGAGTGTGAGTGAGTGGCGGAGAGAGAGAGTGTGAGTGAGTTGCGGAGAGAGAGTGTGAGTGAGTGGCGGAGAGAGAGAGTGTGAGTGAGTGGCGGAGAGAGAGAGTGTGAGTGAGTGGCGGAGAGAGAGAGTGTGAGTGAGTAGTGGAGAGAGAGAGAGAGAGTGTGAGTGAGTGGCGGAGAGAGAGAGTGTGAGTGAGTGGCGGAGAGAGAGTGTGAGTGAGTGGCGGAGAGAGAGAGTGTGTGAGTGAGTGGCGGAGAGAGAGAGTGTGAGTGAGTGGCAAAGAGAGAGAGTGTGAGTGAGTGGCGGAGAGAGAGAGTGTGAGTGAGTGACGGAAAGAGAGAGTGTGAGTGAGTGAGTGGCGGAGAGAGAGTGTGTGAGTGAGTGGCGGAGAGAGTGTGTGTGTGGCGGAGAGAGAGAGAGAGTGTGAGTGAGTGGCGGAGAGAGAGAGTGTGAGTGAATGGCGGAGAGAGAGAGAGAGTGTGAGTGAGTGGTGGAGAGAGAGTGTGAGTGAGTGAGTGGCGGAGAGAGAGTGTGTGAGTGGCGGAGAGAGAGTGTGAGTGAGTGACGGAGAGAGAGAGTGTGAGTGAGTGAGTGGCGGAGAGAGAGAGTGTGAGTGAGTGACGGAGAGAGAGAGTGTGAGTGAGTGAGTGGCGGAGAGAGAGAGTGTGAGTGAGTGAGTGGCGGAGAGAGCGAGTGTGAGTGAGTGGCGGAGAGAGAGAGTGTGAGTGAGTGGCGGAGAGAGAGTGTGAGTGAGTGACGGAGAGAGAGAGTGTGAGTGAGTGGCGGAGAGAGAGTGTGAGTGAGTGACGGAGAGAGAGAGTGTGAGTGAGTGGCGGAGAGAGAGTGTGAGTGAGTGACGGAGAGAGAGTGTGAGTGAGTGGCGGAGAGAGAGTGTGAGTGAGTGGCGGAGAGAGAGAGTGTGAGTGAGTGGCAGAGAGAGAGAGTGTGAGTGAGTGGCGGAGAGAGAGAGTGTGAGTGAGTGGCGGAGAGAGAGAGTGTGTGAGTGAGTGGCGGAGAGAGAGTGTGAGTGAGTGACGGAGAGAGAGAGTGTGAGTGAGTGGCGGAGAGAGAGTGTGAGTGAGTGGCGGAGAGAGAGAGTGTGAGTGAGTGGCAGAGAGAGAGAGTGTGAGTGAGTGGCGGAGAGAGAGAGTGTGAGTGAGTGGCGGAGAGAGAGAGTGTGTGAGTGAGTGGCGGAGAGAGAGAGTGTGAGTGATTGGCGGAGAGAGAGAGTGTGAGTGTGAGTGGCGGAGAGAGAGAGTGTGAGAGTGAGTGGCGGGGAGAGAGCGAGAGTGGCGGAGAGTGAGAGTGTGAGTGAGTGGCGGAGAGAGAGAGTGTGAGTGAGTGGCGGAGAGAGAGTGTGAGTGAGTGGCGGAGAGAGAGAGTGTGAGTGAGTGGCGGAGAGAGAGAGTGTGAGTGAGTGGCGGAGAGAGAGAGTGTGAGATAGTGGCAGAGAGAGAGAGTGTGAGTGAGTGGCGGAGAGAGAGTGTGTGAGTGAGTGGCGGAGAGAGTGTGAGTGAGTGACGGAGAGAGAGAGTGTGAGTGAGTGGCGGAGAGAGAGAGTGTGTGAGTGGCGGAGAGAGAGAGAGAGTGTGAGTGGCGGAGAGAGAGAGAGAGTGAGTGGCGGAGAGAGAGAGTGTGAGAGTGAGTGGCGGGGAGAGAGCGATAGTGGCGGAGGGTGAGAGTGTGAGTGAGTGGCGGAGAGAGAGAGTGTGTGAGTGAGTGGCGGAGAGAGAGAGTGTGTGAGTGGCGGAGAGAGAGAGAGAGTGTGAGTGGCGGAGAGAGAGAGAGAGTGAGTGGCGGAGAGAGAGAGTGTGAGAGTGAGTGGCGGGGAGAGAGCGATAGTGGCGGAGGGTGAGAGTGTGAGTGAGTGGCGGAGAGAGAGAGTGTGTGAGTGAGTGGTGGAGAGAGAGAGAGTGTGAGTGAGTGAGTGGCGGAGAGAGAGAGATTGTGAGTGAGTGGCGGAGAGAGAGAGATTTTGAGTGAGTGGCGGAGAGAGAGAGTGTGAGTGAGTGGCGGAGAGAGAGAGTGTGAGAGTGAGTGGCGGGTAGAGAGAGAGAGAGAGTGTGAGTGAGTGGCGGAGAGAGAGAGATTGTGAGTGAGTGGCGGAGAGAGAGAGTGTGAGTGAGTGACGGAGAGAGAGAGTGTGAGTGAGTGGCGGACAGAGAGACTGAGAGTGAGTGGCGGAGGGAGAGAGAGAGAGAGTGTGAGAGTGGCGGAGAGAGATCGTGTGTGAGTGGCGGAGAGAGAGAGTGTGAGTGAGTGGCGGAGAGAGAGAGTGTGAGTGAGTGGCGGAGAGAGAGAGAGTGAGTGAGTGGCGGAGAGAGAGTGTGAGTGAGTGGCGGAGAGAGAGAGTGTGAGTGAGTGGCGGAGAGAGAGAGTGTGAGTGAGTGGCGGAGAGAGAGAGTGTGAGTGAGTAGTGGAGAGAGAGAGAGAGAGTGTGAGTGAGTGGCGGAGAGAGAGAGTGTGAGTGAGTGGCGGAGAGAGAGAGTGTGAGTGAGTGGCGGAGAGAGAGAGTGTGAGTGAGTAGTGGAGAGAGAGAGAGAGAGTGTGAGTGAGTGGCGGAGAGAGAGAGTGTGAGTGAGTGGCGGAGAGAGAGTGTGAGTGAGTGGCGGAGAGAGAGAGTGTGTGAGTGAGTGGCGGAGAGAGAGAGTGTGAGTGAGTGGCAAAGAGAGAGAGTGTGAGTGAGTGGCGGAGAGAGAGAGTGTGAGTGAGTGACGGAGAGAGAGAGTGTGAGTGAGTGAGTGGCGGAGAGAGAGTGTGTGAGTGAGTGGCGGAGAGAGTGTGTGTGTGGCGGAGAGAGAGAGAGAGTGTGAGTGAGTGGCGGAGAGAGAGAGTGTGAGTGAGTGGCGGAGAGAGAGAGTGTGAGTGAGTGGCGGAGAGAGAGAGTGTGAGTGAGTAGTGGAGAGAGAGAGAGAGAGTGTGAGTGAGTGGCGGAGAGAGAGAGTGTGAGTGAGTGGCGGAGAGAGAGTGTGAGTGAGTGGCGGAGAGAGAGAGTGTGAGTGAGTGGCGGAGAGAGAGAGTGTGAGTGAGTGGCGGAGAGAGAGAGTGTGAGTGAGTAGTGGAGAGAGAGAGAGAGAGTGTGAGTGAGTGGCGGAGAGAGAGAGTGTGAGTGAGTGGCGGAGAGAGAGTGTGAGTGAGTGGCGGAGAGAGAGAGTGTGTGAGTGAGTGGCGGAGAGAGAGAGTGTGAGTGAGTGGCAAAGAGAGAGAGTGTGAGTGAGTGGCGGAGAGAGAGAGTGTGAGTGAGTGACGGAGAGAGAGAGTGTGAGTGAGTGAGTGGCGGAGAGAGAGTGTGTGAGTGAGTGGCGGAGAGAGTGTGTGTGTGGCGGAGAGAGAGAGAGAGTGTGAGTGAGTGGCGGAGAGAGAGAGTGTGAGTGAGTGGCGGAGAGAGAGAGAGAGTGTGAGTGAGTGGTGGAGAGAGAGTGTGAGTGAGTGAGTGGCGGAGAGAGAGTGTGTGAGTGGCGGAGAGAGAGTGTGAGTGAGTGGCGGAGAGAGAGAGTGTGAGTGAGTGACGGAGAGAGAGAGTGTGAGTGAGTGAGTGGCGGAGAGAGAGAGTGTGAGTGAGTGAGTGGCGGAGAGAGCGAGTGTGAGTGAGTGGCGGAGAGAGAGAGTGTGAGTGAGTGACGGAGAGAGAGAGTGTGAGTGAGTGGCGGAGAGAGAGTGTGAGTGAGTGACGGAGAGAGAGTGTGAGTGAGTGGCGGAGAGAGAGAGTGTGTGAGTGAGTGGCGGAGAGAGAGTGTGAGTGAGTGACGGAGAGAGAAAGTGTGAGTGAGTGGCGGAGAGAGAGTGTGAGTGAGTGGCAGAGAGAGAGAGTGTGAGTGAGTGGCGGAGAGAGAGAGTGTGAGTGAGTGGCGGAGAGAGAGAGTGTGTGAGTGAGTGGCGGAGAGAGAGAGTGTGAGTGATTGGCGGAGAGAGAGAGTGTGAGTGTGAGTGGCGGAGAGAGAGAGTGTGAGAGTGAGTGGCGGGGAGAGAGCGAGAGTGGCGGAGAGTGAGAGTGTGAGTGAGTGGCGGAGAGAGAGAGTGTGAGTGAGTGGCGGAGAGAGAGTGTGAGTGAGTGGCGGAGAGAGAGAGTGTGAGTGAGTGGCGGAGAGAGAGAGTGTGAGTGAGTGGCGGAGAGAGAGAGTGTGAGATAGTGGCAGAGAGAGAGAGTGTGAGTGAGTGGCGGAGAGAGAGTGTGTGAGTGAGTGGCGGAGAGAGTGTGAGTGAGTGACGGAGAGAGAGAGTGTGAGTGAGTGGCGGAGAGAGAGAGTGTGTGAGTGGCGGAGAGAGAGAGAGAGTGTGAGTGGCGGAGAGAGAGAGAGAGTGAGTGGCGGAGAGAGAGAGTGTGAGAGTGAGTGGCGGGGAGAGAGCGATAGTGGCGGAGGGTGAGAGTGTGAGTGAGTGGCGGAGAGAGAGAGTGTGTGAGTGAGTGGCGGAGAGAGAGAGTGTGTGAGTGGCGGAGAGAGAGAGAGAGTGTGAGTGGCGGAGAGAGAGAGAGAGTGAGTGGCGGAGAGAGAGAGTGTGAGAGTGAGTGGCGGGGAGAGAGCGATAGTGGCGGAGGGTGAGAGTGTGAGTGAGTGGCGGAGAGAGAGAGTGTGTGAGTGAGTGGTGGAGAGAGAGAGAGTGTGAGTGAGTGAGTGGCGGAGAGAGAGAGATTGTGAGTGAGTGGCGGAGAGAGAGAGATTTTGAGTGAGTGGCGGAGAGAGAGAGTGTGAGTGAGTGGCGGAGAGAGAGAGTGTGAGAGTGAGTGGCGGGTAGAGAGAGAGAGAGAGTGTGAGTGAGTGGCGGAGAGAGAGAGATTGTGAGTGAGTGGCGGAGAGAGAGAGTGTGAGTGAGTGACGGAGAGAGAGAGTGTGAGTGAGTGGCGGAGAGAGAGAGTGTGAGTGAGTGGCGGAGAGAGAGAGAGTGTGAGTGAGTGGCGGAGAGAGAGAGTGTGAGTGAGTGACGGAGAGAGAGAGTGTGAGTGAGTGAGTGGCGGAGAGAGAGAGTGTGAGAGTGAGTGGCGGGTAGAGAGAGAGAGAGAGAGCGTGAGTGAGTGGCGGAGAGAGAGAGATTGTGAGTGAGTGGCGGAGAGAGAGAGTGTGAGTGAGTGACGGAGAGAGAGAGTGTGAGTGAGTGAGTGGCGGAGAGAGAGAGTGTGAGAGTGAGTGGCGGGTAGAGAGAGAGAGAGAGAGTGTGAGTGAGTGGCGGAGAGAGAGAGAGTGTGAGTGAGTGGCGGAGAGAGAGAGAGTGTGAGTGAGTGGCGGAGAGAGTGTGAGTGAGTGACGGAGAGAGAGTGTGAGTGAGTGACGGAGAGAGAGAGAGTCTGAGTGAGTGGCAGAGAGAGAGAGTGTGAGTGAGTGGCGGAGAGAGAGAGAGAGAGGCGGAGAGAGAGAGTGTGAGTGAGTGGCGGAGAGAGAGTGTGTGAGTGAGTGGCGCAGAGAGAGTGTGTGAGTGAGTGGCGGAGAGAGAGTGTGTGATTGAGTGGCGGAGAGAGAGAGTGTGAGAGTGGCGGACAGAGAGAGTGAGAGTGAGTGGCGGAGGGAGAGAGAGAGAGAGTGTGAGAGTGGCGGAGAGAGATCGTGTGTGAGTGGCGGAGAGAGAGAGTGTGAGTGAGTGGCGGAGAGAGAGAGTGTGAGTGAGTGGCGGAGAGAGAGAGTGTGAGTGAGTGGCGGAGAGAGAGAGTGTGAGTGAGTAGTGGAGAGAGAGAGAGAGAGTGTGAGTGAGTGGCGGAGAGAGAGAGTGTGAGTGAGTGGCGGAGAGAGAGTGTGAGTGAGTGGCGGAGAGAGAGAGTGTGAGTGAGTGGCGGAGAGAGAGAGTGTGAGTGAGTGGCGGAGAGAGAGAGTGTGAGTGAGTAGTGGAGAGAGAGAGAGAGAGTGTGAGTGAGTGGCGGAGAGAGAGAGTGTGAGTGAGTGGCGGAGAGAGAGTGTGAGTGAGTGGCGGAGAGAGAGAGTGTGAGAGTGAGTGGCGGAGAGAGAGAGTGTGAGTGAGTGGCAAAGAGAGAGAGTGTGAGTGAGTGGCGGAGAGAGAGAGTGTGAGTGAGTGACGGAGAGAGAGAGTGTGAGTGAGTGAGTGGCGGAGAGAGAGTGTGTGAGTGAGTGGCGGAGAGAGTGTGTGTGTGGCGGAGAGAGAGAGAGAGTGTGAGTGAGTGGCGGAGAGAGAGAGTGTGAGTGAGTGGCGGAGAGAGAGAGTGTGAGTGAGTGGCGGAGAGAGAGAGTGTGAGTGAGTAGTGGAGAGAGAGAGAGAGAGTGTGAGTGAGTGGCGGAGAGAGAGAGTGTGAGTGAGTGGCGGAGAGAGAGTGTGAGTGAGTGGCGGAGAGAGAGAGTGTGAGTGAGTGGCGGAGAGAGAGAGTGTGAGTGAGTGGCGGAGAGAGAGAGTGTGAGTGAGTAGTGGAGAGAGAGAGAGAGAGTGTGAGTGAGTGGCGGAGAGAGAGAGTGTGAGTGAGTGGCGGAGAGAGAGTGTGAGTGAGTGGCGGAGAGAGAGAGTGTGTGAGTGAGTGGCGGAGAGAGAGAGTGTGAGTGAGTGGCAAAGAGAGAGAGTGTGAGTGAGTGGCAAAGAGAGAGAGTGTGAGTGAGTAGTGGAGAGAGAGAGAGAGAGTGTGAGTGAGTGGCGGAGAGAGAGAGTGTGAGTGAGTGGCGGAGAGAGAGTGTGAGTGAGTGGCGGAGAGAGAGAGTGTGAGTGAGTGGCGGAGAGAGAGAGTGTGAGTGAGTGGCGGAGAGAGAGAGTGTGAGTGAGTAGTGGAGAGAGAGAAAGAGAGTGTGAGTGAGTGGCGGAGAGAGAGAGTGTGAGTGAGTGGCGGAGAGAGAGTGTGAGTGAGTGGCGGAGAGAGAGAGTGTGTGAGTGAGTGGCGGAGAGAGAGAGTGTGAGTGAGTGGCAAAGAGAGAGAGTGTGAGTGAGTGGCGGAGAGAGAGAGTGTGAGTGAGTGACGGAGAGAGAGAGTGTGAGTGAGTGAGTGGCGGAGAGAGAGTGTGTGAGTGAGTGGCGGAGAGAGTGTGTGTGTGGCGGAGAGAGAGAGAGAGTGTGAGTGAGTGGCGGAGAGAGAGAGTGTGAGTGAGTGGCGGAGAGAGAGAGTGTGAGTGAGTGGTGGAGAGAGAGTGTGAGTGAGTGAGTGGCGGAGAGAGAGTGTGTGAGTGGCGGAGAGAGAGTGTGAGTGAGTGGCGGAGAGAGAGAGTGTGAGTGAGTGACGGAGAGAGAGAGTGTGAGTGAGTGAGTGGCGGAGAGAGAGAGTGTGAGTGAGTGAGTGGCGGAGAGAGCGAGTGTGAGTGAGTGGCGGAGAGAGAGAGTGTGAGTGAGTGGCGGAGAGAGAGTGTGAGTGAGTGACGGAGAGAGAGAGTGTGAGTGAGTGGCGGAGAGAGAGTGTGAGTGAGTGACGGAGAGAGAGAGTGTGAGTGAGTGGCGGAGAGAGAGTGTGAGTGAGTGACGGAGAGAGAGTGTGAGTGAGTGGCGGAGAGAGAGAGTGTGTGAGTGAGTGGCGGAGAGAGAGTGTGAGTGAGTGACGGAGAGAGAGAGTGTGAGTGAGTGGCGGAGAGAGAGTGTGAGTGAGTGGCGGAGAGAGAGAGTGTGAGTGAGTGGCAGAGAGAGAGAGTGTGAGTGAGTGGCGGAGAGAGAGAGTGTGAGTGAGTGGCGGAGAGAGAGAGTGTGTGAGTGAGTGGCGGAGAGAGAGAGTGTGAGTGATTGGCGGAGAGAGAGAGTGTGAGTGTGTGTGGCGGGGAGAGAGAGAGAGAGAGTGTGAGTGAGTGGCGGAGAGAGAGAGAGTGTGAGTGAGTGGCAGAGAGAGAGAGAGTGTGTGAGTGGCGGAGAGAGAGCGTGTGTGAGTGGCGGAGAGAGAGAGTGTGAGTGAGTGGCGGAGAGCGTGAGTGTGAGTGAGTGGCGGAGAGAGAGAGTGTGTGAGTGAGTGGCGGAGAGAGAGAGTGTGAGTGATTGGCGGAGAGAGAGAGTGTGAGAGTGTGTGGCGGGGAGAGAGAGAGAGAGTGAGTGGCGGAGAGAGAGTGTGAGTGAGTGGCGGAGAGAGAGAGTGTGAGTGAGTGGCGGACAGAGAGAGTGTGAGTGAGTGACGGAGAGAGAGAGTGTGAGTGAGTGGCGGAGAGAGAGAGTGAGAGTGAGTGGCGGAGAGAGAGTGTGAGTGAGTGGCGGAGAGAGAGAGTGTGAGTGAGTGGCGGACAGAGAGAGTGTGAGTGAGTGACGGAGAGAGAGAGTGTGAGTGAGTGGCGGAGAGAGAGAGTGAGAGTGAGTGAGTGGCGGAGAGAGAGAGTGTGAGTGAGTGGCGGAGAGAGAGAGTGTGAGTGAGTGACGGAGAGAGAGTGTGAGTGAGTGACGGAGAGAGAGAGTGTGAGTGAGTGGCGGAGAGAGAGAGTGTGAGATAGTGGCGGAGAGAGAGAGTGTGAGTGAGTGGCGGAGAGAGAGAGTGTGAGTGAGTGACGGAGAGAGAGATTGTGAGTGAGTGAGTGGCGGAGAGAGAGAGTGTGTGAGTGGCGGAGAGAGAGAGAGAGTGTGAGTGGCGGAGAGAGAGAGTGTGTGAGTGGCGGAGAGAGAGAGAGAGTGTGAGTGGCGGAGAGAGAGAGTGTGAGATTGAGTGGCGGGGAGAGAGCGAGAGTGGCGGAGAGAGAGAGTGTGAGTGAGTGGCGGAGAGAGAGAGTGTGTGAGTGAGTGGCGGAGAGAGAGCGTGTGTGAGTGGCGGAGAGAGAGAGTGTGAGTGAGTGACGGAGAGAGAGTGTGAGTGAGTGACGGAGAGAGAGTGTGAGTGAGTGGCGGAGAGAGAGAGTGAGCGTGAGTGGCGGAGAGATAGAGATTGTGAGTGAGTAGTGGAGAGAGAGAGAGAGTGAGTGAGTGGCGGAGAGAGAGAGTGTGAGTGAGTGGCGGAGAGAGAGTGTGAGTGAGTGGCGGAGAGAGAGAGTGTGTGAGTGAGTGGCGGAGAGAGAGAGTGTGAGTGAGTGGCGGAGAGAGAGAGTGTGAGATAGTGGAAGAGAGAGAGAGTGTGAGTGAGTGACGGAGAGAGAGAGTGTGAGTGAGTGACGGAGAGAGAGAGTGTGAGTGAGTGAGTGGCGGAGAGAGAGTGTGTGAGTGAGTGGCGGAGAGAGAGAGTGTGTGAGTGGCGGAGAGAGAGAGTGTGTGAGTGGCAGAGAGAGAGAGAGTGTGAGTGGCGGAGAGAGAGAGAGAGTGTGACTGGCGGAGAGAGAGAGAGAGTGTGAGTGGCGGAGAGAGAGAGAGAGTGTGAGTGGCGGAGAGAGAGAGTGTGAGAGTGAGTGGCGGGGAGAGAGCGAGAGTGGCGGAGAGAGAGAGATTGTGAGTGAGTGGCGGAGAGAGAGAGTGTGAGTGAGTGACGGAGAGAGAGTGTGTGAGTGAGTGAGTGGCGGAGAGAGAGAGAGTGTGAGTGAGTGGCGGAGAGAGAGAGTGTGAGTGAGTGGCGGAGAGAGAGAGAGTGTGAGTGAGTGGCGGAGAGAGAGAGAGAGTGTGAGTGAGTGGCGGAGAGAGTGTGAGTGAGTGACGGAGAGAGAGTGTGAGTGAGTGACGGAGAGAGAGAGAGTGTGAGTGAGTGGCGGAGAGAGAGAGAGTGTGAGTGAGTGGCGGAGAGAGAATGTGTGAGTGAGTGGCGGAGAGAGAGAGTGTGAGTGATTGGCGGAGAGAGAGAGTGTGAGAGTGTGTGGCGGGGAGAGAGAGAGAGAGTGTGAGTGAGTGGCGGAGAGAGAGAGAGTGTGAGTGAGTGGCGGAGAGAGAGAGAGTGTGAGTGAGTGGCGGAGAGAGTGTGAGTGAGTGACGGAGAGAGAGTGTGAGTGAGTGACGGAGAGAGAGAGTGTGAGTGAGTGAGTGGAGGAGAGAGAGAGTGTGAGTGAGTGGCGGAGAGAGAGAGAGTGTGAGTGAGTGGCGGAGAGAGAGAGAGTGTGAGTGAGTGGCGGAGAGAGAAAGAGTGTGAGTGAGTGGCGGAGAGAGAGAGTGTGAGTGAGTGACGGAGAGAGAGTGTGTGAGTGAGTGAGTGGCGGAGAGAGAGAGTGTGTGAGTGAGTGGCGGAGAGAGAGAGTGTGAGTGAGTGACGGAGAGAGAGTGTGTGAGTGAGTGAGTGGCGGAGAGAGAGAGAGAGTGTGAGTGAGTGGCGGAGAGAGTGTGAGTGAGTGACGGAGAGAGAGTGTGAGTGAGTGACGGAGAGAGAGAGAGTGTGAGTGAGTGGCAGAGAGAGGGAGAGTGTGAGTGAGTGACGGAGAGAGAGTGTGTGAGTGAGTGAGTGGCGGAGAGAGAGAGAGAGTGTGAGTGAGTGGCGGAGAGAGTGTGAGTGAGTGACGGAGAGAGAGTGTGAGTGAGTGACGGAGAGAGAGAGTGTGAGTGAGTGAGTGGCGGAGAGAGAGAGAGTGTGAGTGAGTGGCGGAGAGAGAGAGAGTGTGAGTGAGTGGCGGAGAGAGAGAGAGTGTGAGTGAGTGGCGGAGAGAGAGAGAGTGTGAGTGAGTGGCGGAGAGAGAGAGTGTGAGTGAGTGGCGGAGAGAGAGAGTGAGAGGCGGAGAGAGAGAGTGTGAGTGAGTGGCGGAGAGAGAGAGTGTGAGAGAGTGAAGGACAGAGAGAGTGAGAGTGAGTGGCGGAGGGAGAGAGAGAGAGAGTGTGAGTGAGTGGCGGAGAGAGAGAGAGTGTGAGTGAGTGGCGGAGAGAGAGAGTGTGAGTGAGTGGCGGAGAGAGAGTGTGAGTGAGTGGCGGAGAGAGAGAGTGTGTGAGTGAGTGGCGGAGAGAGAGAGTGTGAGTGAGTGGCGGAGAGAGAGAGTGTGAGTGAGTGGCGGAGAGAGAGAGTGTGAGATAGTGGCAGAGAGAGAGAGTGAGCGTGAGTGGCGGAGAGAGAGAGATTGTGAGTGAGTGGCGGAGAGAGAGAGTGTGAGTGAGTGGCGGAGAGAGAGAGTGTGAGTGAGTGGCGGAGAGAGAGTGTGAGTGAGTGGCGGAGAGAGAGAGTGTGTGAGTGAGTGGCGGAGAGAGAGAGTGTGAGTGAGTGGCGGAGAGAGAGAGTGTGAGTGAGTGGCGGAGAGAGAGAGTGTGAGATAGTGGCAGAGAGAGAGAGTGTGAGTGAGTGGCGGAGAGAGAGTGTGTGAGTGAGTGGCGGAGAGAGTGTGAGTGAGTGACGGAGAGAGAGAGTGTGAGTGAGTGACGGAGAGAGAGAGTGTGTGAGTGGAGGAGATAGAGTGTGTGACTGAGTGGCGGAGAGAGAGAGTGTGTGAGTGGAGGAGAGAGAGAGAGAGTGTGAGTGGCAGAGAGAGAGAGAGAGTGTGAGTGGCGGAGAGAGAGAGAGAGTGTGAGTGGCGGAGAGAGAGAGTGTGAGAGTGAGTGGCGGGGAGAGAGCGAGAGTGGCGGAGTGTGAGAGTGTGAGTGAGTGGCGGAGAGAGAGAGTGTGTGAGTGAGTGGTGGAGAGAGAGAGAGTGTGAGTGAGTGAGTGGCGGAGAGAGAGTGTGTGAGTGGCGGGGAGAGAGAGTGTGAGTGAGTGAGTGGCGGAGATAGAGTGTGTGAGTGAGTGGCGGAGAGAGAGAGTGTGTGAGTGGAGGAGAGAGAGAGAGAGTGTGAGTGGCGGAGAGAGAGAGAGAGTGTGAGTGGCGGAGAGAGAGAGAGAGTGTGAGTGGCGGAGAGAGAGAGAGAGTGTGAGTGGCGGAGAGAGAGAGTGTGAGAGTGAGTGGCGGAGAGAGAGAGTGTGAGTGAGTGACGGAGAGAGAGTGTGTGAGTGAGTGAGTGGCGGAGAGAGAGAGAGTGTGAGTGAGTGGCGGAGAGAGAGAGTGTGAGTGAGTGACGGAGAGAGAGTGTGTGAGTGAGTGAGTGGCGGAGAGAGAGAGAGTGTGAGTGAGTGGCGGAGAGAGAGAGTGTGAGTGAGTGGCGGAGAGAGAGAGAGTGTGAGAGTGAGTGGCGGGGAGAGAGCGAGAGTGGCGGAGAGTGAGAGTGTGAGTGAGTGGCGGAGAGAGAGAGTGTGTGAGTGAGTGGTGGAGAGAGAGAGAGTGTGAGTGAGTGAGTGGCGGAGAGAGAGTGAGTGAGTGGCGGAGAGAGAGTGTGTGAGTGACGGTGAGAGAGAGTGTGTGAGTGGCGGAGAGAGAGTGTGAGTGAGTGGCGGAGAGAGAGAGATTGTGAGTGAGTGGCGGAGAGAGAGAGTGTGAGTGAGTGACGGAGAGAGAGTGTGTGAGTGAGTGAGTGGCGGAGAGAGAGAGAGTGTGAGTGAGTGGCGGAGAGAGAGAGTGTGAGTGAGTGGCGGAGAGAGAGAGAGTGTGAGAGTGAGTGGCGGGGAGAGAGCGAGAGTGGCGGAGAGTGAGAGTGTGAGTGAGTGGCGGAGAGAGAGAGTGTGTGAGTGAGTGGTGGAGAGAGAGAGAGTGTGAGTGAGTGAGTGGCGGAGAGAGAGTGTGTGAGTGACGGGGAGAGAGAGTGTGTGAGTGGCGGAGAGAGAGTGTGAGTGAGTGGCGGAGAGAGAGAGATTGTGAGTGAGTGGCGGAGAGAGAGAGTGTGAGTGAGTGACGGAGAGAGAGTGTGTGAGTGAGTGAGTGGCGGAGAGAGAGAGAGTGTGAGTGAGTGGCGGAGAGAGAGAGATTGTGAGTGAGTGGCGGAGAGAGAGAGTGTGAGTGAGTGGCGGAGAGAGAGAGAGTGTGAGTGAGTGGCGGAGAGAGAGAGAGAGTGTGAGTGAGTGGCGGAGAGAGTGTGAGTGAGTGACGGAGAGAGAGTGTGAGTGAGTGACGGAGAGAGAGAGAGTGTGAGTGAGTGGCGGAGAGAGAGAGAGTGTGAGTGAGTGGCGGAGAGAGTGTGAGTGAGTGACGGAGAGAGAGTGTGAGTGAGTGACGGAGAGAGAGAGTGTGAGTGAGTGAGTGGAGGAGAGAGAGAGTGTGAGTGAGTGGCGGAGAGAGAGAGAGTGTGAGTGAGTGGCGGAGAGAGAGAGAGTGTGAGTGAGTGGCGGAGAGAGAGAGAGTGTGAGTGAGTGGCGGAGAGAGAGAGTGTGAGTGAGTGACGGAGAGAGAGTGTGTGAGTGAGTGAGTGGCGGAGAGAGAGAGTGTGTGAGTGAGTGGCGGAGAGAGAGAGTGTGAGTGAGTGACGGAGAGAGAGTGTGTGAGTGAGTGAGTGGCGGAGAGAGTGTGAGTGAGTGACGGAGAGAGAGTGTGAGTGAGTGACGGAGAGAGAGAGAGTGTGAGTGAGTGGCGGAGAGAGTGTGAGTGAGTGACGGAGAGAGAGTGTGAGTGAGTGGCGGAGAGAGAGAGAGTGAGTGAGTGAGTGGAGGAGAGAGAGAGTGTGAGTGAGTGGCGGAGAGAGAGAGAGTGTGAGTGAGTGGAGGAGAGAGAGAGAGTGTGAGTGAGTGGCGGAAAGAGAGAGAGTGTGAGTGAGTGGCGGAAAGAGAGAGAGTGTGAGTGAGTGGCGGAGAGAGAGAGTGTGAGTGAGTGAGTGGAGGAGAGAGAGAGTGTGAGTGGCGGAGAGAGAGAGAGTGTGAGTGAGTGGCGGAGAGAGAGAGAGTGTGAGTGAGTGGCGGAAAGAGAGAGAGTGTGAGTGAGTGGCGGAGAGAGAGAGTGAGAGGCGGAGAGAGAGAGTGTGAGTGAGTGGCGGAGAGAGAGTGTGTAAGTGAGTGGCGGAAGAGAGTGTGTGAGTGAGTGGCGGAGAGAGAGAGTGTGAGAGAGTGAAGGACAGAGAGAGTGAGAGTGAGTGGCGGAGGGAGAGAGAGAGAGAGTGTGAGAGTGGCGGAGAGAGAGCGTGTGTGAGTGGCGGAGCGACAGAGTGTGAGTGAGTGGCGGAGAGAGAGAGTGTGAGTGAGTGGCGGAGAGAGAGAGTGTGAGTGAGTGGCGGAGAGAGAGTGTGAGTGAGTGGCGGAGAGAGAGAGTGTGTGAGTGAGTGGCGGAGAGAGAGAGTGTGAGTGAGTGGCGGAGAGAGAGAGTGTGAGTGAGTGGCGGAGAGAGAGAGTGTGAGATAGTGGCAGAGAGAGAGAGTGTGAGTGAGTGGCGGAGAGAGAGTGTGTGAGTGAGTGGCGGAGAGAGTGTGAGTGAGTGACGGAGAGAGAGAGTGAGCGTGAGTGGCGGAGAGAGAGAGATTGTGAGTGAGTGGCGGAGAGAGAGAGATTGTGAGTGAGTAGTGGAGAGAGAGAGTGTGTGAGTGAGTGGCGGAGAGAGAGAGTGTGAGTGAGAGGCGGAGAGAGAGAGTGTGAGTGAGTGGCGGAGAGAGAGAGTGTGAGATAGTGGAAGAGAGTGTGTGAGTGAGTGGCGGAGAGAGTGTGAGTGAGTGACGGAGAGAGAGAGTGTGAGTGAGTGACGGAGAGAGAGAGTGTGAGTGAGTGAGTGGCGGAGAGAGAGAGTGTGTGAGTGGCGGAGAGAGAGAGTGTGTGAGTGGCGGAGAGAGAGAGAGAGTGTGAGTGGCAGAGAGAGAGAGAGAGTGTGACTGGCGGAGAGAGAGAGAGAGTGTGAGTGGCGGAGAGAGAGAGAGTGTGAGTGGCGGAGAGAGAGAGTGTGAGAGTGAGTGGCGGGGAGAGAGCGAGAGTGGCGGAGAGTGAGAGTGTGAGTGAGTGGCGGAGAGAGAAAGAGAGTGTGAGTGAGTGGCGGAGAGAGAAAGAGAGTGTGAGTGTGTGGCGGAGAGAAAGTGTGAGTGAGTGGCGGAGAGAAAGTGTGAGTGAGTGGCGGAGAGAGAGAGTGTGTGAGTGAGTGACGGAGAGAGAGAGTGTGAGTGAGTGACGGAGAGAGAGAGTGTGAGTGAGTGGCGGAGAGAGAGTGTGAGTGAGTGACGGAGAGAGAGTGTGAGTGAGTGGCGGAGAGAGAGAGTGTGTGAGTGAGTGGCGGAGAGAGAGAGAGTGTGAGTGGCGAGAGAGAGCGTGTGTGAGTGGCGGAGAGAGAGAGTGTGAGTGAGTCGCGGAGAGAGAGAGTGTGAGTGAGTGGCGGAGAGAGAGTGTGAGTGAGTGACGGAGAGAGAGAGTGTGAGTGAGTGGCGGAGAGAGAGTGTGAGTGAGTGGCGGAGAGAGAGAGTGTGTGAGTGACGGAGAGAGAGAGAGTGTGAGTGAGTGACGGAGAGAGAGTGTGAGTGAGTGGCGGAGAGAGAGAGTGTGAGTGAGTGGCGGAGAGAGAGTGAGAGAGTGAGTGGCGGAGAGAGAGAGAGTGTGTGAGTGGCAGAGAGAGATAGAGAGCGTGTGTGAGTGGCGGAGAGAGAGCGTGTGTGAGTAGCGGAGAGAGAGAGTGTGAGTGAGTGGCGGAGAGAGAGAGTGTGAGTGAGTGGCGGAGAGAGAGAGTGTGAGTGATTGGCGGAGAGAGAGAGTGTGTGAGTGAGTGGCAGAGAGAGAGAGAGTGTGTGAGTGGCAGAGAGAGATAGAGAGCGTGTGTGAGTGGCGGAGAGAGAGTGTGTGTGAGTAGCGGAGAGAGAGAGTGTGAGTGAGTGGCGGAAAGAGAGAGTGAGAGTGAGTGGCGGAGAGAGAGTGTGAGTGAGTGGCGGAGAGAGAGTGTGAGTGAGTGACGGAGAGAGAGTGTGAGTGAGTGACGGACAGAGAGAGTGTGAGTGAGTGGCGGAGAGAGAGTGTGAGTGAGTGGCGGACAGAGAGAGTGTGAGTGAGTGACGGAGAGAGAGAGTGTGAGTGAGTGGCGGAGAGAGAGAGTGTGAGTGAGTGGTGGAGAGAGAGAGAGTGTGAGTGAGTGAGTGGCGGAGAGAGAGTGTGTGAGTGGCGGAGAGAGAGAGTGTGAGTGAGTGGCGGAGAGAGAGAGATTGTGAGTGAGTGGCGGAGAGAGAGAGTGTGAGTGAGTGGCGGAGAGAGAGTGTGAGTGAGTGACGGAGAGAGAGAGTGTGAGATAGTGGCGGAGAGAGAGAGTGTGAGTGAGTGGCGGAGAGAGAGAGTGTGAGTGAGTGGCGGAGAGAGTGTGAGTGAGTGACGGAGAGAGAGAGTGTGAGTGAGTGACGGAGAGAGAGTGTGAGTGAGTGACGGAGAGTGAGAGTGTGAGTGAGTGGCGGAGAGAGAGAGTGTGAGATAGTGGCGGAGAGAGAGAGTGTGAGTGAGTGGCGGAGAGAGAGAGTGTGAGTGAGTGGCGGAGAGAGTGTGAGTGAGTGGCGGAGAGAGTGTGAGTGAGTGACGGAGAGAGAGAGTGTGAGTGAGTGACGGAGAGAGAGATTGTGAGTGAGTGAGTGGCGGAGAGAGAGTGTGTGAGTGAGTGGCGGAGAGAGAGAGTGTGTGAGTGGCGGAGAGAGAGAGAGAGTGTGAGTGGCGGAGAGAGAGAGTGTGAGATTGAGTGGCGGGGAGAGAGCGAGAGTGGCGGAGAGAGAGAGTGTGAGTGAGTGGCGGAGAGAGAGAGTGTGTGAGTGAGTGGTGGAGAGAGAGAGAGTGTGAGTGTGTGAGTGGCGGAGAGAGAGAGTGTGTGAGTGGCGGAGAGAGAGAGTGTGAGTGAGTGGCGGAGAGAGAGAGATTGTGAGTGAGTGGCGGAGAGAGAGTGTGAGTGAGTGATGGAGAGAGAGAGTGTGAGTGAGTGAGTGGCGGAGAGAGAGAGTGAGAGAGTGAGTGGCGGAGAGAGAGAGATTGTGAGTGAGTGGCGGAGAGAGAGAGTGTGAGTGAGTGATGGAGAGAGAGAGTGTGAGTGAGTGAGTGGCGGAGAGAGAGAGTGAGAGAGTGAGTGGCGGGTAGAGAGAGAGAGAGAGTGTGAGTGAGTGGCGGAGAGAGAGAGAGAGTGTGAGTGAGTGGCGGAGAGAGTGTGAGTGAGTGACGGAGAGAGAGTGTGAGTGAGTGATGGAGAGAGAGAGTGTGAGTGAGTGAGTGGAGGAGAGAGGGAGTGTGAGTGAGTGGCGGAGAGAGAGAGAGTGTGAGTGAGTGGCGGAGAGAGAGAGTGTGAGATAGTGGCGGAGAGAGAGAGTGTGAGTGAGTGGCGGAGAGAGAGTGTGTGAGTGAGTGGCGGAGAGAGAGAGATTGTGAGTGAGTAGTGAAGAGAGAGAGAGAGTGTGAGTGAGTGGCGGAGAGAGAGAGTGTGAGTGAGTGGCGGAGAGAGAGAGTGAGAGGCGGAGAGAGAGAGTGTGAGTGAGTGGCGGAGAGAGAGAGTGAGAGGCGGAGAGAGAGAGTGTGAGTGAGTGGCGGAGAGAGAGAGTGTGAGTGAGTGGCGGAGAGAGAGTGTGTAAGTGAGTGGCGGAGAGAGAGTGTGTGAGTGAGTGGCGGAGAGAGAGAGATTGTGAGTGAGTAGTGAAGAGAGAGAGAGAGTGTGAGTGAGTGGCGGAGAGAGAGAGTGTGAGTGAGTGGCGGAGAGAGAGTGTGAGTGAGTGGCGGAGAGAGAGAGTGTGTGAGTGAGTGGCGGAGAGAGAGTGTGAGTGAGTGGCGGAGAGAGAGAGTGTGAGTGAGTGGCGGAGAGAGAGAGTGTGAGATAGTGGCAGAGAGAGAGTGTGTGAGTGAGTGGCGGAGAGAGAGAGTATGAGTGAGTGGCGGAGAGAGAGAGTGTGTGAGTGAGTGGCGGAGAGAGAGAGTGTGAGTGAGTGACGGAGAGAGGGAGTGTGAGTGAGTGAGTGGCGGAGAGAGAGAGTGTGGGAGTGGCGGAGAGAGAGAGAGAGTGTGAGTGGCGGAGAGAGAGAGAGAGTGTGAGTGGCGGAGAGAGAGAGAGAGTGTGAGTGGCGGAGAGAGAGAGAGAGTGTGAGTGGCGGAGAGAGAGAGTGTGAGAGTGAGTGGCGGGGAGAGAGCGAGAGTGGCGGAGAGTGAGAGTGTGAGTGAGTGGCGGAGAGAGAGAGTGTGTGAGTGAGTGGTGGAGAGAGAGAGAGTGTGAGTGAGTGAGTGGTGGAGAGAGAGTGTGTGAGTGGCAGAGAGAGAGAGTGTGAGTGAGTGGCGGAGAGAGAGAGATTGTGAGTGAGTAACGGAGAGAGAGAGTGTGACTGAGTGAGTGGCGGAGAGAGAGAGTGTGAGAGTGAGTGGCGGGTAGAGAGAGAGAGAGAGTGTGAGTGAGTGGCGGAGAGAGAGAGTGTGAGTGAGTAACAGAGAGAGAGAGTGTGACTGAGTGAGTGGCGGAGAGAGAGAGAGTGTGAGTGAGTGGCGGAGAGAGTGTGAGTGAGTGACGGAGAGAGAGTGTGAGTGAGTGGCGGAGAGAGAGAGTGTGAGTGAGTGAGTGGAGGAGAGAGAGAGTGTGAGTGAGTGGCGGAGAGAGAGAGATTGTGAGTGAGTGGCGGAGAGAGAGAGATTGTGAGTGAGTAGTGGAGAGAGAGAGAGAGTCTGAGTGAGTGGCGGAGAGAGAGAGTGTGAGTGAGTGGCGGAGAGAGACCGTGTGTGAGTGGCGGAGAGAGAGAGAGTGTGAGTGAGTGGCGGAGAGAGAGAGAGTGAGAGGCGGAGAGAGAGAGTGTGAGTGAGTGGCGGAGAGAGAGTGTGTGAGTGAGTGGCGGAGAGAGAGTGTGTGAGTGAGTGGCGGAGAGAGAGAGTGTGAGAGTGGTGGACAGAGAGAGTGAGAGTGAGTGGCGGAGGGAGAGAGAGAGAGAGTGTGAGAGTGGCGGAGAGAGAGAGTGTGAGTGAGTGGCGGAGAGAGAGAGTGTGAGTGAGTGGCGGAGAGAGTGTGAGTGAGTGACGGAGAGAGAGAGTGTGAGTGAGTGACGGAGAGAGAGTGTGAGTGAGTGACGGAGAGTGAGAGTGTGAGTGAGTGGCGGAGAGAGAGAGTGTGAGATAGTGGCGGAGAGAGAGAGTGTGAGTGAGTGGCGGAGAGAGAGAGTGTGAGTGAGTGGCGGAGAGAGTGTGAGTGAGTGGCGGAGAGAGTGTGAGTGAGTGACGGAGAGAGAGAGTGTGAGTGAGTGACGGAGAGAGAGATTGTGAGTGAGTGAGTGGCGGAGAGAGAGTGTGTGAGTGAGTGGCGGAGAGAGAGAGTGTGTGAGTGGCGGAGAGAGAGAGAGAGTGTGAGTGGCGGAGAGAGAGAGTGTGAGATTGAGTGGCGGGGAGAGAGCGAGAGTGGCGGAGAGAGAGAGTGTGAGTGAGTGGCGGAGAGAGAGAGTGTGTGAGTGAGTGGTGGAGAGAGAGAGAGTGTGAGTGTGTGAGTGGCGGAGAGAGAGAGTGTGTGAGTGGCGGAGAGAGAGAGTGTGAGTGAGTGGCGGAGAGAGAGAGATTGTGAGTGAGTGGCGGAGAGAGAGTGTGAGTGAGTGATGGAGAGAGAGAGTGTGAGTGAGTGAGTGGCGGAGAGAGAGAGTGAGAGAGTGAGTGGCGGAGAGAGAGAGATTGTGAGTGAGTGGCGGAGAGAGAGAGTGTGAGTGAGTGATGGAGAGAGAGAGTGTGAGTGAGTGAGTGGCGGAGAGAGAGAGTGAGAGAGTGAGTGGCGGGTAGAGAGAGAGAGAGAGTGTGAGTGAGTGGCGGAGAGAGAGAGAGAGTGTGAGTGAGTGGCGGAGAGAGTGTGAGTGAGTGACGGAGAGAGAGTGTGAGTGAGTGATGGAGAGAGAGAGTGTGAGTGAGTGAGTGGAGGAGAGAGGGAGTGTGAGTGAGTGGCGGAGAGAGAGAGAGTGTGAGTGAGTGGCGGAGAGAGAGAGTGTGAGATAGTGGCGGAGAGAGAGAGTGTGAGTGAGTGGCGGAGAGAGAGTGTGTGAGTGAGTGGCGGAGAGAGAGAGATTGTGAGTGAGTAGTGAAGAGAGAGAGAGAGTGTGAGTGAGTGGCGGAGAGAGAGAGTGTGAGTGAGTGGCGGAGAGAGAGAGTGAGAGGCGGAGAGAGAGAGTGTGAGTGAGTGGCGGAGAGAGAGAGTGAGAGGCGGAGAGAGAGAGTGTGAGTGAGTGGCGGAGAGAGAGAGTGTGGGAGTGGCGGAGAGAGAGAGAGAGTGTGAGTGGCGGAGAGAGAGAGAGAGTGTGAGTGGCGGAGAGAGAGAGTGTGAGTGGCGGAGAGAGAGAGAGAGTGTGAGTGGCGGAGAGAGAGAGTGTGAGAGTGAGTGGCGGGGAGAGAGCGAGAGTGGCGGAGAGTGAGAGTGTGAGTGAGTGGCGGAGAGAGAGAGTGTGTGAGTGAGTGGTGGAGAGAGAGAGAGTGTGAGTGAGTGAGTGGTGGAGAGAGAGTGTGTGAGTGGCAGAGAGAGAGAGTGTGAGTGAGTGGCGGAGAGAGAGAGATTGTGAGTGAGTGGCGGAGAGAGAGAGTGTGAGTGAGTAACGGAGAGAGAGAGTGTGACTGAGTGAGTGGCGGAGAGAGAGAGTGTGAGAGTGAGTGGCGGGTAGAGAGAGAGAGAGAGTGTGAGTGAGTGGCGGAGAGAGAGAGTGTGAGTGAGTAACGGAGAGAGAGAGTGTGACTGAGTGAGTGGCGGAGAGAGAGAGAGTGTGAGTGAGTGGCGGAGAGAGTGTGAGTGAGTGACGGAGAGAGAGTGTGAGTGAGTGGCGGAGAGAGAGAGTGTGAGTGAGTGAGTGGAGGAGAGAGAGAGTGTGAGTGAGTGGCGGAGAGAGAGAGATTGTGAGTGAGTGGCGGAGAGAGAGAGATTGTGAGTGAGTAGTGGAGAGAGAGAGAGAGTCTGAGTGAGTGGCGGAGAGAGAGAGTGTGAGTGAGTGGCGGAGAGAGACCGTGTGTGAGTGGCGGAGAGAGAGAGAGTGTGAGTGAGTGGCGGAGAGAGAGTGTGTGAGTGAGTGGCGGAGAGAGAGAGTGTGAGAGTGGTGGACAGAGAGAGTGAGAGTGAGTGGCGGAGGGAGAGAGAGAGAGAGTGTGAGAGTGGCGGAGAGAGAGCGTGTGTGAGTGGCGGAGAGAGAGAGTGTGTGAGTGGCGGAGAGAGAGATTGAGCGTGAGTGGCGGAGAGAGAGAGATTGTGAGTGAGTGGCGGAGAGAGAGAGAGATTGTGAGTGAGTAGTGGAGAGAGAGAGAGAGTGTGAGTGAGTGGCGGAGAGAGAGAGTGTGAGTGAGTGGCGGAGAGAGAGTGTGAGTGAGTGGCGGAGAGAGAGAGATTGTGAGTGAGTAGTGGAGAGAGAGAGAGAGTGTGAGTGAGTGGCGGAGAGAGAGAGTGTGAGATAGTGGCGGAGAGAGAAAGTGTGAGTGAGTGGCGGAGAGAGAGAGTGTGAGTGAGTGGCGGAGAGAGAGTGTGTGAGTGAGTGGCGGAGAGAGAGAGATTGTGAGTGAGTAGTGAAGAGAGAGAGAGAGTGTGAGTGAGTGGCGGAGAGAGAGAGTGTGAGTGAGTGGCGGAGAGAGAGAGTGAGAGGCGGAGAGAGAGAGTGTGAGTGAGTGGCGGAGAGAGAGAGTGAGAGGCGGAGAGAGAGAGTGTGAGTGAGTGGCGGAGAGAGAGAGTGTGAGTGAGTGAGTGGAGGAGAGAGGGAGTGTGAGTGAGTGGCGGAGAGAGAGAGAGTGTGAGTGAGTGGCGGAGAGAGAGAGTGTGAGATAGTGGCGGAGAGAGAGAGTGTGAGTGAGTGGCGGAGAGAGAGTGTGTGAGTGAGTGGCGGAGAGAGAGAGATTGTGAGTGAGTAGTGAAGAGAGAGAGAGAGTGTGAGTGAGTGGCGGAGAGAGAGAGTGTGAGTGAGTGGCGGAGAGAGAGAGTGAGAGGCGGAGAGAGAGAGTGTGAGTGAGTGGCGGAGAGAGAGAGTGAGAGGCGGAGAGAGAGAGTGTGAGTGAGTGGCGGAGAGAGAGAGTGTGGGAGTGGCGGAGAGAGAGAGAGAGTGTGAGTGGCGGAGAGAGAGAGAGAGTGTGAGTGGCGGAGAGAGAGAGTGTGAGTGGCGGAGAGAGAGAGAGAGTGTGAGTGGCGGAGAGAGAGAGTGTGAGAGTGAGTGGCGGGGAGAGAGCGAGAGTGGCGGAGAGTGAGAGTGTGAGTGAGTGGCGGAGAGAGAGAGTGTGTGAGTGAGTGGTGGAGAGAGAGAGAGTGTGAGTGAGTGAGTGGTGGAGAGAGAGTGTGTGAGTGGCAGAGAGAGAGAGTGTGAGTGAGTGGCGGAGAGAGAGAGATTGTGAGTGAGTGGCGGAGAGAGAGAGTGTGAGTGAGTAACGGAGAGAGAGAGTGTGACTGAGTGAGTGGCGGAGAGAGAGAGTGTGAGAGTGAGTGGCGGGTAGAGAGAGAGAGAGAGTGTGAGTGAGTGGCGGAGAGAGAGAGTGTGAGTGAGTAACGGAGAGAGAGAGTGTGACTGAGTGAGTGGCGGAGAGAGAGAGAGTGTGAGTGAGTGGCGGAGAGAGTGTGAGTGAGTGACGGAGAGAGAGTGTGAGTGAGTGGCGGAGAGAGAGAGTGTGAGTGAGTGAGTGGAGGAGAGAGAGAGTGTGAGTGAGTGGCGGAGAGAGAGAGATTGTGAGTGAGTGGCGGAGAGAGAGAGATTGTGAGTGAGTAGTGGAGAGAGAGAGAGAGTCTGAGTGAGTGGCGGAGAGAGAGAGTGTGAGTGAGTGGCGGAGTGAGACCGTGTGTGAGTGGCGGAGAGAGAGAGAGTGTGAGTGAGTGGCGGAGAGAGAGTGTGTGAGTGAGTGGCGGAGAGAGAGAGTGTGAGAGTGGTGGACAGAGAGAGTGAGAGTGAGTGGCGGAGGGAGAGAGAGAGAGAGTGTGAGAGTGGCGGAGAGAGAGCGTGTGTGAGTGGCGGAGAGAGAGAGTGTGTGAGTGGCGGAGAGAGAGATTGAGCGTGAGTGGCGGAGAGAGAGAGATTGTGAGTGAGTGGCGGAGAGAGAGAGAGATTGTGAGTGAGTAGTGGAGAGAGAGAGAGAGTGTGAGTGAGTGGCGGAGAGAGAGAGTGTGAGTGAGTGGCGGAGAGAGAGTGTGAGTGAGTGGCGGAGAGAGAGAGATTGTGAGTGAGTAGTGGAGAGAGAGAGAGAGTGTGAGTGAGTGGCGGAGAGAGAGAGTGTGAGATAGTGGCGGAGAGAGAAAGTGTGAGTGAGTGGCGGAGAGAGAGAGATTGTGAGTGAGTAGTGGAGAGAGAGAGAGAGTGTGAGTGAGTGACGGAGAGAGAGAGTGTGAGTGAGTGAGTGGCGGAGAGAGAGTGTGTGAGTGAGTGGCGGAGAGAGAGAGTGTGTGAGTGGCGGAGAGAGAGAGAGTGTGAGTGGCGGAGAGAGTGAGTGTGAGAGTGAGTGGTGGAGAGAGAGTGTGAGTGAGTGACGGAGAGAGAGAGTGTGAGTGAGTGGCGGAGAGAGAGTGTGTGAGTGAGTGGCGGAGAGAGAGAGTGTGTGAGTGGCGGAGAGAGAGAGAGAGTGTGAGTGAGTGGCGGAGAGAGAGTGTGAGTGAGTGGCGGAGAGAGAGTGTGTGAGTGAGTGGCGGAGAGAGAGAGAGAGTGTGAGTGAGTGGCGGAGAGAGAGTGTGAGTGAGTGGCGGAGAGAGAGTGTGTGAGTGAGTGGCGGAGAGAGAGAGAGAGTGTGAGTGGCGGAGAGAGTGAGTGTGAGAGTGAGTGGTGGAGAGAGAGTGTGAGTGAGTGGCGGAGAGAGAGTGTGTGAGTGAGTGGCGGAGAGAGAGAGTGTGTGAGTGGCGGAGAGAGAGAGAGAGTGTGAGTGAGTGGCGGAGAGAGAGTGTGAGTGAGTGGCGGAGAGAGAGTGTGTGAGTGAGTGGCGGAGAGAGAGAGAGAGTGTGAGTGAGTGGCGGAGAGAGAGTGTGAGTGAGTGGAGGAGAGAGAGTGTGTGAGTGAGTGGCGGAGAGAGAGAGAGAGTGTGAGTGGCGGAGAGAGTGAGTGTGAGAGTGAGTGGCGGGGAGAGAGCGAGAGTGGCGGAGAGAGAGAGTGTGAGTGAGTGGCGGAGAGAGAGAGTGTGTGAGTGAGTGGTGGAGAGAGTGTGAGTGAGTGGCGGAGAGAGAGAGTGTGTGAGTGAGTGGCGGAGAGAGAGAGTGTGTGAGTGGCGGAGAGAGAGAGAGAGTGTGAGTGAGTGGCGGAGAGAGAGTGTGAGTGAGTGGCGGAGAGAGAGTGTGAGTGAGTGAGTGGCGGAGAGAGAGTGTGTGAGTGAGTGGCGGAGAGAGAGAGTGTGAGTGAGTGGCGGAGAGAGAGAGTGTGAGTGAGTGGCGGAGAGAGAGAGTGTGTGAGTGGCGGAGAGAGAGAGTGTGAGTGAGTGGCGGAGAGAGAGAGTGTGAGTGAGTGGCGGAGAGAGAGAGTGTGTGAGTGGCGGAGAGAGAGAGTGTGAGTGAGTGGCGGAGAGAGAGAGTGTGAGTGAGTGGCGGAGAGAGAGTGTGAGTGAGTGGCAGAGAGAGAGAGAGTGTGAGTGAGTGGCGGAGAGAGAGTGTGAGTGAGTGGCGGAGAGAGAGAGTGTGAGTGAGTGGCGGAGAGAGAGTGTGAGTGAGTGACGGAGAGAGAGTGTGAGTGAGTGAGTGCAGGAGAGAGAGAGTGTGAGTGAGTGGCGGAGAGAGAGAGATTGTGAGTGAGTGGCGGAGAGAGAGAGTATGAGTGAGTGGCGGAGAGAGAGAGTGAGAGGCGGAGAGAGAGAGTGTGAGTGAGTGGCGGAGAGAGAGTGTGTGAGTGAGTGGCGGAGAGAGAGAGTGAGCGTGAGTGGCGGAGAGAGAGAGAGAGTGTGAGTGAGTGGCGGAGAGAAAGTGTGAGTGAGTGGCGGAGAGAGAGAGAGAGTGTGAGTGAGTGGCGGAGAGAGAGAGAGTGTGAGTGAGTGGCGGAGAGAGAGAGTGTGAGAGTGAGTGGCGGGTAGAGAGAGAGAGAGAGTGTGAGTGAGTGGCGGAGAGAGAGAGAGTGTGTGTGAGTGGCGGAGAGAGAGAGTGTGAGTGAGTGGCGGAGAGACAGAGTGAGCGTGAGTGGCGGAGAGAGAGAGATTGTGAGTGAGTGGCGGAGAGAGAGAGATTGTGAGTGAGTAGTGGAGAGAGAGAGTGAGTGTGAGTGGCGGAGAGAGACTGTGTGAGTGAGTGGCGGAGAGAGAGTGTGTAAGTGAGTGGCGGAGAGAGAGTGTGTGAGTGAGTGGCGGAGAGAGAGAGTGTGTGAGTGAGTGGTGGAGAGAGAGAGAGTGTGAGTGAGTGGCGGAGAGAGAGAGTGTGAGTGAGTGGCGGAGAGAGAGAGTGTGAGTGAGTGGCGGAGAGAGAGTGTGAGAGCGAGTGACGGAGAGAGAGAGAGTGTGTGAGTGAGTGGCGGAGAGAGAGAGTGTGAGTGAGTGGCGGAGAGAGAGTGTGAGTGAGTAGCGGAGAGAGAGAGAGAATGTGAGTGAGTGGCGGAGAGTGAGTGAGTGAGTGAGTGGCGGAGAGAGAGTGTGAGTGAGTGACGGAGAGAGAGAGTGTGAGTGAGTGGCGGAGAGAGAGAGTGTGAGTGAGTGGCGGAGAGAGAGTGTGAGTGAGTGACGGAGAGAGAGAGTGTGAGTTAGTGGCGGAGAGAGAGTGTGAGTGAGTGGCGGAGAGAGACTGTGTGAGTGAGTGGCGGAGAGAGAGTGTGTAAGTGAGTGGCGGAGAGAGAGTGTGTGAGTGAGTGGCGGAGAGAGAGAGTGTGTGAGTGAGTGGTGGAGAGAGAGAGAGTGTGAGTGTGGGAGTGGCGGAGAGAGAGAGTGTGTGAGTGGCGGAGAGAGAGAGTGAGCGTGAGTGGCGGAGAGAGAGAGATTGTGAGTGAGTGGCGGAGAGAGAAAGAGAGTGTGAGTGAGTGGCGGAGAGAAAGTGTGAGTGAGTGGCGGAGAGAGAGAGTGTGAGAGTGAGTGGCGGGTAGAGAGAGAGAGAGTGTGTGAGTGAGTGGCGGAGAGAGAGAGTGTGAGTGAGTGACGGAGAGAGAGAGTGTGTGAGTGAGTGGCGGAGAGAGAGAGAGAGTGTGAGTGAGTGGCGGAGAGAGAGTGTGAGTGAGTGGCGGAGAGAGAGTGTGTGAGTGAGTGGCGGAGAGAGAGAGAGAGTGTGAGTGGCGGAGAGAGTGAGTGTGAGAGTGAGTGGCGGGGAGAGAGCGAGAGTGGCGGAGAGAGAGAGTGTGAGTGAGTGGCGGAGAGAGAGAGTGTGTGAGTGAGTGGTGGAGAGAGTGTGAGTGAGTGGCGGAGAGAGAGTGTGTGAGTGAGTGGCGGAGAGAGAGAGTGTGTGAGTGGCGGAGAGAGAGAGAGAGTGTGAGTGAGTGGCGGAGAGAGAGTGTGAGTGAGTGGCGGAGAGAGAGTGTGAGTGAGTGAGTGGCGGAGAGAGAGAGTGTGAGTGAGTGGCGGAGAGAGAGAGTGTGAGTGAGTGGCGGAGAGAGAGAGTGTGTGAGTGGCGGAGAGAGAGAGTGTGAGTGAGTGGCGGAGAGAGAGAGTGTGAGTGAGTGGCGGAGAGAGAGAGTGTGAGTGAGTGGCGGAGAGAGAGAGTGTGAGTGAGTGGCGGAGAAAGAGTGTGAGTGAGTGGCAGAGAGAGAGAGAGTGTGAGTGAGTGGCGGAGAGAGAGTGTGAGTGAGTGGCGGAGAGAGAGAGTGTGAGTGAGTGGCGGAGAGAGAGTGTGAGTGAGTGAGTGCAGGAGAGAGAGAGTGTGAGTGAGTGGCGGAGAGAGAGAGATTGTGAGTGAGTGGCGGAGAGAGAGAGTATGAGTGAGTGGCGGAGAGAGAGAGTGAGAGGCGGAGAGAGAGAGTGTGAGTGAGTGGCGGAGAGAGAGAGTGTGAGTGAGTGGCGGAGAGAGAGTGTGTGAGTGAGTGGCGGAGAGAGAGAGTGTGTGAGTGAGTGGTGGAGAGAGAGAGAGTGTGAGTGAGTGGCGGAGAGAGAGAGTGTGAGTGAGTGGCGGAGAGAGAGAGTGTGAGTGAGTGGCGGAGAGAGAGTGTGAGAGTGAGTGATGGAGAGAGAGAGAGTGTGTGAGTGAGTGGCGGAGAGAGAGAGTGTGAGTGAGTGGCGGAGAGAGAGTGTGAGTGAGTAGCGGAGAGAGAGAGAGAATGTGAGTGAGTGGCGGAGAGAGAGAGTGTGAGTGATTGGCGGAGAGAGAGTGTGAGTGAGTGACGGAGAGAGAGAGTGTGAGTTAGTGGCGGAGAGAGAGTGTGAGTGAGTGGCGGAGAGAGAGAGTGTGAGTGAGTGGCGGAGAGAGACTGTGTGAGTGAGTGGCGGAGAGAGAGTGTGTAAGTGAGTGGCGGAGAGAGAGTGTGTGAGTGAGTGGCAGAGAGAGAGAGTGTGTGAGTGAGTGGTGGAGAGAGAGAGAGTGTGAGTGTGGGAGTGGCGGAGAGAGAGAGTGTGTGAGTGGCGGAGAGAGAGAGTGAGCGTGAGTGGCGGAGAGAGAGAGATTGTGAGTGAGTGGCGGAGAGAGAAAGAGAGTGTGAGTGAGTGGCGGAGAGAAAGTGTGAGTGAGTGGCGGAGAGAGAGAGTGTGAGAGTGAGTGGCGGGTAGAGAGAGAGAGAGTGTGTGAGTGAGTGGCGGAGAGAGAGAGTGTGAGTGAGTGACGGAGAGAGAGAGTGTGTGAGTGAGTGGCGGAGAGAGAGAGAGTGTGAGTGAGTAGCGGAGAGAGATTGTGAGTGAGTAGCGGAGAGAGAGAGAGAATGTGAGTGAGTGGCGGAGAGAGAGAGTGTGAGTGAGTGGCGGAGAGAGAGAGTGTGAGATAGTGGCGGAGAGAGAGAGTGTGAGTGAGTGGCGGAGAGAGAGAGTGTGAGTGAGTGGCGGAGAGAAAGTGTGAGTGAGTGGCGGAGAGAAAGTGTGAGTGAGTGGCGGAGAGAGAGAGTGTGAGAGTGAGTGGCGGGTAGAGAGAGAGAGAGTGTGAGTGAGTGGCGGAGAGAGAGAGTGTGAGTGAGTGGCGGAGAGAGAGAGAGAGTGTGAGTGAGTGGCGGAGAGAGAGAGTGTGAGTGAGTGGCGGAGAGAGAGTGTGAGAGTGAGTGACGGAGAGAGAGAGAGTGTGTGAGTGAGTGGCGGAGAGAGAGAGAGTGTGAGTGAGTGGCGGAGAGAGAGTGTGAGTGAGTAGCGGAGAGAGAGAGAGAATGTGAGTGAGTGGCGGAGAGTGAGTGAGTGAGTGAGTGGCGGAGAGAGTGTGTGAGTGAGTGACGGAGAGAGAGAGTGTGAGTGAGTGGCGGAGAGAGAGAGTGTGAGTGAGTGGCGGAGAGAGAGTGTGAGTGAGTGACGGAGAGAGAGAGTGTGAGTTAGTGGCGGAGAGAGAGTGTGAGTGAGTGACGGAGAGAGAGAGTGTGAGTGAGTGGCGGAGAGAGAGAGTGTGAGTGAGTGGCGGAGAGAGAGTGTGAGCGAGTGACGGAGAGAGAGAGTGTGAGTGAGTGACGGAGAGAGAGAGTGTGAGTGAGTGGCGGAGAGAGAGTGTGAGTGAGTGGCGGAGAGAGAGAGTGTGTGAGTGAGTGGCGGAGAGAGAGAGTGTGAGTGAGTGACGGAGAGAGAGAGTGTGAGTGAGTGGCGGAGAGAGAGTGTGAGTGAGTGGCGGAGAGAGAGAGTGTGTGAGTGAGTGGCGGAGAGAGAGAGTGTGAGTGAGTGGCGGAGAGAGAGAGTGTGAGTGAGTGGCGGGGAGAGAGAGTGTGTGAGTGTCGGAGAGAGAGAGAGAGTGTGAGTGGCGGAGAGAGAGAGAGTGAGTGAGTGGCGGAGAGAGAGAGTGTGAGATTGAGTGGCGGGGAGAGAGCGAGAGTGGCGGAGAGAGAGAGTGTGAGTGAGTGGCGGAGAGAGAGAGTGTGAGTGAGTGGCGGAGAGAGAGACTGTGAGTGAGTGAGTGGCGGAGAGAGAGAGTGTGAGAGTGAGTGGCGTGTAGAGAGAGAGAGAGAGTGTGAGTGAGTGGCAGAGAGAGAGAGAGTGTGAGTGAGTGGCGGAGAGAGAGTGTGAGTGAGTGGCGGAGAGAGTGTGAGTGAGTGACGGAGAGAGAGTGTGAGTGAATGACGGAGAGAGAGAGTGTGAGTGAGTGAGTGGAGGAGAGAGAGAGTGTGAGTGAGTGGCGGAGAGAGAGTGTGAGTGAGTGGCGGAGAGAGTGTGAGTGAGTGACGGAGAGAGAGTGTGAGTGAGTGACGGAGAGAGAGAGTGTGAGTGAGTGAGTGGAGGAGAGAGAGAGTGTGAGTGAGTGGCGGAGAGAGAGAGAGTGTGAGTGAGTGGCGGAGAGAGACCGTGTGTGAGTGGCTGAGAGAGAGAGAGAGTGTGAGTGAGTGGCGGAGAGAGAGAGTGTGAGTGAGTGGCGGAGAGAGACTGTGTGAGTGAGTGGCGGAGAGAGAGTGTGTAAGTGAGTGGCGGAGAGAGAGTGTGTGAGTGAGTGGCGGAGAGAGAGAGTGTGTGAGTGAGTGGTGGAGAGAGAGAGAGTGTGAGTGTGGGAGTGGCGGAGAGAGAGAGTGTGTGAGTGGCGGAGAGAGAGAGTGAGCGTGAGTGGCGGAGAGAGAGAGATTGTGAGTGAGTGGCGGAGAGAGAAAGAGAGTGTGAGTGAGTGGCGGAGAGAAAGTGTGAGTGAGTGGCGGAAAGTGTGAGTGAGTGGCGAAGAGAGAGAGTGTGAGAGTGAGTGGCGGAGAGAGAGAGAGAGAGAGAGTGTGAGTGAGTGGCGGAGAGAGAGAGAGTGTGAGTGAGTGGCGGAGAGAGAGAGTGTGAGTGAGTGGCGGAGAGAGAGTGTGAGTGTGAGTGACGGAGAGAGAGAGAGTGTGAGTGAGTGGCGGTGAGAGAAAGAGTGTGAGTGAGTGGCGGAGAGAGAGTGTGAGTGAGTGGCGGAGAGAGAGAGTGAGCGTGAGTGGCGGAGAGAGAGAGATTGTGAGTGAGTGGCGGAGAGAGAAAGAGAGTGTGAGTGAGTGGCGGAGAGAGAGAGTGTGAGAGTGAGTGGCGGGTAGAGAGAGAGAGAGTGTGTGAGTGAGTGGCGGAGAGAGAGAGTGTGAGTGAGTGGCGGAGAGAGAGTGTGAGAGTGAGTGACGGAGAGAGAGAGTGTGTGAGTGAGTGGCGGAGAGAGAGAGAGTGTGAGTGAGTAGCGGAGAGAGAGTGTGAGTGAGTAGCGGAGAGAGAGAGAGAATGTGAGTGAGTGGCGGAGAGAGAGAGATTGTGAGTGAGTGGCGGAGAGAGAGAGTGTGAGTGAGTGGCGGAGAGAGAGAGTGTGAGTGAGTGGCGGAGAGAGAGTGTGAGTGAGTGACGGAGAGAGAGAGTGTGAGTGAGTGGCGGAGAGAGAGAGTGTGAGATAGTGGCGGAGTGAGAGAGTGTGAGTGAGTGGCGGAGAGAGAGAGTGTGAGATAGTGGCGGAGAGAGAGAGTGTGAGTGAGTGGCGGAGAGAGAGAGAGTGTGAGTGAGTGGCGGAGAGAAAGTGTGAGTGAGTGGCGGAGAGAAAGTGTGAGTGAGTGGCGGAGAGAGAGAGTGTGAGAGTGAGTGGCGGGTAGAGAGAGAGAGTGTGAGTGAGTGGCGGAGAGAGAGAGTGTGAGTGAGTGGCGGAGAGAGAGAGAGTGTGAGTGAGTGGCGGAGAGAGAGAGTGTGAGTGAGTGGCGGAGAGAGAGTGTGAGAGTGAGTGACGGAGAGAGAGAGAGTGTGTGAGTGAGTGGCGGAGAGAGAGAGAGTGTGAGTGAGTGGCGGAGAGAGAGAGTGTGAGTGAGTGGCGGAGAGAGAGAGTGTGAGTGAGTGAGTGGCGGAGAGAGAGTGTGAGTGAGTGACAGAGAGAGAGTGTGAGTGAGTGGCGGAGAGAGAGAGAGTGTGAGTGAGTGGCGGAGAGAGAGAGTGTGAGAGTGAGTGGCGGGTAGAGAGAGAGAGAGAGTGTGAGTGAGTGGCGGAGAGAGAGAGAGTGTGTGTGAGTGGCGGAGAGAGAGAGTGTGAGTGAGTGGCGGAGAGACAGAGTGAGCGTGAGTGGCGGAGAGAGAGAGATTGTGAGTGAGTGGCGGAGAGAGAGAGATTGTGAGTGAGTAGTGGAGAGAGAGAGTGAGTGTGAGTGGCGGAGAGAGACTGTGTGAGTGAGTGGCGGAGAGAGAGTGTGTAAGTGAGTGGCGGAGAGAGAGTGTGTGAGTGAGTGGCGGAGAGAGAGAGTGTGTGAGTGAGTGGTGGAGAGAGAGAGAGTGTGAGTGAGTGGCGGAGAGAGAGAGTGTGAGTGAGTGGCGGAGAGAGAGAGTGTGAGTGAGTGGCGGAGAGAGAGTGTGAGAGCGAGTGACGGAGAGAGAGAGAGTGTGTGAGTGAGTGGCGGAGAGAGAGAGTGTGAGTGAGTGGCGGAGAGAGAGTGTGAGTGAGTAGCGGAGAGAGAGAGAGAATGTGAGTGAGTGGCGGAGAGTGAGTGAGTGAGTGAGTGGCGGAGAGAGAGTGTGAGTGAGTGACGGAGAGAGAGAGTGTGAGTGAGTGGCGGAGAGAGAGAGTGTGAGTGAGTGGCGGAGAGAGAGTGTGAGTGAGTGACGGAGAGAGAGAGTGTGAGTTAGTGGCGGAGAGAGAGTGTGAGTGAGTGGCGGAGAGAGACTGTGTGAGTGAGTGGCGGAGAGAGAGTGTGTAAGTGAGTGGCGGAGAGAGAGTGTGTGAGTGAGTGGCGGAGTGAGAGAGTGTGTGAGTGAGTGGTGGAGAGAGAGAGAGTGTGAGTGTGGGAGTGGCGGAGAGAGAGAGTGTGTGAGTGGCGGAGAGAGAGAGTGAGCGTGAGTGGCGGAGAGAGAGAGATTGTGAGTGAGTGGCGGAGAGAGAAAGAGAGTGTGAGTGAGTGGCGGAGAGAAAGTGTGAGTGAGTGGCGGAGAGAGAGAGTGTGAGAGTGAGTGGCGGGTAGAGAGAGAGAGAGTGTGTGAGTGAGTGGCGGAGAGAGAGAGTGTGAGTGAGTGACGGAGAGAGAGAGTGTGTGAGTGAGTGGCGGAGAGAGAGAGAGAGTGTGAGTGAGTGGCGGAGAGAGAGTGTGAGTGAGTGGCGGAGAGAGAGTGTGTGAGTGAGTGGCGGAGAGAGAGAGAGAGTGTGAGTGGCGGAGAGAGTGAGTGTGAGAGTGAGTGGCGGGGAGAGAGCGAGAGTGGCGGAGAGAGAGAGTGTGAGTGAGTGGCGGAGAGAGAGAGTGTGTGAGTGAGTGGTGGAGAGAGTGTGAGTGAGTGGCGGAGAGAGAGTGTGTGAGTGAGTGGCGGAGAGAGAGAGTGTGTGAGTGGCGGAGAGAGAGAGAGAGTGTGAGTGAGTGGCGGAGAGAGAGTGTGAGTGAGTGGCGGAGAGAGAGTGTGAGTGAGTGAGTGGCGGAGAGAGAGAGTGTGAGTGAGTGGCGGAGAGAGAGAGTGTGAGTGAGTGGCGGAGAGAGAGAGTGTGTGAGTGGCGGAGAGAGAGAGTGTGAGTGAGTGGCGGAGAGAGAGAGTGTGAGTGAGTGGCGGAGAGAGAGAGTGTGAGTGAGTGGCGGAGAGAGAGAGTGTGAGTGAGTGGCGGAGAAAGAGTGTGAGTGAGTGGCAGAGAGAGAGAGAGTGTGAGTGAGTGGCGGAGAGAGAGTGTGAGTGAGTGGCGGAGAGAGAGAGTGTGAGTGAGTGGCGGAGAGAGAGTGTGAGTGAGTGAGTGCAGGAGAGAGAGAGTGTGAGTGAGTGGCGGAGAGAGAGAGATTGTGAGTGAGTGGCGGAGAGAGAGAGTATGAGTGAGTGGCGGAGAGAGAGAGTGAGAGGCGGAGAGAGAGAGTGTGAGTGAGTGGCGGAGAGAGAGAGTGTGAGTGAGTGGCGGAGAGAGAGTGTGTGAGTGAGTGGCGGAGAGAGAGAGTGTGTGAGTGAGTGGTGGAGAGAGAGAGAGTGTGAGTGAGTGGCGGAGAGAGAGAGTGTGAGTGAGTGGCGGAGAGAGAGAGTGTGAGTGAGTGGCGGAGAGAGAGTGTGAGAGTGAGTGATGGAGAGAGAGAGAGTGTGTGAGTGAGTGGCGGAGAGAGAGAGTGTGAGTGAGTGGCGGAGAGAGAGTGTGAGTGAGTAGCGGAGAGAGAGAGAGAATGTGAGTGAGTGGCGGAGAGAGAGAGTGTGAGTGATTGGCGGAGAGAGAGTGTGAGTGAGTGACGGAGAGAGAGAGTGTGAGTTAGTGGCGGAGAGAGAGTGTGAGTGAGTGGCGGAGAGAGAGAGTGTGAGTGAGTGGCGGAGAGAGACTGTGTGAGTGAGTGGCGGAGAGAGAGTGTGTAAGTGAGTGGCGGAGAGAGAGTGTGTGAGTGAGTGGCAGAGAGAGAGAGTGTGTGAGTGAGTGGTGGAGAGAGAGAGAGAGTGTGAGTGTGGGAGTGGCGGAGAGAGAGAGTGTGTGAGTGGCGGAGAGAGAGAGTGAGCGTGAGTGGCGGAGAGAGAGAGATTGTGAGTGAGTGGCGGAGAGAGAAAGAGAGTGTGAGTGAGTGGCGGAGAGAAAGTGTGAGTGAGTGGCGGAGAGAGAGAGTGTGAGAGTGAGTGGCGGGTAGAGAGAGAGAGAGTGTGTGAGTGAGTGGCGGAGAGAGAGAGTGTGAGTGAGTGACGGAGAGAGAGAGTGTGTGAGTGAGTGGCGGAGAGAGAGAGAGTGTGAGTGAGTAGCGGAGAGAGATTGTGAGTGAGTAGCGGAGAGAGAGAGAGAATGTGAGTGAGTGGCGGAGAGAGAGAGTGTGAGTGAGTGGCGGAGAGAGAGAGTGTGAGATAGTGGCGGAGAGAGAGAGTGTGAGTGAGTGGCGGAGAGAGAGAGTGTGAGTGAGTGGCGGAGAGAAAGTGTGAGTGAGTGGCGGAGAGAAAGTGTGAGTGAGTGGCGGAGAGAGAGAGTGTGAGAGTGAGTGGCGGGTAGAGAGAGAGAGAGTGTGAGTGAGTGGCGGAGAGAGAGAGTGTGAGTGAGTGGCGGAGAGAGAGAGAGTGTGAGTGAGTGGCGGAGAGAGAGAGTGTGAGTGAGTGGCGGAGAGAGAGTGTGAGAGTGAGTGACGGAGAGAGAGAGAGTGTGTGAGTGAGTGGCGGAGAGAGAGAGAGTGTGAGTGAGTGGCGGAGAGAGAGTGTGAGTGAGTAGTGGAGAGAGAGAGAGAGAATGTGAGTGAGTGGCGGAGAGTGAGTGAGTGAGTGAGTGGCGGAGAGAGAGTGTGAGTGAGTGACGGAGAGAGAGAGTGTGAGTGAGTGGCGGAGAGAGAGAGTGTGAGTGAGTGGCGGAGAGAGAGTGTGAGTGAGTGACGGAGAGAGAGAGTGTGAGTTAGTGGCGGAGAGAGAGTGTGAGTGAGTGACGGAGAGAGAGAGTGTGAGTGAGTGGCGGAGAGAGAGAGTGTGAGTGAGTGGCGGAGAGAGAGTGTGAGCGAGTGACGGAGAGAGAGAGTGTGAGTGAGTGACGGAGAGAGAGAGTGTGAGTGAGTGGCGGAGAGAGAGTGTGAGTGAGTGGCGGAGAGAGAGAGTGTGTGAGTGAGTGGCGGAGAGAGAGAGTGTGAGTGAGTGACGGAGAGAGAGAGTGTGAGTGAGTGGCGGAGAGAGAGTGTGAGTGAGTGGCGGAGAGAGAGAGTGTGTGAGTGAGTGGCGGAGAGAGAGAGTGTGAGTGAGTGGCGGAGAGAGAGAGTGTGAGTGAGTGGCGGGGAGAGAGAGTGTGTGAGTGTCGGAGAGAGAGAGAGAGTGTGAGTGGCGGAGAGAGAGAGAGTGAGTGAGTGGCGGAGAGAGAGAGTGTGAGATTGAGTGGCGGGGAGAGAGCGAGAGTGGCGGAGAGAGAGAGTGTGAGTGAGTGGCGGAGAGAGAGAGTGTGAGTGAGTGGCGGAGAGAGAGACTGTGAGTGAGTGAGTGGCGGAGAGAGAGAGTGTGAGAGTGAGTGGCGTGTAGAGAGAGAGAGAGAGTGTGAGTGAGTGGCAGAGAGAGAGAGAGTGTGAGTGAGTGGCGGAGAGAGAGTGTGAGTGAGTGGCGGAGAGAGTGTGAGTGAGTGACGGAGAGAGAGTGTGAGTGAGTGACGGAGAGAGAGAGTGTGAGTGAGTGAGTGGAGGAGAGAGAGAGTGTGAGTGAGTGGCGGAGAGAGAGTGTGAGTGAGTGGCGGAGAGAGTGTGAGTGAGTGACGGAGAGAGAGTGTGAGTGAGTGACGGAGAGAGAGAGTGTGAGTGAGTGAGTGGAGGAGAGAGAGAGTGTGAGTGAGTGGCGGAGAGAGAGAGAGTGTGAGTGAGTGGCGGAGAGAGACCGTGTGTGAGTGGCTGAGAGAGAGAGAGAGTGTGAGTGAGTGGCGGAGAGAGAGAGTGTGAGTGAGTGGCGGAGAGAGACTGTGTGAGTGAGTGGCGGAGAGAGAGTGTGTAAGTGAGTGGCGGAGAGAGAGTGTGTGAGTGAGTGGCGGAGAGAGAGAGTGTGTGAGTGAGTGGTGGAGAGAGAGAGAGTGTGAGTGTGGGAGTGGCGGAGAGAGAGAGTGTGTGAGTGGCGGAGAGAGAGAGTGAGCGTGAGTGGCGGAGAGAGAGAGATTGTGAGTGAGTGGCGGAGAGAGAAAGAGAGTGTGAGTGAGTGGCGGAGAGAAAGTGTGAGTGAGTGGCGGAAAGTGTGAGTGAGTGGCGAAGAGAGAGAGTGTGAGAGTGAGTGGCGGAGAGAGAGAGAGAGAGAGAGTGTGAGTGAGTGGCGGAGAGAGAGAGAGTGTGAGTGAGTGGCGGAGAGAGAGAGAGTGTGAGTGAGTGGCGGAGAGAGAGAGTGTGAGTGAGTGGCGGAGAGAGAGTGTGAGTGTGAGTGACGGAGAGAGAGAGAGTGTGAGTGAGTGGCGGTGAGAGAAAGAGTGTGAGTGAGTGGCGGAGAGAGAGTGTGAGTGAGTGGCGGAGAGAGAGAGTGAGCGTGAGTGGCGGAGAGAGAGAGATTGTGAGTGAGTGGCGGAGAGAGAAAGAGAGTGTGAGTGAGTGGCGGAGAGAGAGAGTGTGAGAGTGAGTGGCGGGTAGAGAGAGAGAGAGTGTGTGAGTGAGTGGCGGAGAGAGAGAGTGTGAGTGAGTGGCGGAGAGAGAGTGTGAGAGTGAGTGACGGAGAGAGAGAGTGTGTGAGTGAGTGGCGGAGAGAGAGAGAGTGTGAGTGAGTAGCGGAGAGAGAGTGTGAGTGAGTAGCGGAGAGAGAGAGAGAATGTGAGTGAGTGGCGGAGAGAGAGAGATTGTGAGTGAGTGGCGGAGAGAGAGAGTGTGAGTGAGTGGCGGAGAGAGAGAGTGTGAGTGAGTGGCGGAGAGAGAGTGTGAGTGAGTGACGGAGAGAGAGAGTGTGAGTGAGTGGCGGAGAGAGAGAGTGTGAGATAGTGGCGGAGTGAGAGAGTGTGAGTGAGTGGCGGAGAGAGAGAGTGTGAGATAGTGGCGGAGAGAGAGAGTGTGAGTGAGTGGCGGAGAGAGAGAGAGTGTGAGTGAGTGGCGGAGAGAAAGTGTGAGTGAGTGGCGGAGAGAAAGTGTGAGTGAGTGGCGGAGAGAGAGAGTGTGAGAGTGAGTGGCGGGTAGAGAGAGAGAGTGTGAGTGAGTGGCGGAGAGAGAGAGTGTGAGTGAGTGGCGGAGAGAGAGAGAGTGTGAGTGAGTGGCGGAGAGAGAGAGTGTGAGTGAGTGGCGGAGAGAGAGTGTGAGAGTGAGTGACGGAGAGAGAGAGAGTGTGTGAGTGAGTGGCGGAGAGAGAGAGAGTGTGAGTGAGTGGCGGAGAGAGAGTGTGAGTGAGTAGCGGAGAGAGAGAGAGTGTGTGAGTGAGTGGCGGAGAGTGAGTGAGTGAGTGAGTGGCCGAGAGAGAGAGTGTGAGTGAGTGGCGGAGAGAGAGAGTGTGAGTGAGTGGCGGAGAGAGAGAGTGTGAGTGAGTGGCGGAGAGAGAGAGTGTGAGTGAGTGGCGGAGAGAGAGTGTGAGTGAGTGACGGAGAGAGAGAGTGTGAGTGAGTGGCGGAGAGAGAGTGTGAGTGAGTGGCGGAGAGAGAGTGTGAGTGAGTGACGGAGAGAGAGTGTGAGTGAGTGGCGGAGAGAGAGTGTGAGTGAGTGACGGAGAGAGAGAGTGTGAGTGAGTGGCGGAGAGAGAGAGTGTGAGTGAGTGGCGGAGAGAGAGTGTGAGTGAGTGACGGAGAGAGAGAGTGTGAGTGAGTGACGGAGAGAGAGAGTGTGAGTGAGTGGCGGAGAGAGAGTGTGAGTGAGTGACGGAGAGAGAGAGTGTGAGTGAGTGGCGGAGAGAGAGTGTGAGTGAGTGGCGGAGAGAGAGAGTGTGTGAGTGAGTGGCGGAGAGAGAGAGTGTGAGTGAGTGACGGAGAGAGAGAGTGTGAGTGAGTGGCGGAGAGAGAGTGTGAGTGAGTGGCGGAGAGAGAGAGTGTGTGAGTGAGTGGCGGAGAGAGAGAGTGTGAGTGAGTGGCGGAGAGAGAGAGTGTGAGTGAGTGGCGGGGAGAGAGAGTGTGTGAGTGTCGGAGAGAGAGAGAGTGTGAGTGAGTGGCAGAGAGAGAGAGAGAGTGTGAGTGAGTGGCGGAGAGAGAGAGTGTGAGATTGAGTGGCGGGGAGAGAGCGAGAGTGGCGGAGAGAGGGAGTGTGAGTGAGTGGCGGAGAGAGAGAGTGTGAGTGAGTGGCGGAGAGAGAGACTGTGAGTGAGTGAGTGGCGGAGAGAGAGAGTGTGAGAGTGAGTGGCGGGTAGAGAGAGAGAGAGAGTGTGAGTGAGTGGCAGAGAGAGAGAGAGTGTGAGTGAGTGGCGGAGAGAGAGTGTGAGTGAGTGGCGGAGAGAGTGTGAGTGAGTGACGGAGAGAGAGTGTGAATGAGTGACGGAGAGAGAGAGTGTGAGTGAGTGAGTGGAGGAGAGAGAGAGTGTGAGTGAGTGGCGGAGAGAGAGAGATTGTGAGTGAGTGGCGGAGAGAGAGAGATTGTGAGTGAGTGGCGGAGAGAGAGAGTGTGAGTGAGTGGCGGAGAGAGACCGTGTGTGAGTGGCTGAGAGAGAGAGAGTGTGAGTGAGTGGCGGAGAGAGAGAGTGTGAGTGAGTGGCGGAGAGAGACTGTGTGAGTGAGTGGCGGAGAGAGAGTGTGTAAGTGAGTGGCGGAGAGAGAGTGTGTGAGTGAGTGGCGGAGAGAGAGAGTGTGTGAGTGAGTGGTGGAGAGAGAGAGAGTGTGAGTGTGTGAGTGGCGGAGAGAGAGAGTGTGTGAGTGGCGGAGAGAGAGAGTGAGCGTGAGTGGCGGAGAGAGAGAGATTGTGAGTGAGTGGCGGAGAGAGAAAGAGAGTGTGAGTGAGTGGCGGAGAGAAAGTGTGAGTGAGTGGCGAAGAGAGAGAGTGTGAGAGTGAGTGGCGGAGAGAGAGAGAGAGAGAGAGTGTGAGTGAGTGGCGGAGAGAGAGAGAGTGTGAGTGAGTGGCGGAGAGAGAGAGTGTGAGTGAGTGGCGGAGAGAGAGTGTGAGAGTGAGTGACGGAGTGAGAGAGAGTGTGAGTGAGTGGCGGAGAGAGAAAGAGTGTGAGTGAGTGGCGGAGAGAGAGTGTGAGTGAGTAGCGGAGAGAGAGAGAGAATGTGAGTGAGTGGCGGAGAGTGAGTGAGTGAGTGAGTGGCGGAGAGAGAGAGTGTGACTGAGTGGCGGAGAGAGAGAGTGTGAGTGAGTGGCGGAGAGAGAGAGTGTGAGTGAGTGGCGGAGAGAGAGAGTGTGAGTGAGTGGCGGAGAGAGAGTGTGAGTGAGTGACGGAGAGAGAGAGTGTGAGTGAGTGGCGGAGAGAGAGTGTGAGTGAGTGGCGGAGAGAGAGAGTGTGTGAGTGAGTGGCGGAGAGAGAGAGTGTGAGTGAGTGACGGAGAGAGAGAGTGTGAGTGAGTGGCGGAGAGAGAGAGTGTGAGTGAGTGGCGGAGAGAGAGTGTGAGTGAGTGGCGGAGAGAGAGAGTGTGTGAGTGAGTGGCGGAGAGAGAGAGTGTGAGTGAGTGACGGAGAGAGAGAGTGTGAGTGAGTGGCGGAGAGAGAGAGTGTGAGTGAGTGGCGGAGAGAGAGAGTGTGAGTGAGTGGCGGAGAGAGAGAGTGTGAGTGAGTGGCGGAGAGAGAGTGTGAGTGAGTGACGGAGAGAGAGAGTGTGAGTGAGTGGCGGAGAGAGAGTGTGAGTGAGTGGCGGAGAGAGAGAGTGTGTGAGTGAGTGGCGGAGAGAGAGAGTGTGAGTGAGTGACGGAGAGAGAGAGTGTGAGTGAGTGGCTGAGAGAGTGTGAGTGAGTGGCGGAGAGAGAGAGTGTGAGTGAGTGGCGGAGAGAGAGAGTGTGAGTGAGTGGCGGAGAGAGAGAGTGTGAGTGAGTGGCGGAGAGAGAGAGTGTGTGAGTGGCGGAGAGAGAGAGAGTGTGAGTGGCGGAGAGAGAGAGAGTGTGAGTGGCGGAGAGAGAGAGTGTGAGATTGAGTGGCGGGGAGAGAGCGAGAGTGGCGGAGAGAGAGAGTGTGAGTGAGTGGCGGAGAGAGAGAGTGTGTGAGTGAGTGGTGGAGAGAGAGAGAGTGTGTGAGTGGCAGAGAGAGAGAGTGTGAGTGAGTGGCGGAGAGAGAGAGATTGTGAGTGAGTGGCGGAGAGAGAGAGTGTGAGTGAGTGACGGAGAGAGAGAGTGTGAGTGAGTGACGGAGAGAGAGTGTGAGTGAGTGGCGGAGAGAGAGAGTGTGAGAGTGAGTGGCGGGTAGAAAGAGAGAGAGAGAGAGTGTGAGTGAGTGGCGGAGAGAGAGAGAGTGTGAGTGAGTGACGGAGAGAGAGTGTGAGTGAGTGGCGGAGAGAGAGAGTGTGAGTGAGTGGCGGAGAGAGAGAGAGTGTGAGTGAGTGACGGAGAGAGAGTGTGAGTGAGTGACGGAGAGAGCGAGTGTGAGTGAGTGAGTGGAGGAGAGAGAGAGTGTGAGTGAGTAGTGGAGAGAGAGAGAGAGTGTGAGTGAGTGGCGGAGAGAGAGAGTGTGAGTGAGTGGCGGAGAGAGACCGTGTGTGAGTGGCGGAGAGAGAGAGAGTGTGAGTGAGTGGCGGAGAGAGAGAGTGTGTGAGTGGCGGAGAGAGAGAGTGAGAGGCGGAGAGAGAGAGTGTGAGTGAGTGGCGGAGAGAGAGAGTGTGAGTGAGTGGCGGAGAGAGAGAGTGTGAGTGAGTGGCGGAGAGAGAGAGTGTGAGTGAGTGGCAGAGAGAGAGAGTGTGAGTGAGTGGCGGAGAGAGAGAGTGTGAGTGAGTGGCGGAGAGAGAGTGTGAGTGAGTGACGGAGAGAGAGAGTGTGAGTGAGTGGCGGAGAGAGAGTGTGAGTGAGTGACGGAGAGAGTGAGTGTGAGTGAGTGGCGGAGAGAGAGAGTGTGAGTGAGTGGCGGAGAGAGAGTGTGAGTGAGTGACGGAGAGAGAGAGTGTGAGTGAGTGACGGAGAGAGAGAGTGTGAGTGAGTGGCGGAGAGAGAGTGTGAGTGAGTGACGGAGAGAGAGAGTGTGAGTGAGTGGCGGAGAGAGAGTGTGAGTGAGTGGCGGAGAGAGAGAGTGTGTGAATGAGTGGCGGAGAGAGAGAGTGTGAGTGAGTGACGGAGAGAGAGAGTGTGAGTGAGTGGCGGAGAGAGAGTGTGAGTGAGTGGCGGAGAGAGAGAGTGTGTGAGTGAGTGGCGGAGAGAGAGAGTGTGAGTGAGTGGCGGAGAGAGAGAGTGTGAGTGAGTGGCGGGGAGAGAGAGTGTGTGAGTGTCGGAGAGAGAGAGTGTGAGTGGCGGAGAGAGAGAGTGTGAGTGAGTGGCGGAGAGAGAGAGTGTGAGTGAGTGAGTGGCGGAGAGAGAGAGTGTGAGTGAGTGGCGGAGAGAGAGAGACTGTGAGTGAGTGAGTGGCGGAGAGAGAGAGTGTGAGAGTGAGTGGCGGAGAGAGAGTGTGAGTGAGTGGCGGAGAGAGTGTGAGTGAGTGACGGAGAGAGAGTGTGAGTGAGTGACGGAGAGAGAGAGTGTGAGTGAGTGAGTGGAGGAGAGAGAGAGTGTGAGTGAGTGGCGGAGAGAGAGAGATTGTGAGTGAGTGGCGGAGAGAGAGAGATTGTGAGTGAGTGGCGGAGAGAGAGAGTGTGAGTGAGTGGCGGAGAGAGACCGTGTGTGAGTGGCTGAGAGAGAGAGAGAGTGTGAGTGAGTGGCGGAGAGAGAGAGTGTGAGTGAGTGGCGGAGAGAGACTGTGTGAGTGAGTGGCGGAGAGAGAGTGTGTAAGTGAGTGGTGGAGAGAGAGAGAGTGTGAGTGTGGGAGTGGCGGAGAGAGAGAGTGTGTGAGTGGCGGAGAGAGAGAGTGAGCGTGAGTGGCGGAGAGAGAGAGATTGTGAGTGAGTGGCGGAGAGAGAAAGAGAGTGTGAGTGAGTGGCGGAGAGAGACCGTGTGTGAGTGGCTGAGAGAGAGAGAGAGTGTGAGTGAGTGGCGGAGAGAGACTGTGTGAGTGAGTGGCGGAGAGAGAGAGTGTGTGAGTGAGTGGTGGAGAGAGAGAGAGTGTGAGTGTGGGAGTGGCGGAGAGAGAGAGTGTGTGAGTGGCGGAGAGAGAGAGTGAGCGTGAGTGGCGGAGAGAGAGAGATTGTGAGTGAGTGGCGGAGAGAGAAAGAGAGTGTGAGTGAGTGGCGGAGAGAAAGTGTGAGTGAGTGGCGGAAAGTGTGAGTGAGTGGCGAAGAGAGAGAGTGTGAGAGTGAGTGGCGGAGAGAGAGAGAGAGAGAGAGAGTGTGAGTGAGTGGCGGAGAGAGAGAGAGTGTGAGTGAGTGGCGGAGAGAGAGAGTGTGAGTGAGTGGCGGAGAGAGAGTGTGAGTGTGAGTGACGGAGAGAGAGAGAGTGTGAGTGAGTGGCGGTGAGAGAAAGAGTGTGAGTGAGTGGCGGAGAGAGAGAGTGTGTGAGTGGCGGAGAGAGAGAGAGTGTGAGTGGCGGAGAGAGAGAGAGAGTGTGAGTGGCGGAGAGAGACAGTGTGAGATTGAGTGGCGGGGAGAGAGCGAGAGTGGCTGAGAGAGAGAGTGTGAGTGAGTGGCGGAGAGAGAGAGTGTGTGAGTGAGTGGTGGAGAGAGAGAGAGTGTGTGAGTGGCGGAGAGAGAGAGTGTGAGTGAGTGGCGGAGAGAGAGAGATTGTGAGTGAGTGGCGGAGAGAGAGAGTGTGAGTGAGTGACGGAGAGAGAGAGTGTGAGTGAGTGAGTGGCGGAGAGAGAGTGTGAGAGTGAGTGGCGGGTAGAAAGAGAGAGAGAGTGTGAGTGAGTGGCGGAGAGAGAGAGAGTGTGAGTGAGTGACGGAGAGAGAGTGTGAGTGAGTGGCGGAGAGAGAGAGAGTGTGAGTGAGTGACGGAGAGAGAGTGTGAGTGAGTGACGGAGAGAGAGAGTGTGAGTGAGTGAGTGGAGGAGAGAGAGAGTGTGAGTGAGTAGTGGAGAGAGAGAGAGAGTGTGAGTGAGTGGCGGAGAGAGAGAGTGTGAGTGAGTGGCGGAGAGAGACCGTGTGTGAGTGGCGGAGAGAGAGAGAGTGTGAGTGAGTGGCGGAGAGAGAGAGTGTGTGAGTGGCGGAGAGAGAGAGTGAGAGGCGGAGAGAGAGAGTGTGAGTGAGTGGCGGAGAGAGAGAGTGTGAGTGAGTGGCGGAGAGAGAGAGTGTGAGTGAGTGGCGGAGAGAGAGAGTGTGAGTGAGTGGCAGAGAGAGAGAGTGTGAGTGAGTGGCGGAGAGAGAGAGTGTGAGTGAGTGGCGGAGAGAGAGAGTGTGAGTGAGTGGCGGAGAGAGAGAGTGTGAGTGAGTGGCGGAGAGAGAGTGTGAGTGAGTGACGGAGAGAGAGAGTGTGAGTGAGTGGCGGAGAGAGAGAGTGTGAGTGAGTGGCGGAGAGAGAGTGTGAGTGAGTGACGGAGAGAGAGAGTGTGAGTGAGTGGCGGAGAGAGAGTGTGAGTGAGTGACGGAGAGAGTGAGTGTGAGTGAGTGGCGGAGAGAGAGAGTGTGAGTGAGTGGCGGAGAGAGAGTGTGAGTGAGTGACGGAGAGAGAGAGTGTGAGTGAGTGACGGAGAGAGAGAGTGTGAGTGAGTGGCGGAGAGAGAGTGTGAGTGAGTGACGGAGAGAGAGAGTGTGAGTGAGTGGCGGAGAGAGAGTGTGAGTGAGTGGCGGAGAGAGAGAGTGTGTGAATGAGTGGCGGAGAGAGAGAGTGTGAGTGAGTGACGGAGAGAGAGAGTGTGAGTGAGTGGCGGAGAGAGAGTGTGAGTGAGTGGCGGAGAGAGAGAGTGTGTGAGTGAGTGGCGGAGAGAGAGAGTGTGAGTGAGTGGCGGAGAGAGAGAGTGTGAGTGAGTGGCGGGGAGAGAGAGTGTGTGAGTGTCGGAGAGAGAGAGTGTGAGTGGCGGAGAGAGAGAGTGTGAGTGAGTGGCAGAGAGAGAGAGTGTGAGTGAGTGAGTGGCGGAGAGAGAGAGTGTGAGTGAGTGGCGGAGAGAGAGAGACTGTGAGTGAGTGAGTGGCGGAGAGAGAGAGTGTGAGAGTGAGTGGCGGGTAGAGAGAGAGAGAGAGTGTGAGTGAGTGGCAGAGAGAGAGAGAGTGTGAGTGAGTGGCGGAGAGAGAGTGTGAGTGAGTGGCGGAGAGAGTGTGAGTGAGTGACGGAGAGAGAGTGTGAGTGAGTGACGGAGAGAGAGAGTGTGAGTGAGTGAGTGGAGGAGAGAGAGAGTGTGAGTGAGTGGCGGAGAGAGAGAGATTGTGAGTGAGTGGCGGAGAGAGAGAGATTGTGAGTGAGTGGCGGAGAGAGAGAGTGTGAGTGAGTGGCGGCGAGAGACCGTGTGTGAGTGGCTGAGAGAGAGAGAGTGTGAGTGAGTGGCGGAGAGAGAGAGTGAGTGAGTGGCGGAGAGAGAGAGTGTGTAAGTGAGTGGCGGAGAGAGAGTGTGTGAGTGAGTGGCGGAGAGAGAGAGTGTGTGAGTGAGTGGTGGAGAGAGAGAGAGTGTGAGTGTGTGAGTGGCGGAGAGAGAGTGTGAGAGTGGCGGAGAGAGATAGTGAGCGTGAGTGGCGGAGAGAGAGAGATTGTGAGTGAGTGGCGGAGAGAGAAAGAGAGTGTGAGTGAGTGGCGGAGAGAAAGTGTGAGTGAGTGGCGGAGAGAAAGTGTGAGTGAGTGGCGAAGAGAGAGAGTGTGAGAGTGAGTGGCGGAGAGAGAGAGAGAGAGAGAGTGTGAGTGAGTGGCGGAGAGAGAGAGAGTGGGAGTGAGTGGCGGAGTGAGAGAGTGTGAGTGAGTGGCGGAGAGAGAGTGTGAGAGTGAGTGACGGAGAGAGAGAGAGTGTGTGAGTGAGTGGCGGAGAGAGAGAGAGTGTGAGTGAGTGGCGGAGAGAGAGTGTGAGTGAGTAGCGGAGAGAGAGAGAGAATGTGAGTGAGTGGCGGAGAGAGAGAGTGTGAGTGAGTGAGTGGCGGAGAGAGAGAGTGTGAGTGAGTGGCGGAGAGAGAGAGTGTGAGTGAGTGGCGGAGAGAGAGAGTGTGAGTGAGTGGTGGAGAGAGAGAGTGTGAGTGAGTGGCGGAGAGAGAGAGTGTGAGTGAGTGGCGGAGAGAGAGTGTGAGTGAGTGACGGAGAGAGAGAGTGTGAGTGAGTGGCGGAGAGAGAGTGTGAGTGAGTGACGGAGAGAGTGAGTGTGAGTGAGTGGCGGAGAGAGAGAGTGTGAGTGAGTGGCGGAGAGAGAGAGTGAGTGAGTGACGGAGAGAGAGAGTGTGAGTGAGTGGCGGAGAGAGAGTGTGAGTGAGTGACGGAGAGAGAGAGTGTGAGTGAGTGGCGGAGAGAGAGAGTGTGAGTGAGTGGCGGAGAGAGAGTGTGAGTGAGTGACGGAGAGAGAGAGTGTGAGTGAGTGGCGGAGAGAGAGTGTGAGTGAGTGACGGAGAGAGTGAGTGTGAGTGAGTGGCGGAGAGAGAGAGTGTGAGTGAGTGGCGGAGAGAGAGTGTGAGTGAGTGACGGAGAGAGAGAGTGTGAGTGAGTGACGGAGAGAGAGAGTGTGAGTGAGTGGCGGAGAGAGAGTGTGAGTGAGTGACGGAGAGAGAGAGTGTGAGTGAGTGGCGGAGAGAGAGTGTGAGTGAGTGGCGGAGAGAGAGAGTGTGTGAATGAGTGGCGGAGAGAGAGAGTGTGAGTGAGTGACGGAGAGAGAGAGTGTGAGTGAGTGGCGGAGAGAGAGTGTGAGTGAGTGGCGGAGAGAGAGAGTGTGTGAGTGAGTGGCGGAGAGAGAGAGAGTGTGAGTGAGTGGCGGGGAGAGAGAGTGTGTGAGTGTCGGAGAGAGAGAGTGTGAGTGGCGGAGAGAGAGAGTGTGAGTGAGTGGCGGAGAGAGAGAGTGTGAGTGAGTGAGTGGCGGAGAGAGAGAGTGTGAGTGAGTGGCGGAGAGAGAGAGAGACTGTGAGTGAGTGAGTGGCGGAGAGAGAGAGTGTGAGAGTGAGTGGCGGGGAGAGTGTGAGTGAGTGACGGAGAGAGAGTGTGAGTGAGTGACGGAGAGAGAGAGTGTGAGTGAGTGAGTGGAGGAGAGAGAGAGTGTGAGTGAGTGGCGGAGAGAGAGAGATTGTGAGTGAGTGGCGGAGAGAGAGAGTGTGAGTGAGTGGCGGAGAGAGAGAGTGTGAGTGAGTGGCGGAGAGAGAGAGTGTGAGTGAGTGGCGGAGAGAGAGAGTGTGAGTGAGTGGCGGAGAGAGAGAGTGTGAGTGAGTGGCGGAGAGAGAGTGTGAGTGAGTGACGGAGAGAGTGAGTGTGAGTGAGTGGCGGAGAGAGAGAGTGTGAGTGAGTGGCGGAGAGAGAGAGTGTGAGTGAGTGGCGGAGAGAGAGTGTGAGTGAGTGGCGGAGAGAGAGCGTGAGTGAGTGACGGAGAAAGAGAGTGTGAGTGAGTGGCGGAGAGAGAGTGTGAGTGAGTGACGGAGAGAGTGAGTGTGAGTGAGTGGCGGAGAGAGAGAGTGTGAGTGAGTGGCGGAGAGAGAGAGTGTGAGTGAGTGGCGGAGAGAGAGAGTGTGAGTGAGTGGCGGAGAGAGAGTGTGAGTGAGTGACGGAGAGAGAGAGTGTGAGTGAGTGGCGGAGAGAGAGAGTGTGAGTGAGTGGCGGAGAGAGAGTGTGAGTGAGTGACGGAGAGAGAGAGTGTGAGTGAGTGGCGGAGAGAGAGTGTGAGTGAGTGACGGAGAGAGTGAGTGTGAGTGAGTGGCGGAGAGAGAGAGTGTGAGTGAGTGGCGGAGAGAGAGTGTGAGTGAGTGACGGAGAGAGAGAGTGTGAGTGAGTGACGGAGAGAGAGAGTGTGAGTGAGTGGCGGAGAGAGAGTGTGAGTGAGTGACGGAGAGAGAGAGTGTGAGTGAGTGGCGGAGAGAGAGTGTGAGTGAGTGGCGGAGAGAGAGAGTGTGTGAATGAGTGGCGGAGAGAGAGAGTGTGAGTGAGTGACGGAGAGAGAGAGTGTGAGTGAGTGGCGGAGAGAGAGTGTGAGTGAGTGGCGGAGAGAGAGTGTGAGTGAGTGACGGAGAGAGAGAGTGTGAGTGAGTGGCGGAGAGAGAGTGTGAGTGAGTGGCGGAGAGAGAGAGTGTGTGAATGAGTGGCGGAGAGAGAGAGTGTGAGTGAGTGACGGAGAGAGAGAGTGTGAGTGAGTGGCGGAGAGAGAGTGTGAGTGAGTGGCGGAGAGAGAGAGTGTGTGAGTGAGTGGCGGAGAGAGAGAGTGTGAGTGAGTGGCGGAGAGAGAGAGTGTGAGTGAGTGGCGGGGAGAGAGAGTGTGTGAGTGTCGGAGAGAGAGAGTGTGAGTGGCGGAGAGAGAGAGTGTGAGTGAGTGGCGGAGAGAGAGAGTGTGAGTGAGTGAGTGGCGGAGAGAGAGAGTGTGAGTGAGTGGCGGAGAGAGAGAGACTGTGAGTGAGTGAGTGGCGGAGAGAGAGAGTGTGAGAGTGAGTGGCGGGTTGAGAGAGAGAGAGAGTGTGAGTGAGTGGCAGAGAGAGAGAGAGTGTGAGTGAGTGGCGGAGAGAGAGTGTGAGTGAGTGGCGGAGAGAGTGTGAGTGAGTGACGGAGAGAGAGTGTGAGTGAGTGACGGAGAGAGAGAGTGTGAGTGAGTGAGTGGAGGAGAGAGAGAGTGTGAGTGAGTGGCGGAGAGAGAGAGATTGTGAGTGAGTGGCGGAGAGAGAGAGATTGTGAGTGAGTGGCGGAGAGAGAGAGTGTGAGTGAGTGGCGGCGAGAGACCGTGTGTGAGTGGCTGAGAGAGAGAGAGTGTGAGTGAGTGGCGGAGAGAGAGAGTGAGTGAGTGGCGGAGAGAGAGAGTGTGTAAGTGAGTGGCGGAGAGAGAGTGTGTGAGTGAGTGGCGGAGAGAGAGAGTGTGTGAGTGAGTGGTGGAGAGAGAGAGAGTGTGAGTGTGTGAGTGGCGGAGAGAGAGTGTGAGAGTGGCGGAGAGAGATAGTGAGCGTGAGTGGCGGAGAGAGAGAGATTGTGAGTGAGTGGCGGAGAGAGAAAGAGAGTGTGAGTGAGTGGCGGAGAGAAAGTGTGAGTGAGTGGCGGAGAGAAAGTGTGAGTGAGTGGCGAAGAGAGAGAGTGTGAGAGTGAGTGGCGGAGAGAGAGAGAGAGAGAGAGTGTGAGTGAGTGGCGGAGAGAGAGAGAGTGGGAGTGAGTGGCGGAGTGAGAGAGTGTGAGTGAGTGGCGGAGAGAGAGTGTGAGAGTGAGTGACGGAGAGAGAGAGAGTGTGTGAGTGAGTGGCGGAGAGAGAGAGAGTGTGAGTGAGTGGCGGAGAGAGAGTGTGAGTGAGTAGCGGAGAGAGAGAGAGAATGTGAGTGAGTGGCGGAGAGAGAGAGTGTGAGTGAGTGAGTGGCGGAGAGAGAGAGTGTGAGTGAGTGGCGGAGAGAGAGAGTGTGAGTGAGTGGCGGAGAGAGAGAGTGTGAGTGAGTGGTGGAGAGAGAGAGTGTGAGTGAGTGGCGGAGAGAGAGAGTGTGAGTGAGTGGCGGAGAGAGAGTGTGAGTGAGTGACGGAGAGAGAGAGTGTGAGTGAGTGGCGGAGAGAGAGTGTGAGTGAGTGACGGAGAGAGTGAGTGTGAGTGAGTGGCGGAGAGAGAGAGTGTGAGTGAGTGGCGGAGAGAGAGAGTGAGTGAGTGACGGAGAGAGAGAGTGTGAGTGAGTGGCGGAGAGAGAGTGTGAGTGAGTGACGGAGAGAGAGAGTGTGAGTGAGTGGCGGAGAGAGAGAGTGTGAGTGAGTGGCGGAGAGAGAGTGTGAGTGAGTGACGGAGAGAGAGAGTGTGAGTGAGTGGCGGAGAGAGAGTGTGAGTGAGTGACGGAGAGAGTGAGTGTGAGTGAGTGGCGGAGAGAGAGAGTGTGAGTGAGTGGCGGAGAGAGAGTGTGAGTGAGTGACGGAGAGAGAGAGTGTGAGTGAGTGACGGAGAGAGAGAGTGTGAGTGAGTGGCGGAGAGAGAGTGTGAGTGAGTGACGGAGAGAGAGAGTGTGAGTGAGTGGCGGAGAGAGAGTGTGAGTGAGTGGCGGAGAGAGAGAGTGTGTGAGTGAGTGGCGGAGAGAGAGAGAGTGTGAGTGAGTGGCGGAGAGAGAGAGTGTGAGTGAGTGACGGAGAGAGAGAGTGTGAGTGAGTGGCGGAGAGAGAGTGTGAGTGAGTGGCGGAGAGAGAGAGTGTGTGAGTGAGTGGCGGAGAGAGAGAGAGTGTGAGTGAGTGGCGGGGAGAGAGAGTGTGTGAGTGTCGGAGAGAGAGAGTGTGAGTGGCGGAGAGAGAGAGTGTGAGTGAGTGGCGGAGAGAGAGAGTGTGAGTGAGTGAGTGGCGGAGAGAGAGAGTGTGAGTGAGTGGCGGAGAGAGAGAGAGACTGTGAGTGAGTGAGTGGCGGAGAGAGAGAGTGTGAGAGTGAGTGGCGGGTAGAGAGAGAGAGAGAGTGTGAGTGAGTGGCAGAGAGAGAGAGAGTGTGAGTGAGTGACGGAGAGAGAGTGTGAGTGAGTGACGGAGAGAGAGAGTGTGAGTGAGTGAGTGGAGGAGAGAGAGAGTGTGAGTGAGTGGCGGAGAGAGAGAGATTGTGAGTGAGTGGCGGAGAGAGAGAGTGTGAGTGAGTGGCGGAGAGAGAGAGTGTGAGTGAGTGGCGGAGAGAGAGAGTGTGAGTGAGTGGCGGAGAGAGAGAGTGTGAGTGAGTGGCGGAGAGAGAGTGTGAGTGAGTGACGGAGAGAGTGAGTGTGAGTGAGTGACGGAGAGAGTGAGTGTGAGTGAGTGGCGGAGAGAGAGAGTGTGAGTGAGTGGCGGAGAGAGAGAGTGTGAGTGAGTGGCGGAGAGAGAGTGTGAGTGAGTGGCGGAGAGAGAGTGTGAGTGAGTGACGGAGAGAGAGAGTGTGAGTGAGTGGCGGAGAGAGAGTGTGAGTGAGTGACGGAGAGAGTGAGTGTGAGTGAGTGGCGGAGAGAGAGAGTGTGAGTGAGTGGCGGAGAGAGAGAGTGTGAGTGAGTGGCGGAGAGAGAGAGTGTGAGTGAGTGGCGGAGAGAGAGTGTGAGTGAGTGACGGAGAGAGAGAGTGTGAGTGAGTGGCGGAGAGAGAGAGTGTGAGTGAGTGGCGGAGAGAGAGTGTGAGTGAGTGACGGAGAGAGAGAGTGTGAGTGAGTGGCGGAGAGAGAGTGTGAGTGAGTGACGGAGAGAGTGAGTGTGAGTGAGTGGCGGAGAGAGAGAGTGTGAGTGAGTGGCGGAGAGAGAGTGTGAGTGAGTGACGGAGAGAGAGAGTGTGAGTGAGTGACGGAGAGAGAGAGTGTGAGTGAGTGGCGGAGAGAGAGTGTGAGTGAGTGACGGAGAGAGAGAGTGTGAGTGAGTGGCGGAGAGAGAGTGTGAGTGAGTGGCGGAGAGAGAGAGTGTGTGAATGAGTGGCGGAGAGAGAGAGTGTGAGTGAGTGACGGAGAGAGAGAGTGTGAGTGAGTGGCGGAGAGAGAGTGTGAGTGAGTGGCGGAGAGAGAGAGTGTGTGAGTGAGTGGCGGAGAGAGAGAGTGTGAGTGAGTGGCGGAGAGAGAGAGTGTGAGTGAGTGGCGGGGAGAGAGAGTGTGTGAGTGTCGGAGAGAGAGAGTGTGAGTGGCGGAGAGAGAGAGTGTGAGTGAGTGGCGGAGAGAGAGAGTGTGAGTGAGTGAGTGGCGGAGAGAGAGAGTGTGAGTGAGTGGCGGAGAGAGAGAGACTGTGAGTGAGTGAGTGGCGGAGAGAGAGAGTGTGAGAGTGAGTGGCGGGTAGAGAGAGAGAGAGTGTGAGTGAGTGGCAGAGAGAGAGAGAGTGTGAGTGAGTGGCGGAGAGAGAGTGTGAGTGAGTGGCGGAGAGAGTGTGAGTGAGTGACGGAGAGAGAGTGTGAGTGAGTGACGGAGAGAGAGAGTGTGAGTGAGTGAGTGGAGGAGAGAGAGAGTGTGAGTGAGTGGCGGAGAGAGAGAGATTGTGAGTGAGTGGCGGAGAGAGAGAGTGTGAGTGAGTGGCGGAGAGAGACCGTGTGTGAGTGGCTGAGAGAGAGAGAGTGTGAGTGAGTGGCGGAGAGAGAGAGTGAGTGAGTGGCGGAGAGAGAGAGTGTGTAAGTGAGTGGCGGAGAGAGAGTGTGTGAGTGAGTGGCGGAGAGAGAGAGTGTGTGAGTGAGTGGTGGAGAGAGAGAGAGTGTGAGTGTGTGAGTGGCGGAGAGAGAGTGTGAGAGTGGCGGAGAGAGATAGTGAGCGTGAGTGGCGGAGAGAGAGAGATTGTGAGTGAGTGGCGGAGAGAGAAAGAGAGTGTGAGTGAGTGGCGGAGAGAAAGTGTGAGTGAGTGGCGGAGAGAAAGTGTGAGTGAGTGGCGAAGAGAGAGAGTGTGAGAGTGAGTGGCGGAGAGAGAGAGAGAGAGAGAGTGTGAGTGAGTGGCGGAGAGAGAGAGAGTGGGATGAGTGGCGGAGAGAGAGAGTGTGAGTGAGTGGCGGAGAGAGAGTGTGAGAGTGAGTGACGGAGAGAGAGAGAGTGTGTGAGTGAGTGGCGGAGAGAGAGAGAGTGTGAGTGAGTGGCGGAGAGAGAGTGTGAGTGAGTAGCGGAGAGAGAGAGAGAATGTGAGTGAGTGGCGGAGAGAGAAAGTGCGAGTGAGTGAGTGGCGGAGAGAGAGAGTGTGAGTGAGTGGCGGAGAGAGAGAGTGTGAGTGAGTGGCGGAGAGAGAGAGTGTGAGTGAGTGGCGGAGAGAGAGAGTGTGAGTGAGTGGCGGAGAGAGAGAGTGTGAGTGAGTGGCGGAGAGAGAGTGTGAGTGAGTGACGGAGAGAGAGAGTGTGAGTGAGTGGCGGAGAGAGAGTGTGAGTGAGTGACGGAGAGAGTGAGTGTGAGTGAGTGGCGGAGAGAGAGAGTGTGAGTGAGTGGCGGAGAGAGAGAGTGAGTGAGTGACGGAGAGAGAGAGTGTGAGTGAGTGGCAGAGAGAGAGTGTGAGTGAGTGACGGAGAGAGAGAGTGTGAGTGAGTGGCGGAGAGAGAGAGTGTGAGTGAGTGGCGGAGAGAGAGTGTGAGTGAGTGACGGAGAGAGTGAGTGTGAGTGAGTGGCGGAGAGAGAGAGTGTGAGTGAGTGGCGGAGAGAGAGTGTGAGTGAGTGACGGAGAGAGAGAGTGTGAGTGAGTGACGGAGAGAGAGAGTGTGAGTGAGTGGCGGAGAGAGAGTGTGAGTGAGTGACGGAGAGAGAGAGTGTGAGTGAGTGGCGGAGAGAGAGTGTGAGTGAGTGGCGGAGAGAGAGAGTGTGTGAATGAGTGGCGGAGAGAGAGAGTGTGAGTGAGTGACGGAGAGAGAGAGTGTGAGTGAGTGGCGGAGAGAGAGTGTGAGTGAGTGGCGGAGAGAGAGAGTGTGTGAGTGAGTGGCGGAGAGAGAGAGAGTGTGAGTGAGTGGCGGGGAGAGAGAGTGTGTGAGTGTCGGAGAGAGAGAGTGTGAGTGGCGGAGAGAGAGAGTGTGAGTGAGTGGCGGAGAGAGAGAGTGTGAGTGAGTGAGTGGCGGAGAGAGAGAGTGTGAGTGAGTGGCGGAGAGAGAGAGACTGTGAGTGAGTGAGTGGCGGAGAGAGAGAGTGTGAGAGTGAGTGGCGGGTAGAGAGAGAGAGAGAGTGTGAGTGAGTGGCAGAGAGAGAGAGAGTGTGAGTGAGTGGCGGAGAGAGTGTGAGTGAGTGACGGAGAGAGAGTGTGAGTGAGTGACGGAGAGAGAGAGTGTGAGTGAGTGAGTGGAGGAGAGAGAGAGTGTGAGTGAGTGGCGGAGAGAGAGAGATTGTGTGTGAGTGGCGGAGAGAGAGAGATTGTGAGTGAGTGGCGGAGAGAGAGAGATTGTGAGTGAGTGGCGGAGAGAGAGAGTGTGAGTGAGTGGCGGAGAGAGACCGTGTGTGAGTGGCTGAGAGAGAGAGAGTGTGAGTGAGTGGCGGAGAGAGACTGTGTGAGTGAGTGGCGGAGAGAGAGAGTGAGTGAGTGGCGGAGAGAGAGAGTGTGTAAGTGAGTGGCGGAGAGAGAGTGTGTGAGTGAGTGGCGGAGAGAGAGAGTGTGTGAGTGAGTGGTGGAGAGAGAGAGAGTGTGAGTGTGTGAGTGGCGGAGAGAGAGTGTGAGAGTGGCGGAGAGAGATAGTGAGCGTGAGTGGCGGAGAGAGAGAGATTGTGAGTGAGTGGCGGAGAGAGAAAGAGAGTGTGAGTGAGTGGCGGAGAGAAAGTGTGAGTGAGTGGCGGAGAGAAAGTGTGAGTGAGTGGCGAAGAGAGAGAGTGTGAGAGTGAGTGGCGGAGAGAGAGAGAGAGAGAGAATGTGAGTGAGTGGCGGAGAGAGAGAGAGAGTGTGAGTGAGTGGCGGAGAGAGAGAGTGTGAGTGAGTGGCGGAGAGAGAGTGTGAGTGAGTGGCGGAGAGAGAGTGTGAGTGAGTGACGGAGAGAGAGAGAGTGTGAGTGAGTGGCGGAGAGAGAGTGTGAGTGAGTGGCGGAGAGAGAGAGTGTGAGTGAGTGGCTGAGAGAGTGTGAGTGAGTGGCGGAGAGAGAGAGTGTGAGTGAGTGGCGGAGAGAGAGAGTGTGTGCGTGGCGGAGAGAGAGAGAGAGTGTGAGTGGCGGAGAGAGAGAGAGAGTGTGAGTGGCGGAGAGAGAGAGTGTGAGATTGAGTGGCGGGGAGAGAGCGAGAGTGGCGGAGAGAGAGTGTGAGTGAGTGGCGGAGAGAGAGAGTGTGTGAGTGAGTGGTGGAGAGAGAGAGAGTGTGAGTGTGTGAGTGGCGGAGAGAGAGAGTGTGTGAGTGGCGGAGAGAGAGAGTGTGAGTGAGTGGCGGAGAGAGAGAGATTGTGAGTGAGTGGCGGAGAGAGAGAGTGTGAGTGAGTGACGGAGAGAGAGAGTGTGAGTGAGTGAGTGGCGGAGAGAGAGAGTGTGAGAGTGAGTGGCGGGTAGAAAGAGAGAGAGAGTGTGAGTGAGTGGCGGAGAGAGAGAGAGTGTGAGTGAGTGACGGAGAGAGAGTGTGAGTGAGTGGCGGAGAGAGAGAGTGTGAGTGAGTGGCGGAGAGAGAGAGAGTGTGAGTGAGTGACGGAGAGAGAGTGTGAGTGAGTGACGGAGAGAGAGTGTGAGTGAGTGACGGAGAGAGAGAGTGTGAGTGAGTGAGTGGAGGAGAGAGAGAGTGTGAGTGAGTAGTGGAGAGAGAGAGAGAGAGTGTGAGTGAGTGGCGGAGAGAGAGTGTGAGTGAGTGACGGAGAGAGAGAGTGTGAGTGAGTGGCGGAGAGAGAGAGTGTGAGTGAGTGGCGGAGAGAGAGAGAGTGTGAGTGAGTGACGGAGAGAGAGTGTGAGTGAGTGACGGAGAGAGAGTGTGAGTGAGTGAGTGGAGGAGAGAGAGAGTGTGAGTGAGTAGTGGAGAGAGAGAGAGAGTGTGAGTGAGTGGCGGAGAGAGAGAGTGTGAGTGAGTGGCGGAGAGAGACCGTGTGTGAGTGGCGGAGAGAGAGAGAGTGTGAGTGAGTGGCGGAGAGAGAGAGTGAGAGGCGGAGAGAGAGAGTGTGAGTGAGTGGCGGAGAGAGAGTGTGTGAGTGAGTGGCGGAGAGAGAGTGTGTGAGTGAGTGGCGGAGGGAGAGAGAGAGAGTGTGAGAGTGGCGGAAGGAGAGAGAGAGTGTGAGAGTGGCGGAGAGAGAGCGTGTGTGAGTGGCGGAGAGAGAGAGTGTGAGTGAGTGGCGGAGAGAGAGAGTGAGCGTGAGTGGCGGAGAGAGAGAGATTGTGAGTGAGTGGCGGAGAGAGAGAGTGTGAGTGAATGGCGGAGAGAGAGTGTGAGTGAGTGGCGGAGAGAGAGTGTGAGTGAGTGGCGGAGAGAGAGTGTGAGTGAGTGGCGGAGAGAGAGAGTGTGAGATAGTGGCGAAGAGAGAGAGTGTGAGTGAGTGACGGAGAGAGAGAGTGTGAGTGAGTAACGGAGAGAGAGTGTGTGAGTGAGTGAGTGGCGGAGAGAGAGAGTGTGTGAGTGGCGGAGAGAGAGAGAGAGTGTGAGTGGCGGAGAGAGAGAGAGAGTGTGTGTGGCGGAGAGAGAGAGAGAGTGTGAGTGGCGGAGAGAGAGAGTGTGAGTGAGTGAGTGAGTGGCGGAGAGAGAGCGAGAGTGGCGGAGAGAGAGTGTGAGTGAGTGGCGGAGAGAGAGAGTGTGAGTGAGTGAGTGGCGGAGAGAGAGTGTGAGTGAGTGACGGAGAGAGAGAGTGTGAGTGAGTGGCGGAGAGAGAGAGTGTGTGAGTGAGTGGCGGAGAGAGAGAGAGTGTGAGTGAGTGGCAGAGAGAGAGAGTGTGAGTGAGTGGCGGAGAGAGAGAGTGAGAGGCGGAGAGAGAGAGTGTGAGTGAGTGGCGGAGAGAGAGAGTGTGAGAGTGGTGGACAGAGAGAGTGTGAGTGAGTGGCGGAGGGAGAGAGAGTGAGAGTGAGTGAGTGGCGGAGAGAGAGAGTGTGAGTGAGTGGCGGAGAGAGAGAGTGTGAGTGAGTGGCGGAGAGAGAGAGTGTGAGTGAGTGGCGGAGAGAGAGAGTGTGCGTGAGTGGCGGAGAGAGAGTGTGTGAGTGAGTGGCGGAGAGAGAGAGTGTGAGTGAGTGGCGGAGAGAGAGTGTGAGTGAGTGACGGACAGAGAGAGTGTGAGTGAGTGGCGGAGAGAGAGAGTGTGAGTGAGTGGTGGAGAGAGAGAGTGTGAGTGAGTGGCGGAGAGAGAGAGTGTGTGAGTGAGTGGCGGAGAGAGAGAGTGTGAGTGAGTGGCAAAGAGAGAGTGTGTGAGTGAGTGGCGGAGAGAGAGAGTGTGAGTGAGTGGCGGAGAGAGTGTGAGTGAGTGGCGGAGAGAGAGAGTGTGAGTGAGTGACGGAGAGAGAGAGTGTGAGTGAGTGAGTGGCGGAGAGAGAGTGTGTGAGTGAGTGGCGGAGAGAGAGAGTGTGTGAGTGGCGGAGAGAGAGAGAGAGTGTGAGTGGCGGAGAGAGTGAGTGTGAGAGTGAGTGGCGGGGAGAGAGCGAGAGTGGCGGAGAGAGAGAGAGTGAGTGAGTGGCGGAGAGAGAGAGTGTGTGTGAGAGTGGTGGAGAGAGAGTGTGAGTGAGTGGCGGAGAGAGAGTGTGTGAGTGGCGGGGAGGGAGAGTGTGTGAGTGGCGGAGAGAGAGAGTGTGAGTGAGTGGCGGAGAGAGAGAGTGTGAGTGAGTGGCGGAGAGAGAGTGTGAGTGAGTGGCAGAGAGAGAGAGAGTGTGAGTGAGTGGCGGAGAGAGAGTGTGAGTGAGTGAGTGACGGAGAGAGAGTGTGAGTGAGTGAGTGACGGAGAGAGAGTGTGAGTGAGTGACGGAGAGAGAGAGTGTGAGTGAGTGAGTGCAGGAGAGAGAGAGTGTGAGTGAGTGGTGGAGAGAGAGAGATTGTGAGTGAGTGGCGGAGAGAGAGTGTGAGTGAGTGGCGGAGAGAGACCGTGTGTGAGTGGCGGAGAGAGAGAGAGTGTGAGTGAGTGGCGGAGAGAGAGAGTGTGAGTGAGTGGCGGAGAGAGAGAGTGAGAGGCGGAGAGAGAGAGTGTGAGTGAGTGGCGGAGAGAGAGTGTGTGAGTGAGTGGCGGAGAGAGAGAGTGTGAGATAGTGGCGAAGAGAGAGAGTGAGCGTGAGTGGCGGAGAGAGAGAGATTGTGAGTGAGTGGTGGAGAGAGAGAGTGAGAGGCGGAGAGAGAGAGTGTGAGTGAGTGGCGGAGAGAGAGTGTGTGAGTGAGTGGCGGAGAGAGAGAGTGTGAGATAGTGGCGAAGAGAGAGAGTGTGAGTGAGTGGCGGAGAGAGAGAGATTGTGAGTGAGTGGCGGAGAGAGAGAGTGTGAGAGTGAGTGGCGGGTAGAGAGAGAGAGAGTGTGTGAGTGAGTGGCGGAGAGAGAGTGTGTGAGTGAGTGGCGGAGAGAGAGAGAGTGTGAGTGAGTGGCGGAGAGAGAGAGTGTGAGTGAGTGGCGGAGAGAGAGTGTGAGAGTGAGTGACGGAGAGAGAGAGAGTGTGTGAGTGAATGGCGGAGAGAGAGAGAGTGTGAGTGAGTGGCGGAGAGAGAGTGTGAGTGAGTAGCGGAGAGAGAGAGAGAATGTGAGTGAGTGGCGGAGAGAGAGAGAGTGAGTGAGTGGCGGAGAGAGAGAGTGTGAGTGAGTGGCGGAGAGAGAGAGTGTGAGTGAGTGGCGGAGAGAGAGAGTGTGAGTGAGTGGCGGAGAGAGAGTGTGAGTGAGTGACGGAGAGAGAGAGTGTGAGTGAGTGGCGGAGAGAGAGAGTGTGAGTGAGTGGCGGAGAGAGAGTGTGAGTGAGTGACGGAGAGAGAGAGTGTGAGTGAGTGGCGGAGAGAGAGTGTGAGTGAGTGACGGAGAGAGAGAGTGTGAGTGAGTGGCGGAGAGAGAGAGTGTGAGTGAGTGGCGGAGAGAGAGTGTGAGTGAGTGACGGAGAGAGAGAGTGTGAGTGAGTGGCGGAGAGAGAGAGTGTGAGTGAGTGGCGGAGAGAGAGAGTGTGTGAGTGAGTGGCGGAGAGAGAGAGTGTGAGTGAGTGACGGAGAGAGAGAGTGTGAGTGAGTGGCGGAGAGAGAGTATGAGTGAGTGGCGGAGAGAGAGAGTGTGTGAGTGAGTGGCGGGGAGAGAGAGTGTGAGTGAGTGGCGGAGAGAGAGAGAGAGTGTGAGTGGCGGAGAGAGAGTGTGAGTGAGTGGCGGAGAGAGAGTGTGAGTGAGTGGCGGAGAGAGAGACTGTGAGTGAGTGAGTGGCGGAGAGAGAGTGTGAGTGAGTGGCGGAGAGAGTGTGAGTGAGTGACGGAGAGAGAGTGTGAGTGAGTGACGGAGAGAGAGAGTGTGAGTGAGTGAGTGGAGGAGAGAGAGTGTGAGTGAGTGGCGGAGTGAGTGTGAGTGAGTGACGGAGAGAGAGTGTGAGTGAGTGACGGAGAGAGAGAGTGTGAGTGAGTGGTGGAGAGAGAGAGATTGTGAGTGAGTGGCGGAGAGAGAGAGATTGTGAGTGAGTGGCGGAGAGAGAGAGATTGTGAGTGAGTGGCGGAGAGAGAGAGTGTGAGTGAGTGGCGGAGAGAGAGAGTGTGAGTGAGTGGCGGAGAGAGAGTGTGTGAGTGAGTGGCGGAGAGAGAGAGTGAGAGGCGGAGAGAGAGAGTGTGAGTGAGTGGCGGAGAGAGAGTGTGTAAGTGAGTGGCGGAGAGAGAGAGTGTGAGTGAGTGGCGGAGAGAGAGAGTGTGAGTGAGTGGCGGAGAGAGAGTGTGTGAGTGAGTGGTGGAGAGAGAGAGTGTGTGAGTGAGTGGTGGAGAGAGAGAGAGTGTGAGTGTGTGAGTGGCGGAGAGAGAGAGTGTGTGAGTGGCGGAGAGAGAGAGGGAGCGTGAGTGGCGGAGAGAGAGAGATTGTGAGTGAGTGGCGGAGAGAGAAAGAGAGTGTGAGTGAGTGGCGGAGAGAAAGTGTGAGTGAGTGGCGGAGAGAAAGTGTGAGTGAGTGGCGGAGAGAAAGTGTCAGTGAGTGGCGAAGAGAGAGAGTGTGAGAGTGAGTGGCGGAGAGAGAGAGAGAGAGTGTGAGTGAGTGGCGGAGAGAGAGAGAGTGTGAGTGAGTGGCGGAGAGAGAGAGTGTGAGTGAGTGGCGGAGAGAGAGTGTGAGTGAGTGGCGGGGAGAGAGAGTGTGTGCGTGAGTGGCGGAGAGAGAGAGTGTGAGTGAGTGGCGGAGAGAGAGAGTGTGAGTGAGTGGCGGAGAGAAAGTGTGAGTGAGTGGCGGAGAGAAAGTGTGAGTGAGTGGCGAAGAGAGAGAGATTGTGAGTGAGTGGCGGAGAGAGAGAGTGTGAGTGAGTGACGGAGAGAGAGAGTGTGAGTGAGTGAGTGGCGGAGAGAGAGAGTGTGAGAGTGAGTGGCGGGTAGAGAGAGAGAGAGAGTGTGAGTGAGTGGCGGAGAGAGAGAGAGTGTGAGTGAGTGACGGAGAGAGAGTGTGAGTGAGTGGCGGAGAGAGAGAGTGTGAGTGAGTGGCGGAGAGAGAGAGAGTGTGAGTGGCGGAGAGAGAGAGTGAGAGGCGGAGAGAGAGAGTGTGAGTGAGTGGCGGAGAGAGAGAGTGTGAGTGAGTAGTGGAGAGAGAGAGAGAGTGTGAGTGAGTGGCGGAGAGAGAGAGTGTGAGTGAGTGGCGGAGAGAGAGAGTGTGTGAGTGGCGGAGAGAGAGAGTGAGAGGCGGAGAGAGAGAGTGTGAGTGAGTGGCGGAGAGAGAGAGTGTGAGAGTGGCGGACAGAGAGAGTGAAAGTGAGTGGCGGAGGGAGAGAGAGAGAGAGTGTGAGATAGTGGCGGAGAGAGAGAGTGTGAGTGAGTGGCGGAGAGAGAGAGTGTGAGTGAGTGACGGAGAGAGAGAGTGTGAGTGAGTAACGGAGAGAGAGAGTGTGAGTGAGTGAGTGGCGGAGAGAGAGTGTGAGTGAGTGGCAGAGAGAGAGAGTGTGAGTGAGTGAGTGGCGGAGAGAGAGTGTGTGAGTGACGGAGAGAGAGCGAGAGTGGCGGAGAGAGAGTGTGAGTGAGTGGCGGAGAGAGAGAGTGTGAGTGAGTGAGTGGCGGAGAGAGAGTGTGAGTGAGTGACGGAGAGAGAGAGTGTGAGTGAGTGGCGGAGAGAGAGTGTGAGTGAGTGGCGGAGAGAGAGAGTGTGAGTGAGTGAGTGGCGGAGAGAGAGTGTGAGTGAGTGACGGAGAGAGAGAGTGTGAGTGAGTGGCGGAGAGAGAGTGTGAGTGAGTGGCGGAGAGAGAGAGTGTGTGAGTGAGTGGCGGAGAGAGAGAGTGTGTGAGTGAGTGGCGGAGAGAGAGAGTGTGAGTGAGTGACGGAGAGAGAGAGTGTGAGTGAGTGGCGGAGAGAGAGTGTGAGTGAGTGGCGGAGAGAGAGAGAGTGTGTGAGTGAGTGGCGGAGAGAGAGAGTGTGAGTGAGTGGCGGAGAGAGAGAGTGTGAGTGAGCGAGTGGCGGAGAGAGAGTGTGAGTGAGTGACGGAGAGAGAGCGAGAGTGGCGGAGAGAGAGAGTGTGTGAGTGAGTGGCGGAGAGAGAGAGTGTGAATGAGTGGCAGAGAGAGAGAGTGTGTGAGTGGCGGAGAGAGAAAGTGTGAGTGAGTGGCGGAGAGAGAGAGTGTGAGTGAGCGAGTGGCGGAGAGAGAGTGTGAGTGAGTGACGGAGAGAGAGCGAGAGTGGCGGAGAGAGAGTGTGAGTGAGTGACGGAGAGAGAGAGAGTGTGAGTGAGTGGCGGAGAAAGAGTGTGTGAGTGAGTGGCGGAGAGAGAGTGTGAGTGAGTGGCGGAGAGAGAGAGTGTGTGAGTGAGTGGCGGAGAGAGAGTGTGAGTGAGTGGCGGAGAGAGAGAGTGTGAGTGAGTGGCGGAGAGAGAGTGTGTGAGTGAGTGGCGGAGAGAGAGAGTGTGAGTGAGTGACGGAGAGAGAGAGTGAGTGAGTGACGGAGAGAGAGAGTGAGTGAGTAACGGAGAGAGAGAGTGTGAGTGAGTGGCGGAGAGAGAGTGTGAGTGAGTGGCGGAGAGAGAGAGTGTGTGAGTGGCGGAGAGAGAGAGAGAGTGTGAGTGGCGGAGAGAGAGAGAGAGTGTGAGTGGCGGAGAGAGAGTGTGAGTGAGTGTGAGTGAGTGGCGGAGAGAGTGTGAGTGAGTGACGGAGAGAGAGTGTGAGTGAGTGACGGAGAGAGAGAGTGTGAGATTGAGTGTCGGGGAGAGAGCGAGAGTGGCGGAGAGAGAGAGTGTGAGTGAGTGGCGGAGAGAGAGAGTGTGAGTGAGTGGCGGAGAGAGAGTGTGAGAGTGAGTGACGGAGAGAGAGAGTGTGTGAGTGAGTGGCGGAGAGAGAGAGTGTGAGTGAGTGGCGGAGAGAGAGTGTGAGAGTGAGTGACGGAGAGAGAGAGAGTGTGAGTGAGTGGCGGAGAGAGAGTGTGAGTGAGTAGCGGAGAGAGAGAGAGAGTGTGAGTGAGTGGCGGAGAGAGAGTGTGAGTGAGTGGCGGCGAGAGAGAGTGTGAGTGAGTGGCGGAGAGAGAGAGTGTGAGTGAGTGAGTGGCGGAGAGAGAGTGTGAGTGAGTGACGGAGAGAGAGAGTGTGAGTGAGTGGCGGAGAGAGAGTGTGAGTGAGTGGTGGAGAGAGAGAGTGTGAGTGAGTGGCGGAGAGAGAGAGAGAGAGAGTGTGAGTGGCGGAGAGAGAGAGAGAGTGTGAGTGGAGGAGAGAGAGAGTGTGAGTGGAGGAGAGGGAGAGTGTGAGATTGAGTGGCGGGGAGAGAGCGAGAGTGGCGGAGAGAGAGAGTGTGAGTGAGTGGTGGAGAGAGAGAGAGTGTGAGTGTGTGAGTGGCGGAGAGAGAGAGTGTGTGAGTGGCGGAGAGAGAGAGTGTGAGTGAGTGGCGGAGAGAGAGAGATTGTGAGTGAGTGGCGGAGAGAGAGAGTGTGAGTGAGTGACGGAGAGAGAGAGAGTGTGAGTGAGTGGCGGAGAGAGTGTGAGTGAGTGACGGAGAGAGAGAGTGTGAGTGAGTGGCGGAGAGAGAGAGTGTGAGAGTGGCGGACAGAGAGACTGAGAGTGAGTGGCGGAGGGAGAGAGAGAGAGAGTGTGAGAGTGGCGGAGTGAGAGTGTGTAAGTGAGTGGCGGAGAGAGAGTGTGTGAGTGAGTGGCGGAGAGAGAGAGTGTGAGTGAGTGGCGGAGAGAGAGAGTGAGCGTGAGTGGCGGAAAGAGGGAGATTGTGAGTGAGTGGCGGAGAGAGAGAGATTGTGAGTGTGTGAGTGGCGGAGAGAGAGAGTGTGTGAGTGGCGGAGAGAGAGAGTGTGAGTGAGTGGCGGAGAGAGAGAGATTGTGAGTGAGTGGCGGAGAGAGAGTGTGAGTGAGTGGCGGAGAGAGAGAGTGTGAGTGAGTGGCGGAGAGAGAGAGTGTGAGTGAGTGGCGGAGAGAGAGAGAGTGTGAGTGAGTGGCGGAGAGAGAGAGTGTGAGTGAGTGACGGAGAGAGAGAGTGTGAGTGAGTGGCGGAGAGAGAGAGTGTAAGTGAGTGGCGGAGAGAGAGTGTGTGAGTGAGTGGCGGAGAGAGAGTGTGTGAGAGTGGCAGACAGAGAGAGTGAGAGTGAGTGGCGGAGAGAGAGAGTGTGAGTGAGTGGCGGAGAGAAAGATATTGCAAGTGAGTGGCGGAGAGAGAGAGTGTGAGTGAGTGGCGGAGAGAGACCGTGTGTGAGTGGCTGAGAGAGAGAGAGAGTGTGAGTGAGTGGCGGAGAGAGTGTGAGTGAGTGACGGAGAGAGAGTGTGAGTGAGTGGCGGAGAGAGAGAGATTGAGAGTGAGTGGCGGAGAGAGAGAGATTGTGAGTGAGTAGTGGAGAGAGAGAGAGTGTCAGTGAGTGGCGGAGAGAGAGAGTGTGAGTGAGTGGCGGAGAGAGAGAGAGTGTGAGTGAGTAGCGGAGAGAGAGAGTGTGAGTGAGTGCGGAGAGAGAGAGAGTGTGAGTGAGTGGCGGAGAGAGAGAGTGTGAGTGAGTGGCGGAGAGAGAGAGTGAGTGACGGAGAGAGAGAGTGTGAGTGAGTGGCGGAGAGAGAGTGTGTGAGTGAGTGGCGGAGAGAGAGTGTGTGAGTGAGTGGCGGACAGAGAGTGTGAGTGAGTGCGGAGAGAGAGAGAGAGTGTGAGTGAGTGGCGGAGAGAGAAAGAGAGTGTGAGTGAGTGGCGGAGAGAAAGTGTGAGTGAGTGGCGGAGAGAGAGAGTGTGAGAGTGAGTGGCGGGTAGAGAGAGAGAGTGTGAGTGAGTGGCGGAGAGAGAGAGAGTGTGAGTGAGTGGCGGAGAGTGTGAGAGTGTGTGACGGAGAGAGTGTGTGAGTGAGTGGCGGAGAGAGAGAGAGTGTGAGTGAGTGGCGGAGAGAGAGTGTGAGTGAGTAGCGGAGAGAGAGTGTGAGTGAGTAGCGGAGAGAGAGAGAGAATGTGAGTGAGTGGCGGAGAGTGAGTGAGTGAGTGAGTGGCGGAGAGAGAGAGTGTGAGTGAGTGGCGGAGAGAGAGAGTGTGAGTGAGTGGCGGAGAGATAGAGTGTGAGTGAGTGGCGGAGAGAGAGAGTGTGAGTGAGTGGCGGAGAGAGAGAGTGTGAGTGAGTGCCGGAGAGAGAGAGTGTGAGTGAGTGAGTGGCGGAGAAAGAGTGTGAGTGAGTGACGGAGAGAGTGTGTGAGTGAGTGGCGGAGAGAGAGAGTGTGTGAGTGAGTGGCGGAGAGAGAGAGTGTGAGTGAGTGGCGGAGAGAGAGAGTGTGAGTGAGTGAGTGGCGGAGAGAGAGAGTGTGAGAGTGAGTGGCGGAGAGAGAGTGTGAGTGAGTGACGGAGAGAGAGAGTGTGAGTGAGTGGCGGAGAGAGAGAGTGTGAGTGAGTGGCGGAGAGAGAGAGATAGTGAGTGAGTGAGTGGCGGAGAGAGAGTGTGAGTGAGTGACGGAGAGAGTGTGTGAGTGAGTGGCGGAGAGAGAGAGTGTGTGAGTGAGTGGCGGAGAGAGAGAGTGTGAGTGAGTGGCGGAGAGAGAGAGTGTGAGTGAGTGAGTGGCGGAGAGAGAGAGTGTGAGAGTGAGTGGCGGAGAGAGAGTGTGAGTGAGTGAGTGTCGGAGTGAGGGTGTGTGAGTGGCGGAGAGACAGAGTGTGAGTGAGTGGCGGAGAGAGAGAGATTGTGAGTGAGTGGCGGAGAGAGAGAGTGTGAGTGAGTGACGGAGAGAGAGAGTGTGAGTGAGTGAGTGGCGGAGAGAGAGAGTGTGAGAGTGAGTGGCGGGTAGAGAGAGAGAGAGTGTGAGTGAGTGGCGGAGAGAGAGAGAGTGTGAGTGAGTGGCGGAGAGAGTGTGAGTGAGTGACGGAGAGAGAGTGTGAGTGAGTGACGGAGAGAGAGAGTGTGAGTGAGTGAGTGGAGGAGAGAGAGAGTGTGAGTGAGTGGCGGAGAGAGAGAGATTGTGAGTGAGTGGCGGAGAGAGAGAGATTGTGAGTGAGTAGTGGAGAGAGAGAGAGAGTGTGAGTGAGTGGCGGAGAGAGAGAGTGTGAGTGAGTGGCGGAGAGAGTGTGTGTGAGTGACGGAGAGAGAGAGATTGTGAGTGAGTGGCGGAGAGAGAGAGATTGTGAGTGAGTAGTGGAGAGAGAGAGAGAGTGTGAGTGAGTGGCGGAGAGAGAGAGTGTGAGTGAGTGGCGGAGAGAGTGTGAGTGAGTGGCGGAGAGAGAGAGATTGTGAGTGAGTGGCGGAGAGAGAGAGATTGTGAGTGAGTAGTGGAGAGAGAGAGAGAGTGTGAGTGAGTGGCGGAGAGAGAGAGAGTGTGAGTGAGTGGCGGAGAGAGAGAGTGTGAGTGAGTGGCGGAGAGAGAGAGATTGTGAGTGAGTGGCGGAGAGAGAGAGTGTGAGTGAGTGACGGGTAGAGAGAGAGAGAGAGTGTGAGTGAGTGGTGGAGAGAGAGACAGAGAGAGTGTGAGTGAGTGGTGGAGAGAGAGAGAGTGTGAGTGAGTGAGTGGCGGAGAGAGAGTGTGTGAGTGGTGGGGAGAGAGAGTGTGTGAGTGGCGGAGAGAGAGAGTGTGAGTGAGTGGCGGAGAGAGAGAGATTGTGAGTGAGTGGCGGAGAGAGAGAGTGTGAGTGAGTGACGGAGAGAGAGAGTGTGAGTGAGTGAGTGGCGGAGAGAGAGAGTGTGAGAGTGAGTGGCGGGTAGAGAGAGAGAGAGAGTGTGAGTGAGTGGCGGAGAGAGAGAGAGTGTGAGTGAGTGGCGGAGAGAGAGTGTGAGTGAGTGGCGGAGAGATTGTGAGTGAGTGACGGAGAGAGAGTGTGAGTGAGTGACGGAGAGAGAGAGTGTGAGTGAGTGAGTGGAGGAGAGAGAGAGTGTGAGTGAGTGGCGGAGAGAGAGAGATTGTGAGTGAGTGGCGGAGAGAGAGAGATTGAGAGTGAGTAGTGGAGAGAGAGAGAGAGTGTGAGTGAGTGGCGGAGAGAGAGAGTGTGAGTGAGTGGCGGAGAGAGAGAGAGTGTGAGTGAGTGGCGGAGAGAGAGAGTGTGAGTGAGTGGCGGAGAGAGAGAGTGAGAGGCGCAGAGAGAGAGTGTGAGTGAGTGGCGGAGAGTGTGTGTGAGTGAGTGGCGGAGAGAGAGTGTGTGAGTGAGTGGCGGAGAGAGAGAGTGTGAGAGTGGCGGACAGAGAGAGTGAGAGTGAGTGGCTGAGGGAGAGAGAGAGAGAGTGTGAGAGTGGCGGAGAGAGATTGCGAGTGAGTAGTGGAGAGAGAGAGAGAGTGTGAGTGAGTGGCGGAGAGAGAGAGTGTGAGTGAGTGGCGGAGAGAAAGTGTGAGTGAGTGGCGGAGAGAAAGTGTGAGTGAGTGGCGGAGAGAGAGAGTGTGAGAGTGAGTGGCGGGTAGAGAGAGAGAGAGAGTGTGAGTGAGTGGCGGAGAGAGAGAGAGTGTGAGTGAGTGGCGGAGAGAGAGAGTGTGAGTGAGTGGCGGAGAGAGAGTGTGAGAGTGAGTGACGGAGAGAGAGAGTATGTGAGTGAGTGGCGGAGAGAGCGAGAGTGTGAGTGAGTGGCGGAGAGAGAGAGTGAGCGTGAGTGGCGGAGAGAGAGAGATTGTGAGTGAGTTGCGGAGAGAGAGAGATAGTGAGTGAGTAGTGGAGAGAGAAAGAGAGTGTGAGTGAGTGGCGGAAAGAAAGTGTGAGTGAGTGGCGGAGAGAGAGAGTGTGAGAGTGAGTGGCGGGTAGAGAGAGAGAGTGTGAGTGAGTGGCGGAGAGAGAGAGAGTCTGAGTGGCGGAGAGAGAGTGTGTGAGTGAGTGGCGGAGAGAGAGAGTGTGAGTGAGTGGCGGAGAGAGAGAGTGTGAGTGAGTGGCGGAGAGAGAGAGTGTGTGAGTGAGTGGCGGAGAGAGAGAGTGTGAGTGAGTGGCAAAGAGAGAGAGTGTGAGTGAGTGGCGGAGAGAGAGAGTGTGAGTGAGTGGCGGAGAGAGAGAGTGTGAGTGAGTGGCGGAGAGAGAGAGTGTGTGAGTGAGTGGCGGAGAGAGAGAGTGTGAGTGAGTGGCAAAGAGAGAGAGTGTGAGTGAGTGGCGGAGAGAGAGAGTGTGAGTGAGTGGCGGAGAGAGAGAGTGTGAGTGAGTGGCGGAGAGAGAGAGTGTGAGTGAGTGGCGGAGACAGTGTGAGTGAGTGACGGAGAGAGAGAGTGTGAGTGAGTGACGGAGAGAGAGAGAGAGTGTGAGTGAGTGGCGGAGAGAGAGAGTGTGAGTGAGTGACGGAGAGAGAGAGAGAGTGTGAGTGAGTGGCAGAGAGAGAGAGAGTGTGAGTGAGTGGCGGAGAGAGAGTGTGAGTGAGTGGCGGAGAGAGTGTGAGTGAGTGACGGAGAGAGAGTGTGAGTGAGTGGCGGAGAGAGAGAGATTATGAGTGAGTGGCGGAGAGAGAGAGATTGTGAGTGAGTAGTGGAGAGAGAGAGAGAGAGTGTCAGTGAGTGGCGGAGAGAGAGAGTGTGAGTGAGTGGCGGAGAGAGAGAGAGTGTGAGTGAGTGGCGGAGAGAGAGAGAGTGTGAGTGAGTGGCGGAGAGAGAGAGTGTGAGTGAGTGGCGGAGAGAGAGAGTGAGATGCGGAGAGAGAGAGTGTGAGTGAGTGGCGGAGAGAGAGTGTGTGAGTGAGTGGCGGAGAGAGAGTGTGTGAGTGAGTGGCGGAGAGAGAGAGTGAGAGGCGGAGAGAGAGAGTGTGAGTGAGTGGCGGAGAGAGAGTGTGTGAGTGAGTGGCGGAGAGAGAGAGTGTGAGTGAGTGACGGAGAGAGAGAGTGTGAGTGAGTGGCGGAGAGAGAGAGTGTGAGTGAGTGGCGGAGAGAGAGAGTGTGAGTGAGTGGCGGAGAGAGAGAGAGTGTGAGTGAGTGGCGGAGAGAGAGAGTGTGAGTGAGTGAGTGGCGGAGAGAGAGTGTGAGTGAGTGACGGAGAGAGAGAGTGTGAGTGAGTGGCGGAGAGAGAGTGTGAGTGAGTGGCGGAGAGAGAGAGTGTGAGTGAGTGAGTGGCGGAGAGAGAGAGTGTGAGTGAGTGGCGGAGAGAGAGAGTGTGAGTGAGTGGCGGAGAGAGAGAGTGTGAGTGAGTGACGGAGAGAGAGTGAGTGAGTGGCGGAGAGAGAGAGTGTGAGTGAGTGAGTGGCGGAGAGAGAGTGAGTGAGTGGCGGAGAAACAGAGTGTGAGTGAGTGGCGGAGAGAGAGAGATTGTGAGTGAGTGGCGGAGAGAGAGAGTGTGAGTGAGTGACGGAGAGAGAGAGTGTGAGTGAGTGAGTGGCGGAGAGAGAGAGTGTGAGAGTGAGTGGCGGGTAGAGAGAGAGAGAGAGTGTGAGTGAGTGGCGGAGAGAGAGAGAGTGTGAGTGAGTGGCGGAGAGAGAGTGTGAGTGAGTGGCGGAGAGAGTGTGAGTGAGTGACGGAGAGAGAGTGTGAGTGAGTGACGGAGAGAGAGAGTGTGAGTGAGTGGAGGAGAGAGAGAGTGTGAGTGAGTGGCGGAGAGAGAGAGATTGTGAGTGAGTGGCGGAGAGAGAGAGAGATTGTGAGTGAGTAGTGGAGAGAGAGAGAGAGTGTGAGTGAGTGGCGGAGAGAGAGAGTGTGAGTGAGTGGCGGAGAGAGAGAGTGTGAGTGAGTGGCTGAGAGAGAGAGTGTGAGTGAGTGGCTGAGAGAGAGAGTGTGAGTGAGTGGCGGAGAGAGAGTGTGTGAGTGAGTGGCGGAGAGAGAGAGTGTGTGAGTGGCGGAGAGAGAGAGAGTGTGAGTGGCGGAGAGAGAGAGAGAGTGTGAGTGAGTGGCGGAGAGAGAGAGAGTGTGAGTGGCGGAGAGAGAGAGTGTGAGAGTGAGTGGCGGGGAGAGAGCGAGAGTGGCGGAGAGAGAGTGTGAGCGAGTGGCGGAGAGAGAGAGTGCGTGAGTGAGTGGTGGAGAGAGAGAGTGTGTGTGAGTGAGTGGCGGAGAGAGAGTGTGTGAGTGGCGGGGAGAGAGAGTGTGTGTGAGTGACGGAGAGAGAGAGTGTGAGTGAGTGAGTGGCGGAGAGAGAGTGTGTGAGTGAGTGGCGGAGAGAGAGAGTGTGTGAGTGGCGGAGAGAGAGAGAGTGTGAGTGGCGGAGAGAGAGAGAGAGTGTGAGTGGCGGAGAGAGAGAGAGAGTGTGAGTGGCGGAGAGAGAGAGTGTGAGAGTGAGTGGCGGGGAGAGAGCGAGAGTGGCGGAGAGAGAGTGTGAGCGAGTGGCAGAGAGAGAGAGTGTGTGAGTGAGTGGTGGAGAGAGAGAGAGTGTGTGAGTGAGTGGCGGAGAGAGAGTGTGTGAGTGGCGGGGAGAGAGAGTGTGTGAGTGGCGGAGAGAGAGAGTGTGAGTGAGTGGCGGAGGGAGAGAGATTGTGAGTGAGTGGCGGAGAGAGAGAGAGAGAGTGTGAGTGAGTGACGGAGAGAGAGAGAGAGAGTGTGAGTGAGTGACGGAGAGAGAGAGTGTGAGTGAGTGGCGGAGAGAGAGAGAGAGAGTGTGAGTGAGTGACGGAGAGAGTGTGAGTGAGTGAGTGGAGGAGAGAGAGAGTGTGAGTGAGTGGCGGAGAGAGAGAGATTGTGAGTGAGTGGCGGAGAGAGAGAGATTGTGAGTGAGTAGTGGAGAGAGAGAGAGAGTGTGAGTGAGTGGCGGAGAGAGAGAGTGTGAGTGAGTGGCGGAGAGAGAGAGAGTGTGAGTGAGTGGCGGAGAGAGAGAGTGTGAGTGAGTGGCGGAGAGAGAGAGTGAGAGGCGGAGAGAGAGAGTGTGAGTGAGTGGCGGAGAGAGTGTGTGAGTGAGTGGCGGAGAGAGAGAGTGTGAGAGTGGCGGACAGAGAGAGTGAGAGTGAGTGGCGGAGGGAGAGAGAGAGAGAGTGTGAGTGAGTGGCGGAGAGAGAGAGTGTGAGTGAGTGGCGGAGAGAAAGTGTGAGTGAGTGGCGGAGAGAGAGAGTGTGAGAGTGAGTGGCGGGTAGAGAGAGAGAGACAGTGTGAGTGAGTGGCGGAGAGAGAGAGAGTGTGAGTGAGTGGCGGAGAGAGAGAGTGTGAGTGAGTGGCGGAGAGAGAGAGATTGTGAGTGAGTGGCGGAGAGAGAGAGTGTGAGTGAGTGACGGAGAGAGAGAGTGTGAGTGAGTGAGTGGCGGAGAGAGAGAGTGAGAGAGTGAGTGGCGGGTAGAGAGAGAGAGAGATTGTGAGTGAGTGGCGGAGAGAGAGAGAGTGTGAGTGAGTGGCGGAGAGAGAGTGTGAGTGAGTGGCGGAGAGATTGTGAGTGAGTGACGGAGAGAGAGTGTGAGTGAGTGACGGAGAGAGAGAGTGTGAGTGAGTGAGTGGAGGAGAGAGAGAGTGTGAGTGAGTGGCGGAGAGATTGTGAGTGAGTGACGGAGAGAGAGTGTGAGTGAGTGACGGAGAGAGAGAGTGTGAGTGAGTGAGTGGAGGAGAGAGAGAGTGAGCGTGAGTGGCGGAGAGAGGGAGATTGTGAGTGAGTGGCGGAGAGAGAGAGATTGTGAGTGTGTGAGTGGCGGAGAGAGAGAGTGTGTGAGTGGCGGAGAGAGAGAGTGTGAGTGAGTGGCGGAGAGAGAGAGATTGTGAGTGAGTGGCGGAGAGAGAGTGTGAGTGAGTGGCGGAGAGAGAGAGTGTGAGTGAGTGGCGGAGAGAGAGAGTGTGAGTGAGTGGCGGAGAGAGAGAGAGTGTGAGTGAGTGGCGGAGAGAGAGAGTGTGAGTGAGTGACGGAGAGAGAGAGTGTGAGTGAGTGGCGGAGAGAGAGAGTGTAAGTGAGTGGCGGAGAGAGAGTGTGTGAGTGAGTGGCGGAGAGAGAGTGTGTGAGAGTGGCAGACAGAGAGAGTGAGAGTGAGTGGCGGAGAGAGAGAGTGTGAGTGAGTGGCGGAGAGAAAGATATTGCAAGTGAGTGGCGGAGAGAGAGAGTGTGAGTGAGTGGCGGAGAGAGACCGTGTGTGAGTGGCTGAGAGAGAGAGAGAGTGTGAGTGAGTGGCGGAGAGAGTGTGAGTGAGTGACGGAGAGAGAGTGTGAGTGAGTGGCGGAGAGAGAGAGATTGAGAGTGAGTGGCGGAGAGAGAGAGATTGTGAGTGAGTAGTGGAGAGAGAGAGAGTGTCAGTGAGTGGCGGAGAGAGAGAGTGTGAGTGAGTGGCGGAGAGAGAGAGAGTGTGAGTGAGTAGCGGAGAGAGAGAGTGTGAGTGAGTGCGGAGAGAGAGAGAGTGTGAGTGAGTGGCGGAGAGAGAGAGTGTGAGTGAGTGGCGGAGAGAGAGAGTGAGAGGCGGAGAGAGAGAGTGTGAGTGAGTGGCGGAGAGAGAGTGTGTGAGTGAGTGGCGGAGAGAGAGTGTGTGAGTGAGTGGCGGACAGAGAGTGTGAGTGAGTGCGGAGAGAGAGAGAGAGTGTGAGTGAGTGGCGGAGAGAGAAAGAGAGTGTGAGTGAGTGGCGGAGAGAAAGTGTGAGTGAGTGGCGGAGAGAAAGTGTGAGTGAGTGGCGGAGAGAGAGAGTGTGAGAGTGAGTGGCGGGTAGAGAGAGAGAGTGTGAGTGAGTGGCGGAGAGAGAGAGTGTGAGTGAGTGGCGGAGAGTGTGAGAGTGTGTGACGGAGAGAGTGTGTGAGTGAGTGGCGGAGAGAGAGAGAGTGTGAGTGAGTGGCGGAGAGAGAGTGTGAGTGAGTAGCGGAGAGAGAGTGTGAGTGAGTAGCGGAGAGAGAGAGAGAATGTGAGTGAGTGGCGGAGAGTGAGTGAGTGAGTGAGTGGCGGAGGGAGAGAGTGTGAGTGAGTGGCGGAGAGAGAGAGTGTGAGTGAGTGGCGGAGAGATAGAGTGTGAGTGAGTGGCGGAGAGAGAGAGTGTGAGTGAGTGGCGGAGAGAGAGAGTGTGAGTGAGTGGCGGAGAGAGAGAGTGTGAGTGAGTGGCGGAGAGAGAGAGTGTGAGTGAGTGCCGGAGAGAGAGAGTGTGAGTGAGTGAGTGGCGGAGAGAGAGTGTGAGTGAGTGACGGAGAGAGTGTGTGAGTGAGTGGCGGAGAGAGAGAGTGTGTGAGTGAGTGGCGGAGAGAGAGAGTGTGAGTGAGTGGCGGAGAGAGAGAGTGTGAGTGAGTGAGTGGCGGAGAGAGAGAGTGTGAGAGTGAGTGGCGGAGAGAGAGTGTGAGTGAGTGACGGAGAGAGAGAGTGTGAGTGAGTGGCGGAGAGAGAGAGTGTGAGTGAGTGGCGGAGAGAGAGAGATAGTGAGTGAGTGAGTGGCGGAGAGAGAGTGTGAGTGAGTGACGGAGAGAGTGTGTGAGTGAGTGGCGGAGAGAGAGAGTGTGTGAGTGAGTGGCGGAGAGAGAGAGTGTGAGTGAGTGGCGGAGAGAGAGAGTGTGAGTGAGTGAGTGGCGGAGAGAGAGAGTGTGAGAGTGAGTGGCGGAGAGAGAGTGTGAGTGAGTGAGTGTCGGAGTGAGGGTGTGTGAGTGGCGGAGAGACAGAGTGTGAGTGAGTGGCGGAGAGAGAGAGATTGTGAGTGAGTGGCGGAGAGAGAGAGTGTGAGTGAGTGACGGAGAGAGAGAGTGTGAGTGAGTGAGTGGCGGAGAGAGAGAGTGTGAGAGTGAGTGGCGGGTAGAGAGAGAGAGAGTGTGAGTGAGTGGCGGAGAGAGAGAGAGTGTGAGTGAGTGGCGGAGAGAGTGTGAGTGAGTGACGGAGAGAGAGTGTGAGTGAGTGACGGAGAGAGAGAGTGTGAGTGAGTGAGTGGAGGAGAGAGAGAGTGTGAGTGAGTGGCGGAGAGAGAGAGATTGTGAGTGAGTGGCGGAGAGAGAGAGATTGTGAGTGAGTAGTGGAGAGAGAGAGAGAGTGTGAGTGAGTGGCGGAGAGAGAGAGTGTGAGTGAGTGGCGGAGAGAGTGTGTGTGAGTGACGGAGAGAGAGAGATTGTGAGTGAGTGGCGGAGAGAGAGAGATTGTGAGTGAGTAGTGGAGAGAGAGAGAGAGTGTGAGTGAGTGGCGGAGAGAGAGAGTGTGAGTGAGTGGCGGAGAGAGTGTGAGTGAGTGGCGGAGAGAGAGAGATTGTGAGTGAGTGGCGGAGAGAGAGAGATTGTGAGTGAGTAGTGGAGAGAGAGAGAGAGTGTGAGTGAGTGGCGGAGAGAGAGAGAGTGTGAGTGAGTGGCGGAGAGAGAGAGTGTGAGTGAGTGGCGGAGAGAGAGAGATTGTGAGTGAGTGGCGGAGAGAGAGAGTGTGAGTGAGTGACGGGTAGAGAGAGAGAGAGTGTGAGTGAGTGGTGGAGAGAGAGACAGAGAGAGTGTGAGTGAGTGGTGGAGAGAGAGAGAGTGTGAGTGAGTGAGTGGCGGAGAGAGAGTGTGTGAGTGGTGGGGAGAGAGAGTGTGTGAGTGGCGGAGAGAGAGAGTGTGAGTGAGTGGCGGAGAGAGAGAGATTGTGAGTGAGTGGCGGAGAGAGAGAGTGTGAGTGAGTGACGGAGAGAGAGAGTGTGAGTGAGTGAGTGGCGGAGAGAGAGAGTGTGAGAGTGAGTGGCGGGTAGAGAGAGAGAGAGAGTGTGAGTGAGTGGCGGAGAGAGAGAGAGTGTGAGTGAGTGGCGGAGAGAGAGTGTGAGTGAGTGGCGGAGAGATTGTGAGTGAGTGACGGAGAGAGAGTGTGAGTGAGTGACGGAGAGAGAGAGTGTGAGTGAGTGAGTGGAGGAGAGAGAGAGTGTGAGTGAGTGGCGGAGAGAGAGAGATTGTGAGTGAGTGGCGGAGAGAGAGAGATTGAGAGTGAGTAGTGGAGAGAGAGAGAGAGTGTGAGTGAGTGGCGGAGAGAGAGAGTGTGAGTGAGTGGCGGAGAGAGAGAGAGTGTGAGTGAGTGGCGGAGAGAGAGAGTGTGAGTGAGTGGCGGAGAGAGAGAGTGAGAGGCGCAGAGAGAGAGTGTGAGTGAGTGGCGGAGAGTGTGTGTGAGTGAGTGGCGGAGAGAGAGTGTGTGAGTGAGTGGCGGAGAGAGAGAGTGTGAGAGTGGCGGACAGAGAGAGTGAGAGTGAGTGGCTGAGGGAGAGAGAGAGAGAGTGTGAGAGTGGCGGAGAGAGATTGCGAGTGAGTAGTGGAGAGAGAGAGAGAGTGTGAGTGAGTGGCGGAGAGAGAGAGTGTGAGTGAGTGGCGGAGAGAAAGTGTGAGTGAGTGGCGGAGAGAAAGTGTGAGTGAGTGGCGGAGAGAGAGAGTGTGAGAGTGAGTGGCGGGTAGAGAGAGAGAGAGAGTGTGAGTGAGTGGCGGAGAGAGAGAGAGTGTGAGTGAGTGGCGGAGAGAGAGAGTGTGAGTGAGTGGCGGAGAGAGAGTGTGAGAGTGAGTGACGGAGAGAGAGAGTATGTGAGTGAGTGGCGGAGAGAGCGAGAGTGTGAGTGAGTGGCGGAGAGAGAGAGTGAGCGTGAGTGGCGGAGAGAGAGAGATTGTGAGTGAGTTGCGGAGAGAGAGAGATAGTGAGTGAGTAGTGGAGAGAGAAAGAGAGTGTGAGTGAGTGGCGGAAAGAAAGTGTGAGTGAGTGGCGGAGAGAGAGAGTGTGAGAGTGAGTGGCGGGTAGAGAGAGAGAGTGTGAGTGAGTGGCGGAGAGAGAGAGAGTCTGAGTGGCGGAGAGAGAGTGTGTGAGTGAGTGGCGGAGAGAGAGAGTGTGAGTGAGTGGCGGAGAGAGAGAGTGTGAGTGAGTGGCGGAGAGAGAGAGTGTGTGAGTGAGTGGCGGAGAGAGAGAGTGTGAGTGAGTGGCAAAGAGAGAGAGTGTGAGTGAGTGGCGGAGAGAGAGAGTGTGAGTGAGTGGCGGAGAGAGAGAGTGTGAGTGAGTGGCGGAGAGAGAGAGTGTGTGAGTGAGTGGCGGAGAGAGAGAGTGTGAGTGAGTGGCAAAGAGAGAGAGTGTGAGTGAGTGGCGGAGAGAGAGAGTGTGAGTGAGTGGCGGAGAGAGAGAGTGTGAGTGAGTGGCGGAGAGAGAGAGTGTGAGTGAGTGGCGGAGACAGTGTGAGTGAGTGACGGAGAGAGAGAGTGTGAGTGAGTGACGGAGAGAGAGAGAGAGTGTGAGTGAGTGGCGGAGAGAGAGAGTGTGAGTGAGTGACGGAGAGAGAGAGAGAGTGTGAGTGAGTGGCAGAGAGAGAGAGAGTGTGAGTGAGTGGCGGAGAGAGAGTGTGAGTGAGTGGCGGAGAGAGTGTGAGTGAGTGACGGAGAGAGAGTGTGAGTGAGTGGCGGAGAGAGAGAGATTATGAGTGAGTGGCGGAGAGAGAGAGATTGTGAGTGAGTAGTGGAGAGAGAGAGAGAGAGTGTCAGTGAGTGGCGGAGAGAGAGAGTGTGAGTGAGTGGCGGAGAGAGAGAGAGTGTGAGTGAGTGGCGGAGAGAGAGAGAGTGTGAGTGAGTGGCGGAGAGAGAGAGTGTGAGTGAGTGGCGGAGAGAGAGAGTGAGATGCGGAGAGAGAGAGTGTGAGTGAGTGGCGGAGAGAGAGTGTGTGAGTGAGTGGCGGAGAGAGAGTGTGTGAGTGAGTGGCGGAGAGAGAGAGTGAGAGGCGGAGAGAGAGAGTGTGAGTGAGTGGCGGAGAGAGAGTGTGTGAGTGAGTGGCGGAGAGAGAGAGTGTGAGTGAGTGACGGAGAGAGAGAGTGTGAGTGAGTGGCGGAGAGAGAGAGTGTGAGTGAGTGGCGGAGAGAGAGAGTGTGAGTGAGTGGCGGAGAGAGAGAGAGTGTGAGTGAGTGGCGGAGAGAGAGAGTGTGAGTGAGTGAGTGGCGGAGAGAGAGTGTGAGTGAGTGACGGAGAGAGAGAGTGTGAGTGAGTGGCGGAGAGAGAGTGTGAGTGAGTGGCGGAGAGAGAGAGTGTGAGTGAGTGAGTGGCGGAGAGAGAGAGTGTGAGTGAGTGGCGGAGAGAGAGAGTGTGAGTGAGTGGCGGAGAGAGAGAGTGTGAGTGAGTGACGGAGAGAGAGTGAGTGAGTGGCGGAGAGAGAGAGTGTGAGTGAGTGAGTGGCGGAGAGAGAGTGAGTGAGTGGCGGAGAAACAGAGTGTGAGTGAGTGGCGGAGAGAGAGAGATTGTGAGTGAGTGGCGGAGAGAGAGAGTGTGAGTGAGTGACGGAGAGAGAGAGTGTGAGTGAGTGAGTGGCGGAGAGAGAGAGTGTGAGAGTGAGTGGCGGGTAGAGAGAGAGAGAGAGTGTGAGTGAGTGGCGGAGAGAGAGAGAGTGTGAGTGAGTGGCGGAGAGAGAGTGTGAGTGAGTGGCGGAGAGAGTGTGAGTGAGTGACGGAGAGAGAGTGTGAGTGAGTGACGGAGAGAGAGAGTGTGAGTGAGTGGAGGAGAGAGAGAGTGTGAGTGAGTGGCGGAGAGAGAGAGATTGTGAGTGAGTGGCGGAGAGAGAGAGAGATTGTGAGTGAGTAGTGGAGAGAGAGAGAGAGTGTGAGTGAGTGGCGGAGAGAGAGAGTGTGAGTGAGTGGCGGAGAGAGAGAGTGTGAGTGAGTGGCTGAGAGAGAGAGTGTGAGTGAGTGGCTGAGAGAGAGAGTGTGAGTGAGTGGCGGAGAGAGAGTGTGTGAGTGAGTGGCGGAGAGAGAGAGTGTGTGAGTGGCGGAGAGAGAGAGAGTGTGAGTGGCGGAGAGAGAGAGAGAGTGTGAGTGAGTGGCGGAGAGAGAGAGAGTGTGAGTGGCGGAGAGAGAGAGTGTGAGAGTGAGTGGCGGGGAGAGAGCGAGAGTGGCGGAGAGAGAGTGTGAGCGAGTGGCGGAGAGAGAGAGTGCGTGAGTGAGTGGTGGAGAGAGAGAGTGTGTGTGAGTGAGTGGCGGAGAGAGAGTGTGTGAGTGGCGGGGAGAGAGCGTGTGTGTGAGTGACGGAGAGAGAGAGTGTGAGTGAGTGAGTGGCGGAGAGAGAGTGTGTGAGTGAGTGGCGGAGAGAGAGAGTGTGTGAGTGGCGGAGAGAGAGAGAGTGTGAGTGGCGGAGAGAGAGAGAGAGTGTGAGTGGCGGAGAGAGAGAGAGAGTGTGAGTGGCGGAGAGAGAGAGTGTGAGAGTGAGTGGCGGGGAGAGAGCGAGAGTGGCGGAGAGAGAGTGTGAGCGAGTGGCGGAGAGAGAGAGTGTGTGAGTGAGTGGTGGAGAGAGAGAGAGTGTGTGAGTGAGTGGCGGAGAGAGAGTGTGTGAGTGGCGGGGAGAGAGAGTGTGTGAGTGGCGGAGAGAGAGAGTGTGAGTGAGTGGCGGAGGGAGAGAGATTGTGAGTGAGTGGCGGAGAGAGAGAGAGAGAGTGTGAGTGAGTGACGGAGAGAGAGAGAGAGAGTGTGAGTGAGTGACGGAGAGAGAGAGTGTGCGTGAGTGGCGGAGAGAGAGAGAGAGAGTGTGAGTGAGTGACGGAGAGAGTGTGAGTGAGTGAGTGGAGGAGAGAGAGAGTGTGAGTGAGTGGCGGAGAGAGAGAGATTGTGAGTGAGTGGCGGAGAGAGAGAGATTGTGAGTGAGTAGTGGAGAGAGAGAGAGAGTGTGAGTGAGTGGCGGAGAGAGAGAGTGTGAGTGAGTGGCGGAGAGAGAGAGAGTGTGAGTGAGTGGCGGAGAGAGAGAGTGTGAGTGAGTGGCGGAGAGAGAGAGTGAGAGGCGGAGAGAGAGAGTGTGAGTGAGTGGCGGAGAGAGTGTGTGAGTGAGTGGCGGAGAGAGAGTGTGTGAGTGAGTGGCGGAGAGAGAGAGTGTGAGAGTGGCGGACAGAGAGAGTGAGAGTGAGTGGCGGAGGGAGAGAGAGAGAGAGTGTGAGTGAGTGGCGGAGAGAGAGAGTGTGAGTGAGTGGCGGAGAGAAAGTGTGAGTGAGTGGCGGAGAGAGAGAGTGTGAGAGTGAGTGGCGGGTAGAGAGAGAGAGACAGTGTGAGTGAGTGGCGGAGAGAGAGAGAGTGTGAGTGAGTGGCGGAGAGAGAGAGTGTGAGTGAGTGGCGGAGAGAGAGAGATTGTGAGTGAGTGGCGGAGAGAGAGAGTGTGAGTGAGTGACGGAGAGAGAGAGTGTGAGTGAGTGAGTGGCGGAGAGAGAGAGTGAGAGAGTGAGTGGCGGGTAGAGAGAGAGAGAGATTGTGAGTGAGTGGCGGAGAGAGAGAGAGTGTGAGTGAGTGGCGGAGAGAGAGTGTGAGTGAGTGGCGGAGAGATTGTGAGTGAGTGACGGAGAGAGAGTGTGAGTGAGTGACGGAGAGAGAGAGTGTGAGTGAGTGAGTGGAGGAGAGAGAGAGTGTGAGTGAGTGGCGGAGAGAGAGAGATTGTGAGTGAGTGGCGGAGAGAGAGAGATTGAGAGTGAGTAGTGGAGAGAGAGAGAGAGTGTGAGTGAGTGGCGGAGAGAGAGAGTGTGAGTGAGTGGCGGAGAGAGAGAGAGTGTGAGTGAGTGGCGGAGAGAGAGAGTGTGAGTGAGTGGCGGAGAGAGAGAGTGAGAGGCGGAGAGAGAGAGTGTGAGTGAGTGGCGGAGAGAGTGTGTGAGTGAGTGGCGGAGAGAGAGAGTGTGAGACTGGCGGACAGAGAGAGTGAGAGTGAGTGACGGAGAGAGAGAGTATGTGAGTGAGTGGCGGAGAGAGAGAGTGTGAGTGAGTGGCGGAGAGAGAGAGTGAGCGTGAGTGGCGGAGAGAGAGAGATTGTGAGTGAGTGGCGGAGAGAGAGAGATTGTGAGTGAGTCGTGGAGAGAGAAAGAGAGTGTGAGTGAGTGGCGGAAAGAAAGTGTGAGTGAGTGGCGGAGAGAAAGTGTGAGTGAGTGGCGGAGAGAGAGAGTGTGAGAGTGACTGGCGGGTAGAGAGAGAGAGTGTGAGTGAGTGGCGGAGAGAGAGAGAGTCTGAGTGGCGGAGAGAGAGAGTGTGAGAGTGAGTGATGGAGAGAGAGAGTGTGTGAGTGAGTGGCGGAGAGAGAGAGAGTGTGAGTGAGTGGCGGAGAGAGAGTGTGAGTGAGTAGCGGAGAGAGAGAGAGAATGTGAGTGAGTGGCGGAGAGTGAGTGAGTGAGTGAGTGGCGGAGAGAGAGAGTGTGAGTGAGTGGCGGAGAGAGAGAGTGTGAGTGAGTGGCGGAGAGAGAGAGTGTGTGAGTGAGTGGCGGAGAGAGAGAGTGTGAGTGAGTGGCGGAGAGAGAGAGTGTGAGTGAGTGAGTGGCGGAGAGAGAGAGTGTGAGTGAGTGGCGGAGAGAGAGTGTGAGTGAGTGGCGGAGAGAGAGAGTGTGTGAGTGAGTGGCGGAGAGAGAGAGAGAGTGTGAGTGGCGGAGAGAGAGAGTGTGTGAGTGGCGAGAGAGCGCGTGTGTGAGTGGCGGAGAGAGAGAGTGTGAGTGAGTGGCGGAGAGACAGTGAGAGAGTGAGTGGCGGAGAGAGAGAGTGTGTGAGTGGCGGAGAGAGAGAGTGTGAGTGAGTGAGTGGCGGAGAGAGAGTGTGAGAGGGAGTGGCGGAGAGAGTGAGTGTGAGTGAGTGGGGGAGAGAGAATGTGTGAGTGAGTGGCGGAGAGAGAGAGTGTGAGTGGCGGAGAGAGAGTGTGAGTGAGTGACGGAGAGAGAGTGTGAGTGAGTGGCGGAGAGAGAGAGTGTGAGTGGCGGAGAGAGAGAGTGTGAGTGAGTGAGTGGCGGATAGAGAGAGTGTGAGTGAGTGACGGAGAGAGAGAGTGTGAGTGAGTGGTGGAGAGAGAGAGTGTGAGTGAGTGGCGGATAGAGAGAGTGTGAGTGAGTGGCGGAGAGAGAGTGTGAGTGAGTGGCGGAGAGAGAGAGTGTGTGAGTGAGTGGCGGAGAGAGAGAGAGAGTGTGAGTGGCGGAGAGAGAGAGTGTGTGAGTGGCGAGAGAGCGCGTGTGTGAGTGGCGGAGAGAGAGAGTGTGAGTGAGTGGCGGAGAGAGAATGTGTGTGAGTGGCGGAGAGAGAGAGTGTGAGTGAGTGAGTGGCGGAGAGAGAGTGTGAGAGGGAGTGGCGGAGAGAGTGAGTGTGAGTGAGTGGGGGAGAGAGAATGTGTGAGTGAGTGGCGGAGAGAGAGAGTGTGAGTGGCGGAGAGAGAGTGTGAGTGAGTGACGGAGAGAGAGTGTGAGTGAGTGGCGGAGAGAGAGAGTGTGAGTGGCGGAGAGAGAGAGTGTGAGTGAGTGAGTGGCGGATAGAGAGAGTGTGAGTGAGTGACGGAGAGAGAGAGTGTGAGTGAGTGGTGGAGAGAGAGAGTGTGAGTGCGTGGCAGAGAGAGAGAGTGAGAGATAGTGGCGGAGAGAGAGAGTGTGAGTGAGTGGCGGAGAGAGAGAATGTGAGTGAGTGGCGGAGAGAGAGTGTGTGAGTGAGTGGCGGAGAGAGAGAGTGTGAGTGAGTGGCGGAGAGAGAGAGTGTGAGTGAGTGAGTGGCAGAGAGAGAGTGTGAGTGAGTGACGGAGAGAGAGTGAGAGTGAGTGGCGGAGAGAGAGAGTGTGAGTGAGTGGCGGAGAGAGAGAGTGTGAGTGAGTGGCGGAGAGAGAGAGTGTGAGTGAGTGGCGGAGAGAGAGAGTGTGAGTGAGTGAGTGGCGGAGAGAGAGAGTGTGAGTGAGTGAGTGGCGGAGAGAGAGAGTGTGAGTGAGTGAGTGGCGGAGAGTGTGAGTGAGTGACGGAGAGAGAGAGTGTGAGTGAGTGGCGGAGAGAGAGTGTGAGTGAGTGGCGGAGAGAGAGAGTGTGAGTGAGTGGCGGAGAGAGAGAGTGTGAGTGAGTGGCGGAGAGAGTGTGTGTGAGTGAGTGGCGGAGAGAGAGAGTGTGAGTGAGTGAGTGGCGGAGAGAGAGTGTGAGTGAGTGGCGGAGAGAGAGAGTGTGAGTGAGTGGCGGAGAGAGAGTGAGTGACGGAGAGAGAGAGTGTGTGAGTGAGTGGCGGAGAGAGAGAGAGTGTGAGTGAGTGGCGGAGAGAGAGAGTGTGAGTGAGTGGCGGAGAGAGAGAGAGTGAGTGAGTGGCGGAGAGAGAGAGTGTGTGAGTGGCGGAGAGAGAGAGAGAGTGTGAGTGGCGGAGAGAGAGAGTGTGAGAGTGAGTGGCGGGGAGAGAGAGAGAGTGGCGGAGAGATTGTGTGTGAGTAAGTGGCGGAGAGAGAGAGTGTGTGAGTGAGTGGTGGAGAGAGAGAGAGTGTGTGTGAGTGAGTGGCGGAGAGAGAGTGTGAGTGAGTAACGGAGAGAGAGAGTGTGAGTGAGTGGCGGAGAGAGAGAGTGTGAGTGAGTGGCGGGGAGAGAGCGAGAGTGGCGGAGAGAGAGAGTGTGAGTGAGTGGCGGAGAGAGAGAGTGTGTGAGTGAGTGGTGGAGAGAGAGAGAGTGTGAGTGAGTGAGTGGCGGAGAGAGAGAGTGTGAGTGAGTGGCGGAGAGAGAGAGATTGTGAGTGAGTGGCGGAGAGAGAGAGTGTGAGATAGTGGCGGAGAGAGAGAGTGTGAGTGAGTGGCGGAGAGAGAGAGTGTGAGTGAGTGGCGGAGAGAGTGTGAGTGAGTGACGGAGAGAGAGAATGTGAGTGAGTGACGGAGAGAGAGAGTGTGAGTGAGTGGCGGAGAGAGAGAGTGTGAGTGAGTGGCGGAGAGAGAGAGTGTGTGAGTGGCGGAGAGAGAGAGAGAGAGTGTGAGTGGCGGAGAGAGAGAGAGAGTGTGAGTGGAGGAGAGAGAGAGTGTGAGATTGAGTGGCGGGGAGAGAGCGAGAGTGTGAGTGAGTGGTGGAGAGAGAGAGAGTGTGAGTGTGTGAGTGGCGGAGAGAGAGAGTGTGTGAGTGGCGGGGAGAGAGAGTGTGAGTGAGTGACGGAGAGAGAGAGAGTGTGAGTGAGTGGCGGAGAGAGAGTGATTGTGAGTGAGTGGCGGAGAGAGAGAGTGTGAGTGAGTGACGGAGAGAGAGAGAGTGTGAGTGAGTGGCGGAGAGAGAGTGTGAGTGAGTGGCGGAGAGAGTGTGAGTGAGTGACGGAGAGTGTGAGTGAGTGACGGAGAGAGAGAGTGTGAGTGAGTGAGTGGAGGAGAGAGAGAGTGTGAGTGAGTGGCGGAGAGAGAGAGATTGTGAGTGAGTGGCGGAGAGAGAGAGATTATGAGTGAGTAGTGGAGAGAGAGAGAGAGTGTGAGAGAGTGGTGGAGGGAGAGAGTGTGAGTGAGTGGCGGAGAGAGAGAGTGAGAGGCGGAGAGAGAGAGAGAGAGTGAGAGGCGGAGAGAGAGACCGTGTGTGAGTGGCAGAGAGAGAGAGTGAGAGGCGGAGAGAGAGAGTGTGAGTGAGTGGCGTAGAGAGAGAGAGTGTGAGTGAGTGGCGGAGAGAGAGTGTGTAAGTGAGTGGCGGAGAGAGAGTGTGTGAGTGAGTGGCGGAGAGAGAGAGTGTGAGAGTGGCTGACAGAGAGAGTGAGAGTGAGTGGCGGAGGGAGAGAGAGAGAGTGTGAGAGTGGCGGAGAGAGAGCGTGTGTGAGTGGCGGAGAGAGAGAGTGTGAGTGAGTGGCGGAGAGAGAGAGTGAGCGTGAGTGGCGGAGAGAGAGAATGTGAGTGAGTGGCGGAGAGAGAGAGAGTGTGAGTGAGTGGCGGAGAGAGAGAGTGTGAGTGAGTGGCGGAGAGAGAGTGTGAGTGAGTGGCGGAGAGAGAGAGTGTGTGAGTGAGTGGCGGAGAGAGAGAGAGTGTGAGTGAGTGGCGGAGAGAGAGAGTGTGAGTGAGTGGCGGAGAGAGAGAGTGTGAGATAGTGGAAGAGAGAGAGAGTGTGAGTGAGTGGCGGAGAGAGAGAGTGTGAGTGAGTGACGGAGAGAGAGAGTGTGAGTGAGTGAGTGGCGGAGAGAGAGTGTGTGAGTGAGTGGCGGAGAGAGAGAGTGTGTGAGTGGCGGAGAGAGAGAGAGAGTGTGAGTGGCGGAGAGAGAGAGAGAGTGTGAGTGGCGGAGAGAGAGAGAGAGTGTGAGTGGCGGAGAGAGAGAGTGTGAGAGTGAGTGGCGGGGAGAGAGCGAGAGTGGCGGAGAGAGAGAGTGTGAGTGAGTGGCGGAGAGAGAGAGTGTGTGAGTGAGTGGTGGAGAGAGAGAGAGTGTGAGTGAGTGAGTGGCGGAGAGAGAGTGTGTGAGTGGCGGGGAGAGAGAGTGTGTGAGTGGCGGAGAGAGAGAGTGTGAGTGAGTGGCGGAGAGAGAGAGATTGTGAGTGAGTGGCGGAGAGAGAGATTGTGAGTGAGTGACGGAGAGAGAGAGTGTGAGTGAGTGAGTGGCGGAGAGAGAGAGAGTGTGAGAGTGAGTGGCGGGTAGAGAGAGAGAGAGAGTGTGAGTGAGTGGCGGAGACAGAGAGAGTGTGAGTGAGTGGCGGAGAGAGTGTGAGTGAGTGACGGAGAGAGAGTGTGAGTGAGTGACGGAGAGAGAGAGTGTGAGTGAGTGAGTGGAGGAGAGAGAGAGTGTGAGTGAGTGGCGGAGAGAGAGAGATTGTGAGTGAGTGGCGGAGAGAGAGAGTGTGAGTGAGTGGCGGAGAGAGGCCGTGTGTGAGTGGCGGAGAGAGAGAGAGTGTGAGTGAGTGGCGGAGAGAGAGAGTGTGAGTGAGTGGCGGAGAGAGAGAGTGAGAGGCGGAGAGAGAGAGTGTGAGTGACTGGCGGAGAGAGAGTGTGTGAGTGAGTGGCGGAGAGAGAGAGTGTGAGAGTGGCGGACAGAGAGAGTGAGAGTGAGTGGCGGAGGGAGAGAGAGAGAGAGTGTGAGAGTGGCGGAGAGAGAGCGTGTGTGAGTGGCGGAGAGAGAGAGTGTGAGTGAGTGGCGGAGAGAGAGAGATTGTGAGTGAGTAGTGGAGAGAGAGAGAGTGTGAGTGAGTGGCGGAGAGAGAGAGTGTGAGTGAGTGGCGGAGAGAGAGAGTGTGAGTGAGTGGCGGAGAGAGAGAGTGTGTGAGTGAGTGGCGGAGAGAGAGAGTGTGAGTGGCAAAGAGAGAGAGATTGTGAGTGAGTGGCGGAGAGAGAGAGATTGTGAGTGAGTAGTGGAGAGAGAGAGAGAGTGAGAGTGAGTGGCGGAGAGAGAGAGAGTGTGAGTGAGTGGCGGAGAGAGAGAGTGTGAGTGAGTGGCGGAGAGAGAGAGTGTGAGTGAGTGGCGGAGAGAGAGAGTGTGAGTGAGTGGCGGCGACAGAGAGAGTGTGAGTGAGTGGCGGAGAGAGTGTGAGTGAGTGACGGAGAGAGAGAGTGTGAGTGAGTGGCGGAGAGAGAGAGTGAGAGGCGGAGAGAGAGAGAGAGAGTGAGAGGCGGAGAGAGAGACCGTGTGTGAGTGGCAGAGAGAGAGAGTGAGAGGCGGAGAGAGAGAGTGTGAGTGAGTGGCGTAGAGAGAGAGAGTGTGAGTGAGTGGCGGAGAGAGAGTGTGTGAGTGAGTGGCGGAGAGAGAGAGTGTGAGTGAGTGGCGGAGAGAGAGAGTGTGAGTGAGTGGCGGAGAGAGAGAGTGAGAGGCGGAGAGAGAGAGAGAGAGTGAGAGGCGGAGAGAGAGACCGTGTGTGAGTGGCAGAGAGAGAGAGTGAGAGGCGGAGAGAGAGAGTGTGAGTGAGTGGCGTAGAGAGAGAGAGTGTGAGTGAGTGGCGGAGAGAGAGTGTGTAAGTGAGTGGCGGAGAGAGAGTGTGTGAGTGAGTGGCGGAGAGAGAGAGTGTGAGAGTGGCTGACAGAGAGAGTGAGAGTGAGTGGCGGAGGGAGAGAGAGAGAGTGTGAGAGTGGCGGAGAGAGAGCGCGTGTGAGTGGCGGAGAGAGAGAGTGTGAGTGAGTGGCGGAGAGAGAGAGTGAGCGTGAGTGGCGGAGAGAGAGGGTGTGAGTGAGTGGCGGAGAGAGAGAGAGTGTGAGTGAGTGGCGGAGAGAGAGAGTGTGAGTGAGTGGCGGAGAGAGAGTGTGAGTGAGTGGCGGAGAGAGAGAGTGTGTGAGTGAGTGGCGGAGAGAGAGAGAGTGTGAGTGAGTGGCGGAGAGAGAGAGTGTGAGATAGTGGAAGAGAGAGAGAGTGTGAGTGAGTGGCGGAGAGAGAGAGTGTGAGTGAGTGGCGGAGAGAGAGAGTGAGAGGCGGAGAGAGAGAGTGTGAGTGACTGGCGGAGAGAGAGTGTGTGAGTGAGTGGCGGAGAGAGAGAGTGTGAGAGTGGCGGACAGAGAGAGTGAGAGTGAGTGGCGGAGGGAGAGAGAGAGAGAGTGTGAGAGTGGCGGAGAGAGAGCGTGTGTGAGTGGCGGAGAGAGAGAGTGTGAGTGAGTGGCGGAGAGAGAGAGATTGTGAGTGAGTAGTGGAGAGAGAGAGAGTGTGAGTGAGTGGCGGAGAGAGAGAGTGTGAGTGAGTGGCGGAGAGAGAGAGTGTGAGTGAGTGGCGGAGAGAGAGAGTGTGTGAGTGAGTGGCGGAGAGAGAGAGTGTGAGTGAGTGGCAAAGAGAGAGAGATTGTGAGTGAGTGGCGGAGAGAGAGAGATTGTGAGTGAGTAGTGGAGAGAGAGAGAGAGTGTGAATGAGTGGCGGAGAGAGAGAGAGTGTGAGTGAGTGGCGGAGAGAGAGAGTGTGAGTGAGTGGCGGAGAGAGACCGTGTGTGAGTGGCGGAGAGAGAGAGAGTGTGAGTGAGTGGCGGAGAGAGAGAGTGTGAGTGAGTGGCGGAGAGAGAGAGTGTGAGTGAGTGGCGGAGAGAGAGAGTGTGAGTGAGTGGCGGCGACAGAGAGAGTGTGAGTGAGTGGCGGAGAGAGAGAGAGTGTGAGTGAGTGGCGGAGAGAGAGAGTGTGAGTGAGTGGCGGAGAGAGACCGTTTGTGAGTGGCGGAGAGAGAGTGTGAGTGAGTGGCGGAGAGAGAGTGTGAGTGAGTGACGGAGAGAGAGAGTGTGAGTGAGTGAGTGGAGGAGAGAGAGAGTGTGAGTGAGTAGTGGAGAGAGAGAGAGAGTGTGAGTGAGTGGCGGAGAGAGGAGAGTGTGAGTGAGTGGCGGAGAGAGAGAGTGTGAGTGAGTGGCGGAGAGAGACCGTTTGTGAGTGGCGGAGAGAGAGAGAGTGTGAGTGAGTGGCGGAGAGAGACCGTTTGTGAGTGGCGGAGAGAGAGAGAGTGTGAGTGAGTGGCGGAGAGAGAGAGTGTGAGTGAGTGGCGGAGAGAGAGAGTGTGTGAGTGGCGGAGAGAGAGAGAGAGTGTGAGTGGCGGAGAGAGAGAGAGAGTGTGAGTGGCGGAGAGAGAGAGTGTGAGAGTGAGTGTCGGGGAGAGAGCGAGAGTGGCGGAGAGAGAGTGTGAGCGAGTGGCGGAGAGAGAGAGTGTGTGAGTGAGTGGTGGAGAGAGAGAGAGTGTGAGTGAGTGAGTGGCGGAGAGAGAGTGTGTGAGTGGCGGGGAGAGAGAGTGTGTGAGTGGCGGAGAGAGAGAGTGTGAGTGAGTGGCGGAGAGAGAGAGATTGTGAGTGAGTGGCGGAGAGAGAGTGTGAGTGAGTGACGGAGAGAGAGAGTGTGAGTGAGTGAGTGGCGGAGAGAGAGAGTGTGAGAGTGAGTGGCGGGTAGAGAGAGAGAGAGAGTGTGAGTGAGTGGCGGAGAGAGAGAGATTGTGAGTGAGTAGTGGAGAGAGAGAGAGAGTGTGAGTGAGTGGCGGAGAGAGAGAGTGTGAGTGAGTGGCAAAGAGAGAGAGATTGTGAGTGAGTGGCGGAGAGAGAGAGATTGTGAGTGAGTAGTGGAGAGAGAGAGAGAGTGTGAGTGAGTGGCGGAGAGAGAGAGAGTGTGAGTGAGTGGCGGAGAGAGAGAGTGTGAGTGAGTGGCGGAGAGAGACCGTTTGTGAGTGGCGGAGAGAGAGAGAGTGTGAGTGAGTGGCGGAGAGAGAGAGTGTGAGTGAGTGGCGGAGAGAGAGAGTGTGAGTGAGTGGCGGAGAGAGAGAGTGTGTGAGTGAGTGGTGGAGAGAGAGAGAGTGTGAGTGAGTGAGTGGCGGAGAGAGAGTGTGTGAGTGGCGGGGAGAGAGAGTGTGTGAGTGGCGGAGAGAGAGAGTGTGAGTGAGTGGCGGAGAGAGAGAGATTGTGAGTGAGTGGCGGAGAGAGAGTGTGAGTGAGTGACGGAGAGAGAGAGTGTGAGTGAGTGAGTGGCGGAGAGAGAGAGTGTGAGAGTGAGTGGCGGGTAGAGAGAGAGAGAGAGTGTGAGTGAGTGGCGGAGAGAGAGTGTGAGTGAGTGGCGGAGAGATTGTGAGTGAGTGACGGAGAGAGAGTGTGAGTGAGTGACGGAGAGAGAGAGTGTGAGTGAGTGAGTGGAGGAGAGAGAGAGTGTGAGTGAGTGGCGGAGGGAGAGAGAGAGAGTGTGAGAGTGGCGGAGAGAGATTGCGAGTGAGTAGTGGAGAGAGAGAGAGAGTGTGAGTGAGTGGCGGAGAGAGAGAGTGTGAGTGAGTGGCGGAGAGAAAGTGTGAGTGAGTGGCGGAGAGAAAGTGTGAGTGAGTGGCGGAGAGAGAGAGTGTGAGAGTGAGTGGCGGGTAGAGAGAGAGAGAGAGTGTGAGTGAGTGGCGGAGAGAGAGAGAGTGTGAGTGAGTGGCGGAGAGAGAGAGTGTGAGTGAGTGGCGGAGAGAGAGTGTGAGAGTGAGTGACGGAGAGAGAGAGTATGTGAGTGAGTGGCGGAGAGAGCGAGAGTGTGAGTGAGTGGCGGAGAGAGAGAGTGAGCGTGAGTGGCGGAGAGAGAGAGATTGTGAGTGAGTTGCGGAGAGAGAGAGATAGTGAGTGAGTAGTGGAGAGAGAAAGAGAGTGTGAGTGAGTGGCGGAAAGAAAGTGTGAGTGAGTGGCAGAGAGAAAGTGTGAGTGAGTGGTGGAGAGAGAGAGTGTCTGAGTGGCGGAGAGAGAGTGTGTGAGTGAGTGGCGGAGAGAGAGAGAGTCTGAGTGGCGGAGAGAGAGTGTGTGAGTGAGTGGCGGAGAGAGAGAGTGTGAGTGAGTGGCGGAGAGAGAGAGTGTGAGTGAGTGGCGGAGAGAGAGAGTGTGAGTGAGTGGCGGAGAGAGAGAGTGTGTGAGTGAGTGGCGGAGAGAGAGAGTGTGAGTGAGTGGCAAAGAGAGAGTGTGTGAGTGAGTGGCGGAGAGAGAGAGTGTGTGAGTGAGTGGCGGAGAGAGAGAGTGTGAGTGAGTGGCAAAGAGAGAGAGTGTGAGTGAGTGGCGGAGAGAGAGAGTGTGAGTGAGTGGCGGAGAGAGAGAGTGTGAGTGAGTGGCGGAGAGAGAGAGTGTGAGTGAGTGGCGGAGACAGTGTGAGTGAGTGACGGAGAGAGAGAGTGTGAGTGAGTGACGGAGAGAGAGAGAGAGTGTGAGTGAGTGGCGGAGAGAGAGAGTGTGAGTGAGTGACGGAGAGAGAGAGAGAGTGTGAGTGAGTGGCAGAGAGAGAGAGAGTGTGAGTGAGTGGCGGAGAGAGAGTATGAGTGAGTGGCGGAGAGAGTGTGAGTGAGTGACGGAGAGAGAGTGTGAGTGAGTGGCGGAGAGAGAGAGATTATGAGTGAGTGGCGGAGAGAGAGAGATTGTGAGTGAGTAGTGGAGAGAGAGAGAGAGAGTGTCAGTGAGTGGCGGAGAGAGAGAGTGTGAGTGAGTGGCGGAGAGAGAGAGAGTGTGAGTGAGTGGCGGAGAGAGAGAGAGTGTGAGTGAGTGGCGGAGAGAGAGAGTGTGAGTGAGTGGCGGAGAGAGAGAGTGAGATGCGGAGAGAGAGAGTGTGAGTGAGTGGCGGAGAGAGAGTGTGTGAGTGAGTGGCGGAGAGAGAGTGTGTGAGTGAGTGGCGGAGAGAGAGAGTGAGAGGCGGAGAGAGAGAGTGTGAGTGAGTGGCGGAGAGAGAGTGTGTGAGTGAGTGGCGGAGAGAGAGAGTGTGAGTGAGTGACGGAGAGAGAGAGTGTGAGTGAGTGGCGGAGAGAGAGAGTGTGAGTGAGTGGCGGAGAGAGAGAGTGTGAGTGAGTGGCGGAGAGAGAGAGAGTGTGAGTGAGTGGCGGAGAGAGAGAGTGTGAGTGAGTGAGTGGCGGAGAGAGAGAGTGTGAGTGAGTGGCGGAGAGAGAGAGTGTGAGTGAGTGGCGGAGAGAGAGAGTGTGAGTGAGTGACGGAGAGAGAGTGAGTGAGTGGCGGAGAGAGAGAGTGTGAGTGAGTGAGTGGCGGAGAGAGAGTGAGTGAGTGGCGGAGAAACAGAGTGTGAGTGAGTGGCGGAGAGAGAGAGATTGTGAGTGAGTGGCGGAGAGAGAGAGTGTGAGTGAGTGACGGAGAGAGAGAGTGTGAGTGAGTGAGTGGCGGAGAGAGAGAGTGTGAGAGTGAGTGGCGGGTAGAGAGAGAGAGAGAGTGTGAGTGAGTGGCGGAGAGAGAGAGAGTGTGAGTGAGTGGCGGAGAGAGAGCGTGAGTGAGTGGCGGAGAGAGTGTGAGTGAGTGACGGAGAGAGAGAGTGTGAGTGAGTGGAGGAGAGAGAGAGTGTGAGTGAGTGGCGGAGAGAGAGAGATTGTGAGTGAGTGGCGGAGAGAGAGAGAGATTGTGAGTGAGTAGTGGAGAGAGAGAGAGAGTGTGAGTGAGTGGCGGAGAGAGAGAGTGTGAGTGAGTGGCGGAGAGAGAGAGTGTGAGTGAGTGGCTGAGAGAGAGAGTGTGAGTGAGTGGCTGAGAGAGAGAGTGTGAGTGAGTGGCGGAGAGAGAGTGTGTGAGTGAGTGGCGGAGAGAGAGAGTGTGTGAGTGGCGGAGAGAGAGAGAGTGTGAGTGGCGGAGAGAGAGAGAGAGTGTGAGTGAGTGGCGGAGAGAGAGAGAGTGTGAGTGGCGGAGAGAGAGAGTGTGAGAGTGAGTGGCGGGGAGAGAGCGAGAGTGGCGGAGAGAGAGTGTGAGCGAGTGGCGGAGAGAGAGAGTGCGTGAGTGAGTGGTGGAGAGAGAGAGTGTGTGTGAGTGAGTGGCGGAGAGAGAGTGTGTGAGTGGCGGGGAGAGAGAGTGTGAGTGAGTGGCGGAGAGAGAGTGTGTGAGTGAGTGGCGGAGAGAGAGAGTGTGAGTGAGTGGCGGAGAGAGAGTGTGAGTGAGTGGCGGAGAGATTGTGAGTGAGTGACGGAGAGAGAGTGTGAGTGAGTGACGGAGAGAGAGAGTGTGAGTGAGTGAGTGGAGGAGAGAGAGAGTGTGAGTGAGTGGCGGAGAGAGAGAGATTGTGAGTGAGTGGCGGAGAGAGAGAGATTGTGAGTGAGTAGTGGAGAGAGAGAGAGAGTGTGAGTGAGTGGCGGAGAGAGAGAGTGTGAGTGAGTGGCGGGGAGAGAGTGTGAGTGAGTGGCGGAGAGAGAGAGAGTGTGAGTGAGTGGCGGAGAGAGAGAGTGTCAGTGAGTGGCGGAGAGAGAGAGTGTGAGTGAGTGGCGGAGAGAGTGTGTGTGAGTGACGGAGAGAGAGAGTGTGAGTGAGTGAGTGGCGGAGAGAGAGTGTGTGAGTGAGTGGCGGAGAGAGAGAGTGTGTGAGTGGCGGAGAGAGAGAGAGTGTGAGTGGCGGAGAGAGAGAGAGAGTGTGAGTGGCGGAGAGAGAGAGAGAGTGTGAGTGGCGGAGAGAGAGAGTGTGAGAGTGAGTGGCGGGGAGAGAGCGAGAGTGGCGGAGAGAGAGTGTGAGCGAGTGGCGGAGAGAGAGAGTGTGTGAGTGAGTGGTGGAGAGAGAGAGTGTGTGAGTGAGTGGCGGAGAGAGAATGTGTGAGTGGCGGGGAGAGAGAGTGTGTGAGTGGCGGAGAGAGAGAGAGTGAGTGAGTGGCGGAGAGAGAGAGATTGTGAGTGAGTGGCGGAGAGAGAGAGAGAGAGTGTGAGTGAGTGACGGAGAGAGAGAGAGAGAGTGTGAGTGAGTGACGGAGAGAGAGAGTGTGAGTGAGTGGCGGAGAGAGAGAGAGAGAGTGTGAGTGAGTGGCGGAGAGAGAGAGTGTGCGAGTGAGTGGCGGGTAGAGAGAGAGAGAGAGTGTGAGTGAGTGGCGGAGAGAGAGAGAGTGTGAGTGAGTGGCGGAGAGAGAGAGTGTCAGTGAGTGGCGGAGAGAGAGAGTGTGAGTGAGTGGCGGAGAGAGTGTGTGTGAGTGACGGAGAGAGAGAGTGTGAGTGAGTGAGTGGCGGAGAGAGAGTGTGTGAGTGAGTGGCGGAGAGAGAGAGTGTGTGAGTGGCGGAGAGAGAGAGAGTGTGAGTGGCGGAGAGAGAGAGAGAGTGTGAGTGGCGGAGAGAGAGAGAGTGTGAGTGGCGGAGAGAGAGAGTGTGAGTGAGTGGCGGAGAGAGAGTGTGAGCGAGTGGCGGAGAGAGAGAGTGTGTGAGTGAGTGGTGGAGAGAGAGAGAGTGTGTGTGAGTGAGTGGCGGAGAGAGAGTGTCAGTGAGTAACGGAGAGAGAGAGTGTGAGTGAGTGGCGGAGAGAGAGAGTGTGAGTGAGTGACGGAGAGAGAGAGTGTGAGTGAGTGGCGGAGAGAGTGTGTGTGAGTGACGGAGAGAGAGAGTGTGAGTGAGTGAGTGGCGGAGAGAGAGTGTGAGAGTGAGTGGCGGAGAGAGAGAGTGTGTGAGTGGCGGAGAGAGAGAGAGTGTGAGTGGCGGAGAGAGAGAGAGAGTGTGAGTGGCGGAGAGAGAGAGAGAGTGTGAGTGGCGGAGAGAGAGCGTGTGAGAGTGAGTGGCGGGGAGAGAGCGAGAGTGGCGGAGAGAGAGTGTGAGCGAGTGGCGGAGAGAGAGAGTGTGTGAGTGAGTGGTGGAGAGAGAGAGTGTGTGAGTGAGTGGCGGAGAGAGAGTGTGTGAGTGGCGGGGAGAGAGAGTGTGTGAGTGGCGGAGAGAGAGAGTGTGAGTGAGTGGCGGAGAGAGAGAGATTGTGAGTGAGTGGCGGAGAGAGAGAGAGAGAGTGTGAGTGAGTGACGGAGAGAGAGAGAGAGTGTGAGTGAGTGACGGAGAGAGAGAGTGTGAGTGAGTGGCGGAGAGAGAGAGAGAGAGTGTGAGTGAGTGGCGGAGTGTGAGAGTGAGTGGCGGGGAGAGAGAGAGAGAGAGAGTGTGAGTGAGTGGCGGAGAGAGAGAGAGTGTGAGTGAGTGGCGGAGAGAGAGAGTGTCAGTGAGTGGCGGAGAGAGAGAGTGTGAGTGAGTGGCGGAGAGAGTGTGTGTGAGTGACGGAGAGAGAGAGTGTGAGTGAGTGAGTGGCGGAGAGAGAGTGTGTGAGTGAGTGGCGGAGAGAGAGAGTTTGTGAGTGGCGGAGAGAGAGAGAGTGTGAGTGGCGGAGAGAGAGAGAGAGTGTGAGTGGCGGAGAGAGAGAGAGAGTGTGAGTGGCGGAGAGAGAGAGTGTGAGCGAGTGGCGGAGAGAGAGAGTGTGTGAGTGAGTGGTGGAGAGAGAGAGAGTGTGTGAGTGAGTGGCGGAGAGAGAGTGTGTGAGTGGCGGGGAGAGAGAGTGTGTGAGTGGCGGAGAGAGAGAGTGTGAGTGAGTGGCGGAGAGAGAGAGTGTGAGTGAGTGGCGGAGAGAGAGAGATTGTGAGTGAGTGGCGGAGAGAGAGAGAGAGAGAGTGTGAGTGAGTGACGGAGAGAGAGAGAGAGAGTGTGAGTGAGTGACGGAGAGAGAGAGTGTGAGTGAGTGGCGGAGAGAGAGAGAGAGAGTGTGAGTGAGTGACGGAGAGAGAGAGTGTGAGTGAGTGAGTGGAGGAGAGAGAGCGTGTGAGTGAGTGGCGGAGAGAGAGAGATTGTGAGTGAGTGGCGGAGAGAGAGAGATTGTGAGTGAGTAGTGGAGAGAGAGAGAGAGTGTGAGTGAGTGGCGGAGAGAGAGAGTGTGAGTGAGTGGCGGAGAGAGAGAGAGTGTGAGTGAGTGGCGGAGAGAGAGAGTGTGAGTGAGTGGCGGAGAGAGAGAGTGAGAGGCGGAGAGAGAGACTGTGAGTGAGTGGCGGAGAGAGTGTGTGAGTGAGTGGCGGAGAGAGAGTGTGTGAGTGAGTGGCGGAGAGAGAGAGTGTGAGAGTGGCGGACAGAGAGAGTGAGAGTGAGTGGCGGAGGGAGAGAGAGAGAGAGTGTGAGAGTGGCGGAGAGAGATTGTGAGTGAGTAGTGGAGAGAGAGAGAGAGTGTGAGTGAGTGGCGGAGAGAGAGAGTGTGAGTGAGTGGCGGAGAGAAAGTGTGAGTGAGTGGCGGAGAGAGAGAGTGTGAGAGTGAGTGGCGGGTAGAGAGAGAGAGACAGTGTGAGTGAGTGGCGGAGAGAGAGAGAGTGTGAGTGAGTGGTGGAGAGAGAGAGTGTGAGTGAGTGGCGGAGAGAGAGAGATTGTGAGTGAGTGGCGGAGAGAGAGAGTGTGAGTGAGTGACGGAGAGAGAGAGTGTGAGTGAGTGAGTGGCGGAGAGAGAGAGTGAGAGAGTGTGTGGCGGGTAGAGAGAGAGAGAGAGTGTGAGTGAGTGGCGGAGAGAGAGAGAGTGTGAGTGAGTGGCGGAGAGAGAGTGTGAGTGAGTGGCGGAGAGATTGTGAGTGAGTGACGGAGAGAGAGTGTGAGTGAGTGACGGAGAGAGAGAGTGTGAGTGAGTGAGTGGAGGAGAGAGAGAGTGTGAGTGAGTGGCGGAGAGAGAGAGATTGTGAGTGAGTGGCGGAGAGAGAGAGATTGTGAGTGAGTAGTGGAGAGAGAGAGAGAGTGTGAGTGAGTGGCGGAGAGAGAGAGTGTGAGTGAGTGGCGGAGAGAGAGAGAGTGTGAGTGAGTGGCGGAGAGAGAGAGTGTGAGTGAGTGGCGGAGAGAGAGAGTGAGAGGCGGAGAGAGAGAGTGTGAGTGAGTGGCGGAGAGAGTGTGTGAGTGAGTGGCGGAGAGAGAGTGTGTGAGTGAGTGGCAGAGAGAGAGAGTGTGAGAGTGGCGGACAGAGAGAGTGAGAGTGAGTGACGGAGAGAGAGAGTATGTGAGTGAGTGGCGGAGAGAGAGAGTGTGAGTGAGTGGCGGAGCGAGAGAGTGAGCGTGAGTGGCGGAGAGAGAGAGATTGTGAGTGAGTGGCGGAGAGAGAGAGATTGTGAGTGAGTAGTGGAGAGAGAAAGAGAGTGTGAGTGAGTGGCGGAAAGAAAGTGTGAGTGAGTGGCGGAGAGAAAGTGTGAGTGAGTGGCGGAGAGAGAGTGTGAGAGTGACTGGCGGGTAGAGAGAGAGAGTGTGAGTGAGTGGCGGAGAGAGAGAGAGTCTGAGTGGCGGAGAGAGAGAGTGTGAGAGTGAGTGATGGAGAGAGAGAGTGTGTGAGTGAGTGGCGGAGAGAGAGAGAGTGTGAGTGAGTGGCGGAGAGAGAGTGTGAGTGAGTAGCGGAGAGAGAGAGAATGTGAGTGAGTGGCGGAGAGTGAGTGAGTGAGTGAGTGGCGGAGAGAGAGAGTGTGAGTGAGTGGCGGAGAGAGAGAGTGTGAGTGAGTGGCGGAGAGAGAGAGTGTGAGTGAGTGGCGGAGAGAGAGAGTGTGTGAGTGAGTGGCGGAGAGAGAGAGTGTGAGTGAGTGGCGGAGAGAGAGAGTGTGAGTGAGTGAGTGGCGGAGAGAGAGAGTGTGAGTGAGTGGCGGAGAGAGAGTGTGAGTGAGTGGCGGAGAGAGAGAGTGTGTGAGTGAGTGGCGGAGAGAGAGAGAGAGTGTGAGTGGCGGAGAGAGAGAGTGTGTGAGTGGCGAGAGAGCGCGTGTGTGAGTGGCGGAGAGAGAGAGTGTGAGTGAGTGGCGGAGAGAGAGTGTGAGTGAGTGGCGGAGAGAGAGAGTGTGAGTGAGTGGCGGAGAGAGAGTGAGAGAGTGAGTGGCGGAGAGAGAGAGTGTGAGTGAGTGGCGGAGAGAGAATGTGTGAGTGAGTGGCGGAGAGAGAGAGTGTGAGTGGCGGAGAGAGAGAGTGTGAGTGAGTGACGGAGAGAGAGTGTGAGTGAGTGGCGGAGAGAGAGAGTGTGAGTGGCGGAGAGAGAGAGTGTGAGTGAGTGAGTGGCGGATAGAGAGAGTGTGAGTGAGTGACGGAGAGAGAGAGTGTGAGTGAGTGGTGGAGAGAGAGAGTGTGAGTGCGTGGCAGAGAGAGAGAGTGAGAGATAGTGGCGGAGAGAGAGAGTGTGAGTGAGTGGCGGAGAGAGAGAATGTGAGTGAGTGGCGGAGAGAGAGTGTGTGAGTGAGTGGCGGAGAGAGAGAGTGTGAGTGAGTGAGTGGCAGAGAGAGAGTGTGAGTGAGTGACGGAGAGAGAGTGTGAGTGAGTGGCGGAGAGAGAGAGTGTGAGTGAGTGGCGGAGAGAGAGAGTGTGAGTGGCGGAGAGAGAGAGTGTGAGTGAGTGAGTGGCGGAGAGAGAGAGTGTGAGTGAGTGACGGAGAAAGAGAGTGTGAGTGAGTGGCGGAGAGAGAGAGTGTGAGTGAGTGGCGGAGAGAGAGAGTGTGAGTGAGTGGCGGAGAGAGAGAGTGTGAGTGAGTGAGTGGCGGAGAGAGAGAGTGTGAGTGAGTGAGTGGCGGAGAGTGTGAGTGAGTGGCGGAGAGAGAGAGTGTGAGTGAGTGGCGGAGAGAGAGAGTGTAAGTGAGTGGCGGAGAGAGTGTGTGTGAGTGAGTGGCGGAGAGAGAGAGTGTGAGTGAGTGAGTGGCGGAGAGAGAGTGTGAGTGAGTGGCGGAGAGAGAGAGTGTGAGTGAGTGGCGGAGAGAGAGTGAGTGACGGAGAGAGAGAGTGTGTGAGTGAGTGGCGGAGAGAGAGAGAGTGTGAGTGAGTGGCGGAGAGAGAGAGTGTGAGTGAGTGGCGGAGAGAGAGAGAGTGAGTGAGTGGCGGAGAGAGAGAGTGTGTGAGTGGCGGAGAGAGAGAGAGAGTGTGAGTGGCGGAGAGAGAGAGTGTGAGAGTGAGTGGCGGGGAGAGAGAGAGAGTGGCGGAGAGAGTGTGTGTGAGTAAGTGGCGGAGAGAGAGAGTGTGTGAGTGAGTGGTGGAGAGAGAGAGAGTGTGTGTGAGTGAGTGGCGGAGAGAGAGTGTGAGTGAGTAACGGAGAGAGAGAGTGTGAGTGAGTGGCGGAGAGAGAGAGTGTGAGTGAGTGACGGAGAGAGAGAGTGTGAGTGAGTGAGTGGCGGAGAGAGAGTGTGAGTGAGTGGCGGAGAGAGAGTGTGTGAGTGGCGGAGAGAGAGAGTGTGAGTGAGTGGCGGAGAGAGAGAGTGTGTGAGTGAGTGGCGGAGAGAGAGAGAGTGTGAGTGAGTGGCGGAGAGAGAGTGTGAGTGAGTGGCGGAGAGAGAGAGTGTGTGAGTGAGTGGCGGAGAGAGAGAGAGTGTGAGTGGCGGAGAGAGAGAGTGTGTGAGTGAGTGGCGGAGAGAGAGTGTGAGTGAGTGGCGGAGAGAGAGAGTGTGTGAGTGAGTGGCGGAGAGAGAGAGAGTGTGAGTGGCGGAGAGAGAGAGTGTGAGTGAGTGAGTGGCGGAGAGAGAGTGAGAGAGTGAGTGGCGGAGAGAGAGTGTGTGAGTGGCGGAGAGAGAGAGTGTGAGTGAGTGACGGAGAGAGAGTGTGAGTGAGTGACGGAGAGAGAGTGTGAGTGAGTAACGGAGAGAGAGAGTGTGTGAGTGAGTGGCGGAGAGAGAGAGTGTGTGAGTGAGTGGCGGAGAGAGAGAGAGTGTGAGTGAGTGACGGAGAGAGAGAGTGTGAGTGAGTGGCGGAGAGAGAGTGTGAGTGAGTGGCGGAGAGAGAGAGTGTGAGTGAGTGAGTGGCGGAGAGAGAGAGTGTGAGTGAGTGGCGGAGAGAGAGAGTGTGAGTGAGTGGCGGAGAGAGAGAGTGTGAGTGAGTGACGGAGAGAGAGTGAGTGAGTGGCGGAGAGAGAGAGTGTGAGTGAGTGAGTGGCGGAGAGAGAGTGAGAGAGTGAGTGGCGGAGAGAGAGTGTGTGAGTGGCGGAGAGAGAGAGTGTGAGTGAGTGACGGAGAGAGAGTGTGAGTGAGTGACGGAGAGAGAGTGTGAGTGAGTGGCGGAGAGAGAGAGTGTGAGTGAGTGACGGAGAGAGAGTGTGAGTGAGTGACGGAGAGAGAGTGTGAGTGAGTGGCGGAGAGAGAGAGTGTGAGTGAGTGGCGGAGAGAGAGTGAGAGAGTGAGTGGCGGAGAGAGAGTGTGTGAGTGGCGGAGAGAGAGAGTGTGAGTGAGTGACGGAGAGAGAGTGTGAGTGAGTGACGGAGAGAGAGTGTGAGTGAGTGACGGAGAGAGAGTGTGAGTGAGTGGCGGAGAGAGAGAGTGTGAGTGAGTGGCGGAGAGAGAGTGAGAGAGTGAGTGGCGGAGAGAGAGTGTGTGAGTGGCGGAGAGAGAGAGTGTGAGTGAGTGACGGAGAGAGAGTGTGAGTGAGTGACGGAGAGAGAGTGTGAGTGAGTGACGGAGAGAGAGTGTGAGTGAGTGACGGAGAGAGAGTGTGAGTGAGTGGCGGAGACAGAGAGTGTGTGAGTGGCGAGAGAGAGCGTGTGTGAGTGGCGGAGAGAGAGAGTGTGAGTGAGTGGCGGAGAGAGAGAGTGTGAGTGAGTGGCGGAGAGAGAGTGTGAGTGAGTGGCGGAGAGAGAGAGTGTGTGAGTGAGTGGCGGAGAGAGAGAGTGTGAGTGAGTGAGTGGCGGAGAGAGAGTGAGAGAGTGAGTGGCGGAGAGAGAGTGTGTGAGTGGCGGAGAGAGAGAGTGTGAGTGAGTGACGGAGAGAGAGTGTGAGTGAGTGACGGAGAGAGAGTGTGAGTGAGTGGCGGAGAGAGAGAGTGTGAGTGAGTGGCGGAGAGAGAGAGTGTGAGTGAGTGGCGGAGAGAGAGAGTGTGAGTGAGTGAGTGGCGGAGAGTGTGAGTGAGTGACGGAGAGAGAGAGTGTGAGTGAGTGGCGGAGAGAGAGTGTGAGTGAGTGGCGGAGAGAGAGAGTGTGAGTGAGTGAGTGGCGGAGAGAGAGAGTGTGAGTGAGTGGCGGAGAGAGAGTGTGAGTGAGTGGCGGAGAGAGAGAGTGTGTGAGTGAGTAGCGGAGAGAGAGAGAGAGTGTGAGTGGCGGAGAGAGAGAGTGTGTGAGTGGCGGAGAGAGAGTGAGAGAGTGAGTGGCAGAGAGAGAATGTGTGAGTGTGTGGCGGAGAGAGAGAGTGTGAGTGAGTCAGTGGCGGAGAGAGAGTGTGAGAGGGAGTGGCGGAGAGAGTGAGTGTGAGTGAGTGGGGGAGAGAGAATGTGTGAGTGAGTGGCGGAGAGAGAGTGTGTGAGTGGCGGAGAGAGAGAGTGTGAGTGAGTGACGGAGAGAGAGTGTGAGTGAGTGGCGGAGAGAGAAAGTGTGAGTGAGTGAGTGGCGGAGAGAGAGAGTGTGAGTGAGTGACGGAGAGAGAGAGTGTGTGAGTGAGTGGTGGAGAGAGAGAGTGTGAGTGAGTGGCGGAGAGAGAAAGTGTGAGTGAGTGAGTGGCGGAGAGAGAGTGTGAGTGAGTGACGGAGAGAGAGGGTGTGAGTGAGTGGCGGAGAGAGAGAGTGTGAGTGAGTGACGGAGAGAGAGAGTGTGAGTGAGTGACGGAGAGAGAGTGTGAGTGAGTGGCGGAGAGAGAGAGAGTGTGAGTGCGTGGCGGAGAGAGAGAGTGAGAGATAGTGGCGGAGAGAGTGAGTGTGAGTGAGTGGCGGAGAGAGAGAATGTGAGTGAGTGGCGGAGAGAGAGTGTGTGAGTGAGTGGCGGAGAGAGAGAGTGTGTGAGTGAGTGAGTGGCGGAGAGAGAGAGTGTGAGTGAGTGGCGGAGAGAGAGAGAGTGTGAGTGAGTGGCGGAGAGAGAGAGTGTGTGAGTGAGTGAGATGCGGAGAGAGAGAGTGTGAGTGAGTGGCGGAGAGAGAGAGAGTGTGAGTGAGTGAGTGGCGGAGAGAGAGAGTGTGAGTGAGTGAGTGGCGGAGAGTGTGAGTGAGTGACGGAGAGAGAGAGTGTGAGTGAGTGGCAGAGAGAGAGAGTGTGAGTGAGTGAGTGGCGGAGAGAGAGTGTGAGTGAGTGGCGGAGAGAGAGAGTGTGAGTGAGTGGCGGAGAGAGAGTGAGTGACGGAGAGAGAGAGTGTGTGAGTGAGTGGTGGAGACAGAGTGTGAGTGAGTGGCGGAGAGAGAGAGTGTGAGTGAGTGGCGGAGAGAGAGAGTGTGTGAGTGGCGGAGAGAGAGAGTGTGTGAGTGGCGGAGAGAGAGAGAGAGTGTGATGGCGGAGAGAGAGAGTGTGAGAGTGAGTGGCGGGGAGAGAGAGAGAGTGGCGGAGAGAGTGTGTGTGAGTGAGTGGCGGAGAGAGAGAGTGTGTGAGTGAGTGGTGGAGAGAGAGAGAGTGTGTGTGAGTGAGTGGCGGAGAGAGAGTGTCAGTGAGTAACGGAGAGAGAGAGTGTGAGTGAGTGGCGGAGAGAGAGAGTGTGAGTGAGTGACGGAGAGAGAGAGTGTGAGTGAGTGAGTGGCGGAGAGAGTGTGTGGCGGGTAGAGAGAGCGAGAGAGTGAGAGTGAGTGGCGGAGAGAGAGTGTGTGAGTGAGTGGCGGAGAGAGAGAGTGTGTGAGTGAGTGGTGGAGACAGAGAGTGTGTGAGTGGCGAGAGAGAGCGTGTGTGAGTGGCGGAGAGAGAGAGTGTGAGTGAGTGGCGGAGAGAGAGAGTGTGAGTGAGTGGTGGAGAGAGAGTGTGAGTGAGTGGCGGAGAGAGAGAGTGTGTGAGTGAGTGGTGGAGAGAGAGAGAGTGTGTGTGAGTGAGTGGCCGAGAGAGAGTGTGAGTGAGTAACGGAGAGAGAGAGTGTGAGTGAGTGGCGGAGAGAGAGAGTGTGAGTGAGTGACGGAGAGAGAGAGTGTGAGTGAGTGAGTGGCGGAGAGAGTGAGTGGCGGGTAGAGAGAGAGAGAGAGTGAGAGTGAGTGGCGGAGAGAGAGTGTGTGAGTGAGTGGCGGAGAGAGAGTGTGTGAGTGAGTGGCGGAGAGAGAGAGTGTGAGTGAGTGGCGGAGAGAGAGAGTGTGTGAGTGGCGGAGAGAGAGTGAGTGACGGAGAGAGAGAGTGTGTGAGTGAGTGGCGGAGAGAGAGAGAGTGTGAGTGAGTGGCGGAGAGAGAGAGTGTGAGTGAGTGGCGGAGAGAGAGAGAGAGAATGTGAGTGAGTGGCGGAGAGAGAGTGAGTGAGTGAGTGGCGGAGAGAGAGAGTGTGAGTGAGTGGCGGAGAGAGAGTGTGAGTGAGTGGCGGAGAGAGAGAGTGTGAGTGAGTGGCGGAGAGAGAGAGTGTGAGTGAGTGAGTGGCGGAGAGAGAGAGTGTGAGTGAGTGAGTGGCGGAGAGTGTGAGTGAGTGAGTGGCGGAGAGAGAGAGTGTGAGTGAGTGAGTGGCGGAGAGTGTGAGTGAGTGGCGGAGAGAGAGTGTGAGTGAGTGGCGGAGAGAGAGAGTGTGAGTGAGTGGCGGAGTGAGAGTGTGTGAGTGAGTGGCGGAGAGAGAGAGTGTGAGTGAGTGAGTGGCAGAGAGAGAGTGTGAGTGAGTGACGGAGAGAGAGTGTGAGTGAGTGGAGGAGAGAGAGAGTGTGAGTGAGTGGCGGAGAGAGAGAGTGTGAGTGGCGGAGAGAGAGAGTGTGAGTGAGTGAGTGGCGGAGAGAGAGAGTGTGAGTGAGTGGCGGAGAGAGAGAGTGTGTGAGTGGCGGAGAGAGAGTGAGTGACGGAGAGAGAGAGTGTGTGAGTGAGTGGCGGAGAGAGAGAGAGTGTGAGTGAGTGGCGGAGAGAGAGAGTGTGAGTGAGTGGCGGAGAGAGAGAGAGAGAATGTGAGTGAGTGGCGGAGAGAGAGTGAGTGAGTGAGTGGCGGAGAGAGAGAGTGTGAGTGAGTGGCGGAGAGAGAGTGTGAGTGAGTGGCGGAGAGAGAGAGTGTGAGTGAGTGGCGGAGAGAGAGAGTGTGAGTGAGTGAGTGGCGGAGAGAGAGAGTGTGAGTGAGTGAGTGGCGGAGAGTGTGAGTGAGTGAGTGGCGGAGAGAGAGAGTGTGAGTGAGTGAGTGGCGGAGAGTGTGAGTGAGTGGCGGAGAGAGAGTGTGAGTGAGTGGCGGAGAGAGAGAGTGTGAGTGAGTGGCGGAGTGAGAGTGTGTGAGTGAGTGGCGGAGAGAGAGAGTGTGAGTGAGTGAGTGGCAGAGAGAGAGTGTGAGTGAGTGACGGAGAGAGAGTGTGAGTGAGTGGAGGAGAGAGAGAGTGTGAGTGAGTGGCGGAGAGAGAGAGTGTGAGTGGCGGAGAGAGAGAGTGTGAGTGAGTGAGTGGCGGAGAGAGAGAGTGTGAGTGAGTGGCGGAGAGAGAGAGTGTGAGTGAGTGACGGAGAGAGAGTGCGAGTGAGTGGCGGGGAGAGAGAGAGTGTGAGTGAGTGAGTGGCGGAGAGAGAGAGTGTGAGTGAGTGGCGGAGAGAGAGAGAGTGTGTGAGTGAGTGGCGGAGAGAGAGAGTGTGAGTGAGTGAGTGGCGGAGAGTGTGAGTGAGTGACGGAGAGAGAGAGTGTGAGTGAGTGGCGGAGAGAGAGTGTGAGTGAGTGGCGGAGAGAGAGAGTGTGAGTGAGTGGCGGAGAGAGTGTGTGTGAGTGAGTGGCGGAGAGAGAGAGTGTGAGTGAGTGGCAGAGAGAGCGAGTGTGAGTGGCGGAGAGAGAGAGTGTGAGAGTGAGTGGCGGGGAGAGAGAGAGAGTGGCGGAGAGAGTGTGCGCGAGTGAGTGGCGGAGAGAGAGAGTGTGTGAGTGAGTGGCGGAGAGAGAGAGAGTGTGTGTGAGTGAGTGGCGGAGAGAGAGTGTGAGTGAGTAACGGAGAGAGAGAGTGTGAGTGAGTGGCGGAGTGAGAGAGTCTGAGTGAGTGACGGAGAGAGAGAGTGTGAGTGAGTGAGTGGCGGAGAGAGTGAGTGTGAGTGAGTGGCGGAGAGAGAGAGTGTGAGTGAGTGGCGGAGAGAGAGAGTGTGAGTGAGTGGCGGAGAGAGAGTGAGTGACGGAGAGAGAGAGTGTGTGAGTGAGTGGCGGAGAGAGAGAGAGTGTGAGTGAGTGGCGGAGAGAGAGAGTGTGAGTGAGTGGCGGAGAGAGAGAGAGAGAATGTGAGTGAGTGGTGGAGAGAGAGTGAGTGAGTGAGTGGCGGAGAGAGAGTGAGTGAGTGAGTGGCGGAGAGAGAGAGTGTGAGTGAGTGGCGGAGAGAGAGTGTGAGTGAGTGGCGGAGAGAGAGAGTGTGAGTGAGTGGCGGAGAGAGAGAGTGTGAGTGAGTGGCAGAGAGAGTGTGAGTGAGTGAGTGGCGGAGAGAGAGAGTGTGAGTGAGTGAGTGGCGGAGAGTGTGAGTGAGTGAGTGGCGGAGAGAGAGAGTGTGAGTGAGTGAGTGGCGGAGAGTGTGAGTGAGTGGCGGAGAGAGAGTGTGAGTGAGTGGCGGAGAGAGAGAGTGTGAGTGAGTGGCGGAGTGAGAGTGTGTGAGTGAGTGGCGGAGAGAGAGAGTGTGAGTGAGTGAGTGGCAGAGAGAGAGTGTGAGTGAGTGACGGAGAGAGAGTGTGAGTGAGTGGCGGAGAGAGAGAGTGTGAGTGAGTGGCGGAGAGAGAGAGTGTGAGTGGCGGAGAGAGAGAGTGTGAGTGAGTGAGTGGCGGAGAGAGAGAGTGTGAGTGAGTGGCGGAGAGAGAGAGTGTGAGTGAGTGACGGAGAGAGAGAGTGTGAGTGAGTGGCGGGGAGAGAGAGAGTGTGAGTGAGTGAGTGGCGGAGAGAGAGAGTGTGAGTGAGTGGCGGAGAGAGAGAGAGTGTGTGAGTGAGTGGCGGAGAGAGAGAGTGTGAGTGAGTGAGTGGCGGAGAGTGTGAGTGAGTGACGGAGAGAGAGAGTGTGAGTGAGTGGCGGAGAGAGTGTGTGTGAGTGAGTGGCGGAGAGAGAGAGTGAGAGTGAGTGAGTGGCGGAGAGAGAGAGTGTGTGAGTGAGTGGCAGAGAGAGAGAGTGTGAGTGAGTGGCGGAGAGAGAGAGTGTGAGTGAGTGAGTGGCAGAGAGAGAGAGTGTGAGTGAGTGGCGGAGAGAGAGTGTGAGTGAGTGACGGAGAGAGAGATTGTGAGTGAGTGAGTGGCGGAGAGAGAGTGTGAGTGAGTGGCGGAGAGAGAGAGAGTGAGTGGCGGAGAGAGAGAGTGTGAGTGAGTGACGGAGAGAGAGAGTGTGAGTGAGTGACGGAGAGAGAGAGTGTGAGTGAGTGGCGGAGAGAGAGAGTGTGAGTGAGTGGCGGAGAGAGAGTGTGTGAGTGGCGGAGAGAGAGAGAGTGAGTGAGTGACGGAGAGAGAGAGTGTGAGTGAGTGGCGGAGAGAGAGTGTGAGTGAATGGCGGAGAGAGAGAGAGTGTGAGTGAGTGAGTGACGGAGAGAGTGAGTGAGAGTGAGTGGCGGAGAGAGTGTGAGTGAGTGAGTGGCGGAGAGAGAGTGTGAGTGAGTGACGGAGAGAGAGAGTGTGAGTGAGTGACGGAGAGAGAGTGTGAGTGAGTGAGTGACGGAGAGAGAGCGTGAGTGCGTGACTGAGATAGAGAGTGTGAGTGAGTGGCGGAGAGAGAGAGAGTGAGTGAGTGACGGAGAGAGAGAGTGTGAGTGAGTGGCGGAGAGAGAGAGTGTGAGTGAGTGAGTGACGGAGAGAGAGTGTGAGTGCCTGACTGAGATAGAGAGTGTGAGTGAGTGGCGGAGAGAGAGAGAGTGAGTGAGTGACGGAGAGAGAGAGTGTGAGTGAGTGGCGGAGAGAGAGAGAGTGAGTGAGTGACGGAGAGAGAGAGTGTGAGTGAGTGGCGGAGAGAGAGTGTGAGTGAATGGCGGAGAGAGAGTGTGAGTGAGTGAGTGACGGAGAAGAGAGTGTGAGTGAGTGAGTGGCGGAGAGAGAGTGTGAGTGAGTGACGGAGAGAGAGAGTGTGAGTGAGTGAGTGACGGAGAGAGTGTGTGAGTGAGTGGCGGAGAGAGAGAGAGTGAGTGAGTGGCGGAGAGGGAGAGTGTGAGTGAGTGGCGGAGAGAGAGAGTGTGTGAGTGAGTGAGTGACGGAGAGAGAGAATGTGAGTGAGTGGCGGAGAGAGAGAGTGAGTGAGTGGCGGAGAGAGAGAGTGTGAGTGAGTGGCGGAGAGAGAGAGAGTGAGTGAGTGACGGAGAGAGAGAATGTGAGTGAGTGGCGGAGAGAGAGAGTGAGTGAGTGGCGGAGAGAGAGAATGTGAGTGAGTGGCGGAGAGAGAGAGTGAGTGAGTGGCGGAGAGAGAGAATGTGAGTGAGTGGCGGAGAGAGAGAGTGTGAGTGAGTGGCGGAGAGAGAGAGAGTGAGTGAGTGACGGAGAGAGAGAATGTGAGTGAGTGGCGGAGAGAGAGAGTGAGTGAGTGGCGGAGAGAGAGAGTGTGAGTGAGTGGCGGAGAGAGAGAGTGTGAGTGAGTGGCGGAGAGAGAGAGTGAGTGAGTGACGGAGAGAGAGAGTGTGAGTGAGTGACGGAGAGTGAGAGAGTGAGTGAGTGACGGAGAGAGAGAGTGTGTGAGTGACGGAGGGAGAGAGTGTGAGTGAGTGAGTGACGGAGAGAGAGAGAGTGTGAGTGGCGGAGAGAGAGTGTGAGTGAGTGACGGATAGAGAGAGTGTGAGTGAGTGAGTGACGGAGAGAGAGAGTGTGAGTGAGTGGCGGAGAGAGAGAGAGTGAGTGAGTGGCGGAGAGAGAGAGTGTGAGTGAGTGGCGGAGAGAGAGAGAGTGAGTGAGTGAGTGACGGAGAGAGAGAATGTGAGTGAGTGGCGGAGAGAGAGAGTGAGTGAGTGGCGGAGAGAGAGAATGTGAGTGAGTGGCGGAGAGAGAGAGTGAGTGAGTGGCGGAGAGAGAGAATGTGAGTGAGTGGCGGAGAGAGAGAGTGTGAGTGAGTGGCGGAGAGAGAGAGAGTGAGTGAGTGACGGAGAGAGAGAATGTGAGTGAGTGGCGGAGAGAGAGAGTGAGTGAGTGGCGGAGAGAGAGAGAGTGAGTGAGTGGCGGAGAGAGAGAATGTGAGTGAGTGGCGGAGAGAGAGAGTGTGAGTGAGTGGCGGAGAGAGAGAGAGTGAGTGAGTGACGGAGAGAGAGAATGTGAGTGAGTGGCGGAGAGAGAGAGTGAGTGAGTGGCGGAGAGAGAGAGTGTGAGTGAGTGGCGGAGAGAGAGAGTGTGAGTGAGTGGCGGAGAGAGAGAGTGAGTGAGTGACGGAGAGAGAGAGTGTGAGTGAGTGACGGAGAGTGAGAGAGTGAGTGAGTGACGGAGAGAGAGAGTGTGTGAGTGACGGAGGGAGAGAGTGTGAGTGAGTGAGTGACGGAGAGAGAGAGAGTGTGAGTGGCGGAGAGAGAGTGTGAGTGAGTGACGGATAGAGAGAGTGTGAGTGAGTGAGTGACGGAGAGAGAGAGTGTGAGTGAGTGGCGGAGAGAGAGAGAGTGAGTGAGTGGCGGAGAGAGAGAGTGTGAGTGAGTGGCGGAGAGAGAGAGAGTGAGTGAGTGAGTGATGGAGAGAGAGAATGTGAGTGAGTGGCGGAGAGAGAGAGTGAGTGAGTGGCGGAGAGAGAGAATGTGAGTGAGTGGCGGAGAGAGAGAGTGAGTGAGTGGCGGAGAGAGAGAATGTCAGTGAGTGGCGGAGAGAGAGAGTGTGAGTGAGTGGCGGAGAGAGAGAGAGTGAGTGAGTGACGGAGAGAGAGAATGTGAGTGAGTGGCGGAGAGAGAGAGTGAGTGAGTGGCGGAGAGAGAGAGTGTGAGTGAGTGGCGGAGAGAGAGAGTGTGAGTGAGTGGCGGAGAGAGAGAGTGAGTGAGTGACGGAGAGAGAGAGTGTGAGTGAGTGACGGAGAGTGAGAGAGTGTGAGTGAGTGAGTGACGGAGAGAGAGAGAGTGTGAGTGGCGGAGAGAGAGTGTGAGTGAGTGACGGAGGGAGAGAGTGTGAGTGAGTGAGTGACGGAGAGAGAGAGAGTGTGAGTGGCGGAGAGAGAGAGAGAGAGAGTGTGAGTGAGTGGCGGAGAGAGAGAGAGTGTGAGTGAGTGGCGGAGAGAGAGTGTGAGTGAGTAACGGAGAGAGAGAGTGTGAGTGAGTGGCGGAGAGAGAGTGTGAGTGAGTGACGGAGGGAGAGAGTGTGAGTGAGTGAGTGACGGAGAGAGAGAGAGTGTGAGTGGCGGAGAGAGAGAGAGAGTGAGTGAGTGAGTGAGTGACGGAGAGAGAGAGTGTGAGTGAGTGACGGAGAGAGAGAGAGTGTGAGTGAGTGGCGGAGAGAGAGTGTGGGATTGCCACACTGTGAGCTCGCATGAGCTGTGTGACCGTTTGATCTGTTCCGGGTACATTCCCCACATGATGACGAAGCAGCTCTCCAACACCGAGTGATTTGAAGTAAATCCGTTGTCCTCTGACCTGATGCCGCCCGTTATAGGCCCCTCCCCTCGCACTCCTATTGGTTCACATCGCCGTCAATCATCCAGTCTGGCTGAGGTAGCGCATGCGCAGTGCTTGTATGAAGTGCCGCTGGATCTTCCAATGATCGTCCAAAGTTCCCGGGTTGAGATTCCAAGTGTCGGATAATTAAACACCAACAAGAGCAATCAGAAACTCGGTTTGGGATCCTCACTTCTCAGTGATTGATAGACGAGAATAGGTGAGAAATTGAGAAAGAACAAGAGGCGAATGAGACGGTAAAAAGGGGAGAAAAATGTAATCTTTAAGACAGGGTTTTTTCCCAAAAACACCAGATCTCGGCCTGCAGGCCCGAATGAGAGAATTCCGGTCCCGCGGTTACAAGAAACGGGAAAACAGTTGTGGTAGTGACAGGCCTCGGTCGCCATGTTGAAAGGGATCAGCGTGTAGCATAGCGGCTTCACCCCCCATCCCCTCATCCACATCACCCCCACATCCCCATCCCCCACATCCACATCACCCCCCATCCCCATCACCCCTACATCCACATCACCCCCACATCCCCATCCCCCACATCCACATCACCCCCACATCCCCATCCCCCACATCCACATCACCCCCACATCCCCATCCCCCACATCCCCATCCCCCACATCCCCATCCCCCACATCCCCATCCCCCACATCCCCATCCCCATCCCCCACATCCCCATCCCCCACATCCCCATCCTCCCCATCCCCCACATCCCCATCCCCCACATCCCCATCACTCCCACATCCCCATCCCCCACATCCCCATCCCCCACATCCCCATCACCCCCACATCCCCATCCCCCCCCCATCCACATCCCCATCCCCCACATCCACATCACCCCCCATCCCCATCACCCCTACATCCACATCATCCCCACATCCCCATCCCCCACATCCACATCACCCCCACATCCACATCACCCCCCATCCCCATCACCCCTACATCCACATCATCCCCACATCCCCATCCCCCACATCCACATCACCCCCACATCCCCATCCCCCACATCCCCATCATCCACATCACCCCCATATCCACATCACCCCCACATCCACATCACCCCCACATCCACATCACCCCCACATCCCCATCCCCCACATCCACATCCTCCACATCACCCCCACATCCCCATCCCCCACATCCACATCACCCCCACATCCCCATCCCCCACATCCACATCACCCCCACATCCACATCACCCCCACATCCCCATCCCCCACATCCACATCACCCCCACATCCCCCACATCCACATCACCCCCACATCCCCATCCCCCACATCCACATCACCCCCACATCCCCATCCCCCACATCCACATCACCCCCACATCCCCACCCCCCACATCCACATCACCCCTACATCCACATCCCCACCCCCCACATCCACATCACCCCCACATCCCCATCCCCCACATCCACATCGCCCCCACATCCCCATCCCCCACATCCACATCACCCCCACATCCCCATCCCCCACATCCACATCACCCCCCCATCCCCCACATCCACATCGCCCCCACATCCCCATCGCCCCCACATCCCCATCCCCCACATCCACATCACCCCCACATCCCCATCCTCCACATCACCCCCACATCCCCATCCCCCACATCCACATCACCCCCACATCCCCATCCCCCACATCCACATCACCCCTACATCCACATCACCCCCCCGCCCCCATTCACCCACATCCACATCACCTCCACAAAGACATCCACATCACCCCCACAGCCCCCATTCCCCCACATCCACATCACCCCCCCACCCCCATCCCCCACATCCACATCACCCCCACATCCCCATCCCCCACATCCACATCACCCCCACATCCCCATCCCCCACATCCACATCACCCCCACATCCCCATCCCCCACATCCACATCACCCCCACATCCCCATCCCCCACATCCACATCACCCCACATCCCCATCCCCCACATCCACATCACCCTTACATCCACATCACCCCCACATCCCCATCCCCCACATCCACATCACCCCTACATCCACATCACCCCCACATCCCCATCCCCCACATTCACATCACCCCTACATCCACATCACCCCCACATCCACATCACCCCCACATCCCCATCCCCCACATCCACATCACCCCTACATCCACATCACCCCCACATCCCCATCCCCCACATCCCCATCCCCCACATCCACATCACCCCTACATCCACATCACCCCCACATCCCCATCCCCCACATCCACATCACCCCCACATCCCCATCCCCCACATCCACATCACCCCTACATCCACATCACCCCCTCCCCCACAGCCCCCATTCACCCACATCCACATCACCTCCACAAAGACATAACCCCCCCCACAGCCCCCATTCCCCCACATCCACATCATCCCCCCCACCCCCATCCCCCACATCCACATCACCCCCATCCCCCACATCCACATCACCCCCCCATCCCCATCACCCCCCCATCCCCATCACCCCCCCCATCCCCCACATCCACATCACCCCCCCATCACTCCCCCCATCCCCCACATCCACACATCACCCCCTCACAGCCCCCAACCCCCCATCCCCCACGTCACCCCCCCTACAGTCCCCATCCCCCACATCCACATCACCCCCCACCCCCCACATCCACATCACCCCCACAGCCCCCATTCCCCCACATCCACATCCCCCCATAGTCCCCATCAACACCCCCATCCCCATCACCCCCAACTCCATCCTCCCCATCCCCATCACACCCATTCCCCATCACCCCTCCCCCATCCCCCCCACATCCTCATCACTCCTCCCCATCTCCCCCACATCCCCATCCCCCCGTCCTCCCTATTTCCGCCCTCCATCCTATCCCCCTTCTCCCCTGCCTCCCCTTTTCCCCCTCCCTGTCCCCCCCCCACCATCCCCATCCCCCCACATCCCTACCTATTCTGATTGTTTTTGTCAACTCCTTTCACAGGGGATTAGAAGAGGAGGGTGTACATTGGGAATCTCAAGTCAGACATCGAGTCAAGATGTGGTAGAGTCACTTTTTCATCAGGAGTTGAATATCACCAATATTTGAATGTGGAAGGAGAAATGTTTATCTGTTCTGTTTGAGGGAAGATGTGCCAAACGGTAATGTGACTGGAAAAGCACCGAGACATACAACGGGAGTGTGTTTGCTAGTGAACTGACTGTAGAAATAGCTTTAATCATTTACGCAGGTTGAGTGAGAGTGTTCCATTGAACTGTTTGTGGAAAGAGCTTTAACCAATTCTATCAACTGAAAAGGAAATTATACTATTGAAGTGTAGAGAGATCTTGTGTGTGGACAAGACTTCACCTGATCGACGGTCTTTAAGAGAAACAAGAACACCTCACCATGGAAAAACCATGGAAATGCGGAGATTGTGGGAAGAAATTCAAATACCCGTCCTGGCTGGAAGATCATCGACGCAGGCACACTGTTGAGACGTCGTTCCCCTGCTCAGTGTGTGGAAAGGGATTCACTCGGTCATCTACCCTGCAGAAACATCAGCGAATTCACACTGGAGAAAAGCCATTCACCTGCACTCAGTGTGGAAAGAGTTTCAGGCAATCGGACAACCTCATTTCACACCAGCGAGTTCATACTGGGGAGAGGCCTTTCTTGTGCTCCAATTGTGGGAAAACATTTACTGGCTTATCTCCCCTTATTTCACACCAACGACTTCACACTGGAGAGAAGCCCTTCATATGCCCTGACTGTGGAAAGGGATTTTCTCGGTCAGCCAACCTGCTGTCGCATCAGCGGGTTCACACTGATGAAAAACCCTTCATCTGCTCTCACTGTGGAAAGTGTTTCAGGCACTCATCCAACCTCACTGCACACCAGCGAGTTCACACCGGCGAGAGGCCATTCGTTTGCTCCAAGTGTGAAAAAGCATTCACTCATTTGTCTAGCCTCATTTCACACCAGCGGATTCATACTGGGGAGAAACCCTTCTCTTGCTCTGTGTGTGGGAAAGGATTCACTCAGTCGGGCAACTTGGTTGTACACCAGGGAGTTCACACTGAGGAGAAACCATTCACCTGCTCCAAGTGTGGAAAAGGATTCACTCGATCAGCCAGCCTCACCTTACACCAGCGAATTCACAAATGATCACATTTGCTTTCACTATCATCTATCAGATTCAGGGCTGAACAGTTTTGCTTTTGACAGTTGGGATGAAGTTCTGCTTATTTTAATAATCCCTATGGCTGGGCTGGAGTGGAGTATTCTGGACAGTGTTTCCAGGGCTGCAGGATATTTTGAAAACTAATATCACTGTTCTTTCCCCATAATTTAGGAATTCTCATCAGAACTTTAATTTTGAAAAATTTCATGAATTTTTAATTGAATCTTAATTTTTTTTTTGTTGTGACCTCTATATTTCACTTACCAGTGCCTTGTACAGCTGAGGCATGATTTTGTGGCTCTGAAACTCAACTCTCTACCAATAAACGCCAACAAACCATTCTTTACAACCTGGGTGGCAACTTTCAGTGATTTATGAACCTGGATACCGAGATATCTCCGTTCATCTGCATGGCCGAGAGTGTTACCAATAGCCTAGTACTCTGCATTCCTCTTACTTCTTCCGAAGTGAACTGCCTCACACTTCTCCATGTTAAACTCCATTTGCCACTTCTCAGCCCAGCTCTGCATCTTATCTATGTCCCTCTAACCTTCAACGTCCTTCAGCACTATCGACAACTCTACCTACCTTAGTGCCATCTGCAAATTTACTAACCCATCCTTCTACACCCTCATCCAGGTCACTTATAAAAATGACAAACAGCAGTGGCCCCAAAACAGATCCTTGTGACACACCACTGGTAATTGAGCTCCAGGATGAATATTTCCCATCAACCGCCACCCTCTGTCTTCTTTCAGCTAGCCAATTTCCGATCCAAATCACTAAATCACCTTCAAACCCGAAACTCCGTATTTTGTGCAATAATCTACCGTCTGGAACCTTATGAAACACCTTACTGAAGTTGACATGCACCACATCAGCTGCTTTACCTTCAGCCACCTGTTTTGTCACCTTCTCGAAGAATTCAATAAGGTTAATGAGGCACGACCTACCCTTCACAAAACTGAGTTGACTAATCCTAATCAAATTATTCCTTTCCAGATGATTATAACTCCTTTCTCTTATAACCTTTTCCAACATGTGACCCACAACCAAAGTAAGGCTCACTGACCTATAATTACCAGTGTTGTCTCTACTCCCGTCCTTAAACAAAGGAACATTTGCTATCCTCCAGTCTTGTGGCACTACTCCTGTCAACCACGATGACATAAAGATCGAAGCCAAAGGCTGTGCAATCTCCTCCCTGGCTTCCCAGAGAATCCAAGGATAAATCCTATCCCGCCCAGGGGTCTTATCTATTTTCAGATCTTCTAAGATTGCTAAAACCTCCTTGTTGTCAATCTCAATCCCATCTAATCTAGTAGCCTGTATCTCCGTATTCTCACTAACATTGCCCTTTTCCAGTGGGAATACTGATGAAAAGTATTCGTTAAGCGCTTTCCCTACATCCTCAGATTCCACACACAACCTTCCACCACCATCTTTGATTGACTCTAATGTTACTCTAGTCATTCTTTTATTCCTGATAATACCTATAGAAGGCCATAGGTTTTTCCTTGATCCTATCCGCCAACAAATTCTCAATCCCTTCCTGGCGTTTCTTAGCTGTAGATTTTTCCTTGCTAACTTATAGCTTTCAAGCCCCCTAAATGAGTCTTCACGCCTCATCCTCACATAAGCCTTCCTCTTGCTCTTGACAAGAACTTCAACTTCTTTAGTAAACCATGGCTCCCTGTCTCGACAACTACCTCCCTGTCTGACAGATATATACTTATCAAAGGACCCGCAGTAGCTGCTCCTTGAATAAGCTCCACATTCCGAGTGTGTCCATCCCCTGCAGTTTCCTTCCCCATCCAATGCATCCTGAACCTTGCCTAATCACATCATAATTGCCTTTCCCCCAGTTATGCCTCTTTCCCTGTGGTATATACCTATTCCTGCCCATTGCTATTGTAAACATAACCGAATTATGGTCACTATCACCAAAGTGCTCACCTACCTCCAAATCTAACACCTGGCCAGGTTCATTCCCCAGTGCCAAATCCAATAATGAATCCCCCCTTGTTGGACTAACACTATACACTGTGTCAGAAAACCGTCCTGCACACATTGAACAAAACTGACCCATTTACACTACTTAAACTATAGTATTCCCAGTCAATATTGGGAAAGTTAAAAGCCCCCCATAACGACTACCCTGTTACTCTCGCTCCTGTGGAGAATCATCTTTGCTATCCTTTCCTCTACATCCCTGGAACAATTCAGAGGCCTATAGAAAAGTCCCAACAGAGTGAGCTTTCCTGTTTCTAACCTCAGTGGATGAGTCCTCAAATGTTATCTCAGCTGCTGTAATACGACCCTTGATTAACAGTGCCACATCCTCACCTCTTTTCCCATCTTCTCTGTTCTTGCTGAAACATCTAAATCCCGGAATTTGCAACAACCATTCCTGTCCCTCCTCTAGCCATGTCTCTGAAATAGCTACAATATCTAAATCCCAGGTATTAACCCATGCAGCAAGTTCAGCGACCTTATTCCAGAAGCTCTTGGCATTGAAGTACACACATTTCAAACCAACATCCTGATTGCCGGTGCCCTCTCGCGACCTTGTAAACCTATCCCTGACCTCACTCGTCAACCTCCTGTACACTGGAACTACAATTCACGTTCCCATCTCCCGCAGCATTAATTTAAACCCCCCAAAGAACATTAGCAAATTTGCCCCCCAGGATATTGGTACCCTTCTGGCTCACGTGAAGACCATCCTGTTTGTAGAGGTCCCACCCCCCAGGATATTGGTACCCTTCTGGCTCACGTGAAGACCATCCTGTTTGTAGAGGTCCCACCTTCCCCAGAAAGAGCTCCAAGAATCCAAAACCCTCGCTCCTGCACCATCCCTGCAGCCAAGTGTTCAGCTCTGGTCTCTCCTTGTTCCTTGCTTCACTAACACATGGCATGGGCAACAAACCATAAATAACAACTGTTCTAGTTCTAAGCTTCCACCCTAGCTCCCTGAATTTGTACCTTTGGTTGGAAGGAAGGTGGGGATCTATGTCGTTGGTGCCTATGTGGACCATGACTTGGGGCAGCTTCCCCTCCCCCTCAAGGACCCTGAAAACATGATCAGAGACATCACGAACCCTGGCACCTGGGAGACAACACACCAATTGTGAGTCTCCCTCTCATTCCCACAAAACCTCCTATCTTTCCCCCAACTGTGGAGTCCCCAATGACTAAAGTTCTGCTCCTCTTCCCCCTTCCTTTCTGAGCAATCAAGAGAGATTCTGCACCAGAGACCTGTGCTCCATTGCTTACCCCTGCTAAGTCATCCCCCCCCCACCCTCCCAACAGTATTCAAAATGGTATACTTGTTGTTGTCGGGAACTACCATGAGAGATCCCTACACTGCCTGCCTGTTCCCTTTCATATTCCTGACGGTAACCCATCTTCCTTCTTCATGTGGCTGTGGAGTAACTACTTCCCTATAACTCCTCTCAATAACCCCCTTCGCCTCCCGAATTATCCCAAGTTCATCCGGCTCCAGCTCCAGTTGCCTAACACTATTCTCAAGGAGCTGGAGTTGGGTGAAGTCAGTAGGGACAGTCGAGGTCACCCTTGCTTCCCACATACATTCAACTGGAAGAACATTCAACTGCCCTCCCCTCCATTCCTGCTATTCTAAATTCCCAAATAAATTGTCAGAAAAAAAAACAAATGAAACATGAAAGAAAACACTTGTCATCTTACCAACAGACGCACAGAATGTTTTTTTTGGTTAGAGGAGGATGGGTGGGAGACACTACCCGAGTAGTGTTTTGGGTAAAGCAACCAGCCAAATATGTGACCGTGTGACCTTGCCAACTGCATCCAGAAACTGAAGAAAGACGGGAACTAAAAGAAATTTAAACGGTGTACTCACATGTCCTGACAGGCTCCACTACTCCCTGGAGACTTCATGACCTCTCCACTGCATCCAGGAGTTCCTTGTAAATATATTTACAAATCTGAAGAAAATTATGAAATATTAGAGAAATGATCTTTCTCTTCTGAAGAATGGTTCCACAGCATAATGACAGACACAGGGCAAGCCTGTTGGCTCTGTCAAGGACATTTGTTTTGCACCAGTCCTGAAGTGGAGATACTGGAGTTGGACAGTCAAAAGTCAGACGACAGCAGGTTATTGCCCAATAGGTTTATTTGAAATCACAAGCTTTCAGAATGCTGCTCCTTGCCAGGTGAGGCAGAGGGAAGTACACAAGCACAGAATTTTTATGCAGAGAAATAAAGGTAAAACAATCCAGGTAATTAAGAGTGTCAAAAGCTAGATACAAAAACTGAGAGTATTGACAGGCTGAATAACAAATGTTTGCAGGGGATCAGTCGTGTCAAATGGTGTGAGTGAAGTTTCAACAGCTGAATAGCAAGTGAAGGGATGATCTGATTAATAATTATATAACAATGAAAATGTAATTATTGACACTATTGATCACCTCCAAAGACTGTTGACACGTCACTCACGCCATTTGTGTTTATCTCTTGACACTCTTAATTACCTGGATTATCTTACCATTTTTTCTCTGCATGAAAATTCTCTGCTTGTGTGGTTCCCTCCACTTAACCTGACAAAAGAGCAGTTCTCCGAAAACTTGTGATTTCAAATAAACCTCAAGTTAAATATCACACAACAGCAGATTATAGTCCAACAGGTTTATTTGGAAGCACTAGCTTTCGGAGTGCTGCTCCTTCATCTGATACACCCCAGTCCAACACCGGCATCTCCAAATCAAATAAATCTGTTGGACTACAACCTGGTTTCATGTGCCTTCTGAGATGGTGAGAATACGCTGGTAACTTGCTGCGACGGAGAGTAATTAAAGTGAATGATATGGATGTATTTAAGGGGAACTGAGGCACATAGGAGGTTGAAGGGAGTAGCAAATTGTTATGACCGATTTAATTGAAAGATGGGACAAGGTTCATTTGGAGCAGGCACACTGATGCGGACTGATTGTGCGAGTGACTTGTTTCTGTGTTACACATAATGTGTAATTACAGCCGTGAAGTGTCTGGCTTTATGCTATAGATTGCACCATGTATTCCAAGACTGCTTAACCACCATTCATCTTCTGTTTCTCTGAATGTGATCAATAGCTGTCAGCAACAGCAGAACTGATCACATCCAGTTTCATACTGACAGTTGGGGTTTATTTCTGTTGATGTTAATAATCCCTGTAACTTGGCTGGAGTTTAATGTCTTGATGTTTGTTAAATAAGTCAGCTTTGTTTCAGACACTATATGTTATGTTGTTGATTCCTCCAGGATAAAAGGAGACTATTCAATATCTGTTGCCAATAGCTCCACTTTTTCGCCTTTCTATTACTACATAATTTCAGTTTTCATACCTTCACCTAATCTCCTGAACAAGAAGCTTATTTCCACCAGTGTTTAAAGTGAGGAGAAGTACTGGAACTGTGCTGTCAGATCAGAGATTGGTATCAAACTGGGGAATCTGCTCCTGTCTGAAAGTGAAGCTTTCTAGTGTGAAAATTGCAGTGGTCATGATGGTCTGAGGATTTAACACGTTTGTATGACATTCCTGATTCTCCAACAATAACAATAAGGCAAGACCAAAAATAACTTGCATTTATATGTAGATAATTGGGATGCCTTCTGGGGAAGGTGGGACCTGTACAAGAAGGACGGGTTGCATCTGAACTGGAAGAGGACCAATGTCCTGGATGGAAGGTTTGCTCGAGTCGTTCGAGAGTGTTTAAACTAGTATGGCAGGGGCGTGGGAACCTGAGCTGTATACCGGAAGTGAGAGTTGATGCAGATGAGGTAGACCAGCTAGTGGGAAGGAACCAAGGAGTATCAGGAATGAAAGTGATGAACTTAGAGCATGGATCAGTACCTGGTGCTATGATGTTGTGGCCATAACAGAGACATGGGTTTCTCAGGGGCAGGAATGGTTGCTGGATGTTCCAGGGTTCAGAGCATTTAAAAAGAATAGGGAGGGGGGAAAAAGAGGAGGGGGTATCACAGCTATAGAAGCTTCCATTGTCGAAGATCTGCCTACTGAGTCAGTATGGGTGGAAATTAGGAACAGTAAGGGAGCAGTCACCTCATTAGGGGTTTACTACAGGCCCCCCAAAAGCAGCAGGGAGATTGAAGAAAGCATAGGTCGGCAAATTTTGGAGGAGTGTGGACATAGTAGGGTTGTTGTAATGGGTGACTTTAACTTTCCCAACATTGATTGGAACCTCCTTCGAGCAGAAGATTTGAATGGAGCTGTTTTGTAAGGTGTTCAGGAGGGTTTCCTAACTCAATACGTTGAAAGGCCGACGAGGGGAGAGGCCATTCTAGACTTGGTGCTCGGAAACGAGCCGGGGCAGGTCTTGTGGTGGGAGAGCATTTTGGTGATAGTGACCATAACTGCCTCACATTCTACATAGCTATGGAGAAGGAGAGGATTAGGCAAAATGGGAGGATATTTAATTGGGGAAGAGGAAACTATGATGCGATTAGACATGAGTTAGGAAGCATGGACGGGGAGCAATTGTTCCATGGTAAAGGCACTATAGACATGTGGAGACTGTTTAAGGAACAGTTGTTGCGAGTGATGAATAAATATGGCCCTCTGAGACAGGCAAGAAGGGGTAAGATAAAGGAACCTTGGATGACGAGAGCAGTGGAGCTTCTCGTCAAAAAGAAGAATGTAGCTTACATAAGGTGGAGGAAGCTAGGGTCAAGCTCAGCTCCAGAGGATTACAGGCAGGCGAGGAAGGAGCTCAAAAATGGTCTGAGGAGAGCCAGGAGGGGGCACGAGAAAGGCTTGGCCGAACGGATTAGGGAGAACACAAAGGCATTTTACACTTATATGTAAGAGAATGGTCAAAGAAAGAGTAGGGACGATGAGGGATAGCATAGGGAACTTGTATGTGGAGTCTGAGGAGGTAGGGGAAGCCCTAAGTGAGTTTTTTGCTTCTGTCTTTATGAAAGAAACAAACTTTGTAGTGAATGAAACCTTTGAAGAGTAGGTACGTGCTGAAATGGAGAGAGATAGACGAAGCTGATGTGCTGAAAACTTTGTCAAACATTAAGATTGACAAGTCGCCAGGCCCGGACCAGATTTGACCTCGGCTGTTTTGGGAAACGAGAAATGCGATTGCTTCACCACTTGCGAAGATCTTTGCATCCTCGCTCTCCATTGGAGACCTGAGGACTGGAGAGAGGCAAATGTATACCTCAATTAGGTCCCCCTCCTCCTCCTTTTCTCCAATGAAAAAAGTCCGAGCTCAGTCAACCTCTCTTCATAAGATAAGCCCTCCAGTCTAGGCAGCATCCTGGTAAACCTCCTCTGAGCCCTCTCCAAAGCATCCACATTTTTCCTATAATAGGGCGACCAGAACTGGACGCAGTATTCCAAGTGCGGTCTAATCAAAGTTTTATAGAACTGCAACAAGATCTCATGACTCTTAAACTCAATCCCCCTGTTAATGAAAGCCAAAACACCATATGCCAAAACACCTCTTCAAGAAAGGAAATCGGGAAATTCCCGGCAATTACAGACCAGTAAGTCTCACTTTGGTCGTCTGCAAGGTGTTAGAAAGAATTTTGAGGGATAGGATTTATGACCATCTGGAAGAGCATGGCTTGATTAAATGCAGTCAACACGGCTTTGTGAGGGGTAGGTCATGCCTCACAAACCTAATCGAGTTTTTTGAGGATGTGACTAGAAAAGTTGATGAGGGTCGAGCTGTGGATGTGGTGTATATGGACTTCAGCAAGGCATTTGATAAGGTTCCCCATGGTAGGCTCATTCAGAAGGTCAGGAGGAATGGGATACAGGGGAACTTAGCTGTCTGAATACAGAATTGGCTGGCCAACAGAAGACAGCGAGTGCTGGTAGAAGGAAAATATTCTGCCTGGAAGTCAGTGGTGAGTGGTGTTCCACAGGGCTCTGTCCTTGGGCCTCTACTGTTTGTAATTTTTATTAATGACATGGATGAAGGATGGGTCAGCAAGTTTGCAGACGACACAAAGGTTGGAGGTGTTGTTGACAGTATAGAGGCCTGTTGTAGGCTGCAGCGGTACATTGCTGAAAATGTGTTGCTGGAAAAGCGCAGCAGGTCAGGCAACATCCAAGGAGCAGGAAAATCGACGTTTTGGACATAAGCCCTTCTTTAGGAATGAGGAAAGTGTGTCCAGCAGGCTAAGATAAAAGGTAGGGAGGAGGGACTTGGGGGAGGGGCATTGGAAATGCGATAGGTGGAAGGAGGTCAAGGTGAGGGTGATAGGCTGGAGTGGGGGTGGGGGCGGAGAGGTCAGGAAGAAGATTGCAGGTTAGGAAGGCGGTGCTGAGTTCGAGGGATTTGACTGAGACAAGGTACGGGGAGGGGAAATGAGGAAACTGGAGAAATCTGAGTTTATCCCCTGTGGTTGGAGGGTTCCTAGGTGGAAGATGAGGTGCTCTTCCTCCAACCATTGTGTAGCTCTGGTCTGGCGATGGAGGAGTCCAAGGACCTGCATGTCCTGAGTGGAGTGGGAGGGGGAGTTGAAGTGTTGAGCCACGGGGTGGTTGGGTTGGTTGGTCCGGGTGTCCCAGAGGTGTTCTCTGAAACGTTCCGCAAGTAGGTGGCCTGTCTCCTCAATATAGAGGAGGCCACATCGGGTGCAGCGGATGCAATAAATGATGTGTGTGGAGGTGCAGATGAATTTGTGGCGGATATGGAAGGTTCCCTTGGGGCCTTGGAGGGAAGTAAGGGGGGAGGTGTGGGTGCAAGTTTTGCAATTCTTGCGGTTGCAGGGGAAGGTGCTGGGAGTGGAGGTTGGGTTGGTGGGGAGTGTGGACCTGACGAGGGAGTCACGGAGGGAGTGGTCTTTTCGGAATGCTGATAGGGGAGGGGAGGGAAATATATCCCTGGTGGTGGGGTCCGTTTGGAGGTGGCGGAAATGACAGCGGATGATACGCTGTATATGGAGGTTGGTGGGGTGGTAGGTGAGGTCCAGTGGGGTTCTGTCCTGGTGGCGGTTGGAGGGGCAGGGCTCAAGGGCGGAGGAGCGGGAAGAGGAGGAGGAGGTGGAGAGCATCGTTGATCACGTCTGGGGGGGAAATTGCGGTCTTTGAAGAAGGAGGCCATCTGGGTTGTACGGTATTGAAACTGGTCCTCCTGGGAGCAGATGTGGCGGAGACGAAGGAATTGGGAATATGGGATGGCGTTTTTATAGGGGGCAGGGTGGGAGGAGGTGTAGTCGAGGAAGCTGTGGGAGTCGGTCGGTTTATAGTAAATGTCCGTGTTGATTTGGTCGCCCGAGATAGAAATGGAAAGGTCTAGGAAGGGGAGGGAGGAGTTTGAGACGGTCCAGGTGAATTTGAGGTCGGGGTGGAAGGTGTTGGTAAAGTGGATGAACTATTCAACCTCCTCGTGGGAGCACGAGGCAGCGCCGATACAGTCATCGATGTAGCGGAGGAAAAGGTGGGGGTTGGTGCCAGTGTAGCTGCGGAAGATGGACTGTTCCACATATCCTATGAAGAGGCAGGCATAGCTGGGGCCCGTGCGGGTGCCCATGGATACTCCTTTGGTTTGGAGGAAGTGGGAGGATTGGAAAGAGAAGTTGTCCAGGGTGAGGACCAGTTCAGTCAGTCAAAGGAGGGTGTCAGTGGAAGGGTACTGGTTGGTACGGCAGGAAAGGAAGAGGAGGAGGGCTTTGAGTCCTTCGTGATGGGTAAGACCTTTCCATTTCTATCTCGGGCGACCGAATCAACACGGACATTTACTATAAACCGACCGACTCCCACAGCTACCTAGACTACACCTCCTCCCACCCTGCTCCCTGTAAAAAGGCCATCTGCTCTCAGGAGGACCAGTTTCAATACCATACAACCCAGATGGCCTCCTTCTTCAAAGACCGCAATTTCCCCCCAGACGTGATCGACGATTCCCTCCACCGCATCTCCTCCACTTCCCGCTCCTCCGCCCTTGAGCCCTCCCCTCCAACCACCACCAGGACAGAAGAACCCCACTGGACCTCACCTACCACCCCACCAACCTCCATATACAGCGTATCATCCGCTGTCATTTCCGTCACCTCCAAACGGACCCCACCACCAGGGATATATTTCCCTCCCCTCCCCTATCAGCGTTCCGAAAAGACCACTCCCTCCGTGATTCCCTCGGCAGGTCCACACTCCCCACCAACCCAACCTCCACTCCCGGCACCTTCCCCTGCAACTGCAAGAAATGCAAAACTTGTGCCCACACCTCCCCCCTTACTTCCCTCCAAGGCCCCAAGGGATCCTTCCATATCTGCCACAAATTCATCTGCACCTCCACACACAACATTTATTGCATCCGCTGCACCCGATGTGGCTTCCTCTATATTGGGGAGACAGGCCACCTACTTGCGGAACGTTTCAGAGCACACCTCTGGGACACCCGGACCAACCAACCCAACCACCCCATGGCTCAACACTTCAACTCCCCCTCCCACTCCACCAAGGACATGCAGGTCCTTGGACTCCTCCATCGCCAGACCATAGCAAAATGACAGTTGGAGGAAGAGCACCTCATCTTCCGCCTAGGAACCCTCCAACCACAAGGGATGAATTCAGATTTCTCCAGTTTCCTCATTTCCCCTCCCCCTACCTTGTCTCAGTCAAATCCCTCGAACTCGTAACCTGCAGTCTTCTTCCTGACCTCTCCGCCCCCCACCCCCACTCCGGCCTATCACCCTCACCTTGACCTCCTTCCACCTATCGCATTTCCAACGCGCCTCCCCCAAGTCCCTCCCTACCTTTTATCTTAAGCTGCTAGACACACTTTCCTCATTCCTGAAGAGGGGCTTATGCCCGAAACGTCGATTCTCCTGCTCCTTGGATGCTGCCTGACCTGCTGCGCTTTTCTAGCAACACATTTTCAGCTCTGATCTCCAGCATCTGCAGTCCTCACTTTTTCCTGCAGCGGGACATTGACAGGATGCAGAGATGGGCTGAAACGGGGCAGATGGAGTTCAACCTGGATAAATGCGAGGTGATGCATTTTGGAAGGTCGAATTTGAAAGCTGAGTACAGGATTAAGGATAGGATTCTTGGCAGTGTGGAGTAACAGAGGGATCTTGGTGTGCAGGTACATAGATCCCTTAAAATGGCCACCCTAGTGGACAGGGTTATTAAGAAAGCATATGGTGTTTTGGCTTTCATTAATAGGGGGATTGAGTTTAAGAGTCGTGAGATCTTGTTGCAGCTCTGTAAAACTTTGGTTAGACCACACTTGGAATACTGCGTCCAGTTCTGGTCGCCCTATTATAGGAAAAGTGTGGATGCTTTGGAGAGGGTTCAGAGGAGGTTTACCACGATGCTGCCTGGACTGGAGGGTTTATCTTATGAAGAGAGGTTGACTGAGCTCAGACTTTTTTCATTGGAGAAAAGGAGGAGGAGGAGAGGGGACCTAATTGAGGTATACAAGATCATGAGAGGCATAGATAAGAGTCGATAACCAGAGACTATTTCCCAGGGCAGAAATGGCTAACATGAGGGGTCATAGTTTTAAGCTGGTTGGAGGAAAGTATAGAGGGGATGTCAGAGGCAGGTTCTTTACACAGAGAGCTGTGAGAGCATGGAATGCATTGCCACCAGCAGTTGTGGAAGCAACGTCATTGGGGACATTTAAGAGACTGCTGGATATGTATATGGTCACATGAGGATCAATGGTCGGCACAACATCGTGGGCTGAAGGGCCTGTTCTGTGCTGTATTTTTCTATGTTCTATTATATGCAACCAAGGAGTCATACAGCACAGAAACAGACCCTTCGATCCAACCAGTCCATGCCGAACATAATCCCAAACTAACCTTGTCCCACCTGCTTGCTTCTGGCCCATATCCATCTAAACCTTTCCTATTCATGTATCTATCCAAATGCCTTTCAAAGGTTGCAATTATACTTGCATCTAACACTCCCTCAGGAATTTCATTCCATGTGGAAATCATCCTCGGTGTAAAAAAAGGTTTGCCTCCTATTTTTAGGTCTCATCTCAAAAATGTACCCCCTAATCTTGAAATCCCTCATCCTCAATAACTATCTGTCTCCTGCCTCATTATTTTATATGCTATAAGGTCTCTTCTTGAACTCCTATATTCCAGTGAAAAAAGTCTCAGCCTTTCTTTACAACTTAAATCTTCCATACGTGGCAACATCCTGGTAAATCTCTTCTGAACCCTCTACAGCTAAATAAGATCCTTCATATAACTGGGTGACAAGAACTGGATACAATATTCCAGAGGAGGCCTCACCTGTAAAACCTCAACATGACTTCTAAACACCTAAACGCAAAGGACTGAGCAATGAAGGTATGCTTACCAAATGCCTTTTTAACCACGCTGTCTATATGTAACACAAACTTCAAAGAATGGTGTATCTGCACCCCTATGTCTCTCCTCTACCAAGCCGCTGCCATTAATTGTATAAGCCCTACCTTTGTTTTACCAGAATGCAATACTTTGCATTTATCCAGATTGAAGTCCATGTGCCATTTTTCAGTCCATTGATCCATTTGACCAAGATCCCTTTGTAATCTTAGAAAACCTTCTTCACAATTTTGGTGTCATCCATAAACTTATTAATCATGCCTTCTATATTCTCATCCAAATCATTTATATAAATGACAACAAAGGAGGACCCTGTGGAACACCGCTGGTCACAGGCCCCCAGTCTGGAAAACAACCTTCCACTACCACTCACTCTTTCCCCTGTTGTTAGGCCAATTATGTATCCAATTGGCAAACTCACCCTAAATCCCATGTGACCTAACTACTAATTAGTCTGCCATGTGGAGCCTTGTCCAAGGTTTCACTAAAGTTAAGGTAAACAATGTCTACTGGTCTGCCCTCATCAATCTTTTTGGTAACTTTCTCAAAACAAAAATCAAGTTTGTGAGACAGGATTTTCCTCACACAGCACCATGCTGACAATGCCTAATCAATTTCTAACTTTGCACACTCCAGTCCAACACCGGTATCTCCAAATCATAATCAATTTTTGCCTGTCTAAATGTTCATAAAACCTACCTTTTATAATCACCTCCAACAATTTATCCACAACTGAAGTCAGAATCTCAGTCTATAGTTCCCCAGTTTCTCCTTACAACCTTTTTTAAACAAAGGTATAACATTAGTCACCCTCCAGCCATCAGGCTCCTCACCCATAGTTATAGATGATGCAAATATTTCTGCAAGGGGTCTCACAATTTTCTCCCTTCTCACAATGGTCTGGGATACGTTAGATCAGGCCCTGGAGATTGACCTTTGAGGATTGTTTTTAAAACATCAAGATTTAATATTCTGCATTTTCTAGTCACTATTTCTTTCCCACAGTAAAAACCAATGCCAAGTATTCATTTGGTATCTCCCATTTCCTGGGGTTCAACACGAAGATGACCTACTTGATCTTTAACGGGCTCTACCATCTCTCTGGTTGTCCTCTTGCTCTTAATGTATTTGTAGAATCTCTTTGGATTATCCTTATCCTTATTGGCCAATGCTATCTCATATCCCCTCTTTGCCTTTCTGTTTTCTTTCTTAAGAATGCCCCTACACTCTTTCATAGAATCCCTGTAGTGAGGAAACAGGCCCTTCAGCCCAACAAGTCCACACTGACCCTCTGAAAAGTATCCCACCCAAACCCATTCCCCAACCCAATTACTCTACGTTTACCATTCACTAACATATCCCTGAACATTATGTGCAATTTAGCATGACCAATTCACCTAACCTGCAAATCTTTGGATTGTGGGAGGAAATTGGAGCACATGGAGGAAGCCCACAGGGAGAATGTGCAAATTCCACACAGGCAGTTGCCCGAGGCAGGAATCTAACCCAGGTCTCTGGTGCTGTGAGGCAGCAGTGCATTCATCAGGGGTAAATGTAGGGGATTGAGTTGACCTTCAGAGGGTCGGTGTGGACTTGATAGGCCAAATGGCCTGTTTCCATACCGTAGGGAATCTAATCTAATCTAACCACCATGTCATTTTTGATTTAGAGATTCAATTGAACCTAGTTGCCTATTTCTAAAATAAGATTCCCTTTTATTCTTGACTAGAACCTCAATATCTTTATTCATTCATTGTTTCTTAATCTTACCAACCTTACCCATCACTCTAGCAGCAACATAATGTCCCTGAACGCTTGTGATCCTCCCACTGTCAGGCGTCCTTTTAGATTAGATTCCCTACAGTGTGGAAACAGGCTCTTCAGCCCAACAAGTCCTCACTGATCCTCCTCTGACCTCCCATTTCCCTCTGCCTAATGCACCTAACACTATGGACAATTTCACATGGCCACTCCACCTGACCTGCACATCTTTGGACTGTGGGAGGAAACTGGAGCACCTGGAGGAAACCCACGCAGATACAGGGAGAATGTGCAAACTCCACACAGTCACCCTTGGCTTGAATCAAACCCGGGTCCCTGGCGCTGTGAAGCTGCAGTGCTAACCACTGAGCCACCGTGCTCGAACTCCAATTAACGTTTGGAAGTTCTTGTCTCATAGCATTTGAAATTTGCCTTATGGAAATGAATAGATTTATGACCACTAGACCAAAAGTGATCCCTCACTTTTACCTCAGTCACCTGCTGTGCCTTAATGCCCAAAAGAAGCTCTAGATTTTCTCCTTCTCCAGTAGCAGCATCCACATTTTGATAAAGAAAATTTTCTTGAACACATTTAACCAATTTTTCACCATCTAAACCTTTAACGCTATGGCAGCCCGAGTCAATGTTTGGAAAATTAAAATCTTCAATTATTACAACCTTATTATCCTTACGTGTGTCTGAGATCTCCCTACATATTTGTCAATTTTCCTCTGACTTGTGGGACCAATAGTACAATCGCACCAAGGGAATCCTTTGTTCCTTATTTCTAATTTCTACCCATACATCTTCTCTAGTTATAGCAGTAATGTATTCCTTGATCAAAATTGTCATTTCCTTTTTTCTCGCCTTCTTTCTTAACCTTCCTATGGATCAAAATCCGGGAACATTAAGCTGCCAATCTTCTCCATCTCTCAGCCAAGTTTCTGTAAAAGCCATGATGCCTCAATCCCAACATGCTCTGAGTTCATTAACCTTACCTGTAAGACCTGTAAGCTTTGAGCCATTTAGTTCTTCAAAATTAATATGTACTCTGATTCGCTCTTGCCTTTCTTCTAATTGACATGCCCTTTTCACATTCAGAACCTTCCCCATCAATCTATTTCCACTGCTACTTAGAATTCCTCCACTCCCTCTCTCTATCAGTATAAAGTTTCCTTTAAAGGAACAAACAAATCCGCCTGCTAATCTCTTGATCCTTTTCCTGTTCAGATCAGACCCCTCCTTTGTGAACAGGTCTTTTCTGTTCAAAAGCCTAAATCCTGAACAATAAACCACCTCTTCAGCCATTGATCTGTCTCCCTTTTTGTTCCTCCGCTTGTTTGAGTTTGGCATTGGGAGTAAATCAGAAATTACTACTTTTAGTGAATTACTTTTTAATCCACCGAATATCTTAAATTCACCTTTTCCCTAAAAGTGTCATTCCTACCAATGTGTGCAATAATTTCTGGCTTTTCAATCTCAACTTTAACAATATGCTTGAAATGTTGAGAGACATCCTTAATGGATGCACTAGGAAAGCAACAAACCATCTTAAATTTATGATCACTATTAGAATCTCCTGTCTATCCCCCTGACAGGAGAGTCCCCTATAACAACAATTTTATTAAATTTGTCAGAAGCTACCTAGCACAGTATGTGGGCGGCACTGTGGCTCACAGCACCAGGGACCTGGCTTCGATTCCAACCTCTGGCGACTGTTTGGAGTTTGCACATTGTCCCCATGTCTGCATGGGTTTCCTCCAGGTGCTCCGGTTTTCTCCCACGATCCAAAGAAGTGCAGGTCAGGTGAATTGGCCATGCTAAATTGCCCATTGTGTTCAGAGATGTGTAAGCCAGGTGCATTAGGGGTAAGTGTAGAGTAATAAGGCAGGGGAATGGGTCGGGGTGGGTTACTCTTCAGAGGGTTGATGTGAACTTGTTGGGCCAAATGGCCTGTATCCACACTGTAGGGATTCTGTGATTCATAAGAATCATTCCCAGTGTCCAATAAATCGCCCTTCCATTTTCCATGGAGTGTCTATCCCCTTTAACAATACCAATATCTATTTGGTAGAGGAATAGCTATTGGAGACTTTTGAACAATCTTCTTACCTTTCCTGACAGTCACCTATCTACCTTAACTGATCCTGCTCTGTAATAACTTTTCTAAATCGACTCACCATCTCACTCTGGACCTCATTTTTGTCCTTAATAACAAGAAGCCTAAAAGAGGAGCTTTCAATAACAGTTCTGGAACTGTTCTGAGGAAGGGTCACCGGTCCAAAGAGTTAACTTGATTTCTCTTCACAGATGCTGCCAGATGTGCTGAGCTTTTCCTGCACCTGCTGATTTTGTTTCTGATTTACAGCATCCACAGTTCTTTCAGTTTTTAATTAAAAATAGGGCCTTGGATAGCGTTGAAGAGCAGAGGGACCTAGTGGTTCAGCTACATAATTCTTTGAGGTTTACAATATATATAGATAGGGTGGCTGAGAAGACATTTAACATGCTTGCCTTCATTCCTCAGATCTTTGAGTATGTAGTTAGGGTGCTACGTTGATGTTAATGAGGCCTCTTCTGGAGTACTGTGTCCAGTAAGGATATTATTAAGCTCTGGAAGATTCAGAAAAGATTTACCAAGATGTTGCCAAGAATAAATGGCTTGAGTTACAAGGAGAGGCTGGATAGGCTGGGACTTTTTTCACTGGAGTTTAGGAGGTTGAGAAGTGATCTTATTTTGATAGCACAGAATCATTGGTTCTTAGATAAACTTACAGCATAGAAACTGACCCTTCAGTCCAACTTGTTCAAGCCGATCAGATATCCTAAATTCACCTTAGCTAATTTGCCAGCACTTGGCCAATATCCCTTCAAACCCAACCTATTCTTATAACCATCCAGATGCCTTTTTAAATGTTGTAATTGTACTGGCCTCCACCACATCTTCTGGCAGCTCATTGCATACATGCACCACTCTTTGCATGAAAAAGTGGTCTCTTAGGTCCGTTTTAAATCTTTCCCCTCTCACACTAAACCTATTCCTTCTAGTCCTGGACTCAACCCCCTCTAGGTGTACACATAGAGTTAATGGTAGTTGTCGTTTGCAGAGTATGGGGGATATAAAGACTAGGTGGGCTTTTTTAAGGAGAAAGATTTTAAAAAGACATGGACATTTTCATATGTAGAGTGGTTGCTGTGTGTAATGAACCTCCAGAGGAAGTGGTGGCTGTGGGTTCAGTTACAATGTTTAAAAGACATTTAGATAAGTACCTGAATATGAAATGTTTAGAGGGACGTGTGCCAAGCACAAGCAGATGGGACTAGTTTAATTTGGGACAATGGTTGGCATGGGCTAGTTGGACTGAAAGGTCTGTTTCTGTGCTGTATGACTTCATACCTGCTAGAAAGAAAGAAAGAGTGATGTCGCAGGAAAGGCAGTGAGTTGGTAAGTTGGTTACAAAATTGGCTTAGTCACAGAAGACAATGTAATTGTGGAGGGGTGTTTTCTGACTGGAACAGTTGTGTTATGCAAGAATCAGTGCTTCTGTTGTTTGTAATATATGTAAATGATTTGAATGAAAATGTCGGTGGTCTGATTAGCATGTTTGCAGACAACTTGAAAACTGATGGAGTTGTGGATAATAAAGATGATTGTCAAAGGATATGGTAGAATGCAGTTCAGTTCGAAAGTTGGACGGAGAAATGGCAAATTGATCTTAATTCAGGAAGTGCAAAACTTGTCCTACTGTTGGAAATAAGGCAGGGCTGGTGAGTGAGGTGTTAGTGAAGGAAAACTTTGGGGCCAGTGACCATAATTCTATTAGTTTTAAAACAGTGATGACCGGATATAAAAGATAAAGATCTAAATTGGAGGAAGGCCAATTTTGAAAGCAATAGGTAAGAAATTTCAAAATTGATTGGTGTGGATGTTCTCATGTAAAGGGATAGCTGGAAAAAGGGAAGCATTCAAAAATGAGATAACGAGAGTCCAGAGATACTAAATTCCTGTTAGGGTAAAGGGCAAGGCTGGCAGGTGGATGAAATGCTGTATGACTAGAGAAATTAAGGTATTGAGTTTATCAGGAGGGCTGATGAAGCACTCCAGCCTGAAACATCAATTTTCCTGCTCCTCAGATGCTACCTGACCTGCTGTGCTTTCCCAGCAACACACTCTCAACTCTGATCTCCAGCATCTTCAGACCTCACTGTCTCCAAATTGAGGTATTGATCAAGAATAAGAAAGAAACATATGTCAGGTATAGACGGCAGAGATCAAGTGAATCCCTAAAGGCAGTAAAAGTGTACTTTAGAGGGAAATCACAAAGACATAAAGGAGACATGCAATAGCTTTATTAGATAAGGTTAAGGAGAATCCAAATGGATGCTATCAATACATTAAGGACAAAAGAGTAAATAGGGAGGGAATAGGGCCCCTTAAAGCTCAGCAAGGCTGCCTGTGTGCAGGTTCATACCTCCTTGAAAGTGGAGTTGCAGGTAGATAGGATCGTGAAGAAGGCGTTTGGTATGCGTTCCTTTATTGGTCAGAGTATTTGAGTACAAGAGTTGGGAGGTCATGTTGCGGCTGTACAGGACATTGGTTAGGCCACTGTTGGAATGTTGTGTGCAATTCTGGTCTCCTTCCTATCGGAAAGATGTTGTGAAACTTGAAAGGGTTCAGAAAAGATTTACAAGGATGTTGCCAGGGTTGGAGGATTCGAGCTATAGGGAGAGGCTAAACAGGTTGGGGCTGCTTTCCCTTGAGCGTAAGAGGCTGAGGGGTGACCTTATAGAGGTTTACAAAATTATGAGGGGCATTGGTAGGGTAAATAGGCAAAGTCTTTTCCCTGGGGTTGGGGAGTCCAGAACTAGAGGGCATAGATTTAGGGTGAGAGGGGAAAGATATAAAAGAGACCTACGTGGCAACCTTTTCATGCAGAGGGTGGTACGTGTACGGAATGACCTGCCAGAGGAAGTGGTGGAGGCTGGTACAATTGCAATATTTAAGAAGTATTTGGATGGGTATATGAATAGGAAGGGTTTGGAGGGATATGGGCTGGGTGCTGGCAGGTGGGACTAGATTGGGTTGGGATATCTGGTCGGCATGGACGGGTTGGACTGAAGGGTCTGTTTCCATGCTGTACATCTCTATGACTCTGTGGGGGATATACTAAATAAGTATTTTGCATCAGTGTTTACTGTAAGAAGGACATGGAAGATAGAGGAAATAAATAGTGACATCTTGAAAAATATCCATATTGTAGAGGAGGAGGTGTTGGACGGTCTTAAAAGACGTAAAGGTGGATAAATTCCCAGGACCTGATCAGGTGTACCCTAGAACTCTAGGAAGCTAGGGAAGTGATTGCTGAGATATTTGTATCATTGACAGCCAAAGGTGAGGTGCTGTAAGACTGAAGGTTGACTAACATGTTGCTGTTATTTAAGAAAGGTAGTAAGGATAAGCCAGGAAATTGACCAGTGAGCCTGACATCAGTTGTGGGCAAGTTATTAGAGGAAACCCTGAGGGACAGGATTTACAAGTATTTGGAAAGGCAAGGACTGATTAGGGATAGTCAACATGGATTTGCATGTCAAGATTAGAGTGGTGCTGGAAAAGCAGAGCAGTTCAGGCAGCATGGAGGAGCAGGAAAATCAATGTTTCGGGCAAAAGCCCTTCATCAAGAATGAGGCAGAGAGCCTCTGGGGTGGAGAGATTGTGGCTCACTAACTTCATTGACTTTTTTTGAAGAAGTAATGAAGAGGATTGATGAGGGCAGAGTTGAGGACGTGATCTATGTGGACTTCAGTAAGGCATTCAACTTCATGGTAGACACGCTAACAAATTTGGATCATATGGAGTACAGGGAGAACAGGCCATTTGGGGACAGAACTGGCTCAAAGGTAGAAGACAGCTGATGATGGTGGAGGCCTGTGACCAACAGTGTGCCACAAGGATCGGTGTTGGGTCCATTGCTTTTCATTTGTATAAATGATTTGGATGAGAATAAAAGATGATGTGAAGGTGCCAGTGTTGGACTGTGATGGACAAGATCAGAAGTCACATGATACCAGGTTATAGTCTAACAGGTTTATTTGTTATCACAAACTTTTTGAGCGCTGCTCGTTCATCAAGCTCCAAAAACTTGTGATTTCAGATAAACCTTTTGGATTATAACTTGATGTCATGTCTCATCTGACCTTGTGAATATGGGAGTATGGTTAGTAAGTTTGCAGATGACATCAAAATTGGTGGTGGTGTAGACAGGGAAGAAAGTTACTTCAGAATGCAACAGAACCTTGTTCAGATGGGCCAATGGACCAAGGGAAGGCAGATGGAATTTAATTGAGATAAATATGAGGAGCTGCAGTTTGGAAAGTCACATCAGGGCAGGACTTATATACTAAAATGGGGAGTGTTTCTGAACAAAGAGACCTTGGAGTGCAGGTTCATAGTTCCTTGAAAGTGGAATCATAGGTAGACAGGATGGTGAAGAAAGTGTCTGGTATGCTTGCCTTTATTGGTCAGTGCATTGAGTATACAAGTTGGGAAGCCATGTTGTGGCTCTGCAGGACATTGTTTAATCACTTTTGGAATATTACATGCAATTCTCTTCTCCCTGCTACAGGAAGGATGTTGTCAAACGAGAGAGGGTTCAGAAAAGATTTACAAGGATTTTGACAGGATTGGAGGGTTTCATCTAAGGGGTGAATATGTTGAGGCTGTTTTCCTTGGTGCATTGGAGGCTAAGGGGTTTATAAAATCATGAAGGGCATGAAAAGGTCAAAGTCTTTTCGTCGGGATAGGAGTGTCCAAACTAGATGGCATAAATTTAAGGTGAGAGGTCAAACATTTAAGAAGGACCTGAGGAACACTATTTCATGCAGAGGGTGGTATGTGTATGGAAGAACACGCCAGAGGAAGTTATGGAGGCTAGTACAATTCCAACATTTAAAGGGCAGAAGTGCATAGAAACATAGAAAGTAGATTGTTATGGATCAGGCCAGACCCCCTCAAAAAATTTTAAGAAGGTAGCTCAGACACTAACTTTTCTAGTTATCTTAGGCAGTTGTAAGGTGTGATGCAGTTGGTTGAATTATTTGGCTTCAAGTAAAACAATTTATGTACACACCATTGAATGAAACACAAGCAAAAGATGAAAGAATTTTGAATAACACCTATTTGAAAACCCCACCAACACAGCATCCCTGCAACTTAAAAAAGGAGCTGTTCCAATTTCCTGCAACATCCCCATAAACACACCCCTTGGCAAAAAAGATAAATTCAAACACCAGTCCTTACAGGAGAGATATTGGAGAGAGCGAGAGAACCAGCCAGAAACATCTGTTCAAACAGGGAGCCTTTCTTTCCCAGCAGCTTTTTTTTGACCAGCAGCTTCAAACAGATTGTTTGCTAAAATCAAACCAAAGCAGGGAAAAACCCTGAACGAGGAGAACTTTCATTTTACAAGGTTTCTTTTTAAAAAAAGCCTTTTCCCTGATTGTTGCTTTAGGCAGTATCTGTTAGCCATTGCGAAGTCCCTTTTCCTAGACAAATCAGAACTCCTGCTTTTTACAATCCCTCTTGAAGAAAAAAAACCAAGGACAACATAACTTTGTTAAAGGAGCAGCATTGTCACAAGGTGCAGGAGTAGGCCGGTCAGGACATTGAGTAAAAAAGTTGGCCAGTCAGTTGCAGCTGTTACAAACTTTAGTTTGGCCACATTTGGATTATTGTTTGCAGTTTTTGTCACCACACTACAGGATGGATGTGGAGGGTTTGGAGAGGCAGCAGAAGAAGTTTACCAGGATGTGACTTGGATTGGAAGGTATGAAATATAAGGAAACGTTGGACAAAATTGCTTGAGCATTGGAGGTTGAAGAGCAACCTGATAGAAATATATAAAATTATGAGAAACATGGATAGTTGGAGCCTTTTTCCCAGGAATAAGGTGAGAAGAGGAAAGTTTAAAAGGAGATGTGAAAGGCATTTTTTTTTACGCAGAGGGTGGTAGAAGATTGGAACATGCCAGGGAAAGTGAGTATAAACAGAGATATTGAAGAGGCATTTGGACAGACTTATGAACACGCAGAGAAACGAGTGATACAGACCTTTGCAGACAGCTGGGATAAGTTTAGAATGGTCTCATTGTCAGCACAGAAGGACCTGTTGTCCTGTTCTGTGTTCTAAAGTGGTGAGCTGATTGGCTGGTAAGGAACTACTTTTAGGGACTAAAGACCTATATAGCAGTAATTTAGAAAAGCATATCAGTATTAAAGGATTGATTGAAAAACAGCAGAGATAAGTATAATGAGTTTTGAAATTTGTAACTTAGGTTGAGGTCCTGGATGTAAGTTTGCTCACTTAGCTGGAAGGTTCATTTTCAGATGGTTTCGTCGCCATACTACGTAACATCATCAGTGACCCTCCGGTGAAGCTTAACGTAAGTATAAGTCAGAGAATAAAAGTTTAAATAAAGCTAAGTTAAAAGGAGTAGCTTTCAGTGCTAATTTCTAAAGTCTTACTTTTGTTTTAAAGCACACAAAAGTGAAATTTCAGAGGTCCAAGTTAGAAGGGCCTTAGAAAGGTATAAAAGATGGAAGGACAGCTCAAGATTGTGAAATGCTCCTGCTCTATTTGCAAAGCCATGCACAATTCTAGTGCCCGTGGCCAGCATGTGTGCAGGAAGTGTCTCCAGCTATAGCTCCTTGAAGCTGGAGGTTCAGAGCTGGAATGATGGCAAGGACACTGGAGCATGATACAGAGAATGATCAGTCTGCAGGCAAAGATGTCATAGGCAATAAAGCAATGGATTACCACAAGACATATTAAGAGGGTGGTGAGGAATGCAGTGCAGAAATCCCCTGTGACCATTCTCTAGCAAAACAGATGTATCAGTTTGGATATTGTTGAGGGCAATGGCCTCTCATAGGAAAGTGGCAGCAGCCAAACTCTTGCACCACAGTTGACTCTGCCAAATGCAAGAAGAGGAATAAGAGTCAGAATGCTATATTAATAGGGCATTTTGTGGTAAGAGGAATTTGTGGTATTTTGGTAACATGGTATTTTGCAGACTGATCACTCTCTGTATGTGCTATCCATGAAATTCTCAGCCTTGCAGATGCTCCAGTGTCCTAGCCATCATTCCAGCTCTGAACCTCTAGCTTCAAGGAGCTATAGTTGGAGACACTTCCTGCACACATGCTGGCCACGGGCACTAGAATTGTGCATGGCTTTGCAAACAGGGCAGGAGCATTCCACAATCTTGAGCTGTCCTTCCATCCTTTATACCTTTAACGTAAATAGTTGGATAAGGCAGTAAAATGGAAATGAAAACATATATTCATGCAATTGTGAAGTAGAATCTGCTTGGGTTGAGCTTAGAAACAGGAAAGGCAGAAATGATAATAGGGATTGTAGATAGGTTCCCAAATAGTAGTACAGGTGCACAATCCTTTATTTGAAATGCTCGGGATGGGCTGGTTTTTGGAATTCAGAATTTTTTGAATTTCAGAATAAGTGGCAGTTTGATAGTTAAATTTAAAAAAAAATTTCCGAAGAGTAGACTTACTGTGAGTAAAACGGACCCTGAAACAAAATAGAGGACAGCCAGTGCTATAAACTTTCTTCATAGCTCAAATCCTCCATACCAGGTGACGTCCTGGTAAACTTTTTCGTACTTTGTTCCAAAGCATCCATATCCTTCTGGTGACCAGAACTGTAAGAAATATTCCAAGTGTGCCCTCACTAAAGTTCTTTAAAGCTGCAACATAACTTGTCTATTCTTATACTCACTGGTCCTTCCAATGAAGGCAAGCATGCCGTAGCCCTTTTTTACTCCCTTACCTACCTGTGTTGCCACCTTCAGTGACCTGTGGACCTGCACACCCAGATTCCTCTGCATATCAATACTCCTAAGGGTTCTGCGATTCATTGTATCATTTTCTCCTTTACTTGACCTTCCAAAATGCATCACCTCACACCTGTCATTTTTCTACCCAACTGATCTATATCCTTCTCACTATCCACAGCGTTTGGAATCTTACTAATTAGACCAGCTACGCTTTCCTTCAAATCATTTATGTAGACCATGAACAGCAGAGGTCCTAGCACTGACCCCTGTGGAACACCACTAGTCACAACCCTCCATTCTGAAAAGTATCCTTCCATCGCTACCCTCTGTCTCCTATGACTAAGTTCTGCATCCATCTTGCCAGCTCACCCAAATACCATGTGGCTTCATCTTTTGTGCGAATCTTCCATGAGGGACCTTGATAAAGGCTTTTCTGAAGTCCAGGTAGACAGTATTGGACATCTTAGCATTCGGCCAGCGGCGTAATGGATAACACATCTGACTTCGGATCAGAAGACTGTAGGTTTGAATCCTACATGGCTCGTGAGAAATGTTTGCTGTTACGTAGGTTCTGTTTTGTCGGTTGCTAGGCAGTAGCTGCAAGTTGGGGTGCGCTCTGTTTTCGAATGTGAAAGTTGCATTTGGGTCTTGGGGCAGCACGGTGGTTCAGTGATTAGTACTGCTGCTTCACAGCACCAGAGTCCCAGGTTCAATTCCAGTCTCGGGCGACTGTCTGTGTGGAGTTTGCACATTCTCCCCATGTCTGCGTGGGTTTGCTCCGGTTTCCTCCCACAGTCCAAAGATGTGCAGGCCAGGTGAATTGGCCATGCTAAATTGCCCATAGTGTTAGGTGTATTAGTCAGAGGGAAATGGGTCTGGGCGGGTTACTCTTCAGAGGGTCGGTGTGGACTGGTTGGGCCGAAGGGCCTGTTTCCGCATTGTAGCGATTCTAATCTAATCTCACCACACCAATCACTTTTCACTCCTTAACCATCTTCATCACCTCCTTAAAAAACTCTTTACATGATAATTTTATTATGGATATGTTATAGAGTCAAAGAATCCTACAGCATGGAGATGGGCCCTTCGACCCGAACTAGCCCATGTTGACCAAAATATCCATCCAAGCTAACCCCATTTCCCTGCACTTGGCGCGTATCCTTCTAAACCTTTCCTATCCATGATTTGGAGATGCCGGTGTTGGACTGGGGTGTACAAAGTTAAAAATCACACAACACCATTGTGGGCGGCACGGTGGCACAGTGGTTAGCACTGCTGCCTCACAACGCCAGAGACCCGGGTTCAATTCCCGCCTCAGGCAACTCTCTGTGTGGAGTTTGCACATTCTCCCCGTGTCTGCGTGGGTTTCCTCCGGGTGCTCCGGTTTCCTCCCACAATCCAAAAAAATGTGCAGGTTAGGTGAATTGACCATGCTAAATTGCCCGTAGTGTTAGGTAAGGGGTAAATATAGGAGAATGGGTCTGGGTGGGTTACGCTTCAGCGGGTCGGTGTGGACTTGTTGGGCTGAAGGGCCTGTTTCCACACTGTAAGTAATCTAATCTAATCTAATCTAATCTAATCTAACCAGGTTATAGTCCAACAGGTTTAATTAGAAGCACACTAGCTTTGTGCTTCCAAGCTAGTGTGCTTCCAATTAAACCTGTTGGACTATAACCTGGTGTTGTGTAATTTTAAACTTTCCTATCCATGTATTTGTCCAAATGCTTTTTAAATGTTGTTAATATACACCCTCAGCCACTTTATGGGAGATATGCATGGAACATTTTTTACACAGAGAGTGGTGAGTGCTGGAATGTGTTGCCAGCGGAGATGGTAGAGGTGTATTTAGACATACATGAATGGGCAGGGAGCAGAGGGATACAGGTCCTTAGAAAATAGGCGACAGGTTTAGATGGAGGATCTGGATCAGTGCAAGCTTTGAGGGCCAAAGGGCCTGTTCCTATGCTGTAATTTTCTTTGTTCTGCTGGCATCTCATACCATATACATATCACCCTCTGTGTAAAAATGTTCCTCAGGTTCCCATTTATTCTTTCCCCTCTTAGCTTAAACTGATGCCCTCTAGTCCTTGATTCCCAAACCCTGAGGAAAAGACTGAGTGCATTCACCTTATCCATGATCTTATATACTTAAATAAGACCACCCCTCACTCTCCTATGCTCTAAAGAAAGCAGTCCTAGCTTATCCAACCTCTCCCAAAACTCAATCCCTTGAGTCCTGGCAACATCCTTGTAAATTTCTTCTGCATGCTTTCCAATTTAATAACATCCTTCCTATAGCAAGTTGACCAAAACTGGATGCAATACTCCAAATGTGGCCTCACCAACGTCCTGCGCAATTGCAATATAACTTTCCAACTTGTATAATCAGTGCCCTGACTGATGAAGGCCAGTGCATCAAAAGCTTTCTTCACCACCCTGTCTACCTGTGATTCCACTTTTACAGGACCATGAACTCTAAAATCCCTCTGCTCCTTGTTCATAGATTTTTGAAAGTTGCCACTCAGGTGGATGGAGCTTGTAAGAAGGCCTATGGTGTATTAGCATTCATTAGCAAAGGGATTGAATTCAAGAGTCGTGAAGTGATGTTACAGCTGTACAGGACTTTGATTAGGCCACATTTGGAGTACTGTGTGCAGTTCTGGTCGCCTCACTTTAGGAAAGATGTGGAAGCTTTGGAGAGTGTGCAGAGAAGATTTACCAGAATGTTGCCTGGAATGGAGAATAGGTCGTACGAGGATAGGTTGAGAGTGCTAGGCCTTTTCTCATTGGAACGGAGAAGGATGAGGGGTGACTTGATAGAGGTGTATAAGATGATCAGGGGAATAGATAGAGTAGACAATCAGAAACTTTTTCCCCGGGTACAACAGAGTGTTACAAGGGGACATAAATTTAAGGTGAAGAGTGGAAGGCATAGGGGAGATGTCAGGGGTGGGTTCTTTACCCAGAGAGTGGTGGGGGCATGGAATGTGCTGCCTGTGGGAGTGGCAGAGTCAGAATCATTGGCGAACTTTAAGTGGCAATTGGATAGGTACATGGATGGGTGCTTAAGCTAGGACAAATGTCTGGCACAATATCATGGGCCGAAGGGCCTGTTCTGTGCTGTATTGTTCTATGTTCTATGTTCTATGTCCACGACACTCCTTAAGGCCCTACCGTGCACCATAAAATTCCTACTTTGATTTTACTTTCCAAAATGAAACACTTCACAATTATCTATATTAAACTCCAATTGCTACTTCTCAGTCTACTTCCCTGGCTGATCAAGATCCTGGTGCAATCTCTAATAACCTTCCTCACTGTCCACAATACTGCCTTTTTGAATATGTTTAGGAGGCAACTACAGAAAGGCCATCCTTGACTGGGTGTTGTGTGATGAGGAAGGAATAATTGACAATCTAGTTGTGCATCAACCCTTTGGGAAAAGTGACCACAATAGAGTAGTATTCTTATTAAGATGGACAGTGATAAATTTGTTTCTGAGAATAGGATCTTGAATCAATATAAAGGAAATTACAATGCTATGAGGCTTGATCTGGCTGTGATAAATTGGAGAATTATTGTTGAAAGGGATAACGGTAGATAGGAATGGCAAACAGTTAAAGAGCAGTTATTCATTCCAGTCTGGTACAAAAATAAAACAGAAAATGTGATCAGACTATGGCTAACAAGGGAAATTAGGGATTGTATTAGATCCAAGCTAGAGGTACACTCATTGGGTTTACAAAAGTAACAGTTCTGAGTAATAGATTCCAAGAAAGGGAGACAAAGAGATTGATTAACAGACGGAAAACAGCATGCAGGAAACATACAAATCAATATTAGAATATTCTATAGGTACAATATATGAAGAGAAAACATTAGTAGAGATGAAAATTGCCTTCAGTCAAGGATGGGGGAATTTATAATGGCAAGCCAATTAAACAAAGGAGGACACATCACAAAATATGGGGAAGCACAGGGCCTAATGAGAAGGAGGAATTGAGAGAAATTAGTGTTAGTATCGAGGAAACTAATCGGATTGAAAACAGATAAATCCTGATGGCCTGATAACCTTCATCCCACAGTACTTAAAGAAATGGCAGTAGAAATAGAGGCACTAAAATTCTATTGACTCTGGAACTATTCCTATGAATTGGAGGGTAGCTAATGTAACCCCACTATTTGAGAAAGGAGACAGGAAAAAAAATGAATTACAGACCAGTTAACTTGACATCAGTGGTAGGGTAATCCCTTCTGCCCACACATCAATGAATTCAATACTCGTCGTGACGTCAAACTCTTCTTCCACCGCCTCCGCCTCCGAGCTTACTTTTTCAATCAGGACTCCCACCCACCTTCCGAGGACCCCTTCGTACGCCTCCAACACACTCCATCCACCTGGACACCCTGTGCTGGCCAATTACCCACCCTCAATTTCTTCATTTCCAACTGCCGCTGAGACATGAACTGCCTCAACCGTATACCCCCCTCCCCCACTCCAACCTCTCACCCTCACAACGCGTTGCCCTCCACTCCCTCTGCTCCAACCCCAACCTCACCATCAAACCAGCGGATGAAGGGGGTACAGTGGTAATTTGGGGCACTGACTTCTACACCACTGAAGCCAGACGTCAACTTGAAGACACCTCCTCCTACCGCCCCCTCGACCATGACCCTACCTTGGATCACCAAACCATCATCTCCCAGACCATACACAACCTCATCACCTCAGGAGATCTCCCACCCACAGCTTCCAACCTCGTAGCCCAGGAACCCCACACTGCCTGATTCTACCTCCTTCCCAAGATCCACAAGCCTGACCACCTTGGCCAACCCATTGCCTCAGCGTGCTCCTGCCCCACGAAACTCATCTCTACCTACCTCGACACTGTCCTTCTCCCCCCCCACCCCCGAGTCCAGGAGCTCGCCACGCCCAACACCACCCATGCCCTCCACCTCTTCCAAGACTTCCGTTTTCCCTGCCCCCCATGCCTCATTTTCACCATGGACAGCCAATCCCTCTACACCTCCATCTGCAATGACCGGGGCCTCCAAGCCCTCCATTTCATCCTCTCCCGACATCCCCAAAGTACCCTTCCACTGACACTCTCATTCGTTTGGCTGAACTGGTCCTCACCCTTAACGATTTCTCCTTCAAATCCTCGCACTTCCTCCAGATCAAAGGGGTAGCCATGGGCACCCGTATGGGCCCCAGCTATGCCTGTCTCTTTGTTGGCTACGTAGAACAGTCCATCTTCCGTAGCTACACTGGCACCACTCCCCACCTCTTCCTCTGCTACATTGATGACAGCATTGGCTCCACCTCATGCTCCCGCCAGGAGGTTGAGCAGTTCACCAACTTCACCAACACATTCCACCCTGACCTTAAATTCACCTGGACCATCTCTGACACCTCCCTCCCCTTCCTGGACCTCTCCATTTCCATCAATGATGACCAACTTGACACTGACATTTTTTACAAACTTACCGACACCCACAGCTACCTGGATTACACCTCTTCCCACCCTACCTACTGCGAAAATGCTATCCCATATTCCCAATTCCTCCACCTCTGCCGTATCTGCTCCCAGGAGAACCAGTTCCACCACAGAACACACCAGATGGCCTCCTTCTTTAGAGACCGCTATTTCCCTTCCCACATGGTTGAAGATGCTCTCCAACGCATCTCGTCCACATCCCGCACCCCACCCCTCCAACCATAACAAGGACAGAATCCCCCTGGTCCTCACATTCTACCCTACCAACCTTCGCATAAACCGCATCATCTGCCGACATTGCCACCACCTCAAAACAGACCCCATCACCAGGGATATATTTCCCTCCCCACCCCTTTCCGCTTTCCGCAAAGACTGATCCTTCCGTGACTACCTGGTCAGGTCCATGCCCCCCAACAACCCACCCTTCCATCCTGGCACCTTCCCCTGTCACCGTCGGAATTGCAAAACCTGCGCCCACAACTCCTCCCTCACCTCCATCCAAGGCCCCAAAGGAGCCTTCCACATCCATGAAAGTTTTACTCTCATGTATCGACTGCCCTTGTCATTTGAGATGGAAGTGGTTGTGGAGGTGCTGTCTGATGACCTTTGATGAATTTCTGAGTGCATCTTGTAGATAGTACACGCTGCTGCTATTGAGCGTTACAGGTGGAAAGAGTGGAAGCTTGTGGATGTAGTGCCAATCAAACAAGCTGCTTTGTCCTGGATGGTATCAAGCTTCTTGAGTGTTGCTGGATTGCAGTCATCCAGACAAGTAGGGATGATTCCATCACACTCCGACTTGTGCCTTGTAGATGGTGGACAGGCTTTGAGGAGTCAGGAGGTGAATTACTCGCCGCAGTATTCCTAGTCTCTGACCTGCTCTTGTAGCCACTGTATTTATATGGTGAGTCCAGTTGTGTTTCTGGTAAATGATAGCCAAGATGTTGATAAAGGAGTTTCAGTGATGATAACACCATTGAAAGTCAAGGTTTGGTGGTTAGATTGTCTCTAATTGGTGATGCTCATAGCCTGGCATTTGTGTGGTGCAAATATTATTTGCCATTTGACAGCCCAAGCCTGGATATTGTTCAGATCTTGTTGCTTCAGTATCTGAAGAGTCATGAATGGTGCTGAACATTGTGCAATCATCAACAACATCACCAGTTCTTGTCTTATTATGGCAGGAAGGTCATTGATGAAGCAACTGAAGATGGTTGGGAGTAGGATACTATCCTGAGGATCTCTTGCAGAGATGTCCTCGAGCTGCGATGACTGACCTCCAACAATCACAACCATCTTCCCCTGTCTCCAACTAACGGAGAATTTACACTCTGATACGCATTGATTCAAGTCAAAAAATGTGCCACTGGAAATGGGCAGCAGGTCAGGCAGGTTACTCATATTGATAGCCATCTTGACTAGCTTTGTATAATTAGGCATGGCTAATATTGGACAATGGTTACCACGGCTTTCAAACTGAAAAAAGGCCTTCTGATGCCCACTGAAACCTGCCTTTCCTTAGCAATTCAGTGGGTGGAGCAGCCACACCGCTAAAATCTGGTGCAAAGTTTCAATAAAATCCACCCAATCCCAGGAATTGTTGTACTGTTCTTTTTGTTGATGGTGTGGGAAACTCACCAATTACTTTGGTTTTTGCATTCCGTGGGGCCATTCCTTGACCAAGCTTTACATCTCTTAACTATCTCCTGATTTAGCTCAGTATTGATTTTTGTCTGGTTCTGTTTCTGTGTAGTATCTTGAGGCATTTTGTCTGCATGAAAAAAATAAGCTGTTTCTGCTTCATAACTGGCTGCTTATTTGTTTACTTTTAATGTAAAGTGATATCTTTGTGCTCTGTGTGGAAGGAGATTGATTCTTCATTGAATAATGTTAAATATTGAAGAGCAAGTCACCATGTGCTCCCTCTCTGCTCCATTAGAAAAGGTCTTTGTTACCTGGGCAATGGTAAAGCCCTAAACCCCATCACTGTTTCAGCATCTTGAGGTTCATTTCTGTGGCAAGACGATCAGAAATGGTTTGTGACTAATGGAGATATGCAATAAATTTGAATGGTCATGATTTTTAAATTGAAACAACTATGCTTTGAATAGAAACATTTGAACTGCAAACATCCCATATCAAATGTTGAAGAGTTGAGCTGCAATACCAGACAGCAGAATGGGTGCACAAAACCGCATCCACAATCGTAACTAAGCTGGCTGCAGACAGCACGCTCCCAACCTTTCAGTTAACCACCTCGAGAAAGAGAATGCAGATGGGAGAAGATTCACGTGCATCAGGAAATAGGAGTTGATCAGCATTGGAAGTGGGGAGTGGGTTGACATCTTAGAATTAAAACAGAGATAACGTAAAGAAATACCTATCAAATGGAATACTGCAAGCGCTGACTCCTTGGAGTTTTCTAGTACCTCATTCTTGTATATTGTTGCATCTACCACACAGTGTGTTTTAACTATTATATCTAAAAACAAAACTGCAAGTTGACTCCTTATGGTAATAAATGATAATATTTATTTATTAAGAACAATATAATAACAAAATACACTACCAACTAACAATTTACATGATAAAACTAATCAGCTATTTTGTACTTTAACTCAACTCTGGATGATCATATACCACCACGCTAGATCTTGGCCTTGATCCACATGGTGATGATCATCTGGTCTTTGTCTCCTGGTGGTCCTAGGGGTGTCTTCTCTTCCTGGTGTTTGGTCTTGAGTTACTGCTCCTGAGGGTGGTGTTGCAGCGATTCTGAGAAGTCTTCATGCACTTTTGGGAGGGACTTTGATGTCCACCAATAGATTGATCAGGGCTTGATCACCCTGATCAATCGGACCCAATCAGGTGAGTGAACGGCAGAGTGGTCCTTGAGCATCCATTCCTAGAGGTTTTGGGAACACATAGGTCAGGAAGCCCTTTTCAAATAAATGTGTGAGGTGCCCAGGGGATAGCATTCAGGTTAATTGTATTCAATTCAATTCAAGTGTATACATTGTATACTCTGCAGCTGCTGAATCAATTGTATACTGTCTGCAGATGCAGCATGTTTATTCCACAGTCTTTGAGCGCAGTCAGTTTTGGTGAAGGCTTGTCTCAACTTCCCAACATGCCTCATTTATTGTCCATTTTTCATAAATCCATCATTTTGAGGGCCTATCTGGCAACAGTCCCTCCTCTTGATGCTGAACGTGAAGCGTGATGGATCACATGATCATAGACTGATTTTGGTGTTGTGACTACATGATCCAGGCTCAAGCAAAGCACAGCACACTTAAACAGCTAAACTCTTACAGTTATAATATGGGAAAATCACACTTAACTAATATCAAGCAAACATTATCAAACAATATTTAAATGGAATATCAAAATTCGGACTTAACAGCTAATCAAGCAAACGTGGTTGATTAAAACCCATTGGAGAAAACAAACAAAAAAAATTTGTAATGAAAAATCAAACAAACCTTATAAAGTGATCAAGTAAGGGTTGCGGTGTAGAAATGAACCAATAATCCAGAGAGCATTTATACAACAAGAGAATAGGATATTTTATACAAACAACATAAATGAATATTTACTAGGCTAAACAAATATCTACAATCTCACAATACCATTTAATAAGCTTGTGGAGACCATGAATTTGGTGAGGTCTCTAGGTTCAGTTTTTGTGATAGTTCTCTTTTCAGGCAAATTTGACAGTGAGGTTGGTGAGGTATACCAGAGTAACCAGGATTAACAAAATAGACAGATGTGACACAAGACGGACCTGGGGATGAATTTGTATGTTGGAGCCCCAGTCCCAGAAATCCTCCCACCAAGTCGTATCTTTAACTTGTCTTATTCGTTCTTTTCTATTGTGGGCCTGCTGCACGACCTTGGTGAAGGTTTTATGGGCTATGGCCAACTGGGTTCGAATTTGGTGTAACTGTGCCAGCAGGAGTTTGAGACCAGTGTCATACTTCTCCAGATATTCCCCCAGAGTTTGCCGGAGTTCTTCACTCGCATTAAATTCCACCTTTTCCATTTTACACATTTATCAACAGTGTTGGGCCTAACCTGGCAAGTATGTGTGATCTAATACAGATGGTGGTGTTAGAACATAGAACAATACAGCACAGAACAGGTCCTTCTGCCCTCGGTGTTGCGCCAGCCTGTGAACTATTCTCAGCTCGTCATCATCCACATGCCTATCTAAGGATTGTTTAAATCTCCCTAATGTGGCTGAGTTGACTACATTAGCAGGTAGGGCATTCCACACCCTTGCCACTCTCTGCGTAAAGAACCTGCCTCTGACATCTGTCTTAAATCTATCACGTAATTTGTAGTTACGTTGGTGACATTACGTTGGGCTGCCCCATACTGATATGTGCTAAGTGAGGTTGGGCATTGTGCAGTTCCTGGATGCAGATGGAGAGGTCACAAGGTTACATATTTGGGCGATTGCTTTACCTGAAACACTGCTCGGGTAATGTCTCCCACCTATCCTCCTCCTCTAACCAAAAAAAAGTTCTGTGCGTCGATTGGTAAGGTGACAAGTGTTTTCTTTTCTTTTGTGTTTAATTTTTCTGCAGTCTATTTGGGAATTTAAAATAGTGGGAATGGAGGTTAGGACAGTTGAATGTTCCTCCTGCAGTATATGGGAGGTAAGGGTTACCTGCTGACCTCATTTGTGGGAAGTGCACATAACTCCAGCTCCTCAAGAACAGTGTTAGGGAACTGGAGCTGGAGCTGAATGAACTTTGGATCATTTGGAGGCAGAGGGGGTTATTGAGAGGAGTTCCAGGGAGATACTTAGTCCACAACCATGTGAAGAAGATAGATGGATTAACGTCAGGGGTGGGAAAGGAAACCGGCAGGCAGTGCAGGGATCTCCTGTGGTGGTTCCCCTCAACAACAAGTATATTGTTTTGGATACTGTTGGGGGGAATGACTTACCAGGGGTAAGCAATGGGGCACAGGTCTCTGGCACAGAGTCTGTCCCTGTTGCTCAGAAGAAAAGGGGTAAGAGGAGCAGAGCTTCAGTCACTGAGGACTCCATAGTTAGGGGGTCAGATAGGCAGTTTTGTGGGAACAAGAGATACTCATAGCTGGTGTGTTGCCTCCCAGGTGCCAGGGTTCATGATGTCTCTGATCGTGATTTTGGGATCCTTGAGGGGGAGGGGGAGCAGCCCGAAGTCGTGGTCCATATAGGCACTAACGACATAGGTAGGGAGAAAGGTGGCATTAGATTAGATTACATTACATTACAATGTGGAAACAGGCCCTTCGGCCCAACAAGTCCACACCGACCTGCCGAAGCGCAACCCACCCATGCCCCTACATTTACCCCTTACCTAACACTACGGGCAATTTAGCATGGCCAATTCACCTGACCTGCACATCTTTGGACTGTGGGAGGAAACCGGAGCACGCAGACACGGGGAGAACGTACAAACTCCATACAGTCAGTCGCCTGAGGTGGGAATTGAACCCAGGTCTCTGGCGCTGTGAGGCAGCAGTGCTAACCACTGTGCCCACGGGGATCGAAGGCAGAAATTCAGGGAGCTAGGGTAGAAGCTTAGAGCTAGAAAAAACAGAGTAGTTATTTCCGGTTTGTTGCCCATGCCATGTGCTAGTGAAGTGAGGAACAGGGAGAGCGCGGAGCTGAACACATGGCTGCAGGGATGGTGCAGGAGGGAAGGTTTTGGATTCTTGGATAATTGGAGTTCTTTCTGGAAAAGGTGGGAACTCTACAAACAGGATGGTCTTCACCTGAACCAGAGGGGTACCAATATCCTGGGGGGGAAATTTGCTAATGCTCTTCAGGGTGGGGGGTTGGGGGTGGGGTGGGTGTGGGGGGTGGTTCAAACTAATGCTGCAGGGGGATGAGAACCTGAATTGTAGTTCCAGTGTACAGGACGTTGACGGTAGTGAGGTCAGGGATAGGTTTACAAGGTCACGAGAGGATACCAGCAGTCAGGGGGTTGGTTTGAAATGTGTGTACTTCAATGCCAGGAGCATCTGGAATAAGGTGGGTGAATTTACAGCATGTGTTGGTACTTGGGATTTCGATGTTGTGGCCATTTCAGAGACATGGATAGAGCAGGGACAGGAATAGTTGTTGCAGGTTCCAGGATTTAGATGTTTCAGTAAAAATAGAGAAGATGGTAAAAGAGGCGGGGTGTGGCATTGTTAATCAAGGGTAGTATTTCAGCAGCTGAGATAATATTTGATGAGTCATCCACTGAGGTAGTTTAGGCTGAGGTTAGAATGATGGGAGTTTTCTATAGGCCTCTGAATTGTTCCAGGGATGTAGAGGAAAGGATAGCATAAATGATTACTTTATGCTATCCTATGGAGCGAGAGTAACAGGGTAGTTGTTATGGGGGACTTTAACTTCCCCAACATTGACTGTGAATACTAGATTGATCAGTTTAGATTGATCAGTTTTTGTTCAATGTGTGCAGAAGGGTTTTCTGACACAGTATGTAGACAGACCAACAAGGGACGACAATAGGTGCAGGTGTAGGCCATTCTGCCCTTCGAACCTGCACCACCATTCAATATGATCATGGCTGATCATCCTTAATCAGTATCCTGTTCCTGCCTTATCTCCATAACCCTTCATTCCACTATCCTCGAGAGCTCTATCCAATTCTTTCTTAAATGAATCCAGAGACTGGGCTCCACTGCCCTCTGGGGCAGAGCATTCCACACAGCAACCACTCTCTGGGTGAAGACGTTTCTCCTCATCTCTGTCCTAAATGGTCTACCCCGTATTTTTAAGCTGTGTCTTCTGCTTTGGGACTCACCCATCAGCGGAAACATGTTTCCTGCCTCCAGAGTGTCCAATCCTTTAATAATCTTATATGTCTCAATCAGATCCCCTCTCAGTCTTTTAAGCTCAAGGGTATACAAGCCCAGTCGCTCCAGTCTTTCAGCGTAAGGTAGTCCCGCCATTCCAGGAATTGACCTCGTGAACCTATGCTGCACTCTCTCAATAGCCAGAATGTCTTTCCTCAAATTTGGAGACCAGAACTGCACACAGTACTCGAGGTGTGGTCTCACCAGGGCCCTGTACAGCTGTAGAAGAACCTCTTTGCTTCTATACTCAATCCCTCTTGTTATGAAGGCCAGCATGTTATCAGCCTTCTTCACTACCTGCTATACCTGCATGCTTACCTGTACAAGAACACCCAGATCTCTTTGTACTGCCCATTTACATAAATTGATGCCATATTGGATTGGATACTGGGGAATAAACCCAGCCAGGTGCTAGATTTGGAGGTAGGTGAGCATTTTGGCAATAGGATGGGGAAGGAAACTGCAGGGGATGGACACACTTGGAATGTGGAGTTTATTCAAGGAGCAGCTACTGCGGGTCCTTTGATAAGTATATATCTGTCAGACAGGGAGGTAGTTGTCGAGAGAGGGAGCCATGGTTTACTAAAGAAGTTGAAGCTCTTGTCAAGAGGAAGAAGAAGGCTTATGTGAGGATGAGGCGTGAAGGCTCATTTAGGGGGCTTGAAAGTTATGTTAGCCAGAAAAGATCTAAAGATAGGGCTAAGAAGAGCCAGGAGGGGACATGAGAAGTTGTTGGAGATAGGATCAAGGAAAACCCTAAGGCCTTCTATTGGTTTATCATGAATAAAAGAATGACTAGCATAAGATTCGGGCCAATCAAAGATAGTAGTGGAATGTTGTGTGTGGAATCTGAGAACATAGGGAAGCACTTAAACGAATACTTTTCGTCAGTATTCACTTTGGAAAAGGGCAATGTTAATGAAAATACGGAGATATAGGCTACTAGATTAGATGGGATTGCAGGTGACAACAAGGAGGTTTTAGCAATTTTGGAAGATGTGAAAGTAGATAAGACTCCTGGGTTGGATGGGATCTGTCCTCGGATTCTCTGGGAAGCCAGAGAGGAGGTTGCACAGCCTTTGGCTTTGATCTTTATGTCATCATTGTTGACAGGAGTAGTGCCAGAAGGCTGGAGGATAGCAAATGTTGTTCCCTTGTTTAAGAAATGGTGTTGAAATAACCCTAGTAATTATAGGCCAGTGAGCCTTACTTCAGTTGTGGGTAAGGTGTTGGAAAAGATTATAAGAGATAGGATTTATAATCGCCTGGAAAGGAACAAATCAATCAGAGATAGTCAACACGGTTCTGTGAAGGGTAGGTCATGCCTTACTAACCTTATTGAGTTCTTTGAGACGGTGACAAAACAGGTGGATGAAGGTAAAGTGGTTGATGTGGTACATATGGATTTCAGTAAGGCGTTTGATAAGATTCCACATGGTAGGCTATTGCACAAAATAAGGAGTTTCAGGATTGAAGGTGATTTAGCGAATTGGATCAGAAATTGGCTAGTTGAAAAAAGATAGGGGGTGGTGGTTGATGGGAAATGTTCATCCTGGAGCTCAGTTATCAGTGGTGTGCTACAAGGGTCACTGCTGTTTGTCATTTTTATAAATGATCTGGATGTGGGAGTAGAAGGATGAGTTAGTAAAATTGCAGATGACACTAAGGTAGGCAGAGTTGTGGATTGTGCCGAAGGATGTTGTGGCTTACAGAGTGACATAGAAAAGATGGGCTGAGTACCCATAATACACCATCCTCATATTTGCCTGCATCAGGTGGGCCAAGCCATAAATACCCTGGTCCATTCGGTGTTTCTTGTGTATTGTTTCTGGTAACGATGATCCCAATGAAGTACATCTTGATTATGTTCCTTGTGCTCATAGTTGTCCTGGGGAGATATCAAGGTTGTTTCTGTTGTTTTCCTTGTCTTATGCTTGAATAATTTTGAATAGGTGTAATGCATTTCTCCCAATCCTCCCCCACTTTTTAAAAAAAGGAATAGGAACCCCATGTAGAACGCTAATACGGGTTTAGAAGCCTGGTAGGCTCCAACCTTCATTTCTAGTGGTAGGGGTGTGTAGTTTTAAATGGCCTAACTGTGGAGTCGTCAGAAAAGACTAAAATGAGGCGTTAATTATGACCAATGAATCAAATGTGAAGATGATGTGGTTATTGTGTTCTACGAAGGAAATGTGAAGTCAAAGATGAGACAGTCATTGTCACCATGGATAAAATCTGATATGGAGACTATATCCAATGAATGATGTTAGGGAAAACTGAAGAACTGTAACCTGGTTATTCCTATCAGCACGTGCAGGAATAAGAGTTGGCCCCACTGGGACGAGATGTGTGAAATGTGTCTGAGTTCAGACCATCAGAAACAGTTGCACCTCGCCTTGGCTGGCTGTCAGGAGCTGTTTCATCACCTGGATTAATGAATGAATGCATTCAGGGTGTGCTTCAGTTCTGCCTTTCAAGCGTATCTGTCTGGATTGTATTGGGTACAGTCCAGACAGTTCTCTATGTAGTGTGCTAAATCATTATGTAACTCAGGCCAACAATCGTTCGGTATTGGTCTTTATTCCCTGGTGCTCAATCCCATCATAGCATAGATATCTGATTTGATTCCTGTCTTGAATCAGAATTACATAAATTCCTGCTTTTAAAACTAATCTGTCCCATATCTCGAGGGAATCTTTCCATTTAGCATTTGGCTGGATAAACTCCTTCCAAAATCTGTGTTAAGCAATTATCACGCTGTTGTGTTTGCCTAAGACCCTTCTGTTTGGCTCACAGTGACTGCATTTGCCTGCTGTGCGTGGCTGCCATAATTCTGCTACATGAGCACCTCCCTTAACTAACTCATCCACTTTGTGGTTACCTTCTGGAGATGTTTTGTGGTGGCTTCTAACTTTAATTATGCCATATTTCCTTCCACTGGCAGCCTGCAGTACGTATTTTAATTAGGGGACTGATGGCAGGGGTTTCCTATCAGCAGAAATAAAACCTCTAGCTTCTCATAATGGTAAAAATCAGTGAGGCTGCTGCACACATACATGTTATCATCCAGGGAACAAATCAGGGTGGCTAGTTCTGCAGCTTGAGCACTTAGATGATTTGGTGATTTTAAAGCAAGTTCAACCAGTGGCTGTTCCTGAGTGTCTGTCATATATATCCCAGCTGAAAATGTGTTGCTGGAAAAGCGCAGCAGGTCAGGCAGCATCCAAGGAACAGGAGAATCGACGTTTCGGGCATAAGCCCTTCTTCAGAGTTGGTGATCCGACTGCCATCCTCTATGGTGGAGGATTCATCTGCACAGATTTTGACTGCATTGTCTGCCTGTCTATCTTTTTCTCTGATTCCTCATCCTCTCTCCTGCTGTTTTGGTATAAAAGGGCCAGTGGAGTGTTGAGTAGCTATGAGGAGAAAGTGAGGTCTGCAGATGCTGGAGATCAGAGTTGAAAATGTGTTGCTGGAAAAGCGCAGCAGGTCAGGCAGCATCCAGGGAACAGGAGAATCGACGTTTTGGGCATAAGTCCTTCTTCAGGAAGGGCTGAAGAAGGGCTTGTGCCCGAAACGTCGATTCTCCTGTTCCCTGGATGCTGCCTGACCTGCTGCGCTTTTCCAGCAACACATTTTCAGCTGTTGAGTAGCTATGATGTGGCAATCATATGGGTCTCTCCCATAATTTAGGTTATTGGCTAGGAAGGTGGGCGCCTTGGTACTGATTAGTCATGATGTCCTGATCAGCAGCAGAGTTCACCGTGCAGCTCGAATATGACTTACCCTCTTTTAGTCAGCTGTCCAGCAGGAGCTGGATTGGGGTGTGCTCAATTAACATAGTCAGTGGGTTTAAATCAATAATGTAACTGAAGTACTGGACTGTCCAAAAGACTGTGAGGAGGTGTCGCACGCACATTGAAACCCTTATTACAGGGGCTGTAGGACCCTGGAGGCATAAACCGCTGGGCCTAGTCTCCTGTGTCGCTCTTGCAATAGAACAGCTGCTATTGTCTGGTCCTTGACTGCAATTTCTAGGGCATATGATAAGTTAGAGTTGGGATCTAGTAAGGCTGTTGCAAAGGTGTATTTTAAATCAGTTACTGCCTTTGTATGTTGTGATGTTCAATTCTAGGCAGCATTCTTTTTCAGCAACTCTGAGAGTGGGGCTGCCTTGATAGCAAGCCCATCTATATGGTTCCTGCAGTATACCACTAGACCTAGGAAAGACAAGAGTGCACTAATACGTTGGGGAAGTGGGAGTCAGGCTGTGGAATCTATTCGCTTTTGGTAGAGCGCATGGGCAGAAGGGTCTATTCGCTTAAGGATAGATTTCCTGTTGGTGTCTTGTGAGTTCTTGGTCAGATCCACTACATCGAGCCGATGTTCTTCTCTGATCACTGCCTCCTGCTGGCTGACTGTCACCTACAGGATGACCAGCAGGCCAGCAAGGGAACGTGGAAGCTGAAAGCAAAATTCTTGACCCCAGAAAACGTTGAGGAGCTCAAAAGGAATTACGCAGACTGGAGAACCGTGAAGTTCCTCTTTGAGTCTCCACCAGATAGTGGGAAACAGTCAAAGGGAACATCAAAAGGATCTTTATCCTCAAAGGTGTGCAGAAGGCAAAAGAGAGATGGGGAAAACTGTCCAAACTCCAGAAAAGTATGCAGAACCTACTCCTGCTGCAGATGAAGGGGTTGATGTCACAGAGGACCTCCAAGAGGTGAAGGGCCAGCAATCCTCGCTCTTTGCCTCAGAGGCCTCCAAGATAATCATCCGGTCCAGGGTCTGCTCTGTGAAACAGGATGAGACATGCTCACGTTTCTTTTTCCAGAAGGTGCACAAGGCCAACTTTGTGCTCAGCAAGCCAGATGGAAGAAGATGGCTCAGTAACGTCATTTCAGAATGACATCATGAGGATCAGCAAATCCTTTTATGCCAGTCTCTATGACATGAAGCCCACTGACTGTGTGGTCTCTCAGTCGTTCCTGTTCTCTATCAAGGAGGCTTTAGATGACAGCACGTGGGACAGGCTGGACCAGCGCTATCTCTGGACAAGCTGACCAAGGCCCTCGAGTCCTTTGAAATGAATAAAACTCTGGAAACGACAGCTAACGGGTCAAGTTTTGTTCTGCTCTTTGGGAGTTTATTGGCCAGGACCTGCTGAAGGTGTAGGACAGTATGCTTCTGATAAGTACCATCAGTGAATCCATGAGGAAAGGTACAAGTGGAAGGGGGAGAGGGAGAATATCAGAAATTGGTGACCAATCTCACTGCTAAATGTGAGATTGGAAAGCTTTCTGATTCCCACCCGTTGGGATTACAAAATCTTACCAAAGATCATTGCCAACCGGGTTAGGTCTGCTCTGAAGTTGGCGATTCACCCCAACCAAGCCTGTGTTGTACCTGGCAGGAAAATCACTGAGAGTCTCGTGCTTCTCAATGGTATGTGCAGGACAGGGGGTGGACACCTTCCTCAACAGCCTGGACCAGGAGAAAGCCTTTGACAGGATATCGCACATGCACATGAGAGAAGTTACTTCCAAAATGGATTTTGGGGAGGGAATCTACAATTGGATCCGATTCCTGTACACCAACATTGTCAGTGCAGTCTCGATCAACGGGCGGGAATCAGAAGCTTTCCAATCAGATGTGGAGTCAGGCAAGGCTGCCCACTCTTTCCTGCTTTGTTTGTGAGCTATATAGAGCCATTTACAGAGTCAATATGGAAGGATGTGAGTCTGAGAGGGGTGACTATTCCTGGCAGAAGGGGCCTACAGGTTAAGGCATCCCGTACATGGATGACATCACCATTTTCTGCTGGGATCCACTGTCATTGCACAGATTCATGTGCATCTGTGACCAGTTTGAATAGGCCTCGAGGGCTAAGGTAAATTGAGGCAAGAGCTAGGCTGTGCCATTTGGAAACTGGGCGGACCAATCTTCTAATCCCTTCACCATCAGGAAAGACCACCTGAAGGTGCTGTATATTTGGTTTGGAGGGCATGTGCCAAGTCCTGGGAGGAGCGTCTCACTAAGGTGAGGCAGAAATTGGGCAGATGAGAATACCGGTCACTCTCCACGTAGGTAAAAACCTGGTCATCTGGTATGAGGTACTCTCAGCGTTGTTGTACGTGGTGCAGGTCTGGCCTATTCCCCGACCTGTGCCGCCACAGTCAGCTGGGCCATCTTTCACTTCTTGTGGAGATTGAAGATGGACCACGTCCCAAGGGACACTATGAAAAAACATAGCCATTGCTACCCTCACCCTGATGACAAGCAGGGGACGAGACTGTCACACACCTCCTTCTGCAATGTGCCTATGCAAAGAAAGTCTGGAGAGGAATGCAGTGGTGTTTGTCAAGATTCGTCCTAAGTAGCTCCATGACATGGGACGCCGGTCTGTTCCCTTTGATGCACACCAGACGAACATCAATTGTGCCTGTAGGACCATCAACTCAGTGAAAGACATTCTTTGGTCTGCCCAAAACTTGTTGGTCTTCCAGTTGAAGGAGTTGTTCCTGATCGAGTGTTGCAAACTGTCACATTCCAAGCTCCAGGACTACGTGCTGAGGGACAAGCTGAAGCTTGGGGCAGCTGCTTCAAAGGCACGGTGGGGAAAGAGCACCCTGTAAGGTCCCTCTTCTGAAGAATAACGGCAGTCCAACCCATAATTGGGCCCCACTGACACTCAGCTGAATGGCAAGAGGTTTACGACAAATAAAGACAATGGTGAATATCAAAGATTTAGTTTGTTTTCTGTAAGAGAGTAGAGATATGAACAGCTCCATTAAGTGGGCGGCACGATGGCACAGCAGTTAGCACTGCTGCCTCACAGCACCAGAGACCCGGGTTCAATTCCCGCCTCAGGCGACTGACTGTGTGGAGTTTGCTCGTTCTCCCCGTGTCTGCGTGGGTTTCCTCCGGGTGCTCCGGTTTCCTCCCACAGTCCAAAGATGTGAAGATAAGGTGAATTGGCCATGCTAAATTGCCCGTAGTGTTAGGTAAGGCGTAAATGTAGGGGTATGGGTGGGTTGCGCTTCAGCGGGTCGGTGTGGACTTGTTGGGCTGAAGGGCCTGTTTCCACACTGTAATGTAATCTAATCTAATTAACTGTACAGGTACCAAAGATTTATTTTTATGAATAAAGTATATTTTTGCAATAAATAAATAAAGCAATAGTCCCTGTGGTTTGCCAGGATAGATAATTAAATCTCGAGTTGTTCAAAGTTGTGAGGGAAACTCTACAGGGCAGTCTCCTGCCTTGCCATAGTCTACCGACACTATTCCACTTTGTGTTGCACACGCACACTGGGGAGGCAAAAACCTGACACAGTCATGCTGATGCCTCGAAAGGTTGGGAATGGGGTGTGTATGGGTTGGTTAGTGTCCACAGCATGGACTGAAGCCTGCGAGTTCGGCCTTCTAACAGGATTTGGTGACTTCCTCTATCATCCCTTGTTCCTGCTGCAGTCGGTGGTACTTGTGGTAGCGAGTGTGGCTGCACATTGTCTCTACATTCTTGCATATAGTATCCTGTGCATCCGCAATGGTAGCACTGGGCTGGCTGCCATGTCTTCCCCTGTGGCTGTGTATGATGGAACTGGGTTTCTTTGATAAGAGCTCCCCCCTCTTCCTTTATTCCTCCACACTGGAGCATTTTGCCTCCTTTCTCTGTTTTACTCTTGTTTAGTTCACGGGCTTCTTTCTCCCACACCCAGGACATTCTCCTCAGAACCCATGCTTCATTTTGGCTTGGTTCTGCAGGATTGAAGTTCACACATGCCTTCTTGCTCTCTTTGGTGGCATGTGAAACTAAAGTCCTAGCCCACTTAGCTGAGTCAGCCTCAGATAACTGAGCAGAAGTGAGTACTGCAGATGCTAGATTAGATCAAGATTAGCGTGGTGCTGGAAAAGCACAGGTCAGGCAGCATCCAAGGAGCAGGAAAAACAATGTTTTGGGCAAAAGTCCTTCCTGATAAACGGCTTTTGCCCAAAACCTCGGATAATTGACCCTTGTTTAAGTCTCCATAGACTCCTGTAAAGTGCACCCATAAACGACTGACAGAGGAAGTCGGATGTTACCCCTTCTTCTGCCACACTTGTTTAACCTGTCAATGGGGTCTCCCTTATTGTTCCCAATTGCTGTTAGGATCACATTTTTCATATCAGCTAGGGTTCCTTCCCTACATTTAGCGGGGCTGGGATTGCAGACTGCACTAACTGGCTCAGACACATTATGATAAGTTTGACTTGCACTCTCTCACCTAACCCAGGTAAAATCATTGTTGTCTGACCCTTTCAAAGTATACAAATGGATGATCCAATGGCTCAGCGTCTGGAACCTCTTTAGCGATTTCTGTTAATTGTTCCGCTGTAAATGGGGTGGTGTATGTTTGCTGAGTCATTGGCATCCCTGATCCATCTTTCAGTGGTAATCGGGTTCATTGTGACAGGAGTGTCCCCAGGGGTGTTGAAGGAATTGACTCTTTTGGGAAGGGTGGGGGCAGACCCCATTCCTCCACGCACATGGTGTACTACTGCGCATCTTCCCTGAACTCATCTCAGTCTATCTCCTGTCCTTCTCCTTCCTTTTTAACGTCCTCATATGTGCATATTATTTCATTGCGAATTGAGAGTTGGGCTTTTAACTTCTCAGTCTCCCACAGGCACTTAGTGTAGTCTACAGCTGCCCGTTTCTTCTCCCTATCTGTCAGGAGCATCACCTTTTCTGCTGCTTGTAAATCTGCATATTTATTTCTTAATTGACTTATTTCATTCTCAGCAGCCTCTTTAGCTGACTCTGCACACTGGGTATCCTGATATGCTTTCTCACACTGGGTTTGGAATTGCCCCATTGAGGTAGATTTGCCTGATTTCTCTGGTCCTGAGCTGTGTTTTTCGATTAGATTAGATTACACTACATTACAGTGTGGAAACAGGCCCTTCGGCCCAACAAGTCCACACCGACCCGCCAAAGCGCAACCCACCCATACCCCTACATTTACTCGTTAACTAACACTACGGGCAATTTAGCATGGCCAATTCACCTGACCCGCACATCTTTGGACTGTGGGAGGAAACCGGAGCACCTGGAGGAAACCCATGCAGACACGGGGAGAACGTGCAAACTCCACACAGTCAGTCGCCTGAGGTGGAAATTGAACCTGGGTCTCAGGCACTGTGAGGCAGCAGTGCTAACCACTGTGCCACCATGCCGCCCACTAACAAAGTTTTAACTTTGTTATTTCTTTCTTTATGACTGTTTTAAATTCTTGCTTTGTCCCTAACAATTGTCCCAGACAGCACATCATTGCTATGACCTTTTCAAGTTTGGAAGCCCACTTGTTTTGAATTTTTCTGAAATCCTCCCAATCTTTTATTTCCTAGGGATCCTGTCCCACTTCATCATTACAACAAAATTCTGCCGGGCCACTTTTGCTTACTGGTGTATTGCCTTAGTTTCTTTCCCCATTTGGAACAATATTCTACTTCAGCGCCTTTCTCTGCCATTCTTGATTAAACTAAGGGGTATATGGAGTGGATCCGACTGAGGATATGGCTTCAAATACACACACACACACTTGCTTGATCAGAAGTTGACTTTATCCTTTAAAGAACATTTCAATGCAGATCTTTCTATCTCCTTTGATTTACTAGAATTCCTGGCCTTTGCATGGGACAGCTGTTCTCTTAACAACCGACTCAAGCAAAATCTCAAGGAATATTAGATTTCACGGGATTCGATCTTGGAGCAACAAAGTCACTTCTTATCGAGGACCCATTTAGGGTGCCAATTTGTTGCACCTGCCACACAATGTGTTTAACTCTCATATCTAGCAAAGAAGCTGGGAGTCAACTCCTAATAATAATAAACCATACTTATTTATTTAATACAATTAATGCTAGAACAACAAAATACACTATAAACTAACAATTTAGTTGAAGATTGTCCCATATAGGAAAGGAAGCTAAGGCAATACATTCATAAGAAAAAGTGGCCCATATGGGCAGAATGTTGATGTAATGATGAAATGGGACCAGGATCCCTCAGACAAAAATATGAGTTTAGGAAAATACAAGGGAAGTGGGCTTCCAAACTTGAAAGAGCATGGGAATGACGTACTGTCTGGGACAATTGTTAGGGGCGGAGCAGGAATTGAAAACATACCAGGCAGATAGGGAGAAGAAACAGGTAGCTGCAGACTACACGAAGTGCCTGCATGAGATTGAGAAATTAAAAGCTCAACTCTCAATGCACAATGGAATAATGAAAGGGTCAGGCAACAACAAGTTTTACATGAGCTAGATGACAGAGAGGAAGTAAAACTCATCATAATGTGCCTGAGCCAGTCAGTGCAGTCTGCAAACCCTGCCCTGTTAAATGTAGGGGCCAGAACCCTAGCTGATATGAAAAAGGTGATCCTAATGGTAATTGGGTACAATAAAGGAGACCCTGTGGGGTGTTAAGACGGACCCGCGGGGTCCCGTCTTTGCGTGTTCTTTCGGAAGGAGAGACTCACACTGGCAACTATGGTTAGACGCAGACAGCAGTTTATTCACAGAATCTTAACTGGTACAACGAATCTACAAGCATGCATTCGTTGGAGAAGGCGTTCTCCCTTCCCGTTCAAAGTTGACACAATTATACTTCGCGCTGCCTGGAGTCCCCGGTCAGTTCGCCTTCCCCATTGGTCCATTCATCTGCGCGCGCTGGGGATCCGTCCTCCTATTGGCCGCATCAAAGTGCCTGTCCAACTCCTGCTGTGCTTGACAATGGCTCAGCCATCCCCGGGAGCGGTTCCGATCCCGTATTCAAAAGTTCATTGTTTCAAGGAATTACTATGCGTCTGACAGGCTAGCCATTTTCAATATCAGTTTAACTAAATTGTCAATTACACTTATCAACTTTAGACTTAAATAGAGCCATTCACACTCACTAGTTACAGGTTCCGATAGAGCAATTCACACTTGTCTAACAGTTACAGATTCCGATCGGTTTCTTTATTAATCCCGAGTTTCGATGGGGCAACTGATACTGGCTGGTATTTACAGGCTCCAAGATTTAATTAACATTATGCATATCCCTTACAAGCTCCAGCAGTCATGCAGTCGCCTGCAGCAGCTCGCTTGGCTGTTGTTAACCATTTCAGGGCTGGAAGTGTCACCCTCCCTAGCCCTACATTAAACACCCCAGTGAAATCTCTCCAACAGGGGGAACTGCCTTTGCCAGTCGTTTGTGGTTGCACCTTTTGGGAGTCCAAAGAGACTTAAACAGGGGTCAGTTATCCGAGGCTGACTAAGTTAAGTGGTCTAGCACTTTAGTTTCACGTGCCACTGAAGACAGCAGGATGGCATGTGTGAATTTCGGTCCCGCAGAGCCAAGCCACAATGAGGCATAGGTTCTGAGAACATGTCCCGGGTGGGGGAGAAAGAAACCCATTAACTAAACGAGAGCAAAACAGAGAAAGGAGGAAAAACGCTTCCCTTCAACTAAGGTCTGGAGTAGAAAAATGCAGGAAAAGGGGATATCACTAATCAAAGGAACTCAGTGCCACAGGGAGAGATAGAAAGGCACATTAGGGGAATACTTGGCAGCCCTTGTGGTGCTATCACTGAGGGCACTCAGGACACTAAGCAGGAGAATGTAGAGCCCATTCATGGCCGCCCTCACACCACAGGAACCACTGACCGCAACAGGACCAAGGGGTGATAGAGGGAGTCATTAATTCCTATTAGAAGGCCCACTCGACAGGCTCTGGTCCATGCCGTGGACATTAGCCAACTCATATACCCCAACTCCCAAACTACGAGGCTTCTGCATGATAGTGTCAGGCTGCTGCCTCCCCAGTGTGTATCGGTGACATGAAGTGGCATAATGTAGGTAGACCACGAGGTATGAGGCTGCCCTGTAGAATTTCTTTGGAATAATGGAAGTGCCCGCACAACTCCAAACACCTTGAGATTTAATGATCTACCCTGGTGGACCACAGGGACTTTTTTTTATTTCAAAAATATACTTTATTCATAAAATACTTTGATGATCTGTACAACTGGACATGCCATACATATGTAAACATTCCATCTGTTTGCATACCGAAACAGAGTAATCATTCCTATTTACAGGTCGGTACGGTTACATTTTTAGCTGAGGCGTCAGCAGGGCCCAAATGACTGCGCGGGCCCCCTGTTCTTCTTTAGGCAGGCAGATGTTACATGGTGGTCTTTCCCAACCGCGCCTTGGCGGCAGCTGCCGCAAGCTTCAGCACGTCCCTCAACACGTAGTCCTGGACCTTGGAATGTGCCAGTCTGCAACACTCAGTCGGGGTCAACTCCTTCAGCTGGAAGATCAACAGGTTTCGGACCGCCCAGAGAGCATCCTTCACTGAGTTGATGATCCTCCAGGCACAGTTGATGTTCGTCTCGGTGTGCGACCCGGGAAATAGGCCGTAGAGCACGGAGTCCCGTGTCATGGCGCTGCTCGGGACAAACCTCGACAAACACCACTGCATTCCTCTCCAGACCTCTTCTGCGTAGGCACATTCCAGAAGGAGGTGTGTGACAGTCTCGTCCCCCCCACAGCCGCTTCGAGGGCAGCGTGCGGTGCGGCTGAGAGTCCGGGCGTGCATAAAGGATCTCACAGGCAGAGCCCTTCTCACCACCAGCCAAGCCATGTCTTGGTGCTTGTTGGAAAGTTCTGGCAATGAGGCATTCTGCCAAATGGCTTTGACAGTCTGCTCAGGGAACCGCTCGATAGGATCCACCCTCTGCTCGTCCTGTAGGTGACAGTCGGCCAGCAGGAGGCAGTGGTCAGAGAAGAACACCGGCTTGACGTCGGTGGATCTGACCGAGAGCGTTCGGGACACAAACAGGTAATCTATCCTTGAGCGGATAGACCCGTCTGCCCGTGACCAGGTGTATCTACGCTGCATACATCGCGTAGCCGATTTGATGCTACGCACATTGTTGCTGGCAATTTTTAACCCCATTTTAACAGTAGCCACCAGCCTGACCACAATAATGCGTGTGAAGTACTTGACAGTACTTCGTATTATTAATGGTTTTTGGTCCATACCCTTAAATCGGTCCTGTCAGTACAAATTTGCAGTTAACTTTCAGGAACAGCAGTATACTTGGACTTATCTACCCCAAGAGTTCCATAACTCACCCTCTATTTTCCATAGACGATTAGCCAAGGGATTAGAAAAGTTTTCCTGGCCTGATGACCTAATCCTACAAACGGAAACAAACAAGGAGCACATTCAGCTCCTAGAAGAATTAGTTGACCTTTTACACATGTTAGGATATAATCTAAATGCGAAGAAGGCGCAAATTTTGCAGCCTAGGATTACATATTTGGGAATGACAGACCAGACAATAGCAGCTGTTCTACTGCAAGAGTAAGCAAGGCCAACACAGTAAGCAAGGCCCAGTGGCTGTATCTCCACAGTTCTACAGCCTCTGGAACAATGGTTTTCCATGTGCAAAAAACACCTCCTCTCAGTCTTTTGGACAGTCCAGTACTTCAATTACATTGTTGATTTAAAATCACTGAGTATAACTGAGCATATGCCAATCCAGCTCCTGTTAGACATCCGACTCAATTTGAGCTGCATGATGGACTCTGCTGCTTCAAGGTCAGGACATCACTGTTAGATGTACCAAGGTGCCCACCTTCCTGGCTAATAACCTAAATTATGGGGGAGACCCACATGACTGCCAAATCATAGCTACTAAACACTTCACTGGCCCTTTTATACTAAAGCAGCAGGAGAAATGATGAAGAATGGGAGAAAAACAAAAGGCAGGCAGACAACGCAATCAAAATCTGTGCAGATGGATCCTCCACCATAAAGGATCGCAGTCGGATCACCAGCTATGGGATACCTGTGACAGACACCCAGGAACAGCCACTGGTTGAACTTGCTTTAAAATTACTTCGTCAACTGAATGCCCAAGCTGCAAAATTAGCAGCTATAGCCTATGTAGTCAGCCATCCCTATCTGTTCCCTTTACCCGCGGATTCTCTGATAATATGTATGTGTGCAACAGTCTCACTGAATTTTTACCATTATGGTTTCATTTCTGCTGACGGGAAACCCCTACCATTGGGCCCTAATTAAAATATGTATTGCAGGCTGCCAGTGGAAGGGAATATGACATAATTAAAGTTCGAAGCAACCACAAAATATCCCCAGAAGGTAACCATAGAGCAGATGAGTTAGCTAAGAGAGGTGCTCATGTAGGAGAATTCTGGCAGCCACGCAGAAGCCAAACAAACATAGCGGACCTCAGGTAAACACAACAGATTGTGAGAGGAGTCTATCCAGAGGCTTATACAAAAAGGAGAAATACCTTACAAGTATGGAATGGATTAGTTTTAAAAATAAGTGTCTATGTAGTTCCGATGCAATACAGGGATCAAATCATATTAATACCATGGCAAGTATAGCTACCAAAGAATAGAGGCCACTACCAAACGATTGAAAGAACTGTGTTGGTGGTCTGAGTTACACAAGGATGTAGCACACTACATAGGGAACTGTGCCCAAAATAATTCAGACAGGTTCGCCTGAAAGGAAGAACTGAGGTATACCTGTCCAGTGGAAGGGCCCTGGACAAATCTACGAATTGATTTAATAGATCCCCTTTCACCATGCAGGAACGGATTCGCTTATATTGTCGTCATCACAGATACTTTCACAAGGTCGAAGCTTTTCCCATTAGGACAAATACAGCCAAAGTAACCGCACAAATCCAAACACAACAGGTATTTATGAGACAGGATCTACCCTGCAGTATCGAGTCAGACCGGGGAACCCATTTCACCAGCCGAGTCATGCAGGATGATAACTATGCTTGGTATCAAGCAGAAATTCCACATTGCAGACCACCCGCAATCTGGTGGGATCATGGAAAGGATGAGCCATATCCCAAAAGGAATGATTAGGAAGGTGGAACAGCAGAACAGTAGAATTTGGAACATGGTACTTCCGTTTGTCCTCATGATAGTACCCTACAACATCTCTCGATTCACAGGGTATACTCAGATGACAGGCCAACCCATAAAAGAAGTCGACTACCTGTTCAGTTCACGACCTCACAGAACCTGCCCTCACCCACGAAAAAGCAGTGCAGCATCTCATCGAAAATCCCAAGGTGACTCAATTAGCAGTAGCCGTCAGGTTAGGGACCAAAAGGAATGTAAGCAAGGCTTACGTCGACAGGAGAGTTAACCCTGGCAAACACATGCTAGGACAGCAGGCGATGCTACAGGTATACATCCCGAATTCCTTTCTCTCCCCTAAATATTCAGGTCGACATACTGTGTTGGATAAGGCGAGCCCCTCAGTATACAAGATTTTACTAGCCACAGGAAAGAGCAGCTGATACATACAAACCAATTACAATCGTATGGCACACAACACAGCCATTCTCACCACCTCGATATATGTATGGTGGATTACAATGCCCTCGATCAAGTGACAAGACACAGCCTTTCAGTCAGCTTGCACCCCTAACAAAAGTTTTACTCTCCCATCACTACCACTGAGTGCAACTTCAACACCCAAGGGACCCCCAGTTAATTTAATTGACTTAATGGAAGACCCCCAAACAAATTAGAAGAAATCACTAGTAACTGACAGCACGGACATGTTACATATTCCCAATAGTCTAGATATGACAAAACTCCCTAATAATCCCCTCACACATAGGGAAATCAAACAACCCTGACTCCTTATAACTCAGACCCCAGACAGCGTACCCACAACATGGACGTGTGATAATACTGAAGGACTTGTATAGATCAGAGAAAACAGACCAACCAAGTGGTAACATCCAATATTCAGAGTATCACCGCTCGAGGCAATGACAGGACGGACATGGGAACGGGGAGGATACAATATTGCTGCGCCCCCAAAGACCAAGGATTCACAACACACTGATGAGTCTCTGTTGGGTGCCTATTTGACGAATGCACTCATTCATGAATCCAAGTGATGAAACAGCTCCTGACAGCCATCCAAAGTAAGGTGCAACTGTTTCTGATGGTTCAAACTCACATGCATTTCACACGTCTCTATAGTCTCAGTGAGGCCAACTCTTATTCCTGTGTGCGCTGATGGGAGCAATCAGGTTAACAATTCTTCAATTTCCCTGGTGTCATTCATGGATAAAATCTCCATATCAGATTTTGCCCATGGTGACAATGACGGTCTCATTTTTGCCTTCACATTTCTTTCGTAGGCCATAACGACCGCTTCATCTTTACACTTCGTTAATTAGTCAAGATGACCGTCTCATTTCAGTCTTTTCTGACCACTCCATGGTCCGGCCATTTAAAGCCACACTAATACCTACCACTAGAAACTGAAGGCCTCTAAACCAGACTTAACATTCCATATGGAGTTCATATTCCTATTCCTTCTTTTAAACAGAAAGTGGGGGAGGGTTCATGCACGTGCATTACCCTATTCAAAACTATTCAGATATTAGACAAGGATAACAACAGAAACAACCTTGATCTCTCCCCAGGACAACCATGACCGCACGGAACATAATCAAGATCTACTTCATTGAGATCATCATCGATACCAGAAACAACACACAAAAACACTGAACAGACCAGGATAAATATTTGTTAGTCTAGCAAATATTATTTAACATCTTGTTTGTAGAAAATATTCTCTGGTTTTATGAAGTGTTTTCAATTTTTAGAACATAGAACATAGAACATAGAACAGTACAGCACAGAACAGGCCCTTCAGCCCACGATGTTGTGCCGACCATTGATCCTCATGTAAGGTAAACCTAATGTACGAACCCTCAAATTTCTGTGACCATATGCAAGTCCAGCAGTCTCTTAAATATCCCCAATGACCTCGCTTCCACAACTGCTGCTGGCAACGCATTCCATGCTCTCACAACTCTCTGCGTAAAGAACCCGTCTCTGACATCCCCTCTATACTTTCCGCCAAACAGCTTAAAACTATGACGCCTCGTGTTAACAATTTCTGCCCTGGGAAAAAGCGTCTGGCTATAAACTCTCATTATTTTGTACACCTCAATTAGGTCCCCTCTCTTCCTTCTTTTTTCCAATGAAAAAAGTCCGAGCTCAGTCAACCTCTCTTCATAAGATAAGCCCTCCATTCCAGGCAGCATCCTGGTAAACCTCCTCTGAACCCTCTCCAATGCATCCACATCTTTCCTATAATATGGGGGACCAGAACTGGACACAATATTCCAAGTGCAATCTAACCAAATTTTTATAGAGCTGCAACAAGATCTCACGGCTCTTAAACTCAATCACCCTGTTAATGAAAGCCAAAACACCATATGCTTTCTTAATAACCCTGTCCACCTGGGTGGCAATTTTAAGGGATCTATGTACCTACACACCAGGATCCCGCTGTTCCTCCACACTGCCAAGAATCCTGTCTTTAATCATGTACTCAACTTTCAAGTTCGACCTTCCAAAATGCATCACTTCGCATTTATCCAGGTTGAACTCCATCTGCCACCTCTCAGCCCACCTCTGCATCCTGTCAATGTCACGCTGCAGCCTACAACAGTCCTCTATACTGTCAACGACACCTCCAACCTTTGTGTCATCTGCAAACTTGCTAACCCATCCTTCAATCTCCTCATCCAAGTCATTAATAAAAATTACAAAGAGGCCCAAGAACAGAGCCCTGTGGAACACCACTCACTACTGACATCCAGGCAGAATACTTCCCTTCCACTACCACTCGCTGTCTTCTGTCGACCAGCCAATTCTGTATCCAGACAGCTAAATTTCCCTGTATCCCATTCCTCCTGACTTCTGAACGAGTCTACCATGGGGAACCTTATCAAATGCCTTGCTGAAGTCCATATACACCACATCCACCGCTCGACCCTCATCAACTTGTCTAGTAACATCCTCAAAGAACTCAATAAGATTTTTGAGGCATGACCTGCCCCTCACAAAGCCGTGCTGACTGCCTTTAATCAAGTCATGCTCTTCCAGATGGTCATAAATCCTATCCCTCAGAATCCTTTCTAACACCTTGCAGACGACAGACATGAGACTGACTGGTCTGTAATTGCCGGGGATTTCCCTATTTCCTTTCTTGAACAGAGGAATTACATTTGCCTCCCTCCAGTCCTCAGGTACGACTCCGGTGGAGAGCGAGGATGCAAAGATCTTTGCAAGTGGTGAAGCAATCACATTTCTCGCTTCCCAAAGCAGCCGAGGACAAATCTGGTCTGGCCCTGGCGACTTGTCAATCTTAATGTTTGTCAAAATTTTCAGCACATCAGCTTCCTTAATCTCTATCCGTTCCAGCATGCTTATCTGCTCCTCAATGGTTTCATTCACTACAAGGTCCTTTTCTTTAGTAAAGACAGAAGCAAAAAACACACTTAGGGCTTCCCCTACCTCCTCAGACTCCACACACAAGTTCCCTATGCTATCCCTTTTCGGCCCTACTCTTTCTTTGATCATTCTCTTATTTCTCACATACATGTAAAATGCCTTTGGATTCTCCCTAATCCTTCCTGCCAAGCTTTTTTCGTGCCCCCTCCTGCCTCTCATCAGACCATTTTTGAGCTCCTTCCTCACCTGCCTGTAATCCTCTAGAGCTGAGCAAGACCCTTGCTTCCTCCACCTTATGTAAGCTGCCTTCTTTCTTTTGACGAGAAGCTCCTCTGCTCTCGTCATCCAAGGTTCCTTTATCTTACCCCTTCTTGCCCGTCTCAGAGGAACACATTTGTGCATCACTCGCAACAACTGTTCCTTAAACAGTCTCTACATGTCTATAGTGCCCTTTCCATGGAACAATTGCTCCCAGTCCATGCTTCCCAACTCACGTCTGATAGCATCATAGTTTCCTTTTAAATATCCTCCCATTGTGCCTGCTTCTCTCCTTCTCCATAGCTATGTAGAATGTGAGGCATCGTGGTCAGTATCACCAAAATGCTCTCCCACCGCAAGATCTGACACCTACCCCGGCTCATTGCCGAGCACCAAATCCAGAATGGCCTCGCCCCTCATCGGCCTGTCAACGTACTGAGTTAGGAAACCCTCCTGAACACATCTTACAAAAACAACTACTTCCAAACCATCTGCTCGAAGGAGGTTCCAATCAATGTTGGGAAAGTTATAGTCACCCATTACAACAACCCTACTACATTCACACTTTTCCAAAATCTGCCGACCTATGCTTCTTCAATCTCCCTGCTGCTACTGGGGGACCTGTAGTAAACCCCTAATGAGGTGACTGCTCCCTTACTGTTCCTAATTTCCACCCATACTGACTCAGTAGGCAGACTCTCCTCGACAATGGTAAGTTCTGTAGCTGTGATACACTCTCTGATTAACAGTGCTACACACCCTCCTCTTTTTCCCCCCTCCCCATTCTTTTTAAATGTTCTAAACCCTGGAACATCCAGCAACCATTCCTGCCCCTGAGAAACCCATGTCTCTGTTATGGCCACAACATTATAGCACCAGGTACTGATCTATGCTCTAAGCTCATCACTTTTATTCCTGATACTTCTTGCATTAAAGCAAACACACTTTGACTGCTCCCTTGGTCCTTCCCAGGAAATTCCTTCCCACTGGCTGCGCTACCTCTTGCTATTGCCTTATCTCCATCAACTCTCACCATCGGTATATAGCTCAGGTTCCTACCCCCCTGCCATACTAGTTTAAACCCTCCTGGTTTTTCATTTTTTGTAGTTTTAAAATGTTTTTTCGTTATGAATTTTTTTTGTATTTGTTTGTTTTCTCCAATGTCTTTGCTTGGTCAGCCGTTAAGTCCGAATTTTGATATTCTATTTAGATATAGTGTGATGACATTTGCTTGATCTTAGTTAGGAGTGATATTACTTGTAAGAGTTTAGCTGTTTAAGTGCATGTTGTGCCTTACTTGAGTCTGAATGATCATGTGGTCACTGCATGGAAATTGGTCTGTGATCATGTGATCCATCATGATTCACATTCTGGAACAAGGGGAGGGACAGTGGCCGGAAGGACCACTCAAAATGATGGAATTATGATGGATTTATGAGAAACAGACAATAAATAAGGCACGCTGGAAAATAGAGACAAGCCTGCACCAAAGTGACTGTGCTAATAAACATGCTGCAGAATCCAGACAGGCTGCAGTTACATACAGACAATATGCAACTGATGCAGACAATACAATATGCACTCAAATTTGGAATTGAATAGAATCAACCTAAATGCCATCTCCAGGACAATTGGAACCTCAAGTTCTTTGCTAGATACAGGGATGTCTCATACCCTTATTTGGAGAGGGCTACCTGACTTATGCGAACCTAACATCTCCAGAAATGGATCCCCAAGGACTACCCTGCCATCGACATGCCTGGTTGTGTCCGATTGATCGGGATGGTTGAGCCCTGATTAATTTATTGGAAGACACTAAAGACCCTCCCAAAATGGCCGGAACAGCTACTAAGTATATAAATCACTGCAACATCACCCTGAGGAGCAGTAACTCAAGACCAAACACTATGAAGAGAAGACATTCCTGGGACCAGATGATCCCAGGGAGATCCCAGGAGAAGATGACCAGACGATCATTGCCACATGGATCAAGGCTACGATCTAGAATGGTGGTATATGATCATTCAAAGTTAAAGCTCAAGATAGTTGTTTAGATTTATAGTATAAATTGTTAGTTTATCATGTATTTTGTTGTTATAGCATTAATTGTGTTAAATAAATAAATATTATTGTTTATTACTATGAAGAGTTGACACTCAGTTTCTTTGCTAGATATATGAGTTGAACACGCTGTGTGGCAGGCACAACACTGGTGAATGGGTCTAAATTAGTTTAAGATGTCTGGTCAGCATGAATGAGCTGGACCAAAGGGTGTGTTTCCATGCTGTATAGTTCTGTGACTACGTTTGCCCAGTTCTCCAATTTCATATAACCTCCCATCTCATCACCCAACTCCCTTCCATTCCTTTCATCGACCCTTCTTTCTAGCCACCAACCCGACTCATTCCTCCCATCGACCAACCATGTCGTACCCTCTGTGTTCACCTAAACCCACCTCACCACCTTGCCCCCCCTACTCCCCTTATCTGCAGCTCCCCTTACACCCATTTGAGTCCTAAAGAAGAGTTACACCTGAAATGTTGACTTCTCCACCTCCTGATGCTGCCCAACTTGCTGTGTTCTTCCAGCCTCCTGCTTTTCTACCTTGGAATTCAGCATCTGCAGTTTTTTTTGTCTCACTCATATACTGAGCTGCTTGTGTTAATTTTGCCTTGACCTTTTGTGGTATTGTACATGTGTGTTGAGACCAAGTGTAGTCTTCAGATGGAATGGTTTACGTGTCAAGTGAGATAATGGGGCCAGGGTGTACAGAAATAATCTCGCCACTGTCTTGTTAATCTATTCTGCTTATGCCTATTTTCATTATAATTCCTGTGCTGACACTTGGTGCCTTAGGATGTCTAGGTGAAAGTGAGGACTGCCGATGCTGGAGATCAAAGTCAAGATTACAGTGGTGCTGGAAAAGCACAGCGGGTCAGGCAGCATCCGAGGGCCATGAAAATCGACGTTTCAGGTAAAAGCCCTTCATCAGGAATCTCTCCCATTACTGACATACCAGGCCTTGTTATCTGATAGTCTATTACACACAACCCATTGTTAGCCACTAACAGTCTCCATTAACAGCGATTCACCTTCCTAGCCAGGTTGTCATCCACACCTTCGTCTGTCCAACTGTTCTTCTCTCTCTTTGGCCTCTGTCTTCACCTATCATTTACTCCTTATCCCCTGCCCCCAGCCTATCATCTGCATATAAACTGACATTTTGCTAGCTACCATCCGTTCTGAGGAAGGATCACTTGACCTGAAACATTAACTCTGATTCCCCTCCTAAGCTTAGCTTTGTTTCAAACAGATGGTCATCCTCAATCTAGTTGAATTCAAGAAAAATAACAAACTATGTCACAGTGGAGTGTAACACTGTTAATCATGGATGACATTTATACAATAGTAGAATGACCTTTTTTCAGGAGATCAGGATGTTGAATCAGTGTGGATGGAGAAGAGGAATGTAGGGGAAATACGTCACTAGTGGAAGTGGTGTACAGAACTCCACCATATGGGACAAAGGTGCAAGAATAAATATTGGGTACTTATAAGGAGATGGCACCAATCATGGGTGCTTTAATCTGCGTACAAGATAGAAAAATCTGACAGACACTGTAGGCAGGATGAGGAGGTCTTATCATTCAAGATAATTTCTTAGAGCACCACATTCTAGAACCAACAAGATAGCATTATATAAAATATATATTTTATATATTTTTTCCAAATTAATCTATTCATGGATGTTATTACATTCCTCCGGAGCAGGTGGAACTTAAACCTAAGTTACCTGGCTCAGAAACTGCCACTGCATTACAAGGTTATTGCGGACTTGATATTGTGTACTGTGATAGAATAATTAGTGACCTCAAAGTTAGGGCAGCCCTAGGTAACATCACATTGATAGTAGATTGATGGGATAAGTAATTGATTGGATTAGATCTTTTTTGTGTGTGCGAGAGAACGGTATAAGCCCTCGCTGTGTTTTGGTCTATCAGGTAGATAGTCAGTTTTGTAATCTGGCTATAACAGCTTGGCTAATTCTAGAGGTCAAGTCTTCATGGCAGATGAATAATTTCTCACCAAACCAAAACAAAACACTTCAATTTTGTTGTGCGTTGAACAATTCTGAAAGTAGAGAAGCTGACCAACCTGGGAAGGAATAAAGCTTGGTATTACAGTCATAATGGTTGAACAGAATGGATCATGAACCTTTCCCAAGGTAGTGAGTAAGAGGTGGAGGGAAAAAATAAAATGCCTGTTAAGATACTGAATATACATTAAAGAAGGAAAATGGAATGGAGAAGTTACAAAACACAACTTTAGCTGGGGCCCACAAGAAACATTTGATAGAATCAAAATTGAAGCCTCTGAAATTAAAGCTTGTGACATTCGCTAAAGAACAGAAAGCTGGGAGAAGCACTGAAGTTTTTCAGATGGGAGGAAGGTGTATCCATAGGGATTAGTATTGATCTTTTTAATTATAGATTAACATCCTGGGCTTGATAACACAGGGATAGTACAGATTGCAGATAGTATAAAGCTCAGAAATGTAACAAACAGTTAGGATAGTAACACTTTAGGAGGGCATAAATAAGCTAACTGATAGACACAGATTAGATGAAATTTGAGGAAGAGAAGTAGTGGGAAGAATGAGGAGTAATTATACAAATTGAATGTTAGAATTTTAAAAGGGCTCAGAAATAACAATGTTCTATTTAGCAAGGTAAAGCTGAGAAAGCTATTTAAAGGTAAACTTGACCCTACAAATATTTGCAGAAACTATAAAAGCAAGGAAGTTATGCTAAACAGTTTCTAAAATACTGGTGAGGTCAAATTGAGTATTGTGGAAAATTCTGGGCTCCATACTGAAGTAAGGAAGGGTACCAACACCTTCGACAGGGTGCAGATGGAATTTAGTAGACTGTAAGCAAGATGAATGACTTCATTTTGTTAAGATAGTCCTTGGCTATGGGGAAAATGGAGGGGAATGGAAAATAAATGGATAAGACTTTCATAGATGAAACTTTATTGCTGGAACAGCACAGCAGGTCAGGCAGCATCCAGGGAACAGGAGATTCGACGTTTCAGGCACAGGCCCTTCTTCAGGAATGAGCAGAGAGTGTTCAGCAGGAGAAGATAAAAGGTAGGGAGGAGGGACTTGGAGGAGGGGCGTTGGAAATGTGATAGGTGGAAAGAGGTCAAGGTGAGGGTGATAGGTTGGAGTAGGATGGAGGCGGAGAGGTCAAGAAGAAGACTGCAGGTCAGGAAGGCGGTGCCAGGCTGGAGGGATTCGGCTGAGACAAGGTGGGGGGAGGGGGGATGAAGAAACTGGTGAAGTCCAAGTTCATCCCCTGTGGTTGGAGGGTTCCCAGTCGGAAGATAAGACGCTCCTCCTCCGACCGTCGCGTTGTTGTGGTTTGGCGGTGGATGAGTCCAATGACCTGCATATCCTCGGTGGAGTGGGAGGGGGAGTTGAAATGCTGTGCTACAGGGTGGTTGGGTTGGTTCGTCCGGGTGGCCCAGAGGTGCTCTCTGAATCGCTCCGCAAGTAGGCGGCCTGTCTCCCCAATATAGAGGAGGCCACACCGGCTGCAGCGGATGCAGTAGATGATGTGGGTGGAGGTGCAGGTGAATCTGTGGCGGATATGGAAGTTTCCTTTGGGGCCTTGGAGAGAAGTGAGGGGGGAGGTGTGGGCGCAAGTGTTGCACCTCCTGCGGTTGCAAGGGAAGGTGCCGGGAGTGGAGGTTGGGTCGGTGGGGGGTGTGGATCTGACAAGGGAGTCGCGGAGGGAGTGGTCTCTACGGAAAGCTGATAGGGAAGGGGAGGGAAATATATCCTTGGTGCTGGGGTCTGTTTGGAGGTGGCGGAAGTGACGGCGGATGATGCGCTGTACATGGAGATTGGTGGGGTGGTAGGTGAGGACCAGTGAGGTTCTGTCCTGGTGGCGGTTGGAGGGGCGGGGCTCAAGGGCGGAGGAGCGGGAAGTGGAGGAGATGTGGTGGAGGGCACCGTCGACCACGTCGGGGGGGAAATTGCGGTCCTTGAAGAAGGAGGCCATCTGTGTTGTACGTATTTTGAACTGGTCCTCCTGGGAGCAGATGCGGCGGAGATGAAGGAATTGGGAGAATGGGATGGTGTTTTTACAGGGGGCAGGATGGGAGGAGGTGTAGTCCAGGTAGCTGTAGTAGTCGGTTGGTTTGTAGTAGATGACCGTGTTGATTCGGTCGCCTGAGATAGAAACAGAAAGGTCTAGGAAGGGGAGGAAGGAGTCCGAGACTGTCCAGGTGAATTTGAGGTCGGGGTGGAAGGTGTTAGTGTAGTGGATGAACTGTTCAATCTCCTCGTGGGAGCACGAGGTAGCGCCGATACAGTCATCAATGTAGCGAAGGAAAAGATGGGGGGTGGGGCCAGTGTAGTTGCGGAAGATGGATTGTTCCACACTGGTCCTCACCTACCACCCCACCAATCTCCATGTACAGCGCATCATCCGCCGTCACTTCCGCCACCTCCAAACAGACCCCAGCACCAAGGATATATTTCCCTCCCCTCCCCTATCAGCTTTCCGTAGAGACCACTCCCTCCGCGACTCCCTTGTCAGATCCACACCCCCCACCGACCCAACCTCCACTCCCGGCACCTTCCCTTGCAACCGCAGGAGGTGCAACACTTGCGCCCACACCTCCCCCCTCACTTCTCTCCAAGGCCCCAAAGGAAACTTCCATATCCGCCACAGATTCACCTGCACCTCCACCCACATCATCTACTGCATCCGCTGCAGCCGGTGTGGCCTCCTCTATATTGGGGAGACAGGCCGCCTACTTGCGGAGCGATTCAGAGAGCACCTCTGGGCCACCCGGACGAACCAACCCAACCACCCTGTAGCACAGCATTTCAACTCCCCCTCCCATTCCACCGAGGATATGCAGGTCATTGGACTCATCCACCGCCAAACCACAACAACGCGACGGTCGGAGGAGGAGCGTCTTATCTTCCAAGTTCATCCCCTCCAACCACAGGGGATGAACTTGGACTTCACCAGTTTCTTCATCCCCCCTCCCCCCACCTTGTCTCAGCCGAATCCCTCCAGCCCGGCACCGCCTTCCTGACCTGCAGTCTTCTTCTTGACCTCTCCGCCTCCATCCTACCTATCACCCTCACCTTGACCTCTTTCCACCTATCACATTTCCAACGCCCCTCCTCCAAGTCCCTCCTCCCTACCTTTTATCTTCTCCTGCTGAACACTCTCTGCTCATTCCTGAAGAAGGGCCTGTGCCCGAAACGTCGAATCTCCTGTTCCCTGGATGCTGCCTGACCTGCTGTGCTGTTCCAGCAATAAAGTTTCAACTTTGATCTCCAGCATCTGCAGACCTCACTTTCTCCTCAAAGACTTTCATAGAGCCAGGCCAGGCACAATGATGCCACTGGCCACCTTCTGCACTGAGATCAGGACCGGAAGATAACAGTTGGCCTTATTCAATAAGTTTCCATTTTCAATATAGTGGATTTTTAAAAGTTGAGAGTTCAGCACTTCTACATACAAAAGATTGTACAGGTTTGGAACTCTTTTCCACAAATGGTAGTGGATGCTGGATCAGTTAATTTTATGTCTGAGAGAGATTAAATTTTTGTTCAGTGAAGGTATTAAGGGAAACGGGTCAAAGGCAGGTACATGGAGTTAGACCACGAAACAACAATGATTTCTTTGAATGTGGAAAAGGTTTGAGTGGCTGAATGGCTATGTTGCTATGAGGGTTAAGATACATTTGGCTCTGAATGCTGCTGAAGATGCTAGGTGCGTTGGGATAGAGTTTACCACACCGTGGCATGGTGGCTCAGCGGTTAGCAGTGCTGCCTCACAGCACCAGGACTGAGTTTGATTCTGCGCTTGAAACTATCTGTGTGGAGTTTACACATCTTCCACATCTCTCTGGGTGCACCAGTTTCCTCCCACAGTTCAAAGTTGTGCAGGTTAGATGGATTGGCCATGCTATATTGCACATAGTGTCTAGAGATGTGCAGGTTAGGTGAATTGACCATGGGAAATGCAAGGGTATAGGGATAGAGTAGGGGGCTGGGTTATGTAGGATGCTCTTCAGAGGGTCAGTGTGGGCTCGATGGGCTAAATGGCTACTCCACACTGCAGGGCTTCTATGATTTCTATACAATGATTGGGGCGGCATGGTGGCTCAGTGGTTAGTACTGCTGCCTCATAGCACAAGGGTCCCAGGTTTGATTCCAGCCTCGGGCGACTGTCTGTGTGGAGTTTGCACATTCTCTCGGTGTCTGCGTGAGTTTCCTCCCACAATCCAAAGATGTGCAAATTAGGTGAATTGGCTGTGCGAAATTGCCCACAGTGTCAGATGCGTTAGTGGGAGGGAAGTGGGTTACTCTTTGGTGGGTTGGTGTGGACTTGTTGGGCCGAACGGCCTGTTTCCACACTGTAGGAAATCTAATCTAATCAATGTTTACAAAAGGTAGCAGGTCAACAGCAGGAATTTAATCAAAGTATTAAACTGGACTGGCAGTGCATTAATGAGTTAAGAAATTCTCCATGCAGTTATCTAAAAGGGGTAAGAACAGTAATTCTACTGGGGAAGGGAGAAAGAATTGAGATTGAATCAACCAAGGAACATTGTACCAAATATATTGGATCAGAATGAAGAGTTAAAGAGTTGAAACACAATAATGACCTTGTAAAATGACAGAAGCAGGTCCTGGCCCTGTATGGTTTTATGGCTTGTTGCAAGGTATTTTTCAATTTCAGATCATGATTTGAACAGTAGAACAGTGAAAAAAATTAGTAAAGCCTCAAACATAGGATTGGAAATGATGAATTGTGGAGTCTTCTAGGCCTTGTATGAAATGTAAATGAATGTTTGCAATGTTTCTCAATCATGTTCTGATGTAGGATTTTGCCACTATTGTGGCAACAATTTCAGCACAGCTATTGTGAACCTGCAGACTCTCAGAATAAATGAAAAAGTACTATGTTATTTGAACATGGTGGGTGGCAACGTAGCTCAGTGGTTGGCTTGCAGTGCCAGCTGTCTGGATTTGGTTGTCAGTCTGTGTGGAGATTGTGTCTGTATGCCTGTCTTTATTGGTTAGTGCACTGAGTATAGGAGTTGGGAGGTCATGTTGGGGCTGTACAAGACATTGGTTAGGCCACTTCTAGAATATTGCATTCAATTTTGGTCTCCCTGCTATAGAAATGATGTTCTGAAACTTGAAAGGGTTTAGAAAAGATTTACAAAGATGTTGCTAGATTTGGAGATTTGAGCTGTACGGAAAGACTAAATAGGCTGGGACTATTTTTCTGGAGCACTGGAGGCTGAGGGGTGACCTTTAAAGAAGTTTATAAAATCATGAAGGGCACGATTAGAATGAATATCCAAGGTCTTTGCTGCATATTTGTGAAGTCCAAAATTAGAAGGCATAGGTTTAAGGTTAAAGATTTAAAATGGACCGAAAGGGCAACTTTTATGCACAGAAGGTGGTGCATGTATGGAACAAGCTGCCAGAGGAAGTGGAGGATGGTACAACAACATTTAAGAGGCATCTGTATGGTCATATAAATAAAAAAGGTTTAGCTGGCAAATGGGACTAGATTAATTTAGGAAATCTAGTTGGTATAGAGAAGTTGGAACAAAGGGTCTGCTTCTGTGCTGCACGTCTCCATGACTCTATGAACTTAATTCATATAACATGTACTAAGGGAGGACATCTTGGAGGGCTTATCCAGCCACCAATATAGATGGAACTCAGGAATAGAATTTGATAGAATTGTATTGCAGGTCTCCCAACAGCCAATGGGGGAAGAGAGGAATAGATGTGTTGACAGATCATGGAATAATGTAAAAAAAAGTGTTGTGGTGGTGGGGCAGTTTAACTTCCCCTCATTGACTGGCACTTGCCTTGTACCAGGTACTCAGATGGGAAGATTGAATTTGGTGGCTGCATCCAGGGTAGTGTTTTGAAACAATCTGTCTGGGAAAGGCACCAAACTAGGTATGGTACTGGGGAATGAACCCGGTCACGTGATCAAAGTTTCAGTGGGGGAAGCATTCCATGAACAGTGACCATAAATCTGCAAGTTTTAAATTACGTATGGATTAGGTCAAAAATAGTCCGCAGGTGAAAGTATTAAAATTGGGAAAGGCTAGCCACAACAGGAACTGGGGAATGTAGATTAAGGGCACCTGTTTAAGGGTAAATCCACATTTGTCATGTGGAAATCTTTTAAGGGCCAGTTAGTGTTCAGAATCGGTGAAAATCGATAAGGCAAGATCCAAGAACCTTGGATGACTCAAGAAATTGTAAGCTTAGTCAAAAACCATAAGAAGGCACATGTAAGGTTTAGGAATCTGAAGACAGAGCCCTCAAAATGTACAAAATTTGCAAGAAAGAACTCAAACAAAAAATAAGGAGGGGTAAAAGGGGCCATGAAATGCCTTTGGAAACAGCATTAAGGAAAATCCCAAGGTGTTTTATACACACATAAGGTGCAAAATGGTAGTTAGGGAAATGGTACATACCCTCAGAATCATAGAGATGTACAGCATGGAAACAGACACTTCGGTCCAACCCGTCCAGATATCCCAACCAAATCTAGTCCCACCTGCCAGCACCCGGCCCATATCTCTCCAAACCCTTCCTATTCATATACCCATCCAAATGCCTCTTCAATGTTGCAATCGTACCAGCCTCCACCACTTCCTCTGGCAGCTCATTCCATACACATACTACCCACTGCGTGAAAAAGTTGCTCCATAGGTCTCTTTTATATCTTTCCCCTCTCACCCTAAACCTATGCCCTCTAGTTCTGGACTCCCCGACCCAAAGGAAAAGACTTTGCCTATTTATCCTATCCATGCCCCTCATAATTCTGTAAACCTCTATAAGGGTAAGGTCACCCCTCAGCCTCTGATGCTCCAGGGAAAACAGCCCCAACCTGTTCAGCCTCTCCCTATAGCTCAAATCCTCCAACCCTGGCAACATCCTTGTAAATCCTTTCTGAACCCTTTCAGGTTTCACAACATCTTTCCGATAGGAAGAAGACCAGAACTCTATGCAATATTCCAACAGTGGCCTAATCAATGTCCTGTACAGCCGCAACATGACCTCCCAACTCCTGTACTCAATACTCTAACCAATAAAGGAAAGCATATCAAACGCATTCTTCACTATCTATCGACCTGCAACTCCACTTTCAAGGAGCTATGAACCTGCACTCCAAGGTCTCTATGTTCAGCAACACTCCCTAGGACCTTACCATTAACATAGAACATAGAACATAGAAGAATACAGCGCAGTACAGGCCCTTGGGCCCTCGATGTTGCGCCGATCCAAGCCCACCTAAACTATACTAACCCACTATCCTCCATATACCTATCCAATGCCCTCTTAAATGCCCATAAAGAGGGAGAGTCCACCACTGTTACTGGCAGGGCATTCCATGAACTAACGACTCGCTGAGTGAAGAACCTACCCCTAACATCAGTCCTATATCTACCCCCCCTTAATTTAAAGCTATGCCCCCTTGTAATACCCGACTCAATACGCGGGAAAAGGTTCATACTGTCGACCCTATCTAACCCCCTAATCATCTTGTACACCTCAATCAAGTCACCCCTAAACCTTCTTTTCTCTAGTGAAAACAGCCCCAAGTGCCTCAGTCTTTCCTCATACGATTTTCCTTCCATACCAGGCAACATCCTGGTAAACCTCCTCTGCACCCGTTCCAATGCCTCCACATCCTTCCTATAGTATGGCGACCAAAACTGCACACAATATTCCAGATGCGGCCGTACCAGAGTCTTATACAACTGCATCATGACCTCAGGACTCCGGAACTCAATTCCTCTACCAATAAAAGCCAGTACGCCATATGCCTTCCTCACCGCACTATTTACCTGGGTGGCAACTTTCAGAGATCTGTGTACATGGACACCAAGATCCCTCTGCTCATCCACACTACCAAGTATCCGACCATTAGCCCAGTACCCCATCTTTTTGTTATTCTTCCCAAAGTGAATCACCTCGCACTTAGCTACATTGAATTCCATCTGCCACCTTTCTGCCCAGCTCTGCAGCTTCTCTATATCCTGCTGTAACCTGCCACATGCTTCCTCACTGTCAACAACTCCTCCGACTTTCGTGTCATCCGCAAACTTGCTCACCCAACCTTCTAACCCCTCTTCCAGGTCATTTATAAAAATGACAAACAGCAATGGTCCCAAAACAGATCCTTGCGGAACACCGCTAGTGACGGCACTCCATGAAGAAACTTTGCCATCAACTACTACCCTCTGTCTTCTTCCATCCAGCCAATTCCTAATCCAAACCTCCAACTCACCCTCAATGCCATATCTCCGTATTTTCTGCAGTAGCCTACCATGGGGAACCTTATCAAACGCCTTACTAAAATCCATATATACCACATCTACCGCTTTCCCCTCATCAACCTCCTTCGTCACCTTTTCAAAGAATTCAATAAGGTTTGTGAGGCACGACTTGCCCTTCACAAAACCATGCTGACTATCCTTGATCACATTATTCCTATCTAGATGTGCATAAATCCTATCCCTTACAATTCTCTCTAAGACTTTGCCCACAACAGAAGTGAGACTCACCGGCCTATAGTTACTAGGGCTATCCCTACTCCCCTTTTTGAACAAGGGAACCACATTTGCTATCCTCCAGTCTTCTGGGACTACTCCTGTAGACAAAGAGGACATAAAAATCAAGGCCAATGGCTCTGCAATCTCCTCCCTTGCTTCCCAGAGAATCCTAGGATAAATGCCATCAGGCCCAGGGGACTTATCTATTTTCACCTTTTCCAGGATTTCCAACACCTCTTCTCTACATACCTCAAAGCCATCCATTCTACTTATTTGTGCCTCAGTATTCTCATCGACAACAATGCCCTGTTCCTGAGTGAATACTGAAGAAAAGTATTCATTCAGTGTCTCCCCAATCTCTTCCGCCTCCACACGCAACTTCCCCCTACTATCCTTGACTGGACCTATTCCTACCCTAGTCATTCTTTTATTCCTAACATACCTATAGAAAGCCTTAGGGTTTTCCCTAATCCTATCTACTAAGGACCTTTCATGTCCCCTCCTTGCTGCTTTTAGCTCTCTCTTCAGGACCTTCCTGGCTACCCTATAACTCTCAATCGCCCCAATTGAACCTTCACGTCTCATCTTGAGATAGGCCGCCCTCTTCCATTTAACAAGGGATTCCAATTCCTTATTAAACCACGGCTCCCTCGCACGACCCTTTCCTACCTGCCTGACAGGCACATAATTATCAAGGACACTCAATAGTTGCCCCTTGAACAAGTTCCACATATCATTTACACTCTTGCCTTGGAGTCTACTTTTCCAAGCCACACATCCTAAGTCATGCCTCACCGCATCATAATTTCCCTTACCCCAGCTATAATTCTTGCCCTGTAGTACACACTTATCCCTCTCCATCACGAGTGTAAAAATCACCGAATTATGGTCACTATCCCCAAAGTGCTCACCTACCTCTAATTCTAACACCTGGCCTGGTTCGTTACCCAGAACCAAATCCAGTATGGCCTCACCTCTTGTTGGCCTGTCTACATATTGTGTCAGGAAACTCTCCTGCACACATTGAACAAACACTGACCCATCTAACGAACTTGAGCTATAGCTTTCCCAATCAATATCAGGAAAGTTAAAGTCCCCCATAACAACCACCCTATTACTGTCACTCATCTCCTGAATCACCTTCCCAATCCTTTCTTCAATGATTCTAGGACTATTAGGAGGCCTGTAAAAGACTCCTAACAGGGTGACCTCACCTTTCCTATTCCTAACCTCAGCCCAAACTACCTCAGATGGCAAGTCCTCATCCATCGTCCTTTCCACCGCTGTAATACTATCTTTGACAAGCAATGCCACACCTCCCCCTCTTTTACCCCCACCTCTAAACCTACTAAAACATTTAAATCCCGGAACCTGCAACAGCCAATCCTGTCCCTGTTCTAGCCATGTCTCCGTAATAGCCACAACATCGAAGTCCCAGGTACCAACCAACCAATTAAGTGTATAAGTCCTGCTAAGATTTGCTTCCCCAAGATGCAGCACCTCGCATTTATCTGAATTAAACTCCATCTGCCACTTCTCAGCCCATTGGCCCATCTGGTCAAGATCCTGTGTAATCTGAGGTAACCTCTTTGCTGTCCAAAGGAGGAAATTTATCTATGCAGCCAGAGGATGTGGGTATTGTCTTTCACAAATACCTTGCAATGATATTTGTAAAGGAGAAGGGCATGGTGGATAGTGAGTCATGGGAGATATATGTTGATATTCTAGGGCATATCTGTATTAAAAAGAGATATTTAAAAGCATTATGTTAGACAAGACCCCAGGACCTGATGGGATCTATCCCAGAATGCTGAGGGAGGAAGATGAAAAAATTTCTGGGACCTTGTATATAATTTTTGTGCCCTCTTTCGTCGCAGGAGAGATCCGGTCCTGGAGGATGGAAAATAGTCACATTGTTCCTTTGTGCAAGAGGAGCAACAGGCATAAGAAGGGAAATTACAGGCTGGTGAGCCATTCGTCAATGGTAGATAATAATTGGAGAAGATTCTTAAGGTTGGTATTTACACACATTTGGAAAATTATGGGCTTATTAAAGAATGGCAACATGATTTTATTCGGGTACGTCATGTCTCAAACTTGACTGAGCTTTATTTTGAGGAAGTGAGAATGATGATTGAGGAGAGCAGGGCAGAAGATGTTGTCTACATGGACTTTAGTAATGTCTTTGACAAGGTCCCTCATGGTAGGTGAATACAAAAAGTATTCAGGATCTGTGATGAGCTGGAAAAACGGATACAGAACTGGCTTACTCACAGAAGACAAAGCAGTGGTGGAATGGTGCTCTTCAGATTGCAAATGTGTGACTAATGCTGTTCTGCAGGGATTAGTGCTGGAACCTGTATTGTCATATTTATATAAACAAAATATAGAGTATATATAAAAATAAATCATTTAAAATCATTTAGACAAAAATGTGGGTGTAAGTTATGCAAACAACACAAAGATTTGGGAAGCTACAGATAGTGAGGATTGCAAGAGAATACAACAGGCTAGAGACTTGGGCGGAGAAATGGCAGCTGGAGTTTAATTCAAATGCGAGATGATATATTTTGGGAGATCTAATGCAGGAGGAATGTCTACAGAAAATGGTAGAACCCTATATAGCATCAACATACAGAAAGAATTCACCACTAAGGTACACAGGAAAGCCACACACACAGACCAAGTCCTGAACTATGAAAGCAACCATCCCAATACACACAAACGAAGTTGCATCAAGGCCACTATTCAAAAGGGCCACAACACACTGCAGCACACCAGAACTGCAAAAAGAGGAAGAGGAACACCTATACAAGGTATTCGCAAAAAACAGATATCCGCGCAATTTCATCAACAGATGCCTAAGGGAAAGACAACAGAACGAGGACATGCCGCAACCCAAAGGTCTAGCCACACTACCATACATCAAGAACATCTCTGAAATGACAGCCAGACTACTGCGACCACTAGGACTTATAACAGCACACAAACCAACAGCCACTCTCAGACAACAACTCACCAAAACGAAGGACCCGATACCCAGCATGAGCAAAACTAATGTAGTGTACAAAATCCCATGCAAGGACTGCACAACACACTATATAGGACAAACAGGAAGACAGCTAACGATCCGCATCCACGAACATCAACTAGCCACGAAACGACACGAGCAGCTATCCTTAGTAGCCACACACGCAGATGACAAGCAACATGAATTTGACTGGGACAACACTACCATTATAGGGCAAGCGAAACAAAGAACAGCCAGGGAATTCCTAGAAGCATGGCACTCATCCACAAACTCCATCAACAAACACATAGAACTGGACCCAATATACCGGCCACTACAGCGGATAGCTGAAACTGACAACCGGAAGCGGCAGGGACAGGCTACTATAAGTGCCGGAGGAAACACCACAGAAGCGCTTCACAGGAGGCTCCCAAGCACTGAGGATGTCACCTAGACAGGGGACGAAACGTTTGCAACAAAAACTTCCAGCTCGGCGAACAGAACCACAGCATACAGAAAGATCTAGGCATACAGGTCCACAGTTCCCTGGAAGTGGCAATACAAGTGGATAAAGTGGTCGAGGTGGCATAGAGTATAAAAACTTTAGTTATGCTACATTTGGAATATTGTGGTCAAAACAACACCAGAAGGATTGTGGACTTTAGAGAGGGTATGCAAACAGTTTGTCAGGATGTTGCCTGGTTTGGATGATAACTGTGAGGAAAAGTTGGACACACTTACGTTTGTTTTCACTTAAATAACAAAGGAAGGAACACAACCTCTGAAGTTTACAAAATCATGGATAGTTAGAGTCTTATTTCCCCAGGTAGAAATTTCAAAACGGAGATGTAGGTTTAAGGTAAGTCGGTAAGTTTAAAGGAGACATGAGAGGCAGGAACTTTTGTCCCCCCACACAAATGATTTGGATGAGAATTTCGGAAGCATTTTTTAAGCCTGTGGATGACACCAAAATTGGTGGTGTGGTGGACTGTGAAGAAGGTTATCTAAGATTACAGAGATTTTGATCAATTGGATCAATGGACTGAGGAGAGGCAGATGGAGTTTAATTTAGATAAATGTGAGGTATTGCATTTTGGTAAAACAAACAAGAGCAGGACTTAAAATCAATGGTAAGACCCTGGGTAGTAGAGTAGAACAGACAGACTAAGGGGCTCATGTGTACAAATTTTTGAAATTTGCATCACTTGTAGTAAGGATGACTAAGAAGATGTTTCCCACGCTTGCCTTCATTGCTCAGAACTTAGATGGGCAGTTGTTGCAAGGATAGAGTGGCAGTCAAGGGTTTCTTTATCAAGGAGGGACTAAAGGTAGCAGATTTGAAGGGGAAAGGGATGCATGAGAGAGTGTATCATTAAGAATATCAGTGTATGTGGGGACTTGTGAGAGTAATAGTTTATTTGGAGCAGGAGTTGCATTTCTTGGACAAAATAACATATGACATTTATATCTAGTGGTGAATGCGGAACAATTTTCTCCAGTTCAATACTGGGAAGACAGAGAGCACTGATGTCATTCCCTCACACCCACTTCTACTTCTCTTCTTGACAACTGTCTTGGAAAAAGACATTCAAGCAGCTGGGAGAAACTAAAACTAGTAGTAGTCACAGGGTTCTGCACATTAGAACATTAGAGAGTTTGGCCAAGTGAATTAGTGGAAACAAAGTAGCAAAGGCAGAGGATTGGATTATCTGAATCTTTGTGACAAACATGTTTCACTGTTGGAGTGACAATGGAAGAGAGAGAGGAGACGGAGAGCAATTCACAAGGAACCTGTGATATAGATAATCAGAAAGGTTCAACCCATTGTGTGGTTAACACACAGCTAATTTATTTTAATTTATTCAGAATATTAACACTCGACTAAACTGTAGTTCATTAATATCAGCAGACACAAACACCAAGAACATAGTTTTGTCCTGGATGATAATTCACAGTAAAATCCAATCAATATATTTTTTTGTGCACTTGTTGGTGTCTGACCAAGTGGGCTGACTGAGTAAATCCCTTCCCACACTCGGGGCAGGTGAATGGTCGTGCTCCTGTGTGAACTCGCTGGTGTGTCTGCAGATTGTATAACTGAGTGAATCCTTTTCCACACTCTGAGCAGGTGAATGGCTTTTCCCCAGTGTGAAGTCGCTGGTGTACAGTGAGGTTATATGATTTCTTGAACCCGATCCCACAATGTGAGCATCTGAATGGTCTCTCATCAGTGTGAGCACGTTGATGCGACATCAGTTCTCCAGAGCTTTTAAAGCACTTTCCACAGTCCAGACATTTAAAAGGTCGCGCATCACTGTGAACACGTTGATGTGTTATCAGATTCCCTGAACATTTAAAGCACTTACCACAGTCAGAACACTTAAAAGGTCTGTCATCACTGTGAACTCGCTGGTGTGTCAACAAGTTATATAACTGAGAGAATGTCTTCCCACACTCACAGCAGGTGAATGGTTTCTCCCCAGTGTGAACTCGCTGGTGGACAGTGAGGTCAGATGAGTACTTGAACTGAGTGTCACAGTGAGAGCATCTGAACGGTCTTTCGTCAGTGTGAACACGTTGATGGGACATCAGTTCTCCAGCACTTTTAAAACACTTCCCACAGTCTGGGCATTTAAAAGGTCTCTCCCCGGTGTGAACTCGCTGGTGTTGCAGCAAGTTGGACAACTGATTGAATCCTTTCCCACACACAGAGCATGAAAAAGGCCTCTCCCCAGTGTGACTCCGCCGATGCCTTTCCAGGTCAGAGGGGGATGTAAATGCCTTGCCACAATCTCTACATTTCCACGGTTTTTCCCCAGTGTGACTGAGCTTATGTCTCGACAGACCAGATGAATGGTTGAAGCCTCGCCCACACACAGAGCATCTGTATGGTTTCTTCCCATGTATGGTTTTTCCTTCCATGTTCAAATTCAATGTATTCAGGTCCTGATGTGACACCTGTTTCCTCCTTTCAATACAGGCTAGTTCATTAAAGTAAAACAAAAAAAACTGGAGTGAGACACAATCCAAAAATGAGGCAGTTAGTAAAACTAAGAAGAATAAATCTGGTAATTTGAGGGATGAGGAAAAAAAGTGATCATGGAAACTGCTGGATTGTCATGAAAACCCAACTAATTCACTAATGACTTTCAGAGGAGGAAAATCCCTGCAGTCTGGACCTACAGAAGACTCGGGACACCATGATAGGAGTGAAACAGAATGAGAGGGTGGCGTTAAAAACAGCATGTCTCATAGGGTGAATCCACCTCTGAAAATATTGCCTAAAATTGCATTTACCTCAGCTAAACCAGTTTTGAAATGCTGTTACTGTTACTAGACTTCACAATACTGATACCTTCGTTTCTGAGCTCCCATAGTCTCCCATCTATAAAAACAAAGATAATCCAAAATTTTCCCTTATGCACACTTTGTGTCATTGCAGAACGGTGGCTCAGTGGTAAGCACTGTTGCCTCACAGCACCAGGGACCCGGGTTAGATTCCAGCCTCAGGCGACTGTGTAGTTTTTGCACATTCTCCCCCGAGCTGCTCTAGTTTCCTCTCTCAGTCCTAAGACATGCAGGCTAGGTGAATTGGCCATGCTAAATTGCCCATAGTGTACAGGGACGTGTGGGTTAGGTGCATTAGTCAGGGGAAATGTAGAGTCATTGAGCCGTACAGCACAAAAAGAGATTCTTCGATCCAACTCGTCCATGCCAAACAGATATCCCAATCTAATCTAGACCCACCTGTCAGCACCTGGCCTATATCCCTCCAAACCCTTCCTATTCATATACCCATCTAGATGACTCTTAAACGTTGTAATTGTATTAGCATCCACCACTTCCTCTGGCAGCTCATTCCATACACATACCACCCTCTGCGTGGAAGTGTTGCCCCTTAGGTCCCTTTTATATCTTCCCTCTCTCATCCTAAACCTATGCGCTCTAGTTCTGGATTCCCCAACCCAGGGAAGAGACTTTGTCTATTTAACCTATCCATGCTCCTCTTGATTTTATAAACCTCTATAAAGGTCACCCCTCAGCATCCAACACTCAAAGGAAAACAGCCCTAGCCTATTCAACCTCTCCTTATGGATCCAAATCGGTAGTTCTCCCTGTATAGGGAGTGAGCCTGGGTGGGATACTCTTCAGAGGACTTGTTGGGCCAAATGGCCTTCTTCCACACTGTAGGGATTTTAGTTCTATTCTATCATCCTATCACTAACACCACTCTGTCCAGTGGCCCAGTGGCATACAAAAGTTCCAGATTCAGCAAACTCATTTTATAAATCCACATCTTCATTTTCAACTTCAACATTTCAAAATATTGGAAATGTCTGGCAGCATCTGTGAAATCAGAGTTAACGTTTCGGGTTTCCTCAAAAGTGTGAGAGATAGAACAAACCTTAATCCTTTCATGGTGAAAGACGGATAATGTCAAATCCTGATTGAGTGACTGCCTCAGATGATGCTTGTTTTTTTTAAATTTAATTTTGCAAATCTATCTAAATTATACCCTGTAAAAGAAGTTTACAAAAACAAAACCTCACTGTCAATACAAGGTAGAAATTAAAAAGAAAACAGTTGGTTGGTGTGAGTTTGCTATCTTAAATCTTTGGCCTTCTAATCCCCTATCACAGTTAAAGACCGGCGTGCGTCCAACTGCGCATGCTCCATGAGGCACGCCTCTCACGTACAATAACAATGGCGGCGGTCACCTTCAGCTGTCACTGCGTAAGGCCTGCAGACATTTTCCGTGTGCTGCAAACGTGACACGAATTCGAGTCTGAGAATCTATGTCGGGTGTTTATGTCCACTCGATCACCATTTCCCTCCTCTGTTTTTGACCAATTCCTTTATCCCCCCTTATTCAGCCACACATAGGCTCAACCCTAAGAGCATGGTCACGTGATGCTACGGCTAGACCCATCCCTTGGTTACACCTATTGGTTGGAGGGTCACCAGCCTTCTCTTCCAATTGGGCCAGACAACAGTCAATCACGGAGCCCCCGAGGCGTGATTGATGTTCCTGCAGCCTGGTGACTTGAAGGTGCTGGTGTGAGGCAAGTTAAAAATCCCGCAACACCTATTATAGTCCAACAGGTTTATTTGGAAGCAATAGCTTACGAAGCACTGCTCCTTCATCAGGTGGTTGTACAGGTTATTATCATGCTCACAGAATGTATAGCCAAAGGAGTCCACTGTCATGGAAATGTGATACAGTAAACATTTTTAAATTAAAACTTTCGTCTTTTATAGTGGGATATGCTGGTTTCTGTTCTTTGATATGTAAGTCACAGAACTTCTTTTAAATTACATTCTCAAGATAGCTCAGCTTTTTAAACAATAGGTGTGAAGTCTGTCTGTGTCCCACTGCTATGTCAGACTGACAAACCCTCTGTATAGCTCTACATGGATTTATGCAGTTTCAGAGCAAAATAAAATGTAATTATGCAAAAACAAATTCACCCCATAAGCTTATATGTGTGCACATGTCGGAGTGATAGATTGAGTGTGCATGTGAATGTGGGTGTGTGGGTGTGAGTACACATGATGTGTGTAAGCTTTGTTAAGTGTGTGTGTGATGTGGTATGTGTGAGAGGGTGCATGTGAGTGAGAGGGTCTGCATGGGTGTGTGAGTGTATCGTGCAATGGGATCACCTGTAGTGTGACATGAACCCAAGGTCGGTTGAGACCATTCCCATGGGTACAGAACTTTGCTATTAGCTTCTGCTCAGCCACTTTGCTTTGTTGGTTGTCCCGAAGTCCGCCTTGGATTTCACACCTATTGTTTAAAAAGCTGAGTTTTCTTGAGAATGTAGTTGGAGGATGGTCACCGCAAGATCCGAGGCCGCTGAAGTGTTACCCGACTGGCATCTCGTTGTGCTTTTCCTGACCAAAGTACGGCAATTATTATCTTTACCGTTCTCAGGGGAGTGATTTGCAATTTAACTGTCTAAAATAAAAAATTAGAGCTTTTACTGGCCCAGTGCAAGGGTTATTTAATGTCTCGGGGCAGGAATTAGCACCTTATTTGTCCTCAAAAAGAAATAAATCCTTTGTTTCCGCAAATCTTTTTAGTATCCACTGAAGAGTAACTGGCGCATTTACTGTCCACAGGACGGGGATTAAATTTTTTACTGTCCCAAGGTTGGGATAACCACCTTTATAGTCCACAGACAAAGGTTAGCAAGTTTCCTTTCCATAGGACCAGGTTTAGCAGAATTACTGTCCCCTGACATGAATCAGCATCATTCTGCCCCCAGTGCTGGGATTGGTTTGTTGTTTCTGCAGGAAAATGATTAGCATCTCCACTGTCCACTTCACAGGATTTAACACTTCTATCTCTGGGACTGTCTTTGGAGATGAAGAGAGAAGGTAGCGATAATTAATCCAGTGCAGATCCATGGAGGTGGCGGTGGAGGCGAATTTGGGCTCAGTACGAGACCTGGCAATATCAGCAGTGACTGTATCAGCAAGGTGGGTCTGATGTGGATTCGTCATGGTGGAGTGAAGTTTGAGTCTGTGGAGTACCTGGCAGCCTCAGTGGCATCTGCATTGACAAGTTTCAGGGAAGACTCATAGTGGCAAGGGTGTCAGTCAAGGGTCGTCACCAGAGGAAGAGACAGAGCGCCGTGGGGAAAAAGGAGGGCAGCACCGCCCAAGCAGGAAAAGACGATCCCTCTGAGGGGATGGGTAAAGGCCTCCCCCCACGCGGTGAGAACCGAGAGGTACCCACCGGCCCACAGCTCCAGGTAACTGGGAGCAGCGGTCCTGTGACAGCCCCGCTGTCAGATGGAGAACTAGACGATGCGGATCCTGGGCCCGACCCGAAGACACCAGTGCGGGGAAATGGCCCCAGCGTGGAGCCGGACAGCTACCTCAGCCCTGGGAGGGTCCAGCAGTTTGCCGTCACCACGGGGATGCACATAGCTACCCCAGAGGGGCAAGACCAGCAGCAAATGGACACTGTTAACCTCGTAAACTGTGAAAATGGGATTAAAAATTGCCAGCAACAATGTGCGTAGCATCAAATCGGCTACGCGATATGTTTCTACGATGGCCTTCCTGGCCAACGTTAAAGCTGACGTCCTGTTTCTGCAAGAGTGTGGGATACCACACCTCAGCATCAAGCTGTGCGTGAATCCGCGGTACGCAAACACCAAGTGTCACTACGTACTGAGGTTCTACCTGTCCCCGGTGTTGCGAAGGATGGGCCTGGCCTCGCTGCCATGGAACGCTCCGAGTAGTTGGACCGTTCCGTATCACCTGTCCTTTGTGGAGAAGTTTATGAAAAAAAAACACCTTTGACCACAAGTCCATCAGGAAGTGGTCAGCACGCAGTGTCCTTGAGACCCTTCGGGAAAAGGAAAGGGCGGATCCTATCGAGCGGTTCCCTGAGCAGACTGTCAAAGCCAGTTGGCAGAATGCCTCATCGCCAGAACTTTCCAACAAGCACCAAGCACCAGGGCTCTGCCTGTGAGATCATTTATGCACGCCCGGACTCTCAGCCACACCACACGATGCCCTCGAAGCAGCTGCGGCGGGGGGGGGGGGGGAAACGAGACTGTTACACACCTCCTTCTGGAATGTGCCTATGCAGAAGAAGTCTGGAGAGGAATGCAGTGGTGTTTGTCGAGGTTCGTCCCGAGCAGCGCCATGACGCGGGACTCCGTGCTGTACGGCCTGTTCCCCGGGACGCACACCGAGATGAACATCAACTGTGCCTGGAGGATCATCAACTCGGTGAAGGACGCTCTCTGGGCGGTCCGAAACCTGTTGATCTTCCAGCTGAAGGAGTTGACCCCAACTGAGTGTTGCAGATTGGCATATTCCAAGGTCCAGGACTACGTGTTAAGGGACGCGCTGAAGCTTGGGGCAACTGCTGCCAAGGCGCGGTTGGGAAAGACCACCATGTAACATCTGCCTGCCTAAAGAAGAACAGGGGGCCCACGCAGTGGCCTCTGCTGATGCCTCAGCTAAAAATGTAATCGTACAGACCTGTAAATAGGAATGATTACTCTGTTTCGGTATGCAAAGAAATGGAATGTTTACATATGTATGGCATGTCCAACTGTACAGACCATCAAAGTATTTTATGATTAAAGTATATTTTTGAAATAAAAAAAGGGTGTCAGTCAATGCAAGAGGGCGCCACAGAGTAGCAACTTTCATTCTGGCTGTGGTGTGACAAAGGGGACTACAGGTTTGATCACCAAGCCCATTATGGAGCACATAACATGAAGAACTGTAAAGTTGGACCTTGCGTGGAAAAATATGAAAGAAATGAGAACTCAGGAGAGGTTATTAAAGTCTCCAGCACAGACACAAATAGGACAGTGTTTGGAAAGGGTTAGCAATCACTGGACAAACAAATACCAATGAGAAGAGGGATGGTTAATACAGGATTGAAGGTGTTATATCTGAATGCCCACAGTACAAAGAAGGCAAATGAGCTTGTGGTGCAGATCGAAATTGGCAGGTATGATGTTGTAGGCATTACAGAGACATGGCTGCAAGGGAATCAGGATTGGGAGCTGAATACCCAAGAATATACATCCTATTGAAAAGATAGGCTGGTGGGCAGAGGAGGTGGGGTTGCCTTATTAGTAAGAAATAAAATTAAACGAATAGTAAAAAACAAAGTGTGGTCAGATGGTGTAGAATTGAGGAACTGCAAAGGTTAAAAAAAAAACACAGTTGGAGTTATTATACAGGCCTCATAACAGTAGTCAGGAGCTGGGATTTACCAAGAGATAGAAGAGATGTGTAGGAAAGGCGAAGTTACAGGGATCATGTGGGATTTCAATATTTGGGTGGACTGGGAAAATCAGGTTGATTGTGGATTGCAAGAAAAAGAATTTGTGGAATGTCTACAAGATGGCTTTTTGGAGCTGCTTGTGGTGGAGCCCACTAGAGAACAGGCAATACTGGATTTAGTGTTGTGCAATGGGACAACCTTGATAAGGAAACCTGAGGAGGCAGTGATCACAATATGATTAATTTGGAGATGCCACTGTTGGACTGGGGTGTACAAAGTTACAAATCACACAACACTAGGCTATAGTCCAGCAGGATTAATTGGAAGCACTAGCCTTTGGAGCGCCGTTCCTTCATCAGATGGTTGATGAAGGATGACCACCTGATGAAGGAGCGTCACTCCGAAGGTTAGTGCCTCCAATTAAACCTGTTGGACTATAACCTGGTGTTGTATGATTTGTAACATAATATGATTGAATTTACTCTGCAATTTGAGAGGGAGAAGGTAGAATCAGAGGTAACGGTATTACAGTTGAATAAAGGCACCTACCGAGGCATGAGGGAGGAGCATCTTTTCTGTCCTCAGGATAGGAATTAGCCCCTTTATTTGCACCAGACAATGATGAGCATCTTTACTGTCCCCAAGACAGAGATTAGCACCTTTTCTGCCCGTAACGGTAGGAATATCTTTACGAATTGGATTTATATTTTTACTTAGGATTACTTAGAATCCCTGCAGTATGGAAACAGGCCATTAGACTCAACAAATCCACACTGACCCTCCAAAGAGTATCCCATCCAGACTCATTCCCCTACCCTTTAACCCTACATTTCCCATGAGTAATGCACCTAATCTATACATCCCTGAACGCTATGGGCAATTTAGCATGGTTAATTCACCAAATCTGCACATCTTTGGACTGTGGGAGGAAACCAGACCACCCGGAGGAAACCAACACAGAAACGGGGAGAATGTGCTAACTCCACGCAGACAGTCACCCAAAGCTGGAATGGAACCTGGGTTCCTGGTGCGATGAGGTAGCAGTGCTAACCAGTGGGTATGTGAGTATGTAAGAGTGTGTGTGAGAGAGTGTATCGTGCAGCGGGGTCACCTGTAATGTGACATGAACCCAAGGTCCTGGTTGAGGCCATTCCCATGGGAACCAAACTTGGTTGAGAAAGTGAGGACTGCAGATGCTGGAGATCAGAGCTGAAAAATGTGTTGCTGGAAAAGCGCAGCAGGTCAGGCAGCATCCAGGGAACAGGAGAATCGACGTTTCGGGCATAAGCCCTTCTTCAGGAATGAGGAAAGTTTGTCCAGCAGGCTAAGATAAAAGGTAGGGAGGAGGGACTTGGGGGAGGGGCGTCGGAAATGTGATAGGTGGAAAGAGGTCAAGATGAGGGTGATAGGTCAGACTGGGGTGGGGGCGGAGAGGTCAGGAAGAAGATTGCAGGTTAGGAAGGCGGTGCTGAATTCAATGGATTTGACTGAGACAAGGTGGGGGGAGGGGAAATGAGGAAACTGGTGAAATCCGAGTTCATCCCTTGTGGTTGGAGGGTTATCAGCTTGGTTATCAGCTTCTGCTCAGCCACTCTGCGTTGTTGCTTGTCCCAAAGTCCTCCTTGGATGATGGTCACCCGAACATCCAAGGCCAAATATCCTGGATCGCTGAAGTGTTCCTCGACTGGGAGGGAACACCCCTGCCTGGTGATTGTTGCATGGTATCCATTCATCCGTTGTTGTTGCGTCTGCTGGGTCTCACCAATGTACCATGCCTGCAGCGTATGAGACTCACCGTATATATGGTGGGAAGTGTTCCCACGTGTAATAGAACATAGAAAAGTACAGCTCAGAACAGGCCATTTGGCCCACGATGTTGTGCCAAGAATTATTCCTAATCTAAAATAAAATAACCTAACCTACACACCCCTCAATCCACTGCTGTCCATGTGCATGTCCAGCAGTTGCTTAAATGTCTCTAATGACTCTGCTTCCACCACCACCGCTGGCAATGCATTCCATGCATTCTCAACTTTCTGCATAAAGAACCTACCTCTGACGTCTCCTCTATACCTTCCTCCTATCACCTTAAAACTATGACCCCTTGTGCCAGTCAATCCTGCCCTGGGAAAAAGTCTCTGGCTATTGATTCTGTCCAAGCCTCTCATTGTCTTGTATACCTCGATCAGGTCACCTCTCTTCCTCCTTCTCTCCAGAGAGAAAAGTCCGAGCTTAGTCAACCTCTCTTCGTAAGACAAGCCTTCCAGTCCAGGCAGCATCCTGGTAGACCTTCATTGCACCCTCTTCAAAGCCTCTGTATCTTTCCTATAATAGGGCGACCAGAACTGGACACAATATTCCAACTGTAGTCTAACCAGGGTTTTGTAGAGCTGCAGTAAGACCTCGCGGCTCTTAAACTCGATACCCCTGTTAATGAAACCAAAACACCATATGCTTTACTAACAACCCTATCCACTTGGGTGGCAACTTGGAGGGATCTATGCACTTGACCATCAAGATCCCTCTGTTCCTCCACACTGCGTCATCACGGTGGCACAGTGGTTAGCACTGCTGCCTCACAGCGCCAGAGACCCGGGTTCAATTCCCGCCTCAGGCGACTGACTGTGCGGAGTTTGCACGTTCTCTCCGTGTCTGCGTGGGTTTCCTCCGGGTGCTCCCACAGTCCAAAGCTGTGCAGGTCAGGTGAATTGGCCATGCTAAATTGCCCTTAGTGTTAGGTAAGGGGTAAATGTAGGGGTATGGGTGGGTTACGCTTCAGCGGGTCGGTGTGGACTTGTTGGACCGAAGGGCCTGTTTCCACACTGTAATCTAATCTAATCTAATCTAATCTAATCTAATGAACATAGAACTGCCAAGAATCCTGTCTTTAATCCTATATTCAGCATTCAAGTTCAACTTTCCAAAATCACCTTGCATTTATCCAGTTTGAACTCCATCTGCTATTTCTCAGCCCAGCTCTGCATCCTGTCAATGTTGTGCTGCAGCCTTTAACAGCCCTCGATACTATCAATGGCACCCCCAACCTTTGTGCTATCTGCAAATTTACTAACCCACCCCTCAACCTCTTCATCCAAGTAACTTATAAAAAGTACAAAGAGCAGAGGCCCAAGAACAGGGTCCTGTGGGATACCACTCACCACTGACCTCCAACAGAATACTTTCCATCTACAACCACTCTCTGCCTTCTGTCAGCCAGCAATTCTGAATCCAGATCTCCCTGTATCCCATACCTCCTGACTTTATGAATGAGCCTACCATGGGGAACCTTATCAAATACACCGCATCTACTGCTCGACCTTTGTCGACCTGGTTCCTTGCCTCCTCAAAGAACTCAATAAGATTTGTGAGGCCTGACCTACCCCTCACAAAGCCATGCTGACTGCCTTTACTCATGTTATGCTTTTCCAAATAGTCATAAATCCTATCCCTCAGAATTCTTTCCAAAATCTTGCTGACCATAGATGTACAACTGAGTGGTCTGTAATTGCCAGGGATTTCCCTATTACGCTTCTTGAAAAGAGGAACAACATACACCTCCCGTGGAGAGTGAGGGAGCAAAGATCTTCACCAACAGTTTAGCAACCTCCTTTCTCGCTTCCCGGAGCAACCTAGGATAAATCTGATCTGGCCCTGGGGACTTATCAATCTTAATGTTTGCCAAAATTTCCAGCACATCGGCTTCATCAATCTTGATCAGTTAAAGCCTATTTCCTCAAAGTTCTCATTCACAACAAAGTCCCTTTCCCTTGTGAAAACCAAAACAAAATATTCATTTAGGCCTTCCCCTGACTGCTCAGACTCCAGGCACAAGTTCCCTATGTTATCCCTGATCAGCCCTACTTCTCCCGGATCATTTTCTTATTCCGCACAAATGAATAAAATGCCTTTGGGTTCTGCCTAATCCTTTCAGCCAAGTCTTTTTTGTGCCCCTTCCTGGCTCTCCTCAGTCCATTCTGAGCTCCTGTAATGCTCTAAAGCTGTGCCTGATCCTTGCTTCCTCCATCTTATGTCAGCTACCTTCTTCCTTTTGATGAAAAGCTCCTCTGTTCTCATCATCCAAGGATCCTTAATCTTGCCTGTCTCAGAGGAACAAATTTATGCATTACTCACAACAACTACTCCTCAAACAGTCTCCACATGTCTGTTTCTGTGGAACAATTGCTCCAAATCTGTACCTTCCAAATCTGTCTGATACCGTCATAATTTCCTTTCCCCCAATTAAATATCCTCCCATGGTAACTGCTTCTTTCCCTCTCCATGGCTATGGGAAATGTGAGGCAGTTATGGTCACTGTCACCAAAGTGTTCTCTCACTGTGAGATCTGACACCTGTCTTGGCTCTTTGCCGAGCATCAAATCCAAAATGGCCTCTCCCCTCGTCGGCCTGTCTACATATTGAGTAAAGAAACCCTCCTGAACATACCTGACAAAAACAGTTCCATCCAAACCATCTGGACTAATGAGGTTCCAGTCAATACTGGGAAAGTTGAAGGCACCCATAACAACAACTCCGCTACATCTGCATTTTTCTAAAATCTGCCGGCCCATGAGTTCTTCAGTCTCATAGTGTTGGTGTTATCCGTGTCGATATTCTGACATGTCTTGCAACGGCTGTCGTGACAGGGTTGCTCGGTGTTGTTGTCTTGAAGGCTGGGCAGTTTGCTGTGATCAATGATCTGTTTTAGTTTGGTGGTTGTTTAAAGGTGAGGAGTGGAGGCATGGGGAAGGTCCTGGCGAGGTTCTCATCCTTATCGATAATGTGTTGAAGGCTGCGGAGAACATCTTGTAGTCATTTGGCTCCCGGGAAGTACTGGACAACAAAGGGTACCCTGACTGTTGCAGCACGTGTCTGTCTCCTGAGGGGGTCATTAAGGTCAGGACTGGCAGTCGATGAGTTGAGCATTGTACCCCATTTTTATGAGGGCATCCTTGAGTACTTTCAAGTGTCTGTCACATTCTTCCTCATCTGAATATGTGGAGGGCTTGTCTGTATGATATGGCTCCTCACCATGGGTCCAGAGGAAGAAAATGTCATTGATATATCTGTTGTATAGTGTTGGTTGCAGGAGCTGTGCAGAAAAGAAGCCTTGTTCAAACCTCTGCATGAAAATGTTGGCATATTGGGGTGTAAATCTGGTCCCTGTGGCTGTTTATGTATCTGTCTCATTCTTGGACATATGCATTTCCATCAAGGATGGGCATCTCACCACCTCACTGTACCGCAAACCCATGCATAATACATGGTGCTACACTTAGAACATAGAACATAGAACAATACAGCACAGAACAGGCCCTTCGGCCCACGATGTTGTGCCGAACTTCTAACCTAGATTAAGTACCCATCCATGTACCTATCCAAATGCCGCTTAAAGGTCGCCAATGATTCCGACTCCACCACTCCCACGGGCAGCGCATTCCATGCCCCCACCACTCTCTGGGTAAAGAACCCACCCCTGACATCTCCCCTATACCTTCCACCCTTCACCTTAAATTTATGTCCCCTTGCAACACTCTGTTGTACCCGGGGAAAAAGTTTCTGACTGTCTACTCTATCTATTCCTCTGATCATCTTATAAACCTCTATCAGGTCACCCCTCATCCTTCGCCGTTCCAACGAGAAAAGGCCAAGAACTCTCAACCTATCCTCGTACGACTTCCTCTCCATTCCAGGCAACATCCTGGTAAATCTTCTCTGCACCCTCTCCAAAGCTTCCACATCTTTCCTATAGTGAGGCGACCAGAACTGCACACAGTACTCCAACTGTGGCCTAACCAAAGTCCTGTACAGCTGCAACATCACTTCACGACTCTTGAATTCAATCCCTCTGCTAATGAACGATAATACTCCATAGGCCTTCTTACAAACTCTATCCACCTGAGTGGCAACCTTCAAAGATCTATGTACATAGACCCCAAGATCCCTCTGTTCCTCCACCTGACTAAGAACCCTACCATTAACCCTGTATTCCGCATTCTTATTTGTTCTTCCAAAATGAACAACCTCACACTTGGCAGGGTTGAACTCCATCTGCCACTCCTCAGCCCAGCTCTGCATCATATCTAAGTCCCTCTGCAGCCGACAACAGCCCTCCTCACTGTCCACAACTCCACCTATCTTCGTATCATCTGCAAATTTACTGACCCACCCTTCGACTCCCTCATCTAAGTCATTAATAAAAATTACAAACAGCAGAGGACCCAGAACTGATCCCTGCGGAACTCCACTTGTAACTGGGCTCCAGGCTGAATATTTACCATCTACCACCACTCTCTGCCTTCGACCGGTTAGCCAGTTTTCTATCCAATTGGCCAAATTTCCCTCTATCCCATGCCTCCTGACTTTCCGCATAAGCCTACCATGGGGAACCTTATCAAATGCCTTACTAAAATCCATGTACACGACATCCACTGCTCTTCCCTCATCCACATGCTTGGTCACCTCCTCGAAGAATTCAATAAGACTTGTAAGGCAAGACCTACCCTTCACAAATCCGTGCTGGCTGTCCCTAATCAAGCAGTGTCTTTCCAGATACTCATAAATCCTATCCCTCAGTACCCTTTCCATTACTTTGCCTACCACAGAAGTAAGACTAACAGGCCTGTAATTCCCGGGGTTATCCCTATTCCCTTTTTTGAACAGGGGCACAACATTCGCTACTCTCCAGTCCCCTGGTACCACCCCCGTTGCCAGTGAAGACGAGAAGATCATTGCCAACGGTACTGCAATTTCCTCTCTTGCTTCCCACATAATCCTAGGATATATCCCGTCAGGCCCGGGGGACTTGTCTATCCTCAAGTTGTTCAAAATGTCCAACACATCTTCCTTTCTAACAGGTATCTCTTCTAGCTTACCAGTCCATTTCACACTCTCCTCTTCTACAATACGGTCCCTCTCGTTCGTAAATACTGAAGAGAAGTACTTGTTCAAGACCTCTCCTATCTCTTCCGACTCAATACACAGTCTCCCACTACTGTCCTTGATCGGACCTACCCTCGTTCTCGTCATTCTCAGGTTTCTCACATACGCATAAAATGCCTTGGGGTTATCCTTGATCCTATCCGCCAACGATTTTTCATGCCCTCTCTTAGCTCTCCTAATCCCTTTCTTCAGGTCCCTTCTGGCTATCCTGTATCCCTCCACTGCTCTTTGAATCCTGTTTCCTCAACCTTATTTAAGCCTCCTTCTTCCTCTTTACCAGACATTCAACCTCTCTCGTCAACCAAGGCTCCCTCACACGACCATTTCTTTCCTGCCTGATAGGTACATACATATCATGGACACGTCGTATCTGCTCTTTGAAAAAGTTCCACATTTCCACCACATCCTTCCCTGACAGCCTATGCTCCCAACGTATGCTCCTCAAATCCTGCCTTACAGCATCGTAATTTCCCTTCCCCCAATTATAAAATCTACCTTGTTGTGCGCACCTATCTCTCTCCATAACCAAGGTGAAAGTCACAGAATTGTGGTCACCATCACCAAAATGTTCACCCACTAACAAGCCCACCACTTGTCCCGGTTCATTACCGAGTACCAAATCCAATATGGCCTCCCCTCTGGTTGGACAATCTACATACTGCGTTAGAAAAGCTTCCTGGACACACTGCACAAACACCACCCCATCCAATCTACTTGATCTAAAGAGCTTCCAATCAATATTTGGGAAGTTGAAGTCGCCCATGACTACGACCCTGTGGCTTCTGCACCTTTCCAAAATCTGTTTCCCAATCTGTTTCTCCACATCTCTGCTGCTATTGGGGGGCCTATAGTAAACACCCAACAAGGTGACTGCACCTTTCCTATTTCTGACTTCAGCCCATACTACCTCCAGAGGCAGATCCCCCTCAAACTTCCTTTCTGCAGCCGTTATACCATTTCTAATTAGCAATGCCACCCCCCCTCCTTTTTTCCCACCCTCCCTAATCTTACTGAAACACCTGTAACCAGGAACCTCCAACAGCCATTCCTGTCCCACATCTATCCACGTTTCCGTGATGGCCACAACATCGTAGTCCCAGGTACCGATCCACGCCTTAAGTTCACCCACCTTATTTCTGATACTCCTTGCGTTGATGTATACGCACTTGAGCCCATCTCTGTGTCCGCTAGTAGTCCCTGTCAGTGCTACCTTCTCCACAGCCCCCCTACAGTCTTGGGCATCCTGACAAACAGCTAACCTACTTGCTGGACTACAAGTCCGGATCCCATCCCCCTGCCAAATTAGTTTAAACCCCCCCGAAGAGTGCTAGCAAACCTACCCCCCAGGATATTGGTGCCCTTCTGGTTCAGGTGCAACCCGTCCTGTTTGTACAGGTCCCACCTTCCCCAGAATGCAGTCCAATTGTCCAAATATCTGAAGCCCTCCCTCCTACACCAGCCTTGCAGCCACGTGTTCAACTGCACTCTCTCCCTATTCTTTGCCTCACTGTCACGTGGCACCGGCAACAACCCAGAGATGACGACTCTGTCTGTCCTAGCTTTTAGCTTCCAGCCTAACTCCTTGAGCTCTTGAATGACCTCCCCACCCCTCTTCCTACCTATGTCGTTGGTGCCAATGTGCACCACGACTTCTGGCTGCACACCCTCCCCCTTAAGGATTCTGAAGACACGGTCTGAGACGTCTCGGACCCTAGCACCCGGGAGGCAACAAACCATCCGTGAGTCTCGCCCATGTCCACAGAACCGCCTGTCCGTCCCTCTAACTAGAGAGTCCCCTATAACTAGCGCTCTCCTCCTCTCCCCCTTTCCCTTCTGAGTCTCAGAGCCACAGACCCCTTCACTGCAGCTTACACCTGCAACGCTGTCCCCCCCAACAGTTTCCAAAGCTGTATATTTATTTTTTAGGGGAACGATCACAGGGGAACCCTGCACTGCCTGCTTCTTCCCCTTCCCACCTCTAACTGTTACCCAGCTACCTCTGTTCTCCGGCGTAACTATGTCCCTGTAGCTTCTATCAATCACCCTCTCAGCCTCTCGAATAATCCTCAGTTCATCCAACTCCAGTTCCCACTCAAATACTAATCACTTACCTTCCCGCCCAGCTATGCGCTCCAACCTCACTTCCGCTGCTCCCACTCAAATGACCGTTGGTGATTAAAGGGTGAGTATTTATACTCACAGTTCTCCTTCCCGGCTGCCCCTCTGCTTGCCGTCACTTCCTCTGCTGCTCCCGCTCTTTTTGTGAAGAGAGAATAAAAAACACCGCTGCCCGCTACAGGTAAGTAGCTTCCACCCAAAACATATTAAACCAGTCATCCTGGGGATCCAAGATGGCAGCAATCTAAGAAGATTGCGTTTGCAGAGCTCCACACTGAAGCGCAAGTGGGGTGAAGTTTTAAGCTGCCCTAACCAGACCACCACAATAGCTTGAGACTCTGGATAGGATGTAGAGTCCCAGGAAACTGTCAGAGAGCAACTTACCTTGGTTTTCACCATCTAGGGATGCTGGTGAAGGGTGGAGGTATGTCCAAGGTTGGGCGTGTGACCCAGCCTGCAGGATCCTCCGACCCAATTTCCTACCAGGCCCTGGTAAAGGAGCTCACAAAATCTTGTAAGATGTTGGGCAGCAGTTAGAGGAGAAGCAGGCCCCGATCTCTATCATGCAGAAGCATAAACAGCAGCTGGAAGACCTCGAGAAAAGGACAGATGAGGTAGAATTGAAAATGTGTTGCTGGAAAAGCGCAACAGGTCAGGCAGCATCCAAGGAACAGGAGAATCGACGTTTTGGGCATAAGCCCTTCTTCAGGCTTATGCCCGAAACGTCGATTCTCCTGTTCCTTGGATGCTGCCTGACCTGCTGCACTTTTCCAGCAACACATTTTCAGCTCTGATCTCCAGCATCTGCAGTCCTCACTTTCTCCTCAAAGATGAGGTAGAATGCAGAGTTACAGTGATGGAAGCTGATATCGATTCTTCCAAGGATAGGATCCAGGCCCTAGAGACACAGGTCTGTATCAGGTTAATGACCTCGAGAACAGGGGCAGGTGAAAAAGTATTTGGATCGTCAGTCTGCCAGAGGGTAAGATCTTATCACCTTAGATGGATCTGCACATCGGAGAAGGCAAGATACTTTGTGGACAAATTAACTTAATCTGAACAATTTAGTGTGTAAAAATAGTAGTATTGTTTGGGTATGTCTCAACTTTTCTTTAAAAAATAAGAGGAAGTCTGGTTGGGGTTTTCTTTTCTTTTTTTGGCAATAATCTAGTCTAAACTATGCTTGGGAATGGTTGGGATGTTTACTTTCAAATTTTAGGTAAAGTTACAGCAAAGCACTTACTTTGTTTTCAAACTTTCTTTGTTCACATTGTTATTTTATGGTGGTTTTTTTTCGATTAGATTCCCTATAGTGTGGAAACAGATGCTTTGGCCCAACAAGTGCACACCTACCCTCCGAAGAGTAACCCACCCAGACTCATTTCCCTCTGACTAATGCACCTAATACCATGAGCAATTTAGTACGGTCAATTCACCTGGCCTGCGTATCTTTGGACTGTGGGAGGAAACCGGAGCAAACCCACGCAGACACTGGGAGAATGTGCAAATTCCACACTGACAGACACCCGAGGCTGGAATCAAATCTGGGTCTCTGGCGCTGTGAGGCAGCAGTGCTAACAACTGAGTCACCTGCCACCCTTAGTTCTGTTTCCTAATTCGCTTGACCTCTCAGTTGATCAGCAAGGTGAATATTAAAAGGATCCCTTCCACGTATGGAGTCAGCTATTACGAGGGGGCATAGCTTTAAATTAAGGGGTGGTAGGTATAGGACAGATGTTAGGGGTAGATTCTTTACTCAGTGAGTCGTGAGTTCATGGAATGCCCTGCCAGTAGCAGTGGTGGACTCTCCCTCTTTATGGGCATTTAAAAGGGCATTGGATAGGCATATGGAGGATAGTGGGCTAGTGTAGGATAGGTGGGCTTGGATCGGCGCAACATCGAGGGCCAAAGGGCCTGTACTGCGCTGTATATTTCTATGTTCTATGTTGGGTGCTTTTCTGCTAGACCAAATTAATTTAAATTTTAAAAGGAGCGAACTGAAACAGGCATTGTTGAATTGTCAAGAGTGTGAGTCTATAAGAAACAGAAAATAGGCAAAGGAGTAAGGCATTTGGTCTTTTGAGCATGCTCAGTGAAGAAGGCACGTATATGTTGGCCTTCATAGCAAGATGATGAGTACAGGAGCAGGGATGTCTTGCTGCAACTATACAGGATCTTGGTGAAACCACATCTGGACTATTGTGTGCAGTTTTGGTCTTCTTATTTTAGGAAGGATGATCTGACTATGGCGAGAATGAAGTGAAGATTTAACAGATGGACACCTAGGGTGGCAGGACTGACATATGAAGAGAGACTGGATCAGTTAGGAGTATTTTCACTGGAGAGAACTTGTGGTAACCTATAAAATTCCAACTTTTCTACTTACAGTGTGGAAACAGGCCCTTCAGCTCAACAAGTCCACACCGGGCGGCACGGTGGCACAGTGGTTAGCACTGCTGCCTCACAGTGCCAGAGACCCGGGTTCAATTCCCGCCTCAGGCGACTGACTGTGTGGAGTTTGCATGTTCTCCCTGTGTCTGCGTGGGTTTCCTCCGGGTGCTCCGGTTTCCTCCCACAGTCCAAAGATGTGCAGGTCAGGTGAATTGGCCATGCTAAATTGCCCATAGTGTTAGGTAAGGGGTAAATGTGGGGGTATGGGTGGGTTGCACTTCGGCGGATCGGTGTGGACTTGTTGGGCCGAAGGGCCTGTTTCCACACTGTAAGTAATATAATCTAATCTAATCCTTCTGACCGACCCTCCGAAGAGCAACCCATCCAGACCCACATTTACCCCTTCATCTAACACTATGGGCAATTGAGCATGGCCAATTCACCTGGCCTGCACATGTTTGGACTGTGGGAGGAAACCAGAGCACCCGGACATGGGGAGAATGTGCAAACTCCATTCAGACTGAGGCGGGAAATGAACCCGGGTCTCTGGCGCTGTGAGGCAGCAGTGCTAACCACTGTGCCACCATGCTGCCCAGTTGTGTTTGTGGTGTGGCTCTAGCTAGGAGAGAGAAAATGATTGGGATGGCTAGATGCCTACTTACAGGCAGTTTATGACCAGTTCAGGTATTTAAATGCCCTGGCTGCAGTATTGACAGCAAGATGGGAAGTTGGTTTCAGGATGTGTAGTTCCCCTTTTGGGCAGAGGCTGAGTTCCCCTATTCAGCGCCATTGGCGCTTTATATGTTGGGTGGTTCTTTTGGTTTTTTGGTTGTATATAATCTTTGTTAGCTTTGTAGGTTTGTTATTTGCAGTGATTTTAGTTTATGCAGTTTTTATGCTCGATGGATCTTGCAACACTAAGGCTCAGTGATTTGTAATTCGAGTTCCTCCTCTCTAGAACCTGAATGTTACTGAAGAAGGTTATGGCTAATGACTTGATTAAATGGTGTACCTGGAAGATCAAGGGGAGTCACTCACCAATTAAGAGGAAAAAGGTACTCTCGAGTCTCAGAAAGGAAAAGGTGGATATTGCTTTATTAAAGGAGACACACTTGGATAACAGGGAGCATTTGAAACTACAACAAAATGGTTTTGATCAGGTTTACTTTTCATCTCAATTCACAGGGAACGTAGCACGAACAGCCAAGGTTTTGGTAATGAGACTGGCTCTAATGCAACAAGGGGTATGTCAGGTTCCAAGAGATCAATTGTGTTAGGGGATTCTCTAGTCTGAGGTACAGACAGACGTTTCTGTGGCCAGTAGTGAAAAATCAGAATGGTGTGTTGCATCCCTGGTGCCAGGATCAAGGATGTCTCAGAGAGGGTGCAGAATGTTCTCATGGGGGAGAGGGGCCAGCAAGAGGTCATTGTCCACATTGGAACCAATGACATAGGAAGAGAAAAGGTTGAGATTCTGAAGGGAGATTGCAGAGAGATAAGCAGGAATTTAAAAAGGAGGTCCTCGAGAATAGTAATATCTGGAATACTCCCGGTGCTACGAGCTAGTGAGGGCAGGAATAGGAGGATAGAGCAGATGGTTACATGGCTGAGGAGCTGGTGTATGGATTCACATTTTTGGGTCATTGGAATCTCTTTTGGGGTGGAAGTGACCTGTACAAGAAGGATGGATTGCACCTAAATTGGAAGGGGACTACTATACTGGCAGGGAGATTTGCTAGAGCTGCTCGGGAGGGTTTAAACTACTAAGGTTGGGGAGAGGGGAGGGGTGGGACCCAGGGAGATAGTGAGGAAAGAGATCAATCTGAGACTGGTACAGTTGCGAACAGAAGCGAGTCAAACAGGGCAGGCAGGGACAAGTTAGGATTAATAAATTAAATTGCATTTATTTCAATGCAAGGGGCCTAATAGGGAAGGTAGATGAACTCAGGGCATGGTTAGGAACATGGGACTGGAATATCATAGCAATCACAGAAACATGGCTCAAGGATGTGCAGGATTGGCAGCTTAATGTTCCAGGATACAAATGCTACAGGAAGGATAGAAAGGGAGGCAAGAGAGGAGGGGGAGTGGCATTTTTGATAAGGGATAGCATTACAGCTGTGCTGAGGGAGGATATTCCTGGAACTATATCTAGGGAAGTTATTTGGGTGGAACTGAGAAATAAGAAAGGGATGATCACCTTATTGGGATTATGTTATAGACTCCCTAACAGTCAGAGAGAAATTGAGAAACAAATTTGTCGGGAGATCTCAGCTATATGTAAGAAAAATAGGGTGGTTATGGTAGGGAATTTTAACTTTCCAAACATAGACTGGGACTGCCATAGTGTTAAGGGTTTAGATGGAGAGGAATTTGTTAAATGTGTACAAGAAAGTTTTCTAATTCAGTATGTGGATGTACCTACTAGAGAAGGTGCAAAACTTGACCTACTCTTGGGAAATAAGACAGGGCAGGTGACTGAGGTGTCAGTGTGGGAGCACTTTGGGACCAGCGACCATAATTCTATTAGATTTAAAATAGTGATGGAAAAGGATAGACCAGATCTAAAAGTTGAAGTTCTAAATTGGAGAAAGGCCAATTTTGATGGTATTGGGTGCTGATGTTAGCAGGTAAAGGGACGGTTGGAAAATGGGAAGCCTTCAGAAATGAGATAACAAGAATCCAGAGAAAGTATATTCCTGTCAGGGTGAAAGGAAAGGCTGGTAGGTATAGGGAATACTGGATAACTAAAAAAATTGAGGGTTTGATTAAGAAAAAGAAGGAAGCATATGTGAGGTATAGACAGGGTAGATCGAGTGAATCCTTAGGTAAAAACAATGACTGCAGATGCTGGAAACCAGATTCTGGATCAGTGGTGCTGGAAGAGCACAGCAATTCAGGCAGCATCCGAGGACAGGCAAAATCGACGTTTCGGGCAAAAGCCCTTCATCAGGAATAAAGGCAGAGAGCCTGAAGCGTGGAGAGATAAGCTAGAGGAGGGTGGGGGTGGGGAGAGAGTAGCATAGAGTACAATAGGTCAGTGGGGAAGGAGATGAAGATGATAGGTCAGGGAGGAGAGGGTGGAGTGAATAGGTGGAAAAGGAGCTGGGCAGGTCGGACAAGTCCGGACAAGTCAGGGGATCGATTTGCTGGAGGTTAGAAACTAGGATGAGGTGGGGGAAGGGGAAATGAGGAAACTGTTGAAATCCACATTGATGCCCTGGGGTTGAAGTGTTCCGAGGCGGAAGATGAGGCGTTCTTCCTCCAGGCGTCTGGTGGTGAGGGAGCGGCGGTGGAGGAGGCCCAGCACCTCCATATCCTCGGCAGAGTGGGAGGGGGAGTTGAAATGTTGGGCCACGGGGCGATTTGGTTGATTGGTGCGGGTGTCCCGGAGATGTTCCCTAAAGCGCTCTGCTAGGAGGCGCCCAGTCTCCCCAATGTAGAGGAGACCGCATCGGGAGCAACGGATACAATAAATGATATTAGTGGATGTGCAGGTAAAACTTTGATGGATGTGGAAGGCTCCTTTAGGGCCTTGGATGGAGGTGAGGGAGGAGGTGTGGGCACAGGTTTTACAGTTCCTGCGGTGGCAGGGGAAAGTGCCAGGATGGGAGGGTGGGTCGTAGGGGGGCGTGGACCTGACCAGGTAGTCACGGAGGGAACGGTCTTTGCGGAAGGCGGAGAGGGGTGGGGAGGGAAATATATTCCTGGTGGTGGGGTCTGTTTGGAGGTGGCGGAAATGTCGGCGGATGATTTGGTTTATGCGAAGGTTGGTAGGGTGGAAGGTGAGCACCAGGGGCGTTCTGTCCTTGTTGCGGTTGGAGGGGTTGGGTCTGAGGGCGGAGGTGCGGGATGTGGACGAGATGCGTTGGAGGGCATCTTTAACCACGTGGGAAGGGAAATTGCGGTCTCTAAAGAAGGAGGCCATCTGGTGTGTTCTATGGTGGAACTGCTCCTCCTGGGAGCAGATACGGCAGAGGCGGAGGAATTGGGAATACGGGATGGCATTTTTGCAAGAGGTAGGGTGGGAAGAGGTGTAATCCAGGTAGCTGTGGGAGTCGGTGGGTTTGTAGAAAATGTCAGTGTCAAGTCGGTCGTCACTGATGGAGATGGAGAGGTCCAGGAAGGGGAGGGATGTGTCACAGATGGTCCAGGTAAATTTAAGGTCAGGGTGGAATATGTTGGTGAAGTTGATGAATTGCTCAACCTCCTCGCGGGAGCACGAGGTGGCGCCAATGCAGTCATCAATGTAGCGGAGGAAGAGGTGGGGAGTGGTGCCGGTGTAATTACGGAAGATCAACTGTTCTACGTCGCCAACAAAGAGACAGGCATAGCTGGGGCCCATACGTGTGAATCCTTAGAAGAGTATAAAGACAGTAGGAGTATACTTAAGAGGGAAATCAGGAGGGCAAAAAGGGGACATGAAATAGCTTTGGAAAATAGAATGAAGGAGAGTCGAAAGGGTTTTTACAAATATATTAAGGACAAAAGGGTAACTAGGGAGAGAATAGAGCTCCTCAAAGATCAGCAAGGTGGCCTTTGTGTGGAGCCGCAGGAGATGGGGCAGATACTAAATGAGTTTTGCATCAGTATTTACTGTGGAAAAGGATATGGAAGATATAGACTGTAGGGAAATAGATGGTGACACCTTGCAAAAAGTCCATATTACAGAGGAGGAATTGCTGGATGTCTTGAAATGCATAAAGGTGGATAAATCCCCAGGACCTGATCAGGTGTACCCTAGAACTCTATGGGAAGCCAGAGATGTGATTGCTTGGCCTCTTGCTGAGATATTTGTATCATCGATAGTCACAGGTGAGGTGACAAAAGACTGGAGTTTGGCTAATGTGGTGCCACTGTTTAAGAAGGGTGGTAAGGACAAGCTAGTGAACTATAGGCCAATGAGCCTGATGTCGGTGGTGGGCATGTTATTGGAGGGAATCCTGAGGGACAGGATGTACATGTATTTGGAAAGGCAAGGACTGATTATGGATAGTCAACATGGCTTTGTGCGTGGGAAATCATGTCTCACAAACTTGATTGAGGTTTTTGAAGAAGTAACAAAGAGAATTGGTGATGGCAGAGCGGTAAACGTGATCTATATGGACTTCAGTAAGGCTTTCGAAAAGGTTCCTCATGGGAGACTGGTTAACAAGGTTAGATCTCACGGAATACAAGGACAGCTAGCCATTTGGATACAGAACTGGCTCAAAGATAGAAGGTGGTGGAGGGTTGTTTTTCAGACTGGAGGCCTGTGACCAGTGCAGTGGCGCAAGGATCGGTGATGGGTCCTTTACAAAACGGTGACGTTTTGTCATGTACATAAATGATTTGGATGCGAGAATAAGAGGTACAGTTAGTAAGTTTGCAGATGACACCAAAATTGGAGGTGTAGTGGACAGCGAAGAAGGTTAGAGCTGAAAATGTGTTGCTGGAAAAGCGCAGCAGGTCAGGCAGCATCCGAGGAACAGGAGAATCGACGTTTCGGGCATAAGCCCTTCTTCAGGAATGAGGAAAGTGTGTCCAGCAGGCTAAGATAAAAGGTAGGGAGGAGGGACTTGGCGGAGGGGCGTTGGAAATGCAATAGGTGGAAGGAGGTCAAGGTGAGGGTGATAGGCCGGAGTGGGGTGGGGGCGGAGAGGTCAGGAAGAAGATTGCAGTTTAGGAAGGTGATGCTGAGTTCGAGGAATTTGACTGAGACAAGGTGGGGGGAGAGGAAATGAGGAAACTGTAGAAATCTGAGTTCATCCCTTGTGGTTGGAGGGTTCCTAGGCAGAAGATGAGGCGCTCTTCCTCCAACCGTCGTGTTGCTATGGTCTGGCGATGGAGGAGTCCAAGGGCCTGCATGTCCTTGGTGGAGTGGGAGGGGGAGTTGAAGTGTTGAGCCACAGGTTAGTTGGGTTGGTTGGTCCGGGTGTCCCAGAGGTGTTCACTGAAACATTCCGCAAGTAGGCGGCCTGTCTCCCCAATATAGAGGAGGCCACATCGGGTGCAGCGGATGCAATAAATGATGTGTGTGGAGGTGCAGGTGAATTTGTGGTGGATATGGAAGTATCCCTTGGGGCCTTGGAGGGAAGTAAGGGGAAGGTTACCTCAGATTACAGCAGGATCTTGACCAGTAGGCCAATGGGCTGAGAAGTGGCAGATTGAGTTAATTCAGATAAATGCGAGGTGCTGCATTTTGGGAAAGCAAATCTTTGCAGGACTTATATACTTAATGGCAAGGTCCTAGAGAGTGTTGCTGAACAAAGAGACCTTGGAGTACAGGTTCATATCTCCTTGAAAGTGGAGTCGCAGGTAGATAGGATAGTGAAGAAGGTGTTTGGTATGCTTTCTTTTATTGGTCAGAGTATTGAGTACAGGAGTTGGGAGGTCATGTTGCGGCTGTATAGGACATTGGTTAGGCGACTATTGGAATATTGCATGCAATTCTGGTCTCCTTCCTATCGGAGAGATGTTGTGAAACTTGAAAGGATTCAGAAAAGATATACAAGGATGTTGCCAGGATTGGAGGATTTGAGCTATAGGGAGAGGCTGAACATGCTGGGGCTGTTTTCCCTGGAGCCTCGGAGGCTGAGGGGTAATTATGAGGGGCATGGATAGGATAAATAGGCAAAGTCTTTTCCCTGGAGTTGGGGAGACCAGAACTAGAGGGGAGAGGGGTTTAGGATGAGAGAGGAAAGATATGAAAGGGACCTAATGCAGCGGGTGGTATATGTATGGAATGAGCTGCCAGAGGAAGTGGTGGAGGCTGGTACAATTGCAACATTTAAGAGGCATTTGGATGGGTATATGAATAGGGAGAGTTTAGAGGGATATAGGCCGGGTGCTGGCAGGTGGGACTAGATTGGGTTGGGATATCTGGTCGGCATGGACGGGTTGGACCGAAGGGTCTGTTTCCATGCAGTACATTTCTATGAGTATCTTTTAATAACAGAAGTAGGGGACTGTCTATATTGGTTAGGAGGAATCTCCCATTTAAGTTACTAGAGTGTGTTAAAGACACACAAGGGAGGTTTGTAATTGTCAAAGCCCTGATAAACGGGAAGAATATGGCATTTTAAATGTTTACTGCCATCTAGCCCATCCCCTCAAATTTCTGGTTGATTTTTTGTCTTAATTGATCAATCTCGGGTCCTTGCATATCATTACAGGGGGATATTTTAATTGTCTTATGGATCCCACAGTGGACAGGTTGCCCAAAGGCCCCCCAGATACCCACTGTACAAACTAAACAATTAATGGATCTGTGTGTGGAGTTAGGGTGGTGGACTTCTGGAGGCGTCTCCACCCCACAGGCAGGGATTTTCTGTTTTTTTCCAATCCACACTGATGTCACACCAGGATTGATTTGTTTTTCTGACCCCCGTGGAACCCTGGACTTGGTCGCATCTTGTACGATTGGTAATATTACCAACTCCAATCACACTCCAGTGTACCTGTTGGTTAAGATTAAGGACGCTATAGTGGGCTTGAGGACCTCTTTATCCTTAAGGATTATAAGTTTGTGGAGTACTTCTCTAAGGAATTTAGGGTGTTCTAAGACATTAATTCAGGCTTAGTTAGTAGTCCATCCATCCTTTTGGAAACTGTCAAAGCCTATGCTAGGGACTTAGTTATCTCCTGCTCTGCCAGTAAGAGGCGGCAGAAGGGCAAGCAGCATGGTTGAAGGCAGCCGAGAAGGCTTACTTTCGTGGGCCCTCGTTGGCCAAGCTATCGAGGATTATGCTGCTGCGGTCTGCATTGAACTCCGCACTCATGCTGACAGCAAAGAAGGAGCTTACTTTTGCAAAACAAAGTTTATATGAGCAAAGTGACAAACCAGGCAAGTACCTAATGTATCTCACCAGGAAAAGGTGTGCCCCTCAACCATTGAGTCGATTAGGGAAGGGTCTGGGAATGTAACATGTGATTCCAAAAAGATTAATGCAGCATTCCACAGATTTTACTCTGAATTATACCAATCTGAGGGTTGTGAGGAGGGGCAGGCCAAGATGGAGTCCTTTTTCAAGGATCTGGAGCTCCTGGGTGTGACGTCCGAACAAGAATCTTTTCTCAATGCCCCCTTATCAGAGCAAGAGGTGCAGGAGACTGTGAAGCAGCTTCAGAGTGGAGAGGTGCCAGGGCCTGATGGACTTCCCAGTGAATTCTATGAGGAATTTATAAGCATATTTTCAGGTTCGAAGCTCAACATGTTCAATGACTCGTACAGTCATGATCGTCTCCTGCCATCTCTGAGAAAGGCCAATTTTTAGCTTATTCTTACAAAAGGGAAGGTCCCGGAGGACTGTGCTTCATACAGGCCCATTTCACTCTTAAATGTTGACTTTAAAATCCTCTCTAAGACTCTTGCGTTAAAGCTGGAGGCTGTGTTGTTAAAGAGGGCTTCATAAAGGGCGGTAGATCCTCTAATAATGTAAGGAGACTGCTTAATGTAATTCAAGCATGTCAACAACAGCCAATACAGGGATTGGTGATTTCTCTAGATGCAGAGAAGGCATTTGATCGGGTTGAGTGGCCGTACCTTTTTTATACTCTTGAGCGGTTTGGCTTGGGCGAAGCTTTTATAAGATGAGTAAAGGCTCTCGACAGTGACCCTCTCGCTACAGTCATCTCCAATGCGATACGATCAAGCAATATTAACATTTTTAGGGGCAGCCGACAGAGCTGTCCCCTTTCGCCATTGTTTTTTACATTCATGATTGAACCGTTGGCGGAGGCCATTCGTAGGGATGCCAATTTATCAGCTCCAGAAGTGGGGTCAAAATTACAGAAGATTTGATTGTACGCCAATGATGTCTTCATTTTTTTGTGAAATCCACCTATTTCGATGCCTTGCCTGATATAATACATCAGCACATTTGGCACCTTTTCGGGGTACAAGATTAATTTTGCAAAATCAGAGGTTATACCTATGGGTGGTCTTACGAAGGAGCTGGGTCTTGAGGGCAAATCTCAATTCACATTTAAGTGGTCGCAGGGGGATTTTATGTATTTGGCATATTCGTCATTCCAGTTCTTGATTGATTGTTTATTCGACAAAATCAAACAAGAACTTCAAAGATGGGAAGCGCTTCCAGTCTCATGGTTAAGTCGGATAGGTCTTATTAAGATGAATATTTAACCCGTCTGTTGTACCCTATATGGATGCTCCCTCTGATTTTCGATAAGGAAACATTCAGGAATCTGTACGGCTGTTTCAGCTCTTTTATTTGGCATCGAAAGCAACTTCTTATTAAGCTGCAGTTGCCTCACAGACGGAGGGGGAGTGGATCTTCTGGACATTAAAAACTATAAACTAAGCTCTCTTTTATTTTATGTGAGTGACTGGGCTTGTGGGGACCCTTTTTCAATATGGTTAGACATTGAAACTTCTTAGTAGTTTGCTGGTTTTGGACAAAATGAGGACAGTTAAGGAACATTGCCCTAACCCAATAGTTATCAAAACTGTTAAAGCATGGAGGGCAATTTGGCAGAAAGAAGGCAATATTGGTAAAATATCTTTTCTTACGCCTGTAGTGGGTATGTCTGGTTTTCGAACGGGGATGATGGATTCCGAATTCAAACACTAGGCAGCTAGGGGTGTGTCTTGCATGGGTGATTTATTTGAGGGAGACACAATGATATCCTTTCATGAGTTAGTGTGGAAATACGAGCTATCTAGATGCGACCTTTTTCGTTTTTTTCAACTTAGAGATTTTATTTTAAAAAAACTACACTTTTGACTGTTCCCTACAAATCCAACAGAGAAAGGAGGTTGCTTAGTGCTAAGAGTACACTTTCTGTCAGCACTTTATATCATCAATTGGGGGGGCGGCCTTTCAGGTGAGTTTGCTTGACTTTGCAGTGCGTGGGAGAGAGAGCTAGGCATTGAAATCTCCTCAGAGGCATAGGAAGATATTTGGGAAACATAAGAAAGATATCAATTTGGAATGGGACCCATGCTGTACAGTTGAAGATTCTCCACAGGGTCCACTTAGCTCTGGATTGTTTATCAAAACTTAAACCAGGGGTATCTTCAACATGTCCCAAGTTTAAAGTTAGTACGGGCACTCTTACCCATTGTCCCTAGTCCTGTGGTAGGCTTCAAACTTACTGGAGCACTGTGGCAGGTGCAATGGAGGGGATTTTGGGTGTCAGGGTAGAGAAGGACCCGATCTCTCTTCTTGGCCTGCCCAGTGTATTCCCTCTAGATGTGCAAAGGAAAGAATGTTTCAACATCCTCACTTCCTGTGCAAGAGGGAATATCCTGTTAGGTTGGGCGTTTGAAAATCCCCAGGGCCCATTGGGTTGGTGGAAGATTGTTATGGAGCATATCCCCTCGGATTTTCTCACAAGTACGGTACACCACAAAACTGAGAATTTCTATAAGACATGGCGGCTCTTTTTGGAATACCTGGACACAGATTTGTCTGCCATACTAATAAGTCCTCTTATATAGCTATAATGATTGTTCTTTACGTGTCCAATATTCAGAGAGGGGGAACTGCCAACGTATGAATAGGTGAAAACTAATGCTCTTGATATTCGAGAGTGAGTGTTTTGTTTTGCTGAGCTGTATTATTATTTATTAGTTGTTAGTTATTATTTATTTAGTTAAGTAGTTAGTTGGAGTTTTAAAAAATTTCTTTGTATATTTATACATTTGTACATGAGGGTGAGTTTGGTTTTTAAATTGTTTTGTGTTATTTCTTTGTATTGTTTTGAATTATATTGTTTTCTATTTGTTGTAATCTATTTTTCAACCATTTTTCTTACACACACACACATGCAAACACACACACTTAAGTTTATGGGGTGAATTTGTTTTGCGGAATTACATTGTATTTTGCTCAAAAACTGCATGAATCCATGTAAAACTCTAAAACTATGCAGAGGGCTTGTCAATCTGACTCAACATTGTGACACAGGCAGAATTCACACCTATTGTTCAAAAAGCTGAGCTATCTTGAGAGTGTAATTTAAAAGAAGTTCCTGAATTTACATTTCAAAGAACAAAAACCAGTCTAAAAGATTTGGAGGTGTCAGTGTTGGACTGGGGTGTACAGTGTACAGTGAATGTGTGTATTTCTATTCTAAAAATCACACTGCACCAGGTTATAATCCACAGGTTTATTTGGAAGCACTAGCTTTCGGAGTGCCACTTCTTCATCAGGTGGTTGTGGAGTATAAGATCATGATCACTACATTTATAGCCAAGGGAGTTCAGTGTCGTGGAGATGTAATGCATTAAACAATTTTAGATTAAATCTTTCATCTTTTTTCACAACCACCTGATGAAGGAGTGGTGGTCCAAAAGCTAATGCTTCCAAATAAACCTGGTGTTGTGTGATTTTTTACTATCTTTACTGTTCTGTGACAGAGATCCTTTACTTTTTAGATTAGATGATTAGATTGCTTACATTGTGGAAACAGGTCCTTCGGCCCAACAAGTCCACACCGACCCTCTGAAGAGCAGCCCACCCAGACCCATTCCCCTACATTTACCCCTTCTCCAATTCACCTAACCTGCACATCTTTGGATTGTGGGAGGAAGCCAGAGCACCCGAGGAAACACATACAGAAGTTCCCTGAGGCGGGAATTGAACCCGGGTCCCTGGCACTGTGAGGCGGCAGTACTAACCACTGAGCCACCGTGTACTTTCCCCAGGCTAGCATCAGCACACTGTTTCCAGAGCAGAGATTAGTGCCTTCAGTGTGCCAGAGCATGTATACTTTCCCCATGCTAGTGTTCACACCTTTACTGTCAACAGGGCAGTGTTTTGCCTTTTCACTGTCCACAGGGCAGGAATTGGCACCTTTTCTGTGTCAAGACCAGCCACAGAAACTTTATTATCTTCAGAGCAAGCATTATTACCCTTACTGTTGGCAAGGATTTTTAAAAAATTCCCTACAGTGTGGAAACAGGCCCTTCAGCCCAACCAGTCCACACCGACCCTCCGAAGAGCAACCCACCGAGACCCATTCCCCTACATTTACCCCTAACTAATGCACCTAACACTATGGGCAATTTAGCATCGCCAATTCACTTAACCTACACATCTTTGAACAGTGGGAAGAAACCACAGCACCCGGAGGAAACTCACGCAGACACGGGGAGGAAGTGTAAACTCCTCACAGACAGGCACCCGAGACTGAAATCGAACCTGGGACCCTGGTGCTGTGAGGCAGCAGTGCTAACCACTGAGCTGTCGTGCCATGGACACAGATTAATATAACTAACCCCAGTAAAGAGATTTGCTCTTTTATTTACCCAAATAACAGGGATTTGCACCTTTATCAGCCCAGAACAGTGATTAATAAGAGCTTTCCAGTCCCCCTGATAAGAATTAGCACCTTTACTGTCCCCAGGGCGGGGATAGTTTTTGTCCAATGTGTACAGGAGATTTTCCTGACACAGTATGTCGAAGGGCCGACAAGAGGGGAGACCACACTGGGTCTGATGCTTGGTAATGAATCAGTGTTTGATTTAGTTATAGATGAGCACTTTGGAGAGAGTGACCATAATTCAGTTACGTTTAGTTTAGCATTGGAAAGGGATAGGTACATGCCACAGGTCATGAGTTATTGATGGGGCAAGGGCAATTATAATGCAATTAGGCAAGAATTAGGATGCATAGAATGGGGTAGCAAAATGCAGGGGATGCAGACAATGGAAATGTCTGGAGCTGGTTTAGGGAACAGATATTGCATGTCCTTGATAGGTATGTCCCTGTCAGGCAGGGAGGAAGTGATAAGGTAAGGGAACCATGGTTTACAACAGAAATTGCATTTCTTGTTACGAAGAAGAAGGAGGCTTATGTATTGATGAGACAAGATGGTTCAGATGAGGCGATGGAGAGTTACAGATCAGCTAGGAAGGATTTAAAGAGAGAGTTAAGAAGAGCAAAGAGAGGACACGAGCAATCTTTAGCAAATAGAATAAAGGAGAATCCTAAAGCTTTCGAGAGGTATGTGAGGAATAAAAGGATGATTAGGGTAGGAATAGGCCAATCAAAGACAGAAGTGGAAAGTTGAGTGTGGATCCTGTGGAGATCGGAGAGGTGCGAAACGAACATTTCTCATCGGTTTTCACTCAGGAAAAGGAGAATATTGTAGAGGAGAAGAATGAGGTATAAAATTTTAAACTAGAAAAGATCGAGGTTAGTTACGAACAGATGTTATCAATTCTAGAAGGAGTGTAAGTAGACATGTCCCCTGGGCCGGATGGGATTTATCTGAGGATTCTCTGGGAAGCTAGGGAGGAGATAGCAGAGCATTTGGCTTTGATATTTGACTTGTCATTGTCAACAGGTTTGGTACCAGAGGACTGGAGGATTGTAAATGTTGTGCCCTTGTTCAAGAAGGGCAGTAGAGATAGACCAGTGAGCCTTACCTCTGCTGTAGGAAAGGCTTTGGAAAGGTTTATAAGAAATAAGATTTATAATCATCTAGCAAACAACAATTTGATTTCAGATAGTCAAGGCAGGTCGTGTCTCACAAACCTCATTGAGTTTTTTGAGAAGGTGACCAAGCATGTAGATGAGGGTAGGGCAGTTGACATGGTAAACTTGGACTTCAGGAAAGCCTTTCATAAGGTCCCACATGGTAGACTGTTGGAGAAAATGCAGAGGCATGGAATTGAGGGTGATTTAGCAGTTTGGATTAGAAAGTGGCTTTCTGAAAGAAGTGGTGGTTGATGGAAAATATTCAGCCTGGAGTCCAGTTACTAGTGGTGTGCCACAAGGATCTGTTTTGGGACCACTGCGGTTTGTCATTTTTATAAATGACTTAGACATAGGCATAGGTGGATGGTGCAGATGACACTAAAGTCAGTGGAGTAGTGGAAAGTGTGGAACAATGTTACAGGTTGCAGGGGGATTTGGATAAACTGCAGAATTGGGCTGAGAGGTGGCAAATGGAGTTCAATGCAGCTAAATGTGAGGTGATGCACTTTGGGAAGAATAACAAGAAGGCAGAGTACTGGGTCAATGGAAAGATTCTTGGTAGTGTGGATGTGCAGAGGGATCTTGGAATCCATGTACATAGATCCCTGAAAGTTGCCACCCAGGTGGATAGCACTGTTAAGAAGGCATACAGTGTGTTAGGCTACATTGGTAGAGGGATTGAGTTCCGGAGCCACAATATCATGCTGCAACTATACAAAATGCTGGTGCGGCCACGCTTGGAATATTGTGTACAGTTCTGGTCGCCATATTTCGGGAAGGATGTGGAAGCATTGGAAAAGGTGCAGAGGAGATTTATCAGGATGTTGCCTGGTCTGGAGGGAATGTCTAATGAGGAAAGGCTGAGAGACTTGGGTCTGTTCTCATTGGAAAGAAGAAGGCTAAGAGGGGATTTGATAGAGACATACAAGATGATCAGAGGATTAGATAGGGTAGACAGTGCAAGTCTTTTTCCTAGGATGATGATGTCAGCGTGTACGAGGGGGCATAACTACAAATTGAGGGTTGATAGATTTAAGACAGATGTCAGAGGCAGGTTCTTTATGCAGTGAGTGGTAAGGGCATGGAATGCCCTACCTGCTAAGGTAGTCAACTCAGCTACATTAGGGAGATTTAAACAATCCTTAGATAAGCACATGGATGATTTTGGGATAATGTAGGGGGACGAGCTGAGAATAGTTCACAGGTCGGCACAACATCAAGGGCCGAAGGGCCTGTTCTGTGCTTTATTGTTCTATGTTCTATGTTCTAAGTTCTATAACTATCCTGACTGTCCTCAGAGTAGGAATACATAGATTTATTGTCGTTGGGCTAGGATAAACAGTTTACTGCCACCGGAACAGGGAAAACATCTTTACTGTCAGCAGGGCAGATATCAGCACTTTGTTGGGCTCTGGGGCCAGAAGCAGCACTGTTCATGTCCCAAGGCAGGCATTTCCACCTTTACAGTCTACAGGATGGGGTCTAGCTACTTCATTCTCCACAGGACAGAAATTAGAATTTTTGCTGTCCACAGAAGACCAGTTCACACCTTTTCTGTTGGCAGGACATGGATTAGCTCTTTTGCTGATAAGTACCTTTACTGTCCACAAGATAGGGATTAGCATCTTTTCTGTCCCCAGGACAGATATTAGCTCCCTTACTGTTCTCAGGACAAAGATTAATATTTTTCCTTTCCTAAAGACCAGGGCCCATTCCTGATGAGTGGCTCCGGCCCGAAACTTTGATTTTCCTGCTCCTCGGATACTGTCTGACCTGCTTTGCTTTTCCAGCACCACACTCTCAACATAGCAGTTTTAATGCCTGCTGACAGTGGTTAGCATCTTTTCTGTTCCAAGGGCTAGGATTATAGAATCATAGAATCCCTACCGTGCAGAAACAGGCCATTTAGCCCAACAAGTCCACACCGAACCTCTGAAGAGTAACCCACCCAGACCCATTCCCCTATCCTATTACTCTGCATTTTTCCTGGTTAATGCACCTAATCTGCACACCCCTGAACATTATGGGCAATTTTGCATAGCCAATTCACCTAACTTGCACATCCTTGGACTGTGGGCGGAATCTGGAGCACCCGGAGGAAACACATGCAGACAGGAGAATGTGCAAACTCCACACAGACCATCACCCAAGGCTGGAATCAAGCCTGGGTCCCTGGCTCTGTGAGGTAGTAGTGCTAACCACTAAGCCACCATGCCACCCATGGGAAACCTACACAGTCATGGGGAGAATGTGCAAACTCCACACAGATAGGTGCCTGAGAATGGAATCGAACCTGGGTCCTTGATGCTGTGAGGCAGCAGTGCTAACCACTGAATCATCATGTCGCCCTTAGCCTGGTTGTTTTGCAGGAAAATGAATAGCACCATAACTGTCCCCTGGATAGGGTCCTTTAGGGAGGGAAATCCTCATTCTTTATCTTCGTACCTGATGCACTGTTTCCAGGCCTCATGATATCTCATGCTATCAGGCCAGGTATAGGCAAGCAAATTTCCTACTGGTCATTACACACCACAAATTCCCTCACTCCACAACCTTGGTTGATAAATCAGTACTCTCCATGCTGAACACTTGGAGGGTGTCATGGATTCATCCTGTACTTTTGATAGGAGTCAAATGATGACCATGAAGCCATTATCAATTATCATAAAACTTATCTAGTTCAATAATGTCCTTTAGGGAAGGAAAAATCCTGTCCTTACCTGGCCATAGAGTCATACAGCACAAAAATAGAACCTTTGGTCCAATTCATGAATCTTAACCAAGTATCCCAAACTGAGAGTCCCAGAACTGATCATTGACTTCAGAAAGAAGGGTGGAGAACACACCCCCATCTATCTTAATGGAGTGAAAGTTGAGAGGATCGAGAGCGTCAAGTTCCATAATTGACAACCTGTCCTGGACTTCCCACATAGCTGTGATAGTCAAGAAGTTGTCTCTTCTCCCTCAGGCAGCTTAGGCAATTTGACCTGTCCATATGGTCCCTCACCAACTTTTACAGATGTGCCATAAAAAGCATACTGTTCGGGGCATAATGGCCTAATACTGCAACTACTCTGCCCAGGAGTGTAAGAAACTACAGGGGATTGTCTGCACAACTCAGACCATCACGGAAGCCAACCTTTCATCCATGGACTCTAGTTATACTTCTAGTGTCTGCAGAAAGACTGCCAAAATTGGATGACAATAGGGTATGTAGGTTAGTTTTATCTTCGAGTAGGTTAAAAGGTTGGCACAACATCGAGGGGCAAAGGGTATGTACTGTGGTTAACTGTTTTATGTTCTATATATCCATCATCAAAGACCCCTCCCACAATGATAATGCTCTCCTACAACCTTTTGCATCAGGCAGAAGATACAGAAGCTTGAACACATGCACCAACAGGTTCAAGAACAGCTCCTTCCCTGTTGTTACTAAACTGACAAATGGACTCTCTAACTACAAATAATGTTGATCTTGTTAATTTTGATCATGCTTCATGCATCTCCTGTGCAGTGTAACCTGTATGCCTCACTCTGTCTCAACACCTTATGATCTGTATGTCCTTGCTTACCACAATCTGCTTGGACTATTCGAGAATAAAGGTACACATGACAATAAATCAAATCAAATCAAACCAAATCAAATATATCCCTCTCAACCTTTCTTATTCATGTACGGTTCCAAATATCTTAAATGTTCTAATTGTACTTGCCTCTACCACTTCCTTTGGCAACTCATTCCATATTCATACCATCCTCTGTGTAAAAGTATTGCCCTTCAGGTCCCTTTTGAATCTTTCACCTCTCACCTCAAATGTGTGACCTCTAATTTTAGACTCCATTATACTTGGAAAAAGACCTTGATCATTCAATTTATCTATATCCCTCATGATGTTATAAACCCCAAGAAGGTCACCCCTCTGACTCCAATGCTATAGCAAAAAAAGTCCCAGCCTATCGAGCCTCATCTTAAAACCTCCAGTCCTGGCAACATCCTTGTAAATTGTTTTCTGCACCCTTTCTTATGTAACAATATCTTTCCTACAGCAGGTCAAGCCTAAATATGACTCCAGATTCACACCAATGTGCTTGACTCTTAACTGCCCTCTGAAATGGCTAGGCAAGCTGCTAAAAAGTCTCAGTGCTCACTGTTGTGCTCAAAATGATGAAATTATGATGGATTTACAAAGATTGGAAAATATCTAAGGTATGCTGGGAAACAAAGGCAAGTTTTGAACAAAGTGACTGTACTAATAAACATGCTGCAGAATCCAGACAGGCTGCAGCTACCAATAGACAGTTTGCAATCAACATGTAGTGGGAGATGGCACGGGGCAGGGTGACACTAGGCACATGGACACACAAGATGGCCGCTGAGCCTTACATTGGCCACTTGACACACAAGATAGCCGCCAGACTACAATATGGAGAGAGACAGCAGAGCAAACACAGATACTGCCCGGGGCCACCAGAATACCAGCAAAATGCACTCACAACCCAGTTGATTAGTTTAAGGCAAGTGGGGGAGAGAATACATATGAGTAGCGTATACTGCCCGCTAAGGTGTCTGGGTCCAGACAACACCTTTGATAGAAATGCTAACTGTTTGATATGGACTCAATACAAAGTGCTAATAGCCAGGACTGCAGTAATCATCCTTCTCAGGAAGAGCGATTGGCACCCATTACTACAGAAATGGACCTTTGTGCAGATGTTGAAATTGACAATGTCTGTGCTGAAACTAACAAAGGCTGTGCCGGACCTGACAATGACTGCATTGAAACTATCAATGATTCTACAATCATTGCGGAATACAGGGTTAATGGTTAATGGTAGGGTTCTTAGTCAGGTGGAGGAACAGAGGGATCTTGGGGTCTATGTACATAGATCTTTGAAGGTTGCCACTCAGGTGGATAGAGTTTGTAAGAAGGCCTATGGAGTATTATCGTTCATTAGCAGAGGGATTGAATTCAAGAGTCGTGAAGAGATGTTGCAGCTGTACAGGACTTTGGTTAGGCCACAGTTGGAGTACTGTGTGCAGTTCTGGTCGCCTCACTTTAGGAAAGATGTGGAAGCTTTGGAGAGGGTGCAGAGAAGATTTACCAGGATGTTGCCTGGAATGGAGAGGAAGTCGTACGAGGATAGGTTGAGAGTTCTCGGCCTTTTCTCATTGGAACGGCGAAGGATGAGGGGTGACTTGATAGAGGTTTATAAGATGATCAGAGGAATAGATAGAGTAGACAGTCAGAAACTTTTTCCCCGGGTACAACAGAGTGTTACAAGGGGACATAAATTTAAGGTGAAGGGTGGAAGGTATAGGGGAGATGTCAGGGGTGGGTTCTTTACCCAGAGAGTGGTGGGGCCATGGAATGCGCTGCCCGTGGGAGTGGTAGAGTCGGAATCATTGGCGACCTTTAAGCGGCATTTGGATAGGTACATGGATGGGTACTTAATCTAGGTTAGAAGTTCGGCACAACATCGTGGGCCGAAGGGCCTGTTCTGTGCTGTATTGTTCTATGTTCTACAATGTTTACAATAGACAAACTATGTTACAAAGACAAAACCTCATTATTAACCTATTATATTACAAAATGTATATGTGCTCTGGGTTGAGAGAAGAGTCGCGGCTGGTCACTGTGCTGTTGGTGTCTCACTCTCTCTCTCTGTCTCTCCCCAGAGCTCTCGATATTTCCTTATACTACAAACTCTGTCATTGAACTCTGAATCTGACTCTGAAATTGGTGATTTTCCTCATAACAATTGGTGCAGCGAGCAGGATTCTTATTACTGGTTCCCTGGTCGAAGGCCATGGTCGTGGAGCCGGTGTGAGAGCCAAGTTGTACCTGCAAACGTGGAGAGTTAGACCAGGCAAAAGACACAGTTTAGAAGGTATACCAAATGTAATATCTAAGTTGTTACAGTGCTGAGTTAAAAATTAAGTGCATGTGGAGAATAAGTGTTAACTGTTCTAAGGAAGAACCTGTTGCTTGTGCTGAAACAACTAGAGGACAAGGTAGCACCTGTCTCAAAAACCCCAAATTCCTGAAGAAGGGCTTATGCCCGAAACGTTGATTCTCCTGCTCCTTGGATGCTGCCTGACCTGCTGCGCTTTTCCAGCAACACATTTTCAGTTCTGATCTCCAGCATCTGCAGTCCTCACTTTCTCCTCAAAAACCCTGCCCTAAACCAGTTGTTAAGAGGGGTAGCCACCTCCATGCAAAGGTTAGGATTTGAAGTGGGAATTGAGACGCCGAAGGCACTAGGAGTTGTGAAGCACAATTGGCAAAGTCAGGACTCTGTAGGGGCGAACAATGCAGAGTCCAGTTAGAGTTTAAGTCAAAAGTTGGGTGCTGTTTGTACTTGTAATTTCCAATGTGGTGAGGAAGAGGAGCTGATGACTCTGACCAAGAGCCAAAACTCAGTGGAGTACACATTACCAAGGTAGGGAGCATGGACACTGTGAGTAAATGTGATATCCTATCAGTGCATAGTAGAACGACAGAACTTGAATAGTGGCGGTGGCCCGGAGGGTAGAGGAGTCCCGGTATAAAGCACACTCTATTGAGCCAGCATTCCCTGCTGACTGGTAGTGGTGGTCGGGAGGGTAGAGACAGTGCTGGGACAGTATTATTGGCCGAGGGTAGAGAATCTCCACTGGTTAGGAACACTTTACTGTTGGTGGTGTCCGGGGGTACATAATCTGCTAATTGGCAGATCAAAGTTTTAAGGGGGATACTGCAGGTTCCCTTATTGAGAAATACAAGGCAGACAGACAAGGGTTGACAGAGCAAATGAAGAAAATTGGGTAGGATCCATCCCAGGCATTAGCACAACAGAAAGATAAACAGAAACAGAAGAAGACTAAAAAGATATGGGTAATGTTAGTGTACCAATTAGCAGGCCTAATTGAACAAGTGAGTGCCTCAATGAGTAGGTGGACAAAGGACCAAGGAACAAGTTAAAGAGATGGAGGCTAGAATACAAGAGTTGGAGCAGGAGTTAAGAAGGGTGCACAAAAATTCAGACGTGGATTTGCTTCCTCCTTATGAGACCATCCAGCAGGGAACAATTGCTCCCTCTGTTGGATGAACCATGCAAGAGTATAACTTAATGCCAGTTGCTACAGCCCAAAGCGAATTATAAACCCTTCACCCCAGCAAATGCTCCCATGAGCATTTATTCAATCTCCATCTAATAAGCAGTTACCACTGTACTTGCTCTGTGAACAAAGTTTTTCCAACAAGGCCATGAAGCCTTCCCATCTTATTAAACATTTGGAAAAGAAACACAGTGACAAAAAGGACAAAGATTTGGCATACTTTCAAACATTAAGAATAAATTCAATCAGCGACCAATGGTTTCCACTGCTTTTTCAAAGGTAGTAGCCACAAATGTGGATGGCCTTGTGGCATCATACAACACAGCGAAGCTAATTGCAAAATGTGATAAACCTCATTCCGTGGGTGAATCATTGGTGCTTCCAGCTATTGCCAAAGTATTATCAACCATGCTACATCAGGAACCATCAATGACTATCAAGCGTATTCCTCTTAGCAACGATTCCGTGAGAAGGTGCATCGATGAAATGGCCTCAAACGTTGAGGATAAATTATGTTCTCTTTTGATATCGAAACAAATCACCTTACAAATTGATGAAAGTACTATATGCGGAAATCAAGTTTTACTTTTGGGGTACGCACGTTTCATCGACAAAAATGAAATAAGAGAACTACTTTTTGCTCTGGATCTACCGACAGATACCAAAGGTAAGACCATCTTCGACTGCGTCAAGGATTATTTTGATTAAAAAGTCTGTTCCCCTCAAAAACATTGTGCTTGTGCTACGGATGGTGCGCGTGCTATGACTGGCCAACATCGGGCATTTGTCACATTATTAAAGAGAGAAGTGCCACATGTTTCACAGTACACTGCATTATCCAAAGGCAGCATCTGACTGCAAAGAAACTTAGTGAAGCCCTCAACCATTCTCTACAAGTGGTGATAGATGTGGTAAATTATATAAAGAGACATGCTCTAAATGACCAACTTCTCTGCCAATTCAGTAAAGACAATGAAGATGAATTTCTGCAATTGCTGCTACACACAGAAGTGAGATGGCTCTCGAAAGAAAAATGCCTCAATTGTTTCCATGAACTGTTTGATTCTATCACCGAATTCCTACACAGAAATAATGAAAGCTGAAACCGTAAAACACAACTGTGCATATCTCGCGGATATATCCGATAGTGGGGCAGCACAGTGGCTCAGTGGTTAGCACTGCTGCCTCACAGCGCCAGAGACCCGGGTTCAAATCCCACCTCGGGCAACTGTCTGTGTGGAGTTTGCACATTCTCCCCGTGTCTGCGTGGGTTTCCTCTGGGTGCTCCGGTTTCCTCCTAAAGATGTGCAGGTCAGGTGAATTGGCCATGCTAAATTGCCCATAGTGTTAGGTGAAGGGGTAAATGTAGTGGGGGGTTGCTCTTCAGAGGGTCGGTGTGAACTTTTTGGGCCGAAGGGCCTGTTTCCACACTGTAAGTAATCTAATCTACCAAAAAAAAGTGCAATTCGCTGATCATGCAGATACAAGGAGATAATGTGAGTTTCATAAAAGCAAGGAATGATATTACATCTTTTATTGTGAAACTTGATCTCTTTCATCGGAATATCAGTGGTTGTGAGTTTTACCAGTTACTGAGTTCAAACAATATCACGGAGGATGTTACTGATGATCAATTACTTATCTACTCAGCTCACATTCATACACTGCAGGATGGTATGAAAATACGATTTGCTGATCTTATCGAGATGGAGATCCCTACATGGCTGACTGACCCCTTTATCTCAAGTGCAGAAGAAATGGACATTCGCCTTCAGGAAGAAATAATAGAGCTCCAAAATGACACTTCAATGAAAATTTGGTTTTCGCAAATGGGTGAGCCCCTTTTTTGGATTCAAGATGCCACCCGATGTCGTTTCCCACTATTAAGCGAAGGGGCAAAGTGGTTTGCCCTACCATTTCCTACCTCTTATTTGGTTGAGAAAGGATTCAGTGCTGTCACCAGAATACAAGATAAGACCCACAATCGCATGGATGTTGTTCAGCATGGTGACCTGAGATTGCTTTTGACAAAAATTGATCCAGGTGTATATGATTTAGCAAGGCAACATGAACCACAAGGATTGCATTGACTATTTTGCTGTCACAGACTAAATTTTATACAGACTGAGCCAAAAGCAGGTGGACAGTAAGAACAGTAATAAATGATAACATTTATTTTTTGTTGTATATAAAACATATTTCACAAAAGTTTTCCGTTTTCAGCACTGCAGTGTATTGCAGTTATATGTGCAAAAACAGACTTTGGTGATTTGGGGGCATTGCATGATTTCAAGGAGAAGAAGAGGGCGTTGAATACAGAAAGATTGAGAAACACTGATCTAAACCTTTAGAGATGAGCTCTCTAGCGCCCACCAAACCATCCCGTAAATGGGAGTAATAATGTCCCAGGATTATGATGATCTAGTCGAGTGGGCTAGCAGGATGCAGGAGGCAGAAGCTCCTGCAGTAAAGGCAAGACCTGACAAAGCAGCCTACTGGGATGGAGGTGAGAACAGAATAAAACTATCCTGTCACAACTGTGGCCAACAGGGACACTTTGCCACAGAATGTACGGCCCCACGAGCAGGAGATAGAGCAGGGAACAATGTAAAATACTGCAGCCACTGCCAAAGAACAGGACACATAGAAGCAGTGTGCTGGGAAAAGCATGGGGTGCTCCCAAACACTACCCAGAACACAGTGGAACCGCGGGAGTGCTGAGGTCAGCAGAGCTGACAACCCCCCAGCTGTACCCATTCGTGAGGGCAAGGGAGAGGGGAGCATTTACACACCTGCAGTAATAGGAAGGAGGAAATGTGAAATGCTAGTAGACACAGGAATGGCTGTATCTATCACAAACGTACCCTTACCCAACACAAATAAAATGATTTTATTTAGGAAGGGATAAAACACCAGCTTACCGAAGAGAAACTACTCTCGTAGAAATAAACTATATATATATATATATATATATATATATATCCCCCTTCAAATTCTATGTATGTCAAAATAATGAGGGCAACATAATGGGCAATGGTCTCATGAAAGAATTAATGTTCTAATTGACTGTGCGAAAGGGAAATTGATTTGGCCCAGACAGGATGTTCGAAAGACTGAGATTGCGAAACTTACAAGTACCTTGAAACTATTAAAATGGCTACAGTCACCAGTAGGGACTGGAACCTCGAAAAGAGGGAATTGAGAGCCATCTGCACCTCCATCTGCGAGGGCAAAAACAAAGTTAGATACAGGTCTAGCTAACATAAGGGTTCCCGGAGCAGAGCATAAGCCCCACCAGCAATACCCAATAAAACCCGAAGTAGAAAAAGCAGTTGTGGAGATAGTGCAAGGACTAGTGAAACAGGGTATCCTGAAAGCAACCACAAGTACAACTATTTCCCCAACGTGGCCAGCACTAAAGCCTGATAGGAGCTACTGGCTCACCATTGATTATACAGGAATAAATAAAGTCACCCCAAAATTGCACCCTATTGTTGCAAACCCCTCCACCATCTTAAATGGCTTGGCCCCAGAACACAAGATTTTACTGTTTTAGACATAGCCAACAGGTCCTGGTCTATCCTGTTACACGCTGAGTCCCAGACTAAATTCGCTTTTATAGTAAGGAACACGCACTACACGTGGACTTGCCTGCCACAACAGGTTCCACAACAGTTCCACAACAGCCCCACTATTTTTCACAGATGGATGAGCGATATTCTGAAGAGAATAGATTTACCAAAGGGGAGCACTGCTGTCCAATATGGAGATGATATTCTAATTGCCTCAGATTTTGAGTCTGGACACCAGGAAGCTTTATGTCTAGTTTTACAGGAATTGGCAACCGCAAGGTTAAAAGTTAGCCCCACAAAGGCACAAATTGGCAATACACAAGTCTTATACCTGGGACACCTTACTCCCAGGGACTCAAAGAAATGCTCAATGACCGTAAGAAGGCAATCCAACAGATGCCATGACCTGCCAGGGGAGTAAGAAAGGCCTTGGTGCTATCCAACTACAGTTGGAACTTTATATCCAAGTTCACATGATTGGCTGAACTGATCCAGAGATTAATTAAAGGAGGCATGTCTGCCTTGGAACACCTAACCTGGGGGCCAGAACAGGAGGAGGCATACAGTCAGCTTAAAATTCGACTCATATTGGCTCCCGGCGAGGGCTGCTAGATTCCAGCAAAGAATAGTGAGGGAAAAGGATAGACCAAATCTAAAAGTTGAAGTTCTAAATTGGAGAAAGGCCAACTTTGATGGTATTGGGCAAGAACTTTCGAAAACTGATTAGGGCCAGATGTTCGCAGGTAAAGGGACATTTGGAAAATGGGAAGCCTTCAGAAATGAGATAATGAGAGTCCAGAGACAGTATATTTCAGTTAGAGTGAAAGGAAAGGCTGGTAGGTATAGGGAATGCTGGATGACTAAATAAGTTGAGGATTTGGTTAAGAGAAAGAAGGAAGCATATGTCAGGAATAGACAGGATAGATCGTGTGAATCCTTAGAAGAGTGTAAAGGCAGTAGGAGAATTTAAGAGGGAAATCAGGAAGGCAAAACGGGGACATGAGTTTGCTTTGGCAAATTAAGTTAAGGAGAACCCAAAGGGTTTTTACAAATACATTAAGGACAAAAGGGTAACTAGGGAGAGAATAAGGCCCCTCAAAGGTCAGCAAGGCGGCCTTTGTGTGGAACTACAGGAGATGGGGGAGATATTAAACGAGTACTTTGCATCAATATTTACTGTGGAAAAGGGCATGGAAGATATAGAAATTATGGAAATAAATGGCAAAACCTTGAAAAATGTCCATGTTACAGAGGAGGAAGTGCTGGAAGTCTTGAAACGCATAAAAGTGGATAAATCCCCAGGACATGATCAGGTGTACCCTAGATCTCTGTGGGAAGCTAGGGATGTGATCACTGGGCCTCTTACTGAGATATTTGTATCATCGATAGTCACAGGTGAGGTGCCGGAAGACTGGAGGTTGGCTAACGGGGTGCCACTGTTTAAGAAAGTTGGTAAAGACAAGAGACCTTTAAGCCTGACATTGGTGGTGGGCAGTTTGTTGGAGGGAATCTTGAGGGACAGGATGGTCATGTATTTGGAAAGGCAAGACTGATTAGGGAAACATGGCTTTGTGTGTGGGAAATCATGTTTCACAAACTTGACTGAGTTTTCTGAAGAAGTAATAAAGAGGATTGATGTGGGCAGAGCGGTAGATGTGATCGATATGGAGGAGAAAGTGAGGTCTGCAGATGCTGGAGATCAGAGCTGAAAATGTGTTGCTGGAGAAGTGCAGCAGGTCAGGCAGCATCCAGGGAACAGGAGAATCGACGTTTTGGGCATAAGCCCTTCTTCAGGAATGACACAGAACTGGCTCAAAGGTAGAAGACAGAGGGTGGTGATGGAGGTTGTTTTTCAGACTGAAGGCCAGCGACTAGTGGAGTGCCACAAGGATCAGTGGGACCACTACTTTTCCTCATTTATATAAATGATTTGGATGTGAGCACCAGAGGTATAGTTAGTAAGTTTGCAGATGACACCAAAATTGGAGGTGTAATGGACATCAAAGAGGGTTACCTCAGATTACAACAGGATCTTGATCAGATGGGCCAATGGGTTGAGAAGTGGCAGATGGAGTTTAATTTAGATAAATGTGAGGTCCTGCATTTTGGGAAAGCAAATCTTAGCAGGACTTATACGCTTAATGGTAAGGTCCTAGAGAGTGTTGCTGAACAAAGAGACCTTGGAGTGCAGGTTCATAGCTCCTTGAAAATGGAGTCGCAGGTAGATAGGATAGTGAAGAAGGTGTTTGGTATGCTTTCCTTTATTGGTCAGAGTATTGGGTACAGGAGTTGGGAGGTCATGTTGCGGCTGTACAGGACATTGATTAGGCCACTTTTGGAATATTTCAAAGATGTTGTGAAACTTGAAAGGGTTCAGAAATGATTTACAAGGATGTTGCCAGGGTTGGAGGATTTGAGCTATCGGGAGAGGTTGAACAGGTTGGGGCTATTTTCCCTGGAGCATCAGAAGTTGAGGGGTGACTTTGTAGAGGTTTTTAAAATCATGAGGGGCATGGATAGGATAAATAGACAAAGTCTTTTCCCTGAGTTCGGGAAGTCCAAAACTGGAGGGCATAGGTTTAGGGTGAGAGGGGAAAGATATAAAAGAGACCTAAGGGGCACCTTTTTTTTCACGCAGAGGGTGGTACGTGTATGGAATGAGCTGCCAGAGGATGTGGTGGAGGCTGGTACAATTGCAACATTTAGGAGGCATTTGGATGAGTATATGAATAGGAAGGGTTTGGAGGGATATGGGCCGGGTGCGACTAGATTGGGTTGGGATATCTGGTCGGCATGGACGGGTTGAACCGAAGGGTCTGTTTCTGTGCTGTACATCTCTATGACTCTATGACTCTATGGCAATTATAAACTTGATTAGTGCAAAAAGAATGATTCATAAATTAGAACAAAATTTGAAGGGTAATGCACGTCAATATTCAATTAATCTATCTCAATCTCAATATCAGAATGTAGGAAACTTAGATGGTTACTTTTAGTAAAAATACGTAATTTTCAGACTAAAACTTATTAAATAAGATAACAGAGAAGCCAGAGATGCTCTTTGGAGGATCATTGTGGATTCGCTGGGCTGAATGGCCTCCTTCCACAGTATAGGAATTCTAGATTCTGCAGTGATGAAGCATCTGCTGAACCTAGTGATCAGGAACCAGCCAACAATCAAATTCCAGGCCTAGCTTCATGAATAAACAAAAGCTTGTTTGGTCTATTGTCCTTTTAACACAAACTGTTATCCACAGACCGAACGTTATCTTTAGCTGACAGTATTCAGTTCACGGTTCCAAATCAAAATTAATAAGAATGAATGTAAAATAATGACATTCATTAGCGGTATGTAAGGCAAGATTCTGTGAGTATGACTACTTCAAGTTGCTGTTTGATAAACTTGTGAGACATCTCTCCACAGTTCTGGCATTACCCCCTCCAGATTTTGGGAAAGGGGAATTTGCAGAGTTGGTAGAGCTGAGTTTGAATATGTCATTTCAGTTCTTTTACATGATTACATGAGACTTTTTAGCAGCTTGCCTATCATTTCAGAGGGCAGTGAAGAGTCAAGCACATTGGCGTAGACTGGAATCACATCCAGGCTATAACTGCTATAGGAAAGGTAATGTTAAACAAGAAAGGGGAGAAAATAAAAGCACAGCTGTCAATCTGCAATGGAATAATATGCGCATATGGAGAAGTTAGAGAGGAAGGAGAAGAACAGGGAAAGACTGGGATGAGCTCAAGGAAGACGCACAGCTGGCCACCATTTGCATGGAGGATTGGGGTCCGCCTCCATCATTCCCAGAGGAGTCACTTCCTTCAGCACCCCTGGTGGTGACCTCTGTCACGATGAATTCAATTACTACTGAGAGACGGGTCGGGGACACCAAAGTTCCAGTAATCACATACACAACCCCATTTACAGTGGCACAGTTAGCAGAAATCGTGAATAGGATTCCAGGTTTTAAACCATCAGCTGATTTGTTTACGTTTTTTTGAGGAAGGAGGGAAACTGCTTCCTCTCCGAACCTCCAACCAGGATACAGTATGGAGGAATGAAGGAAGGGGGGGATCTCTTATCAAAGGAACCGCGTTCCACCTGACACAGCCACAGGAAGGGATAGAGGTATACAGCAAGGAAACACTTGGCAGCCAGCGCGGTGCTACCACTGCAGGTGCACAGGATACCAAGCACGGAAATGTTGAGTCCATGCGCAACTGCCCACAAAGTCACAGGCAGCACCAACCGCAGTGGGACCAAGGAGTGATAGATGGAATCACCAACTACCAAAGTACCAAAACCAAACATATAAATAGAACGCAGGAATCATCAGCAGTGCTTTGTCCGGAGGCTCACTGAAAATGGTACCTAGTATGGTGATGAAACATCTGAAAATGAACTTTCCAGCTCAACAAGCAAACCTACATCCAGAACCTCAACCTGAAGTACAAATCTTCTCAAAATTCGCTATCACCATCTACCGTTAGAAGGCCCAATTTCAGCAGGCTCTAGCCAACCCATGATTTCCCCCCCTCACCCCACTCTCAACCTATGAGGTATCCACATGATAGTGCCAGGATTCTGCTTCCCAATATTGGGATATTGTGGATAGATGGTGAGATAGGAGGCTGCCCTGTCGAATTCCTTGCGATACCGTAGGTTGCTACACAACCCTGAACAACTCGAGATTTAACAATATACTCTGGCAGACCACAGGGACTCTTGCTTTAAGAGGATTTATTGACCATGTACAGGAAAAGTACATTATAGAACTGTTAGAATTTAAACTAGGCAGCATATGGTAGATGTGCTAGAAGGACATGCCAAAGCAATAAACCAGATAATAAAATGGAAATTAGGAGATGACAGCAGACAACAGAATTGGATCCTGATTTGCCAGAATTGGCAGCATATATGGATAGGAGATGATAGAACAGTTGAGAGAAAGTCTCGACCAGGTTAGACAGTATACAAAGTCAAAAGCATGTATGTTCACTTTAAAATAGACAGTGTTTTCTTAATATTGAAGTAAACTTAAAGTGCAGGCTCAATGCCCAAATGAAAAGGCTGGGAAACGGGCTGTTCTAAAATAGATACATGTAACAATTGGCTGTTGAAGGGTTACCCGAGTTTTTGTTGCTGTTTTGACAACAATTCAAATTTAACTAATTATTTTAAATGATACTAATGTTGCTGAAGTCCGATTGAATTTGAATTTATTGTTTTGACAACATCAGACCAATGACAGAGAACAATGTTGGGGGGCATAAAAAGTGCGGGCATTTTGAAAATTGGTCAGACCAACTGCTGTACAGCCGAAGAGCTAACAGGGAAATTTGGCTGTCTGGATACAGAACTGGCTGGCCAATAGAAGACAGAGGGTGTTGGTAGATGGAAAGTATGCAGCCTGGAGCTCAGTGACCAGTGGTGTTCCACACGGATCTGTTCTGGGACCTCTGCTCTTTGTGATTTTTATAAATGACTTGGGTTAGGAAGTGGAAGGGTGAGTTAGTAAGTTTGCTGATGACACGAAGGTTAGTGGAGTTGTGAATAGTGTGGAGGACTGTTGTAGGTTGCAATGGGATATTGATGGGATGCAGAGCTCAGCTGAGAAGTGGAAGATGGAGTCCAACCTAGAAAAGTGTGAAGTGATTCATTTTGGAAGGTTGAATTTGAATGTAAATTATGGGGTTAAAGGAAAGATTCTTGGCAGTGTGGAGGAAGAGAGTGATATTGGGGTCCATGTCCATAGATCCCTCAAGGTTGCCATCCAAGTTAATAGGGTTGTTAAAAAGGCATATGGGAGGTATAGATAGGATAGATAGCCAGAGACTTTTTCCCAGGGTGGAAATGGCTATCAAGAGGGGGCATAATTTCAAGGAGATTGGAGGAAGGTTTATGGGAGATGTCAGAGATAGGTTCTTTACACAGAGAGTGGTGGATGCGTGGAATGCACTGCCATCAGTGTTAGTATAGTCAAATATATTAGGGACATTTAAGCGACTCTTGGATAGGCAATGGATGATAGTTATGTATGTTAGTTTGTTCTTAGAATCATAGAGTCATAGAGATGTACAGCATGGAAACAGACCCTTCAGTCCAACCCATTCATGCCAGATATCCCAACCCAATCTAGTCCCACCTGCCAACACCCAGCCCATATCCCTCCAAACCTTTCCTATTCATATACTCATCCAAATGCCTCTTAAATATTGCAATTGTACCAGCCTCCACCACATCTTCTAGCAGCTCATTCCATACATGTACCACCCTCTGCGTGAAAAAAAAGATGCCTCTTAGGTCTCTTTTATATCTTTCCCCTCTCACCCTAAACCTATGCCCTCTAGTTTTGGACTCCCCAACCCCAGGGAAAAGACTTTGTCTCTTTATCCTATCCATGCCCCTCTATAAGGGCAGGCCTCAGCCTCCGACGCTCCATGGAAAACAGCCCCAGCCTGTACAGCCTCTCCCTGTAGCTCAAATCCTCCAACCCTGGCAACATCCTTGTAAATCTCTTCTGAACCCTTTCAAGTTTCACAACATCTTTCTGATAGGAAGGAGACCAGAATTGCACACAATATGCCCACAGTGGCCTAACCAATGTCCTGTACAGCCGCAACATGACCTCCCAACTCCTGTACTCAATACTCTGACCAATAAAGGAAAGCATACCAAACGCCTTCTTCACTATCCTATCTACCTGCAACTCCACTTTCAAGGAGCTATGAACCTGCACTCCAAGGTCTCTTTGTTCAGCAACAGTCCCTAGGACCTTACCATTAAGTGTATAAGTCCTGCTAAGATTTGCCTTCCCAAAATGCAGTATCTCACATTTATCTGAATTAAACTCCATCTGCCACTTCTCAACCCATTGGCACATCTGTTCAAGATCCTGTTGTAATCTGAGGTAACCCTCTTCGCTGTCCACTACACCTCCAATTTTGGTGTCATCTGCAAACTTACTCACTGTACCTCTTATGCTCGCATCTAAATGACAAAAAGTGGAGGACCCAGCACCGATCCTTGTGGCAGTCTACTGGTCACAAGCCTTCAGTCTGAAAAACAACCTCCACCACCACCCACTGTCTTCTACCTTTGAGCTAGTTCTGCATCCAAATGGCTAGTTCTCCCTGTATTCCCTGAGATCTAACCTCGCTAATCAGTCTCCCATGGGGAACCTTGTCGAAGCCTTACTAAAGTCCATATAGATCATGTTTACTGCTCTGCCCTCATCAATCTTCTTTGTTTCTTCTTCAAAAAACTCAATCAAGTTTGTGAGACATGATTTCCCACGCACAAAGCCATGTTGACTATCCTGAATCAGTCCTTGCCTTTCCAAATACATGTACATCCTGTCCCTCAGGATTCCCTCCAACAACTTGCCCACCACTGATGTCAGGCTCACCGGTCTATAGTTCCCCGGCTTGTCTTTACCGCCCTTCTTAAACAGTGGCACCAAGTTTGCCAACCTCCAGTCATCCGGCACCTCACCTGTGACTATCGATGATACAAATATCTCAGCAAGATGCCCAGCAACCACTTCTCTAGCTTCCCACAGAGTTCTTGGGTACACCTGATCAGGTCCTGGGGATTTATCCACCTTTAACTGTTTCAAGACATCCAGCACTTCCTCCTTTGTAATCTGGACATTTTGCAAGATGTCACCAACTATTTCCCTCCAGTCTATATCTTCCATATCCTTTTCCACAGTAAATACCGATGCAAAATATTCATTTAGTGTCTCCCCCATTTTCTGTGGCTCCACACAATGGCCACCTTGCTGATCCCTATTCTCTCCCTAGTTACCCTTTTGTTCTTAATATAATCGGATTCTCTTTGAACCCTTTGGATTCTCCTTAATTCTTTTTGCCAAAGCTATCTCATGTCCCTGTTTTTCCCTCCTGATTTCCCTCTTAAGTATACTCCTACTGCCTTTATACTCTTCTAAGGATTCACTCGATCTTATCTTGTCTATACCTCACATATGCTTCCTTCTTTTTCATCACCAAACTCTCAATTTCTTTAGTCATCCAGCATTCCCTACACCTACCAGCCTTCCCTTTCACCCTGACAGGAATATACTTTCTCTGGATTCTTGTTATCTCATTTCTGAAGGCTTCCCATTTTCCAGCCATCCCATTACCTGCGAACATCTGCCTCCAATCAGCTTTTGAAAGTTCTTGCCTAATACCATCAAAACTGGCCTTTCTCCAATTTAGAACTTCAACTTTTAGATCTGGTCTATCCTTTTTCATCACTATTTTAAAACGAATAGAATTATGATAGCTGGCCCCAAACTGCTCCTCCACTGACACCTCAGTCACCTGCCCTGCCTTATTTCCCAAGAGTAGGTCAAGTTTTGCATCTTCTCTAGTAGGTACATCCACATACTGAATCAGAAACTTGTCTTGTACACACTTAAGAAATTCCTCTCCATCTAAACCCTTAACACTATGGCAGTCCCAGTCAATGTTTGGAAAGTTAAAATCCCCTATCATAACTACCCTATTATTCTTATAGATAGCTGAGATCTCCTTACAAGTTTGTTTCTCAATTTCCCTCTGACTATTGGGGGGTCTATAATACAACCCTAATAAGGTGATCATCCCTTTCTTATATCTCATTTCCACCCAAATAACTTCCCTCGATGTATTTCCGGAAATATCCACCCTCAGCACAGCTGTAATGCTATCCCTTATCAAAAATGCCACTCCCCTCCTCTCTTGCCTCCCTTTCTATCCTTCCTGTAGCAATTGTATCCTGGAACATTAAGCTGCCAGTCCTGCCCATCCCTGAGCCATGTTTCCGTAATTGCTATGATATCCCAGTCCCATGTTCCTAACCATGCCCTGAGTTCATTTGCCTTCTCTGTTAGGCCCCTTGCATTGAAATAAATGCAGTTTAATTTATTAGTCCTACCTTGTCTCTGCCTGCCCTGACCGTTTGACTCACTTCTGTTCTCAGCTGTACCTGTCTCAGATCAATCTCTTTCCTCACTGTCTCCCTGGGTCCTCTACACTTGGATAAAAGGTTCGCCAAACATCGAGTGCTGAATGGTTTTACTATCCTATGTTCTAACTGCCCATCTAAAATCTTACTTTTAAAAAAAATTAGAAGGCACGCTACATCAAAAGGTACCTCTTCCAATGAAACATAATCACAGTGAAAAAGAAAGAAGCAGACCAGGGCGATCAGCAAATGGAGGGTTGAGGACAGTAGAGAAGACAGAGACTGTGTGGACTTGAGATTAAGTTAATGTAATGATTAATGAGTGTGTTATTAAAACAACATATTAATAGGATTATGTTCAGTTAAGAGAAAGAGTGTTTAGTTTGTTAATAGTTTTGTTTAGTGTTCACTGGTAGAATGAGGAAAATAAATTGTTATTTTTTCTTTAAATAGTGGAAATTAGGAGTTCTTGTCACTCCTGCACATTTTGACAGATTATGAGGTGAGGTAAGCTTTTCTGGATGTTTGGTTTTAATTAACAGAGGGATTCAACCTCCACATCATAAAAACAGGGACAGGTTCCAGTAAACGATGAACAGATAGCATGTTTATTCAGGGGAAAGAAACATCACAAATGATCAGATTGCCAATTGAAGCAACTGACCAAAGTCTGGTTCAACGATGACTATAAAAGGACTCTTCTGGGAAAGTTTTAGGGATGGTAATCATGGACGACAGAATTGGAGTTTGAAGTAGAAAATATAGACACCATCTAGGAGTGTTTTCGGATAAGATATGATAGTACCTTACTGTATGTAGTCAAGAAGGAAGGGAGACTCATAGGCATGACTTTAAATGAGTGTCAATAAACTAATACAGTGATAATATGCCTGTACCCAATTTATTTGAATGAGCACCCACTGTGTGGCTTCAAGACGAACACCAGTCTGAATTGACCCATAGAGGCTCACAATATGGACACTGACATAATCCAAGCAGCGTACAGGGGAGAAGAGTCATATTGCCTCACAACTTCACTTAGCAATATCAGAATGGGACAGCCCAAGGTAATATCACCAACACCATCTGCTGTATTAGACCACACATACCTGCCAGGATAGGCCCAACTCAATTGATAAGTAAACATATCAAGTCGGTAGAGGCAATCTTGAAGAAGAGTTCATAGAACTCATATGTGATAACTTTCTTGAACAGATGGTTACCAAACCTACAAGGGAGTGTGCAATCTGAAATCTGGTCCTGTGTAATGAGAAAGGTAAAATTAATGATCACGTAGTTAAGAATCCTTTCGAAAAACGTGGTCATAATATGATCAAATTTCCGATACAAATGGAGGGTAAAATAGTATCATCTAAAATCAGGGTGTTATACCTAAACAAGGGAGACTATAATGGGATGAGGGAGGAGTTGGCTAAATTAGACTGGGAACACAAGTTATATGTTGGAACAGTTGAGGAACAGTAGAAGACTTTTAAAGAGATTTTTCACAGTGCTCAAGGAAAGTATATTCTGGTCAAAAACAAGGATAGCAAGGGTAGGAAGAGCCAGCCTTGGATAACCAACGAAATAAAGGAAGGCATCCAATTAAAAGCTCGGGCTTACAAAGTAGTCAAGAGTACCAATGGTGTTCCACAGGGATTCGTGCTGGGGGAGCACTGTCATTTGTGATATACATAAATGATCTGGAGGAAGGTATAGGTGTTCTGATTAGTAAGTTTGCAGATGACACTAAGAATGGGGGAGGAGCAGATAGTGAAGAGGACTGTCAGAGAATGCAGCAGAATTTCGATGATTGGAGACTTAGGTGGAGAAATGGCAGATGGAGTTCAATCTGGGCAAACGTGAGGTGATGCATTTTGGAAGATTCAATTCTAGAGTGAACTATATGGTGTATGGAAAAGCCTTGGGGAAAATTGATGTATAGAGAGATCTGGGTGTTCAGGTCCATTGTACCCTGAAGGTGGCAACACAGGTCAATAGAGTGATCAAGAAGGCATACGGCATGCTTTCCTTCATTGGATGGGGTATTGAGTACAAGAATTGGCAGGTCATGTTACAGTTGTATAGGACTTTGGTTCAGCCACATTTGGAATACTATGTAGACTTCTGGTCGCCACATTACCAAAACGATATGGATGCTTTGGAGACCTGATTGTGGTCTACAAAATCATGAGCGGTATAGACAGGGTGGATAGCAAGAAGCTTGTTCCCAGACTGTGAGACTCAATTACTAGGGGTCATAAGTTCAAGGTGAGCGGGGGAAAGTTTAATGAGATATCCATGGAAAGTCCTTCAGCCTTTCCTCATAAGACCTTCCTGCCACACCAAGCAACATCTTGGTAAATCTCCTCTTCACCCTTTCCAATGCTTCCATATCTTTCTATAATGCAGCGACCAGAACTGTAAGCAATATTCCATGTGGGCAGCATTCAGTCCAGAGGTACAGCTCCTGAAGTGATGTCAGGATTCAAAAATGACACAGGGGAACTGGAAACTACTGACTGGTGAGTACAAATGGTGAGTATTTGTACTACAGTACTTGTTTTGCTTGTTATAAGTTTGTAAAGTCCTTATTTTGTGGTTTAGAGTTTGTAAAGGACTATGTGATGTTTTAACAAGGCCAAAGGAAGAGGGTTATAAAGTAGTTCATATTACATGGCTTTAAAAGCCTTTTAAAAGTTTAATCCAAAGGTTTGCTTCTCTTCATGGGAAGCTAGTGCTTGTGGTCAGCATGTGTGCAGCAAGTGCCTCCAGCTACAGCGCCTGGAAGCCTAGGTTTCGGAACTAAAGCCATCGTTGGAACACTGTGGAATATCTGTGAAGCTGAGATTATCATGGATAGCATCCACAGAGAGGTGGTCACACTGCAGACAAAGCCTCCACATGCAGAAAGGGAACAAGTGACCACCAAGCAGAGTAAGAGGACTAGACAAGGACAGCAGTTGCTATTGCCCTGCAAATCAGATCTACTGCTTTGGATGTTATTTGGGGAAGCCATTGGTTGTGGTACCAATGATGTCAATAACAAATAGATGATGTCCTAAAAGCTGAATGTAGGGACGTAAGACCCAAGTTGGAACGTAGTACCTCAAATATATGATCTCAGGATTACTTCTAGTGCCACATGCTGGCCAAAGTAGAAATAGCAGAAATATCACTTGAATGTGCGGCTGAAAGATGATGCAAGATAGAGGATTTCAGAAGCTAGGGACGTTGAGACTGGTTCTGGGGGAGGTGGGACCAATACAAACTGGACAGGTTACACCTGGGCAAGACCAAGACTAATGTTTTGGAACAAAAATTTGTTACTGTGGTTGGGACAGATTTAAACTAGAATAACTGGGGGATGGGTGAGGGAACCTCGGCTGGGTGTTAAATGAAATAGAAAAAAGGACAGTAATAAAAGGAAGAACAGCAATTTACAAAAAAAAGTAGGCAGGGTAATCAAAGGTGAGAGACAAAATAGGGCCACCATACACAAAAGTGTTAGGATGATTGAAAAAGGCAAAACACGCAAGCCTAAAGGCTTTGTATCGTAATGCACAAAGAATTTGGAATAAGGTAGATGAACTGATGATGCAAACCAAGATCCATGGATGTAATTTTGCACTCTTTATTGAGACATGGCTACCAGGAGATCCAAACTGGGAACTTGGCATTCAGGGAAATTTGAGCTATTGGAAGTACAGGCGGAAAGGAAAAGATGGTGGGGTAGAACTCTTAATAAGAAATGAAATGAGGACATTTGTGAGAGATGATCTAGACTTGGATGATATACCAAAGGGTAGAAGACACTGGTAGAAGTAGTGTATAGATTCTCAAACAGTAGCTACACAGTGAGGGAGGATATAAATCAACAAATAATTGGAGCATGTAGTGCTGGAAAAGCACAGCAGGCCAGGTAGCATCCGAGGAGCAGGAGAACTGATGCCCGGGGCGCATGCCTCACCAACCTCACTGTGAAATTTGCCCTGTGGAAGAACAAACAACCTAGACACCCCACTCATGGTCTCCCCAAGCTTATGGAACACTGTGTTGACATTGTAAATATTTGATTAAGCCGATTGAATCTTAGTTATCATTGTATATGAAATGTTCTATAATGTTTGCTCAATTTTGCATTATGATTTTTCTTGTGATTTTTTTAGATTAGATTAGATTAGATTTCCTACAGTGTGGAAGGAGGCCCTTCGGCCCAACAAGTCCACACCAGCCCTCCGAAGAGCAACCCACCCCCCCTCTGACTAACACACCCAATACCATTGGCAATTTAACATGGCCAATTCACCTGGCCTGCACATCTTTGGACTGTGGAAGGAAACCGGAGCACCCGGAGGAAACCCACACAGACACGGGGAGAATGTGCAAACTCCACACTTTATGATGCTTGTTTGGCTTTTCCATCTTATTTTTCGTTATGAATTTGTTTTGCATTTGTTCATTTCTCTGATGTTTTACCTAATTTAGCTTACTATGTTTCCTGATCTTGGGTAATAATTAATTTTTCTCATATGTTCTCTGTAACAGTTTGGTTATTTAAGAATATGTTGCCCTTTGCTTGACCCTGGATGGTTGTGTAGTCACTGCACAGAGATTGGTCTTAGATTATGTGGTCCATGTTCAGGATCAAGAGGAGGGACTATGGCCGAACGGGTTGTTCAAAATGATGAATTTATGATGTCATTACAAAGATTGGACAATGCTTAAGGCATCCTGGGAATCTAAGGCAAGCCTTAACCAAAGTGACTGTACTAATAAACATGCTGCAGAATCTAGACAGGTTACAGCTACCAACAGACAGTTTGCAAATAACCCGATAGCTGCAGATCCTACAATACACATCTGGATTTATGTTTGAATAGAGTCAATGGAATGTTATCCTCAGGGCGATCGGAGACATTGACGTGTCTACTAGACACTGGGGTGCCTCACACCCTTATTTGGAGCAGGCTATGTATGTTCAGCACCTCCAGGAATAGGGGTGTAATAAGGACCTCCCTTCCATCACATGCCAAAGCCTGGTTGGATCCGATCAATCAGGATGATTGAGCTTGATTGATCATTAGTGAATGGTGAGCACCCCCCCAAAAAGCCATAAAGACATTGGTGTATAAGAATCACTGCAACACCAAGCTCAGGACGGTAACTTGAGTGCTGTAATTGAGAAGAGAAGGCACCCCTGAGATCATGAGGAGAAGACCAGATGACATCACCACATGGAACAAGGCCAAGTTCTAGTGTAGTGGTATATGATCACTCAGATTTAAGTTAAAGCACAAGATAGCTTTACAGTGTAAATTGTTAGTTTATAGTGTATTTTGTTGTTACAGTATTAATTATGTTAAATAAATAAAATATTATTATTTTTTATTATTATTAAGAGTCGACTCGCAGTTCTTTTGGTAGATATAAGATTTAAAACACAGTGTGTGGCAGGTGCAACACTAAAACAGGAAATTGTCTCTCTCCTGGTACCATCATTGCATAAATCAATCCTATTGACTGCAAGTAAATCTATATTCGCAATGAATAATTGCTATTTATTTGACATGAAGAAGGTACCTGGTCCCCATAATAACAATAGATTTCTAAGACATCTAAGATATTGACTGAGTGTGAAAACTGTACAGGCACTGGCCATAACTTTGCAGTTTTACTTTGACTTGTTGAAGCCTTGGTTGCACCCTTGTCCAAGGTAAGTCCAGTAACTCCAGACAGGTCAGCTCAGTGTTGATTGTTTGGAAACTGAGAAAATCAATTTAGGACAAAATTAATAATTACCTGAAAAATTGTTGGTTAATTAAGGAGCAACAGCATTAATATATGCAAAATGTGTGTTCAGACCAATTTTTGAGAGTTTGTGTAATAGAGGGAGGTTGAATAGTATGGGACATTTTTCCACTGGAACGTCGGACGCTGCAGGATGACCTTACAGAGATTTGTAAAATCATTAGTGGCATGGATAGCCAAAGCTGTTTTTCTAAGCTAGGGAATCTAAAATTAGAGGGCATAAAATGAGGAGGGTGTGAAGAAGGGCTTATGCCCGAAACGTCGATTCTCCTGTTCCTTTTTTTGCTGCCTGATCTGCTGCGCTTTTCCAGCAACACATTTTTAAGCTCTGATCTCTAGCATCTGCAGTCCTCACTTTCTCCTCCCTATACAAGCAAGCCATTTAAATATACATCAGGTAAAGCAATGGCAACTCCATTGTAAACTTAAGTCAAAATTAATGTCCGTCAAACATTTTCTGTCAGAGTTATACAGCACAAAAACTGGCTCTTTGATCCTACTCATCCGCACCAACCAGACATCCCTATCTGGCCTATTCCTATTTGCCAGCATTCAGCCCATAACCCTGCAAACCCTTCCTATTCAACATTACTTCTAAAAGTGATAATTGTACTTGCGTCCATTACTTCCTCTGGTAGATGTTCTATACATGCATGTATTTCTACATGAAAAAGTTACCCCTCAGGTCCTTTTTAAATCCTTCCCCTCTCACCTTAATTTTATGCTCTCTAATTTTAGATTCCCTAGCTTAGAAAAACAGCTTTGGCTATCCATGCCACTAATGATTTTACAAATCTCTGTAAGGTCATCCTGCAGCGTCCAACGTTCCAGTGGAAAAAAGTCCCATACTATTCAACCTCCCTCTATTACACAAACCCTCTGCTTGTACAGGGCACTATTATAAAACTTGCAGATCATATGAAACTTGAAACTATGATAAACTGTGGAATATCGTATAGAACTTTAAAATATTTGTTGGTGAAGTGGATAGGGGTAAATGGCAGTCAAATTTAACATTCACGTTGGTCAGTAAAGATTTGACTACACAATCTCATTTTTCAGCCATGGCCATAACCTTAGAGGGTATGGCAAACTAAGTGAATATCTAGAGACTTACTCAATATTATGAGAGTTTCTGACTGAACCACCCTTTATGGGACTATTCTCCGAAGAGACAACAAAGCTGTATTTTGCTTTTATAAGAGGATATCTGATGACAATATTCTGGACAGAGTCAATAAGGACAAACTGTTCCAACTGGTGAATATATTGGGAACAAGAGTGTAGATATCAATTAATTGGTCAAAGCTAAACTGATTTGCAAGAAAGCCTTCTTGGGCAATGAATAGCTGGAGTCTAGCTTGCCCTCCCTGAGGATATAGTGGGGCAATTTCAATCCAGTCATTCAAGGGTATTGGATTCTTATGTGAAAAGGAAGAACGGGTGGAATAAAGAGGAGAGGCAGAAGAATGTTATGAAGTGAGATGCTTATTTAAAGAGCCAGCAGAGAATTGAGGAGTTGATTGGAGTCTTCCTCCTCTAATATTTCTGACACAGCAGTCTCAAATCTGTCTCTGGCTCAGAATGATATCAGATTGATGTCCCGACATTATTATTTATGTATTTCCATTCTCCATCCCATATTCTAAACCGAATCCGAATCTACTAACGCGTACTTTCAATAGCATGTGGTCTCAGCATTCACTAGTGTATATGAGAGAGAGCAATACGCAGGCGCATGGCCGGTGGTGATAGCAATGTGCAGAGTGTTCCGTCTCGGCTCCGGAAATGTTCCGAATGAGGAAGGAAGAGGATGGATCAAGCGGATAGACAGAGACATTTATGAGCATCTTGTGTAATCCACAAACCTTTCGCTCCCACGTTCAGGACGATGGCTCCAGGCATTGTTGCAGTCGCCGGGCCTGGGGGTGACGGCTGGTCACCATCTTTGTAGAGGAATGAGCGGGAGGTGTTGGCTGCACCACTCCGCCATTGTTCAGAATGGAGACAGAGAGGAGGGTAATTACAAACAATATCACACGTTGCTGGCGAGACTCAGCATTCGTGAGAAGGAAACGTAATTAATGTTTCGAGTTGAGTGAATCTGCTTCTGAAGTTTTGATTTTTTTTTCATCATTTCTCTGAACCTTCCTGCCTCCGCAGTTCTTTGTTTCGTTTATATTGACAGTTATAGGCTTTTAAAGGGGTTTAGAAGAGAAGGATTTACACAGAACAAACAGAAATAAAAATAAATATTGGTCATAAGTCCTCAACCCTCCTCTTCGTCTTCTGCTTCAAATTAAATTTATGTCCCCTGGTGTTGACCAGACAGATGCTAACCGGAAAAATGAGTTACTTTCTCTGCCCCTCATAATCTTACATAGTTAAAAATCACACAACACCAGGTTTTAGTCCAACAGGTTTAATTGGAAGCACACTAGCTTTCGGAGCGACGCTCCTTCATCAGGCCCTTCGGCCCAACAAGTCCACACCGACCCGCCGAAGCGAAACCCACCCATACCCCTACATTTACCCCTTACCTAACACTACGGGCAATTTAGTATGGCCAATTCACCTAACCTGCACATCTTTGGACTGTGGGAGGAAACCGGAGCACCCGGAGGAAACCCACGCAGACACGGGGAGAACGTGCAAACTCCACACAGTCAGTCGCCTGAGTCGGGAATTGAACCCGGGTCTCTGGCGCTGCGAGGCAGCAGTGCTAACCACTGTGCCACCGTGCCGCCTACAAAACAGTCTTAATCTAATCTTTCCTCATAGGTCAGACATTCCAGCCCAGACAGTATCCTTGTACATTGCTCTGCACCCTCTATAGTCCAGGTATACTCTTCCTTTAATGTGGTGATCAGAATTGCATACAGTTATTCCTGAAATAACATTTGTCTCATCAAATCTTCTGTTTGGACTTCCAGTCTTAGATTTTGTAAACTTCTTTTACAGGGTTTTCATGGAGGATGCACAGTGATACCACCAGCTCCCTGCATTTTTGCTCAGCTTCACATTTTTGGATCATTGGAATCTCTTCTGGGGTAAAAGTGACCTGTACAAGAAGGACGGATCCTACCTGCCAGCACCCAGTCCATATCCCTCCAAACCCTTCCTATTCATATACCCATCCAAATGCCTCTTAAATGTTGCAATAACTTTCCAAACATAGACTGGGGCTGCCATAGTGTTAAGGGTTTAGATGGAGAGGAATTTGTAAAGAAAAGTTTCTGAGTTAATATGTTGATGTACCTACGAGAGAAGGTGCAAAACTTGACTTAATCTTGGGGATTAAGGCAGGGCAGGTGAGCAAGGTGTCAGTGGGGGAGCACTTTGGGGCAACGACCATAATTCTATTGGTTTTAAAACAGTGATGGAAAAGGATAGACCAGATCTAAAAGTTGAAGTTCTAAATTGGAGGAAAGCTAACTTAAAATAACTTTCAAAAGCTGATTGGGGACAAATATTCACAGTAAAAGGACAGCTGGAAAATGGGAAGCCTTCAGAAATAAGATAACGAGAGCCCAGAGAAATTATATTCCTGTTAGAGTGAAAGGAAAGGCTGGTAGGTGTAGGGAATGCTGGATGACTAAGAAATTGAGGGTTTGGTTAAGAAAAAGAAGGAAGGTATAGACAGGATAGATCAAATAAATCCTTAGAGTATAAAGGCAGTAGGAGTATACTTAAGAGGGAAATCAGGAGGGCAAAAAGGGGACATGAGATAGCTTTAGCAAATAGATTTAAGGAGAATCCAAAAGGTTTTTACAAATACATTAAGGACAAAAGAGTAACTAGGGAAAGAATAAGACCCCTTAAAGATCAGCAAGGCAGCCTTTGTGTGGAGCCTCAGGAGATGGTGGAGATACTAAACGAGTATTTTGCATCCGTATTTACTGTGGAAAAGGATATGGAAGATATAGAATGTAGGGAAATAGATGGTGACATCTTGAAAAATGTCCATATTACAGAGTGCTAAATGTCTTGAAACACATAAAAGTGGATTAATCCCCAGGACCTGATCAGACGTACCCGAGAACTCTGGGAAGCTAGGGAAGTGATTGCTGGGCCTCTTACTGAGATATTTGTATTATCAATAGTCACAGCTGAGGTACCAGAAGACTGGAGGTTGGCTAAGGTGGTGTCATTATTTAGGAAACATGGTAAGGACAAGCCAGGGAACTATAGACTGGTGAGCCTGATGTCAGTGGTGGACAAGTTGTTGGAGGGAATCATGAGAGACAGGATGTACATGTATTTGGAAAGACAAGGACTGATTAGGGATAGTCAACATGGCTTTGTGCGTGGGAAATCATGTCTCACAAACTTGATTGAGTTTTTTGAAGAATAACAAAGAGAATTGATGAGGGCAGAATGGTGAACCTGATCTATATGGACTTAAGTAAGGCATTTAACAAGGTTCCCCATGGAAGAGTGGTTAGCAAAGTTATATCTTATGGAATAAAGAGATAACTAGCCTTATGGATACTGAACTGGCTCAAAGGTAGAAGACAGAGGGTTGTGGTGGAGGGTTGTTTTTCAGACTGGAGGCCTGTGACCAGTGGAGTGCCACAAGGACCAGTGCTGGGTCCACTACTTTTCATCATTTATATAAATGATTTGGATGTGAGCATAAGAGGTACAGTTAGTAAGTTTGCAGATGACACCAAAATTGGAAGTGTGGTGGACAGGTGAAGAAGGTTACCTCAGATTACAACAGGATCTTGATCAAATGGGCCAACGGGCTGAGAAGTGGCAAATGGAGTTTAATTTAAATAAATGCGAGATGCTGCATTTTGGGAACGCGAATCTTAGCAGGACTTATACACTTAATGGTAAGGTCCTAAGGAGTGTTGCTGAACAAAGAGACCATGGCGTACAGGTTCATAGCTCCTTAAAAGTATTGCTCCAGACAGATAGGATAGTGAAGAAGGCGTTTGGTATGCTTTCCTTTATTGGTCAGACTATTGGGTACAGGAGTTGGGAGATCATATTGCTGCTGTACAGGACATTGGTTAGGCCAGTTTTGGAATATTATGTGCATTTCTGGTCTCCTTCCTTATTGGAAAGATGTTGTGAAACTTGAGAGGGTTCAGAAAAGATTTACAAGGATGTTGCCAGGTTTGGAGGATTTGAGCTATAGGGAGAGGTTGAACAGGCTGGGGCTGTTTTCCCTGGAGCGTTGGAGGCTGAGGGGTGACCGTATAGAGGTTTATAAAATCATAAGGGGCATCGATAAGATAAATAGACAAAGTCTGTTCCCTGGGGTGGGGGAGTCCAGAACTAGAGGGCATAGGTTTAGGGTGAGAGGGGAAAGATATAAAAGAAACCTAAGGGGTAACATTTTCACGCAGAGGGTGTATGTGTATGGAATGAGCTGTCAGAGGAAGTGGTGGATGCTCGTACAATTGCAACATTTAAAAGGCATCTGGATGCGTAAATGAATAGGAAGGGTTTGGAGGGATATGGGCCGGATGCTGGTAGGTGGTCGTTATGGATGAGATGCTGTACATCTCTGTGACTCGATGACTCTATAACAGCTACTGCGGGTCCTTGATAAGTATGTATCTATCAGGCAGGGATGTCGAGAGAGGGACCATGGTTTACTAGCAAAGTTGAAACTCTTGTCAAGAGGATGAAGAAGACTGATGTGAGGATGAGGCTTGAAGGCTCAGTTTGGGGGCTTGAGAGTTGTACGTTAGCCAGAAAAAATCTAAAGAGAGGGTTAAGAAGAGCCAGGAGGGGACATGAGAAGTTGTTGGCGGATAGGATCAAGGAAAACCCCTAAGGCCTTCATAGGTATATCAGGAATAATGGAATGACTAGTGTAAGATTAGAGCCAATCAAAGTTGGTAGTGGAAAGTTGTGTGTGGAATCTGAGGACATAGGGGAAGCGCTTAATGAATACTTTTCGTCAGTATTCCCATTGGAAATGGCAATGTTAGTGAGAATACGGAGGTACAGGCTACAAGATTAGATGGGGTTGCGGTTGAAAACGAGGAGATTTTAGCAATTTTAGAAGATCTGAAAATAGTTAAGACCGCTGGGCTGGATGGGATTTATCCTTGGATTCTCTGAGATGCCAGAGAGGAGTTTGCACAGCGCTTGTCTTTGATCTTTGTGTCTTCATTGTGGACAGGAGAATGCCAGAAGACTGGAGGATAGCAAATGTTGTTCCCTTGTTTAAGAAGGGGAGTCGAGACAATCCTGATAATTATAGGCAAGTGAGCCTTACTTCAGTTGTGGGTATGGTGTTGGAAAAGGTTATAAGGGATAGGATTTGTACTGAGCTGGAAAGGAATAATTTGATTAGAGATATTCAACACTGTTTTGTGCCTAACTAACCTTATTGAATTCTTTGAGAAGGTAACCAAACTGGTGGATATGGGTAAAGCGGTTGGTGTGGTACATATGGATTTCAGTAAGGTGTTTGATAAGGTTCCACACGTTAGGCTATTACACAAAATATGGGCTTTGGGATTGAAGGTGATTTCGTGGTTTGGATCAGAAATTGGTTGACAGAGGGTGGTGGTTGATGGGAAATGTTCATCCTGGAGCTCAGTTACTGGTGGTGTGCTGTAAGGATCTGTGTTTGGGGCACTGCTGTTTGTCATTTTTATAATTGACCTGGATGTGAGAGTAGAAGGATGGGTTAGTAAATTTGCGGATGATACTAAGGTATGCAGAGTTGTGGATAGTGCCGAATGATGATGTGGGTTACAGAGGGACATAGATAAGATGCAGTGCAAGGTGGAGAGGTGGCAAATGGAGTTTAATGCGGAAAAGTGAGAGGTAGTTCACTTCAGAAGAAATAACAAGGAGGCAGAGTACTGGGCTAATGGTAATATTCTTGGCAGATGAGCAGAGAGATCTGTGTCCAGCTACATAAATCCCTGAAAGTTGCCACCCAGGTTGTTAAGAAGGCATATGGTGTGTTTGTATTTATTGGTAGAGGGATTGAGTTTCAGAGCTACGAGGTCATGCTTCAGCTGTACAAGACACTGGTAAGGTCGCACCTGGAGTTTTGTGTGCAGTTCTGGTTACTGCTTTATAGGAAGAATGTAAAAGCTTTGGAAAGGGTTCAGAGGAGTTTAACTACAATGTTGCCTGGTATGGAAGGTCTTACAAGGAAAGGCTGAAGGAATGAGGCTGGTTTTTGTTGGAGAGAAGGAGGTTGAGAGATGACATAATCGAAGCATATAAGATAATCAGAGAGTTAGATAGGATGGACAGTGAGCGCCTTTTTTCTCAGATGGTGAAGGCTAACATGAGGGGACATAGCTTTAAATTGGGGGGTAATAGATATAGGACAGATATCGGGAGTTTCTTTACTCAGAGTAGTAGGGGCGTGGAACGGCCTACCTGCAACAGTAGTAGACTTGCTGACGTTTAGGGCATTTAAATGGGCATTGGGCATACATATGAATAATAATGCAACGGTGTAGGTTAGATGTGGGAATCAGATTAATTTCACAGATTGGCACAACATTGAGGGCTGAAGGGGCCTGTTTTCTATGCACTATGTTCTATCCCTAAATTGCAAGGGACGGGGGTGTAAACCTCCCACATTCCACATATAAGACAAAGAGTCGCCATCCTACCCCTGGGGCATTCAATTTCACGCAGGTCTGCAGAGCAAATTAACTCTGTAGTATCACAGTCACACCCCACATCCTGCAAGGATTCCATCCCATTCTCCCAGTTCCTTCACCTACATCACATGTCTTGAGGTGATGCCACCTTCCAAAACAGCATTGCTGACATGGCTTGCTTCTTCCATGATTGTGGTTTTCCACTCACTGCAGTTGACAGGGCCCTCGACCTGTCACCTGTGATTCCACCGTTGCCCCACCTATCACTGATAAAGATTAGATTAGATTAGATTACTTACAGTATGGAAACAGGCCCTTCGGCCCAACAAGTCCACACCGCCCCGCCGAAGCGCAACCCACCCATACCCCAACCCCTACATTTACATTTACCGCTTACCTAACACTACGGGCAATTTAGCATGGCCAATTCACCTGACCTGCACATTTTTTGGACTGTGGGAGGAAACCGGAGCACCCGGAGGAAACCCACGCAGACACGGGGAGAACGTGCAAACTCCACACAGTCAGTCGCCTGAGGCGGGAATTGAACCCGGGTCTCTGGCGCTGTGAGGCAGCAGTGCTAACCACTGTGCCACCGTGCCGCCCACCGTGCCGCCCATGATAACAGCATGATCGGATTCCCCTTTGCCTAACTTTTCATCCCACCAGGCTCTGCATTCAAAGGATCATTCTCCACCATTTCAGACAACTCCAGCAGAACGCCACAACCCTTGCTCCCCCGATCTGGATTTTGCAGGGATCGTTCACTCTGGGACAGCCTAGCCCGTTCCACAACCACCATCACCACCACCCACTCCCTACAGCACCTTCCCATGTAACCGCAGGAGGTGCAACACCTGCCCCTTTACCTCTTCCCTGATCACCATCCAAGGGCCTAAATGGACTTTCCAGGTCAGAGAGAGTCCTAGAGTCACACAGACTTACAGCACGGAGACAAGCCCTTTGGCCCAAACTCGTCTATGCTGATCAAAATGTCCATCCACGCTCACCCTATTTCCCTACACTTGGCTGAAATCCTTCTAAACCTTTCCTATCCACGTATTTGTCCAAATGCCTTTTAAATGTTGTTCATGTACCTGCCTCAAAAACTTCTGCTGGCAGCTCTTTCCATATGTGTACCACTCTCTGTGTAAAGAAGTTGCCCCTCAGGTTCCCTCTTATTCTTTCCTCTTTAACCTTAAACTGATGCTCTCTAGTCCTTGAATCCCTAACTCTGGGGGAAAAAGAATATGATAATAGAATGTAACAATTAAAATTTCATGATTTGAAGGTGTTGAACTCTATATATAAAGTCCAGAGGCTGTAAAGTGCCTAGTCTGAAGATGAGATGTTGTTCCTCCAGTTTGTGATTCACTGGAACACTGCAACATGCTGAAGGCAGACACATGGGCAGGAGGCTGTGTTAAAATGACCAGATTCAGGAAGGCTGGGTTTGTGCTTGCTCACAGACCGAAGGTGTTCCGCAAAGCAGTCACCCTGCCTGTGTTGTTTTCACCAATGTAGAGTAGGCCATGTTGAGTGCAATGAATGCAATATACAAGATTGGAGTAGGTATGGATGAAATTCTAGTTATCTGAAAGTGGAATAACTGGTAGACACAGAGAGTCCTAGAGTCATATAGACCTACAGCACGGAGACTAGCCCTTTGGCCCAAACACATCCATGCCGATCATAATGTCCATCCACGCTAACCCCATTTCCCTGCACTTGGCTGAAATCTAGTCTCTCGTCCTCAATTCTCCAACTCTGGGAAAAGACTGAGTACATTCACCCTATCCATGTCTCTCATGTTCTTATACACTTCTATAGGATCCCCCACTCCTATGCTCTAAAGAAAAAAGTTCTGGCTTGTCTGCACTCTTTTCAGTTTAACAACATCCTTCTGATAGCAAGGTGTCCAAAGCTGAACACAATATTCCAAGTGCGTTCTGACCAACTACAACGTAACTGCCCAATTTCCATATTCAGTGCCCTGACTGATGAGGGCCAGTGTGCCAAAAGTCGTCTTCACTGCCCTGTCTACTGGTGACTCCACTTTCACTTGTATCTACTCCAATCTTGTGTATTGTATTAACTGCACTCAACGTGACCTATTTTACGTTGAAGAAACCAAACACCGACAGGGTGACTGCTTTGCAGAACACCTTCAGTCTGTGTGCAAGCAGGAACCCAGCCTTCCTGAATCTGGTAATTTTAACACAGCCTCCTGCCCAGGACCATGTGTCTGCCCTCAGCATATTGCAGTGTTCCAGTGAATCACAAACTGGAGGAACAACATCTCATCTTCAGACTACGCACTTTACAGCCTTCTCGACTTAGTTCTGAGTTCAACATCTTCAAATTATGAAATTTTACTTAGAACATTGAACATAGAACATAGGAAAGAACAGCACAGAGCAGGCCCTTTGGCGCGGTTTAATCCTAATGTAAGATATAACTTAACCTACGCACCCCTCAACTCACTGCTGTCCATGTGCCTGTCCAGCAGTCACTTAAATGTCCCTAATGACTCTGCTTCCACCACCACAGTTGGCCACGCATTCCATGCATTCACAACTCTCTGCGTAAAGAACCTACCTCTTATTATGTCTCCTCTATACCTTTCCCCTAATATCTTAAAACTATGACCCCTCATACCTGTCAATCCTGCCCTGGGAAAGAGTCTCTGGCTATTGACTCTATCTATTCCTCTCACTATCTTGTTTACTTCGATCAGGTCTCCTCTCTTCCTCCTCTCCAGAGAGAAAAGTACGAGCTTTTTTAACCTTTCTTCATAAGACAAGCCCTCCAGTCCAGGCAGCATCCTGGTAAACCTTCTTTGCACCCTCTCCAAAGCCTCTCTATCTTTCCTATAGTAGGACGACCAGAACTGGACAAAATATTCCAAGTATGGTCTCACCAGGGACTATAGAGCTGTAGCAAAACCTCGCAGCTCTTAAACTCGATCCCACTAGTAATGAAAGCCAAAACACCATATGCTTTCTTAACAATCCTATCCACTTAGGTGGCAACTTTGAGGGATCTATGTACATGTACACCCAGATCCCTCTATTCTTCCACACTACCAAGAATCCTGTCTTTAATCCTATATTCAGCATTCGAGTTCGACCTTCCAAAATGCATCACTTCGCCTGTTTCATTCTGTTATCATATTCTCTCTCCCCTCCCCCCATCCCAATGGGACTGTCTATCCTTTCAAGCCTGGCAGGTAAACACATCATCATTCTGCCATTCTCACATTCCAATCACTTTATCTGAATTATCAACATCTTTTCTCCACAAGCACCCTACATCCACTATCCCCCAAACCAAAGTCTAGAATAAATGCTGTCCCCTCCACACTTCACTTCAGCTCTGAAGAAGAGTCATCCAGATTCAAAATATTAGCTTGCTCTGTCTTTATGTCTGCCTCACCCACTGTAATCTCCAGCATTGTTGTTTTCAATTGAGGATAGTACTCTGGACCTCACTAGAATCCCCAAAAGGAGTTGGCCTAGACCCAACTTTTATACTTAAAAGTAAGTGTAAGACAGATGTGATTTGATTTCCACTTCTAAGGTTTAATAAAACACACTTTATCCTTGAAACACAGTTAAAATACAAAAAAAAATTAACTGTGTTGAAATAGTTTGCTAGGTAATGTATTATTAAATCACTAATATTCAACTGTTCCAATACAGGCAGCATCCCAAAAATGCACCCTTTGGCAGGAGTGCAATTCAGTAAAGCAGTTCTAGTTCTCAGGTGCTGCCCCTCTCCAGTCCTGAAGACAGAAACAAGCTGCCAATTGGATTTTTAAGAGGAAGCGTCTCATCTTAGGCTTCATGTTGGCAGCTTGGATGTCAACCTTTTAGCTCAGCAGTCAGCAGAAATCTTCAACTAACTGAAAATCAAACTGAAAATCTTCCTGGGTCTTTTTGAGTCATGATTCCTTTATCTTATTTAAAAAAAAAATACCCAGGAATAACTCTATGCTGTTTACCAACTTCTTGTCTAAAGAAGATTTTCTGTCACCCCATTGTGGCAAACCCCTCTGCAAGATAAACACAGCACAGAGCACAGCTCTCTTAAAGGCGCAGCACCATCACAATAGTCAATCAGGCTTGCGGTGTGGTTCCCGGTTGAGCATGCTAAACTTTCAATACAGCCAGCCTGTTATGCGCAAACAAAACATGTACAAAATTGTGGAGACAGTGAGGTCTGCAAATGCAGGAGATCAGAGTTGAGAGTGTGTTGCTGGAAAAGTACAGCAGGTCGGGCAGCATCCAAGGAGCAGGAGAATCGACGTTTTGGGCAGGAGCCCTTCATCGGGAATGTACAAAATTGTGCCTGTTTCAACTCATAGAACATAGCCAGAACAGGCCCTCATAATAAAATAACTTATCCTGTGCGTGCACCCTTCAATTCACTGCTATCCATGTTTATGTCCAGCAGTCGCTTAAATGTCCCTAATGAGTCCTCTTCCACCACCACCGCTGGCAACGCATTCCATGATTCACAACTCTCTGCGTAAAGAACCTTCCTCTGATGTCCCCTCTATACCTTTCTCCTAATATCTTAAAACTATGACCCCTTGTGCCAGTCAGTCCTGCCTTGGAGAAAAGTCTCTGGCTATTGACTCTATCCATCCCTCTCATTACCTTGTATACCTCCTTCTCTCCAGAGAGACAACTCAACATGACAGGTTCCAGCCATTCTCTTGTTCAATCTCAGGGCGATGTCTTGACCAATCAGAGCCAACCTGCTTCATCTAAATTGAAATAAAGTTTGGTGGTTAACTGTCTATCATTCTTTAAATTATGCATTGTCTATAGCAATCTATATTTATTTACTTAATCACCCAATCACTACTCTCATATTATGTTTTTCCCCCTTAGAGTGGTGAACCTGGTGAGTGCAGGGCGGAAAATTTTGATAAAACATGTATATTTTCGGCATTTATCATCCTTCTTAAACTGCTTCACTCCATGTGCTGAAGATGTTGGTGGCAACAATGCCAACTGAGTAGCTACAGATTGTTCTCTTATCATCACTGAGAAATAATGACCTATGTCCAAGTCAAGAATTTGAAATGTAGTGTACAATTCATGAAATACGGTGATTCACAGCCTATTATAAAACAATGTTTGACCCTGAGCCATGTGAATATTAAAAGTAACTGAAAGCATGGTTAAAGAGATCAGGACATTAGTGAACTACCTGACCTTTTATGCCAGTCCAGTTTCTTTCATGTTTACTTACCACCAAATATTTCCAGATTAATTCAGATCAGTTTGCAACCTGCATTTATATTATTGTGGGTTCTCATTCATTCTCATTTTGTTTTAAATCAATTTCACAGGAAGAGAAGGAAAGTATTTGAGTCTTGAACTGAGCGCACAATAAATCTCAACAAGGTCTGATTGAGTCACCCAAATTATTGTCATCTGAATCTGATTGGATGTTGAGCATGGAAGGGCAAAACACCATTCATGGTGGAGAAAACCCATGCATATGTTATGTGCATGGTCATGGATTCAGTCAACCATCTGACCTTTCAAATTATAGGAAGAATCACACTGGGAAGAAACCGTGGAAATGTCAGGATTGTGAGGAGGGATTCAGATTTCCATCTGAGCTGGAAATCCACCGCCGCACTCACACTGGAGAGAGGCCATTTACCTGCTTCAGATGTGGGAAGGGATTCACTCAGTCATCCCACCTGATGGCACACCAGCGAGTTCACACTGATGAAAGACCTTTTAAATGTCCAGATTGTGGAAAGTGCTATAAATGTTCCAGTGAACTGATGCGCCATCGGCGTGTTCACACTGATAAGGAACCATTTAGGTGTTCTCATTGTGAGACTGGGTTCAAGATTTCATCTCAACTCACTGTACATCAGCGAGTTCACACTGTGCAGAGATTGGTCACTTGCTCTGAGTGCGGGAAGAGATTCAGTCAATCTTCCAATCTGCAGACTTGCACTCATGATAGACTGTTCACCTGCACCATGTGTGAGAAGAAATTTGCTCACTCGTCCAATCTGCTGAAACACCAACGAGTTCACAGTGATGAGAGACCTTTTAAATGCTCAGAATGTGGGAAGTGCTATAGAAGTCCCCGGGAACTGATGTCGCATCAACGTGTTCATACTGATGAGAAACCATTCAGATGCTCTCATTGTACAACAGGGTTCAGACGATCATCTGACCTCGCTAAACACCAGCGAATTCACACTGCTCCAAGTGTAGGAAGGGATTCACTCAGTCATCTAGCTTGCTCAGACACCAGCGAGCTCACAAGTAATGTATTGATTATATTTCACCATTAATCACATCCAGCAATGAACAATGCTTATTGGGGTCTGATTTTGCTAATACAAATTATCTCTGGTTATAGATGTTAATATTCCAATAAATCAACTTGGTGTTTAACATACCATGTGTCTTTTTAGAATCTCTAACAGACATTAATTCCTGTTAACTCTACCACTGACCTTGCTAAAGATTGTAGGCTCAGGAAGTGGGCCCTTCCAGATTGTACTCTGAGAAAGCTGGGTTTCAGTATTGTCACTAATCTCTGATGAGGAAACTATGGAATTCTTACACACTAACTGAATTTTACATGTCATGGAATCCCTGCAGGGTGGAAGTAGGCTCTTCGGCCCATCACGTCCACACTGACCCTCCAAAAAGCATCCCATCCAAACCCATCCTCCCTCTGTAACCCTGTATTTCCCATAGCTAACACACCTGAATAGTATGGGCAATTTGGAATAGTCAGTCTATCTGCATCTCTGAACAGATTGAAACTGATTTCCAGGCTGTGAGAGAGCTGTTCAGTGACCTTTTAGTGTCAGCCTGTGCTACTGTGGATGTACAGGTTCTTGCTGTGGGATCTGATATTGACAATTAATATTATCAGTATTACAATAAGAATTGTCATACTGGATAAAACAGGAAATTTCAAACTTGATTATGCTTTAATGGGGTGCCACAAAGTTCAGTGGTGGTACCTCAACTGTTCACAATAAACGTTTGGATGAAGGAATTGAATGCCATATTTCCAAATTTGCAGAAGACATTAAGCTGGATGACAGGATGTGCTGTGAGGAGGATACTAAGAGGCTGCAAGGTGACTTGGACAGATTGGCTGAGTAGGCAAAGACCTGGCAAATGCAATTTAGTGTATTTAAATATCAGGTTATCCACTTTGGTCACAAAAACAGGAAGTTAGATTATTATTTGAATTGTGGCAGTTTAGGAAAAGGTGAGGTGGAATGAGACCTGGGAATCATGGTGGAATAGTTGCAGAAGCTTGACATGCAGGTGTAGCAGACAGTGAGGAAAACTAATGGAATACTCTCCTCCATAGCGAGAGGATTTGAGTATGTGAGTAAGGATATCCTGCTGCAGATAAACACAGCCTTGGTGAGGTCACGTCCTGAGTAGTTTGTGCAGTTTTGGTCTCCTAGTGTGAGGAAGGAAATTCTTGCTATTGAGGGATGCAGTGAATCACCAGACTGATTCCTGGGATGGCAGGACTGAGGTAGGAGGAAAGACTGGATTGATCAGGCTTTTAGATGCTGGAATTTAGAAGAATGACAGAATCTCCTAGAAATATATAAAATCTTGATGGAACTAGACAAGCTAGATGCAGAAAGAAGGTTCCCAATGTTGGGGAAGTCCACACTGAGAGGTCACAAGCAAAGAATAAGGGGTAAGCCATTTAAGGGAATTCTCTCCCACAGGAAGCTGTTAGGGTCAGTTCATTAGATATTTTTAAGAGGGAGCTGGACATATTCCTTGATCCCTTTAGACACAAGGGCTATTGGGAGAGGGTGGGAATGGGATACTGAGATTGCACAATCAGCCATGACCATTTTTGAATGGTGATGCAAGCTCAAAGGGCTGAATGGTCTACTTTTGCCCCTATTTTCTATATTCTTTCTGGTGTTGAATAGTAGTCTTTTTTTAAAAAAAAATCTCTTGTGGGATGTGAGCATTACTGGCTGGTCAGCATTTATTGCTCATCCCAAGTTGCACTTGAGAAAATGGTGATGAGCTGCCTTCTTAAACCGATTGAAAGGTAGCTCACTTCCTTGCCACCTTCCAGACCAGGGATAAATCGATGTCAGGGAACCACAATACCATTGATGTGTGCTTGATCATAGGGAGGAAGATATTGTAAGGGATTCTGAGAGGTGCTGTTTGTGATACTGGGGCCATTATGTAGTCTCACCATGGCTTTTGGAACAGAAGCGTACGGTTTACAAATTTTTTTTTTTAAGAATTAGATTTACTATAGAGTGGAAACAGAAATAGGAAAGGAGCAGTCACCTTGTTGGGTGTTTACTATAGACCGAGATGTGAAGAAACAGGTCTTGGAAAGGTACAGAAGCCACAGGATAGTAGTCATGGGTGATTTTAACTTCCCAAATATTGATTGGAAGCTCTTTAGATCAAGTAGATTGGACGGGGCAGTGTTTGTGCAGTGTGTCCAGGAAGCTTTTCTAACTCAGTATGTAGATTGTCCGACCAGAGGGGAGGCCATATTGGATTTGGTACTTGGTAACGAACCGGGACAAATGATGGGCTTGTTAGTGGGTGAGCATTTTGGCGATGGTGACCACAATTCTGTGACTTTCACCTTGGTTATGGAGAGAGAGATAGGTGTGTGCAACAGGGCAGGTTTTACAATTGAGGGAAGGATAAATACGATGCTGCAAGACAAGATCTGAGGAGCTTAAATTGGGAGCATAGGCTGTCAGGGAAGGATGTCATTGAAATGTGGAACTTTTTCACGGAACAGATACGACGTGTCCTTGATATGTATGTACCTGTCACGCAGGAAAGAGATGGTCGTGTGAGGGAACCTTGGTTGACGAGGGAGGTTGAATGTCTTGTAAAGAGAAAGAAGGAGGCTTACATAAGGTGGAGGAAACAAGGTTCAGACAGAGCGCTGGAGGGATACAGGATAGCCAGGAGGGAGCTGAAGAAAGGGATTAGGAGAGCTAAAAGAGGGCATGAAAAATCCTTGGCGGGTAGGATCAAGGATAACCCGAAGGCCTTTTATGCGTATGTGAGAAACATGAGAATGATGAGAACGAGGGTAGGTCCGATCAAGGACAGTAGTGGGAGACTGTGTATTGAGTCGGAAGAAATAGGAGAGGTCTTGAATGAGTACTTTTCTTCAGTATTTACAAATGAGAGGGACCGTATTGTTGAAGAGGAGAGTATGAAACGGACTGGTAAGCTAGAGGAGATACTTGTTCGGAAGGAAGATGTGTTGGGCATTTTGAAAAACTTGAAGATAGACAAGTCCCCCAGGCCCGACAGGATATATCCTAGGATTATGTGGGAAACGAGAGGAAATTGCAGAACCGTTGGCAATGATCTTTTCGTCTTCACAGTCAATGGGGGTGGTGCCAGGGGACTGGAGAGTGGCGAATGTTGTGCCCCTGTTCAAAAAAGGGAATAGGATAACCCCGGGAATTACAGGCCAGTTAGTCTTACTTCGGTGGTAGGCAAAGTAATGGAAAGGGTACTGAGGATAGGATTATGAAGTATCTGGAAAGACACTGCTTGATTAGGGACAGCCAGCATGGATTTGTGAGGGGTAGGTCTTGCCTTACAAGTCTTATTGAATTCTTTGAGGTGACCAAGCATGTGGATGAGTATAGAGCAGTGGATGTAGTGTACATGGATTTTAGTAAGGCATTTGATAAGGTTCCCCATGGTAGGCTTATGCGGAAAGTCAGGAGGCATGGGATAGTGGGAAATTTGGCCAGTTGGATAGAGAACTGGTGAGAGTGGTGGTAGATAGCCTGGAGCCCAGTTACAAGTGGAGTTCCGCAGGGATCAGTTCTGGGTCCTCTGCTGTTTGTAATTTTTACTAATGACTTGGAAGAGGGAGTTGAAGGGTGTGTCAGTAAATTTGCAGACGATACGAAGATTGGTGGAGTTGTGGATAGTGAGGAGGGCTGTTGTCGGCTGCAAAGGGACTTAGATATGATGCAGAGCTGGGCTGAGGAGTGGCAGATGGAGTTCAACCCTGTCAAGTGTGAGGTTGTCCATTTTGGAAGGACAAATAAAAATGCGGAATACAGAGTTAATGGTAGGGTTCTTAGTAAGGTGGAGGAGCAGAGGGATCTTGGGGTCTATGTTCATAGGTATTTGAAAGTTGCCACTCAGGTGGATAGAGCTTGTAAGAAGGCCTATGGTGTATTTGCGTTCATTAGCAGAGGGATTGAATTCAAGAGTCGTGAGGTGATGTTGCAGCTATATAGGACCTTGGTCAGGCCACATTTGGAGCAATGTGTGCAGTTCTGGTCACCTCATTTTAGGAAAGATGTGGAAGCTTTGGAGAGGGTGCAGAGGAGATTTACCAGGATGTTGCCTGGAATGGAGAATAGGTCGTATGAGGATAGGTTGAGAGTGCTAGGCCTTTTCTCATTGGAACGGCGAAGGATGAGGGGTGACTTGATAGAGGTTTATAAGATGATCAGGGGAATAGATAGAGTAGACAGTCAGAGACTTTTTCCCCGGGTACAACAGAGTGTTACAAGGGGACATAAATTTAAGGTGAAGGATGGAAGGTATAGGGGGGATGTCAGGGGTAGGTTCTTTACCCAGAGAGTGTGGGGGCATGGAATGCGCTGCCTTTGAGAGTGGCAGAGTCAGAATCATTGGTGACCTTTAAGCGGCAATTGGATAGGTACATGGATAGGTGCTTAAGCTAGGACAAATGTTCGGCACAACATTGTGGGCCGAAGGGCCTGTTCTGTGCTGTATTGTTCTATGTTCTATGTTCTAATTCAAATAGTTTGGATGGAGCAGTTTTTGTCAATTATGTCCAGGAAGGACTGCTGACTCAATATGTAGATAGGCCAACGAGAGGGGAGGCCATATTGGATTTGGTGCTTTGCAATGAGCCAGACCAGGTCTCCGATCCCTCAGTGGAGAGCAGTTTGGGGATAGTGAACACAACTCTCTGACCTTTACTATAGTCAAGGAGAGGGTTAGGAGCAGCTGGTATGGGAAAGTATTTAGAGGGGGGACAAATTTACAATGCTATTAGACACCTCCACATCAATGCTATAAGGCAGGAACTGGGGTGCCTAAATTGGGAACAGATGTTCTCCGGGAAATACATGACAGAAATGTGGAGATTGTTTAGGGAGCACTTGCTGATGGTGCTGGATGGTAGGGGGAACGAACCTTGGGTGACAAGGAATGTAGAACATCTAATCAAGATGAAGAACGAATTTTACTTAAGGTTGGGGAAGCAAAGATCAGACAGGGCTCTAGAGGGTTACAATTTGGCCAGGAAGGAACAGAAACATGGACTTAGGAGAGCTGGAAGGGGCATGAAAAAGCTTTAGCGAGTAGGATTGAGGAAAACCCTAAGGCATTCCACACTTAAGTGAGGAACAAGAGGATGGCCAGAATGAGCGTAAGGCTGTAAAATTAAAAATTCTTGGACCACTCATAGGTTGCAAAATAACATTCTTTTGTTATAATGAAGCCAGCTGAGAGATCAATAGACAATAAATCTAAATTATCAATCAGATGATCTAGAATTTGCTAGTAAATGATCTCTGAAACATAGTAAAAGACAATATAATTTGATACTCTTAGCATGCTCTGTTATCTTATTTTTTTCTCTCTAATTCACGCAATATAAAGTTTCTTTATTAATTAGGTTCTCATTAGATAATTAATAAACTTGGTATTGTTAAACAAAGCTGCTGACGTTTTCTTTTATTTGTCTAAATGTTTGAGAATGAGGTAAGAAACAAAGCTGTTAATTCTATCAGAGTTCTTTCACACATGTCAAACAAACTGATTGTTTAAGTCTATGATAATCAGAAATTAGGGAACTGTCTGGTCCTGTTTGTTGCATCATGATTTCATAGGAATGTGTTATGGCAATTGTCTAGGAACAGAACAACTGAGTCTTTGCCAGGATAGATTCATTCTCATGGTCACTGTGACTACAGTAACCATTTTAAACTTGTAAGACAAATTATAATTGAAAAATAGTGATTTAAAATGGATGCTTTTAATTGTTGATTCCCCTATACTTTATCATTCCCTCCTTTTGATCATTTTTATGATCAACCAGCCCATCCCTAAAGTTTATGATGATAGCAACTAGATATTAGTGACCATAAACATTTGAATGTAAGAATGCAGATGATTACAGTAAATAACGTAGTACCAAAATGTAAAAAACATGCCCCCAATATTCTCAAAGAGGTCCTTAAATAGCCACCATCCTGCAACACTGCCAAATTCACCAAAATCTGAGTTTCTGAACCTCTTGGTAATGTGCCTGGAGAGATCAATGATATTAGAGGATTTGTCAGGAATATAGATACAACATTGCTTTCCTACAATGGCACAAGTGCCACCCACTTTAGCTAATAGAAAGTCCAAAGGGCCAGTGTCTTGACTGCGACCATTTCAGCATTGATGTTAGTCAGGGCATTGGCAGTATTATTGGCCACAATTTCCAGTATAGTCCTTAATCTACTCAATTCTTTGCCCTGCAAGGAAGCTATCCTAATAAAGGTTAGGAGGCTGGTAGGTACCTCTTGGTCCTAGGGGGAAGAGGGTGAAGGTAACTCCTCTAAAACCCTAATGAGAGGAACTACATACCCTATATAACATAATCCCCACCAGTCCGAGTGGAGCCATGGATAGGCATTGAGCCTGCAAACAAAATAGATGTTAGGCTAGAATGGGAGAAAGTGAGGACTGTACAGCAGGTCAGGCAGCATCTGAGAAGCAGGAGTATCGACGCTTTGGGCATAAGCTCTTTATCAGGAATCTGGCTAATGCCTGAAGCGTAGATTCTCCTGCTCCTCGGATGCTGTCTGACCTGGTTAGGCGAGAATATCTGTCTCTGAATTGGGAGTAGGGCAATTCTAGAGGGACCCTGATGGAGGACCAAACAAACAAAATCTAATTTTGGTCAAATTTTGGTTAGGTTCAATCCATGGGATAGTGAAGCAGCATCGACTAGACCCCATATATAAGCCACTAGAGAAGCTCTCATTGTTACTGAAGCAAATCGTGTCATTAATAGTATTATTAAGGACTTCGAGGAGAAAGTGAGGACTGCAGATGCTGGAGATCAGAGCTGAAAATGTGTTGCCGGAAAAGCGCAGCAGGTAAGGCACCATCCAAGGAACAGGAGAATCGACGTTTCGGGCATAAGCCCTTCTTCAGGAATGAGGAAAGTGTGTCCAGCAGGCTAAGATAAAAGGTAGGGAGGAGGGACTTGGCGGAGGGGCGTTGGAAATGCGATAGGTGGAAGTTGGTCAAGGTGAGGGTGATAGGCCAGAGTGGGGTGGGGGCGGAGAGGTCAGGAAGAAGCTTGCAGGTTAGGAAGGCGGTGCTGAGTTCGAGAGATTTGACTGAGACAAGGTGGGGGGAGGGGAAATGAGGAAACTGGTGAAATCCGAGTTCATCCCTTGTGGTTGGAGGGTTCCTAGGGGGAAGATGAGGCGCTCTTCCTCCAACCGTCGTGTTGCTATGGTCTGGCGATGGAGGAGTCCAAGAACCTGCATGTCCTTGGTGGAGTGGGAGGGGGAGTTGAAGTGTTGAGCCATGGGGTAGTTGGGTTGGTTGGTCCGGGTGTCCCAGAGGTGTTCTCTGAAACGTTCCGCAAGTAGGCGGCCTGTGCTCCCACAAGGAGGTTGAACAGTTCATCCACTTTACCAACACCTTCCACCCCGACCTCAAATTCACCTGGACCGTCTCAGACTCCTCCCTCCCCTTCCTAGATCTTTCCATTTCTATCTCGGGCGACCGAATCAACACGGACATTTACTATAAACCGACCGACTCCCACAACTACTGAGACTACACCCCCTCCTACCCTGCCCCCTGTAAAAACGCCATCCCATATTCCCAATTCCTTCGTCTCCTAACACATCTGCTCCCAGGAGGACCAGTTCCAATACCGTACAACCCAGATGGCCTCCTTCTTCAAAGACCGCAATTTCCCCCCAGACATGGTCGACGATGCCCTCCACCGCATCTCCTCCACTTCCCGCTCCTCCGCCCTTGAGCCCCGCCCCTCCAACCGCCACCAGGACAGAACCCCACTGGTCCTCACCTACCACACCACCAACCTCCATATACAGCGTATCATCCACCGTCATTTCCGCCACCTCCAAACGGACCCCAACACCAGGGATATATTTCCCTCCCCTCCCCTATCAGCATTCCGAAAAGACCACTCCATCAGTGACTCCCTCGTCAGGTCCACACCCCCCACCAACCCAACCTCTACTCCCGGCACCTTCCCCTGCAACTGCAAGAAATGCAAAACTTGCGCCCACACCTCCCCCCTTACCTCCCTTCAAGGCCCCAAGGGATACTTCCATATCCGCCACAAATTCACCTGCACCTCCACACACATCATTTATTGCATCCGCTGCAGCCGATGTGGCCTCCTCTATATTGGGGAGACAGGCCGCCTACTTGCGGAATGTTTCAGTGAACACCTCTGGGACACCCGGACCAACCAACCCAACTAACCTGTGGCTCAACACTTCAACTCCCCCTCCCACTCCACCAAGGACATGCAGGCCCTTGGACTCCTCCATCGCCAGACCATAGCAACACGACGGTTGGAGGAAGAGCGCCTCATCTTCTGCCTAGGAACCCTCCAACCACAAGGGATGAACTCAGATTTCTCCAGTTTCCTCACTTCCCCTCCCCACACCTTGTCTCAGTCAAATCCCTTGAACTCAGCACCGCCTTCCTAACCTGCAATCTTCTTCCTGACCTCTACCCCCTCACCCCACTCTGGCCTATCACCCTCACCTTGACCTCCTTCCACCTATCGCATTTCCAACACCCCTCCCCCAAGTCCTTCCTCCCTACCTTTTATCTTAGCGTGCTGGACACACTTTAGTCATTCCTGAAGAAGGGCTTATGCTCGAAACGTCAATTCTCCTGTTCCTTGGATGCTGCCTGACCTGCTGCGCTTTTCCAGCAACACATTTTCAGTAGTGGGCGGCACGGTGGCACAGTGGTTAGCACTGCTGCCTCACAGCGCCAGAGACCCGGGTTCAATTCCCGCCTCAGGCGACTGACTGTGTGGAGTTTGCACGTTCTCCCCGTGTCTGCGTGGGTTTCCTCCGGGTGCTCCGGTTTCCTCCCACAGTCACAAAGATGTGCAGGTCAGGTGAATTAGCCATGCTAAATTGCCCGTAGTGTTAGGTAAGGGGTAAATGTAGGGGTATGGGTGGGTTTCGCTTCGGCGGGTCGGTGTGGACTTGTTGGGCCGAAGGGCCTGTTTCCACACTGTAATCTAATCTAATCTATTATTAAGGACTACCAGGAAAGGGGGTATATGGAATCTGTTATAGCCAGGATGCTACCAATCTCCGAATAGGGTCACTTCATACCCTGCTGACTACCATTCCTGTACTTCCTCAATTTTATCCGAATCAGTTCCAGCGTATTTACCATTTGGCCAAGTCAAGCCAGATAAAAGAGACAGGCCACAGAGGGAATACACCCCTGCGATTAGGGTGGCATATGAGCACAAACCCAACATCTGGGCACTTTAATAAGCCAAATACAAAATAGTGTTAGCATGAAAGCCTTCTGCCTCCTCAAAGTAAATCCCTCCAAAGTCATCAAAGTCATCAGATCCAATGCATTTTTTCTTAGTCCTTGTCTGTTCCTTCACTGACTCATTTCCAGTCTGTTCTATGAATCCAGTGGAGTTGTCCTTGCACTTTCACAGCCGTGGGGGTAGTCAGCAACACTTGAAATGGTCCTTTCCACCTTGGCTCCGATTTTCCATGGTCCCAGTTCTTAATCAGAACAAAATTTTCAGGTTCTCCAGTTGGGTAGTCTCCCTAAAACAATAGGTTTAGTGTACCTGTGAATGTAAACTTTGAAGAATTTTGATTAATTCATGCAGATATTTTCCCATTTTTTCGCCATTGTTGTAGCAGTATTATCAGTCGTTGGGGTGGCTTTGATCCATCTACTAAATATATACATTATTACGAGACAATATCTATAACAATATACTCTAATTCTATAAAATCAAGTTGTAGACAAGTAAAAGGCCTGCCAGGCAAGGGGGTGATTCCAGAACCGTAGGGCATCCCTTTTCCAGCATTTGTCTTTTTACAAAGTAGGCATGCTTTAGCTTGTTTCTCAGCTGCTTTCAGGAAATCTGGGTGCCACCAGGTTTGCAATAGTGTACGAATCATTCCCTCCTTGCACAAGTGTGTACAATTATGCACATAATCAATAAGATAGGTGGGAGCAAAGAAGGAACACAAACATGTCCCACAGGGGTCACCCACAATTTGGTTTGAGTATTGAGGGAGCACCCCATTTGAGTCCATAACTTGTGCTACTCAGCAGGAGCTCTCCTCTTATAATTTCTGTATCTCACCCAGGTCTGGCATACCCATCCTTATACTGTGTCTAACCAGGCTTTTCTGGGAAAACAACACATTCAGAAGTTTGGGGTGTAAGGCTGTCTGCTTGACATGAGTGTCTACAAGCTTATTGCCTGAAAAGACTGCAGCCGTAGTACCAGCGTGAGTCAAACCACTAGACTGGCTGGCAATTTCAAAGCATGTGCAAGGTTATATAAAAACTGCATTACTGAAATCTGTCCTATGGAAGTTAAAAATCGTCCACTTTTCCACAAGGCTCCACAATAATGGGCTGTTCCAAAAGTATAATGAGAGTCAGTATATATGTCTGCTAATTTATTAATAATAAAGCATGTTGATGCCTACAGTAGTTCCAAGGTAACAATAACGAAACTTCGCACTCCAGTGGTCATATCATCCACAGTTAAAACAAGGACCTGCCATTCATCCCTTGAGGGGGAGGAGTTGGGGGGGGAGGGGGGGGGGTGTGTGGGGGGTTTGGGGGTTGCAGGGGGGAGAAAGGATTTCACTCTATTGATCCCAGTCCTAAGATATAATATTGGGGCTTGCATGTTGCCCTTTGCAGGCTCCCGTCGGGAATGGGTTACCCAGCAGTGGTAGCTGGGAGGGTTGGGTATCCTGGTCCTATTCAATCCCGGCAGGGCTGGCACATAGCATATAGGGATCATGAGGTCCCTGGACATATTCAGTTTTTTACCTGTAACTTGGATCATGATTCGTGTTTGTTCTGACCATCTCGGTAGAAAACCACCGTTTACCTCGTTAGCAACCCATAATTCTCGGACCAGTTGATTTCATTTGACTGGATCATGTCAGTGACACCAGAAGGAATACATAGCAAAAGCATCGTGTTAAACAAAGGGAAGCCATTGTCTTGATTAAAGGCTTGATCATCTGCAAATCATCTGCAACAAATTGTTCTCAACAATCACCTCCCTACTCCCCAGATTTGAGTTTGCATTCCAATACTTCACTTATGTTTAAAGGTTGTTGGAAGGCTCGTTCTAACAACTGGAATAAGTGGTCCTATTGGGCATCATTGGTATGGAAACTCTCATTCAAGTCATCGTAACCGCGGACAGGCCCTGCACCACCCTGGCCGATCAGACCTTGCCACTTGGGGGTAACTTCTTCAGGGTACAGGATCATACAGTAAAGAGCAAACTCCTGAGGAGTGGTACATCTGTATTGTCCTTGGATATATTGAGCAAATAGGGCTGATTCATCCTAGCGGCCAGGGACTTGATTCATTATCATTACTCGGTTTACTGGGGTGGCGGTAGGTTGAGGATGATCCAGGCCTTCCATCCCCTTGACGTTGGCAATGAAGTTGTTGACCAATACTGGACTCTTTATCCCCGGGCGAGGGGGGGGAAGGGGGTGGGTGGTGGGGGTGGGGTGGGGTGGAGGTGGTGTCTAGAACCAGGGGTGTGCAGGGACTATCAGGAGATGTCTGGGGCTCAGTGGGTATCCTGGGATGAAATCCCCATTCCTCATCCCTATCAGTGTCATCAACTTCCCCATAAAATGTCGTATGCCAGACAAAGGTTCAGCATCTCAAATAGAACATTTACAGTGCTATTGCTTCAACCCTTTCTCATCTTCCTCAGCCTTAGTGTTCTTACAGTGTTTTTCCTGTTCCCCTTTTTTCCCTCCCATCTACCCGTTCACACTCAGTTTTTAACACCTCCCAACCTTTGGGAGTTTTATGAGCTGTACACACCTCTATCCAACTTCCTCCAAATGGCCAGCATCTTTCAATTAATATTAGTGTTATCCTTCCATTCTTTAATTAAAAATCAGTACGATTTCTCACAGTATTTCTTACAAAAAGGTTTGCTACCTGTTTGCAAGAGGCCATATCCCAGGTCTGTAGTTTCTTGACCCATACAGATGGTACAGAATCAAGACTAAAATGTCATAAAAATAGATAATAAAGTGCTTAAATTAAAAAAAAATTACAGTCATTAGTAAGAACAAATCTGGAATGTCCAAATCAAATTTCCTAAAATGTAAAATAAGTCAATCATCTATTGTTATGTGCTAACATTTATAATGTACTATTTTGGCTGCTCACCTGTTTGTTAATGTCCAACGATGAATTTCCCAAAGACTGACCTTATTTTAGCAACTTCTGATGTAAAATAATAAAATATTTATTTTTGAACTGTCATTAATACATTCAATTTGAACATCTAAGAGAAGTAATGCCTCCATGCTATGTAGAAAACACACTGTACATAATCCCAACAATTAGATTTGTCCTACTGTCAGGCAAGCTTATCAAGTAAAAATGAAAATGGCTACGGCATAGAAGGTTATTCAACCTGTTGTTTCAGTGCCAGTGTTTTGCATGAACACAGAAAGTCTCATTTACCCTTAATGTTTCTTCTCTTGCTATGCTATCTATACTTTCTCTCATATAGCCGTAACTTGTCTTGCCAATTGGATAAAAGCTCAATTTGTATAAAAGCCAATTAAAATTGCCAAATTTACGAACAATACAAATGGTAAGAAAAATAAACTAAAATAACCAGCTTAAAACTATGATCCCTCGTGTTAGTCATTTCTGACCTGGGAAATAGTCTCTGGCTATCAACTCTATCTATGCCTCTCATTACCTTGTATACCTCAATTAGGTCCCCTCTTCTCCTCCTTTTCTCCAATGAAAAATGTTCGAGCTCAGTCAACCTCTCCTTATAAGATAAGCCCTCCAGTTCAGGCAGCATCCTGGTAAACCTCCTCTTAACCCGCTCCAAAGCATCCACATCTTTCCTATAATAGGGCGACCAGAACTGGACGCAGTATTCCAAGTGTGGTCTAACCAAAGTTTTATAGAGCTGCAACAAGATCTCATGACTCTTAAACTCAATCCCCCTGTTAATGAAAGCCAAAACACCATATGCTTTCTTAACAACCCTGTCCACTTGGGTGGCCATTTTAAGGGATCAATGTACCTGCACCCCAAGATCCCTCTGTTCCTCCACACCACCAAGAATCCTATCCTTAATCCTGTACTCAGCTTTCAAATTCGACCTTCCAAAATGCATCACCTCGCATTTATCCAGAACGTATAAGACAACTTATACAACTTAGAAGACAAATTATAATTGCAAAATAGAGATTTAAAATGGATGTTTTTAACTGTTGATTCCCCTATACTTTATCAGTGGAGGGAACTTGTGCCTGGAGTTGGGGGAGGTCTGTAATGAATACTTTGCTATAGTATTTACTATTGAGAGGGACTTTGTCATTTGTGAGGACAGCATGAAACAGACAGAAATGCCCGAACAGGTTGATGTTAAGAAGTAGGATGTGCTGAAAATTTTGAAAAACATAAGGATAACCCTTGGGTCAGACGGGATATAGCCAAGGTTACTACAGGAAGTGAGGGAAGAGATTGCTGCGACTTTGGGATGATCTTTGTTTCCTCACTGTCCACTGGAGTAGAGCCAGATGATTGGAGGGTAACAAACATTATTCCTTTGTTCAAGAAAGGAAATAGGGATAATCCTGGGAATTACAGATCAGTCAGGCTTACACCTGTGATGGACAAATTATTGGAGAGGATTCTAAGAGATAGGATTTATGATTACTTGGAAAACCATAGTTTGATTACAGGTAGTCAGCATGGCTTTATGAGGGGGCATGTCATGCCTCACAAGCTTTATTGAATTCTTGGAGGATGTGACAACACACATTGATGACAGTAGAGCAGTGGATGTGGTGTATTTGGATTTTAGCAAGGCGTTTAATAAAGTTCACCATGGTAGGCTCATTCAGGAAGTAAATGAGCCTACCATGGGATACAGGGAAATCTGGCTGTCTGCATATAGAATTAGCTGGCCTTTAGAAGGGATTGATGGAAAGTATTCAGCCTGAAGCTTGGTGACCAGTGGTATTCTGCAGAGATTGGTTCTGGGGTCTCTGCTGTTTGTGATTTTTATAAATGACCTTGATGAGGAAGTGGAATGGTGTGTTAGTAAGTTTGCTGAAGGCACAAAGGTCGGTAAAGTTGTGGATAGTACAATGAAGGTTATGTAGGTTAGTTTGATCTTAGAGAAGGATAAAAGGTCAGCACAACATCGAGGGCCAAAGGGCCTGTACTGCACTATACTGTTCTATGCTCTATAAATGGGAACACACTACTTGAAAGTTCCTTCAAGCCACTCACCAACTGACTCGGAAACATGTCATCATTCCTTCACTACCACTGGAATGCCCTTTCTAACAGAAATGTGCATCTAAGTATAACATATGGGTTGCAGCAGTTCAAGAGGGCAGCCCAACACCAAATTCTCAAGAGCAATAAGGAATGGGTAATAAATGCTAATCAGAGTCTAGATCAGAGCGGTGCTGGGAGAGCACAGCAGGTCAGGCAGCATCCCAGGAGCTTTCCCTTCCCACGTGGTTAAAGATGCCCTCCAACGAATCTCGTCCACACCCCGCCCCTCCAACCGTAACAAGGACAGAACCTGGTGCTCACCTTCCACCCTACCAACCTTCGCATAAACCACATAAACCATATATACAGGAACTGCTCTTCTCTGTAATGAACATAGGGACTGCAGTTTGGTTTCATATACACAAAGTCAGATGTTCAGTAGAAAATATACTGCTCAAAGTTTGTGAGAAGATTTGTAGCTCGGGTGCTCGTTGCTGTGGTCCTGTTCACCGAGCTGGAAGTTTTTGTTGCAAACGTTTCGTCCCCTGTCTAGGTGACATCCTCAGTGCTTGGGAGCCTCCTGTGAAGCGCTTCTGTGGTGTTTCCTCCGGCATTTATAGTGGCCTGTCCCTGCCACTTCCGGTTGTCAGTTTCAGCTGTCTGCTGTAGTGGCCGGTATATTGGGTCCAGGTCTATGTGTTTGTTGATGGAGTTTGTGGATGAGTGCCATGCTTCTAGGAATTCCCTGGCTGTTCTTTGTTTCGCTTGCCCTATAATGGTAGTGTTGTCCCAGTCAAATTCATGTTGCTTGTCATCTGCGTGTGTGGCTACTAGGGATAGCTGGTCGTGTCGTTTCGTGGCTAGTTGATGTTCGTGGATGCGGATTGTTAGCTGTCTTCCTGTTTGTCCTATATAGTGTTTTGTGCAGTCCTTGCATGGGATTTTGTACACTACATTAGTTTTGCTCATGCTGGGTATCGGGTCCTTCGTTTTGGTGAGTTGTTGTCTGAGAGTGGCTGATGGTTTGTGTGCTGTTATAAGTCCTAGTGGTCGCAGTAGTCTGGCTGTCATTTCAGAGATGTTCTTGATGTATGGTAGTGTGGTTAGTCCTTTGGGTTGCGGCATGTCCTCGTTGTGTTGTCTTTCCCTTAGGCATCTGTTGATGAAATTGCGAGGATATCCATTTTTTGCGAATACCTTGTATAGGTGTTCCTCTTCCTCTTTTTGCAGTTCTGGTGTTCTGTTGTGGCCCTTTTGAATAGTGTCTTGATGCAACTTCGTTTGTGTGTATTGGGGTGGTTGCTTTCATAGTTCAAGACTTGGTCTGTGTGTGTGGCTTTCCTGTGTACCTTAGTGGTGAATTCTCTGTTTGGTGTTCTCTGTACCCTCACGTCTAGGAATGGGAGTTGGTTGTCCTTTTCTTCCTCTCTCGTGAATCGGATTCCTGTGAGTGTGGAGTTGATGATCTGGTTGATTCTCTATTTCCGTGTTTTTAATGATTACAAAGGTGTCATCAACGTATCTGACCCAGAGTTTGGGTTGAATTTGTGGTAAGACTGTTTGTTCTAACCTTTGCATTACTGCTTCTGCTATGAGTCCCGAGATCGGTGAGCCCATAGGTGTTCCGTTGATTTGTTCGTATATCTGGTTGTTGAATGTGAAGTGTGTTGTGAGGCACAAGTCCAGTAGTTTAAGTATGCCGTCTTTGTTGATGGGTTCAACGTCCTGTTGTCTGTTATGTCTGTTCAGCAGGTTGGCTATTGTTTCTCTGGCTAGGGCTTTGTCAATAGACGTGAACAGTGCCGTTACGTCGAATGAGACCATGGTTTCTTCCTTGTCTATGTGTATAAAACTGCTGTTTTATAGAATTACTGCTGTTGTATGTAATAAACACAGGGACAGCTTTCTCTGTAGTTATACAGAGGAACTGCTGTTCTCTGGAAATACACGGGAACTAATATTGTCTGCGATATGCCCAAGAACTGTTATTCTCTATAATACAGACAAGGAATGCTATTCTCCGTAATATGCACATGGGCTTCTGTTTTGTTTCATATCCTCAGAGATTGCTGTGAAGCTTACACAGTGATTGTTGTTCTCCATAACATGCACAGGGACTGCTGTTCACTGCAATATAGATAGTCAATGCTATTCTCTACAATCGAATATTGCAAGCCAGCTGAGTGTTGTTATTGCTGGATTGTTAAGCCAGAGACCAGGTAATGTGTTGGGGACTGAATTTCAAATTTTATCTCAAGTTTATCTCACTACACGTTTGGCTCACAGCCTCATTCGTGATGAAGGGCTTTTGCCTGAAACATTGATTCTGCTGCTCCTCGGGTGCTGCCTGACCTGCTGTGCTTTTCCAGCACCACACTCTCGACCCAATTTCAAATCCTGCCATGGCAGATGGTGGAATTTGAATTCTTGCAAAATCTGCAAATATGAGAGTAAAGATGGCCATGAATCCATTGCTGATTGTTGGAAAAAACAACTTGTTCACTAATGTCTTTCAGGAAAGGAAACTGACATCTTTACCTGGTCTGGCCTGCATGTTTCTCCAAACCCACAGCAACGTGGTGGACTCTTAACTGCTCTTTGGGCCATTAGGGATGGGCAATAAATGCTGGCCGAGCCAGCAATGCCTTCATCCCACAAGTGAATTAAAAAAAACTAACATTTAACAAGCTGGAATAGAAATGAAGGGCCAAAATGCCTCCTTCTGCACTGTAACACTACAATGATTATTACTTGAGGTCCTGTGTAGTGTAAATTGCAGAATTTATATGGAATAATTTTGTTGTTGACTAAGAAACTGGTTGTTTTCTCTGTGTATTTGAACTTAACAACTACCTTATCAGTATTTCTGTAATTGTGGTGATTTCTGTGGTGATTTCTGAAAAGGACAGCTTTCAAAACTGGGTTTTGTGTATTAATGAATGTATGTTAAATCTGAACTGTTATGCCTAAAGGTCAAACAAATTTACCCAACTCACCAAATTTCTAGCCCCTCTGTTTAAGATGAAATTCTGATGCAACAAAGGTGATCAACCGTATCCCAAACTGCAATCCCAGTATATTCATAAAACTGTATCAGCAATGTTGGTCAAACATGGGTAGAAATATGTTCCATATTTTTGAAAACATTGCAAAAGGAGTTGAGGCTTTTTACACAGAATGGGCAGATAATGCTGATTGGCTAGCTCATCATTACCATGGAGATGCAGCAAAAACAGTTAGCTGTCAATCTTAATTCTCAGACCAGATAGGTGGACTCTGATTGGTCAGGGTGTCACCATGGGGATACAGCAGAGTTTGGTTGTCTCCATGACGCCTTTTTTATCAAAGAAGTGCCATGTCTGGAAAAATTCCTTTTGCCAACATTAACCAGGGTCCTCTGTAATTATATTTGTTGCTTCTAACTCATGCACAAATCCATCACACTGTCATCTCAGCTGTTGATCTTGAATTGGTTTCCAGTTTAACACTTAGCATAGTTCAGATTATTTAATAAATGATTACCAAAGCAGAATCACTTCTAATGAGGCTTACAAGCATGGGCTGGTTGAGCACGGGCAGCTTGCTGCCAGCAGAGAATGATCAAATGGACATGTTTTCTTACACGATCCACCAGTCGTCAGAATGTAGGGCCCCGACATCTCACCAGCACCAAAACATGTGTCATGTTATTCATTTGTTAGACTTGTGTAAAGGGGTAACTTGCCTAATGATATATGTGACAGAATTTGTTCTCACAAGTATGGTTTACCCTAGGCACACAAAATTGATGTCTTTTTTCCGTCCTATCGTATCTGTGACTGAGTCTGCACAGCCTGAATTGGCTGAATGTTTTTTGAAACTGTTGCAATCATGTCTAAATGAGTTTTCCACATGCACAGTGAAGGATTCCTTCACGTTCACTAAGACCATATAACAGACACATACTGAGAACGACAGCATACCCATGTGTCAACATACCAACATTGCCAACTTATTTATCTGCATACAAATCAAATAAACTATTGAAATCTAGATGTACCACCTGTGTCTGAGTTCATCGAAATCATGAACTGAGCACCTTGTGTAGTTGACTCCGATTCTAATGACAACATGTCTGCCCAAATAGATGGTATGACCATGGGATGTTCTCGAGGTCAAGCGTTTCCTAACATCTTTGTCGGTAACCATGCATAACACATCTTTGATGACAGATAATTAGTTTCTATCCCTTGCATATTTCCAACATGTAGATAATACGTTTTGCAATATTTGAATCTGCATTAAAGAATTTCTTTAGAAAGCTCCATCGTCTCTATCTTATACTGAAATGGAGTACCTTTTCCTTGATGTATTCTTTGAGAAATCAGCCAAATTATTTCTCAACTCCTATTCATTGGTCAATGTACATGTTAGGATTCCTACAGTCCCACAAGATTTCTCTTATTGGCAACTTCACGAATGAAATGATTGAGTGGGGTATATGCCAGACCATGAGGTTACAGATTGTGCTGGAGTACAATTCTGCTGAAGTACAAATGTTTGAGATGCCTTCCTGCAAGAGGCTAGAAAAGAAATTGTGGGGGCTCTGGCTGATAGGTTTCCATTATCGTTACCCACAGGTAAGGTCCTGGAAGACTGGAGGGTGGTGAGTGTTCTGCCCTTATTCAAGAAGGGCTGCAAAGAGAAACCTTGGAACTATAGACCTTTAAGCTGAACATCTGTTGTAGGTAAGGTACTTGAGAAGATCCTGAGAGGCGTTTGGAAAGTTAAGGTTTGATTAGAAGTAGTCAGAATGGCTTTGTGAGTGGGAGGTCATGTCTCAGAAATTTGTTAGAGATCTTTGATAAAGTGACCAGGAAGATTGATGAGGACAGGTCGGTAGACATAGTCTATATGGATTTCAGAAAGATCTTTGGTAAGGCTCTGGAAGGTTAGATCGCATGGAATGTAGCGGGATCTGTCAAATTGGATACACAATTGGCTTGATGGTAGGAAGCAGAGGGTAATAGTGGAAGGATGTTTGTCAGACTGGAGGCCTGTGGAGTGCCTCAGGGTTAGGTGTTTGGCCCATTGCCATTTGCTATCAATATAAATGACTTGGATGAGAATATATAAAGCATGATTAGTAAGTTTGCAGATGATACCAAAATAGGCAGTATCGTAGACATTGAGATGGTTATCAAAAACTGCAGCAGGACCTTGATCAGCTGGGGAAGTGGGCCAAGAAATGGCAAATGGAGTTTCACATAGATAAGTGTGAGGTCTTGCATTTTGAAAAAATTCAAAATAATGTTGGTGTTTCATGGTGAATAGTAGGGTCTTATGATTGTAGTGGAACAGAGAGATCATGGAGTTCAGGTGCACGATTCTTTGAAAGTGGAGTCACAGTTCGAGATGGCAATAAAGAAGGCTTTTGGCACACTGGTCTTCATTAGACAGGGCATTGAGTAGAGAAGTTGGGAAGTTATTTTGCACTTGTACAGGATGTACTTGGAATATTGTGTTCAGTTTTGATCACCTTGCCATAGGAAAGATGGTATTAAACTGGAAAGAGTGCAGAGGAAATTTACAAAGATTTGCCAGCACTCAGGGGATGGAGTTATGGGGAGACGTTGGACAAACAAGGGCTGTTTTCTTTAGAGTGCAGAAGACTGAGGGGGATCTTACAGAAGTGTGTAAGATCATGAGAGGCATGGATGGGATGAATTAGCTCAGTCTGTTTCCCAGGGATGGGGAAATCGAGGAGTAGAGGGCATCAGTTTAAGGTTAGAGGGGAAAGAATAAAAGGGAACCTGAGAGGAAACATTTTTACACAGAGGGTAGTACGTATATAAGTGACCAGTAGAAGTGTTTAAAAGGCGTTTCAACAAACACATGGAGAACAAAGTTTTAGAAGGATATGGGCCAAGTGCAAGGAAATTAGGTTAGCGTGGATGAACATAGAACATAGAACATAGAAGAATACAGCGCAGTACAGGCCCTTTGGCCCTCGATGTTGCGCCGATCCAAGCCCACCTAACCTATACTAACCCACTATCCTCCATATACCTATCCACAATTTTCTGGTCATTCTAGACTAGCATGGGCTGAAGGTGCTGTCTTTAAGCTGTAGGACTCCAGACTCTATGATTCTGTGACATTTCCCTTCCCAGATAATGAACTTAATAAGGCACTGCACAGCGTCAAAGTGGTGGAGACAGGCCCTTTCATGAGTTTTTATAATGTACAATGAGTGATGATTTCATCTGGGAATCTGTTATCACAAGAATTAGTTTTGATAGGCTCTATCTCAGCATCAAGTCCACACAGTGAGAGGATGTTGAGGACTGTATTCATGAAGGTCCCCACAAGTTGATCTTGGGGGACTGTAGGAATCCTAACATGTATGCTGACCAGTGAATGTAGGCTTTTAGTAATCGGAGTTTCAAACCAATTTGGTTGATTTCTCAATGTATCAAGGAAAGGGTACTCCATTTCAGTGGTGAATTTTAGCATCAGGTGCTGATCATCGAGCTTTATAAAGAAACTCTTTCATGCAGATTCAAATATTGCAAACATGTCATCTACATGTTGAAGATATGCAAGCTAGGTATTATGCCATTAAAGATGTGTTTTGCATGGTTACCAATAAAGATGTTAGGAAGAGTTTTCCCTTGAGAATATCCCATGGTAACACCATCTATTTGGTCATATACGTTGTTATTGGAACTGAAGCACAAGGTGCTAGGTTCATGTGTTTCATAGACTCCCTACAATGTGGAAACAGGCCCTTCGCCCAACAAGTCCACACCAATCCTCCAGAAAGTAAGCCCTGCAGACCCATTCTCCTATTACTCTATATTTATCCCAGACTAATGCACCTAACCTGCACAATCTGGAACACAATGGGCAATTTAGCATGGCCAATTCACCTCACCTGCACATCTTTGGATTGGAGGAGGAAACCCATGCAGACCTGGGGAGAATATGCAAAGAGACACGGGGAGAATATTCACACAGACAGTTACCTAAGGCTGGACTTGAACCCAGGTCCCTAGCGCTGTGAGACAGAAGTGTTAACCAGGCAGCATCCAGGGAACAGGAGAATCGACGTTTCGGGCATAAGCCCTTCTTCAGGAATGAGGAAAGTGTGTCTAGCAGGCTAAGATAAAAGGTAGGGAGGAGGGACATGGGGGAGGGGCATTGGAAATGCGATGGGTGGAAGGAGGTCAAGGTGAGGGTGATAGGCCGGAGTGAGGTGGGGGGCAGAGAGGTCAGGAAGAAGATTGCAGGTTAGGAAGGCGGTGCTGAGTTCGAGGGATTTGACTGAGACAAGGTGGGGGGAGGGGAGATGAGGAAACTGGAGAAATCTGCGTTCATCCCTTGTGGTTGGAGGGTTCCTAGGAGGAAGATGAGGCGCTCTTCCTCCAACCGTCGTGTTGCTATGGTCTGGCAATGGAGGAGTCCAAGGACCTGCATGTCTTTGGTGGAGTGGGAGGGGGAGTTGAAGTGTTGAGCCACGGGGTGGTTGGGTTGGTTTTGTCCCAGAGTTGTTCTCTGAAACGTTCCGCAAGTAGGCGGCCTGTCTCCCCAATATAGAGGAGGCCACATCGGCTGCAGCGGATGCAATAATTGATGTGTGTGGAGGTGCAGGTGAATTTGTGGCGGATATGGAAGTATCCCTTGGGGTTATCTGTTTGAGAACGTGGCTGAAGAGCTACTGTGCAGAGGAGATGACCTGGGGTGTGAATTATCTGTTTGAGAACGTGGCTGAAGAGCTTCTGAATTATCTGTTTGAGAAAGCCAACAAGTACCCTTCGACTGACACCCTCCTTTGACTGACTGAACTGGTCCTCACCCTGAACAACTTCTCTTCCAATCCTCCCACTTCCTCCAAACCAAAGGAGTAGCCATGGGCACCCACATGGGCTCCAGCTATGTCTGCCTCTTCGTAGGATATGTGGAACAGTCCATCTTCCGCAGCTACACTGGCCCCACCCCCCACCTTTTCTCCGCTACATCGATGACTGTATCGGCGCTGCCTCATGCTCCCACGAGGAGGTTGAACAGTTCATCCATTTTACCAACACCTTCCACCCCGACCTCAAATTCACCTGGACCGTCTCAGACTCCTCCCTCCCCTTCCTAGACCTTTCCATTTCTATCTTCAGCGACCGAATCAACACGGACATTTACGATAAACCGACCGACTCCCACGGCTGCTTAGACTACACCTCCTCCCACCCTGCCTCCTGTAAAAACGTCATCCCATATTCCCAATTCGTTCATCTCCGCCGCATTTGCTCCCAGGAGGACCAGTTCCAAAACCGTACAACCCAGATGGCCTCCTTCTTCAAAGACCGCAATTTCCCCCAGACGTGGTCGACGATGCCCTCCACCGCATCTCCTCCACTTCCCGCTCCTCTGCCCTTGAGCCCCGCCCCTCCAACCGCCACCAGGACAGAACCCCACTGGTCCTCACCTACCACCCCACCAACCTCCATATACAGCGTATCATCCGCCGTCATTTCCGCCACCTCCAAACGGACCCCACCACCAAGGATATATTTCCCTCCCCTCCGCTATCAGCGTTCCGAAAAGACTACTCCCTCCGTGACTCCCTTGTCAGGTTCACCCCCCCCACACACCTAACCTCCAATCCCGGCACCTTCCCCTGCAACCGTAAGAAATGTAAAACTTGCGCCTACACCTCCCCCCTTACTTCCCTCCAAGGCCCCAAGGGATACTTCCATATCCGCCACAAATTCACCTGCACCTCCACACACATCATCTATTGCATCTGCTGCAGCCGATGTGGCCTCCTCTATATTGGGGAGACAGGCCGCCTACTTGCGGAACGTTTCAGAGAACAACTCTGGGACACCCAGACCAACCAACCCAACCACCCCGTGGCTCAACACTTCAACTCCCCCTCCCACTCCACCAAAGACATGCAGGTCCTTGGACTCCTCCATCGCCAGACCATAGCAACACGACGGTTGGAGGAAGAGCACCTCATCTTCCGCCTAGGAACCCTCCAACCACAAGGGATGAACTCAGATTTCTCCAGTTTCCTCATCTCCCCTCCCCCCACCTTGTCTCAGTCAAATCCCTCGAACTCAGCACCGCCTTCCTAACCTGCAATCTTCTCCCTGACCTCTCTGCCCCCACCCCACTCCGGCCTATCACCCTCACCTTGACCTCCTTCCACCCATCGCATTTCCAACGCCCCTCCCCCAAGTCCCACCTCCCTACCTTTTATCTTAGCCTGCTAGACACACTTTCCTCATTCCTGAAGAAGGGCTTATGCCTGAAACGTCGATTCTCCTGTTCCTTGGATGCTGCCTGACCTGCTGCGCTTTTCCAGCAACACATTTCCTACCTGTGTAAAATGTAGAGGACAGTGGTCCTGCGTACATTGTAGGGAAGAGCAGTCCCTCTGTACAGTGAACAGCCGTCCCTACATATAATACAGAGAACAGCAGTGCCTGTTTTTAATAAAGAGAACAGCAATCCCTGAGTATAATATAGAGATCAGCAGTTGCTGTGTATAATATTGGGAACACTTGTCCCTGTGTCTATTTTAGAGAACTGCACTGCCTGTGAATAATGTAAAAAACAGTAGTAACTGTGTATAATATATAGAACTGCAAACCCTGTGAATAATGTAGAAAATAGCAGTCCCTGATTATAACGTGGAGAACAGTAGTTCCCGTGTATATTGTGGGGAACCGTGTCTCTGAATGTATGGTAGAGAACAGTAGTTCCTGTGTAAGATGTAGAGAACTGTGGTCATGTGTACATTGTAGGGAAGAGCAGATCCTGTGTGTAATAATGAGAACAGCAGTCACTGTGCATAATATAGAGAACAGCTTTCCCTGTGTTTAATAAAGAGAGCAGCAGATCCTGTGCTCAGATAGGGAACAGCAGTTCCTCTGTGTAATATAGAGAACAGCAGTCACTGTGTATAATATAGAGATCAGCAGACCGTGTGTACAATATGGAGAACAGCTATCCCTGTGCATAATACAGAGAAGAGCAGGCCCTGTGCATATTTTAGAGAACAGCAGTGCCTGTGTCTAGTATAGAGAACAACAGTCCGTGTCTATTTTAGACAAAATCAGTGCATGTGCATAATCCAGAGAACAGCAGTCCCTGTGTTTCATATAGGGAACAGCTATCCCTGTGTATAATATAGAGAACAGCAAACCCTGCGAATAATATGAAAACAGCAGTCCTGGTTTTTAATGAGGAGAACAGTAGTCCCTGTGTATATTGTAGAGGACAGCAGATCCTGTGTCTCATGTAGAGAACAGCTGTCTCTGAGTGTCTGGTAGAGAACAGTAGCCCCTGTGTTAAATGTAGTAAGTAGCGGTTCTGCATACATTGTAGAAAACAGCAGTCCCTGTGTTTAATAAAGAGAATAACAGTAGTACCCTGTGCTTAATAAAGAGAACAGCAGTCCCTGTGTATAATATAGGGAACAGCAGTCGCAGTGTTTAATCTAGAGAACACAAATCCCTGTGTTTAATGAAGAGAACAGCTGTTCCTGTGCATAATAAAGAGAACACCTGTTTATATTATAGAAAACAGCAGTCCCTGTGCACAATGTAGAAGACATGAATCCATGTGTATAATATAGTTCACAAGTATCCCTACATATAATATAGAGAGAAGCAATCCGTGTGTATAATATAGAGAACAGCAGTGCCTGTGAATAAAATGAAGAACAGCAGTCCCTGTGCATAATATAGAGAACAGCAAACCCTATGAATAATGTACAAAACAGCAGTCCTTGTTTATAATATGGAGAACAGTAGTTCGTGTGTATATTGTGGAGAACAGCAGATCTTGTGTCTCATGTAGAAAACAGCAGTTGATGCGTATAATGTAGAGAACAGCTGTCCCTGAGTGTATGGTACAGAACAGTAGTACCTGTGTAAAATGTAGAGGACAGTGGTCCTGCGTACATTGTAGGGAAGAGTAGTCCCTGTGTACAGTGCAGAGGACAGCTGACCCGACACATAATAGAGAACAGCAGTCCCTGTGTTTAATAAAGAGAACAGCAGTGCCTGTGTATAATATAGAGAACAGCATTCCCTGTGTTTAATAAAGAGACCAGCAGACCCTCTGTCTCAGATATAGAACAGCAGTCCCAGTGTCTCATATAGGGAACAGAAGTCCCTCTGTGCAACATGAAGATCAGCAGTCACTGTGTATCATGTGGACAACAGCAAACACTGAGAATAATGTCGAAAACACCAGTCCCTGTCTCAGATAGGGAACAGTAGTCCCAGTGTCTCATATAGAGAACAGCATTCCCTGTATTTATTAAAGAGACCAGCAGACCCACTGTCTCAGATAGGGAACAGTAGTCCCAGTGTCTCATATAGGGAACAGCAGTCCCTCCATGCAATATGAAGAACAACAGTCACTGTGTATAATGTGGAGAACAGCAAACACTGAGAATAATGTAGAAAACCGCAGTCCCTGGGTGGTTAGCACTGCTGCCTCACAACGCCAGAGACCCGGGTTCAATTCCCGCCTCAAACTCTGTGTGGAGTTTGCACATTCTCCCCGTGTCTGCGTGGGTTTCCTCCAGGTGCTCCGGTTGCCTTCCACAGTCCAAAAATGTGCAGTAAGGTGAATTGGCCATGCTAAATTGCCCATAGTGTTAGGTGAAGGGGTAAATCACCTAAGGGGTAAAGAGATCAGCAGTCCTGTGTTTATTATAGAGAACAGCAGTTCCTGTGTATAATCTAGACAACACTACTCCCTGGGTCCATCATGGAGAACATCAGTCCCTATCTACAATATGGAGAACAGCTATCCCTATTTTAGATAACACCAGTGCCTGCGCATAATGTAGAGAACAGTCTTCCCTGTGTTTTATCAAGAGAGCAGCAGACCCTGTGTACAATATAGAGAACAGCAGTCACTGTGAATAATATAGAGAACAACAGTCACTGTGTGTCATAAAGAGAACAACAAATGCTGAGAAAAATGTAGAAAACATCAGTTCCTGTGTATGATTTGGAGAACAGAAGTCCTTGAGCATATTGCAGTGAACAACAGATCCTGTGTCTCATGTGGAGAACAGCAGTCCCAGTGTATAATATAGAGAACAACTGTCCCTGAGTGTCTGGAAGAGAACAGTAGTCCCTGTGTAAAATGTAGAAAACAGCAGTCCTGTGTACATTGAAGAGAACTGCAGTCCCTACATATAATGTCGAGAACAGCATTCATTATATATCATCTAGAGAACAGAAGTCCCTGTGTATAATATAGAGAACATGTGTCCCTTTGTATGATATAGAGAACATGTGTATATATAAATGTATGTATTATAGAGAGCAGGAGTCCCTGTGTGTAATATAGAGAACAACCTTACTTGTGTATAATATGGAGAACAGCAGTCCTTATATGTATGATAGAGCATTACAGTGCTCATGTATAAGGGAGAACAGCAGTCCCTGTGTAAGCATGTATGTGCAATACAGAGAACACCATTCCCTGTGTACAATATAGAGAAGAGCAGTCCCTGTGTTTAATAAGGAGAACAGAAATCCCTGCGTCGAAAATAGAGAATATGAGTTCTTGTGCATAATATAGAGAACAGCTGTCCCAATGTATGATAGAGAATAGCATTCCCTGTGTCTTGTATAGAGAACAGTAGTCCATATGTATAATCTAGAGAAAAGCACGCTGTGTGTACAATGTCCATGTGAATAATATAGAGACATCAAATGCTGTGTCTAATATAAAGAGCATGAATCCCTGTGTTTAATAAAGACAACAGCTGTCCTTATGTATAACATAGAGAGCTGCAGTCCCTCTGTCTAATACAGAAAACAGCAGTCTCTGTGTGTAATTTAGAGAAAAGGTCTCTGTGCACAAAGTTGAGAACAGCAGTCCCTGTATTTAATAAAAAGAACAGCAGTCCTGTGTATAACATGGAGAACAGCAGTTTCTGTGATTATTTTAAAGAACAGTACTGCCTATGTATAATGTAGAGAAGAGCAATCCCTGTGTCTCATAAAGGGAACAGCAATCCCTGTGTCTAATGTAGGGAACAACAGTCACTGCGTATAATATAGAGAATATCTGTACCTGTGTATATTATAGACAACAGCAGTCCCTGTGTCCAATATAGAGGACAGCAGTCCATATGTATAATCTAGAGAAAAGCACTCTCTGTGTACAATTTCGAGAACAACAGTCTCCGTATATGATATAGAGAACAGCAGACGCTGTGTCTAATATAAAGAACATGACTCCCTTTGTTCAATAAAGATAACAGCCATCCCTGTGTATAATATAGAGAACAGCAGTCCCTGTGTACAATATAGGGAATATGAGTCACTGTGTATAATGTAGAGAAGAGCATTGCCTGTGCACAATAAAAGGACAGCAGTGCCTCTGTAAAATATAGACAATGGGAGTTCATATGTATAATATAGAGAAGAGCATTCCCTGTCCCTTAGAAAGTGAACTGCAGACCACCTGTATAATCTAGAGAACAGCAGTCACTGTGTATAATATAGAGAAAAGCATCTCTGTGTACAATGTCGAGAACAGCAGTCCCCGTGTATAATATAGAGAACAGCAGACGCTTTGTCTAATATAAAGAACATGACTCCCTGTATTTAATGAAGAGAACAGCCATGCCTGTGTATCATATGGAGAACACCAGTGTCTGTGTATAATATAGAGAACAGAAGTCCCTGTGTACAATATAGAGAACATGGGTCACTGTGTATAATATAGAGAACAGCTATCCCTGTGTGTTATATAGTGAACAGCAGACTCTGTGTCTCATGTGGAGAACAGCAGCCCCTGTGTATAATACAAAGAATAGCTGTACCTGTGTATAATATACACAACAACAGTCCCTGTGTCTAATATAGAGGACAGCAGTCCTTATATATAATCTAGAGAAAACACTCTCTGTGTACAATGTCGAGAACAGCAGTCCCTGGGTATACTATAGAGAACAGCAGACACTTTGTCTAATATAAAGAACATGATTCCCTGCGTTTAATGAAGAGAACAGCCGTCCCTGTGTATAATATAGAGAACATGAGTGTCCATGTATAATATTTGAAAAGCAGTCCCTGTGTACAAGACAGAGAATATGATTCACCGTATATAATATAGAATACAGCTATCGCTGTGCGCAATATAGAGAGCAGAAGTCCCTGTGTTTAATATAGGGGACAACAGTCCCTGTGTCTATTTTAGAGAACAGCAGTGCCTGTGTACAATATAAAGAACAGCAGTCCCTGTGTAAAATATAGAGAACAGCAGTCCATATGTATAACCTAAAGCACCGCAGTCACTGTGTACAATATAGAGAATATAAGTCATTGTGTATTATATGGAGAACAGCTGTCCCTGAGCGTAATGTAGAGAGCAGCAGTCCCTGTGTATAACATAGACAACAGCAGTCCTTGTGTCTATTTTAGAGAACAGCAGTGCCTGTGCACAATATAAAGAACAGCCGTCCCTGTGTAAAATATAGAGAACAGCAGTTCATATGTACAAAATAGAGAAGAGCATTCGCTGTGTCTTATATAGAGAACAGCAGTCCACATGTCTAATCTAGAGAACCACAGTCACTGTGTATAATATAGAGAAAAGCAGTCTCTGTGTACAATGTCGATAACAGCAGTCCCTGTCTTTAATAAAGACAACAGCAATCCTGTGTATAATATAGAGAACAGCAGTTTCTGGGATTATTTTCGAGGACAGCACTGCCTGTGTCCAATGTAGAGAACAGCAGTCTCTGCGTCTCATACAGGGAAAAGTGTCTAATATTCGGAACAGCAGTCATTGCGTCTAATATTGACAATAGCTGTACCTGTGTATAATATAGACAACAGCAGTTCCTGTTCTGGATCAGTGGTGCTGGAAGAGTACAGCAATTCAGGCAGCATCCGAGGACAGGTGTGTCTAATAGTGAGGACAGCATTCCATATGTATAATCTAGAGAAAAGCACTCTCTGTGTACAATGTCGAGAACAGCAGTGCTTGTGAATAATACAGAGGACAGCAGTCCCTGTGTATAATGCAGAGAAAGGCAGTCTCTGTGTACAATGTCGAGAACTGCAGAATCTGTCTTTAATAAGGAGAACAGCAGTCCCTGTGAATTATATAGTGAACAGCAGTCCCGCTGTATAATACAGAAAACAGCAGTCCCTGTGTATAATATAGAGAACAGCAGACCCTGTGTATAATATAGAGAAAAGCACTCTCTGTGTACAATGTCGAGAACAGCAGTCCCTGTGCATTATATAGTGAACAGCAGTCCCGCTGTATAATACAGAAAACAGCAGTCCCTGTGTATAATATAGAGAACAGCAGACCCTGTGTATAATATAGAGAAAAGCAGTCTCTGTGTACAATGTTGAGAACAGCAGTCCCTGTGTTTCTTGAAAGAGAACAGCAGTCCTGTGTATAATATAGGTAACAGCAGTCTCTGTGTCTCATAGAGGGAACAACAGTCCCTGTGTCTAATATAGGGAACAGCAGTTTATGTGATTAGTTTTGAGAACAGCACTGCCTGTGTATAATATAGGTAACAGCAGTCTCTGTGTCTCATAGAGGGAACAACAGTCCCTGTGTCTAATATAGGGAACAACAGTTACTGGGTATAATACAGAGAACAGCAGCCCCTGTGTATAATATAGAGAATAGCTGTACCTCAATAGTAAAAACACACTGCATGCATTCATTAAATAAAACACAATGTACATGTTAATACAGTTAGTTAAGTTTCAATCTTAACCAGTGCAGTCAATGAAACAGCGTGCATGGGTTAATTCAATGAGTAGTACTTCTCTCATTTATTTAATGTTTCAAGCTTAACTCTTTTATTCAATGCAACAAACTGCACGGGCTAATTCATTGAGTAGAGCTTCACTCACTCATTCAAAGCCAAGAATTGAAGGCATTGATTCAATGAAACAAACTGCTCACATTCATTCAATGATACAGACTACACGTGTTAATTCAATGAGTAGAGCTTCTTTCATTCACGAGTTTAACGCATTGATTCACTGAAACAAACTGAACACATTCATTCAATGATACAGACTGCACGTGCGCATTATAGAGAGCAGCAGTCCCTGTGTTTAATATAGGAGACAACAGTCCCTGTGTCTATTTTAGAGAACAGTAATATAATGAACAGCAGTCCCTGTGTATCATCTAGAGAACAGCACTCCCTGTGTCTATTTCAGAGAACAGCAGTGCCTGTTCGTAATATAAATAACAGAGGTCCCTGTGTACAATATGGAGGACGGCAGTCCCTGTGTCTATTTTAGAGAACAGCAGTGCCTATGCACAATATGAAGAACAGCAGTCCCTGTGTAAAATATCGAGAACAGCAGTCCATATGTATAATCTCGAGAGGAGCAGTCTCTGTGTATAATATAGAGAAAAGCAACCTTTGTGTACAATGTCGAGAACAGCAGTCCCTGTGTATAATATAGAGAACAGCAGATGCTGTGTCTAATATAAAGAACATGAATCCCTGTGATTAAAAAAGAGAACAGCAGTCCCTGTGTACAATATAGAGACATGTCACTGTGTACAATATAGAGAACAGCTATCCCTGTGTGTAATATAGAGAGCAGCAGGCCCTGTGTATAATATAGAGAAACGCAGGCCCTCTGTCTATCTTAGCAAACAGCAGGCCCTGTGTACAATATAGAGAACAGCAGTCCCTCTGTCTATTTTAGAGAACAGCAGTCCCTGTGCATTATATGAAGGACAGCAGTCCCTGTGTGCAATATAGACAACAGCAGTTCATATGTACAATATAGAAAACAACAGTCCCTCTGTATAATACAGGATACAGCAGTCCCTGTGTATAATATTGAGAAACGCAGTCTCTGTGTACAATGTCGAGAACAGCAATCCCTGAAATTAATCATGAGAACAGCAGTCACTGCGTATAACATAGAGAACAGATGTCCCTGTGTGTCATATAGAGCAGCAGTCCTTGTGTATAATATAGAGAACTGCAGTCCGTGTGTCTATCTAAGAGAACAGCAGTCCCTGTGTACAATATAGAGAACATGAGTCATTGTGAATAATATAGAGAGCAGCTATCCCGATGTATAAGATAGAGAGCAGCAGTCCCTGTGTATAATATAGAGAACTGCAGTCCCTGTGTCTATTTTAGAGAACAGCAGGCCCTGTGTACTATTTTGAGAACTGCAGCGCCTCTGTCTATATTGGAGAACAGCAGGCCCTGTGTACAATATAGAGAATAGCAGTCCCTCTGTCTATTTTAGAGAACAACAGTGCCTAACAGAAGTCCCTGTGTGCAATATAGACAACAGCAGATCATATGTATAATATAAAGAACAGCAGTACATCATTATAATACAGAAAACAGCAGTCGTTGTGCATAATATAGACAACATCAGTCCCTCTGTATAATACAGAGGACAGCAGCCACTGCGTATAATATAGAGAAACGCAGTCTCTGTGTACAATGTCAAGAACAGCGGTCACTGTGTATAATACAGAGGACAGCAGTCCCTGTGTATAGTACAGAGAAATGCAATCTCTGTGTACAATGTCGAGAACAGCAGTCCCTGCATTTAATCATGACATCAGCAGTCTCTATGTATAATATAGAGAACAGCAGTCCCTGTGTCAATTTCAGAGAACAGCAGTGCCTGTCAATAATATAAAAAACAACAGTTCCTGTGTACAGTATGGAGAACAGCACTCCCTGTGAACAATATGGAGAACAGCAGTCCCTGTGTATAATATAGAGAACAGCAGATGCTGTGTCTAATATAACAAACATGAATCCCTGTGTTTCATAAAGAGAACAGCCATCCCTGTGCATAATAAAGAGGACACCAGTGTGTGTATATAATAGAGAACAGCAGATGTTGTGTCTAATATAAAGAACATGAATCCCTGTGTTTAATAAAGAGAATAGCTATCCCTTTGTGTAATATAGAGCACAGCAGTGCCTGTGCACAATAAAAGACCAGCGGTCCCTGTGTAAAATATAGAGAACAGCAGTCTCTGTGTCTATTTCAGAGAACAGCAGTGCTGTTCTCTATATTATACTCCGAGATTACTGTTCTCCACAATGTACCGAGGCACTGCTGTTCTCTGCACTGCACACATGGACAGCTGTTGTCCACCTTGTACACAGTGTTGGCTGTTCTCTGCACTGTGCGCTGGGACTGCTGTTCTCTATATTATACACAGGGACTGTTGTTCTCTATGTTTTACACCGGGACTGCAGATCTCCGTATTGTACAGAGGGCCGGCTGTTTTGTGGAATAGACACAGGTACAGTTGTTGTCTATTTTGCACAGGGATTGGTGTTCTCCATATTACACACAAGGACTGCTGTTCTCTATAGTGTACAGAGGGACTGCTGTTCTGTACAGTGTACACAGGTCCTACTGTTCTCCAGTGTATGCTGGACTGCTGTTCTCTATATTATACATAGGGACTGCTATTCCCTCTGTTAGACACAGGAACTGTTGTTCCCTACATGGAACACAGGGATTGCTGTTCTCTATATGATACACAGGGTCTGCTGTTCTCACTTATACAGGGCACTGTTCTGTATAATTGACACAAGGACTGCTGTTATCCATATTACATATAGGTAAGGCTGTTGTCTATATTACACAGAGGGACACCTGCTCTCTATAATATACACAGGGACACGTGTTCTTTATATTATACACAGCGACTACTGTTCTCTATATTATTCAAAGGGATTGCTGTTCTCTTTATGAAACACAGGGACTGCTGTTCTCTACATTATAAACAGGGAATTCTGTTCTTTTTATTAAATACAGGGACTGCTGTTCTCTATATTACATGAAGGGACTGCTGTATTCTGCACTTACATAGGGACTGCTCTTCCCTACAATGTATGCAGGACCGCTGTCCTCTACATTTTACACAGGGACTACTGTTATCTACCATACACTCAGCGACAGCTGTTCTCTACACTATATGCATCGACTGGTGTTCTCTAAATGAGACAGGATCTGCTGTTCTCCAAAATATACACAGAGACTACTGTTCTCCACATTATAAACAGGGAAAACTGTTTTCTACATTATTCACAGGGTTTGTTGTTCTCTATATTATACACAGGGACTGCTGTTCTCTATATTAGACTCAGAGACTGCTGTTCCCTAAATGCGACACAGGGATTGGTATTCTTTATATTAAACACAGGGACTGCTGCTCTCTTTGTTAAACACACAGACTGCTGTTCTATATATTATGCACAGTGACTGCTGTTTTCTATATTAGACACAGGGACTGCTTTTCTCTATGTTATACATAGGGTCTGCTGCTCTCTATATTGTACACAGGGACTGCTGTTCTCTATAAGACCATAAGACCATAAGACATAGGAGTGGAAGTAAGGCCATTCGGCCCATCGAGTCCACTCCGCCATTCAATCATGGCTGATGCGCATTTCAGCTCCACTTACCAGCGTTCTCCCCGTAGCCCTTAATTCCTCGAGACAACAAGAATCTATCAATCTCGGCCTTGAAGACATTTAGCGTCCCGGCTTCCACTGCACTCCGTGGCAATGAATTCCAAAGGCCCACCACTCTCTGGCTGAAGAAATGTCTCCGCATTTCTGTTCTGAAATGACCCCTCTAATTCTAAGGCTGTGTCCACGGGTCCTAGTCTCCTCGTTTAACTGAAACAATTTCCTAGCATCCACCTTTTCCAAGCCATGTATTATTTTGTACGTCTCTATTAAGTCTCCCCTTAATCTTCTAAACTCCAACGAATACAATCCCAGTATCCTCAGTCGTTCCTCATATGTTAGACCTGTCATTCCAGGGATCATCCGTGTGAATCTCCGCTGGACACGTTCCAGTGCCAGTATGTCCTTCCTGAGGTGTGGGGACCAAAACTGGACACAGTACTCCAAATGGGGCCTAACCAGAGCTTTATAAAGTCTTAGTAGTACATCTCTGCTTTTATATTCCAACCCTTTTGAGATAAGAGACAACATTGCATTCGCTTTCTTAATCACGGACTCAACCTGCATGTTTACCTTTAGAGAATCCTCGACTAGCACTCCCAGATCCCTTTGTGCTTTGGCTTTATTAATTTTCTCACCATTTAGAAAGTAGTCTATGCTTTTATTCTTTTTGCCAAAGTGCAGACCATCAGCCATTTCCTGGACCACTCTCCCAACCTGTCGAGATCCTTCTGTAGCCTCCCCACTTCCTCAGTACTACCTGCCTCTCCACCTAACTTCGTATCATCGGCAAACTTCGCTAGAATGACCCCGGTTCCCTCATCCAAATCATTAATATATAATGCGAACAGCTGTGGCCCCAGCACCGAACCCTGCGGGACACCGCTCGTCACCGGCTGCCATTCTGAAAAAGAACCTTTTATCCCAACTCTCTGCCTTCTGTTAGACAGCCAATCCTCAATCCATCCCAGCAGCTCACCTCGAACACCATGGGCCCTCACCTTGCTCAGCAGCCTCCCGTGTGGCACCTTATCAAAGGCCTTTTGAAAGTCTAGATAGACCACATCCACTGGGTTTCCCTGGTCTAACCTACTTGTTACCTCTTCAAAAAATTCCAACAGGAATACACGGGCACTGTTGTCCTCTATTATAGACACAAGGAGTGCTGTTCTCCATATTATTTACAGGTAAGGCTGTTCTCTATGTTACATTCTGGGACTCGTGCTTTCTATAATATACACAGGGGCACATTTTTTTAGATTAGATTAGATTCCCTACAGTGTGGAAACAGGCCCTTCAACCCAACAAGTCCACACCAAACCTCCGAAGAGCAACCCACCCAGAACCATTCTACACCTAACACTACGGGCAATTTAGCATGGCCAATTCACCTAACCTGCACATCTTTGGATTGTGGGAGGAAACTGGAGCACCCGGAGGAAACCCACTCTCTATTATACACAGTGACTGCTGTTCTCTATATTATATGCAGGGACTATATTATATGCAGGGACTATTCATCTCTTTCTGAACTGCAGGGATTGCTGTTCTCTATATTATACACAGGGATTGCTGGTCTCTTTATTAAACACAGGGACTGCTGTTCTCTATAATATATGTTGGGACTGCTGTTCTCCATATTATATACAGCGACTGCTGTTCTCTACATTGTACATCGGGATTGCTGTTCTCTATATTATACACAGGGACTGTTGTACGCTATGTTCTCTTTATTAAACACAGGGACTGCTGTTCTCTATAATATATGTTGGGACTGCTGTTCTCCATATTATATACAGCGACTGCTGTTCTCTACATTGTACATCGGGACTGCTGTTCTCTATATTATACACAGGGACTGTTGTACGCTATGTTCTCTTTATTAAACACAGGGACTGCTGTTCTCTATATTATATGCAGGCACTGCTGTTCACTACATTCCACACATTGTATGCAGTGACTGCTGTTCTCTGTTGTGAATGTAGGGACTGCTGTTCCCTAGGTTATATACAGGGGCAGTTATTCTCTATATTATACTCAGGGACTGCTGTTCTCTACATGAGATACAGAACTGCTGTTCTCTACAATATAGACAAATGTTCTACACATTATACATGTGGACTGCTGTTTTCTACATTATACACAGGGATTTCTATTCTCTGTATTATACACAGGGACTGCAGTTCTCTATATTATACACAGTGACTGCTGTTCCCTATATTAGCCACAGGGGACACTGTTTCCTCTATTAGTCACAAGAACTGCTGGTCTCTATATTATACATAGAGACTGCTGTTCTCATGATTAAATATAAGGACTGCTGTTCTCGACATTGTACACAGATACTGCATTTCTCTATATCATAGACAGGGTCTGCTGTCCTCTGTATTATACACAGGGTCTATATTATGCACAGGGTCTGCTGTTTTCTCTATTATACAGAGGGACTGCTGTTCTCTACATTGTACTTATGAACTGCTGTTATCTATATTGCACACAGGGACTGCTGTCCTTCATATAATGCACAGGCACTGCTATTCTCTAAAATAGACAGAGGGATTGCTGTTCTCCATATTGTGCACAGACACTGGTATTCTCTGTATTATACACAGGGATGGCTATTCTCTTTATTAAACACCGGGACTCATGTTCTTTATATTAGACACAGCATCAGCTGTTCTCTATATTATAAACAGGGACTGCTGTTTTCTACAGTATTCACAGTGTTTGCTGTTCTCTATATTTCACACAGTGACTGCAGTTCTCGACCATACACTCAGGGACTGCAGTTCTCTACAATAGAGACAAATGTTCTACACATTATACATGTGGACTATTGTTTTCTACTTTATACACAGGGAATGCTATTCTTTGTATTATACACAGGGACTGCTGTTCTACATATTATGCAGTGACTGCTGTTCTCTATAATAGACATAGGGACTGCTGTTCCCTATATGAGACAAAGGCACTGCTATTCTCAGAAATAGACACAGGCACTGCTGTTTCTTTTTAAATTACTTACAATGTGGGCCCTTCAGCCCAACAATTCCACACGGACCCTCCGAAGAGCAACCCACCCACACCCATTCCTTTACATTTACCCCTTCACCTAACACTACGGGCAATTTAAATGGCCAATTTACCTCACCTGCACATTTTTTTGGACTGTGGGAGGAAACCAGAGCACACAGAGACAAACCCATGTAGACACAGTGAGCATGTGCAAACTCCACACAGTCAGTTGTCTGAGGTGGGAATTGAACCCGGGTCTCTGGCACTGTGAGGCAGCAGTGCTAATCACTGTGCCACCGTGTCACCCACAAGCATGCACAACATCGTATACAGAGAGTGCTTTTCTCTATATAATACGCAGTGACTGCTGTTCTCTAGATTATACATATGGACTGCTGTTTTCTATAGAAGACACAAGGAATGCTGTTTTTTGTATAGTGCTCAGGGACTGCTGTTCTCTAAAATAGACACAGGGACTACTGTCCACTACATTATACATAGGGACTGCTGCTCTTTATATTATGCACAGGGATAGCTGTTATCTTTATGAGATATAATGACTATCTTGTAGTCAGGGACTGCTCTTCTCTATATTCATGAAACACAGGGATTCATGTTCTTTATTTTAGACACAACATCTTCTGTTCTCTATATTATACATATGGACTGCTGTTCTCCACATTGTACACAGGTACAGCTGTTCTTTATATTATGCACAGAGACGGCAGTTCTCTGAAATACAAACAGAGACTGCTGATCACATTATTAAACTCAGCGATGGCTGTCCTCAACATTGTACACAAAGACTGCTTTTCTCTATATACACAGGGACTTCTGTTCTCTGTATTATACAAAGGGACTGCTGTTTCTATATTATACATAGGGACTGCTGTTTTCTGTATTGTACAGAGGGACTGCTGTTCTCTATATTATACATATGAACTGCTGTTCTCTATATTGTACACAGGGACATCAGTTCTCTAAAAACAACAGAGGGACTGCTGTTCTCCATATTATACACAGGGATCTGCAGATCTCATTATTAAACACAGGGTCTTCTGTTCTCTACATTGTACAGAGAGTGCTTTTCTCTATATAAGACACAGGGAATGTCCTCTATATTATACGCAGGGACTGCTGCTCTCTATATCACGCACAGGGATAACTGTTCTCGCTATTCTACACGGTGACTTATATTCTCTACATTGTACACAGGGAGTGCTGTTCTCGCTATTCTACACAGACACTGGTATTCTCTATATTATACACAGGGACAGCTGTTTTCTTCATTAAACACAGGAAGTCATGTTCTTTATATTAGACACAGCATCTGCTGTTGTCTATATTACACACAGCGACTGATATTCTCTATATTGTCCACAGGGGCTGCTGTTCTCTATATTATTCACAGACACTGGTGTTCTCTATATTCTACACAGGGATGGCTGTTCTCTTTAATAAACACCGGGATTCATGTTCTTTATATTGAACACCACATCTTCTGTTCTCTATATTCTACACAGGGACTGCTGGTCTCCATATTGTACACAGGGTCTGCTGTTGTTTCTATTATGCACAGGCACTGCAGTTCTTTGAAATAGACACAGGGACTGCTGTTCTCTATATTATACCCAGACACTGCTGCTCTGTATCACGCACAGGGATAGCTGTTCTCGCTATTCTACACGGTGACTCATATTCTCTACATTCTACACAGGGAGTGGTGTTCTCGCTACTCTACACAGTCACTGGTATTCTCTATATTATACACAGGGATGGCTATTCTATTCATTAAACACAGGGAGTCATGTTCTTTATATTAAACACAGCGTCTGCTATTCTCCATATTATATACAGGGACTGCTGTTATCGGCATTGTACACAGAGAGTGCGTTTCTCTAGATTATACATATGGACTGCTGTCCTCTGTATTAGAAACAGGGACTGCTGTTGTCTATATTATACAGAGGGGCTGTTGTTCTCTATATTATACACAGGTGCTGCTGTTCTCCATATTATACACAATAACTATTGTTTACTATATTAATCACAGGGACAGCTGTTCCCTCTTTCAGACACAGAGAACAGCAGTTCATATGTATAATATAGAGAAGAACATTCCCTGTGTCTTATATGGAGAACAGCAGTCCATATGTCTAATCTAGAGAACCGCAGTCACTGCGTATAATATGGAGAAAAGCTGTTCTCTACATTATGCACAGGACTGCTGTTCTCTTGATTAAACACAGGGACTTCTGTTCTCGACATTGTACACAAAGACTGCTTTTCTCGATATTAAACAAAGGAACGGCTGTTCTCAACATTGAATACAGAGACTGCTTTTCTCTATATTATACACAGGGACTGCTGTTCTCTATATTATACACCAGGACTGCTGTTTTCTGTACTATACAGTGGGACTGCTGTTCTCTAATTTGTACATATGAACTGCTGTTGTCTATATTGCACACAGGTACTGCTGTTCTTTATATAAAGCACAGGGGCTGCTGTTCTCTAAAATAGACAGAGGGACTGCTGTTCACTATATTGTACACAGGGACTGCTGTTGACGACATTGTATACTGAGAATGCTTTTCTCTATATTATACATATGGACTGCTGTCCTCCATATTAGACACAGGGACTGTTGTTGTCCGTATTATACACAGGTGTAGCTATTCTCTATAGTATAACAGTGACTGTTGTTCTGTCCATTAGACACAGGGACTGCTGTTCCCTATATGAGACACAGAAACTGCTGTTCTCTATATTATACTCAGGACTGCTGTTCTCTTTATTAAACACAGGGACTGCTTATCTGACATTGTACCCAGAGACTGCTGTTCTCCATATTATACACAGGGATGGCTGTTTTCTTCATTAAACACAGAGTCATTGTCCTTATATTAGACACAGCATCTTCTCTTCTATATATTATTCACAGGGACTGCTGTTCTTGAAATTGTACACAGAGAGTGCTCTTCTACCGATTATACATATGGACTGCTATCCTCTATATCAGACAAAGACTGCTGTTGTCGATATTATACACAGGGACTGCTGTTTTCTGTATTATACAGAAGGGCTGCTGTTCTCTTTATTATACACAAGGACTGCTGTTCTCCATATTATACACAGTAACAATTGTTCATTAGTCACAGGGACAGCTGTTCCCTATATGAGACACAGAGACTGCTGTTCTCTATATTAGACACAGAACTGCTGTTCTCTTTATTAAACACAGGGACTGCTGTTCTCAACATTGTACACAGAGACTGCCTTTTTCCGTATTATAAACAGGGACTGCTGTTCTCTATATTATACACAAGCACAGCTGTTCTCTTTATTAAACACAGGGATTCATGTTCTTTATATTAGACACAGCATCTGCTGTTCTCTATATTATTCACATTAAAACTGCTGTTTTCGACATTGTATACAGAGAGTGCTTTTCTCCATATTATACGCAGTGACTGCGGTTCTCTAGATTAGACATATGGACTGCTGTTCTCCATATAAGACACAGGGAATGCTCTTCTCTATATTATACATATGAACTGCTGTTCTCTATATTTTACACGGCTGTTCTTTATATTGTGCACAGTCACTGCTGTTCTCTAAAATAGACACAGGGACTGCTGTCCTCTATATTATACATAGGGACTTCTGCTCTCTATATTACACACAGGGATAGGTGTTCTCTACATTAAACACAGATACTGGTGTTCTCTATATTATACATAGGGATGGCGGTTCTCTTCTTTAAACACAGGGATTCATGTTCTTTATATTAGACACAGCATCTGCTGTTCTCGATATTAAACACAGGGATGGCTGTTCTCGACATTGAATGCAGAGACTGCTTTTCTCTATATTATACACAGGGACTGCTGTTTTCTGTATTATACATAGGGACTGCTGTTCTCTATATTATACTCAGGGATCACTGTTTTCTGTATTATACAGAGGTACTGCTGCTCTCTATATTATACATATGAACTGCTGTTGTCTACAGTGCACACAGGGACTGCTGTTCTTTATATAATGCACAGGCACTGCTATTCTCTAAAATAGACAGGGGGACTGCTGTTCTCTATACTGTACACAGGGACTGATGTTCCCGACATTGTACACAAGAGTGCTTTTTTCTATATTGCACACAGTGACTGCTATTCTCTAGATTAGACATCTGGACTGTTGTTCCCTGTATTAGACTTAGGGACTACTCTTCTCTATGTTATATACATAAACTGTTGTTCTCGATATTAAACACAGGGACTGCTGCTCTTTATATTACCACATGGATAGCTGTTCTCTACATTATACGCAGTGACTCATATTCTCTAGATTAGATATTTATACACAGGGATGGCTGTTTTTTTTTAGATTAGATTACTTACAGTGTGGAAACAGGCTCTTCGGCCCAACAAGTCCACACCGCCCCGCCGAAGCGCAACTCACCCATTCCCCTACCTAACACTATGGGCAATTTAGCATGGCCAATTCACCTGACCTGCACATCTTTGGACTGTGGGAGGAAACCCACGCAGACACGGGGAGAATGTGCAAACTCCACACAGTCAGTCGCCTGAGGCGGGAATTGAACCCGGGTCTCTGGTGCTGTGAGGCGGTAGTGCTAACCACTGTGCCACCGTGCCGCCCCTGTTCTCTGCTTTAAACAAAGGGAGTCATGTTCTTTATATTAGACACAGCGTCTGCTGTTCTCAATATTATTCACAGGGACTGCTGTTCTCCACATGGTACACAGAGAGTGCTTTTCTCTAGATTATACATATGGACTGCTGTGCTCTATATTGGACATGGGACTGCTGTTCTCTATATTATACACAGCAACTGTTGTTCCCTATATTAGTCACTGGGACAGCTGTACCCTATATGAGACACAGAGACTGCTGTTTCTCTCGATTATACACAGGCAGTGCTCTTCTCGAAAATAATCATAGAAACTGCTGTTCTCTAAGTTATACACAGGACTGCTGTTCTCTTTATTAAACACAAGGACACTGCATTATCGACATTGTCCACAGAGACTGCTTTTCTCTATATTATACACAGTGAATGTGGTTCTTTGTATTACAGAGTGACTGCTGTTCTCTATATTATACACAGGGGCCGCTGTTTTCTGTACTATACAGCTGGACTGGTGGTCTCTATATTATACATATGAACTGCTGTTGTCTACATTGCACACAGGGATAGATGTTCTTTATATAATGCACAGGCACTGCTGTTCTCTCATATAGACAGGGACTGCTGTTATTTTTATTATACACAAGTTCTGTTGTTCTCGACATTGTACACAGAGAGTGCTCTTCTCTAGATTATACATATGGACTGCTGTCCTCTATATTAGACACAGGGACTGCTGTTGTCAATATTATACATGAGTACAGCTATTCTCTATATTAAACCCAGTGACTGTTGTTCCATATATTAAACAGTGACTGCTGTTCCCTATATGAGACACAGAAACTGCTGTTCTCAATATTATACTCATGACTGCTGTTCTCTTTATTAAACACAGGGACTGCTGTTTTCTGCATTATATAGAGGGACTGCTGTTCTCTTTATTATACACAGGGACTGCTGTTCTCAATATTATACTCATGACTGCTGTTCTCTTTATTAAACACAGGGACTGCTGTTTTCTGCATTATACAGAGGGACTGCTGTTCTCTTTATTATACACAGGGACTGCTGTTCTCAATATTATACTCATGACTGCTGTTCTCTTTATTAAACACAGGGACTGCTGTTTTCTGCATTATACAGAGGGACTGCTGTTCTCTTTATTATACACAGGGACTGCTGTTCTCAATATTATACTCATGACTGCTGTTCTCTTTATTAAACACAGGGACTGCTGTTTTCTGCATTATACAGAGGGACTGCTGTTCTCTTTATTATACACAGGGACTGCTGTTCTCCATATTGTACACAGTACCTATTGTTCATTAGTCACAGGGACAGTTGTGCTCTATATGAGACATAGAGATTGCTATTCTCTGTATTAGACACAGGACTACTGTTCTGTGTATTAGACACAGGACTGCTGATCTCTTTATTAAACACAGGGACTGCTGTTCTCAACATTGTACACAGACACTGCTTTTTTCCATATTATACACAGGGACTGCTGTTCCCTATATTATACACAAGCATGGCTGTTCTCTTTATTAAGCACAGGGATTCATGTTCTTTATATGAGACACAGCATCTGCTGTTCTCTATATTATTCACAGGGACTGTGTTTTCGACATTGTGCACAGAGAGTGCTTTTCTCCATAGTATACACAGTGACTGTGGTTCTCTAGATTAGACATATGGACTGCTGTTCTCCACATAAGACACAGGGAATGCTCTTCTCTACATCATACATATGAACTGCTGTACTCTATATTTTACAAAGGCACTGCTAAACTTTATATTGTGCACAGGCACTGCTGTTCTCTAAAATAGACACAGGGACTGCTGCTCTCTATATTATACACAGGGACTGCTGCTCTCTATATTACGAACAGGGATAGCTGTTCTCTACATTATACACAGTGACTCATATTCTCTATATTGTACACAGGAACTGCTGTTCTCTACATTATACGCAGACACTGGTGTTCTCTATATTATACATAGGGATGGTGGTTCTCTTCTTTAAACACACAAATTCATATTTTTTTTATTAGACACAGCATCTGCTGTTCTCGATATTAAACACAGGGATGGCTGTTCTCGACATTGAATGCAGAGACTGCTTTTCTCTATATTATACACAGGGACTGCTGTTTTCTGTTTTATACAGAGGGACTGCTGTTTTCTATAGTGCACACAGAGACTGCTGTTCTTTATATAATGCACAGACACTGCTGTTCTCTAAAATAGACAGAGGGACTGCTGTTCTCTATAATGCACATATTGACAGCTGTGCTCAACATTGTACACAAAGAGTGTTTTTCTCTATATTGCACACAGTGACTGCTTTTCTCTTGATTATACATATGGACTGCTGTTCTCTGTATTAGACACAGGGACTACTCTTCTCTATGTTATACACATGAACTGTTGTTCTCAATATTTAACACAGGGACTGCTGCTCTTTATATTACGCACAGGGATAGCTGTTCTCTATATTATATGCAGTGACTCATATTCTCTATATTATGTGCAGGGATGGCTGTTCTCTTCATTAAACAAAGGGAGTCATGTTCTTTATATTAGACACAGTGTCTGCTGTTCTCAATATTATTCACAAGGACTGCTGTTCTCCACATTGTACACAGAGAGTGCTTTTCTCTGTATTATACACAGTGACTGCTGTTCTCTAGATTATACATGTGGACTGCTGTCCTCTATATTTGACACTGGGACTGCTTTTGTCTATATTATACACAGAGCTGCTGATCTCTATAGTATATACAGTAACTGTTGTTCCCTATATTAGTCATTGGGACAGCTGTACCCTATATGAGACACAGAGACTGCTGTTCACTCAATTATATACAGGCAGTGCTGTTCTCGAAAATAATGACAGAAACTGCTGTTCTCTATGTTATAAACAAGAACTGCTGTTCTTGGCATTGTACACAAAAACTGCTTTTCTTTATATTATACACAGGGGCTGCTGTTTTCTGTATTATACAGCCAGACTGCTGTTCTCTATATATGAATTGCTGTTGTCCATATTGCACACAGGGACTGCTGTTCTTTATATAAAGCACAGGGACTGCTGTTCTCTAAAATAGACAGAGGGACTGCTGTTATTTATATTATGCAAAGGTTCTGCTGTTCTCGACATTGTACACAGAGAGTGCTTTTCTCTAGATTATACATGTAGACTGCTGTCCTCTATATTAGACACAAGGACTGCTGTTGTCTATATTGTACACAGGTACAGCTATTCTCTATAGTATACACAGTGACTGTTGTTCTGTGTATTAGACACAGACTGCTGTTTCCTACATGACACACAGAGACTTCTATTCTCTACATTATACACAGGCAGTGCTGTTCTCGAAAATACTCACAGAAATTATTGTTCTCTATATTATACACAGGACTGCTGTTCTCTTTATTAAACACAGAGACTGCTGTTCTCAGACATTGTGCACTGAGACTGTTTTTCTCTCTATAATACACAGGATCTGCTGTTTTCTGTATTATACAGAGGGAGTGCTGTTCTCTATGTTATACACAAGCACGGTTATTCTCTTTATTAAACACTGGGATTCATGTTCTTTACATTAGACACAGTATCTGCTGTTCTCTATATTATACACAGCGACTGCTGTTCTCTCTATTATGCACCGGCACTGCAGTTCTCATTATTAAACACAGGGACTGCTGCTCTCTATATTTCACACAGGGATAGCTGTTCTCTATATTATACACAGTGACTCATGTTCTCTCTCGTACAAAGGGACTGCTGTTTTCTACATTATACACGGACCCTGGTGTTCTCTACATTATACACAGGGATGGTTGTTCTCTTTACTGAACACAGGGATTCATGTTCTGGAAATTAGACACAGCACCTTCTGTTCTCTGTATTATACACAGGGACTGCTTTCTCCATATTGTACACAGGGACTGCTGTTCTTTATATTATGCACAGGCACTGATGTTCTCTGAAATAGACACGGGTACTGTGGTTTTGTGTATTATACAGAGAGACTGCTGTTCTGCGTATTCTACACAAGAACTGATGTTTTCTGTATTATACAGAGGGACTGCTGTTCTCTAGATTAGACATATGGACGACGGTTCTCTATATAAGACACAGTGAATGCTCTTCTCTATGTTAAACATATGAACTGCTGTTCTCTATATTTTACACAGCGACGGCTGTTCTTTATATTGTGCACAGGCACTACTGTTCTCTAAAATAGACAAAGGGATTGCTGTTCTCTATATTCTACACAGGGTCTGCTGCTATCTCTATTACGCACAGAGAATGCTCTTCTCTATATTATACATATTGAACTGCTGTTCTCTATATTTTACACAGGGATTGCTGTTCTTTATACTATGCACAGGGATTGCTGTTCTCTGTATTATACAGAGGGACTGCTGTTCTCTGTATTATACATATGAACTGCTGTTGTTTGTATTGCCTACAGGGACTGCTCTTCCATATATAATGCACAGGCACTGCCGTTCGCTAAAGTAGACAGAGGGATTGCTGTTCTCTATATTGTACACAGGGCCTGCTTTCTCTAAAATAGACATAGGGACTGTTGTTCTCTATATTAAACACAGTGACTGTTGCTCTCTATATTATACACAGGGACTGCTGTTCTCATCATTGTACACAAAGAGTGCTTTTCTCTACATTATACACAGTGACTGTGATTCTCTAGATCATACATAATGAACTGCTGTTCTCTATATTTTACACAGGGACTGCTGCTCTCTATATTACACACAGAGATAGCTGTTCTCTATATAATAAACAGTGACTCATGTTCGCTGTATTGTACACAGGGACTGCTGTTCTCTATATTATGCACAGACACTAGAGTTCTCTATTATACACAAGGACTGCTGTTCTGTAGATTATACAAATGGACTGCTGTTCTCTAAATAAGACACAAGGAATGCTCTTCTCTTTATTATACATATGAACTGCTGTTCTCTATACTTTACACAGGGACTGCTGTTCTTTATATTGTGCACAGGCAATGCTGTTCTCTAAAATAGACAGAGGGACTTCTGTTCTCTATATTATACACAGGGACTTCTGCTCTCGATATTACACACAGGGATACCTGCTCTCGATATAATGCTTAATGACTCATGTTCTCTATATTGTACATAGGGACTGCTGTTCTCTGTGAAAGACACGGGGACTGCTGTTCTCTATATTATACACAGGGATTGCTGCTCTCTATATTATACACAGTGACTCATGTTCACAGGGACAGTTGTTCTCTTTTTTAAACACAGGGATTCATATTCTTTATATTAGGCACAGCATCTGCTGTTCTTTATATTATACACAGGGGCTGCTGTTCTCACATTGTACACAGAAATTGCTTTTCTCTATAATACACACAGTGACCGCTGTTCTCTAGACATTGTACACAGAGACTGTGTTTCTCTATATTATAGACAGGGACTGCTGTCCTCTGTGTTATACAGAGGGACTGCTGTTCTCGACATTGTACACAGAGATTGCTCTTTCTCTCATACAGCACTGTTGTATGATAGAAAGAACAACAGTCTCTGTGTTTATTAAACAGAAGAGCAGTCCTGAGTATAATATAGAGAACAGCAGTCCCGATGTCTATTATACAGAGTGGTAGTCCCTGTGTGTAATACAGAGAACAGTGGTTCCTGTGTCTATTACGCAGAACAGCAGTTCCTATGTATAATATAGAGAACTGCAGTCCCTCGGTACAATACAGAGATGAGCAGTGCCTGTGTATAACATAAAGAACAGCCAGTCCCTAAATATAAAATAGAGAACAGCAGTCCCTGTGCACAAGCAGAGAACAGCAGTAACTGTGCACAATGTAGAGACCAGCAGCCCATGTGTTCACTATAGGGGACATTGTAGGGGACGACAGTTGCTGTGTATAATATAGAGATCAGCTGTTCCTGAGTATGATATAGAGAACAGCAGTCACTGAGTATAATATAGAGAATGTCAGTCTCTGTGTCTATTATAGAGAGCATCAGTCCCAATGTACAATATGGAGAGCAACAATCACTGTGTATAATACAGTAAACAGCAGTCCCTGTGTATTATACAGAGAACAGCAGTCCCTGTGCATAATAGAGAGAATCTCAGTCCCCCTACACAATGGAAAGAACAGCAGTCCCTGTGTCTAATATGGAGAACAGCAGTCACTGTGTATAATATACAGAACATGAATCCCCGTGTATAATAAAGAGAACTGCTGTCCCTGTGTATAATAAAGAGAACACCAGTGCCTGTGTATAATATAGAAAACAGCAGTCTCTGTACACAATATAGAGAACAGCTGTCCCTGTGTTTAATTAAGAGAGCAGCAGCCTCTGTGTCTAATATACAGAACAGCAATCCCTGTGCATAATATAGAGAACAGCAAACCCTGTGAATAATGTAGAAAACAGCAGTCCCTGTTTATAATGTGGAGAACAGTCATCCCTGGGTATAATATGGAGACCAGCACTCCTTGTGTCTATAATAGAGGACAACAGAGAGAACAGCAGTCCCTGTGTACAATATGGAGAACAGCAGCCCTGTGCAAAATAAAGAGAACTGCAGACCCTGTGCATAATATATCGAAAACAGCAGTCCGTGTGTTTAATAAAGAGAGCATCAGTCCCTGTGTTTAATTTAGAGAACAGCAATCCCTGTGTCTCATTTAGGGAACAGCAGTCTCTGAGGACAACAGAGAGAACAGCAGTCCCTGTGTACAATATGGAGAACAGCAGCCCTGTGCAAAATATAGAGAACAGCAGTCACTGTGCATAATATATAGAACAGCAAACCCTGTGATTAATGTAGAAAACAACTGTCCCTGTTTATAATGTGGAGAACAGTAGTCTCTGTGTATATTTTGGAGAACAACAGATCCTGTGTCTCATGTAGAGAACAGCAGTCAATGTGTATAATGTAGAGAACAGCTGTCCCTGAGTGTGTGGTAGAGAACAGTAGTCCCTGTGTAAAATGTAGTGATCAGTGGTCCTGCGTATAATGTAGGGAAGAGCAGTCCCTGTGTATTGTGCAGAGAAAAGCAGTCCCTTCATATAATATAGAGAACAGCAGTCCCTGTATTTAATAAAAAGAACAGCAATCCCTGTTTATAGAGAACAGCAGTCCCTGTCTTTCATAAAGAGAACAGCAATCCCTGTGTATAATATGGAGAACATGTGTCCCTGTGTATATTATAGAGAGCAGGTGTCCCTCTGTGTAATATAGAGAACAGCCTTAATATAATATGGAGAACAGCAGTCCTTGTGTCAATTATACAAAACAGTGCCCGTATATAAGTGAGAACAGCAGTCCCTGTGTACAATATAGAGAACAGCAGAATCTGTGTATAAAAAAGTGAACAGCACTCCCTGTGTATAATACAGAGAACATCAGTCCCTGTGTTCCATGTAGGGAACAGCAGTTCCTGTGTCTAATAGAGGGAAAAAGCAGTCCCTGTGTATAATATAGAGAACAGCAATCCCTGTGTATCATGTATAAAATAGCAGTCCCTGTGTCTAATGTGGCGAATAGTAGTCTTTATGTATATTGTAGAGAACAGCAGTCCTTGTGTGTGAGTAGACAACAGCAATCCCTGTGTCTAATCTCAGGAACAGCAATTCCAGTGTCTAATCTCAGGAACAGCAGTCCCTGTGTATAAAATAGAGAACCGCAATCCCTATGTTTAATGTAGGGAACAGCAGTTTCCGTGTATAATCGAGAGAACAGCAATCCCTGTGTCTAATGGATAAAATAGCATTCCCTCTGTATAATGGCAAGAACAGCAGTCCCTGTGTCTCACGGAGGGAACAGCAATCCCTTTGTCTAATATAGAGAACAGCAGTCACTGTGCATAATATATAGAACAGACGTCCCTGTGCATAATAGAGAACAGCAAACCCTGTGAATAATGTAGAAAACAGCAGTCCCTGTTTATAATATGGAGAACAGTAGTCCCTGTGTATGTTGTGGAGAAGAGCAGATCCTGTGTCTCATGTGGAGAACAGCAGTCGCTGCGTATAGTGTAGAGAACAGCTGTCTCTGTGTGTATGGTAGAGAACAGTGGTCCCTGTGTGAAAAGTAGAAAACAGCGGTCCTACGAAAATTATAGAGAAGAACAGTCCCTGTGTACAGTGTGGAGAAAAGCAGTCCTATCTATAATATAAAGAACAGCAGTGGTAAAAACTGCAGATGCTGGAAACCAGATTCTGGATTCGTGGTGCTGGAGAAGCACAGCAGTTCAGGCAGCATCCGAGGAGCTTTTTCCCAAAACGTCGATTTTCCTGCTCTTCAGATGCTGCCTGAACTGCTATGCTTTCCAGGACCATGAATCCAGAATAAAGAGCAGCAGTCCGTCTTTAATAAAGAGAACAGCAATCCCTGTGTATACTATAGAACAGCAGTCCCCATGTTTCATACAGAGAAAAGCAGTCGCTGTATATAATGTATAACGTGTGTTCCTGTGTGTATTGTAGAGAGCAGGGGTCCCTCTGCGTAATATGGATAACAGCCTTACCTGTGTGGAGAACAACAGTCCTTGGGTCAATTATACAGAACAACAGTGCCCGTGTATAAGAGAGCACAGCAGACCCTGTGTACAATATAGAGAACAGCTATCCCTCAGTATTCTATAGAGTCAGTGTGCATAATATAGAGAACAGCAGTCCCTCTGTATAAGAGCAGTTCCGGTCCCTATTACGTAGAACAGTAGTCCTTATGTATAAAATAGAGAACGGCAGTTCCTGTGCACATGCAGAGAACAGCAGTGCCTGTGTACATTGTAGGGAACAGCTGTCCCTGTGTATAATACAGAGATCAGTCGTCCCTGAGTATGATATAGAGAACAGCAGACCCTGTGTATAATATAGAGAACAGCAGTCTCTGTGTATAATATACAGAACACATATAATGAAGAGAATTGCCGTCCCTGTGTATAATACAGAGAACTGCAGTGCAGGTGCATCATATAAAGAACAGCAGTCCCTGTGCACAACATAGAGAACATGAGTGATTGTGTATAATATATAGAACAGGTATCCCTCTGTATAACATGGACAGTAGTAGTCTCTGTGTATAATGTAGAGAACTGCAGTGCCGGTGCATAATATTGAGAACAGCAGTCCCTGTGTACAATCTGGAAAACATGAGTCACTGTATATAAAATAGAGAACAGCTATCCCTGTGTACAATATAGAGAACAGCAGTCCCTGTGCTTATTTTAGAAAACAGCAGTGCCTATGTCTAATATATAGAACAGCAGTCCCTGTGTGCAATATGGAGAACCGCAGTCCCTGTGCTTATTTTAGAGAACAGCAGTGCCTGTGTCTAACATAGGGAACAGCAATCCCTGTGTGCAATATGGAAAACAGCAGTCCCTGTGCTCAGATAGGGAACAGCAGTCCCTGTGTCTCATATCAGGAACAGCAGTCCCTCTGTGTAATATAGAGAACAATAGTCCCTGTGTTTAATAAAGAGAGCAGCAGACCCAGTGCTCAGATTGGGAACAGCAGTCCCTGTGACTCATATAGGGAACAGCAGTCTCTGATTCTAATGTGGAGAACAGCAGTCCCAGTGTATAATATGTCCCTGAGTGTCTGTTAGAGAATAGTAGTCCCTGTTTAAAATGTAGAGAACAGTGGTCCTGCGTATATTGTAGACAACAGCAGTCCTACATATCAGATAGAGAACAGCAGTCCCTGTGTAAAATGTAAAAAACCGTGGTCCTGCATACATCGTGGAGACCAGCAGTCCCTGTTTCTAATGTGGAGAACTGTAGTCCCTGTGTATATTGTGGAGAATAGCAGATCCTGTGTTTTATGTAGAGAACAGCAGTTCCAGTGTATAATATAGAGAACAGCTGTCCCTGAATGCCTGGTAGAGAACAGTAATTCTGGTGTAACATGTAGAAAAATGTTTTCCTGCGTACATTGTAGAGAACAGCAGTCCCTACATATAATATAGAGAACAGCAGTCCCCATGTTTAATAAACAGCAGTTTAGAATCTAGAGACCAACTGTCCTGCGTACATTGTAGAGAACAGCAGTCCCAACATATAATATAGAGAACAGCAATTCCTGCGTATGATATAGAGAGGAGCTCTCCTTGTGTTTCATAAAGAGATTAGCAGTGCTTGTGTATAACATAGAGACCCGCAATCATTGTGTATAATGTAGAGAACTTGTGTCCCTGTGTATATTATAGAGAGCAGAAGTCCCTTTGTGTAATATAGAGAACAGACTTACCTGTGTATAATATGGAGAACAGCAGTCCTAGTGTCTATCATAGAGAACAACAGTGCCCGAATATGAGAGAACAGCAGCCCCTGTGTACAGTATGGAAAGCAGCAGTACCTGTGTTTAATAAAGAGAATAGCAGTCCCTGTGTATAACATAGAGAACAGCAATCCTTATGTTTCATACAGAGAACAGCCATCCCTGTGTATAACATAGAGAACAGCAGTCGCTGTGCATAATATCGAGAACACGTGTCCCTGTATATATTAAAGAGAGCAGGAGTCCCTCTGTGTAATATAGAGAACAGCCTTACCTGTTTATATTATGGAGAACAGCAATCCTTGTGTCAATTATACAAAACAACAGTGCCAGTGTATAATATAGAGAACAGCAGTCCCTGTGTCTATTTTAAAGAACAGCAGTCCCTGTGTATAGTATAGAGAACAGCAGTCCCTGTGTCTATTTTAGAGAACAGCAGTCCCTGTGTACAATATGGGGAACAGCAATCCCTGTGTCTAATATTGGAACAGCAGTTCCTGTGTATAATATAGAGAACATCGGTCCCTGTGTCTATTGTAGAGAACATCCGTCCATATGTACAATATGGAGAACACCAGTTCCTGTGTACAATGTCAAGAGCAGCAATCCCTGCGTGCAATGGAAAGAACAGCAGTGCCTGTGTATGATATAGAGAACATCACTTGATGTGTATAATATACAGAACATGAATCCCTGAATTTAATGAAGAGAACAGCCGTCCCTGTGTGTAATAAAGAGAACACCAGTGTCAGTGTATACAATAGAAAACAGCAGTCCCTGTGCACAATCTAGAGAACATGAGTCACTGTGTATAATATAAAGAACAAGTAATCCTGCTTATAGTGCAGAGAGCAGCAAACCCTGTGCATGATGTAGAAAGCAGCAGTCCCTCTTTATAATGTGGTGAACAGTAGTCCCTGTTATATAGTGGAGATGAGCGAGCAGCACGGTGGCAGTGAGCGGCACGGTGGCACAGTGGTTAGCACTGCTGCCTCACAGCGCCAGAGACCCAGGTTCAGTTCCTGCCTCAGGGGACTGACTGTGTGGAGTTTGCACATTCTCCCTGTGTCTGCGTGGGTTTTCTCCCACAGTCCAAAGATGTGCAGGTCAGGTGAATTGGCCAAGCTAAATTGCTCGTAGTGTTGGGTGCAGGGGTAAATGTAGGGGTATGGGTGGGTTGTGCTTCGGCGGGTTGGTGTGGACTTGTTGGGCTGAAGGGTCTGTTTCCACACTGTAAGTAATCTAATCTAAAAAAAAGAGCAGATCCTGTGTATAATGTAGAGAACAGCAATTGCTGCTGTCCCTGAGGGTATGGTAGAGAACAGTAGTCCCTTTGTCAAATGTAGAGAACAGTGGTCCTGCGTACATTGTACGGAAGAACAGTATCTGTGTATAGTGTAGAGAACAGCAGTCCCTACATATTATATAGAGAACAACAGCCCCTGTGATCATAAAGAGAACAGTAAACACTGTGCATAAAATAGAGAACAGGCATCCCTGTGTATAATATAGAGAACACGTATCCCTTTGTATATTATAGAGAGCAGGAGTTCCTCTGTGTAATATCAAGAACAGCTTATGAAGAAGGGCTTATGCCCGAAACGTCGATTTTCCTGTTCCTTGGATGCTGCCTGACCTGCTGCGCTTTTCCAGCAACACATTTTCAGCTAATATCAAGAACAGCTTTGCCTGTGTATAATATGGAGAACAGCAATGCTTGTGTCAATTATACAGAATAACAGTGCCTGTCTATAAGTGAGAACAGCAGTCCCTGTATACAATATAGAGAACAGCAGTCCCTGTGTATAATGTGGAGAACATGAGTCACTGTGTATAAAATAGAGAACAGCTATCCCTGTGTACAATATAGAGAACAGCAGTCCCTCTCTGTAATATGGAGAACAGTAGTCACTCTGTATACTGCAGAGAACAGCCGATTCTGTTTCTTATGTAGAGAACAGCAGTCCCTGTGTAACATGTAGAAAACTGCGTTCCTGCGTACATTGTAGAGAACAGCTGTTCCTACAAATAATAGAGAGAACAGCAATCCTTGTGTATAATATAGAGAAGAGCAATCCTTGTGTTTCACAAAGAGATTAGCAGGGGTAAATGTAGGGGTATGGGTGGGTTGTGCTTCGGCGGGTTGGTGTGGACTTGTTGGGCTGAAGGGTCTGTTTCCACACTGTAAGTAATCTAATCTAAAAAAAAGAGCAGATCCTGTGTATAATGTAGAGAACAGCAATTGCTGCTGTCCCTGAGGGTATGGTAGAGAACAGTAGTCCCTTTGTCAAATGTAGAGAACAGTGGTCCTGCGTACATTGTACGGAAGAACAGTATCTGTGTATAGTGTAGAGAACAGCAGTCCCTACATATTATATAGAGAACAACAGCCCCTGTGATCATAAAGAGAACAGTAAACACTGTGCATAAAATAGAGAACAGGCATCCCTGTGTATAATATAGAGAACACGTATCCCTTTGTATATTATAGAGAGCAGTCACTGTGTACAATATAGAGAACATGTGTCCCTGTGTGTATTGTAGAGTGCAGGAGTCCCTTTGTGTATATAAGAGAACAACCTTACCTGTGTATAATCTGGAGAACAGCAGATCTTGTGTCTCAGAAAAAGGAGGACAACACTGACCCTGTACCAGATAGAACAGCAATCCCTGTGTATAACATAGAGAACAGCAGTCCTTATGTTTCGTACAGAGAACAGCCGTTCCTGTGTGTAATATAGAGTACAGCAGTCACTGTGTAAAATATAGAGAACAGCAATCCCTGTGAATAATGTAGAAAAAAGCAGTCCCTGCTAGTAATATGGAGAACAGTAGTCCCTGTATATATTGTGGAGAAGAGCAGATCCTGTCTCTCATGTGGAGAATAGCAGTCGCTGCATATAATTTAGAGAACAGCTGTCCCTGAGTGTATGGTAGAGAACAGTAGTCCCTGTGTAAAACTTAGAGGACAGCGGTCCTGCATACATTATAGGGAAGAGCAGTCCCTGTGTACAGTGTTGAGAAAAGCAGTCCAACGTATAATACAGAGAACAACAGCCCCTGTGTAGAATATAGAGAACAGCAGACCTTGTGTTTCATACAGAGATCAGCTTTTCCAGCACCACTCTGATCTAAAATCTGGTTTCCAGCATCTGCAGTCCTCACTTTTGCAGCCTGACTGCTGTGCTTTTACAGCACCACTCTGATCTAAACTCTGGTTTCCAGAATCTGCAGTCCTCACTTTTGTGGCCTGACTGCTGTGCTTTTACAGCACCACTCTGATCTAAACTCTGGTTTCCAGAATCTGCAGTCCTCACTTTTGTGGCCTGACCTGCTGTGCTTTTCCAGCACCACTCTGACAAAACAACATAGAACATTACAGTGCAGTACAGGCCCAATATGGAACCGCTTGCTTGGTAATGGAAGTTAGTCTCATAGAGCATAGAACATTACAGCGCAATAGTGGACCTTTATGGAAATGCTTAGCCAATAAAGGAAGTTAGACTCAGAGAACATAAAACATTACAGAGCAATACAGGCTCTTTATGGAACTACTTGCTTGATAATGGACGTTCGACTCATACAACATGGAGCATTACAGCGCAGTACAGGCACTTTATGGAACCACTCAGCTAATACAGGAAGTTAGACTCATAGAATATAGAGCATTAGAGCGCAGTACAAGCCCTTAATGGAACAGCTTGGCTGATACAGGAAATTAAACTGATACAATACAGAAGATTACAGCACAGTACAGGCCCTTAATGGAAATGCTTAGCCAATAAAGGAAGTTAGACTCAGAGAACATAAAACATTACAGAGCAATACAGGCCCTTTATGGAACTACTTGCTTGATAATGGACGTTCGACTCATACAACATTGAGCATTACAGCGCAGTACAGGCCCTTTATGGAACCGCTCGCCTAATAAAGGAAGATAGACTCAGAGAACATAAAACATTACAATGTGATACAGGCCCTTTATGGAACAGCTCGGCTAATACTGGAAATTTGACAAATACAACTTGGAGCATTACAGCGCAGTACAGGCACTTTATGGAACCACTCAGCTAATACAGGAAGTTAGACTCATAGAATATAGAGCATTAGAGCGCAGTACAAGCCCTTAATGGAACAGCTCGGCTGATACAGGAAATTAAACTGATACAATACAGAAGATCACAGCACAGTACAGGCCCTTTATGGAACTGCTCGCCTAATAAAGGAAGATAGACTCAGAGAACATAAAACATTACAATGTGTACAGGCCCTTTATGGAACAGCTTGGCTAATACCAGAAGTTTGACAAATACAAAATAGAACATTACAGTGCTGTACAGGCCTTCTATGGAACCGCACATGTAATAAAGGAAGTTAGACTCATAGATCAGCTGTCCCTGAGTGTATGGTAGAGAACATAGAACATTACAGCGCTGTACAGGACTTCTATGCAACCGCTCGGTTAATAAACGAAGTTAGACTAATACAAAATAGAACATTACAGTGCAGTACAGGCCTATTATGGAACTGCTTGGCTAATAAAGGAATATGACAAATACAACAGAGAACATTACAGCGCAGTACAGGACCTTTATGGAACTGCTCGGCTCATAAAGGATGGTAATCTCAGAGAACAGAGACCATTACAGTGTAGTACAGGCCGTCTATGGAACCGCTCGGCTAATACAGGAGGTTAGACTAATACAACATAGATCATTACTGTGCATTACAGGCACTTTATGGAACCGCTCGGCTAATAATGGAGACTAGACAAATACAACATAGTACATGACAGTGCAGTACAGAACCTTTATGGAAATGTTTGGCTAATAAAGGAAGTAAGACTCAGTACATCGAACATTACAGCTCAATACTGACCCTTTATGGAACTGCGCGGCTAATACTGAAAGTTTGACAAATACAAGATAGAACATTACAGCGCTGTACAGGACATCTATGCAACCACTCGGCTAATAAACGAAGTTAGACTAATACAAAATAGAACATTAGAGCACAGTACAGGCCCTTTATGGAACCGCTCAGCTAATAACGGACACTAGACTAATACAACAAAGGACATCACAATGCAGTGCAGGTCCTTTATGGAACCGCTCAACTTATAAAGGAAGTTTGACAAATTTAACATGGAGCATTAAGCGCAGTACAGGACCTTTATGGAAATGCTTGGCTAATAAAGGAAGTAAGGCTAATAGAACATAAAACATTACAGCGCATTACAGGCCCTTTATGGAACCGCTTACCTAATAATGGACACTAGACTAATACAACATTGAACATTACAGCTCAGTACAGGCCCTATATGGAACCGTTTACTAGATAATGGACATTAGACTCATAGAACATGGAGCATTACAGCGCAGTACAGGCACTTTATGGAACCACTCGGCTAATACAGGAAGTTAGACTCATAGAACATAGAGCATTACAGTGCAGTACAGGCCCTTTATGGAACCGCTCGCCTCATAAAGGAGGTTAGACTCAGAGAACATAAAACGTTACAGCGCAATACAGGCCCTTTATGGAACCGCTCGGCTAATACCAGAAGTTTCACAAACACAAAATAGAACATTACAGCACGGTACAGGCCATCTATGGAACCGCACACATAATAAAGGAAGTTAGACTCATAGAACATGGGGCATTACTGCACAGTACAGACCCTATATGGAACCGCTCGGCTAATAATGGACACTAGACAAATACAACATAGAACATGACAGTGCAGTACAAGACCTTTATGGAAATGCTTGGCTAATAAAGGAAGTAAGACTCATAGAACATTGAACATTACAGCGCAGTACTGGCCCTTTATGGAACTGTTCGGCTAATAAAGGAATTATGACTAATACAACATCGAACATTACAGTTAGTACAGGCCCTTCGTGGATCCGCTCGGCTACTAAAGGATGGTAGTCTCAGAGAACATAGACCATTACAGTGCAATACAGGCCCTATATGCAACTTCTTGGCTAATACCAGATGTTAGATGAATACAGCATAGAACATTACAGCGCAGTGCAGAACTTTTATGGAAATGCTTGGCTAATAAAGGAAGTAAGACTCATAGAACAAGGAACATTACAGTGCAAGACAGGACCTTTATGGAACTGCTCGCCTCATAAAGGAAGTTAGCCTTATAGAACATGGGGCACTACTGCGCAGTACAGGCCCTTTATGAAATAATGGACACTAGACTAATATAACACAGAACATCACAGCTCAGTACAAGCCCATTATGGAACCGCTCAGCCGTTAAAGTAAGTTAGACTAATCCAAAGTAGAACATTACAGCGCAGTACAGGCCCTTTATGCAACTTCTCGGCTAATAAAGGAATTATGATTAATACAACATAGAACATTACAGCACAGTACAGGCCCTATATGGAACCACGCTTGATAATGGACATTAGACTGATAGAACATGGAGCATTACAGCACAGTACAGGCACTTTATGGTACCGCTTGGCTAGTAATGGACACTAGACTAATACAACATAGAATCTTACAGCGCAGTACAGGCCCTTTATGCAATTGCTTGGCTAATACTGGGCATTCGATTAATACAAAATAGAACATTACAGCACAGTACAGGACCTTTATGGAAATGCTTGGCTAATAAAGGAAGTAAGACTCAGAGAACAAGGAACATTACAGCACAACACAGGCCCTTTATGGAAGAACTCGGCTAATATCGGAAGTTTGACAAATACAAGATAGAACATTACAGCACTGTTCAGGCCATCTACGGAACCGCTCGCCTAATAATGGAAGTTGGACTCATAGAACATGGGGCATTACTGCGCAGTACAGGCCCTTTATGGAACCGTTCGGCGAATAATGGACACTAGACTAATACAACATAGAACATTACAACGCAGGACATGCCCTATATGGAACCGCTTGCTTGACAATGAAAGTTAGGCTGATAGAAAATGGAGCATTACAGCGCAGTACAGGGACTTTATGGATTCTCTCAGATCATACAGGAAATGAGACTCATAGAACATGGAGCATTACAGCGCAGTACAGGCCCTTTGTGGAACCGCCCGGCTAATAAATTAAGTTAGACTAATACAACAAAGGACAATACAACGCAGTATAGGCCCTTTATGGAAACGGGCTGAAGAAGGGCGTATGCCCGAAACGTCGATTCTCCTGCTCCTTGATTGCTGCCTGACGTGCTGTGCTTTTCCAGCAACACATTTTTCAGCTCTGATCTCCAGCATCTGCAGTCCTCACTTTCTCCTTTATGGAAACGCTCCTGTAATACAACATAGAACATTACAGCACAGTACAGGCCATTTATGGAACCACTTGCTTGATAATGGAAGTTAGACTAATACAACACAGAACATTACAGCGCAGTACAGGCACTTTACGGGACTGCTCGGCTGACAATGGACACTAGACTAATACAACATAGAACAAAACAGCGCAGTGCAGGACCTTTATGGAACCGCTCGGCTAGCGTAATACAGGTCCTTTATGGAACTTCTCGGCTAATACCGGAAGCTTGACAAATACAACATAGAACATTATAGCGCTGTACAGGCTATCTATGGAACCGCTCGCCTAATAAAGAAGGTTAGACTCATCGATCATAGAACATAGAACATAGAACATAGAACAATACAGCACAGAACAGGCCCTTCGGCCCACGATGTTGTGCCGAACTTCTAACCTAGATTAAGTACCCATCCATGTACCTATCCAAATGCCGCTTAAAGGTCGCCAATGATTCCGACTCCACCACTCCCACGGGCAGCGCATTCCATGCCCCCACCACTCTCTGGGTAAAGAACCCACCCCTGACATCTCCCCTATACCTTCCACCCTTCACCTTAAATTTATGTCCCCTTGTAACACTCTGTTGTACCCGGGGAAAAAGTTTCTGACTGTCTACTCTATCTATTCCTCTGATCATCTTATAAACCTCTATCAGGTCACCCCTCATCCTTCGCCGTTCCAACGAGAAAAGGCCGAGAACTCTCAACCTATCCTCGTACGACTTCCTCTCCATTCCAGGCAACATCCTGGTAAATCTTCTCTGCACCCTCTCCAAAGCTTCCACATCTTTCCTAAAGTGAGGCGACCAGAACTGCACACAGTACTCCAACTGTGGCCTAACCAAAGTCCTGTACAGCTGCAACATCACTTCACGACTCTTGAATTCAATCCCTCTGCTAATGAACGATAATACTCCATAGGCCTTCTTACAAACTCTATCCACCTGAGTGGCAACCTTCAAAGATCTATGTACATAGACCCCAAGATCCCTCTGTTCCTCCACCTGACTAAGAACCCTACCATTAACCCTGTATTCCGCATTCTTATTTGTTCTTCCAAAATGGACAACCTCACACTTGGCAGGGTTGAACTCCATCTGCCACTCCTCAGCCCAGCTCTGCATCATATCTAAGTCCCTCTGCAGCCGACAACAGCCCTCCTCACTGTCCACAACTCCACCTATCTTCGTATCATCTGCAAATTTACTGACCCACCCTTCGACTCCCTCATCTAAGTCATTAATAAAAATTACAAACAGCAGAGGACCCAGAACTGATCCCTGCGGAACTCCACTTGTAACTGGGCTCCAGGCTGAATATTTACCATCTACCACCACTCTCTGCCTTCGACCGGTTAGCCAGTTTTCTATCCAATTGGCCAAATTTCCCTCTATCCCATGCCTCCTGACTTTCCGCATAAGCCTACCATGGGGAACCTTATCAAATGCCTTACTAAAATCCATGTACACGACATCCACTGCTCTTCCCTCATCCACATGCTTGGTCACCTCCTCGAAGAATTCAATAAGACTTGTAAGGCAAGACCTACCCTTCACAAATCCGTGCTGGCTGTCCCTAATCAAGCAGTGTCTTTCCAGATACTCATAAATCCTATCCCTCAGTACCCTTTCCATTACTTTGCCTACCACAGAAGTAAGACTAACAGGCCTGTAATTCCCGGGGTTATCCCTATTCCCTTTTTTGAACAGGGGCACAACATTCGCTACTCTCCAGTCCCCTGGTACCACCCCCGTTGCCAGTGAAGACGAGAAGATCATTGCCAACGGTACTGCAATTTCCTCTCTTGCTTCCCACATAATCCTAGGATATATCCCGTCAGGCCCGGGGGACTTGTCTATCCTCAAGTTGTTCAAAATGTCCAACACATCTTCCATTCTAACAGGTATCTCTTCTAGCTTACCAGTCCATTTCACACTCTCCTCTTCTACAATACGGTCCCTCTCGTTCGTAAATCATGTGGCATTACAGCGCAGTTCAGGCCCTTTATGTAACCGCTTGGCTGTTAAAGGAAGTTAGACTACTACAAAATCGAACATTACAGCATTATGGAACAAAATCGAACATTATGGAACCGCCCAACTGTTAAAGTAAGTTAGACTAATTCAAAATAGAACATTACAGTGCAGTACAGGCCCTTTTTGGAACCGCTTGGCTAATAAACGAAGTTAGACTGATACAACATAGAATGTTACAGCGTTGTACAGGCCATCTACAGAACTGCTCGCCTTATAAAGGAAGTTAGACTCAAAGAATATGGGGCATTATAGCGCAGTACAGGCCCTTTATGGAACCGCTCGGCTGATAATGGACACTAGACTAATGCAACATAAAACATCGCAGCTCAATACAGTTAGACTCATAGAACATGGAGCATTACAGCCCATTATGAAACCGCTTGGTTGTTAAAGTAAGGTAGACTAATTCAAAATAGAACGTTACAGTGGAACCTCTCGGCTAATAAAGGAATTATGACTAATACAACGTGGAACATTACAGCGCAGTGCAGGCCCTTTATGCAGTTGCTTGGCTAACACCGGACGTTAGACGAATACAACATCACAGCGCAGTGCAGGCCCTTTATGCAACTGCTTGGCAAATACCGGAACTTTGACAATTACAACATAGAACATTACAGTGCAGTACAGGCCCTTTATGGAACCGCTCAGATAATAATGGATACCAGACTAATACAACATAGAACGTTACAACGCACGACAGTTTATATGGAACCACTTGCTTGATAATGAAAGAACTGATAGAACATGGAGCATTACAGTGCAGTTACAGGCATTTTATGGATTCGCTCAGCTAATACAGGAAGTTAGACTCACAGAACATGGAGCATTACAGCGCAGTACACACCCTTTGTGAACCACTTGGCTAATAAATGAAGTTGGACTAATACAACAAAGGACACTACAATACAGTACAGGCCCTTTATGGAAACGCTCGGCTTATAAAGGAATTATGACTAATACAACATAGGACATCACAGAGCAGGGCAGGCCCTTTATGCAACTGCTTGGCTGTTAAAGAAAGTTAGACTACTACAAACTCGAACATTACAACGCAGTACAGGCCGTTTATGGAACCGCTCGGCCAATAAACGAAGTTAGACTAATATAACATAGAACATTATAGTGCTGTACAGGCCATCAACGGAGCCGTTCGAATTATAAAGGAAGTTAGACTCAAAGAACATGGGGCATTACAGCGCAGGTAAAAACAATGACTGCAGATGCTGGAAACCAGATTCTGGATTAGAGTGGTGCTAGAAAAGCACAGCAGTTTAGGCAGCATCCGAGGAGCAGGAAAATCGATGTTTCGGGCAAAAGCCCTTCATCAGGAATAGGGGCAGAGTGCCTGCAGTGTGGAGAGTGGGGGTGGGGAGAAAGTAGCATAGATTACAACAGATGAATGGGGGTGGGTATAGAGGTGATAGGTCAGAGAGGAGGGTGGGGGAGGGTAGCAAAGAGTACAATGGGTGAAGGGGGGTGGAGATGAAGGTGATGGGTCAGAGAGGAGGGTGGAGTGGATAGGTGGAAAGGAAGATAGGCAGGTAGGACAAGTCATGGGGACAGTGCTGAGCTGGAAGTTTGAAACTGGGGTGAAGTGGGTAAGGGGAAATGAGGAAACTGGTGAAGTCCACATTGATGCCCTGGGGTTGAAGTGTTCTGAGGCAGAAGATGAGGCGTTCTTCCTCCAGGCGTAGGGTGGTGAGGGAGCGGCAGTGAAGGTGGCCCAGGATCTCCATGTCCCTGGCTGAGTGGGAGGGGGAGTTGAAATGTTGGGCCACAGGGCGGTGTGGTTCATTGGTGCGGGTGTCCCAGAGATGTTCCCAAAAGCGCTCTGCTAGGAGGTGTCCAGTCTCCCCAATATAGAGAAGACCGCATCGGGAGCAACGGATACAATAAATGATATTGCTGGATGTGCAGGTAAAGATCCAACATAGATCATTACAACGCAGGACACGCCCTTTATGCAACTGCTTGGCTTTGAAAGGAAGTTAGACTTGTACAAGTAGAACATTACAGGCCCTTTATGGAACCGCTTGGCGAATGCAGGGTGTTACACTCATAGAACATAGAGCATTACAGTGCAGTACAGACCCTTTATGAAACCGCTGGCCTGATAAAGGAAGTCAGACAAATACAACATAGATCATTACAGTGTAGTACAGGCCATCTATGGAACCGCTCGGCTAATAAAGGAAGGTAGACTCATTGAACACGGGGCATGACAGCGCAGGACAGGCACTTTATGGAACCGCTCGGCTAATAAAGGAAGTTAGACTAATACAACATGGAGCATTAAAGCACAGTACAGGACCTTTATATAAATGCTTGGCTAATAAAGGAAGTTTGACTGATAGAACATGGAGCATTACAGCTCAGTTCAGGCCCTTTATGGATCCGCTCAGCTAATACAGGAAGTTAGACTCAGAATATGGAGCATTACAGCGCAGCAATGTAGAACCGCTTGGCGAATAAATGAAGTTTGACTAATACAACATGAAACATTACAGTGCACTTCAGGCCCGTTTTGGAACTGTTTGGCTAGTAAGGGAAGTTCGACTGATACAACACAGAACACTATAGCGCAGTACAGGCTCTTTATGGAACCGCTCGGCTAATAAAGGAAGGTAGACTCATAGAACTTAGAGCATTACAGTGCAGTGCAGGCCCTTCTTTGAACCACTTGGCTTATAAAGGAAGTTAGACTCAGAGAACGTAGAATATCACAGCCCAGTACAAGCCCTTCATCAAAATGCTTGGCTAATAAGGGACGTTCAACTAATACAGTATAAGACATTACAGTGCAGGACAGACCTTTCATGGAACCACTCGGCTAATAAAGGAAATTAGACTAATACAACTTACTACATTATAGCGCAGCACAGGCCCTTTAAGGAACCGCTCGGCTCAGAAAAGAAGTCAGACTCATAGAACATGCAACACTACAGCACAGTACAGGCACTTTATGGAACCGCTCTGCTAATAAATGAAGTTAGACAAATACAACATGGAACATTATAGCGCAGTACATGCCCTTTATGGAACCGCTTAGCTAATGAAGGAAGTTAGACTAATACAACATAGAACATGTTAGCACAGTACAGGCACTTTATGGAACCGCTCGACTATTAAAGGAAGTTAGACTAATACAACACAGAATATTACAGTGCACTTCAGGCCCGTTTTGGAACTGCTTGGCTAGTAAAGGAAGTTCGACTGATACAACAGAGAACACTATAGCACAGAACATGCTGTTTATGGAACTGCTCGGCTAATACAGGAAATTAGACTCAGAGAACTTAGAACATCACAGCTCAGCACAGGCCATTTATGGGACCGCTCGGCTAATAAAGGGCGTTAGACTAATAAAACATAGAACATTACAGCACAGTACACGTCCTTTATCGAACCACTTGACTAATGAAGGAAGTTAGGAAAAAGTGAGGACTGCAGAATGAAGGAAGTTAGACTGATAGAACTTGGAACATTACAGTGCAGCACCGGCCGTTTATAGAACCGCTCAGCTAACGATCGAAGTTAGACTAATACAACAGCGAAAATTACAGTGCAGGCAGGTCCTTTCTGGAACCGCTTGGCGAATACAGGAAATTAGACTAATACAACAGAGGCTTTACAGTGCAGTAGAGGTGAGTTATGGAACCGCTTGGCTGATAAAGGCTGTTAGACCGATACAACATAGAACCTTAGTGGGCGGCACGGTGGCACAGTGGTTAGCACTGCTGCCTCACAGCACTAGAGACCCGGGTTCAATTCCCGACTCAGGCGACTGACTGTGTGGAGTTTGCACATTCTCCCCGTGTCTGCGTGGGTTTCCTCCGGGTGCTCCGGTTTCCTCCCACAGTCCAAAGATGTGCGGGTCAGGTGAATTGGCCATGCTAAATTGCCCATAGTGTTAGGTTAAAAGGGGTAAATGTAGGGGTATGGGTGGGTTGCGCTTCGGCGGGTCGGTGTGGACTTGTTGGGCCGAAGGGCCTGATGAAGGAGCGTCGCTCCGAAAGCTAGTGTGCTTCCAATTAAACCTGTTGGACTATAACCTGGTGTTGTGTGATTTTTAACTATGTAAGATTATGAGGGGCAGAGAAAGTAACTCATTTTTCCGGTTAGCATCTGTCTGGTCAACACCAGGGGACATAAATTTAATTTGAAGCAGAAGACGAAGAGGAGGGTTGAGGACTTATGACCAATATTTATTTTTATTTCTGTTTGTTCTGTGTAAATCCTTCTCTTCTAAACCCCTTTAAAAGCCTATAACTGTCAATATAAACGAAACAAAGAACTGCCTCTGGTGCGCTGTGATGCTCTATGAGTCTAACTTCCTTTATCAGCCAAGCATTCCATAAAGGGCCTGTACTGCGCTGTCATACTCTATGTTGTATTTTTCTTACTTCCTCTATTAGCCGAGCAGTTCCATAAAGGGCCAGTACTGCACTGTAATGTCCTATGTTCTTTGAGTTTACCTTTCTTTTTTAGCCGAGCGGTTCCACAAAGTTTCTGTAGTGCACTGTAATGCTCCATGTTCTATGAGACTACCATCCTTTATTAGCTGAGCAGTCCCATTAAGGGCCTGTACTGAGCTGTAATGTCCTGTATTGTATTAGTCTAACTTCCTTTATTAGCCAAGCGGTTCCTTAAAGGGCCTGTACTGCGCGGTAATGTTCTTTGTTGTATTAGTCAAACTTCCTTTAGTATCTGAGCGGTTCCATAAAGGTCCTGTACTGCGCCATCATGTTCTATGATGTATTAGTCTAACTTCTATGAACTGTGAGTCTAACTTCCTGTATTAGACGAGCTGGAATGTTCTATGTTGTATTAGTCTCACTTCCTTTATTAGCAGAACGGTTCCATAATGGACCTGCACTGTGCTGGCATGTTCTGTGTTCTCTGAGTCTAACTTCCTCTATTAGCCGAGTGATTCAATAAAAGGCCTGTACTGCGCTGTAATATTCTACGTTGTATTAGTGTAACATCCGTTATTAGCCGAGCGGTTCTATAAATGGCCTGTACTGCAATGTCATGTTCTTTGTTGTATGAGTTTAACTTCCTTTATGATCTGAGCAGTTCCATAAAGGGCCTGTCCTGCGCTATAATGTTCTATCTTGTATTAGTCTAACTTCCTTTATTAGGAGGAGAAAGTGAGGTCTGCAGACGCTGGAGATCAAAGCTGAAACTTTATTGCTGGAACAGCACAGCAGGTCAGGCAGCATCTAGGGAACAGAAGATTCGACGTTTCGGGCACATGCCCTTCTTCAGGAATGAGCAGAGAGTGTTCAGCAGGAGAAGATAAAAGGTAGGGAGGAGGGACTTGGAGGAGGGGCGTTGGAAATGTGATAGGTGGAAAGAGGTCAAGGTGAAGGTGATAGGTCGGAGTAGGGTGGAGGCGGAGAGGTCAAGAAGAAGACTGCAGGTCAGGAAGGCGGTGCCGGGCTGGAGGGATTCGGCTGAGACAAGGTGGGGGGAGGGGGGATGAAGAAACTGGTGAAGTCCAAGTTCATCCCCTGTGGTTGGAGGGTTCCCAGTCGGAAGATAAGACGCTCCTCCTCCGACCGTCGCGTTGTTGTGGTTTGGCGGTGGATGAGTCCAATGACCTGCATATCCTCGGTGGAGTGGGAGGGGGAGTTGAAATGCTGTGCTACAGGGTGATTGGGTTGGTTCGTCCGGGTGGCCCAGAGGTGCTCTCTGAATCGCTCCGCAAGTAGGCGGCCTGTCTCCCCAATATAGAGGAGGCCACACCGGCTGCAGCGGATGCAGTAGATAATGTGGGTGGAGGTGCAGGTGAATCTGTGGCAGATATGGAAGTTTCCTTTGGGGCCTTGGAGAGAAGTGAGGGGGGAGATGTGGGCGCAAGTGTTGCACCTCCTGCGGTTGCAAGGGAAGGTGCCGGGAGTGGAGGTTGGGTTGGTGGGGGGTATGGATCTGACAAGGGAGTTGCGGAGGGAGTGGTCTCTACGGAAAGCTGATAGAGGAGGGGAGGGAAATATATCCTTGGTGGTGGGGTCCGTTTGGAGGTGGCGGAAGTGACGGCGGATGATGCGCTGTACATGGAGATTGGTGGGGTGGTAGGTGAGGACCAGTGGGGTTCTGTCCTGGTGGCGGTTGGAGGGGCGGGGCTCAAGGGCGGAGGAGCGGGAAGTGGAGGAGATGCGGTGGAGGGCATCGTCGATCACGTCGGGGGGGAAATTGCGGTCCTTGAAGAAGGAGGCCGTCTGTGTTGTGCGTATTTTGAACTGGTCCTCCTGGGAGCAGATGCGGCGGAGACGAAGGAATTGGGAGAATGGGATGGCGTTTTTACAGGGGGCGGGGTGGGAGGAGGTGTAGTCCAGGTAGCTGTGGGAGTCGGTCGGTTTGTAGTAGATGTCCGTGTTGATTCGGTCGTCTGAGATAGAAACAGAAAGGTCTAGGAAGGGGAGGGAGGAGTCCGAGACTGTCCAGGTGAATTTGAGGTCGGGGTGGAAGGTGTTAGTGTAGTGGATGAACTGTTCAACCTCCTCGTGGGAGCACGAGGTAGCGCCGATACAGTCATCAATGTAGCGGAGGAAAAGATGGGGGGTGGGGCCAATCACCCTGTAGCACAGCATTTCAACTCCCCCTCCCACTCCACCGAGGATATGCAGGTCATTGGACTCATCCACCGCCAAACCACAACAACGCGACGGTCGGAGGAGGAGCGTCTTATCTTCCGACTGGGAACCCTCCAACCACAGGGGATGAACTTGGACTTCACCAGTTTCTTCATCCCCCCTCCCCCCACCTTGTCTCAGCCGAATCCCTCCAGCCCGGCACCGCCTTCCTGACCTGCAGTCTTCTTCTTGACCTCTCCGCCTCCACCCTACTCCGACCTATCACCTTCACCTTGACCTCTTTCCACCTATCACATTTCCAACGCCCCTCCTCCAAGTCCCTCCTCCCTACCTTTTATCTTCTCCTGCTGAACACTCTCTGCTCATTCCTGAAGACGGGCATGTGCCCGAAACGTCGAATCTTCTGTTCCCTAGATGCTGCCTGACCTGCTGTGCTGTTCCAGCAATAAAGTTTCAGCTAACTTCCTTTATTAGCCGAGCGGTTCCATAAAAGGCCTGCACTGTGCTGTAATGCTCTATGTTATGTGCGACTAACATCCTTTATGAGTGGAGCGGTTCCATAAGGGGCCTGTACTACACTGTTGTATCAGTGTAACTTCCTTCATTAGCCAAGCGGTTCCATAAATGGCGTGTACTGCGCTGTAATACTCAATGTTGGATCAGTGTAATGTCCGTTATTAGCCGAGCAGTTCAATGAAGGGACTGTACTGCGCTGTAATGTTCTTTGTTGTATCAGTCTAACTTCTTTTACTAGCCGAAACAGTTCCATAAAGGGCCTGTACTGCGTTATAATTTTCTTTGTTCGATGAGTCTAACATTCTTTATTAGGCGAGCGGTTGCAAAGAGGGCCTGTACTACACTGTAATGTTCTATGTTGTATCAGTCTTACTTCCTTTATTAGCCGAACAGTTCCATAAAGGGCCTGTACTGCGCTGTGATGCTCTTTGTTCTATCAGTCTAACATCCTTTATTATCTGAGCAGTTCCATAAAGCGCCCGTATTGCGCTGTAATGTTCTATGTTGTATTAGTCTAACTATGTTATTAGCTGAGCGTTTCCATAAAGGGACTGTACTGTCCTGTAATGTTCAATGTTGCATTCGTCTAACTTCCTTTATTAGTAGAGTGATTCCATAAAGGGCCTGTACTGCGTTGCAATGCTCTCTGTTCTATGAGTCTAACATCCTTTATACACCGAACGTTTCTATAAAGGGCCTGTACTGCGCTGTCATGTGCTATGTTGTATTAGACTAACTTCCATTATTAGCCGAGCAGTTCCATAAAGGGCCTGGACTGCGCTTTCATGTTCTATGTTCTATGAGTGTGGCTTTCTGTATTCGCCGAGCAATTCATTAAGAGTCTGTGCTGCTCTATGAGTCTAACTTTCTTTACTTGCCCATCAGTTCTGTAAAGGGCCTGCACTGCGCTGTAATGTTCGATGTTGTATTAGTATAACTTCCTTTCTTAGCTGGTTGGTTCCAGAAAGAGCATGTACTTAGCTGTAATGCTCTACGTTCTATGAGTCTAACTGGTGGTTTCATAAAGGGCCTGTGCTGCGCTGTAATTCTCCATGTTCTATGTGTCTAACGTCCATTATTAGCCGCATGGTTCCATAAAGGACCCGTACTGCGCTGTCATGTTCTATGTTGGATTTGTCTAACTTCTTTTATCAGCCAAGGGGTTCCACAAATGTCTGCTACTGCACTGTAATGTAATATGTCCTCTGAGTTTAACTTTCTTTATTAGCCAGCGGTTACATAAAGGGCCTGTGCTGCGCTGTCATGTTCTACCCAAACACTAAAAATGCTAACTCACTGTACACAATCCTCCCCAATCACTAACAGTGCTAACTCCCTGTACAACATCCTCCCCAATCACTGACAATGCTAACTCCCTGGACACCAACCTCCCCAATCACTAACAATGCTACCTCACTGTACACCATCCTCCCCATTCACTGACAATGCTAACTCCCTGTACACCAGCCTCCTCAATCACTAACAATGCCAACTGCCTGTACGCCATACTCCCCAATCACTAACAGTGCTAACTCCCTGTACACCATCCTTCCCAATCACTAACAACGCTAACCCCCTGTACACCAGCCTCCCCAATCACAAACAATGCTCACTCCCCGTACACCATCCTCCCCAATCACTGACAATGCTAACTCACTGTACACAATCATCCCCAGCACTAACAATGCTAACTCCCTGGACACCACCTCCCCCAACCATTAACAATGGTAACTCCCTGTACACAATCATCCCCAGCACTAACAATGCTAACTCCCTAGACACCAGCCTCCCTAATCACTAACAATGCTAACTCCCTGTACACAATCATCCCCAGCACTAACAATGCTAACTCCCTGTACACCAGCCTCCCCAATCACTAACAATGCGAACTGTCTGTACTCCATCCTCCTCAATCACTACCAATGCTAACTCCCTGGACACCATCCTCCCCAATCATAACAGTGCTAACTCCCTGTACACCATCCTCCCCAATCACTGACAATGCTAACTCCCTGGACACCATCCTCCTCAATCGTAACAGTGCTAACTCTCTGTACAACAACCTTCCCAATTACTAACAATGCTAACTCCTTGACACCATCCTCCCCAATCACAAACAATGCTAACTCCCAGTACACAACATCCCCAGCACTAACAACGCTAACTCTCTGTACACCAGCCTCCCTGATCACGAACAATGCTAACTCCCTGTCCACCAGCCTCCCCAATCACTAACAATGCTAACTGTCTGTACACCATCCTCCTCAATCACCTACAATGCCAACTGCCTGTACGCCATCCTCCCCAATCACTAACAGTGCTAACCCCCTGTACGCCATCCTCCTCAATCACTAACAGTGCTAACCCCCTGTACACCAGCCTCCCCAAATACTAACAATGCTCACTCCCCGTACACCATCCTCCCCAATCACTGACAATGCTAACTCACTGTACACAATCATCCCCAGCACTAACAATGCTAACTCCCTGTACACCAGCCTCCCCAATCACTAACAATGCGAACTGTCTGTACTCCATCCTCCTCAATCACTACCAATGCTAACTCCCTGGACACCATCCTCCCCAATCATAACAGTGCTAACTCCCTGTACACCATCCTCCCCAATCACTGACAATGCTAACTCCCTGGACACCATCCTCCTCAATCATAACAGTGATAACTCCCTGTACAACAACCTTCCCAATTACTAACAATGCTAACTCCTTGACACCATCCTCCCCAATCACAAACAATGCTAACTCCCAGTACACAACATCCCCAGCACTAACAACGCTAACTCTCTGTACAAAAGCCTCCCCAATCACTAACAATGCTAACCCCTGTCCACCAGCCTCCCCAATCACTAACAATGCTAACGGTCTGTACACCATCCTCCTCAATCACCTAAAATGCCAACTGCCTGTACGCCATACTCCCCAATCACTAACAGTGCTAACCCCCTGTACGCCATCCTCCTCAATCACTAACAGTGCTAACCCCCTGTACACCAGCCTCCCCAAACACTAACAATGCTCACTCCCCGTACACCATCCTCCCCAATCACTGACAATGCTAACTCACTGTACACAATCATCCCCAGCACTAACAATGCTAACTCCCTGGACACCAGCCCCCCCAACCACTAACAATGGTAACTCCCTGTACACAATCATCCCCAGCACTAACAATGCTAACTCCCTAGACACCAGCCTAACCAATCACTAACAATGCTAACTCCCTGTACACAATCATCCCCAGCACTAACAATGCGAACTGTCTGTACTCCATCCTCCTCAAGCACTAACAATACTAACTCCCTGTACACCATCCTCCCCAATCACTGACAATGCTAACTCCCTGGACACCATCCTCCTCAATCATAACAGTGCTAACTCCTTGTACAACATCCTTCCCAATCACTAACAATGCTAACTCCTTGACACCATCCTCCCCAATCACAAACAATGCTAACTCCCTGTACACAACATCCCCAGCACTAACAACGCTAACTCCCTGTACACCAACCTCCCCGATCACGAACAATGCTAACTCCCTGGTACAAAAGCCTCCCCAATCACTAACAATGCTAACTCCCTGTCCACCAGACTCCCCAATCACTAACAATGCTAACTGTCTGTACGCCATCCTCCCCAATCACTAACAGTGCTAACCCCCCGTACACCAGCCTCCCCAATCACTAACAATGCTAACTCCCTGTACACCAGCCTCCCCAATCCCTAACAATGCTAACTCTCTGTACACAAGCCTCCCCTGTCACTAACAATGCTAGCTCCTGTCGTGGAAATTAAATCGACTTGACTCAACTTTCAGCAAGAGCAAACAAGGCAGCTTTATTTAAATTCTGTAGAGTTGACCCCAGTACATTCAGCTATGCCCCAATGTAAGGGCTGCCTGAGCATTGTTCAGACACTTGCCTTATACTGCTTCTTATCAAGCTCTCAAGGGCAAAGACTGGGAAAACTCAAGTTGTTATTCTCTCATCCCCTGGTCTTGGACATAACAGTGCTTCAGCTTTCGCTGAGTTCGACTATCGCAAGGTCGAGTTGAATGTTTACAAAATTCATACAGATATAAGCTGGCTGCAAACCTCATCAAAGTATTGTTTACGATGCTCAGCACAGCATTAAATTTGAGAAAAGCATTCTCTTTCAAATGTCACAGTAAATGGATAATTTTACGTTACAGCCATATTATTGGACATGGAGGAATGGCCCCATGGGATGCAAAAACAAAGGTAATTGGGAAATTTCCCATACCATCGACACAAAGAGCAGTATTACGGTTCTTGGGATTAAGTGGATTTTATCGAAAATTTGTACAGAATTTTAGCAGTGTGGCTGCTCCACTCACTGAATTGCTAAGGAAAGGGAAAGAATTTTAGAGCACAGCAGACTGTCAGAGGCATTTGACAACCTGAAAGCTCTGTTACCTACTGCCCTGGTATTAGCCACACCTCATTACACAAAGTCATTCAAAGTGGTTATCGATGCAAGTGATGTGTTGTACTGCTGCAAGAAGATGACGAGAAGATAGATAGACCTATTGCTCCAGGAAGTTGAACATTCATCAGCAGAAATATTCGGCGATTGAGAAAATGAGGTTGGACTTGGTGTTGGCATTATATCATTTCAGTTTTTATGTTACCAGTAAAGTATCTCAGAGAACCATAAATACTGATTGAAGTCTTCCAAGTCTTCAAGAAATGACCAGAATGAGACAGATCTAGTTAAATGATTCCCACTGTTTGGAGAATATAGAATGAGCAGGAGCAGAGTCTGAGAACATGGGCCACAGCTTTCAGGATAGATGTTAGAAAGCACTTGTATGGGAGAAGGGGAAACCATTTTGCTTACAGACCTATTTGCTGATAGAAGCCGTTTGTCCCGAGCTAAAAGAGGGCCTACCCATTGGTGTCTCAAATTCGCTATTACCCAGGAAAAACCTAGAAAAAGACAGAGATAAAAAGAGATAGAAAGACAGACACAGAGAAAGAGAGAACCCGGGGAGAAACCAAGAACAAAGATAGGGACAGAGTAAAAAAGATAGACAGAAAGTGTTACAGAACAAGACAGACAGAATAAGAAAATCCTGGGGGACCACATAAACAGATGGACCTAATGGGGAAGAGAAAACTCACAGGGAGAGACAGAGTAAAGGACATACACAGGGTGGGAGGGAGAGAACAAGTCCAGGGAGATGGACAGAAGTGGAGAGGAATCCCAAGGAGAGACAGCCAACCAGAGAAGGAGCTGGAAAGAGAGAGAGAGAGAGAGAGAGAGAGAGGGAAATTGAGGGAAATAATGTCTGAATAGCAGCCACGGGGAGGGAGAGAAATTCAACAAAGAGATAGTGATAATGGGAGAGTGAGGGCGGGGGGAGAGAGTGAATGAGTGTGTATGAGAGAGAGAGGGAGAGAGAGACAATATGAGAGTGATGGTTTAAGCAGATAGAATGATGCTCAACCAGGAACAGCAAGATCCCACAGGGCAGAGAGACAATGCTGTCAAGAGAGGTAAGCAGAGAGGGTGGAGATTGGAACGATTGAACGATTAATCAGAAAGTGTGAGGAGGCATTTAGTTCGAGGAAGGGGAAGATGAACAGAAGGGGCAGCACAGTGGCTCAGTGGTTAGCACTGCTGCCACATTGCACCAGGGACCTGGGTTCGATTTCGACCTCGGGCGACTGTCTGTGTGGAGTTTGCACATGCTCCCTTTGTTATCTCCAGTTTGCTCCCAGAATCCAAAGATGTCCAGGTCAGGTGAATTGGCCATACTAAATTGCTGATAATGTTCAGGATGTGCAGGTTAGGTGCATTAGTCAATGGTAAATGTAAAATAATGGGGAATGGGTCTGGGTGAATTACTCTTTGGAGGGTCGGTGTGGACTTGTTGGGCTAAAGGGCCTGATTCCACTCTTTCAGAATTCTGAGGAAGACATGAGGAATGGGAGAGATTGGGATTGAAGGAGAAATGAGGGAGAGAAAGCTGGGAACATGGAAGTATGTAACCCTGATTAATTATTTTACTCCAAATGTGTTATGGTCCAGGCCAGACCCCCTCAAAACATTTCAGGAAAGTAGCCCAGACTCAAACTTTGTTCGTTTTTTTCAGCAGGTATAATGCAAATATTCCAGGAGAGATGCAGTTGGTCAAAACTCGTAGGTTTAAACAAAACAGAATTTATTTATAAGATTACTGAATGAAACAAGTATAAAAGAACATAATATAGAATAATTTGACCGATCCGAATACCCAACTTAATGGAAACAGACACTTCAGTCCAACCAGTCCATGCCAAATATAATCCCAAACTAAAGTATTCCCACCAGGCTGCTGCTGGCCCATAGCCTTTCAAACCTTTCCTATTCATGCATCCGTCCAAATGTCTTTGAAATGTTGTATTGTACCCACATCGACCACTTCCTCAGGAAATTCCTTCCTGATGTGAACCACCTTCTGTATCAAAAAAATTACCTTTTGTCTTTTTTAAAATCTCTCTCCTCTCACCTGAAAAATGTGCCCCCGAGTCTTGAAGTTCCCCATCTTGAGGAAGAGACAACTGCCATCAACTCTATCCACATCTCTCCTTATTTTATAAACTGCTATCATATCACCTCTCAAATTCCTGAACTCCAGTGAAAAAGGTCTCAGCCGATCCAGTCTTTTGTTCATAACTCAAAACTTCCATCTCCAGAAACATTCTCATAAATATCTTCTGAACTCCCTCCAGCTTGATGATATCCTTCTTATAACTGTGTCCCCAGAACTGGACACAGTATTCCAGAAGAGGCCTCATCAGAGTTCTGTACAACCTCCAGATAACACCCCAACTCCTATACTCAAAGGACTGAGCAGTGAAGACAAACATGCCGAATGCCTTCTTCACTAACCTGTCTGGATGTGACAGAAACTTTAAAGAATTGAGTCCATGCAATCCTGGACTATAACACTACACAAAGCCCGGCCATTCATTGTATACGCTCTATCCTTGCTTGTTGGACCAAAATGCAATACCTCTCATTTATCCAGATTGAACTCCATCTGCTATCTTACAGTCCATTTGTCCATTGATCATGATCCTGTTGTAATCTTAGAAAACTTCCTTCACTGCATATTGTGCCACCAATTCCGGTGTCACCCATAAAATTACTAAGTGTATTCTCATCCAAATCATTTATATAAAAGATAAACAAAAGGGGACCCAAAACCAATCCCTGTAGAACACTGTTGATCAGAGGCCTCCAGTCCGAAAAGCAACCCTTCCCATTACTCTCTGTCTCCTGCTGGGAAGCCTATTATGAATCCAATTGGCAAGCTCAATGTGACCGAACTTTGCTGATTGTTCTACCATTCGGAACCTTATCAAAGGTTTTACTAAAATCCAAATATACAGGGTCCATTGCTCTGCCATCATCAACCTTTTTGGTAACATCTTCAAAAAACCTAATCAAATCGGTGAGACATGATTTTCCTCTTTCAAAACCATGCCGACTATCCCTCATCAATTTTGTCTCTCTAAATGTCCAGAAATCCTATCTTTTATTATCACCTCCAACAAGATACCCACAACCGAAGGCAGACTCAGATCCATCGTTCCACAATTTCTCCTCACAACCTTTCTTGAACAAATCATGAAGAGAACTGATGAGGGCAGAGTGGTAGGTGTGATCTATATGGATTTGAGTAAGGTGTTTGACAAGGTTCCCCATTAGTAAGTCAAATCTCACGGAATACAGGGAGAACTAGCCACTTGGATACAGAACTGGCTCAGAGGTAGTGGAGTGGCACAAGGACCGTTCTGGGTCCACTACTTTTTATCATTTATATAAATGATTTGGATGTGAGCATAAAAGGAATAGTTAATAAGTTTGCACATGACACCAAAATTGGAAGTGTGGTGAACAGCGAAGAAGGTTACCTCAGATTACAATGGGATCTTGATCAGATGGGCCAATGGTCTGAGAAGTGGCAGATGGAGGTTAATTTAGATAAATGTGGGGTGCTGCATTTTGGGAAAGCAAATCTTAGCAGGATTTATACACCTAATGGTAAGGTCCTAGAAAGTGTTGCTGAACAAAGAGACCTTGGAGTGCAGGTTTATAGTCCCTTGAAATTGGAGTCACAGGTAGATAGGATAGTGAAGAAGATGTTTGGTATGTTTTCCTTTATTGGTAAGAGTATTGAGTATAGGAGTTGGATGGCCATTTTGCGTCTGTGCAGGATATTGGTTAGGCCACTGTTGAATTATTGGGTACAATTCTGGTCTCCTTCCTGTTGGAAAGATGTTGCGAAACCTGAAAGGGTTCAGAAAATATTTAAAAGGGTTGCAGGATTTGAGCTACAGGGCGAGACTGAACAGACTGGGGCTTGTTACCCTGGAGCGTTGGACACGGAGGGATAACCTTAGAGAGGTTTACACAATTATGAGGGGCATGGATAAGTTAAATAGACAAAGTTTTTCCCCTGGGTTGGGGGAGTTCAGAACTAGAGGACATAGGTTTAAGGTGAGAGGGGAAAGATACAAAAGAGACCTAAGGGACAACTTTTTCATGCTGATGTTGGTATGTGTGTGGAATAAGCTGCCAGAGGAAGTGGCAGAGGTGAGTACAATTGAAACATTTAAAAGGCATCTGGATGGGTATATGAAGAGGGAGGGTTTGGAGGGATATGGACCGGGTGCTGGCAGGTGGGACTAGATTGGTTGGGACATCTGGTCGGCATGGACGGGTTGGACCGAAGGGTCTGTTTCTGTGCTGTACATCTCTTTGACTCTAAATGTACATGAACCATCCTCCAGTCATCAGGCACCTCTCCCATAGTTACGGATGATGTAAATCTTTCTGCAAAGGGCTTCAATTTCCTCCCTTATTCCCCACAAGTTTCTGGGATGCAAGAGATCAGGTCCTGGAGCTATATTCTCTAAGACCTCCTGAACTTTTTCTTCTGCAACGTGAAGTGACTTTAAAACATTCAAGTTCATTTCATGCATTCTCTGGACTCCATTACTTTCTCCACAGTGAAAAAAACTGACGTTAGGTATTCATTTAGTATCTCAGCCATCTCCTGGGGTTCCACACATTGACAAACTCTTGATCTTTGCAATAATTCATCATTTATATAAGTGATTTGGATGTGAACACAAAAGGAAGAGTCAGTAAGTTTGCAGGTGACACCAAACTTGAAGGTGTATTGAACAGCGAAAGAGTTACTTCAGAGTACAATGGGATCTTGATGAGATGGGCCAATGGGCTGAGGAGTGGCAGATGGAGTTTCATTTAGATAAATGTGCAGTGCTGTATTTTGGAAAAGCAAATCAGATCAGGACTTATACACTTAATGGAAAGATCCTAGGGAGTGTTGCTGAATAAAGAGACCTTGAAGTGCGGGTTCATAGCTCCTGGAAAGTCGAATCACAGGTAGACAGGAGGGTGAAGAAGGTGTTTGGCATACGTTCCTTTATTGGTCAGAGCATTGAATATAGGAGTTGGGAGGTCATATTGTGGCTGTACAGTTCATTGGTTAGGCCACTTTTGGAATATTGCGTGCGATTCTGATCTCCTTCTTATTGGTAGGATGTTGTGAAACTTGAAAGGGTTCAGAAAAGATTTACAAGGCTGTTGCCAGGGTTGGATGGTTTGAGCAAGAGAGAGAAAGGTTGAATCGGCTGGGGATTGTTTTCTCTGGAGCGTCAGAGGCTGAGGGATGGCCTGACAGAGGTTTATAAGGTCAACGACCTGATGAAGAGGCTAGTGCTTCCAAATAAACCTGGTGTTGTGCAACTTTTAAGTTTGTCCCCGCCAGTCCAACACTGGCATCTCCAAATCATGGATAGGATAAATAGGCGAGGTCTTTTCCCTGGGCTGAGGGAGTCCAGAACTCGAAGTCAGAGGTTTAGAGTGACGTTCACTCCCATTTACAGGGAGACTTCCGTGTTCAGTGATATTCACAGGGACTGCTGGTCTCCTCAATATGTACAGGGGCTGCTTATGTCTGTAATATACACAGGAACTACTGTTGGCTACAATATGCACAGGAACTGCAATTCTCTTTAACAAATACTGGGACTGCCATTCTTTTTAATATACACAGGGATTGCTGTTCAGGTTCACATATGAAGAGGCTGCTCTTCAGTGTACTATTCACAGGGATTGCTGTTCTCTTTGGTATACACGGGTACTGCTAATCACTACAATATGGAGAGGAACTGCTCTTCGCTATCATATAGATAGGGACTGCAGATCTAAGTGAAGCAGACAAGCACTGCTGTTCTCTGATTTATTGTCAGGAATTGCTATTCTCTACATCATTCCCAGGTCAGCTGTTCTCTGCAATTTACACCGGACAGCTGTTCTCTGTAAGAAACACAGAAACTGCTCTTCTCTGGAATGAACATAGAGACTGCAGTTCGGTTTCAGGGCTTTTGCCCGAAATGTCGATTTCGCTGCTCCTTGGATGCTGCCTGAACTGCTGTGCTCTTCCAGCACCACTAATCCAGTTCGGTTTCATATACACAGTCAGATGGTCAGAAGAAAATATACTGCAGTTTTAGAGAATTACTGCTTTTCTCTGTAATAAACACAGGGACAGCTTTCTCTGTAATTATACAGAGGAACTGCTGTTCTCTGGAAATACACGGAGCTAGTGTTGTCTGCAATATGCCCAAGAACTGTTATTCCCTTATAATACAGACAAGGAATGCTATTCTCCGTAATATGCACAAGGGCTTCTATTTTATTTCATATCCTCAGAAATTGCTGCGTAGCATACACAGTGATTGTTGTTCTCTATAACATGCACAGGGATTACTGTTCACTGCAATATAGATCGTAAATGCTATCCTCTGCAATCTAATATTGCAAGCCAGCTGATGACAGAGTGGTGTTATTGCTGGACTGTTAAACCAGAGACCCAAGTAATGTGATGGGGACTGAATTTCAAATTTTATCTCAAGTTTATCCCAATTTTATCTCACCACCCCTTTGGCTCACAGCCTCATTTGTGATGAAGGGCTTTTGCCTGAAACATTAATTCTGCTGCTCCTCGGATGCTGCCTGACCTGCTGTGCTTTTCCAGCACCACACTCTCAACCCAATTTCAAATCCTGCCATGGCAGATGGTGGAATTTGAATTCTAGCAAAATCTGCAAATACGAGAGTAAAGATGGACATGAATCAATTGCCGATTGTTGGAAAAAACAACTTGTTCACTAATGTCTTTCAGGAAAGGAAACTGACATCTTTACCTTGTCTGGCCTCCATGTTTCTGCAAACCCACAGCAACGTGGTGGACTCTTAACTGCTCTTTGGGCCATTAGGGATGGGCAATAAATGCTGGCCGAGCCAGCAATGCCTTCATCCCACAAGTAAAATAAGAAAAACTAACATTTAACAAGCCGGAATAGAAATGATGAGCCAAAATGCCTCCTTCTGCACTGTAACACTACAATGATTATTACTTGAGGTCCTGTGTAGTGTAAATTGCAGACTTTTTATGGAATAATTTTGTTGTTCAATAAGAAACTGATTGTTTTCTGTGTGTATTTGAACTTAACAGCTACCTTATCAGTATTTCTGTAATTGTGGTGATTTCTGAAAAGGACAGCTTTCAAAACTGGGCTGAAGAGTGGATGGGTTTTGTGCATTAATGAATATATATTAAATCTGAACTGTTATGCCTGAAAGCCAAACAAATTTACCAGCTCACCAAATTTCTAGCCCCTCTGTTTAAGATGAAATTCTCATGCAACAAAGGTGATCAACCGTATCCCAAACTGCAATCCCAGTATATTCATAAAACTGTGTCAGCAATGTTGGTCAAACATGGGTAGAAATATGTTCCATATTTTTGAAAGCATTGCAAAAGAGTTGAAGCTTTTTACACAGAATGGGCAGATAATGCTGATTGGCTAGCTCATCATTACCAGCAAAAACAGTTAGCTGTCAATCTTAATTCTCAGACCAGAGAGGTAGAATGTCACCATGGGAATACAGCAGAGTTTGGTTGTCTCCATGATGCCTTTCTTATCAAAGAAGTGTCATGTCTGTAAAAATTCCTTTTGCCGACATTAACCAGGGTCCTGCGTAATTATATTTGTTGCTTCTAACTCATGCACAAATGCATCACGCTGTCATCTCAGCTGTTGATTTTGAATTGGTTTCTTAGCATAGTTCAGATTATTTAATAAATGATTACCAAAGCAGAATCACTTCTAATGAGGCTTACATTAGAGGCTGGTTGAGCACGGGCAGCTTGCTGCCAGCAGAGAATGATCAAATGGACATGTTTTCTGACACCGTCCACCAGGATGTGTCGCCAGGATGTAGAGCCGACATATCTGGCATCCCACCAGCACCAAACCACGAGTTATGTTATTCATTTGTGGATCACTTGTTAGACTTGTGTAAAGGTGGTAATCTAATATCTATGATAGAATTTGTTCTCACGGTTCTCTGCACCCACCAAGTATGGTTTACCCTAGACACACAAAATTGATGTCTTTTTTCCATCCTTTCATATCTGTGACTACGTGTGCACAGCCTGAATTGGGTGAATGTTTTGTGAAACTGTTGCAATCATGTCTAAATGAGTTTTCCACATGCACAATGAAGGATTCCTTCACGTTCACTAAGACCATATAAAAGACACATATTGAGAGCGACAGCATACCCATGTGCCAACATACCAACATTGCCAGCTTATTTATCAGCATACAAATCAGATAAGCCTTTGAAACCCACATGTACCACCTGTGTCTGAGTTCATCGGAATCATGAACTGAGCACCTTGTGCAGTTGACTCCGATTCTAATGACAACATGTCTGCCCAAATAGATGGTATGACCATGGGATGTTCTCGAGGTCAAGCGTTTCCTAACATCTTTGTCGGTAACCATGCATAACACATCTTTGATGATATGATGATTAGTTTCTATCTCTTCCATATTTCCAACATGTAGATTATATGTTTGCGATATTTGAATCTGCATTAAAGAATTTCTTTTTAAGGCTCTATAATCTCCATCTTATGCTGAAATGTACGATTGAAATAGAGTACCCTTTTCTTGATGTATTCTTTGAGAAATCAGCCAAATTATTTCTCAACTCCTATTCACTGGTCAGTGTACAGTCCCACAAGATTTCTCTTATTGGCAACTTCATGAATGAAATGATTGAGTGGGGGATATGCCAGACTGTGAGGTTACAGATTGTGCTGGAGTACAATTCTGCTGGAGTACAAATGTTCGAGATGCCTTCCTGCAAGAGGCTAGAGAAGAAATTGTGGGGGCCCTGGCTGATGGATTTCCATTATTGTCACCCACAGGTAAGGTCCTGAAAGGCTGGAGAGTGGTGAATGTTCTGCCCTTTTTCAAGAAGGGCTGCAAAGAGAAACCATGGAACCATAGAACTCTAAGCTGAACATCAATGGTAGATAAAGTCCTTGAGAAGATCCTGAGAGCGTTTGGAAAGATAAGGTTTGATTAGAAGTAGTCAGAATGGCTTTGTGAATGGGAGGTCATGCCTCAGAAATTTGTTAGAGATCTTTGATAAAGTGACCAGGAAGATTGATGAGGACAGGTCAGTAGACGTAGTCTATATGGATTTGAGAAAGATCTTTGGTAAGGTTCCACATGGTAGTTGGCTTTGGAAGGTTAGATCGCATGGATACACAATTGACTTGATGGTAGGAAGCAGAGGGTAATAGTGGAAGGATGCTTGTCAGACTGGAGGCCTGTGGAGTGTTAGGTGTTCGGCCCATTGCCATTTGCTATCTATATCAATGACTTGGATGAGATATATAAAGCATGAATAGTAAGTTTGCAGATGATACCAAAATAGGCAGTATCGTAGACATTGAGATGGTTATCAAAAACTGCAGCAGGACCTTGATCAGCTGGGGAAGTGGGCCAAGAAATGGCAAATGGAGTTTCACACAGATAAGTGTGAGGTCTTGCATTTTGAAAAAAATCAAAATAATGTTGGAGTTTCATGGTGAATATTCTTACGATTGTAGTGGAACAGAGAGATCATGGAGTTCAGGTGCACGATTCTTTGAAAGTGGAGTCACAGTTCGAGATGGCAATAAAGAAGGCTTTTGGCACACTGGTCTTCATTAGTCAGGGCATTGAGTAGCGAAGTTGGGAAGTTATTTTGCACTTGTACAGGATGTACTTGGAATATTGTGTTCAGTTTTGATCACCTTGCCATAGGAAGGATCATATTAAACTGGAAAGAGTGCAGAGGAAATTTACAAAGATGTTGCCAGCACTCAGGGGACGGAGTTATGGGTTGACGTTGGACAAACGGGGTCTGTTTTCTTTAGAGTGCAAGAGAGTCTGAGGGGGATCTTATAGAAGTGTGTAAGATCATGAGAGGCATGGATGGGATTAATTAACTCAGTCTGTTTCCCAGGGATGGGGAATCATGGAGTAGAGAGCATCAGTTTAAGGTTAGAGGGGAAAGAATAAAAGGAAACCTGAGAGGAAACATTTTTACACAGAGGGTAGTACATATATAAGTGACCAGTAGAAGTGTTTGAAGTGGGTACATTAACAACATTTAAAAGGCGTTTCAACAAATACATGGAGAACAAAGGTTTAGAAGGATATGGGCCAAGTGCAAGGAAATTAGGTTAGCGTGGATGTAACTTTCTGGTCATCCTAGACCAGTATGGGCCGAAGGTGCTGTCTTTATGCTGTAGAACTCGATGACTCTGTGATTCTATGACATTTCCCTTTCCAGATAATGAATTGATAAGGCACTAAACAATGTCAAAGTGGTGGAGACAGGCCCTTTCATGAGTTTTTATGATGTACAATGAGTGATGATTTCATCTGGGAATCTGTTATCACAAGAACTAGTTTTGATAGGCTCTATCTCAGCATCAAGTCCACACAGTGAGAGGATGTGAAGGTCCCCACAAGCTGATCTTGGGGGACTGTAGGAATCCCAACATGTATGCTGACCAGTGAATGTAGGCTTTCAGTAATCGGAGTTTCAAACCAATTTGGCTGATTTCTCAATGAATGTACCAAGGAAAGAATACTTCATTTCAGTGGTGAATTTTAGCATCAGGTGGCGATCATTGAGCTTTATAAGGAAATTCATTAATGCAGATTACAATATTGCAAACATGTCATCTACATGTTGAAGATATGCAAGCGGATAGAGGCTAGGTATTATGCCATTAAAGATGTGTTTTGCATGGTTACCAATAAAGATGTTAGGAAGAGTTTTCCCTCGAGAATATTTCATGGTAACACCATCTATTTGGTCATACACGTTGTTAGTGGAACTGAAGTCAACTACACAAGGTGCTAAGTTTATTTGTTTCATAGACTCCCTACAATGTAGAAACAAGCCCTTCAGCCCAACAAGTCCACATCGATCCTCCAGAGAGTAAGCCACCCACACCCATTCTCCTATTACTCTATATTTATCCCAGACTAATGCACCTAACTTGCACAACCCGGAACACAATGGGCAATTTAGCATGGCCAATTCACCTCACCTGCACATCTTTGGATTGGAGGAGGAAACCCATGCAGACCTGGGGAGAATATGCAAAGAGACACGGGGAGAATATTCACACAGACCCAAGGCTGGAATTGAACCCAGGTCCCTGGCGCTGTGAGTCAGAAGTGTTAACCACTAAGCCACGATGCCACCAGAAAGGAAAGGAAAAAAGAGATGATGTTTGGTGAACACTGAATCAGATACAAGTGGTAAGTCTGAATTTCATTGGCTTATTGGAACTGTATACTGATAAATAAACTGGCAATGTTGAAAGAGCACTGGGCATGCTATCACTCTCAGAATGTAGCTCTCATATGGTCTTCATGATGGTGAAGGAATCCTTTAGTGGGCACGTGGAAAACTCATTTAGACATGATTATAATAGTTTCACCAAGCATTCAGCCAATTCAGGCTGTGCAGACTCAGTAACAGATATGATAGGACAGAAAAGGGACATTGATTTTGTGTGTCTAGGGAACCCGTACTTGGTAGGTGCAGTGAACGGTGAGAACAAATTCTATGATTGGCATCATTAGGCTGGTTACCACCTTCACACACAAGGCTAACAGGTGAATTACAATTGTATGTCATTACATGGGTTTTGGTGCTGTTGGGATGCCGGATATGTCGGCCCTACATCCTGACATAAGGTGGACCATGACAGAAAACATGTCCATTTGACCATTCTCTGCCTTTGCTCAACCAGCCCATGCTTGTAAGCCTCATTAGAAGTGATTATGCTTTGAAAATCATTGATTAAATAATCTGAACGATGCCAAGTGTTAAACTGGAAACCAACTTAAGATCAACAGCGTGGTGCATCTGTGCATGAGTTAGAAGCAACGAGTATGATGACACAGGACCCTGGTTCATGTCGGCAAAAGGAATTTTTACAGACATAGCATTTCTTTGATAAAGAAGGCATCATGGAAACAACCAAACACTGCTGTATCCCTATGGTGACACCCTGACCAATCAGAGTCCACCTCTCTAGTCTGAGAATTAAGATTGACAGCTAACTGTTTTTGCTGCATTGCCATAGTAATGATGACCCAGCCAATCAGCATTATCTTCACATTTCATATAAAAAGCTTCATTTCCTTTTGCAATGTTTTCAAAACAATGGAACAGACTTCCACCTGTATGTGAGCAATGTTACTGACATAGTTTGCTTGAAATGCTGGGATTACAGTTTGGGACAAGGTTGATCACTGTTTATTGCCTTAGAAATTTAGCTTAAACAGAGCGGCTGGAAATTTGATGAGTTAAGTGAATCTCTATCTAAAAGTTCAAATTTGTTTGACTTTGATACATAACAGCTTAGCTTTAAGAAACATTCATTAGTGCACAAAACCCATCCATTCTACAGCCCAGTTTTGAAACCTGTCCTTTTAAGAAATCACCACAATTACGGAAATATTGTTAAGTTCAGAGACACAGAAAAAAACACCAACAAAATTATTCTGGAGAAAGTGGGGACTGCAGATGCTGAAGATCAGTGTCAAAAAGTGTGGTGCTGGAAAAGGACAGATGGTCTTGAGGAAGAGCTTATGATGGAAACATCGTCTCCTCCTCCTCGGATGCTGCTTGACTGGCTGTGTTTTTCCGCTCCACACTTGTTGAACAAAATTATTCCATGCAAATACCACAATTTACACCCCAGAGGGCTGATTCATTGAATCAGTTAATGCAGTTTGTTTCATTGAATAAAAGCGTTAAGCTCGAATAAATGAGAGAGGCTTTACTCGTTGAATTAACACGTGCAGTGTGTTTCATTGAAGGAATGCATTCAGTCTGTTTCATTCAATGAATGGCAAAAGCTGTACACATTGGATTAGCACGTGCAGTGTATTACATTGAACGGATGAGTGCAGTTTTATTCATTGAATCAATGCGTTAAACCCGTGGTATTGAATGAATGAGAGAAGATCTACTCATTAATTAAACCCGTACAGTTGTTTTCATTGAATGAGAGAAGCTCTCCTCACTGAATTAACCCGTGCACTCTGTTTCACTGGGTTAAGCATGAAAGGTTGAATGAATGAGAGAGCTTTACTAATTGTATTAACACGTGCATTGTGTTTTATTGAATGAATGGATGCAGTGTGTTTTACTGCATGAATGCGTGCAGTATGTTTCATTGAATGAATGGCAAAAATCATGACTCATTATATTAGCACGTGCAAGGTGTTTCATTGATTGAATGAGTGCAGTTTGGTTCATTGAATCAATGCTTTGAACTCGTGCATGAATGCATGAAACAATGCATGAAAGAAACTCTACTCGTTGAATTAACACATGCAGTCTGTTTCATTGAATAAATGAATAACGTTTGATTCATTGAATCAATGAATGCAGTTTCATTCAATCAAAGCGGTTAGCTTGAGGCATTGAATAAATGAGAGAAGCTCTACTCATTGACCATTAGCGCGCAGTCTATTTCATTGAATGAATGTGTGCAGTTTGTTTCATTGAATTCGGGGCATTGAATGAATCAGATAAGCTCTACTCATTGAATTAACCCGTTCGGTTTGTTTCATTGAAGAAATGAGTTCAGCTTGAAACGTTGAATGAATGGGTGAAGCTCTACTCCAGAAATCGACACGTGCAGTTCATTTCATTGAATGGATGAGTTAAGCTGGAAACATTGAATGAATGGGAGAAGCCCTTCTCCATAAATTAAAACGTGTAGTTTATTTCATTGAATGAACGAGTTAAGCTTGATACATTGCATGAATGACAGAAGCTTTACTAATTGAATTAACAGGTGCAGTGTGTTTCATTGAATGAATGCATGCAGCTTGTTTGACTGAATGAATGCGTGCAGTTTGTTTCATTCAATGAATGGCAAAAACTCTACTAATTCGATTATGACGTGCATGTGTTTCATTGAATGAATGTGTGCAGTTTCATTTATTGAATCAATGCGAAAAACTCAATGAATGAATGAGAGAAGCTCTACTCATTGAATTAACACGTGCAGTCTGTTTCATTGAATCAATGCGTTAATTCGGGGCATCGAATGAATGAGATAAGTTCTACTCAATGAATTAGCCCGTGCAGTTTGTTGCAATGAATAAATGAGTTAAGCTTGGAACATTGAATGAATGACAGAAACTCTACTCATTGAATTAACCCGTGCACGATGTTTCATTGAATGAATTGGTTAAGCTTGAAACTTTGAATGATTGAGAGAAGCTTCACTAACTGTATTAACACGTACATTGTGTCTTACTGAATGAATGCATGCACTGCGTTTTACTGAATGAATGCATGCAGTTTGTTCCATTGAATGAAAGCGTTAACTCGAGACATTGAATAAATGAGAGAATCTCTGCTCATTGAATTAACACTTGCAGTCTGTTTCGTTGAATGAGTGTGTGCAGTTTGGTTCATTGAATCAATGTGTTAAACTCGTGCCATTGAATGAACGAAACATGCTCTACTCTTTGAATTAAAACATGCAGTCCGTTTCATTGAATAAATGAATAACATTTGATTCATTGAATCAATTAATGCAGCTTGTTTCATTGAATGAAAGCGTTAAGCTCGAGACATTGAATAAATGAGAGAAGATCTACTCATTGAATTAACACTTGCAGTGTGTTTCATTGAAGGAATGCATTCAGTCTGTTTCATTCAATGAATGGCAAAAGCTGAACTCATTGGATTAGTACGTGCAGTGTTTTTGATTGAACAAGTGAGTGCAGTTTGCTTCATTGAATCAATGCGTTAAACCCGTGGTATTGAATGAATGAGAGAAGATCTACTCATTAATTAAACAAGTGCAGTGTTTTTTCATTGAATGAATGAGTTAAGCTTGAAATATTGAATGAATGAGAGAAGCTCTACTCACTGAATTAACCCGTGCACTCTGTTTCATTGAATGAATGAGTTAAGCTTGAAACATTGAATGAATGAGAGAAGCTGTACTCCATGAATTAACACGTGCAGTTTATTCCATTGAATGAATGAGTTATGCTTGAAACGTTGCATGAATGACAGAAGCTTTACTAATTTAACGTGCAATGTGTTTCATTGAATGAAATTATGCAGTGTGTTTGAGTGAATGAATACGTGCAGTATCTTTAATTGAATGAATGGCAATAAGCTCTACTCATTGGATTAGCACGAACAGGGTGTTTCATTCATTGAAAGAGTGCAGTTTGGTTCATTGAATCAATGCGTTGATCTCGTGGCATTCAACGAATGAAAGAAGCTCTACTCGTTGCATTAACACATGCAGTCTGTTTCATTGAATAAATGAATAACGTTTGATTCATTGAATCAATGAATGCAGTTTGTTTCATTCAATGAAAGCGGTTAGCTTGAGGCATTGAATAAATGAGAGAAGCTCTGCTCATTGAACATTAGCGTGCAGTTTGTTTCATTGAATGAATGAGTTAGCTTGAAACATTGAAAGAATGGGAGAAGCTCTACTACATAAAGTAACACGTGTAGAGTATTTCATTGAATGAATGGGATAAGCTCTACTCCATGAATTAACACGTACGGGTTGTTTCATTGAATGAAAGCGTTAAGCTGGAGACTTTGAATAAATGTGAGAAGCTCTTACTCATTGAATTAACACGTGCTGATTGTTTCATTGAATGAATGTATGCAGTTTGTTTCATTGAATCAATGCGTAAAACTCGGGGCACCGAATGAATGAGATAAGCTCTACTCATTGAATTAACCCGTGCAGTTTGTTTCATTGAATGAATGAGTTACGCTTGAAACATTGAATGAATGGGAGAAGCTCTACTCCATAAATTAACACATGTAGTTTATTTCATTGAATGAATGAGTTAAGCTTGAAACGTTGCAAGAATGACAGAAGCTTTACTAATTGAATTAACACGTCCAGTGTATTTCATTGAATGAATGCATGCAGTTTGTTCGATTGAATGTATGCGTGCAGTTTGTTTCATTCAATGAATGGCAAAAGCTCGACTCATTCGATTATGACGTGCAGTGTATTTCATTGAATCAATGTGTGCAGTTTCATTCACTGAATCAATGCTAAAAACTCATTGAATGAATGAGAGAAGCCCTACTCATTGAATTAACACGTGTAGACTATTTCATTGAATGAATGTGTGCAGTTTGTTTCATTAAACCAATGCGTTCAATTCTTGGCTTTGAATGAATGAGAGAAGCTCTACTCAATGAATTAGCCCGTGCAGTTTGTTGCGTTGAATAAAGGAGTTAAGCTTAAAACATTGAATGAATGAGAGAAGCTCATTCATTTAATTAACTCGTACACTCTGTTTCATTGAATGAATTGGTTAAGCTTGAAACGTTGAATGATGGAGAGAAGCTTTACTCACTGTAATTAACACGTACATTGTGTTTTATTGAATGAATGCATGCAGTGTGTTTTGCTGAATGAATGCATGCAGTTTGTTTCATTGAATAAATAAATAAGGTTTGATTGATTGAATCAATTAATGCAGTTTGTTCCATCCAGTGAAAGCGTTAACTCGAGGCATTGAATAAATGAGAGAACCTCTGCTCATTGAATTAACACGTGCAGTCTGTTTCGTTGAATGAATGCGTGCAGTTTGGTTCATTGAATCAACGTGTTAAACTCGTGACATTGAATGAACAAAAGACGTTCTACTCTTTTAATTAAAACACGCAGTCTGTTTCATAGAATAAATGAATAACGTTTGATTCATTGAATCAATTAATGCAGTTTGTTTCATTGAATGAAAGCGTTAAGCTCGAGACATTGAATAAATGAGAGAAGCTCTACTAATTGAATTAACATGTGCAGTGTGTTTCATTGAAGGAATGCATTCAGGCTGTTTCATTCAATGAATGACAAAAGCTGTACTCATTGGATTAGCACAGTGTTTTTCATTGAACGAATGAGTGCAGTTTGATTCATTGAATCAATGCATTAAACCCGTGGTATTGAATGAATGAGGGAAGATCTACTCATTAATTAAACCAGTACAGTTTTTTTTTTCATTGAACGAATGAGTTAAGCTTGAAATATTGAATGAATGAAAGAAGCTCCACTCACTGAATTAACCCGTGCATCTGTTTCAGTGAATGAATGAGTTAAGCTTAAAACATTGAATGAATGAGAGAAGCTCTACTCCATGAATTAACACGTGCAGCATATTCCATTGAATGAATGAGTTAAGCTTGAAACGTTGCATGAATGACAGAAGCGTTACTAATTTAACGTGCAATGTGTTTCATTGAATGAATTTATGCAGTGTGTTTGACTGAATGAATGCGTGCAGTATGTTTCATTGAATGAATGGCAATAAGCTCTACTCATTGGATTAGCACGAGCAGGGTGTTTCATTCATTGAAAGAGTGCAGTTTGGTTCATTGAATCAATGCGTTGATCTCGTGGCATTCAATGCATGAAAGAAGCTCTACGTTGCATTAACACATGCAGTCTGTTTCATTGAATAAATGAATAACGTTTGATTCATTGAATTAATGAATGCAGTTTGTTTCATTCAATGAAAGCCTTAGCTTGAGGCATTGAATACATGAAAGAAGCTCTGCTCATTGAACATTAGTGAGCAGTTTGTTTCATTGAAGGAATGAGTTAAGCTTGAAACATTGAATGAATGGGAGAAGCTCTACGTCAGAAATTGACACGTGCAGTTTGTTTCATTGAATGAATGAGTTAAACTTGAAACATTGAATGAATGGGAGATGCTCTAACCCAGAAATTGACACGTGCAGTTTATTTCATTAAATGAATAGTTAAGCTTGAAACATTGAATGAATGGGAGAAGCTCTACTCCATGCATTAACACATGCGGATTGTTTCATTGAATGAAAGCGTTAAGCTCGAGACATTGAATAAATGAGAGAAGCTCTACTCATGGAATTAACACGTGCAGTCTGTTTCAATGAACGAATGTGTGCAGTTTGTTCCATTGACATAATGTGTCAAACTCGTGGCATTGAATGAATGAGGTAAGCTCTACTCATTGAATTAACCCGTGCAGTTTGTTTCATTGAATGAATGAGTTAAGCTTGTAACGTTGCATGAATGACAGAAGCTTTACTAATTGAATTAACACATGCAGTGTGTTTCATTGAAAGAATGTCAAAGCTCTACTCATTCGATTAGGACATGCAGTGTGTTTCATTGAAAGAATGAGTGGAGTTTGATTCATTGAATCAATGCGTCAAACTCGTGGCATTGAATGAATGAGGTAAGCTCTACTCATTGAATTAACCCGTGCAGTTTACTTCATGAATGAACGAGTTAAGCTTGAAACGTTGAATGAATGAGAGAAGCTTTACTAATTGTATTAACACGTGCAGTGTGTTTTATTGAATGAATGCATGCAGTGTGTTTTATTGAATGAATGCGTGCAGTATGTTTCATTGAATGAATGGCAAAAAGCTCTACTCTTTGGATTAGCACGTGTAGTGTGTTCCACTGAATGAATGGGTGCAGTTTGATTCATTGAATGAATAAATGCAGTTGCATTCATTAACTAACTCAGATAACTTTGTTTCATTGAATCAATGAATATTGTTGATTCATTTAATAAATGTTTGAAGTTTGATTCAATGACAGAATGAATGCAGTTTGTTTCATTGAATGAAAGCATTAAGATCGAGACATTGAAGAAATGGGAGAAGCTCGATTCAGTAAATTAACGCATGCAATCTGTTTCATTGAATGAACGTGAGCAGCTTGTTTCATTGAAACAATGCGTTAAAGTCGTGGCATTGAATGTATGAGAGAAGCTCTACTCAATGAATTAATACGAGCAGTTTATTTCATAGATTGAATGAGTAAAGCTAGAAACGTTGAATGAATGAGAGAATCTCTACTCATTGAATTAACCCCTGCGTGCTGTTTCATTGAATGAATTGGTTGAGCTTGAAACTTTGAATGATTGAGAGAAGCTTTACTACCTGTATTAACACGCACACTGTGTCTTACTGAATGAATGCATGCAGTTTGTTCCATTGAATGAAAGCGTTAACTCGAGACATTGAATAAATGAGAGAATCTCTGCTCATTGAATTAACACTTGCAGTCTGTTTCGTTGAATGAATATGTGCAGTTTGGTTCATTGAATCAATGTGTTAAACTCGTGCCATTGAATGAACGAAATACGCTCTACTCTTTGAATTAAAACATGCAGTCCGTTTCATTGAATAAATGAATAACATTTGAGTCATTGAATCAATTAATGCAGTTTGTTTTATTGAATGAAAGCGTTAAGCTCGCGACATTGAATAAATGAGAGCTCTACTCATTGAATTAACACGTGCAGTGTGTTTCATTGAAAGAATTCATTCAGTCTGTTTCATTCAATGAATGGCAAAAGCTGTACTCGTTGGATTAGCACGTGCAGTGTTTTTGATTGAACAAATGAGTGCAGTTTGATTCATTGAATCAATGCGTTAAACCCGTGGTATTGAATGAATTAGAGAAGATCTACTCATTAATTAAACCAGTGCAGTGTTTTTTCATTGAATGAATGAGTTAATCTTGCAATATTGAATGAATGAGAGAAGCTCTACTCCATGAATTAACACGTGCAGTTTATTCCATTAAAAGAATGAGTTGAGCTTGAAACGTTGCATGAATGACAGAAGCTTTACTAATTTAACGTGCAATGTGTTTCATTGAATGAATGACAATAAGCTCTATTCATTGGATTAGCACGATCAGAGTGTTTCATTCATTGAAAGAGTGCAGTTTGGTTCATTGAATCAATCCGTTGATCTCGTGGCATTCAATCAATGAAAAAAGCTCTACACGTTGCATTAACACATGAATACTCATTAATTAAACCATTCATTGAATAAATGAATAACGTTTGATTCATTGAATCAATGAATGCAGTTTGTTTCATTCAATGAAAGCGGTTAGCTTGAGGAATTGAATAAATGAGAGAAGCTCTGCTCATTGAACATTAGCGTGCAGTTTGTTTCATTGAAGGAATGAGTTAATCTTGAAGTATCGAAGGAATGGGAGAAGCTCTACTCCAGAAATTGACACGTGCAGTTTGTTTAATTGAATGAATGACTTAAGCTTGAAACATTGAATGAATGGGAGAAGCTCTACTACATAAATTAACACGTGTAGTGTATTTCATTGAATGAATGAGTTAAGTTTGAAACATTGAATGAATGGGATAAGCTCTACTCCATGAATTAACACGTGCGGATTGTTTCATTGAATGAAAGCGGTTAACTTGAGACATTGAATAAATGAGAGGAGCTCTACTCATTGAACTTACACGTGCAGTCTGTTGCATTGAATGAATGTGGGCAGTTTGTTTCATTAAATCAATGCGTTAAACTCGGGGTATCTAATGAATGAGATAAGCTCTACTCATTGAAATAACCCGTGCAGTTTGTTTCATTGAATGAATGAGTTAAGCTTGAAACATTGAATGAACGGGAAACGCTCTAACCCAGAAATTGACACGTACAGTTTATTTCATTGAATGAATGAGTTAAGTTTGAAACATTGAATGAATGGGAGAAGCTCTACTGCATAAATTAACACGTGTAGTGTATTTCATTGAATGAATGAGTTAAGCTTGAAACATTGAATGAATGGTAGACGTTCTAACCCAGAAATTGGCACGTGCAGTTTATTTCATTGAATGAATGAGTTAAGCTTGAAACATTGAATGATTGGGCGAAGCTCTACTGCATAAATTAACACGTGTAGTGTATTTCATTGAATGAATGAGTTAAGCTCGAGACATTGAATAAATGCGAGAAGCTTGAAACATTGAATGAATGGTAGACGCTCTAACCCAGAAATTGGCACGTGCAGTTTATTTCATTGAACGAATGAGTTAAGCTTGAAACATTGAATGAATGGGATATGCCCTACTCCATGAATTAACACGTGCAGTTTGTTTCATTGAATGAAAGCGTTAAGCTCAAGACATTGAATAAATGAGAGAAGCTCTACTCATGGAATTAACACGTGCAATCTGTTTCATTGAACGAATGTGTGCAGTTTGTTCCATTGAGTCAATGCGTCAAACTCGTGGCATTGAATGATTGAGCTAAGCTCTACTCATTGAATTAACCCGTGCAGTTTGTTTCATTGAATGAATGAGTTAAGCTTGAAACGTTGCATGAATGACAGAAGCTTTACTAATTGAATTAACACGTGCAGTGTGTTTCATTGAAAGAATGTCAAAGCTTTGCTCATTCGATTAGGACATGCAGTGTGTTTCATTGAAAGAATGAGTGTAGTTTGATTCATTGAATCAATGCGTCAATCTCGTGGCATTGAATGAATGAGGTAAGCTCTACTCATTGAATTAACCCGTGCAGTTCACTTCATTTGAATCAATGAATTAAGCTTGAAACATTAAATGAATGAGAGAAGCTCCACTTACTGAATTAACCCGTGCAGTCTGTTTCTTTGAATGAATGTGTTAAGCTTGAAACGTTGAATGAATGACAGAAGCTTTACTAATTGAATTAACACGTGCAGTGTGTTTCATTGAATGAATGAGAGCAATTTCATTCATTGAATCAATGCAGGAATAAATGAGAGAAGCTCTACACATTCAACTTACACGTGCACTCTCTTTCATTGAATAAATGTGTGCAGATTGTTTCATTCTTTGAATGAATGAGTCAAGCATCAAGCGTTGAATGATTGTCAAAAGCTGTACTCATTGGATTACGACGGGCTGTGTGTTTGAATGAAAGAATGAGTGCAGCTTGATTCATTGAATCAATGCGTCAATCTCGTGGCATTGACTGAATGAGTGAAACTCTGCTAATTGAATTAGCCCGTGCAGTTCACTTCATTTGAAAGAATGAATTAAGCTTGAAACATTAAATGAATGAGAGAAGCTCCACTCACTGAATTAACCCGTGCAGTCTGTTTCTTTGAATGAATGTGTTAAGCTTGATACGTTGAATGAATGACTGAAGCTTTACTGAGAGAATTAACACGTGCAGTGTGTTTTATTGAATGAATGCGTGCAGTATGTTTCATTGAATGAATGGCAATAAGCTCTACTGATTGGATTAGCAAGTGCGTGTGTTTCATTCATTGAATGAGAGCAATTTGGTTCATTGAAACAATGCGTTCAACTCGTGACATTCAACGCATGAAAGAGCAGTTTGGTTCATTGAATCAATGCGTTCAGCTAGGGGCGTTCAATACATGAAAGATGCTCTGCTCGTTGTATTAACACATACAGTCTGTTTCATTGAATCAATGAATGCAGTTTGTTTCATTGAATGAAAGCGGTTAGCATGAGGCATTGAAGAAATGAGAGATGCTCAACTCATTCAACTTATACGTGCAGTCTGTTCCATTGAATATTCCGTGCAGTATGTTTCATTCTTTGAATGATTGAGTTAAGCTTGAAACGTTGAATGAATGTCAAAAGCTGTACTCATTCGATTACGACGTGCAGTGTGAGTGAATGAGTGAGTGCAGTTTGATTCATTGAATCAATGCGAAAAACTCGGGTCATTGAATGAATGAGAGAAGCTCTACACATTGATATAACACGTACAGTTTGTTTCATTGAATGTATGGTAATAAGCTGTACTCATTGGATTACCACGTGCAATGTGTTTTATTGATTGAAGGAGTGCAGTTTGGTTCATTGAATCAATGCGTTCAGCTAGGGGCGTTCAATACATGAAAGAAGCTCTACTCGTTGAATTAACACATGCAGTCTGTTTCATTCAATAAATGAATAACGTTTGATTCATTGCATCAATGAATGCAGTTTGCTTCATTAAATGAAAGCGGTTAGCTTGAGACATTGAATAGATGAGAGAAGCTCTACACATTCAACTTACACGTGCACTCTCTTTCATTGAATAAATGTGTGCAGATTGTTTCATTCTTTGACTGAATGAGTCAAGCTTCAAACGTTGAATGAATGTCAAAAGCTGTACTCATTGGATTAAGATGGGCAGAGTGCTTCATTGAAAGAATGAGTGCAGTTTGATTCATTGAATCAATGCGTCAATCTCGTGGCATTGAATGAATGAGTGAAGCTCTACTCATTGAATTAACCCGTGCATTTCACTTCATTTGAATGAATGAATTAAGCTTGAAACATTAAATGAATGAGAGAAGCTCCACTTACTGAATTAACCCGTGCAGTCTGTTTCTTTGAATGAATGTGTTAAGTTGAAACGTTGAATGAATGACAGAATCTTTCCTAATAGAATTAACACGTGCAGTGTGTTTCATTGAATGAATACATGCAGTTTGTTTGACTGAATGAATGTCAAAAGCTGTACACATTGGATTAGGACGTGCAGTGTGTTCCATTGAATGAGTGAGTGCAGTTTGATTCATTGAATCAATGCGAAAAACTCGTGTCATTGAATGAATGAGAGAAGCTCTATACATTGAATTAACACTTGCAGTTTGTTTCATTGAATGTAAGGTAATAAGCTGTACTCATTGGATTGCCACGTGCAGTGTGTTTTATTGATTGAATGAGTGCAGTTTGTTTCATTGAATCAATGCGTTCTACACGGGGCATTCAATGCATGAAAGAAGCTCTACTCGTTGAATTAACACATGCAGTCTGTTTCATTCAATAAATGAATAACATTTGATTCATTGAATCAATGAATGCAGTTTGTTTGATTGAATGAAAGCGGTTAGCATGAGACATTGAATAGATGAGAGAAGCTCTTCACATTCAACTTACACGTGCACTCTCTTTCATTGAATAAATGTGTGCAGATTGTATCATTCTTTGAATGAATGAGTCAAGTTTCAAATGTTGAATGAATGTCAAAAGCTGTACTCATTGGATTAAGATGGGCAGTGTGTTTCATTGAAAGAATGAGTGCAGTTGGATTCATTGAATTAATGCGTCAATCTCGTGGCATTGAATGAATGAGTGAAGCTCTACTCATTGAATTAACCCGTGCAGTTCGCTTCATTTGAAAGAATGAATTAAGCTTGAAACATTAAATGAATGGGAGAAGCTCCACTTACTGAATTAACCCGTGCAGTCTGTTTCAGTGAACGAATGTGTTAAGCTTGAAACGTTGAATGAATGACAGAATCTTTCCTAATAGAATTAACACGTGCAGTGTGTTTCATTGAATGAATGCATGCAGTTTGTTTGACTGAATGAATGCGTGCAGCTTGTTGCATTGAATGAATGTCAAAAGCTGTACACTTTGGATTAGGACGTGCAGTGTGTTTCATTGAATGAATGAGTGCAGTTTCATTCATTGAATCGATGCGAAAAAACTCGTGTCATTGAATGAATGAGAGAAGCTCCACTTACTGAATTAACCCGTGCAGTCTGTTTCTTGAATTAATGTGTTAAGCTTGAAACGTTGAATGAATGACAGAAGCTTTACTAATAGAATTGACGCGTGCAGTGTGTTTTATTGAATGAATGCATGCAGTGTTTTTTTCTGAATGAATGCGTGCAGTTTGTTTCATTGAATGAATGTCAAAAGCTGTACTCATTGGTTTAGGACGTGCTTGTGTTTCATTGATTGAATGAGTGCAATTTGGTTCACTGATTCAATGCGTTCAACTCGTGGCATTCAATGCATGAAAGAACCTCTACTCTTTGTATTAACACATGCAGTCTGTTTCATTGAATAAGTGAATTACGTTTGATTCATTGAATCAATGAATGCAGTTTGTTTCATTGAATGAAAGCGGTTAGCATGAGGCATTGAAGAAATGAGAGATGCTCAACTCATTCAACTTACACGTGCAGTCTGTTCCATTGAGTGAATGTATGCTGTATGTTTCATTCTTTGAATGATTGAGTTAAGCTTGAAACGTTGAATGAATGTCAAAAGCTGTACTCATTGGATTAGGACGTGCAGTGTGTTTCATTGAATGAGTGAGTGCAGTTTGATTCATTGAATCAATGCGAAACAGTCGTGTCATTGAATGAATGAGAGAAGCTCTACACATTGATATAACACGTACAGTCTGTTTCATTGAATGTATGGTAATATGCAGTACTCATTGGATTACCACGGGCAGTGTGTTTCATTGATTGAATGAGGGCAGTTTGGTTCATTGAATCAATGCGTTCAACTCGGTGCATTCAATACATGAAAGAAGCTCTACTCGTTGAATTAACACATGCAGTCTGTTTCATTGAATAAATGAATAACGTTTGGTTCATTGAATCAATGAATGCAGCTTGTTTCATTGAATGAAAGTGGTTAGCTTGAGACATTGAATAGGTGAGAGAAGATCGACACATTCAACTTAGACGTGCACTCTCTTTCATTGAATAAATGTGTGCAGATTGTTTCATTCTTTGAATGAATGAATCAAGCTTCAAACGTTGAATGAATGTCAAAAACTGTACTCATTGGATTACGACAGGCAGTGTGTTTCATTGAAAGAAGTTCAATGACGCAGTTTGATTCATTGAATCAATGCGTCAATCTCGAGGCATTGAATGAATGAGTGAAGCTCTACTCATTGAATTAACCCAAGCAGTTCACATCATTTGAATGAATGAATTAAGCTTGAAACATTAAATGAATGAGAGAAGCTCCACTTACTGAATTAACCCGTGCAGTCTGTTTCTTTGAATGAATGTGTTAAGCTTGAAACGTTGAATGAATGACAGAAGCTTTACTAATAGAATTAACACGAGCAGTGTGTTTCATTTAGTGAATAAATTACGCTGGGAACGTTGAATGAATGACAGAGTCTTTAAGATTTGAATGAACATGTGCAGTTTGTTTCATTCAATGAATGTCAAAAGCTCTACTCATTTGAATAGGACGTGCAGTGTGTTTTATTGAAAGAATGTGACCAGAGTTATTCATTAAATCAATGCGTTAAACACGTGGCATTGCATGAAACTCTACTCATTGAATTAAACCGGGCAGTTTTCTTCACTGAATGAATGAGGTACGCTTGAAACATTGAATGAATGAGAGAAGTCCTACTCACTGAATTAACCCGTGCACTCTGTTTCATTGAATGAATGAGTTAAGTTTGAAACGTTGAATGGATGGGAGAAGCTTTACTAATTGTTTTAACATGTGCTGTGTGTTTTATTGAATGAATGCATGCAGTGTGTTTTACTGAATGAATGCATGCAGTTTGTTTCATTGAATATATAAATAATGTTTGATTTATTGAATCAATGAATGCAGTTTGTTCCATTGAATGAAAGCGTTAAGCTCGAGACATTGAATAAATTTTTGAAACTCTACTGTTAGAATTAACACGAGTAGTCTGTTTCAAGAAATGAATGTGTTAAGTTTGAAACATTGCATGAATGAGAGAAGGTCTACTCTTTGAATTAACACCTGCAGTCTGTTTCACTAAATGAATGCGTTCAGTTTGTTTCACTGAATGAATGCATGCAGTTTGTTTCATTGAATAAATAAATAACGTTTGATTTATTGAATCAATGAATGCAGTTTGTTCCATTGAATAAAACCGTTAACTCGAGATATTGAATACATGAGAGAACCTCTGCTCATTGAATTAACACATGCAGTCTGTTTCATTGAATGAATGTGTTCAGTTTGTTTCAGTGAATCAATGTGTTAAACTCGTGAATGAAAGAAGCTCTGCTCATTGAATTAACCCGAGCAGTTTGTTTCATTGAATGTATGAGTTAAGCTTGAAACATTGAATGAATGGTGGAAACTCTACTCCAGAAATTGACACGTGCAGTTTATTTCATTGAATGAATGAGTTAAGCTTGAAACATTGCATGAATGACAGAAGCTTTACTAATTGAATTAACACGTGCAGTCTGTATCATTGAATGAATGTGTGCAGTTTGTTTCATTGAATCAATGCCTTCAATTCTTGGCTTTGAATAAGTGAGTGAAGCTCTACTCAATTAATTAGCCCGTGCAGTTTGTTGCATTGAATAAAAGAGTTAAGCTTGAAACATTGAATGGATGAGAGAAGTACTACTCATGGAATTAACCCATGCATGCTGTTTCATTGACTGCACTGGTTAAGATTGAAACTTAGAATGATTGAGAGAAGCTTTACTAACTGTATTAACACGTGTTTTATTGAATGAATGCATGCAGTGTGTTTTACTGTGTGATTTATTGAATCAATTAATGCAGTTTGTCCCATTGAATGCATGCGTTAAGCTCGAGACATTGAATAAATGTTTGAAACTCTGCTCTTTAAATTATCACGAGCAGTCTGTTTATTGAAATGAATGCATTAAGTTTGGAACATTGCATGAATGAGAGAAGGTGTACTCATTGAATTAGCACCTGCAGTCTGTTTCACTAAATGAAAGCGTGCAGTTAGTTTCATTTAATGAAAGGCAAAAACACTCTGCTCGTGCAGTGTTTTATTGAATGAATGAGTGCAGTTTGATTCATTGAATGAATAAATGCAGTTGGATTCACTAAATAACTGAGTTAAGTTTGTTTCATTGAACCAATGAATATCGTTGATTCATAGAATCAATTATTTAAATTGATTCAATTAACACTTGCAATCTGTTTCATTGAACGGATGTGTGCAGTTTGTATCATTGAATCAATGTGAATAACGTTTGATTCATTGAATCATTGAATGCAGATTGTTTCATTGAATGAAAGCATTAAGCTCGAGACATTGAATAAATGAGAGCTCTGCTCATTGCATTAACCCGTGCAGTCCGATTCTTTTAACGAATATGTGCGGTTTGTTTCATTGAATCAATGCGTTAACCTCTTAGCATTGAATGAATGAGAGAAGCTCTACTCATTGAATTAAGCCGTGCAGTTTGTTTCATAGAATGAAAGCGTTAAGCTCGAGACATTGAATAAATGAGAGAAGCTCTACTCATTGCATGAACACGTGCAGTCTGTTTCATTGAATGAATGAATGCAGTGTGTTTCATTGAACGAAAGCGTTAAGCTCGAGACGTTGAGTAAATGAGAGAGGCTCTGTTCATTGAATTAACACATGCAGTCTCTTTCTTTGAACGAATATGTGCGGTTTGTTTCATTGAATCAATGCGTTAACCTCTTGGCATTGAATGAATGAGAGAAGCTCTATTCTTTGAATTAATCAACGAATGCAGTTTGTTTCATTGAAGGAATGAGTTAAGCTTGAAACATTGTCTGAATGAGAGTAGCTCTACTCATTGAATTAACACGTGCAGTGTGTTTGATTAAAGGAATGCATGCAGATTGTTTCACTGAATGAATCCCTGTGGTTCGTTTCATTGAATGAATGGCAAGAGCTCTCCTGATTGGATTAGCACGTGCAGTGTGTTTCATTGAAACAATGAGTGCACTTTGATTCATCGAATGAATGAATGCAGTTGGATTCACTGAATAACTGAGTTTAAGTTTGTTTCTTTGAATCAATGAATATAGTTGATTCATTGAATCAATGATTTAGATTGATTCAATGACTCAACGAATGCAGTTTGTTTCATTGAATGAAAGTGTTAAGCTCGAGACATTGAATAAATGAGGGAAGCTCCACTTACTGAATCAACCCGTGCAGTCTGTTTCTTTGAATGAATGTGTTAAGCTTGAAACATTGAATGAATGACAGAATCGTTCCTAATAGAATTAACACGTGCAGTGTTTTTCATTGAATGAATGCATGCAGTTTGCTTGACTGATTGAATGCGTACAGTTTGTTTCATTGAATGAATGTCAAAAGCTGTACTCATTCGATTACGATGCGCAGTCTGTTTCATTGAATGAATGTGTTAAGTTGAAACGTTGAATGAATGACAGAAGCTTTATTAATTGAATTAACACGTACAGTGTGTTACATTGAATGAATGCATGCAGTTTGTTTGAATGAATGAATGTCTGCAGTTTGTTTCATTGAATGAAAGTGTTAAGCTCGAGACATTGAATAAATGAGAGAATCTACTCATTCAATGTTTCATTGAATGAATGTGTTTAGTTTGTTTCACAGAATGAATGCGTGCAGTTTGTTTCATTGAATGAATGGCAAAAGTTGTACTCAATTGATTAGCACGTGCAGTGTGTTTCATTGAATGAATGAGTGTAGTTTCATTCATTGAATCAATGCGTTAATATGAACGAAGTTACCTGTGCAGTTTACTTCATTGAATGAATCAGTTAAGCTTGAAACGTTGAATGAATACCAGAAGCTATACTATTTGAATTAACACGTCCAGTGTGTTTCATTGAATGAATGCATTGAATGAATTCCGTTTGTTAGACGGAATGAATGCATACAGTTTGTTTCATTGAATGCATGTCAAAAGCTCTACTCATTCGATTAGGGTGTACAGTGTGTTTCATTGAAAGAATGAGAGCAGATTGATTCATTAAATCAATGCGTTAAACTCGTGGCATTGCACGAAATTCTACTCATTGAATCAACCCGTGCAGTTTACTTCACTGAATGAATGAGGTAAGCTTGAAACATTGAAAGAATGAGGGAAGCCCTACTCACTGAATTAACCCGTGCACTCTGTTTCATTGAATGATTGAGTTATGCTTGAAACGTTGAATGGATGGGAGAAGCTTTACTATTTGTATTAACACATGCAGTGTGTTCTATTGAATGAATGCATGCAGTCTGTTTACTGAATGCAGTATGTTTCAGTGAATGAATGTCAAAAGCTGTACTCATTGGATTACGACGGGCAGTGTGTTTCATTGAATGAATGAGAGCTGTTTCATTCAGTGAATCAATGCGACAAGCTCGTGTCATTGCATGAAGCTCTGCTCTTTGAATGAACCCATACAGTTTACTTCATTGAATGAATGAGGTAAGCTTCAAACATTAAATGAATGAGAGAAGCTCCACTCAGTGAATCAACCCGTGCAGTCGGTTTCTTTGAATGAATGTGTTAAGCTTGAAACGTTGAATGAATGACAGAAGCTTTACTAATAGAATTACTGAATGCAGTATGTTTCAGTGAATGAATGTCAAAAGCTGTACTCATTGGATTACGACGGGCAGTGTGTTTCATTGAATGAATGCATGCAGTTTGTTTGACTGATTGAATGCGTGCACTTTGTTTCATTGAATGAATGTCAATAGCTGTACTCATTCGATTGCGACGCGCAGTCTGTTTCATTGAATGAATGAGAGCAGTTTCATTCAGTGAATCAATGCGAAAAACTCGTGGCATTGAATGAATGAGAGAAGCTCTACACTTTGAATTAACACGTGTAGTCTGTATCATTGAATGAATGTGCGCAGTTTGTTTCATTGAATCAATGCCTTCAATTCATGGCTTTGAATGAATGAGTGAAGCTCTACTCAATGAATTAGCCCGTGCAGTTTGTTGCAATGACTGAACTGGTTAAGATTGATACTTAGAATGATATAGAGAAGATTAACTAACTGTATTAACTGTATTAACATTGTGTTTTATTGAATGAATGCATGCAGTGTGTTTTACTGAATGAATGCATGCTGTTTGTTTCATTGAATAAATAAATAACGTTTGATTTATTAAATCAATGAATGCAGTTTTTCCCATTGAATGAAAGCGTTAATTCGAGACATTGAACAAAAGCGAGAATCTCTACTCTTTGAATTAACACGTGCAGTCTGTTTCATTGAATGTGAGCAGTTTGTTTCATTGAATCAATGCCTTCAATTCTTGGCTTTGAATGAATGAGTGAAGCTCTACTCAATGAATTAGCCCGTGCTGTTTGTTGCACTGAATAAATGAGTTGAGCTAGAAATATTGAATGAATTAGAGAAGTACTACTCATTGAATTAACCCATGCTCGCTGTTTCATTGGCTGAACTGATTAAGATTGAAACTTAGAATGTTTGAGAGAAGCTTTCCTAACTGTATGAACACGTACATTGTGTTTTATTAAATGAATGCATGCAGTGTGTTTTACTGAATGAATGCATCCAGTTTGTTTCATTGAATAAATAAATACGTTTGATTTATTGAATCAATGAATGCAGTTTGTCCCATTGAATGATAGCGTTAACTCAAGACATTGAGTCAATGCGAGAATCTCGACTCTTTGAATTAACAAGTGCAGTCTGTTTCATTGAATGAATGCGTTCAATTTGTTTCAGGGAATCAATGCGTTAAACTCTTTGTATTGAAAGAATGAAAGAAGCTCTGCTCATTGAATTAACCCGAGCAGTTTATTTCATTGAATGAATTAGTTAAGCTTGAAACATTGCATGAATGACAGAAGCTTTACGAATTGAATTAACACGTGCAGTCTGTATCATTGAATGAATGTGTGCAGTTTGTTTCATTGAATGAATGCCTTCAATTCTTGGCTTTGAATGAGTGTGTGAAGCTCTACTCAATGAATTAGCCCGTGCAGTTTGTTGCATTGAATAAAAGAGTTAAGCTTGAAACATTGAATGAATGAGAGAAGTACTACTCATTGAATTAACCCATGCACGATGTTTCATTGACTGCACTGGTTAAGATTGAAACTTAACTAACAGTATTAACATGTACATTGTGTTTTATTGAATGAATGCATACAATGTGATTTACTGAATGAATGCATGCAGTTTGTTTCATTGAGTAATCGATATATTGAATCAATGAACGCAGTTGTCCCATTGAATGCAAGCGTTAAGCTCGAGACATTGAATAAATGTTTGAAACTCTGCTCTTTGAATTATCACGAGCAGTCTGTTTCATTAAATGAATGCATTAAGTTTGGAACATTGCATGAATGAGAGAAGGTGTACTCATTGAATTAACACCTGCAGTCTGTTTCACTAAATGAACGCGTGCAGTTAGTTTCATTTAATGAAAGGCAAAAGCTCTGCTCGTGCAGTGTTTTATCGAATGAATGAGTGCAGTTTGATTCATTGAATGAATGAATGCAGTTGGATTCACTAAATAACTGAGTTAAGTGTGTTTCATTGAACCAATGAATATCGTTGATTCACAGAATCAATGTTTTAAATTGATTCAATGACTGAATGAATGCAATTTGTTTCATTGAATGAAAACGTTAAGCTCGAGACATTGAATAAATGAGAGATGCTCTCGACTCATTGCACTAACACGTGCAGTCTGTTTCATTGAACGGATGTATGCTGTTTGTATCATTGAATCAATGTGAAAAACGTTTGAGTCATTGAATCATTGAATGCAGATTGTTTCATTGAATGAAAGCGTTAAGCTCGAGACATTGAATAAATGAGAGAAGCTCTGCTCATTGCATTAACCCGTGCAGTCTGTTTCTTTGAACGAATATGTGCGGTTTGTTTCATTGAATCAATGCGTTAACCTCTGAGCATTGAATGAATGAGAGAAGCTCTACTCATTGAATCAAGCCGTGCAGTTTGTTTCATTGAATGAATGAATGCAGTTTGCTAGTTGAGTTAATGAGTGAAGTTTGATTCAATGATTGAATGAATGCAGTTTGTTTCATTGAATGAATGAATGCAGTGTGTTTCATTGAATGAAAGCGTTAAGCTTGAGACATTGAATAAATGAGAGAAGCTCTACTCATTGCACTAACACGTGCAGTCTGTTTCATTGAATGAATGAATGCAGTGTGTTTCATTGAATGAAAGCGTTAAGCTCGAGACATTGAGTAAATGAGAGAGGCTCTGCTCATTGAATTAACGCATGCAGTCTGTTTCTTTGAACGAATATGTGCGGTTTGTTTCATTGAATCAATGCGTTAACCTCTTAGCATTGAATGAATGAGAGAAGCTCTACTCTTTGAATTAATCAACGAATGCCGTTTGTTTCATTGAATCAGGGAGCTAGGTTGAAAGCTCAGAGTCAGATCGAACAGAGTTGTTGCCTCTGATTTGTTACCCGTGCCACGTGATAGAGAGTCGAGGAATAGGGAGAGAGAACAGTTAAATGCGTGGCTACAGGGATGGTGCAGGAGTGAGGGATTCCGGTATTTGGATAACTGGGGTTCTTTCTGGGGAAGTTGGGACCTCTATAAACAGGATGGTCTACACCTGAACCTGAGGGGCACCAGTATCCTTGGCGGGAGGTTTGTTAGTGCTCTTGGCGGAGGTGGGGGGGGGGGGGGGGGGAGGGGGGGGGGTTTAAACTAACTCTGCAGGGGCATGGGAACCCAGACTGTAGCTTTAGGGTGCAGGACCTGGAGTGTAGGGAGGTTAGGAACATGGCATCAATCTCAAAGGAGGGTAAACAGGAAAGTGGCTTGAAGTGTGTATACTTCAATGCAAGAAGTATACGAAATAAGGTAGGTGAACTTGCAGCGTGGGTTGGTACTTGGGACTTCGATGTTGTGGCTATTACGGAGACTTGGGTAGAACAGGGACAGGATCGGCTGTTGCAGGCTCCAGGGTTTAAATGTTTTAGTAGGGTCAGAGGTGGGGGTAAAAGAGGGGGAGGTATGGCATTGCTTGTCAAAGATCGTATTACAGCGGTGGAAAGGACGATGGATGAAGACTTGCCATCTGAGGTAGTTTGGGCTGAGGTTAGGAATAGGAAAGGTGAGGTCACCCTGTTAGGAGTTTTTTTTACAGGCCTCCTAATAGTCCTGAAACATAGAGGAAAGGATTGCGAGGATTATTCAGGGAGGAGAGTGAAAGCAAAAGGGTGGTTGTTATGGGGGACTTTAACTTTCCTGATATTGATTGGGAAAGCTATAGCTCTAGTTCGTTAGATGGGTCGGTGTTTGTCCAATGTGTGCAGGAGGGTTTCCTGACACAATATGTAGATAGGCCAACAAGAGGTGAGGCCATACTGGATTTGGTTCTGGGTAACGAACCAGGCCAGGTGTTAGAATTAGAGGTAGGTGAGCACTTTGGGGACAGTGACCACAATTTGGTGACTTTTATTCTAGTGATGGAGATGGATAAGTGTGCACTGCAGCGTAAGAGTTATAGCTGGGGGCAGGGAAAATATTATGCGGTGAGGCATGACTTAGGATGCGTGGCTTGGAAAAGTAGGCTTCAAGGCAAGGGCGTAATTGATATGTGGAGCTTGTTCAAGGAGCAACTATTGAGTGTCCTTGATAAGTATGTACCAGTCAGGCAGGGAGGAAAGGGTCGTGTGAGGGAGCCATGGTTTAATAAGGAATTGGAATCCCTTGTTAAATGGAAGAGGGCGGCCTATGTAAAGATCAGACGTGAAGGTTCAATTGGGGCGATTGGGAGTTACAAGGTAGCCAGGAAGGACCTGAAGAGAGAGCTAAGAGCAGCAAGGAGGGGACATGAAAGGTCTTTAGTTGGTAGGATTAGGGAAAATCCTAAGGCTTTCTATAGGTATGTCAGGAATAAAAGAATGACTAGGGTAGGAATAAGTCCAGTCAAGGATAGTAGTGGGAAGTTGTGTGTGGAGGCTGAAGAGATTGGGGAGACACTGAATGAATACTATTCATCAGTATTCACTCAGGAACAGGACATTGTTGCCGATGTGAATACTGAGTCACAATTAAGTAGAATGAATGGCTTTGAGGTGTGTAGGGAAGAGGTGTTGGAAATTCTGGAAAAGGTGAAAATAGATAAGTCCCCTGGGCCTGATGGCATTTATCCTAGGATTCTCTGGGAAGCAAGGAAGGAGATTGCAGAGCCATTGGCCTTGATTTTTATGTCCTCGTTGTCTACACGAGTTGTGCCAGAAGACTGGAGGCTAGCAAATGTGGTTCCCTTGTTCAAGAAGGGGAGTAAGGATAACCCTAGTAACTCTAGGCCGGTGAGTCTCACTTCTGTTGTGGGCAAGGTTTTAGAGAGAATTGTAAGGGATAGGATTTATGAACATCTGGATAGGAATAATGTGATCAAGGATAGTCAGCATGGTTTTGTGAAGGGCAGGTCGTGCCTCACAAACCTTATTGAATTCTTTGAGAAGGTGACTAAGGAGGTGGACGTGGGGAAAGCGGTAGATGTGGTGTATATGGATTTTAGTAAGGCGTTTGATAAGGTTCCCCATGGTAGGCTACTTCAAAAAATACGGAGGTATGGCATTGAGGGTGAGTTGGAGGTTTGGATTAGGAATTGGCTGGCTGGAAGAAGACAAAGGGTAGTAGTTGATGGTAAAGGTTCATCTTGGAGTGCTGTTACTAGCGGTGTTCGGCAAGGATCTGTTTTGGGACCATTGCTGTTTGTCATTTTTATAAATGACCTGGAGGAGGGGCTAGAAGCTTGGGTGAGCAAGTTTGCGGATGATACGAAGTCGGAGGAGTTGTTGACAGTGAGGAAGGATGTGGCAGGGGATATAGGTAAGCTGCAGAACTGGGCAGAAAGGTGGCAAATGGAGTTCAATGTAGCGAAGTGTGAGGTGATACACTTTGGTAAGAGTAACAAAAAGATGGGGTACTGGGCTAATTGTCGGATACTTGGTAGTGTGGATGAGCAGAGGGATCTTGGTGTCCATGTACACAGATCTTTGAGAGTTGCCACCCAGGTAAATAGTGCGGTGAAGAAGGCATATGGCGTACTGGCTTTTATTGGTAGAGGATTGAGTTCCGGAGTCCTGAAGTCATGTTGCAGTTGTATAAGACTCTGGTGCGGCCGCATCTGGAGTATTGTGTGCAGTTTTGGTCGCCATACTATAGGAAGGATGTGGAGGCACTGGAACGGGTGCAGGGGAGGTTTACCAGGATGTTGCCTGGTGAGGTAGGAAGATCGTATGAGGAAAGGCTGAGGCACTTGGGGTTGTTTTTATTGGAGAAAAGAAGGTTTAGGGGTGACTTGATAGAGGTGTACAAGATGATTAGGGGTTTAGATAGGGTTGACCGTGAGAACCTTTTTCCACGTATGGAGTCAGCTATTACAAGGGGGCATAGCTTTAAATTAAGGGGTGGTAGGTATAGGACAGATGTTAGAGGTAGGTTCTTTACTCAGCGAGTCGTGGGTTCATGGAATGCCCTGCCAGTAGCAGTGGTGGACTCTCCCTCTTTATGGGCATTTAAGTGGGCATTGGATAGGCATATGGAGGATAATGGGCTAGTGTAGGTTAGGTGGGCTTGAATCGGCGCAACATCGAGGGCCAAAGGGCCCGTACTGCGCTGTATTCCTCTATGTTCAATGTTCTATGAATGAATGAGTTCAGCTTGAAACATTGTCTGAATGAGAGTAGCTCTACTCATTGAATTAACACGTGCAGTCTGTTACATTAAAGGAATGCATGCAGATTGTTTCACTGAATGAATCCCTGTGGTTCGTTTCATTGAATGAATGGCAAGAGCTCTCCTGATTGGATTAGCACGTGCAGTGTGTTTCATTGAAAGAATGAGTGCACTTTGATTCATTGAATGAATGAATGCAGTTGGATTCACGGCATAACTGAGTTTGTTTGTTTCTTTGAATCAATGAATATAGTTGATTCATTGAATCAATGATTTAGATTGATTCAATGACTCAACGAATGCAGTTTGTTTCATTGAATGAAAGTGTTAAGCTCGAGACATTGAATGAATGAGAGAATCTACTCATTCAATGTTTTATTGAATGAATGTGTTTAGTTTGTTTCACTGAATGAATGCGTGCAGTTTGTTTCATTGAATGAATGGCAAAAGTTCTACTCAATTGATTAGCACGTGCAGTGTGTTTCAGTGAATGAATGAGTACAGTTTGATTGACATGAATGACAGAAACTTTACTAACTGAACGTGGAATGCGTTGAATTGAACGAATGCGTGCAGCGTTTTTCATTGAATGAATGTCAAAAGCTCTACTCGTTCGAATAGGAGGTGCAGTGTGTTTAATTGAAAGAATGAGTGTAGTTTCATTCATTGAATAAATGCGTTAATATGAACGAATTTACCCGTGCAGTTTACTTCATTGAATGAATGAGTTAAGCTTGAAACGTTGAATGACTGAGAGAAGTTCAACTCACGGAATTAATACAGGTTAATTAATACATTGAATGAAGGAGTTAAGCTTGAAACATTGCATGAATGACAGAAGCTTTACGAATTGAATTAACACGTGCAGTCTGTATCATTGCATGAATGTGTGCAGTTTGTTTCATTGAATGAATGCCTTCAATTCTTGGCTTTGAATGAATGAGTGAAGCTCTACTCACTGAATTAGCCCGTGCAGTTTGTTGCATTGAATAAAAGAGTTAAGCTTGAATGAATGAGAGAAGTACTACTCATTGAATTAACCTGTTTCATTGACTGCACTGGTTAAAAATGAAACTTAGAATGATTGAGAGAAGCTTTCCTAACTGTATTAACACGTACATTGTGTTTTATTGAATGAATGCATACAGTGTGTTTTACTGAATGCAGGCAGCTTGTTTCATTGAATAAATAAATAACGTTTGATTTATTGAATCAATGAATGCAGTTTGTTCCATTGAATGAAAGCATTAACTCGAGACATTGAGTAAAGGCGAGCATCTCTGCTCATTGAATTAACACGTGCAGTCTGTTACATTAAAGAAATGCATGCAGATTGTTTCACTGAATGAATCCCTGTGGTTCGTTTCATTGAATGAATGGCAAGAGCTCTCCTGATTGGATTAGCACGTGCAGTGTGTTTCATTGAAAGAATGAGTGCACTTTGATTCATTGAATGAATGAATGCAGTTGGATTCACGGCATAACTGAGTTTGTTTGTTTCTTTGAATCAATGAATATAGTTGATTCATTGAATCAATGATTTAGATTGATTCAATGACTCAACGAATGCAGTTTGTTTCATTGAATGAAAGTGTTAAGCTCGAGACATTGAATGAATGAGAGAATCTACTCATTCAATGTTTTATTGAATGAATGTGTTAAGTTTGTTTCACTGAATGAATGCGTGCAGTTTGTTTCATTGAATGAATGGCAAAAGTTCTACTCAATTGATTAGCACGTGCAGTGTGTTTCAGTGAATGAATGAGTACAGTTTGATTGACATGAATGACAGAAACTTTACTAACTGAACGTGGAATGCGTTGAATTGAACGAATGCGTGCAGTGTTTTTCATTGAATGAATGTCAAAAGCTCTACTCGTTCGAATAGGAGGTGCAGTGTGTTTAATTGAAAGAATGAGTGTAGTTTCATTCATTGAATAAATGCGTTAATATGAACGAATTTACCCGTGCAGTTTACTTCATTGAATGAATGAGTTAAGCTTGAAACGTTGAATGACTGAGAGAAGTTCAACTCACGGAATTAATACAGGTTAATTAATACATTGAATGAAGGAGTTAAGCTTGAAACATTGCATGAATGACAGAAGCTTTACGAATTGAATTAACACGTGCAGTCTGTATCATTGCATGAATGTGTGCAGTTTGTTTCATTGAATGAATGCCTTCAATTCTTGGCTTTGAATGAATGAGTGAAGCTCTACTCACTGAATTAGCCCGTGCAGTTTGTTGCATTGAATAAAAGAGTTAAGCTTGAATGAATGAGAGAAGTACTACTCATTGAATTAACCTGTTTCATTGACTGCACTGGTTAAAAATGAAACTTAGAATGATTGAGAGAAGCTTTCCTAACTGTATTAACACGTACATTGTGTTTTATTGAATGAATGCATACAGTGTGTTTTACTGAATGCAGGCAGCTTGTTTCATTGAATAAATAAATAACGTTTGATTTATTGAATCAATGAATGCAGTTTGTTCCATTGAATGAAAGCATTAACTCGAGACATTGAGTAAAGGCGAGCATCTCTGCTCATTGAATTAACACGTGCAGTCTGTTACATTAAAGAAATGCATGCAGATTGTTTCACTGAATGAATCCCTGTGGTTCGTTTCATTGAATGAATGGCAAGAGCTCTCCTGATTGGATTAGCACGTGCAGTGTGTTTCATTGAAAGAATGAGTGCACTTTGATTCATTGAATGAATGAATGCAGTTGGATTCACGGCATAACTGAGTTTGTTTGTTTCTTTGAATCAATGAATATAGTTGATTCATTGAATCAATGATTTAGATTGATTCAATGACTCAACGAATGCAGTTTGTTTCATTGAATGAAAGTGTTAAGCTCGAGACATTGAATGAATGAGAGAATCTACTCATTCAATGTTTTATTGAATGAATGTGTTAAGTTTGTTTCACTGAATGAATGCGTGCAGTTTGTTTCATTGAATGAATGGCAAAAGTTCTACTCAATTGATTAGCACGTGCAGTGTGTTTCAGTGAATGAATGAGTACAGTTTGATTGACATGAATGACAGAAACTTTACTAACTGAACGTGGAATGCGTTGAATTGAACGAATGCGTGCAGTGTTTTTCATTGAATGAATGTCAAAAGCTCTACTCGTTCGAATAGGAGGTGCAGTGTGTTTAATTGAAAGAATGAGTGTAGTTTCATTCATTGAATAAATGCGTTAATATGAACGAATTTACCCGTGCAGTTTACTTCATTGAATGAATGAGTTAAGCTTGAAACGTTGAATGACTGAGAGAAGTTCAACTCACGGAATTAATACAGGTTAATTAATACATTGAATGAAGGAGTTAAGCTTGAAACATTGCATGAATGACAGAAGCTTTACGAATTGAATTAACACGTGCAGTCTGTATCATTGCATGAATGTGTGCAGTTTGTTTCATTGAATGAATGCCTTCAATTCTTGGCTTTGAATGAATGAGTGAAGCTCTACTCACTGAATTAGCCCGTGCAGTTTGTTGCATTGAATAAAAGAGTTAAGCTTGAATGAATGAGAGAAGTACTACTCATTGAATTAACCTGTTTCATTGACTGCACTGGTTAAAAATGAAACTTAGAATGATTGAGAGAAGCTTTCCTAACTGTATTAACACGTACATTGTGTTTTATTGAATGAATGCATACAGTGTGTTTTACTGAATGCAGGCAGCTTGTTTCATTGAATAAATAAATAACGTTTGATTTATTGAATCAATGAATGCAGTTTGTTCCATTGAATGAAAGCATTAACTCGAGACATTGAGTAAAGGCGAGCATCTCTGCTCATTGAATTAACACGTGCAGTCTGTTACATTAAAGGAATGCATGCAGATTGTTTCACTGAATGAATCCCTGTGGTTCGTTTCATTGAATGAATGGCAAGAGCTCTCCTGATTGGATTAGCACGTGCAGTGTGTTTCATTGAAAGAATGAGTGCACTTTGATTCATTGAATGAATGAATGCAGTTGGATTCACGGAATAACTGAGTTTAAGTTTGTTTCTTTGAATCAATGAATATAGTTGATTCATTGAATCAATGATTTAGATTGATTCAATGACTCAACGAATGCAGTTTGTTTCATTGAATGAAAGCATTAACTCGAGACATTGAGTAAAGGCGAGCATCTCTGCTCATTGAATTAACACGTGCAGTCTGTTTCATTGAATAATTGTGTTCAGTTTGTTTCAGTGAATCAATGCGTTAAACTCGTGAATGAAAGAAGCTCTACTCATTGAATTAACCCGAGCAGTTTGTTTCATGGAATGTATGTGTTAAGATTGAAACATTGAATGAATGGGGGAAACTCTACTCCAGAAATTGACACGTGCAGTTTATTTCATTGAATGAATGAGTTAAGCTTGAAACATTGCATGAATGACAGAAGCTTTACTAATTGAATTTAACACGTGCAGTCTGTATCATTGAATGAATGTGAGCAGTTTGTTTCATTGAATCAATGCCTTCAATTCTTGGCTTTGAATGAGTGAGTGAAGCTCTACTCAATGAATTAGCCCGTGCAGTTTGTTGCATTGAATAAAAGAGTCAAGCTTGAAACATTGAATGAATGAGAGAAGTACTACTCATTGAATTAACCTATGCACGCTGTTTCATTGACTGCACTGGTTAAGATTGAAACTTAACTAACTGTATTAACATGTACATTGTGTTTTATTGAATGAATGCATGCAGTGCGTTTTACTGAATGAATGCATGCAGTTTGTTTCATTGAATAATTGATATATTGAATCAATGAATGCAGTTTGTCCCATTGAATGCAAGCGTTAAGGTCGAGACATTGAGTAAATGAGAGAGGCTCTGCTCATTGAATTAACCCATGCAGTCTGTTTCTTTGAACGAATATGTGCGATTTGTTTCATTGAATCATTGCGTTAACCTCTTAGCATTGAATGAATGAGAGAAGCTCTACTCTTTGAATTAATCAACGAACGCAGTTTGTTTCATTGAAGGAATGAGTTAAGCTTGAAACATTGTCTGAATGAGATTAGCTCTACTCATTGAATTAACACGTGCAGTGTGTTTGATTAAAGGAATGCATGCCGATTGTTTTACTGAAAGTGTTAAGCTCGAGACATTGAATAAATGAGAGAATCTACTCATTCAATGTTTCATTGAATGAATGTGTTTAGTTTGTTTCACTGAATGAATGCGTGCAGTTTGTTTCATTGAATGAATGGCAAAAGTTCTACTCAATTGATTAGCACGTGCAGTGTGTTTCATTGAATGAATGAGTACAGTTTGATTGACATGAATGACAGAAACTTTACTAACTGAACGTGGAATGCGTTGAATTGAGTGAATGCGTGCAGTTTTTTTCATTGAATGAATGTCAAAAGCTCTACTCATTCGAATAGGAGGTGCAGTGTGTTTCATTGAAAGAATGAGAGCAGGTTGATTCATGAAAACAATGCGTTAAACTCGTGGCATTGCACGCAATTCTACTCATACAATCAATCCGTGCAGTTTACTTCACTGAATGAATGCGGAAAGCTTGAAACATTGAATGAATGAGGGAAGACCTACTCACTGAATTAACCCGTGCATTCTGTTTCATTGAATGAATGAGTTATGCTTGAAACGTTGAATGGATGGGAAAAGCTTTACTAATTGTATGAACACGTGCAGTGTGTTTTATTGAATGAATGCATGCAGTGTGTTTTACTCAATGCTGTATGTTTCAGTGAATGAATGTCAAAAGCTGTACTCATTGGATTACGACGGGCAGTGTGTTTCATTGAATGAATGCATGCAGTTTGTTTGACTGATTGAATGCGTGCACTTTGTTTCATTGAATGAATGTCAATAGCTTTACTCATTCGATTACGACGCGCAGTCTGTTTCATTGAATGAACGAGAGCAGTTTCATTCAGTGAATCAATGCGAAAAACTCGTGTCATTGAATGAATTAGAGAAGCTCTACACATTGAATTAACACGTGTAGTCTGTATCATTGAATGAATGTGAGCAGTTAGGTTCATTGACTCAATGCCTTCAATTTTTGGCTTTGAATGAATGAGTGAAGCTCTACTCAACGAATTAGCCCGTGCAGTTTGTTGCACTGAATAAATGAGTTGAGCTAGAAACATTGAATGAATGAAAGAAGTACTACTCATTGAATTAACCTGTTTCATTGACTGCACTGGTTAAAAATGAAACTTAGAATGATTGAGAGAAGCTTTCCTAACTGTATTAACACGTACATTGTGTTTTATTGAATGAATGCATGCAGTGTGTTTTACTGAATGCAGGCAGCTTGTTTCATTGAATAAATAATTAACGTTTGATTTATTGAATCAATTAATGCAGTTTGTCCCATTGAATGAAAGCGTTAGACTCGAGACATTGAATAAATGTTTGAAACTCTGCTCTTTGAATTAACACGAGCAGTCTGTTTCATGAAATGATTGCGTTTCATTGAATCAATGAATATCGTTGATTCATAGAATCAAAGATTTAAATTGTTTCAATGGCTGAATGAATGCGTTAAGTTTTAAACATTGCATGAATGAGAGGAGGTCGACTCAGTGAAATACACCTGCAGTCTGTTTCACTAAATGAACGCGTGCAGTTAGTTTCTTCAATAAAAGGCAAAAGCTCGAGTCGTGCAGTGTTTTATTAAATGAATGAGTGCAGTTTTAAACATTGAAAGAATGAATGCAGTTGGATTCAATAAATAACTGAGTTAAGTTTGTTTCATTGAATCAATGAATATCGTTGATTCATAGAATCAAAGATTTAAATTGTTTCAATGACTGAATGAATGCGTTAAGTTTTAAACATTGCATGAATGAGAGGAGGTCGACTCAGTGAATTACACCTGCAGTCTGTTTCACTAAATGAACGCGTGCAGTTAGTTTCTTCAATAAAAGGCAAAAGCTCGAGTCGTGCAGTGTTTTATTGAATGAATGAGTGCAGTTTTAAACATTGAAAGAATGAATGCAGTTGCATTCACTAAATAACTGAGTTAAGTTTGTTTCATTGAATCAATGAATATCGTTGATTCATAGAATCAATGATTTCAAATGATTCAATGACTGAATGAATGCATTTAGTTTCATTGAATGAAAGAGTTAAGCTCGAGGCATTGAATAAATGAGAGAAGCTTGAATTAACGCGTGAAGTCTGTTTCATTGAACGAATGTGTGTAGTTTGTTTCATTGAATCAATGTGAATAACGTTTGATTCATTGAATCAGTGAATGCAGATTGTTTCGTTGAATGAAAGCATTAAGCACGAGACATTGAATAAATGAGGGTAGGTTGCCTCATTGCATTAACCATTGCAGTCTGTTTCATTGAATGAATGCATGCAGTTTGCTAGTTGAGTTAATGAATAACGTTTGATTCATTGAATCAATGAGTGACGTTTGATTCAATGATTGAATGAATGCAGTTTGTTTCATTGAATGAAAGCGTTAAGCTCGAGACATTGAATAAATGAGAGAAGCTTTAGTCATTGCATTAACACGTGTAGTCTGTTTCATTGAATGAATACATGCAGTTTGTTTGACTGAATGAAGGCGTGCACTTTGTTTCATTGAATAACTGTCAAAAGCTGTAGTCATTCGATAACGATGTGCAGTGTGTTTCATTGAATGAATGAGAGCAGTTTCATTCAGTGAATCAAAGTGAAAAACTCGTGTCATTGAATGCATGCGAGAAGCTCTACACATTGAATTAACACGTGCAGTATCATTGAATGAATGTGTGCAGTTTGTTTCATTGAATCAATGCCTTCAATTCTTGGCTTTGAATGAATGAGTGAAGCTCTACTCAATGAATTAGCCCCCGTAGTTTGTTGCATTGAATAAATGAGTTAAGCTTGAAACATTGAATGTATGAGAGAAGTACTACTCATTGAATTAACCCATGCACACTGTTTCATTGACTGAACTGGTTAAGTTTGAAACTTAGAATGATTGAGAGAAGCTTTCCTAACTGTATTAACACGTACATTGTGTTTTATTGAATGAATGCATGCAGTGTGTTTTACTGAATGAATGCAGGCAGTTTGTTTCATTGAATAAACAACCTTTGATATATTGAATCAATGAATGCAGTTTGTTACATTGAAGGAAAGCGTTAAGCTCGAGACATTGAATACATTTTCGAAACTCTATTCTTTGAATTAACACGAGCAGTCTGTTTCATGAAATGAATGCGTTAAGTTTGAAACATTGCATGAATGAAAGAAGGTCGACTCATTGAATTAACACCTGCAACTTGTTTCACTAAATGAACGCGTGCAGTTAGTTTCATTCAATGAAAGACAAACGCTCTGCTCGTGCAGTGTTTTATTGAATGAATGAGTGCAGTTTGATTGATTGAATGAAAGCGTTAAGCTCGAGACATTGAATAAATGAGAGAAGCTCATTCAATTAACACGTGCAGTCTGTTTCATTGAACGAATATGTGCAGTTTGTTCCCTTGAATCAATGTGAATAACGTTTGATTCATTGAATCATTGAATGCAGATTGTTTCATTGAATGAAAGCATTAAGCTCGAGACATTGAATAAATGAGAGAAGTTCTACTTCTTGCATTAACACGTGCAGTCTGTTTCACTAAATGAACGCGTGCAGTTAGTTTCATTTAATAAAAGGCAAAAGCTCTAGTCGTGCAGTGTTTTATTGAATGAATGAGTGCAGTTTGATTCATTGAATGAATGAATGCAGTTGGATTCACAAAATAAATGAGTTGTTTGTTTAATTGAATCAATGAATATCGTTGATTCATAGAATCAATGATTGAAATTGATTCAATGGCTCAACGCATGCAGTTTGTTTCATTGAATGAAAGTGTTAAGCTCGAGATATTGAATAAATGAGAGGCTATCGACTCAGAAGCTTTACTATTTGAATAAATGCGTGCAGTTTGTTTCAGTGAATGAATGGCAAAAGTTCTACTCAATTGATTAGCACGTGCAGTGTGTTTCATTGAATGAATGAATACAGTTTGATTGACATGAATGACAGCAACTTTACTAACTGAACGTGGAACGTGTTTAATTAAATGAATGCATGCAGTGTGTTTGACTGAATTAATGCGTGCAGTGTGTTTCATTGAATGAATGTCAAAAGCTCTACTCGTTCGAATAGGAAGTGCAGTGTGTTTCATTGAAAGAATGAGTGCAGTTTTATTCATTGAATCAATGCGTTAATATGAATGAATTTACCCGTGCAGTTTACTTCATTGAATGAATGAGTTAAGCTTGAAACGTTGAATGAATTGGATACGTTCAACTCACGGAATTAATACGTGCAGTTAATTTCATTGAATGAATATGTTAAGCTTGGAAAGTTGAATGAATAGCAGAAGCTTTACTATTTGAATTAACACGTGCAGTGGGTTTCATTGAATTAATGCACGCAGTTTGTTAGATGAAATGAATGCATGCAGTTTGTTTCATTGAATGCATGTCCATAGCTCTACTCATTCGATTAGGACGTACAGTATGTTTCATTGAAAGAATGAGAGCAGATTGATTCATTAAATCAATGCGTTAAACTCGTGGCATTGCACGAAACTCTACTCATACAATCAATCCGTGCAGTTTACTTCACTGAATGAATGAGGTAAGCTTGAAACATTAAATGAATGAGGGAAGTCCTACTCACTGAATTAACCCGTGCACTCTGTTTCATTGAATGAATGAGTTATGCTTGAAACGTTGAATAGATGACAGAAGCTTTACTAATAGAATTAACACGTGCAGTGTGTGTCATTGAATGAATGCATGCAGTGTGTTTTACTGAATGCAGTATGTTTCAGTGAATGAATGTCAAAAGCTGTACTCATTGGATTACGACGGGCAGTGTGTTTCATTGAAAGAATGAGTACAGTTTGATTCATTGAATCAATGCGTCAATCTCGTGGCATTGAATGAATGAGTGAAGCTATACCTATTGAATTAACCCGTGCAGTTCACTTCATTGAATGAATGAATTAAGCTTGAAGCATTAAATGAATAAGAGAAGCTCCACTCACTGAATCAACCCGTGCAGTTCTTTTCTTTGAATGAATGTGTTAAGCTTGAAATGTTGAATGAATGACAGAATCATTCCTAATAGAATTAACACGTGCAGTGTGTTGCATTGAATGATTGCATGCAGTTTGTTTGACTGAATGAATGCGTACAGTTTGTTTCATTGAATGAATGTGAAAAGCTGTACTCATTCGATTACGACGCGCAGTCTGTTTCATTGAATGAGTGTGTGCAGTTTGATTCATTGAATCAATGCGAAAAGCTCGTGTCATTGAATGACTGAGAGAAGCTCTACACATTGAATTAACACTTGCAGTTTATTTCATTGAATGTAAGGTAATAAGCTGTACTCATTGGATTACCACGTGCAGTGTGATATTTTGATTGAATGCGTGCACTTTGTTTCATTGAATGATTGTCAAAAGCTGTAATCATTCGATTTCGATGTGCAGTGTGTTTCATTGAAGGAATGAGAGCAGTTTCATTCAGTGAATCAATGCGAAAAACTCGTGTTATTGAATGCATGCGAGAAGCTCTACACATTGAATTAACACGTGCAGCACCATTGAATGAATGTGTGCAGTTTGTTACATTGAATCGATGCCTTCAATTCCTGGTTTTGAATGAATGAGTGAAGCTCTACTCAATGAATTAGCCCGTGTAGTTTGTTGGATTGAATAAATGAGTTAAGCTTGAAATATTGAATGAATGAGAGAAGTACTACTCATTGAATTAACCCATGCACTCTGTTTCATTGACTGAACTGGTTAAGATTGAAACTTAGAACGAATGAGAGAAGCTTTCCTAACTGTATTAACACGTACATTGCGTTTTATTGACTGAATGCACGCAGTGTGTTTTACTGAATGAATGCATGCAGTTTGTTTCATTGAATAAACAACGTTTGATATATTGGATCAGTGAATGCAGTTTGTTCCATTGAATGAAAGCGTTAAGCTCGAGACATTGAATAAATTTTCGAAACTCTATTCTTTGAATTAACACGAGCAGTCTGTTTCATGAAATGAATGCGTTAAGTTTGAAACATTGCATGAATGAAAGAAGGTCTACTCATTCAATTAACACCTGCAGGTTGTTTCACTAAATGAACGCGTGCAGTTAGTTTCATTCAATGAAAGGCAAACGCTCTGCTCGTGCAGTGTTTTATTGTATGAATGAGTGCAGTTTGATTGATGAATGCAGTTGGATTCACTAAATAACTGATTTAAGTTTGTTTCATTGAATCAATGAATATCGTCGAATCATAGAATCACTGATCTAAATTGTTTCAATGACTGAATGAATGCAATTTGTTTCATTGAATGAAAGCGTTCGAGACATGAACGAATGTGTGCAGTCTGTTCCCTTGAATCAATGTGAATAACGTTTGATTCATTGAATCATTGAATGCAGATTGTTTCATTGAATGAAAGCATTAAGCTCGAGACAATGAATAAATGAGAGAAGCTCAACTTCTTGCATTAACACGTGCAGTCTGTTTCACTAAATGAACGCGGGCAGTTAAAAAAGGCAAAAGCTCTAGTCGTGCAGTGTTTTATTGAATGAATGCACGCAGTTTATTAGTCGGAATGAATGCATGCAGTTTGTTTCATTGAATGCATGTCAAAAGCTCTACTCATTCGATTAGGACGTACAGTGTGTTTCATTGAAAGAATGAGAGCAGATTGATTCATTAAATCAATGCATTAAACTCGTGGCATTGCACGAAACTCTCCTCAAAGAATCAATCCGTGCAGTTTACTTTACTGAATGAATGAGGTAAGCTTGAAACATTGAATGAATGAGGGAAGTCCTACTCACTGAATGAACCCGTGCATTCTGTTTCATTGAATGAATGTGTGCAATTTGTTTCATTGAATCAATGCCTTCAATTCTTGGCTTTGAATGAATGAGTGAAGCTCGACTCAATGAATTAGCCCCTGTAGTTTCTGGCATTGAATAAATGAGTTAAGCTTGAAACATTGAATGAATGAGAGAAGTACTACTCATTGAATTAACCCATGCACTCTGTTTCATTGACTGAACTGGTTAAGTTTGAAACTTAGAATGATTGAGAGAAGCTTTCCTAACTGTATTTACACGTACATTGTGTTTTATTGAGTGAATGCATGCAGTGTGTTTTACTGAATGAATGCATGCAGTTTGTTTCATTGAATAAACAACGTTTGATATATTGAATCAATGAATGCAGTTTGTTCCATTGAATGAAAGCGTTAAGCTCGAGACATTGCATAAATTTTCGAAACTCTATTATTTGTATTAACACGAGCAGTCTGTTTCATGAAATGAATGCGCTAAGTTTGAAACATTGCATGAATGAAAGAAGGTCTACTCATTGAATTAACACCTGCCGGTTGTTTCACTAAATGAACGCGTGCAGTTAGTTTCATTCAATGAAAGGCAAACGCACTGCTCTTGCAGTGTTTTATTGAATGAATGAGTGCAGTTTGATTGACTGAATGAATGCAGTTGGATTCACTAAATAAATGAGTTGTTCGTTTCATTGAATGAATGAATATCGTTGATTCATAGAATCAATGATTGAAATTGATTCAATGGCTCAACGAATGCAGTTTGTTTCATTGAATGAAAGTGTTCAGTTTGTTTCACTGAATGAATGCGTGCAGTTTGTTTCATTGAATGAATGGCAAAAGTTCTACTCAATTGATTGGCACATTAGTATGTTTCATTGAATGAATGAGTACAGTTTGATTGACATGAATGACAGAAACTTTACTAACTGAACGTGGAATTCGTTTAATTGAATGAATTTTTGCAGTGTGTTTGACCGAATTAATGCGTGCAGTGTGTTTCATTGAATGAATGTCAAAAGCTCTACTCTTTCGAATCGGAAGTGCAGTGTGTTTCTTTGAAAGAATGAGTGCCGTTTTATTCATTGAATCAATGCGTTAATATGAATGAATTTACCCGTGCAGTTTACTTCATTGAATGAATGAGTTAAGCTTGAAACGTTGAATGAATTGGATACGTTCAACTCACGGAATTAATACGTGCAGTTTATTTCATTGAATGAATATGTTAAGCTTGGAACGTTGAATGAATGCCAGAAGCTTTACTATTTGAATTAACACGTGCAGTGGGTTTCATTGAATTATTGCACGCAGTTTGTTAGACGGAATGAATGCATGCAGTTTGTTTCATTTAATTTCATGTCAAAAGCTCTACTCATTCGATTAGGAAGTACAGTGTGTTTCATTGAAAGAATGAGAGCAGATTGATTCAATAAATCAATGCGTTAAACTCGTGGCATTGCTCGAAACTCTACTCTTTGAATCAACCCGTGCAGTTTACTTCACTGAATGAATGAGGTAAGCTTGAAACATTGAATGAATGAGGAAAGTCCTACTCACGGAATTAACCCGTGCACTGTGATTCATTGAATGAATGAGTTATGCTTGAAACGTTGAATGGATGGGAGAAGCTTTACTAATTGTATTAACACATGCAGTGTGTTTTATTGAATGAATGCATGCAGTTTGTTTTACTGAATGCAGTATGTTTCAGTGAATGCATGTCAAAAGCTGTACTCATTGGATTACGACGGGCAGTGTGTTTCATTGAAAGAATGAGCGCAGTTTGATTCATTGAATCAATGCGTCAATCTCGTGGCATTGAGTGAATGAGTGAAGCACTACACATTGAATTAACCCATGCAGTTCACTTCACTGAATGAATGAGGTAAGCTTCAAACATTAAATGAATGAGAGAAGCTCCACTCACTGAATCAACCCATGCAGTCAGTTTCTTTGAATGAATGTGCTAAGCTTGAAACGTTGAATGAATGACAGAAGCTTTACTAATAGAATTAACACGTGCAGTGTGTTTCATTGAATGAATGCATGCAGTGTGTTTTACTGAATGCAGTATGTTTCATTGAATGAATGTCCAAAGCTGTACTCATTGGATTACGACGGGCAGTGTGTTTTTTTGAAAGAATGAGCGCAGTTTGATTCATTGAATCAATGCGTCAATCTCGTGGCATTGAATGAATGAGTGAAGCTCTACCCATTGAATTAACCCGTGCAGTTCACTTCATTGAATGAATGAATTAAGCTTGAAACATTAAATGAATGAGAGAAGCTCCACTCACTGAATCAACCCGTGCAGTCTGTTTCTTTGAATAAATGTGTTAAGCTAGAAATGTTGAATGAATGACAGAATCATTCCTAATAGAATTAACACGTGCAGTGTGTTTCATTGAATGAATGCATGCAGTTTGTTTGACTGATTGAATGCGTACAGTTAGTTTCATTGAATGAATGTCCAAAGCTGTACTCATTGGATTACGACGGGCAGTGTGTTTCATTGAAAGAATGTTTGCAGTTTGATTCTTTGAATCAATGCGTCAATCTCGTGGCATTGAATGAATGAGTGAAGCTCTACCCATTGAATTAACCCGTGCAGTTCACTTTATTGAATGAATGAATTAAGCTTGAAACATTAAATGAATGAGAGAAGCTCCACTCACTGAATCAACCCGTGCGGTCTGTTTCTTTGAATGAATGTGTTAAGCTTGAAACGTTGAATGAATGACAGAATCATTCCTAATAGAATTAACACGTGCAGTGTGTTTCATTGAATGAATGCATGCAGTTTGTTTGACTGATTGAATGTGTACAGTTTGTTTCATTGAATGAATGTCAAAAGCTGTACTCATTCGATTACGACGCGCAGTCTGTTTCATTGAATGAATGTTAAGTTGAAACGTTGAATGAATGACAGAAGCTTCACTAATTGAATTAACACGTGCAGTATGTTTCCTTTAATGAATGCATGCAGTTTGTTTGACTGAATGAATGCCTTCAGTTTGTTTCATTGAATGAATATCAAAATCTATACTCATTGTATTAGGACTGTAGTGTGTTTCATTGAATGAGTGTGTGCAGTTTGATTCATTGAATCAATGCGAAAAGCTCGTGTCATTGAATGAATGAGAGAAGCTCTATACATTGAATTAACACTTGCAGTTTGTTTCATTGAATGTATGGTAAATAGCTGTACTCATTGGATTACCACGTGCAGTGTGTTTTATTGATTGTATGAGTGCAGTTTGGTTCATTGAATCAATGCGTTCTACACGGGGCATTCAATACATGAAAGAAGCTCTACTCGTTGAATTAACACATGCAGTCTGTTTCATTCAATAAATGAATAACATTTGATTCATTGAATCAACGAATGCAGTTTGTTTCATTGAATGAAAGCGGTTAGCATGAGACATTGAATTGATGAGAGAAGCTCTACACATTCAACTTACACGTGCACTCTCTTTCATTGAATAAACGTGTGCAGATTGTTTCATTCTTTGAATGAATGAGCCAAACTTCAAATGTTGAATGAATGTCAAAAGCTGTACTCATTGGATTACGATGGGCAGTTTTTTTCATTGAAAGAATGAGTGCAGTTGGATTCTTTGAATTAATGCGTCAATCTCGTGGCATTGAATGAATGAGTGAAGCTCTACTCATTGAATTAACCCGTGCAGTTCGCTTCATTTGAAAGAATGAATTAAGCTTGAAACGTTGAATGAATGACAGAATCTTTCCCAGTAGAATTAACACGTGCAGTGTGTTTCATTGAATGAATGCATGCAGTTTGTTTGACTGAATGAATGCGTGCAGCTTGTTGCATTGAATGAATATCAAAAGCTGTACCCATTGGATTAGGACGTGCAGTGTGTCTCTTTGAATGAATGAGTGCAGTTTCATTCATTGAATCAATGCGAAAAACTCGTGTCATTGAATGAATGAGAGAAGCTCCACTTACTGAATTAACCCGTGCAGTCTGTTTCTTTGAATAAAGCTTGTGTTAAGCTTGAAACGTTGAATGAATGACAGAAGCTTTACTAATAGAATTGACGCGTGCAGTTTGTTTCATTGATTGAATGACAAAAGCTGTACTCATTGGTTTAGGACGTGCTTTTGTTTCATTGATTGAATGAGTGCAATTTGGTTCACTGATTCAATGCGTTCAACTCGTGGCATTCAATGCATGAAAGAACCTCTACTCGTTGTATTAACACATGCAGTCTGTTTCATTGAATAAATGAATTACGTTTGATTCATTGAATCAATGAATGCAGTTTGTTTCATTGAATGAAAGCGGTTAGCATGAGGCATTGAAGAAATGAGAGATGCTCAACCGATTCAACGTACACGTGCAGTCTGTTCCATTGAATGAATGTATGCAGTATGTTTCATTCTTTGAATGAATGAGTTAAGCTTGAAACGTTGAATGAATGTCAAAAGCTGTACTCATTCGATTAGGACATGCAGTGTGTTGCATTGAATGAGTGAGTGCAGTTTGATTCATTGAATCAATGCGAAAAACTCGTGTCATTGCAAGAAGCTCTGCTCATTGAATTAACCTATGCAGTTTACTTCACTGAATGAATGAGGTAAGCTTCAAACATTAAATGAATGAGAGAAGCTCCACTCACTGAATCAACCCGTGCAGTCAGTTTCTTTGAATGAATGTGTTAAGCTTGAAACGTTGAATGAATGGCAGAAGCTTTACTAATAGAATTAACACGTGCAGTGTGTTTCATTGAATGAATGCATGCAGTGTGTTTTAATGAATGCAGTATGTTTCATTGAATGAATGTCAAAAGCTGTACTCATTGGATTACGACGGGCAGTGTGTTTCATTGAAAGAATGAGTGCAGTTTGATTCATTGAATCAATGCGTTAATCTCGTGGCATTGAATGAATGAGTGAAGCTCTACCCATTGAATTAACCCGTGCAGTTCTCTTCATTGAATGAATGAATTAAGCATGAAACATTAAATGAATGAGAGAAACTCCACTCACTGAATCAACCCGTGCAGTCAGTTTCTTTGAATGAATGTGTTAAGCTTGAAACGTTGAATGAATGACAGAAGCTTTACTAATAGAATTAACACGTGCAGTGTGTTTCATTTAATTAATGCATGCAGTTTGTTTTACTGAATGCAGTATGTTTCATTGAATGAATGTCCAAAGCTGTACTCATTGGATTACGACGCGCAGTGTGTTTCATTGAAAGAATGAGTGCAGTTTGATTCATTGAATCAATGCGTCAATCTCGTGGCATTGAATGAATGAGTGAAGCTCGACCCATTGAATTAACCCGTGCAGTTCTCTTCATTGAATGAATGAATTAAGCTTGAAACATTAAATTAATCAGAGAAGCTCCACTCACTGAATCAACCCGTGCAGTCAGTTTATTTGAATGAATGTGTTAAGCTTGAAACGTTGAATGAATGACAGAATCATTCCTAATAGAATTAACATGTGTGTTTCAATGAATGAATGCATGCAGTTTGTTTGACTGAATGAATGCGTACAGTTTGTTTCATTGAATGAATGTCAAAAGCTGCACTCATTCGATTACGACGCGCAGTCTGTTTCATTGAATGAATGTGTTAAGTTGAAACTTTGAATGAATGACAGAAGCTTTAGTAATTGAATTAACACGTGCAGTGTGTTTCCTTTTAATAATGCATGCAGGGGGGATCCAAGATGGCGGCGTCCCAGCAAGACTGAGTCTGTAGTGCTCCTCCCAAGTCTTGGGTACAGTGGGTCACCCACCCCCTACCAAGCTCACCAAATCATTTATAATAGTTGTGTAATTTAATTAGTTGTGTAATATTCCATATAAACAATTTAATCCTAAGTTAAAATGACTAAAGGGAAGGGAGCCCGCAGCTCTCAGCAAGCAGGAACCCCTCCCCCACCCTCTCCAGCTGCAGCAGAGGCGTCCACAGCCAGCCCGGGGGACTTACCAACAGTAACAAGCCTTGCAGAAATGCTTTCCAAGCTTGCCTCGAAGATCGATGCCTTCATTATAGAATCCAGAAATCGTTGGGAGTCGCTCTCGGCCGCGCTGCAGAAGCACGACCGAGAGATTCAAGAAATTGAACGCCGAGTCGGAGGGGCGGAGCTAAAGGCCGCGACCTCCGAAAATATCGCTCAGTCGGCCGTGGATCAGGTCCGGACTCTCGAGCAGCGAGTCCGGACCTTGGAAAATCATATTGACGACCTCGATAATCGAGGTCGCCGAAAAAGTATTCGTTTGCTGGGCCTTCCCGAACGGGAAGAGAAAGGCCAGCTTACAGCGTTCCTGGAGCAGTAGCTGCCGCAGCTTTTAAATCTGGAAGCTGGATCAGGCCAGGTAAGGGTGGAATGGGCCTACCGGGTCGCAATACGCGGGCCCGGCTCGAACCAGCGTCCACGCCCGGTCCTGTTCCGGCTGCAGAGCTACAAGGAGAGGCAGATACTCCTGGAAGCTCTAGAAATCTCGGAAAAGACCCCCAAGCTATGATCTACAAAGGATCTAAGATCATGCTATTTCAGGACTTTTCCCCGGCTCTGGTTCGAAAGAGGAAGGCATTCGACGAGGTGAAGAAGCGTTTAAGGGACTTAAATATTCAGTACTCCTTACGCTACCCAGCGATGTTACGCTTTAACCATGAGGGTTCCGTATATAACTTTGGATCACCAGAAAAGGCTAAGGAATTCTTGGACTCTCTTAGATAAACTGTAAGACATAATGGATGTTGGTCTGCCTTTCCCCCCACTTTGGTTTAAATCCCCCCCTTTTTTTTCTCTTACCTTACTGTTTAATATTATCATGGGGGGTGGGGAGAGGGATTTGATTTTCTCCCCCCACCCCCTTGGGGTTGTTTTCTGTTATTATTTTATGTATATATGAGGGACGTATGTATATGTGTGTATATATATATATATATATATATATATATATAAAAGCTGGGGGGTTTGGTTAATGTTGGTGGGGGGAGGTGGTTACCTTATTCAATTTTACCTCTGTCTCTAGGAGCGGGGTTGTTTTCCCCTCGTTATTTTGTATTATCATATTTAATTATTATTTGTTGAGGTGGTAATTTTATAGTTATATGTTTATATATGGTATTAACATTACCAAATATACCCAGGTGTTGGTATGGGTGGGGGCAGGGTGCTCACTGTTAACTCTAGCTTTGTATTATATTTGAATTCTCCTCATTTTATTGAGGAGTGCCTGGGTCAAGGGTGGGGCATTGGTTGGGAGAGGATATGAGGGACTTTTGGAGAGGAAGTGACGCCCCCTGGGAACAAGGGGGAAAGTCTCCACTTAGATACGTTTTATATTTTTTTTATTTAGAAATAGTTTTTTACTGTATTGTTGTGGGTGTATTAAAGAGGCTTTATTTTTGTAAATTTTACATGTTCTACGCTCGGGATGTTCTGGATAGTGTTCCCCCTCCCAAGGGGTCTCGGATTGGCCCAGAGGATTATGGTTGATCAGTCGGGTAAGTGGTGCACATGGAATGTCAAGGGGAGTAATTCGCCAGTCAAAAGGAAGACAATATTATGAAATCTTAAGAAGGAAAGAGTTGATATAGCTCTCCTACAGGAGACACACCTGTCAGATAAAGAACACTTGAAATTACGACAGGGCGGATTTGATCAGGCCTTTTTTTCTTCTTTTACCTCAAAAAGCAGGGGAGTTGTTATTCTTGTTCGGAAGAATTTCCCTTTCAAAATCCTAAAGCAGATAAAAGACGAATCTGGACGATATATCTTGATTAAAGCCCTCATAAATGGAGAGGAATATGGGATTTTAAATTTGTACTGCCCCCCCGGCACACCCCTTTAAATTTATAACGGAAGCCTTTTCAAAATTGATGGCTTTTGATGCCCGTCATATAATTATAGGGGGAGACTTTAATTGTATTATGGATCCGGAAATAGATAGGATTCCCAAGAGTACTGCAGGAGTATCTCCCAGATCTAGACCATTGATGGATCTGAACAAAGAATTAGGATTAGTAGATGTATGGAGATGTCTTCATTCTCAGGGTAGAGATTTTTCTTTCTACTCTAATCCACATAAATGTCATACCAGAATTGATATGTTTTTTGCCCCCTCGATTTTTTTAAATTCCATATCATCTTGTTAGTGGGTGAACATTTTGGTGATGGTGACCACAATTCTGTGACTTTCACCTTGGTTATGGAGAGAGATAGGTGCGCACAACAAGGTAGATTTTATAATTGGGGGAAGGGAAATTACGATGCTGTAAGGCAGGATTTGAGGAGCATACGTTGGGAGCATAGGCTGTCAGGGAAGGATGTGGTGGAAATGTGGAACTTTTTCAAAGAGCAGATACGACGTGTCCATGATATGTATGTACCTATCAGGCAGGAAAGAAATGGTCGTGTGAGGGAGCCTTGGTTGACGAGAGAGGTTGAATGTCTGGTAAAGAGGAAGAAGGAGGCTTACATAAGGTTGAGGAAACAGGATTCAGACAGAGCAGTGGAGGGATACAGGATAGCCAGAAGGGACCTGAAGAAAGGGATTAGGAGAGCTAAGAGAGGGCATGAAAAATCGTTGGCGGATAGGATCAAGGATAACCCCAAGGCATTTTATGCGTATGTGAGAAACCTGAGAATGACGAGAACGAGGGTAGGTCCGATCAAGGACAGTAGTGGGAGACTGTGTATTGAGTCGGAAGAGATAGGAGAGGTCTTGAACAAGTACTTCTCTTCAGTATTTACGAACGAGAGGGACCGTATTGTAGAAGAGGAGAGTGTGAAATGGACTGGTAAGCTAGAAGAGATACCTGTTAGGAAGGAAGATGTGTTGGACATTTTGAACAACTTGAGGATAGACAAGTCCCCCGGGCCTGACGGGATATATCCTAGGATTATGTGGGAAGCAAGAGAGGAAATTGCAGTACCGTTGGCAATGATCTTCTCGTCTTCACTGGCAATGGGGGTGGTACCAGGGGACTGGAGAGTAGCGAATGTTGTGCCCCTGTTCAAAAAAGGGAATAGGGATAACCCCGGGAATTACAGGCCTGTTAGTCTTACTTCTGTGGTAGGCAAAGTAATGGAAAGGGTACTGAGGGATAGGATTTATGAGTATCTGGAAAGACACTGCTTGATTAGGGACAGCCAGCACGGATTTGTGAAGGGTAAGTCTTGCCTTACAAGTCTTATTGAATTCTTCGAGGAGGTGACCAAGCATGTGGATGAGGGAAGAGCAGTGGATGTAGTGTACATGGATTTTAGTAAGGCATTTGATAAGGTTCCCCATGGTAGGCTTATGCGGAAAGTCAGGAGGCATGGGATAGAGGGAAATTTGGCCAATTGGATAGAAAACTGGCTAACCGGTTGAAGGCAGAGAGTGGTGGTAGATGGTAAATATTCAGCCTGGAGCCCAGTTACAAGTGGAGTTCCGCAGGGATCAGTTCTGGGTCCTCTGCTGTTTATAATTTTTATTAATGACTTAGATGAGGGAGTCGAAGGGTGGGTCAGTAAATTTGCAGATGATACGAAGATAGGTGGAGTTGTGGACAGTGAGGAGGGCTGTTGTCGGCTGCAGAGGGACTTAGATATGATGCAGAGCTGGGCTGAGGAGTGGCAGATGGAGTTCAACCCTGCCAAGTGTGAGGTTGTCCATTTTGGAAGAACAAATAAGAATGCGGAATACAGGGTTAATGGTAGGGTTCTTAGTCAGGTGGAGGAACAGAGGGATCTTGGGGTCTATGTACATAGATCTTTGAAGGTTGCCACTCAGGTGGATAGAGTTTGTAAGAAGGCCTATGGAGTATTATCGTTCATTAGCAGAGGGATTGAATTCAAGAGTCGTGAAGTGATGTTGCAGCTGTACAGGACTTTGGTTAGGCCACAGTTGGAGTACTGTGTGCAGTTCTGGTCGCCTCACTTTAGGAAAGATGTGGAAGCTTTGGAGAGGGTGCAGAGAAGATTTACCAGGATGTTGCCTGGAATGGAGAGGAAGTCGTACGAGGATAGGTTGAGCGTTCTCGGCCTTTTCTCGTTGGAACGGCGAAGGATGAGGGGTGACTTGATAGAGGTTTATAAGATGATCAGAGGAATAGATAGAGTAGACAGTCAGAAACTTTTTCCCCGGGTACAACAGAGTGTTACAAGGGGACATAAATTTAAGGTGAAGGGTGGAAGGTATAGGGGAGATGTCAGGGGTGGGTTCTTTACCCAGAGAGTGGTGGGGGCATGGAATGCGCTGCCCGTGGGAGTGGTAGAGTCGGAATCATTGGCGACCTTTAAGCGGCATTTGGATAGGTACATGGATGGGTACTTAATCTAGGTTAGAAGTTCGGCACAACATCGTGGGCCGAAGGGCCTGTTCTGTGCTGTATTGTTCTATGTTCTATGTTCTATGTTCTATCCTGTAAAATAGGTAATATAGCAATTTCTGACCACGCTGCTGTATATATGGAAACTAAGGCGAGGAACAATGGGACATCCCCTTGGCATTGGCGTATGGACCCCTTCCTAATGAAAGATAGTAAATTTGTAAAGTACTTCTCTCAAGAATTTAAAACTTTTTTAGAAATTAATTCGGGTACAGCTAGCAACCCGTCAATGATGTGGGAGACCATCAAAGCTTACACGCGAGGCTTGATCATCTCCTACTCAGCGACCCAGAAGAAATTAAAGGGAGAACAACAGCGTCTGCTTGAAGCCCGCTTAAAAGCGGCTGAAACAGCATACACTGATAGACCTTCTATTATTAAATTGCAAAGGATTACAGCTCTTAGGACAGCTCTAAACACTACGCTTACTCAAACGGCTAAGAGGGAAATATTATTTGCAAAGCAAAGGTTATATGAGTATGGCGACAAACCGGGTAGATACTTAGCATTTCTTGCAAAGAAAAAAAAGGCCCCTCAGACTATTACGTCTATCAAGGAAAGTACGGGTATTTTGACTCATGATCACAAAAAGATTAATGCGATCTTTAGAGAATTTTATTCTGAGTTATATAAATCACAGGATTGTGAAGATAGGACGAAGAGGATGCAGTCATTTTTAAAAAATTTAACTTTTCCAGACCTAACTCCGGAACAAGTATCGGTCCTAAATGCTCCTCTTACACCCCAAGAAATATTTGATGCAATTAGGCACCTTCAAAATGCTAAGGCGCTGGGCCCAGATGGTTTTCAAGCTGAATTCTATAAAGAATTTTCCGAAATACTGGCTGGTCCACTTATGGACATGTATAACTATGCATATATTCAGGGCTGTCTCCCGCCTTCACTGAAAGAGGCAAATATCTCTCTTATCCTTAAAAAAGGAAAGGACCCAGAAGATTGTACATCATACAGACCAATATCCTTGCTAAATGTAGATTTTAAAATCCTCTCTAAAACGTTAGCACTGAGACTAGAAAGGATACTGCCACATATTATAAAGGAGGATCAGACGGGGTTTATTAAGGGCCGTAGATCATCCAATAATGTTAGAAGGGCTCTGAATATGATTCAAGCTTGTCATCAGGGAAAGATACCAGGAGTAGTGGTTTCATTAGACGCGGAAAAGGCATTTGATAGGGTCGAATGGTCATATTTGTTTTACACATTGGAGAGGTTTGGCGTTGGACAGGTGTTTACCAAATGGGTCTCAACATTGTATAGTGATCCCAAAGCAGTTGTGGTTACCAATGGATTAGGTTCGGATAGCTTCAGTGTGGGTAGGGGCTGCCGTCAGGGATGTCCCCTCTCGCCATTGTTATACACGCTAATAATTGAACCACTAGCAGAAGCTATACGAGCTGATCCTAATATAGTGGCCCCAAGGATTGGTACAGGTAAACATAAAATTACCCTTTATGCAGATGATGTTCTTCTATTCCTCAGTAACCCTTTGATGTCCATACCTCGCTTAATCCAAGTTATTAATACATTTAGTGCATTCTCAGGCTATAAAATTAATTTTTCAAAATCGGAGGCTATGCCAATGGGTGGCCTTGCTATGATACCCCGCTTAGCGGATGGATCCCTTTTTCCCTTTTGCTGGTCCCTGGAGGGCTTCTTATATTTAGGCATTTTTATTACTCCAGTATTTGGTCAGTTGTATAAGGCTAATTTTGTGTATTTATTGGAAAGGATAAGGCAGGACCTCCAGCGATGGGGAGACCTACCAATTTCCTGGTTGGGTAGAATAGCATTAATCAAAATGAATGTCCTGCCCCGTCTCCTATATCCTATGAGAATGTTTCCGGTGATGCTGCCGAGGACGGCTTTATGTAAATTATATGGCTGGCTGAGTTCCTTTATCTGGAATCATAGGCGGCCCCTCATTAAGCTGAAGAAGCTACAGCTTCCACAGGCAAGGGGTGGATTGGACTTCCCAGACTTTAGGAAATATCAGTTAAGTTCCCTATTAAGTTACATAGCTGATTGGGTCTTGTCTGATCCACAATCAATCTGGTTGGACATCTTGGCTTCTCAAGTAAAATACCCTCTTATTAACCTTTTATTCTCAGACAAGAGGAAAATCATTACAGATCACTGTAAAAACCCTATAATACTAAATACAATCAAGGCTTGGAATATAATGCGACAAAATGAGGGCAATTCACATAAAACATCCCCCTATGCACCGATAGTGCGAGCATGGGGATTTCAACCGGGGTTAACAGATGCCACTTTTAAACTCTGGAGACCCAGGGGTATCTCATGTCTAGGGGATCTATTTAAAGATGGGGTCCTGATGTCTTTCGAACAGCTGCGTCAGAAATTCGGATTCGGAGACCTCTTTCGATACTTCCAAATTCGAGATTATATACAGAAGAAGACTACGTTATTAGATAGTCTTTATAAATCCGATAGAGAATGTAGTGTCCTACGACCAGTGGGGGTATCTTCCGTCAGTACTATTTATCATTTACTACATGATGAAGTATCGGGAGATATGGATAATCTGCTTAAAACATGGGATCAGGATCTGGGACTAGAAATCTCCACAGAAACGTGGAATGATATTTGGGAAAATGCCAGAAGAATTACTATTTGTAACAGAACCCAGGCTATCCAGCTGAAGATACTTCATAGGGCCCATATAGCACCGGTTCGATTGGAAAAATTTAAGGCAGGAGCATCTCCAATGTGTCCTAAATGCAAAATAGAGGTGGGCACTCTTGTACATTGCTTATGGACCTGTCATAAGATCCATAGATATTGGACTAAAGTAGCAAGTACCCTGACAGAAATTTTAGGAACGGAAATTAAAGTGGACCCTGTATCTCTCCTCTTGGGCTTTTCGAACTTGCCCTCCCTGGACACGTACGGGAAGAGATTATTTTCTATTCTTTCTTTCTGTGCAAGGAAAAATATTTTGGTGAACTGGGCGGCTGAGACAAATTGGCACAGACTAATTATGGAATGTATTCCCCTTGACTTCCTTACAAACATGGTGCACCGAAAGGCCGAATTATTTTATAAAATATGGCAGCCCTTTTTGAATTACATAAATACAGATATTTTGGCTATCCTAACAAGGGCTTTTAGTTAATTGAGATTACAAACCTGGCTGGTCCGCAGCCCCTCGGGGGAGGAATCCCGCACGAATATGGGTTTTATTATATCTGATGCTAACACATCCTGAGCATGTAAGAGACTTAAATATACACTCCGGTTAGTTGTAGGTTAGATTGTTGAGTAGATAGTTGAGTTTTGTTTGTTTTTTTTTCTTTTTTTTCTTTTCGGTTTTTTTTGTTGTTTTGCTTTTTTTTTGTTAAATTTTGGCTATTGTATATTTGAGCTAATTGTATATCAATGTTTATATCTGAGAGTTTTGTTTATTTTTGTAAACTTGTAAAAATGTTAAATTTCTAATAAAAATATCAATAAAAAAATAATGCATGCAGTTTGTTTGACTGAATGAATGCCTTCAGTTTGTTTCATTGAATGAATGTCAAAATCTGTACTCATTGTATTAGGATGTGTAGTGTGTTTCATTGAATGAGTGTGTGCAGTTTGATTCATTGAATCAATGCGAAAAGCTCGTGTCATTGAATGAATGAGAGAAGCTCTACACATTGAATTAACACTTGCAGTTTGTTTCATTGAATGTAAGGTAATAAGCTGTACTCATTGGATTACCACGTGCAGTGTGTTTTATTGATTGAATGAGTGCCGTTTGGTTCATTGAATCAATGCGTGCTACACGGGGCATTCAATGCATGAAAGAAGCTCTACTCGTTGAATTAACACATGCAGTCTGTTTCCTTGAATAAATGAATAACATTTGATTCATTGAATCAATGAATGCAGTTTGTTTGTTTGAATGAAAGCGGTTAGCTTGAGACATTGAATAGATGAGAGAAACTCTACACATTCAACTTAGACGTGCACTCTCTTTTATTGAATAAATGAGTGCAGATTGTTTCATTCTTTGAATGAATGAGTCAAGCTTCAAATGTTGAATGAATGTCAAAAGCTGGACTCATTGGATTACGATGAGCAGTGTGTTTCATTGAAAGATTGAGTGCAGTTCGATTCATTTAATTAATGCGTCAATCTCGTGGCATTGAATTGAAGCTCTACTCATTGCATTAACCCGTGCAGTTCGCTTCATTTGAAAGAATGAATTAAGCTTGAAACATTAAATGAATGAGAGAAGCTCCACTTCCTGAATTAACCCGTGCAGTCTGTTTCTTTGAATGAATGTGTTAAGCTTGAAACGTTGAATGAATGACAGAATCATTCCTAGAAGAATTAATACGTGCAGTGTGTTTCATTGAATGAATGCATGCAGTTTGTTTGACTGAATGAATGCGTACAGCTTGTTTCATTGAATGAATGAGTGTAGTTTGATTCATTGAATCAATGCGAAAAACTCGTGTCATTGAATGAATGAGAGAAGCTCCACTTACTGAATTAACCCGTGCAGTCTGTTTCTTGGAATGAATGTGTTAAGCTTGAAACGTTGAATGAATGGCAGAAGCTTTACTAATAGAATTGACGCGTGCAGTGTGTTTTATCGAATGAATGCATGCAGTGTGTTTTACTGAATGAATGCATGCAGTTTGTTTCATTGAAGGAATGTCAAAAGCTGGACTCATTGGTTTAGGACGTGCTTGTGTTTCATTGATTGAATGAGTGCAATTTGGTTCACTGATTCAATGCGTTCAACTCATGGCATTCAATGCACGAAAGAACCTCTACTCGTTGTATTAACACATGCAGTCTGTTTCATTGAATAAGTGAATTACGTTTGATTAATTGAATCAATGAATGCAGTTTGTTTCATTGAATGAAAGCATTAAGGTCGAGACATTGAATAAATGAGAGAAGTTCTACTTCTTGCATTAACACGTGCAGTCTGTTTCACTAAATGAACGCGTGCAGTTAGTTTCATTTAATAAAAGGCAAAAGCTCTAGTCGTGCAGTGTTTTATTGAATGAATGAATGCAGTTTGATTCATTGAATGAATGAATGCAGTTGGATTCACAAAATAAATGAGTTGTTTGTTTCATTGAATCAATGAATATCGTTGATTCATAGAATCAATGATTTAAATTGATTCAATGGCTCAACGAATGCTGTTTGTTTCATTGAATTAAAGTGTTAAGCTCGAGACATTGAATAAATGAGAGAATCTCTACTCATTCAATTAATACGTGCAGTCTGTTTCATTGAATGAATGTGTTCAGTTTGTTTCACTGAATGAATGTGTGCAGTTTGTTTCAGTGAATGAATGGCAAAAGTTCTACTCAATTGATTAGCACGTGCAGTGTGTTTCATTGAATGAATGAGTCCAGTTTGATTGACATGAATGACAGAAACTTTACTAACTGAACGTGAAATGCGTTTAATTGATTGAATGCATGCAGTGTGTTTGACCGAGCTAATGCGTGCAGTGTGTTTCATTGAATGAATGTCAAAAGCTCTACTCTTTCGAATCGGAAGTGCAGTGTGTTTCTTTGAAAGAATGAGTGCCGTTTTATTCATTGAATCAATGCGTTAATATGAATGAATTTACCCATGCAGTTTACTTCATTGAATGAATGAGTTAAGCTTGAAACGTTGAATGAATTGGAGAAGTTGAACTCAGGGAATTAATACGTGCAGTTTATTTCATGGATTGAATAAGTTAAGCTTGGAACGTTGAATGAATGCCAGAAGCTTTACTATTTGAATTAACACGTGCAGTGTGTTTCATTGAATGAATGCACGCAGTTTGTTAGACGGAATGAATGCATGCAGATTGTTTCATTGAATGAATGTCAAAAGCTGTAGTCATTCGATTACGATGTGCAGTGTGTTTCATTGAATGAATGAGAGCAGATTGATACATTAAATCAATGCGAAAAACTCGTGTCATTGAATGCATGCGAGAAGCTCTACACATTGAATTAACACGTGCAGTATCATTGAATGAATGTGTGCAGTTTGTTTCATTGAATCAATGCCTTCAATTCTTGGCTTTGAATGAATGAGTGAAGCTCTACTCAATGAATTCGCCCCTGTAGCTTGTTGCATTGAATAAATGAGTTAAGCTTGAAACATTGAATGAATGAGAGAAGTACTACTCATTGTATTAACCCATGCACTCTGTTTCATTGACTGAACTGGTTAAGATTGAAACTTAGAATGATTGAGAGAAGCTTTCCTAACTGTATTAACACGTGCATCGTGTTTTATTGAATGAATGCATGCAGTGTGGTTTACTGAATGAATGCATGCAGTTTGTTTCATTGAATAAACGACGTTTGATATATTGAATCAATGAATGCAGTTTGTTCCATTGAAGGAAAGCGTTAAGCTCGAGACATTGAATAAATTTTCGAAACTCTATTATTTGTATTAACACGAGCAGTCTGTTTCATGAAGTGAATGCATTAGGTTTGAAACATTGCATGAACGAAAGAACGTCTACTCATTGAATGAACACCTGCCGGTTGTTTCACTAAATGAACGCGTGCAGTTAGCTTCATTCAATGAAAAGCAAACGCTCTGCTCGTGCAGTGTTTTATTGAATGAATGAGTGCAGTTGGATTCACTAAATAACTGAGTTAAGTTTGTTTCATTGAATCAATGAATATCGTCGATTCATAGAATCAATGATCTAAATTGTTTCAATGACTGAATGAATGCAATTTGTTTCATTTGAATGTGTTCAGTTCGTTTCACTGAATGAATGCGTGCAGTTTGTTTCAGTGAATGAATGGCAAAAGTTCTACTCAATTGATTAGCACGTGCTGTGTGTTTCATTGAATTAATGAGTCCAGTTTGATTGACATGAATGACAGAAACTTTACTAACTGAACGTGAAATGCGTTTAATTGATTGAATGCATGCAGTGTGTTTGACCGAGCTAATGCGTGCAGTGTGTTTCATTGAATGAATGTCAAAAGCTCTACTCTTTCGAATAGGAAGTGCAGTGTGTTTCTTTGAAAGAATGAGTGCAGTTTTATTCATTGAATCAATGCGTTAATATGAATGAATTTATCCGTGCAGTTTACTTCATTGAATGAGTGAGTTAAGCTTGAAACGTTGAATGAATTGGAGAAGTTGAACTCAGGGAATTAATACGTGCAGTTTATTTCATGGATTGAATAAGTTAAGCTTGGAACGTTGAATGAATGCCAGAAGCTTTACTATTTGAATTAACACGTGCAGTGTGTTTCAATGAATGAATGCACGCAGTTTGTTAGACGGAATGAATGCATGCAGTTTGTTTCATTGAATGAATGTCAAAAGCTGTAGTCATTCGATTACGATGTGCAGTGTGTTTCATTGAATGAATGAGAGCAGATTGATACATTAGTGGGCGGCACGGTGGCACAGTGGTTAGCACTGCTGCCTCGCAGCGCCAGAGACCCGGGTTCAATTCCCGCCTCAGGCGACTGACTGTGTGGAGTTTGCACATTCTCCCCGTGTCTGCGTGGGTTTCCTCCGGGTGCTCCGGTTTCCTCCCACAGTCCAAAGATGTGCGGGTCAGGTGAATTGGCCATGTTAAATTGTCCGTAGTGTTAGGTAAGGGGTAAATGTAGGGGTATGGGTGGTTTGCGCTTCGGCGGGTCGGTGTGGACTTGTTGGGCCGAAGGGCCAGTTTCCAACACTGTAAAGTAATCTAATCTTACCTAATCGAAATCAATGCGAAAAACTCGTGTGATTGAATGCATGCGAGAAGCTCTGCACATTGAATTAACACGTGCAGCATCATTGAATGAATGTGTGCAGTTTGTTTCATTGAATCAATGCCTTCAATTCTTGGCTTTGAATGAATGATTGAAGCTCTACTCAATGAATTCGCCCCTGTAGCTTGTTGCATTGAATAAATGAGTTAAGCTTGAAACATTGAATGAATGAGAGAAGTACTACTCATTGTATTAACCCATGCACTCTGTTTCATTGACTGAACTGGTTAAGATTGAAACTTAGAATGATTGAGAGAAGCTTTCCTAACTGTATTAACACGTGCATCGTGTTTTATTGAATGAATGCATGCAGTGTGGTTTACTGAATGAATGCATGCAGTTTGTTTCATTGAATAAGCAACGTTTGATATATTGAATCAATGAATGCAGTTTGTTCCATTGAAGGAAAGCGTTAAGCTCGAGACATTGAATAAATTTTCGAAACTCTATTATTTGTATTAACACGAGCAGTCTGTTTTATGAAGTGAATGCGTTAGGTTTGAAACATTGCATGAACGAAAGAACGTCTACTCATTGAATGAACACCTGCCGGTTGTTTCACTAAATGAACGCGTGCAGTTAGCTTCATTCAATGAAAAGCAAACGCTCTGCTCGTGCAGTGTTTTATTGAATGAATGAGTGCAGTTGGATTCACTAAATAACTGAGTTAAGTTTGTTTCATTGAATCAATGAATATCGTCGATTCATAGAATCAATGATCTAAATTGTTTCAATGACTGAATGAATGCAATTTGTTTCATTGAATGAAAGCGTTAAGCTCGAGACATTGAATAAATGAGAGAAGCTCATTCAATTAACACGTGCAGTCTGTTTCATTGAACGAATGTGTGCAGTTTGTTCCCTTGAATCAATGTGAATAACGTTTGATTCATTGAATCATTGAATGCAGATTGTTTCATTGAATGAAAGCATTAAGCTCGAGACATTGAATAAATGAGAGAAGTTCTACTTCTTGCATTAACACGTGCAGTCTGTTTCACTAAATGAACGCGTGCAGTTAGTTTCATTTAATAAAAGGCAAAAGCTCTAGTCGTGCAGTGTTTTATTGAATGAATGAATGCAGTTTGATTCATTGAATGAATGAATGCAGTTGGATTCACAAAATAAATGAGTTGTTTGTTTCATTGAATCAATGAATATCGTTGATTCATAGGATCAATGATTTCAATTGATTCAATGGCTCAACGAATGCTGTTTGTTTCATTGAATTAAAGTGTTAAGCTCGAGACATTGAATAAATGAGAGAATCTCTACTCATTCAATTAATACGTGCAGTCTGTTTCATTGAATGAATGTGTTCAGTTTATTTCACTGAACGAATACGTGCAGTTTGTTTCAGTGAATGAATGGCAAAAGTTCTCCTCAATTGATTAGTTCAACTCACGGAATTAATACGTGCAGTTTATTTCATTGAATGAATAAGTTAAGCTTGGAACGTTGAATGAATGCCAGAAGCTTTACTATTTGAATTAACACGTGCAGTGTGTTTCATTGAATGAATGCACGCAGTTTGTTAGACGGAATGAATGCATACAGTTTGTTTCATTGAAAGAATGAGAGCAGATTGATTCATTAAATCAATGCGTTAAACTCATGGCATTGCACGAAACTCTATTCATTGAATCAATCCGTGCAGTTTACTTCACTGAATGAATGAGGTAAGCTTGAAACATTGAATAAATGAGGGAAGTCCTACTCACTGAATTAACCCGTGCACTCTGTTTCATTGAATGAATGAGTTATGCTTGAAACGTTGAATGGATGGGAGAAGCTTTACTAATTGTATTAACACGTGCAGTGTGTTTTATTGAATGCAGTATGTTTCATTGAATGAATGAGAGATGTTTCATTCAGTGAATCAATGCGAAAAACTCGTGTCATTGCATGAAGCTCTGCTCATTGAATTAACCCATGCAGTTTACTTCACTTAATGAATGAGGTAAGCTTCAAACATTAAATGAATGAGAGAAGCTCCACTCAGTGAATCAATCCGTGCAGTCAGTTTCTTTGAATGAATGTGTTAAACTTGAAACGTTGAATGAATGACAGAATCTTTACTAATAGAAATAACACGTGTAGTGTGTTTCATTGAATGAATGCATGCAGTGTGTTTTACTGCATGCAGTATGTTTCAGTGAATGAATGTTCAAAGCTGTACTCATTGGATTACGACAGGCAGTGTGTTTCATTGAAAGAATGAGTGCAGTTTGATTCATTGAATCAATGCGTCAATCTCGTGGCATTGAATGAATGAGTGAAGCTCTACTCATTTAATTAACCCGTGCAGTTCACTTCATTGAATGAATGAATTAAGCTTGAAACATTAAATGAATGAGAGAAGCACCACTTACTGAATCAATCCGTGAAGTCTGTTTCTTTGAATGAATGACAGAATCATTCCTAATAGAATTAACACGTGCAGTGTGTTACATTGAATGAATGCATGCAGTTTGTTTGACAGAATGAATGCATGCAGTTTGTTTCATTGAATGAATGTCAAAAGCTGTACTCATTCGATTACGACGCGCAGTCTGTTTCATTGAATGAATGAGAGCAGTTTCATTCAGTAAATCAATGCGAAAAACTCGTGTCATTGAATGAATGAGAGAAGCTCTACACATTGAATTAACACGTGTAGTGTGTATCATTGAATGAATGTGTGCAGTTTGTTTCATTGAATCAATGCCTTCAATTCTTGGCTTTGAATGAATGAGTGAAGCCCGACTCAATGAATTAGCCCGTGCAGTTTGTTGCACTGCATAAATGAGTTAAGCTTGGAAGATTGAATGAATGAGAGAAGTTCTACTCATTGAATTAACCCATGCATTCTGTTTCATTGACTGAACTGGTTAAGATTGAAACTTAGAATGATTGAGAGAAGCTTTACTAACTGTATTAACACGTACATTGTGTTTTATTGAATGAATGCATGCAGTGTGTTTTAGTGAATGTATGCATGCAGTTTGTTTAATTGAATAAATAAATAACGTTTGATTTATTGAATCAATGAATGCAGTTTGTCCAATTGAATGATAGCGTTAACTCAAGACATTGAGTAAATGCGAGAATCTCTACTCTTTGAATTAACAAGTGCAGTGTGTTTCATTGAATGAATGTGTCCAATCTGTTTCAGGGAATCAATGCGTTAAATTCTTTGTATTGAAAGAATGAAAGAAGCTCTACTCATTGAATTAACCCGAGCAGTTTTTTCTTTGAATGAATGAGTTAAACTTGAAACATTGCATGAACGACAGAAGCTTTTCGAATTGAATTAACACATGCAGTCTGTATCATTGAATGAGTGTGTGCAGTTTGTTTCATTGAATCAATGCCTTCAATTCTTGGCTTTGAATGAATGAGTGAAGCTCTACTCAATGAATTTGCCCGTGCAGTTTGTTGCATTGAATTAAAGAGTTAAGCTTGAATGAATGAGAGGAGTACTACTCATTGAATTAACCTGTTTCATTGACTGCACTGGTTAAAAATGAAACTTAGAATGATTGAGAGAAGTTTTACTAACTGTATTAACACGTACATTGTGTTTTACTGAATGCAGGCAGTTTGCTTCATTGAATAAAGAAATAACGTTTGATTTATTGAATCAATTAATGCAGTTTGTCCCATTGAATGAAAGCGTTAAACTCGAGACATTGAATAAATGTTTGAAACTCTGCTCTTTGAATTAACACGAGCAGTCTGTTTCTTGAAATGAATGCGTTTCATTGAATCAATGAATATCGGTGATTCATAGAATCAAAGATTTAAATTGTTTCAATGACTGAATGAATGCGTTAAGTTTGAAACATTGCATGAATGAGAGAAGGTCTACTCAGTGAATTAACACCTGCAGTCTGTTTCACTAAATGAACGCGTGCAGTTAATTTCATTCAATAAAAGGCAAAAGCTCTAGTCGTGCAGTGTGTTATTAAATGAATGAGTGCAGTTTGAATCATTGAATGAATGAATGCAGTTGCTTTCACTAAATAACTGAGTAAAGTTTGTTTCATTGAATCAATGAATATCGTTGATTCATAGAATCAATGATTTCAAATGATTCAATGACTGAATGAATGCATTTAGTTTCATTGAATGAAAGCGTTAAGCTCGAGACATTGAATACATGAGAGAAACGCTACTTCTTGCATTAACACGTGCAGTCTGTTTCACTAATTGAACGCGTGCAGTTAGTTTCATTTAATAAAAGGCAAAAGCTCTAGTCGTGCAGTGTTTTATTGAATGAATGAGTGCTGTTTGATTCATTCAATGAATGAATGCAGTTGGATTCACAAAATAAATGAGTTGTTTGTTTCATTGAATTAAAGTGTTAAGCTCGAGACATTGAATAAATGAGAGAATCTCTACTCATTCAATTAATACGTGCAGTCTGTTTCATTGAATGAATGTGTTCAGTTTATTTCACTGAACGAATGCGTGCAGTTTGTTTCAGTGAATGAATGGCAAAAGTTCTCCTCAATTGATTAGTTCAACTCACGGAATTAATACGTGCAGTTTATTTCATTGAATGAATAAGTTAAGCTTGGAACGTTGAATGAATGCCAGAAGCTTTACTATTTGAATTAACACGTGCAGTGTGTTTCATTGAATGAATGCACGCAGTTTGTTAGACGGAATGAATGCATACAGTTTGTTTCATTGAAAGAATGAGAGCAGATTGATTCATTAAATCAATGCGTTAAACTCATGGCATTGCACGAAACTCTATTCATTGAATCAATCCGTGCAGTTTACTTCACTGAATGAATGAGGTAAGCTTGAAACATTGAATAAATGAGGGAAGTCCTACTCACTGAATTAACCCGTGCACTCTGTTTCATTGAATGAATGAGTTATGCTTGAAACGTTGAATGGATGGGAGAAGCTTTACTAATTGTATTAACACGTGCAGTGTGTTTTATTGAATGCAGTATGTTTCATTGAATGAATGAGAGATGTTTCATTCAGTGAATCAATGCGAAAAACTCGTGTCATTGCATGAAGCTCTGCTCATTGAATTAACCCATGCAGTTTACTTCACTTAATGAATGAGGTAAGCTTCAAACATTAAATGAATGAGAGAAGCTCCACTCAGTGAATCAATCCGTGCAGTCAGTTTCTTTGAATGAATGTGTTAAACTTGAAACGTTGAATGAATGACAGAATCTTTACTAATAGAAATAACACGTGTAGTGTGTTTCATTGAATGAATGCATGCAGTGTGTTTTACTGCATGCAGTATGTTTCAGTGAATGAATGTTCAAAGCTGTACTCATTGGATTACGACAGGCAGTGTGTTTCATTGAAAGAATGAGTGCAGTTTGATTCATTGAATCAATGCGTCAATCTCGTGGCATTGAATGAATGAGTGAAGCTCTACTCATTTAATTAACCCGTGCAGTTCACTTCATTGAATGAATGAATTAAGCTTGAAACATTAAATGAATGAGAGAAGCACCACTTACTGAATCAATCCGTGAAGTCTGTTTCTTTGAATGAATGACAGAATCATTCCTAATAGAATTAACACGTGCAGTGTGTTACATTGAATGAATGCATGCAGTTTGTTTGACAGAATGAATGCATGCAGTTTGTTTCATTGAATGAATGTCAAAAGCTGTACTCATTCGATTACGACGCGCAGTCTGTTTCATTGAATGAATGAGAGCAGTTTCATTCAGTAAATCAATGCGAAAAACTCGTGTCATTGAATGAATGAGAGAAGCTCTACACATTGAATTAACACGTGTAGTGTGTATCATTGAATGAATGTGTGCAGTTTGTTTCATTGAATCAATGCCTTCAATTCTTGGCTTTGAATGAATGAGTGAAGCCCGACTCAATGAATTAGCCCGTGCAGTTTGTTGCACTGCATAAATGAGTTAAGCTTGGAAGATTGAATGAATGAGAGAAGTTCTACTCATTGAATTAACCCATGCATTCTGTTTCATTGACTGAACTGGTTAAGATTGAAACTTAGAATGATTGAGAGAAGCTTTACTAACTGTATTAACACGTACATTGTGTTTTATTGAATGAATGCATGCAGTGTGTTTTAGTGAATGTATGCATGCAGTTTGTTTAATTGAATAAATAAATAACGTTTGATTTATTGAATCAATGAATGCAGTTTGTCCAATTGAATGATAGCGTTAACTCAAGACATTGAGTAAATGCGAGAATCTCTACTCTTTGAATTAACAAGTGCAGTGTGTTTCATTGAATGAATGTGTCCAATCTGTTTCAGGGAATCAATGCGTTAAATTCTTTGTATTGAAAGAATGAAAGAAGCTCTACTCATTGAATTAACCCGAGCAGTTTTTTCTTTGAATGAATGAGTTAAACTTGAAACATTGCATGAACGACAGAAGCTTTTCGAATTGAATTAACACATGCAGTCTGTATCATTGAATGAGTGTGTGCAGTTTGTTTCATTGAATCAATGCCTTCAATTCTTGGCTTTGAATGAATGAGTGAAGCTCTACTCAATGAATTTGCCCGTGCAGTTTGTTGCATTGAATTAAAGAGTTAAGCTTGAATGAATGAGAGGAGTACTACTCATTGAATTAACCTGTTTCATTGACTGCACTGGTTAAAAATGAAACTTAGAATGATTGAGAGAAGTTTTACTAACTGTATTAACACGTACATTGTGTTTTACTGAATGCAGGCAGTTTGCTTCATTGAATAAAGAAATAACGTTTGATTTATTGAATCAATTAATGCAGTTTGTCCCATTGAATGAAAGCGTTAAACTCGAGACATTGAATAAATGTTTGAAACTCTGCTCTTTGAATTAACACGAGCAGTCTGTTTCTTGAAATGAATGCGTTTCATTGAATCAATGAATATCGGTGATTCATAGAATCAAAGATTTAAATTGTTTCAATGACTGAATGAATGCGTTAAGTTTGAAACATTGCATGAATGAGAGAAGGTCTACTCAGTGAATTAACACCTGCAGTCTGTTTCACTAAATGAACGCGTGCAGTTAATTTCATTCAATAAAAGGCAAAAGCTCTAGTCGTGCAGTGTGTTATTAAATGAATGAGTGCAGTTTGAATCATTGAATGAATGAATGCAGTTGCTTTCACTAAATAACTGAGTAAAGTTTGTTTCATTGAATCAATGAATATCGTTGATTCATAGAATCAATGATTTCAAATGATTCAATGACTGAATGAATGCATTTAGTTTCATTGAATGAAAGCGTTAAGCTCGAGACATTGAATACATGAGAGAAACGCTACTTCTTGCATTAACACGTGCAGTCTGTTTCACTAATTGAACGCGTGCAGTTAGTTTCATTTAATAAAAGGCAAAAGCTCTAGTCGTGCAGTGTTTTATTGAATGAATGAGTGCTGTTTGATTCATTCAATGAATGAATGCAGTTGGATTCACAAAATAAATGAGTTGTTTGTTTCATTGAATTAAAGTGTTAAGCTCGAGACATTGAATAAATGAGAGAATCTCTACTCATTCAATTAATACGTGCAGTCTGTTTCATTGAATGAATGTGTTCAGTTTATTTCACTGAACGAATGCGTGCAGTTTGTTTCAGTGAATGAATGGCAAAAGTTCTCCTCAATTGATTAGTTCAACTCACGGAATTAATACGTGCAGTTTATTTCATTGAATGAATAAGTTAAGCTTGGAACGTTGAATGAATGCCAGAAGCTTTACTATTTGAATTAACACGTGCAGTGTGTTTCATTGAATGAATGCACGCAGTTTGTTAGACGGAATGAATGCATACAGTTTGTTTCATTGAAAGAATGAGAGCAGATTGATTCATTAAATCAATGCGTTAAACTCATGGCATTGCACGAAACTCTATTCATTGAATCAATCCGTGCAGTTTACTTCACTGAATGAATGAGGTAAGCTTGAAACATTGAATAAATGAGGGAAGTCCTACTCACTGAATTAACCCGTGCACTCTGTTTCATTGAATGAATGAGTTATGCTTGAAACGTTGAATGGATGGGAGAAGCTTTACTAATTGTATTAACACGTGCAGTGTGTTTTATTGAATGCAGTATGTTTCATTGAATGAATGAGAGATGTTTCATTCAGTGAATCAATGCGAAAAACTCGTGTCATTGCATGAAGCTCTGCTCATTGAATTAACCCATGCAGTTTACTTCACTTAATGAATGAGGTAAGCTTCAAACATTAAATGAATGAGAGAAGCTCCACTCAGTGAATCAATCCGTGCAGTCAGTTTCTTTGAATGAATGTGTTAAACTTGAAACGTTGAATGAATGACAGAATCTTTACTAATAGAAATAACACGTGTAGTGTGTTTCATTGAATGAATGCATGCAGTGTGTTTTACTGCATGCAGTATGTTTCAGTGAATGAATGTTCAAAGCTGTACTCATTGGATTACGACAGGCAGTGTGTTTCATTGAAAGAATGAGTGCAGTTTGATTCATTGAATCAATGCGTCAATCTCGTGGCATTGAATGAATGAGTGAAGCTCTACTCATTTAATTAACCCGTGCAGTTCACTTCATTGAATGAATGAATTAAGCTTGAAACATTAAATGAATGAGAGAAGCACCACTTACTGAATCAACCCGTGAAGTCTGTTTCTTTGAATGAATGACAGAATCATTCCTAATAGAATTAACATGTGCAGTGTGTTACATTGAATGAATGCATGCAGTTTGTTTGACAGAATGAATGCATGCAGTTTGTTTCATTGAATGAATGTCAAAAGCTGTACTCATTCGATTACGACGCGCAGTCTGTTTCATTGAATGAATGAGAGCAGTTTCATTCAGTAAATCAATGCGAAAAACTCGTGTCATTGAATGAATGAGAGAAGCTCTACACATTGAATTAACACGTGTAGTGTGTATCATTGAATGAATGTGTGCAGTTTGTTTCATTGAATCAATGCCTTCAATTCTTGGCTTTGAATGAATGAGTGAAGCCCGACTCAATGAATTAGCCCGTGCAGTTTGTTGCACTGCATAAATGAGTTAAGCTTGGAAGATTGAATGAATGAGAGAAGTTCTACTCATTGAATTAACCCATGCATTCTGTTTCATTGACTGAACTGGTTAAGATTGAAACTTAGAATGATTGAGAGAAGCTTTACTAACTGTATTAACACGTACATTGTGTTTTATTGAATGAATGCATGCAGTGTGTTTTAGTGAATGTATGCATGCAGTTTGTTTAATTGAATAAATAAATAACGTTTGATTTATTGAATCAATGAATGCAGTTTGTCCAATTGAATGATAGCGTTAACTCAAGACATTGAGTAAATGCGAGAATCTCTACTCTTTGAATTAACAAGTGCAGTGTGTTTCATTGAATGAATGTGTCCAATCTGTTTCAGGGAATCAATGCGTTAAATTCTTTGTATTGAAAGAATGAAAGAAGCTCTACTCATTGAATTAACCCGAGCAGTTTTTTCTTTGAATGAATGAGTTAAACTTGAAACATTGCATGAACGACAGAAGCTTTTCGAATTGAATTAACACATGCAGTCTGTATCATTGAATGAGTGTGTGCAGTTTGTTTCATTGAATCAATGCCTTCAATTCTTGGCTTTGAATGAATGAGTGAAGCTCTACTCAATGAATTTGCCCGTGCAGTTTGTTGCATTGAATTAAAGAGTTAAGCTTGAATGAATGAGAGGAGTACTACTCATTGAATTAACCTGTTTCATTGACTGCACTGGTTAAAAATGAAACTTAGAATGATTGAGAGAAGTTTTACTAACTGTATTAACACGTACATTGTGTTTTACTGAATGCAGGCAGTTTGCTTCATTGAATAAAGAAATAACGTTTGATTTATTGAATCAATTAATGCAGTTTGTCCCATTGAATGAAAGCGTTAAACTCGAGACATTGAATAAATGTTTGAAACTCTGCTCTTTGAATTAACACGAGCAGTCTGTTTCTTGAAATGAATGCGTTTCATTGAATCAATGAATATCGGTGATTCATAGAATCAAAGATTTAAATTGTTTCAATGACTGAATGAATGCGTTAAGTTTGAAACATTGCATGAATGAGAGAAGGTCTACTCAGTGAATTAACACCTGCAGTCTGTTTCACTAAATGAACGCGTGCAGTTAATTTCA